>NW_025963780.1:37276821-38621271 GCF_023055435.1 Haliotis rufescens | reverse complement strand
TGGAGTATCTGTCAAGGATATTCTAACGCTTAGTCTCTGAAAATGTATCATTTTGAAAGAAACTACATTTAGATTGAAAAGGAACCTCGATGAGATGGGGTACGTGTCCCTGAACCTGTGGACAATCTAGACTTGCTTCATTTAGAGCGTTAGCATTACAGTAAGAGCTAGGCGAAAAGGAAACACAATTGTTGTTTTGAGACGGAGGTGTGCTGTCAAGGTATCAACTCATGTCTACTGAGACAGTCTCGTATGAATTCTGCACATGTCCCTATAACTCCATGCTTGTCATAAAAGATATAGTGAAATGGGGTTTAGTGTCGCATTACAGGTTATTACAAGAATGTGTGTGTGTGTGTGTGTGCGTGCGTGCGTGCGTGCGTGCGTGCGTGCGTGCGTGCGTGCGTGCGTGCGTGCGTGCGTGCGTGTGTGTGTGTGTGTGTGTGTGTGTGCGGACTATTGCCGGTTTTATTGTGCTCGCCCACTGTGATACCATGTCGCACTATAATATCCAAATCAGACAAATAATACAGACTCCGAGCCGACCAGTCCTTGCTTTTGTCCCTTTAATGCTGACCGCCAGACATTTTTTACCGTCTTTTGGTATGACGCGCTCGGGGATCGAAACACGGACTTTCCGCTCTGCGGGGTACTCTCTATCCACTTGGCCACGGAGGCGGACGCTTGTACTAAGAACCAAGTGATGAAGATCAGTACTGAAGATGTTTTGTTTGTTTGTTGTCTGTTGTCTAACGCCGCGCTGTACCAATCCGGACTACTGCCGGATTTATAGTGCTAGCCCAGTGAGATGCCATGCCACATTTTGACAAAGATACCCCACTCAGACACAGTATATTGACTCCGATCCGACCTGTTCTTGTTTTTTCCCTTAATGTCGAACGCAGACAGGGTAACAACAAGTACCATCCTTCAACGTCTTTTGGTATGACGCGGTCGGGGATTGAAACACGGACCTTCTGCTCCCCCATGAAGATCGGTATTGACGATGTAGCACCCGACTGTCATCCTGCCCCGACGTCTTGGATAGGTGTTCATGCATTCAACCACAGGTTTGCCTGACCAAAATCGATAAATTACAGATCGCCGTGATATACAGTAAAACCCTGTTAGTTCGGACACCTGTTAACCTTGACGCCCTGCTTTAGAAACGCCTACTTTGCTGCCAGGCAAAAGAAAGTTCAAACGGTACTAAAACGTTACTTGTATCAAATACATCACCATCGACTAACAATGTCTTGTTTGCTCAAGTTTCAGCCACCATCAAACATGGATGTATAGTTTTCTTTCGCCCGGCGGTTTAAAATGAATAAGAAAACGAGTATGGCCACATCAAAATACTCTTTTTTCCCCGGCAGTTGATACAAAAGGCATGGTTCTTTATTCCGGACGTTTGTTAATCCGGATAATTTATTCTTAGACCTATACCAGACTAATGGGGTCTACCTGCTTGATAAAATAACGATCATAATAATATTATCATAATTATAATAATCAATATTTTATTAAATGCCACTGAGTGTTTTCTGTCGTTTAGTTAACTGTCAAAGAGTGATATGGTGGCACATAAAGACAAATTAACAGGCAAACAGTTAAAGTTGGTGTTAATTAATTCAAGATACTCATATTACCAAACACCAATTTAAACTTTCAAGTTGTACGAAACAAATGGTTTGTCATTTGAAATGATTCCGTCCTGTCCAATTCTAAACTGTCGCTGTTCTCTTCAAACAGACATCTAACATTTCGGGCAGTGTTGTATCTTTATAGCTGCGCATGCACAATTCATCAACACACACACACATATCTCTTATCGTCAAGTTTTCTATTTCTGATTGCGAGGACCTTTATCAGATGCTGCGACTCAAAGATACCGACGGCAATTAACATCTGTTACTGGTATTCATGTAGCAATAGATAAACGCTGATGAACGACAGCTTGGCATCAAATCAGTTCCTTGTGAAAACAGAATCTGTTGAATTATGACTTTAAACCTCCAATCATCCTTCTTCAGGAACCAGAAAGCTGCTTCCACTATATTTTCGCATTCCCTTACAGTGTAGTAAAAGTAAGCTCCTATACATTTGTCGTCGATGCAAGTGGTAACATCATTGGTAACAGATATGCACATATATGTTGGCCCCTTTGTGAAAGACAAATGGAAACTATGATTATTGTCTGCAGATGTTGATCAAGTCCTATATCAGTATTTATTTTCTCAGGAATAATGCAAACTTTTGTAGAATTAACGTCCAAGTGTTTTGGTCTGGAAGCTGTGTGAAGTCAGAATTAGTCAAATAAAACAACATGTTTTCATCCCATGCATGACGAGTGAATGACTAAAATGAGGATCGGGAGGCCATATTGTGCTATCGTGCCCCTATGAGGGTTCTCATGCCATATTCCACTACTTAACCCACACTCAGGTATTTGCAGGACAGGATATACTTGTAGAGCGTACAACACTTGCTCCCTTGTACTTGGGTTGAGCGAAGGCTTAAAATCTTGCCCTTCTTGGCACTTTATGCCAGAAGATGCTTTCTGTTTGAGAAACTTAGGTTTCATTTCAGTTAAGACAAGGGATAAACCAGCTAATATCGATCATAGTCCCAAATATACTAAGCAAAACACGCGGTGGACCACCCGATTCATTCATATTACGCAATGTGACAGATAAACTTCAGTAAAATGAAATAATTCGGTGGTCCTTTACTTCTTAGTATTGTACTACCAGTATCGCCGCTACATGGTATTTCTATCATTGTACATAAACATAAACTTTGTACATCACCCAGTTAAATAAGATTAGACGTGAAGTACATTTTTACAGGAGAAAATATTAATGACGTATAACATTGTGCATGGATTCTTTACTCTGAGATCTGTTTAACAGACGGTATGCTGGGGGCTCACTCAATGTCCGTTCCTTGGCTCCGGTCAAACAGACGTGAGCAAATTGAACCATCTTGTTTCACGGTTCACAAGAGTGCACTCAGGAATGAGCAATTTGCTCTCGGAATGCTGCGTGCGTGCTGAGAAATGCGTGTCTGTGTTGGCAAGGTGTTTTGTGTACATGAGAAAACGACTTTGCATTACGATTGGTGAAAGGAGATATGTGTAGACGCGTTGCACTAGGTGATGACAACTGGTAACTGATTGCATATACTCGCAACGTTAGCGCTTATGCTTCTCAGTGGGTGTTTCGTGTCGTGATCGTTGGTTATTTGTTTGCATGTTTCTACTTCTGACGTGAAGGGTTTTAGGAGCCCCAGTGTCTTTTATCTATGATTCAGAAGCCCATATGTAAGGTTGCATTAGCTTATGTTGTGTCGAGTAGTCAACACACTTTTCATGTTCAACTTCGTCAGAAATGCTTGATGGATTGAATGTTTATGTGTATCTTCTTCATTAACCAGAAAGGGGTTCGACTTGATACAACTCAATCGATTTTGTGTTTTTTGTGTGTAAACTTGACTTAGGGATCTATCGACTGTTAAAGGCCTCTTTCTCAGCATCCACACGGTCCAGACATGTGACCTTTTTCATGAGTGATACTGACAACCTGCAATAGTTGCATGGGATGGTCTGGGAGACGTTAATGTATAGTCGGTACTTTGCGATAAAAGCCTTTAGCTTTGATCATTTCTTCAAATATATGTGGCATACGTACATAATAAGGCTTTTTACTGATTCCTTGGTTTTACGGACATGCCGACCTAACATGTTTAAAGGACATATATGAGTGAGTATGTGTTTACGCCATTAGCAATATTCCACAAGGTCACGGTGGGGGACACCAGAGACGGGTTTCACACATAGTACCAATGTGGGAAATCGAACCCTGGTCTTCCTCGTGACCATAAAGGCATGACACCGATGGCGGAGAAAGATGTACCCATGAAACGTCCTTACAGACAGGCAAAAGAAGTTGTCTAAAAATAGATTGTTAAAAGCCTCTTTTCTTAGCATCCATTCGGTCAAGAACTTTTTACGAACACCTGTTATCATTATCATTTCATACTGATTCATAAACACATGCACATGGTACAGTTGGAATCGTATAATCGACTCTGCTTTTAAAAAGGATTTCTTATAAATATGGAATGGGTTTTGTCGTTTTTATTTCCTGGGTCTGCTTTGAAGCCCAAGTAAATTCGTTTGTTTGATCTCGTATTTCTGACTACATCTGGGGTCTTATTCAATATGAAACACTGCTGTTGACGTCAGACTGATTATTGCCAATGTTTCATAAAGATGTAAAGTAACAATAGTCATTTAGCACAAAGAGGACGCTTTCACTATGTCCTTTCATGTGAAGTTTAAAAAGACGGGATTACAAAGACATTGTTAGAACACGATTTTCTTGTGCTGTGGTACAAGGCTGCTAAATAAGTCGTAATATTGATGCTTTGAATGTAACTTCAAATGAATAGGGTTTTTTCCGCGTTGATGTTTTCATTATAGTTAATAACTAGACTGATTATTTTAAAACGTTATGACGATTGATTGAGTTTGATTAACATGTCTCTAATGGTATGTCGAAGTAAAACCGCGGCGAAACATAAAATCATTAGTTTGTGGAAACCATTATGATTTATTGAAGATTTTCATCAAATGTGGATCTTTATATATTTCCATGGACTTTAAATATTTTAGGGCTAGAAGACACAAGATAAAATGACGACTCTGTTTTTCACACAACTATTTCCATTGTATATAATGTTAGACGTATTGAAAGTCAATACCGTATCTTAAAAAAATACGCATAAGTATTTTAGGAGAATGGCATTGCCTCACATCCCAAATCTTTAGAATTGGAAACTCGCGAAGACAGTACGTAACGTGTGAAGCATGTTGCCTGTTCTCGTTATGTGTTTGTGTGGTTTGTTGGCAAATCTATACCTTCGTTAATGCACTGCATCGTCTACTAACCACCAGACCGCCTCCGTGGCCTAGTGGTAGAGCGTCTGCCCGGAGAGCGGAAGGTCCGGGGTTCGATCCCCGGCCGCGTCATACAAAAAGACGTTAAAAGATTGACGGAATGTACTTGTTGTTACCCTGTCTGGCGCTCGGCATTAAGGGGCTAAAACAAGGACTGGTCGACTCGGAGTCAGTATACTGTGTCTGAGGTATTCATTTTAAGCTGCGGCATGGTATCTCAGTGAGCTAGCACTATAAATCGGCATCAGTCCGGACTAGTACAAGCAGCCACACACATACACGTGCATGCACGTCGCTATATAAGTGCAATACTCTTGGACGCGACGTTAAACCCAATTTCACCTCACCTCACCACTAACCACCAATTCCATATTGGGCAAAGCAGAATATTCTCTTTTTAACGTTCCCGAAGTAACGACGTGTTCCTTAAAAGAGCAGAAGGATACACAAAGTGCAGTGTGGTCCAATGGGATCCGTAAAACGATACACGATTTCCTGAATATTTAAAAATACACACAATGATGGCCGAATTACTGTTCTTTATGAAAAGACGAATATTTTCCGGAAATGTAACATGTCATGTTATTAGGAGCCTGCACATTCTTAAACGTCAGTGGGGATGTAGTAACCTCCCCTGTAGCGATAGGTCAACTGTAGGTTGATTTAGCTCTGAGTGTTTAACGAGGTCGTTAATTAACGAGACGCTCGGGGAATACGTTCATCGCGAAGAGATGACTCACATTCACAGTTCTGTTTTTATCCAAAACGGTTATCGTGTGTTTGTTTGTTGTTTAACGCCGCACTCAGCAATATTCTAGCTGGATGAAGGCGGACAAAACAATCCAGTGATTGACATCAGGAGCATCGATCCACGCAGTTGGGATCGATGACATGCCTGACCAACCGATCCCGTTAGTCGCCTTTTACGGCAAACGTTGGTTGCTGAAGACCTACCCCGGATCTTCACCGGTCAAAACGGTTATCAAAACACTTATGTTGTTCAGTTCAGGGACTGAGGTTTTATGAAAATTATCTATTGCTTCGTCAGGCTTCAGTGCTTAGTCTTCTCGTACAAAATAACCTCAGCGGGCGCATGGGTGGCACAGTCATCTGAGATACCCCAAAATCGATGTGTGTTGCGTCTCTTAGATGTGCCAGAAACCTATAATTATGGTTTCGCTTCCCAGGTTCGCCTTCATTATTTATGTTTGTTTGTTCCTTAACGCCACACTCAGCAATTTTCCAGCTCTATGACGGCGGTCTGTTTATTATCGAGTTTGGACCAGACAATCCAGTGATTAACATCATGACCCCCGATCTATGCAATTGGGATGCGAAGGTATGCATCAACCAAGTTTGTTTGTTTGTTGTTTAACGCCGCACACAGCAATATCGAGTCTAAACCAGACAATCCAGTGATTGATATCATGAGCATCGATCCACGCAATTGGGATACGATGGCATGCTTCAACCAAGTCAGCAAGGCCCCTGACCACACAATGTCGTCAGTCGCCTCTTACGACAAGCATAATCACCTTTTACGGCAAGCACGGGTTGCTGAAGACCTATTCTAACCCCGATCTTTACGGGTCGCATCAACCAATTTAGCAAGCCTGACCACCCACCCTCTTACGACAAGCATGGGTTGCTTAGGACCAATTGTAACTCGTATCTTCGGTGGTTGCCCCTGATTATGATTCGAGGTTTGTGAGCACCCAACCCGGCTCGTGAGGTTTAACAAAGTGATATACGACAAACCTTACCTCCATCACTTGAGGTCTTTCTCGAACATAAAGCTGACACACCGTGATATAACTGATATACTGTTCAAAGCGTCGTTAAACAAAACTTAACCAGTTAAAAATGCTGACATAGTCGTTGCGCTACGAGCGCTTTGTTGAACCGGATCTTGTGAGAAACCCGCTGGTAGCCTCGATTGGTTCAAACTATCCATTATCTATCTATACTTACACGTGCGACCCGTGAAGAGCCGGGGTAGAATAGGTCTTCAAAAAGCCCATGCTTGGCGTAAAAGGCGACTGTGCTTGTCTTAAGACGCGATTGGCGGGATCGGGTTGTCGGGCTCGCTGACATGCTTGATGCATGTCATCGTATCCCAATTGCGTGGATCGATGCTCATGATGTCAATCACTGGACTGTCTGGTCCAGACTCGATTATTTACATTCATATAGCAGGATTATTGCGGCGTTAAACAACAAACAAACTTACACGTTCATCGGTCGCTCCCTGACATCGCTGTCAAGCACGTGTGGTACACGTGATAGGTATTTACGTAGTGCATGTGTTCTTAACGTTTGATTAATCGGAATTTCCAAGTCTGCGTCATAAAAAATATCCCCGTCATTTCTGTTGTTTATTACGCGTCGTGCTAAGCTGAGCGGAATGAGTAGATCCAGCTGTAGATGGCTCCTAAACGAGAGCAAAACGTTCACTAGAATACTACTTGGTAGTTATCTACAGGAATCTCCTGTGGCCCAGGTAAAATGATTCCTTGCGTTACGTGAACGTAGAAAGAATAATGGTTTTATAAGAAGGTACATTTGGCAATGTTTACTCACCCTGACAACATGGCTTCATTAAAGAGAATTAAAGCCGGAAGTTCACTGTTTCATCGTTTAAAATGTATTTAGGGATGTTTGAACACTTGCTTAATTTCCACTTCAAGTTGCATCAGTGTTGTAAGTTTATCAAGTGTGGCTCCTCTATTTCCCTTCAGTTCTTGGTTATTGCATTTCTGGTAAAGCCCCCATCGCGTAGATGGGATTCCATGTCTATCAAGAGAGACGCTAGATAGCTGATGTCAAACTGTGTACAAAATATTATACTGGTTATTTACGTTCATGTATGTTTGTTTACGTTTCACATGAAACGTGCAGAGCCTCAATATTTGATATGTTATGTTTTTAGATTTATTCACGGACTTTTATCAGAATAACGAGGCTGGTAGATTATCTGTATGCGCGAATGTTTGTGCTTTTTCAAAACGTATAGATAAGACTTGTTTAGCCGGATCCAGGATTTTGAACAATCTTAACATATTTGTTCTGACACTACATATCTCTTAAATCAATTCGAAGAACATTGTTTTCGCTAACGGTACCCTTGATAACCTTCATTAAACCCCCCATTTAAGTGGCTTCTTCAGGTATCAAGACAGAATCCCGTGTTTTTTCCCGTAACCTTTCAACAACGTATGTATCTTGAACAGTGTAGGTAGTAATTAACTCACCTTGTCTTCGGGATGTCTTGTTAGTCAAGACAAATGTTTACAGGCCCATTGATTACTTAGGAATTTGCAAAGTAAGGGCGTCTGCCTAGAGTACCTATTCTGATATTCCTAGCCTGTGTTTTTTGGAATACGTAACAAAAGAACAAAGAGGCGATCGGGTGGCTCTTGGCTCACGCGTCCGTCCGTCAGTATATAATTGCAGGAATATTGCGAAAGAAGTGTAAAACTAAATTCACACACCTACTGAACCATGCTCCCACGTGCACCCACTCACAACAAAGGTGATCACCTCCTTTGAACACCGAACCTTGCCGAGCATTAAAGCATTGATGTGACTCGCATAGCACCAGGGGTCGACACGCTACAAGGTTACATGTGAGTGTCAGGCTCAGTACCCCCACCACCCCCAACACCCCCACCCCCTCTCCATCCACTCTTACATCAGTGTAAAAAAGCTACCGCAGCTTAATTATTTTAGCATTTCACGAATGAAGCAATACTTATATCATCTAAGAGGAACAGCCAACAAATTATGGCATATCTATTCGATCAAACCGCACCTCTGAACCGACGGATTCAAGTAACACCAAACTGTAAAAAATCCTTTCCACATCAAATAGAAATCCCTGCATAAAGCAGAGTTGATGGTCGACTATATCATGAGCATGTGTTTATGAATCACTATCAAATAGTAATGATACCAGGTGTTCGCGAAAAGGTGAGCGTATCCTGCCAAAAACATTCACTAACTCACTTGTTTACACTGTCGTTCATGGAATCCATGTTGACGTATCTGATAGTTTCTATAGTAACCTAGATAATAGTCACAGTTTGTCACAGGTCAATCTATATGTACCTATATGTACATTAAATTTTTGGCTTTATACGGAAAAAAGTAAATATAAAATGCCAACGCGAGAGAATATCTTGAATGTCCGCCAAAACAGATTCCATAGGTCACAAAAGCAAACTAACGGTGAACATTACAGGAATGGATGATAATCAGTGATGACACCAGGTGTTCGCGAAAAGGGTAAGCACGCTCGCTCTACCGGTAGCACCCGCACACCCGTTTTTAAAATTATATTTTTCTGTGTTTTATATAATTATTATTATACTTACGAAATACGAAAACAAAATAAAAATCCACAAAGATGAATAAAGATAAAAACACAAAAGTACAAGTTTTGTTTCTATGAGATGACTCAACCGCTATCGACAGTAAATGCCAAGTCTCAAGATGATTGACGGAAAATATATATCTGAAGTGTTTTCCAGTGCAATTCGATTCAATGTACAATATATATTATTTAACAAGGATATTAGTCCTATACTTATGGCTATCTGTCAGACACATCTGCGTTGTTAATCGTAATAATATGTTGTGCACGCGCTTGGCCATATGTCATATTGATGTGACCAGTATTTATGCAGTGCCCCTAATAACAGCAGGGAATCGGTTACTTCAAAGGTAATGAATAGTTTGAAGCGAAACTGAGCCATTTCTTTTGATATTACTTTTAACTCCGTCAGACATTGTTAAGTATTCAGAGACTACCGCTTGAATATCTGTCATGAGGAATGATTAAACTAAATGCATTGTTGGTGATCTTGGTAGCATTATGTTTGTTTTGTTTTGGTTTTTTTGGGGTGACAGGATTGCCATACAAACTGCCGGGTAACAGAAAGTAAACACCATGTTTGATGGCGGCTAAAAAATAACCAAACAAGAAATGAGTGAGTGCGTGAGTGAGTTTGGTTTTACGCCGCTTTTAGCAATATTCCAGCAATATCACGGCGGGGGACACCAGAAATGGGATTCACACATTGTACCCATGTCGGGAATGGAACCCGGGTCTTCAGCGTGACGAGCGAACGCTTTAACCACTAGGCTACCCGACCGCCCCAAATGGTTATTCGATGGTGATTTGTTGTTACGGGTATCAAAGTTGTGTTTTGGACCTCATTTTTTCAGTGTTTCGGTGACTGTTTCATTTTCTGCCTAGTCTCGTTCTGATTCAGAGCAAACGTAATGTCAACATTGTGTGACTTTGACTTCGTGGTTTGGCAAGAATTCATCTGATATATAATTTGTCCGTCTTAAATACTTCGAAACACTTATTCGAATTGTCATGTCACTGAATTAAATTGTTGATACACTTTTGTGCGTTCTAGGTACAAGTTGGAAACCTCAAAAGACTAAAGACTTTTAAGATGATACATGTTTGTTGAATGTTTTCAATGACATTTGTGGAACATTATTGTAGAAAAGGAACATATCTTTAATATTATTCTTAAAATCTCGAGTTTTAACGATATATGTAGTTTTACATACCTGGTATTTCTGATATCTTAATTCTTTTGATTACGAGACGCTTGCTTCTTCTCACTAAAATTAATGTGATCGCACAGTATATTATGTAAGTATAAGTATACAGTAACACGAAGACAGCCAAGGCAACACATACATTGAAATACAGTACTGTTGAAATGATGGTACAACTCCTGTTTGTTTGTTGTTTAACGCCGCACTCAGCAATATTCCAGCTATATGACGGCGGTCTGTAAATAATCAAGTATGGACAATCCAGTGATTGACATCATGAGCATCGATCCATGCATCAAACAAGTCAGCGAGCCTGACCACCCGATCCCGTTAGTCGCCTCCTACGACAAGCATAGGTTGCTGAAGACCTATTGTAACCCGGATCTTCACGGGTCGGTACAACTACTGCAATTGTATACCTGCCCCAGTAGTCAACCCACCACAAAGCCGTGTTCACCTGGGATTCTCTTGTAGCAGTAGTTAAATTATATACTGAACTATGCATATGGCACTACCCGAACTAAAATATATAACATAGACAATTTCAGGCATATCATTAGCCGTTACTGACATGAACGGACTTTCTTAGTAGCGAGGGGTCATGAACAGTCATGCTGGTTGATATTTATACTACTCAAAAGAAGTTAAGGATCACCCGATTCTTTCATATTGGTAATGTTAATCTGTCATGGCATGAGAGATTAACTATTGTAATATGAAAGAATCAGGTGATCCTTAACTTCTTTTGAGTAGTATACTTCTTCGAAACACATTACATTTAAAATTTATATGCATGTTCATATATTCAAAAACGGCCAGGGCATCATCATCGTCATCATCATCAGCAGCATCATCAGCAGCATCATCATCAACAACAATCAGTGTGCACTCGACCTTTTATTCTCAGCTCCCTGGGAATATACATGGTGCCTGTGTGGCGATAGGCGATTTACAGTCTCGTTACCAGCTCCTTCTACCGGCATTTGATAGATACAGACGCCATCAAGACCAAATATCGGTGTCTCGGTATTCCACACCATGACTGTCATATATCTGCATTTATTGTGATCACAACCAATCTACAAAATATTTATAGGCAAGTCTAGCTAGCTGCATCCCGCAATAAAATCAGAATTACAAACATATTTTGCAGAAGAGAGAGATGTATCGTGTTATAAAATATCTCACAGACAAAATATTGGTCTGGTATTTCCCAACCGGTGTAGTATTTGTTGCAACACGTTGCAAGTATTGTGACAGGTATATGGCTTTCCCCACAAGTCTCCTGTATGGGGCTTGGCAGCATCTTCCGCTCAACCGGCAGTTGTCATTGATAACGTATGGGAAGTGTGAGTGGCAGGCCCTTGGCTGTGATAGAGTGAACGTCCTGGCACCTCACGCCCTCGACTGCTGGCTGCAGTGATGTAGTATGTCAGAGATCATCAGTATACGGTCTCTGAGTATGCATATGCTTGTATGGGTGACTTCTGGCTTATGGGTCTTTGCTGCCGGACGGATAGTAATTTAACTGCCCATCCAATATCAACTTAAGTGAGGAAGACTGGTCTAGAATGGGGAGGGCACTGCTGTTCTCGAAGATGTTTTCTGCTGCCCTAATGGGATGGGTAGTGTTGGTCTAGCAGATACTTCTAGTTGTATGAATGGGGTGGGTAGTGTTGGTCTAGCAGATACTTCTAGTTGTATGAATGGGATGGGTAGTGTTGGTCTAGCAGATACTTCTAGTTGTATGAATGGGGTGGGTAGTGTTGGTCTAGCAGATACTTCTTGTTGTATGAATGGGGTGGGTGGTGTTGGTCTAGCAGATACTTCTAGTTGTATGAATGGGGTGGGTAGTGTTGGTCTAGCAGATACTTCTTGTTGTATGAATGGGATGGGTAGTGTTGGTCTAGCAGATACTTCTAGTTGTATGAATGGGATGGGTAGTGTTGGTCTAACAGATACTTCTAGCTGTATGATTTGGATAGGTAGTGTTGGTCTAGCAGATATTTCTAGTTGTATGAATGGGATAGGTAGTGTTGGTCTAGCAGACACTTGTAGCTGTATGAATGAGATGGGTAGTGTTGGTCTAGCAGATACTTCTAGTTGTATGAATGGGATGGGTAGTGTTGGTCTAGCAGATACTTCTAGTTGTATGAATGGGATGGGTAGTGTTTATCTAGCAGATACTTCTAGTTGTATGAATGGGATGGGTAGTGTTGGTCTAGCAGATGGTTCTATAAGATACTTCTATAAGTAGCTACGCGATAAATGGCAAAGAACAATGAAGAATGAAGCGTGAAGAATGACGAAGTTTATTTCACGATAAATCATTGTTCTATCATGACGTCATTTCTGGAGATTCGAGTATGCGGAGTGTCTAGAAAGATGTTCCTCACAGATGTAGCTGAGCTTCGGAGATAAACTCAGTGGCCGAACGATTGCATCCAAAAGTTGTAGAGAGTTGACAATCGGTATTAGGAGAACAGGTACAGAGATCGACGTGAGGATTGTGGGAATATGCGGGGAAATATGAAACTAACCAACCTGTACGTGACATGGACTTGCACGACATTTCCGTAGTCGGATTCTATTCAGGGAGTCATCATTATCAAAATTTTGGTAAATATTTTCAAAGCTTGTACATTATATCAACACCCTTAAAGAGGCTGTACATAATGTTGATATCTCATATCGGATGGGGTGGGTAGTGATGGCGTTGGACTAAAGGCATTAGCCATGAAACACGCCGGGCACACTAGAACACATATTGTGACTATTCGATCTTCATATTAGTCCCGGCCCGCCTCCGTGGTCTAGAGGTAGAGCGCCCAGAGAACGGAAGGTCCGGGGTTCGATCCCCGGCCGCGTCATACCAAAAGACGTTAAAGATGGTACTTGTTGTTACCCTGTCTGGCGCTCTGCATTAAGGGGCTAAAACAAGGACTGGTCGGTTCGGAGTCAGTATACTGTGTCTGAGTGGGCTGTTAAACTGCGGCATGGTATCTCAGTGAGCTAGCACCATAAATCGGCATCAGTCCGGACTAGTACAAGCAGCCACACACAAGTACATGCACGTCGCTATATACGTGCAATAATCTTGGACGCGACGTTAAACCCCATTTCACCTCACCTCATATTAGTCCCCAATAGTCGGCTCCAATATCAAGTATATATGTGACACTGGACGCCTATTTCCGGACACACGTTCCTCTGGGAGTGAAACATGGAACTAGAGTACAACTAGGCTCCATGATGGCCTTAAAAAGTGCTGTCTAAAGACTGTCCACCAGTCTACCCTCACGCACAGAGTGGATAGATATGGGCAATGCAGAACACCGTCATTAGGCAAAACGGATTTGGCGTCGACGACGCAGTGTCATACGCGAGGCGATCTGTCAAACGGGAGATAAAAAGTGCTCTGGAAATCTCCGAACAGGGTCTTTATCGTTTTTGCTTTCACGACATTTAGAATTGTAGGCATTGTCCTAAAAGAATTATTTAGGATCATCTCTTTTTTGTGGTGGCCGTGATGGGTTTCCGTACATCTACATGTACTTGAGTACACGATGGGGAGGCTTTTAGGCCTCCCTTTGGAATTCAAACTGACAGTTTTGTGAACAGTAGTAAATGTTTATCAACACATGAAGGTGTGTTACGGGATCACGTCATCATTTTGTGTGTACAATTGGGATTAAGTTTGCAAAATGGCATGATAAGACTATTATTATTGTTGATGGTATTATTATCATTTACAGATTAAAATAAAAAATGCAGACATAAAGAGGGTTTAGGTGATCCTGGCAAAGTCAGGCTGGTTAGGCTCATCATCAGCCTAGGCCCTTGCCCCCTCTACACGCAGCCCAAACAGCGACAGGAAACGCTGCCTGGTCGAACGCACCCAGAATTTTTTCGGAGTATGTGAAGACTCGCTAACAATTTTGTATTTTTCATTTTCCGTGACGCCCTCTACATATTCTGGGTCGTACCATGGATGGACCTCTGTGTCAAAACCACAAGCATGGCGAAGACGGTAATAAAATGATCGATCCACTCATGTCGTTGTGTTCGTGCCAAAGCTGGGCATCCACTGACAATGTGTTGGACAGTCTCATTAAATTCATTGCATATTTCGTATTTACATTTTGAGGCAGAGTCACATATTGACGGTTTCGAGTGGGAAGTGACTGGTCCTGAGCAGGAAACAGAAAGACTTCTGTTTCACTTTTCAGGCCAATCGACTTCATCCAAGCGAAGGACTCTTACCGTTGCTGATCCACTCAACACACTGCACGTAAACTCGGCACACGCTTGGTTGACACACATTTCTGTACCAGCAGTACAGAACCATCTACGAAATCAACATTGATATTGAGATTATGTCCTACATAATTATTATTATTATTCCAACAATGATGCTTACAATATTGTTCCTGAAGACAGTAGTAAACAATATATAATCTTAAATATGTATGAGAACATCAATAAATGAAACCAATTGTGTCATGTTCGATATAACGGACACACATGCACACACGCACACACACACACACACACACACACACACACACACACACACACACACACACACACACACACACACACACACAATACGCACACACACACAATACGCAAACACACACAATACGCACACGCGCATACATCACATGCAGTCACGTCCAACAACACACGAACTCACACACTCGACTTTAACGTTGTATATGTATGTGACCCACCAGGAGAAAGGGGACCTTATGGGTGTTAGGATACAATTGTGCTGTGACGTCATGAGACGATTGACGTCAACTTTCACCAGTGAGATTCGCCATGTGTACTGTACAAAAATATCTTATTTTTCTCTCGTTAGTTCTTGATGTATTAAAAACATTTAATTTATTTCAAAACCTTTTAGCATACATGTCTAACTACTTTCAATTCATCGATTATTATGTCTGAAAACTGCAATATCTCATATATATTATGTATATATATCGTAGGCAAGTCTAGATCAAACTAAACCAAGTCTAGTTTCCTTGATTCCATATGAAAACAGCAGAGGAGGAAAGGCTCCTTTGAAAAAAATAAGTTACAACTATTTAAAAAAATATTTTCAAAGACTATGTGTCAATCTATAGCACAACCTACAATCTGGCTTTCCGAACCACTGAAAATAGAACCAAATGTTGATAGCACCACAGACATATCTTATCAGCATGGCCCTGACACTCGTGGCTAGGTCAATAGTCCCACCATAACGTTTGCTTGTCCACATGTGGTTTGCTCGGCCACAGGTACCGCAAGTCAAGTTTGCGACCAGCGCAAGTGAATAGGGCCAGGTCGATCATATTTCACAGGTCGTAGAGTTGAGGTGAAATTTGGTTTAACGTGGCGGGCAAGAATTATTGCGCTTATATACTCACGTGCACGCACGTGTGTGTTCCTGGTTGTGCTTGTCCGGACTTATACAGGAGTTATGGAGCACGGAGACTCCCAGTCGACCAGTCCTTCTTTTATGTCCTTAATGCATAGTGCAAGGCAAGAAGACAAGTACAATCCTTAAACCCCCTTTGGTATGACGCAGCCGGGATCGAACCACCCAACTTCGGGCAGACCCTCTATCCACTAGACCATTGGGGCGATCCACTGGTCGTCGACTTCATCGTAGTGTGACGTCATGCACATGCATATTGCAGTCCTTCTGTTATTCACAATCAGGATATATATACACTACAGCCTACCTCAAGGGAATGTTTCAGAACAGACATACTACAATATTATACAGCAGAATGATTGGTTAGTGATATTTTGCATAATATTCTATACCAGACCTTTTGGCCAGAGAGGATGTGGATGGGCCATGACTGTTAGCATCTGAACCAATTCCCGACGTTCACGGGATGCAATTCCAGGCTTGTTGTGACAAGCGTAAAGATGAGGGATGGGTTCGACTGCCGTTGAGGCGATTTGCTGCTATATCCTTAAACATTCCTTCTTTGTTGTTAAACACGGGATATGGAGCTGGGTGTTGTTGTTGGGGAGGAATTAGCGTGGTGTTGAACAGTGTTGATCGTATGTAGCATCCCCGCTACACTCACCAGTAGGTTTGAAGAGGCTTCAGGTGAACAGCAACGTGTTTGTTGGTGAACACGTTTGTTCGACGTGGTGCTCAGGGAAGCAAATTTGAGTATATATTTCTTGTTTCATGGATGGTTTTCATTTCAAGGCTGAGTGGTGAAGTGATTGAAGGGAAAAGGAACAGTTGAAGCGATTTATTAGTGAAATGGGATGCGTGCAGGGTTTTGCGGAGTTGCAGTTTCCGTGATGTCACGTGTATTATCTAAATGAATCGTGGATGGGAATCTCTGTAATCAGCTGTTTCACGCTCGTGTGCATGTGTGCCAGTGAGCGTCTCACACACGTGATTTACGTGCATTCTTGGAGGTTTCACAAACACAACGCTCAAAATATCTATCATCCTCGGCACCGGTGTACCCACATTGGTGTAACCAGTCCCTTGCTTTGATCAATCAGATCACTTGATACATACACTCCAGTTTGAATGGCAGCCGTGTGATTGAAATAGACATGTGTATATTGCTGTCAATCACAACTTGGTCCGCTCCTGAAACTACATTTACAGAATAATAGTAAATTACATTACTTCCAACTTTTCCGTCTCTGAACACGTTCTTAAGAAGGTCACAGTGCGCGTCAGAGATTGAACAAGCTGTTGACGAGAGTTCGATATTCGTCAAGGGATAAGGAAATGGACAACTAAACAGCGCACGGAATATAACACTACTGGGTTAATTATTTTGGATGATAGATGTGTATTTCGAGGATCGTGAACAAGAAACCTGCCCACCCCATGTACAACGTTTCACCCAATAATCACAGCGTTGAATGACTTCAAGCTTGATCTGCTTTTCAGAGTCGCCATCCGCGCATACACACGTTGTATTGTGTTACACGAGTGCTTGAACCAGTCCATATAACGTATATACTTGACTGGGCTCTTTCTACATGCTATTCAACTGAGTGACAGCAAGACGCGACGTGTGATGTATATTACAATCAACGAAGATATGGATCAGTCGCGTGAGATTATGTGCCTTTAAATAACCACCTGTATAACGCAGTTACACACTTGAACGCTGACACGACATTCCTTCAACCGATATGAGGCCAACTCCATATGCGAAGTAAACAATATTGAGTCATATACCTGTTGATATCGGGCGGGATAATTGCTTCTGTTGTTTACTGAAGCTGATCATGAAACGACACCTTGGAGATTTTACGCAGGTACATATTGTTTGTTCACCGACAAAGGTTGTTGATCAGATCTGTGTTGTGAAGCCGTGTATGTTTAATACATATAATTTACTGCGTTGATCACCGATACACAACTGAAACCTTACCTGTAAAAAAGTGTTTAACAATCTGGCGTTCAGTTAAATTCGTTTGAGGATTGGACCTTTACTTTTTGGCACTGTTGGTTATGATTCCTAAAACGACTTCCATGCAACGGTACGTTGTGTGACATTATATCTTGTTATATTTAACCACGCTATCTTGACGTACCTGATTGATATATCTACAATAGTATTATATGAAGAATTCATTCGGATGTGTGAGTAAATTATCATTAATGATCATATGTTAAATACCAACAGCATCAATTTGACATACACAAACGAACGTACGTGATCCTGACGTTTAAGCGTTAACGTCAATCATCAACCTCGTTAAACCAGAAGTAGATCTACCTCCTACTACAATCGGGACATATCAAGTTCCATCGAATGAAGGTAACAATAAATTTGTTCATTCGACCGCCGTGGTTACTATCGACATGCAAGCACTAACAGTGTGCTTGAGAGACAAGGCCCACTGACCCGTCACACTAACTCACAGCCCTCCTGAACGCTTGACAACTTCGCGCTTAGGACAGACAACAAGTACAGATGGGATTTCATACCAGGGCGACAAGCACGTCGGCTGTGTAGACTAGACAGAAATAAGTTAGGCTTGTGATATTCCAACGCATCTTGACTTTGTAACGGGCACAGTTGTGATGTTTCTGCACGTGTTCTATGATTTGACGGAGTCAGTTTATCAACATAATGTGGCGAACATTGTTGTAAATAACAGATTGTGACTGGTCACTGTAAGGCAATTCGGTTAGTCCAGTGGATCGGGTAGAGGATGACCAGTACGGGTTGTATGTGAGTCGTGTTTCCCATGAAGGACGTTTCATATCGTCTTGTTATCTTTTAAAAAAGTGAAAAAGAAGAAGATGTACATGTGATTGACAGCTATTTTCCGCGACCACGTTTTTTCCGGATACGACCTCCTCCCGAAGAGATCGCTATGGATAAATAAATCTGACATCATATGTGCTTTATACTTTACTTCAGCAAACAAACCATGAGCGTGTTTCCTCGAGCTATACCTCACCGATAAAATCCGAACGTGTGTTTCCTCGAACTATACTTCACCGATAGGATCCATACGCGTGTTCCATCAAACTATACTTCACCTATAGGATCCATACACGTGTTCCATCAAACTATACTTCACCTAAAGGATCAATACGCGTGTTTCCTCAAACTATACTTCACCTATAGGATCCATACGTAAGTTTCCTCAAACTATACTTCACCTATAGGATCCATACGCGTGTTGCCCCAAACTATACTTCACCTAAAGGATCTATACGTGTGTTTCCTCGAATTATACCTCTCCTATAGGATCCATACGTGTGTTTCCTAAAACAATACTTTAGTTGTAATTGAGGCTGTAGTTTATACCTCGACATCTGCCGCGCATCTTCACCATGGTTTACACCTATCTGAATCACACCATCCATCCCCATCTTCCTCACCAGATCACGTTGCTAGAGAAGTTCAAGCAGCAGCAGGTGCTCAAGAAGGCCTATCTTCAGTGTCAGGAGCGTCATAACTCTACACTCTCTACACTTACAGGTAGGTCGCTGTTTATTTATTTTTAGTTTATCTGTCACTGAGTCTATGAACGTGACTTATAATGAATAATGGATGTTACACAGATAACGAGGGGAGGGGAGCACATCCCTATCCTCATAATCACCCACCAACACACTCACATCCACATCCACACACCCACAGCCACATCCACACCCACGCAGATACAGACATCCACACTTGCACCCATACCCACACACATGCCCACAGCCATTGCCACACCCACATCCATACTTCGACACCCAAGCGGACTCTCACACCAACTCCCACTTTCCCACTTACATAACCGTCTCCATCTTCACAGGCAACCACCCACACCAACACCTCCACACACACACACACAGCCACAGCCACACCGACGCACACCCACACCTCCACACACCCTAAATAACACAAACACACACACACACACACTCACCAACACACCCCACTGGCACCAACACACACACCTCCACACACACACACCTCCACACACATGTAGGGAGCTTGCAGTTTCATACAAAAGGATAGCAAATATTACTAAACAATCTCATCACATTCAAACTGGGCTCTGTCTTTTCAAATCGATAGCAATGGAGGCGCCATTGGTTAATTAACTTAGGCACTTGAGCAACTTCCGCCCCCGCCTTTAGGATATTGCTAACTCCGTGAATGGCGTGCCAATGAGTGAGTATGGTTTTACGCCGCTTTTAGCACTTTTGTCAGGACGGAGGACACCAGAAATGGGCTTCACACATTGTACCCATGTGGGGAATAGAACCCGAGTATTCAGCGTGACGTGCGAACGCTTAACCCACTAGGCTACTCCACCGCCCCGACAATGAGAGTATTGGAACACTGCTGTTCAAACCAAACACTGCCTCTCCTGTAATGAATATTCCTGAACATGGTTATAACCCAGAGGGTGATTGTTTTGACTGATAGTAAACCAAGTAAGTGTTTCAACGAACTCGACTATGGCGCCAAATCTTCGTGCATTGGTCGCGATATAGGGAACATTCGTTTTACTGTTGAGTACCCTTGTTTGGATTTTCTTGGTTTTAGCAATAGTTAACGTTTTTAGTACTTATACATTATGAAACTGCATGTTTTAAAGTTAATTTGGTGTCTATCTTGTTCTCTTCTCCAGTATTTTTAACGTATTAAACAGTGTAAGCTGCAAACCTTTAAACAGCGAAAGTGACAAACTTATGAAATAGTGAAGGCTGCACTCCCTTAAAACAATGAAAGTGACAAACTTATGAAATAGTGAAGGCTGCACTCTCTTCAAACAGTGAAAGTGACAAACTTATGAAATAGTGAAAGCTGCGCACCCTTAAAACAATGAAAGTGACAAACTTATGAAACAGTGAAAGCTGCACACCCTTAAAACAATGAAAGTGACCAACTTATGAAATAGTGAAAGCTGCACACCCTTAAAACAATGAAAGTGACAAACTTATAAAATAGTGAAAGCTGCACACCTTTAAAACAGTTAAAGCTGCAAACGTACAAAACACTGAAAGCGACACACTTATACACAGTGAAAGCTGCACACTTTTGAAACAGTGAAAGCGACATATCTATAAACAGTGAAAGCTGCACAGCTTTAAAACAGTGAAAGTGACAAACTTATAAAATAGTGAAAGCTGCACAGCTTTAAAACAGTTAAAGCTGCAAACGTATACAACGGTAAAAGCGACACACATATAAAACAGTGAAAGCTGCACACCTTTAAAACAGTGAAAGCGACAAACCTTTGAAATAGTGAAGCTGCAAACCTATGAAACAGTAAAAGCGGTATATCTATAAAACAGTATATATAACAATTTTATTATCAATAATTCGCCAGATATCAATGAATAATAGCGCGTATTTTGTATATGCGAGTTGTGACCGGTACGATTCGTTTCTCAAAACATGTCATGTTCTATGTAGGGAGAACATTATTAACGCACGCGAGATATGCCTCAAGGCATTCGAGGTGTCATAAAAACTGACAGAAAAGGTAAGGGAACAATTATAAGAGGGGCACTTCATGTACCGTATGTACGTCGAGATATTGTTTGACGATAAAAGGAAAAAAAAATTTAGCTTCAGGTTTACAAAACAAATATAATTTTTCTCTGTCTGTCCTAGAAATGAATAATTTATGCTGCCGGTCAAAACTGCTTCCGCTCCTCCGGGTGTCATGAAACTGCACAAAAAGATGATTTGTCGGTGACAAGGATTCCCCCTCCCTCCTCCATATTCCACCCCACCCCGAATAATAAATCGTAAGCGCCTGAATCTGTCTATTTTTCTTTGCAGATTCACACACATATATATGTCTTTGTGGAACACGAAAACCTCTTATAATGCATACCACACACCTAATCCCTCTGACGTATAACGACCGCCTCCGTGGTCTTGTGGTAGAGCGTCCGCCCGGAGAGCGGAAGGTCCAGGGTTCGATCCCGGGCCACGTCATACAAAAAGACGTTAAAAGATTGTACTTGTTGTTACCCTGTCTGGCGCTCGGCATTAAGGGGCTAAAACAAGGACTGGTCGGCTCGGAGTCAGTATACTGTGTCTGAGTGGGGTATTCATGTTAAACTGCGGCATGGTATCTCAGTGAGCTAGCACTATAAATCGGCATCAGTCCGGACTAGTACAAGCAGCCACACACACACATACACGTGCATGCACGTCGCTATATAAGTGCAATAATCTTGGACGCGACGTTAAACCCAATTTCACCTCACCTCACCTGACGTATAACATTCCTATTGTTAAAGACGAGCCCGTGTTACTTGGCCGCAGCTAACTGTCCCCTTTCCGTGGGTATTACTATAGCGTCACTATTTTTCAGCTGTCTGCTTTTGTTGAATATTGCTTCTACCTCTGCTAACGGAGTATGCAATTTCGTTTTGTCAGAATGCTATTTCGTATTGACATAAGAGGGTGTGAAAACTGCCAACGCGTCAGTTTGACTCTTTGTCTCTGATCCACCGGGATCCTACATGCGTACACTAGCTTGGACTTATCAAGTGAGGTTGAGTTTGACTGAGCCAATTTGGCTTTTGAAGTTATTACCCTGACAACTGGGAATATGAATTGCGGAATTAGTGCTGCGGTGCGAATTGGGAGTTAGGATTGCGGAATTAGTATGACAGAGGCCAATATACCGGTACCCACGTGAATAGTTGGCATCTGCGTCGGTGGCTTGATGCGGAATGTAATTAGGAGTATACTTCAGGGTTGATAGTGCAATATCGCGAATGATAAGCTTGAGTGACTGTGGTTTTCTCTTCTGTTCAACGAAACATGCAACACATATTGACCCTGACGCTCATGTCAGTTTCCAGGGAGTTTTAACCCCGATTGTCTTACGAAAGGGCGTGTATAAAACTGCTGGATCTTGTATGACCAATATGTCTGGTGTAAAGCTTTGTTTGTTTGTTTGTTTGTTTGTTTGTTTGTGTGTTTGTTTGTTTGTTGTTTAACGCCGCACTCGTCCAGCTGTATGACGATGGTCTGTAAAGTCTAAGTCTGGACTTGACTACGTAGTTTTGACAAAATGAACATCGATCTTCGCAATTGGGATGCGATGATGTTTAGGTACGTACAAATATTGTGATACGATGACTGCATCAACCAAGTCAGCGAGCCTGACCACTCGATCCCATTCGTCTCCTCTTAACGACAAGCATGTATTGCTGAATACCATATATCTACCCGGCTCTTTACGGGTATGGTCGAAATAATGAGTGAGGGTGGTTTTACGCCGTTCTGCACAGGGCGAGGGTCAGCTAAATGTGGAAAGAAAGTGCACAGAGATGCGACACATTAACCTCATTAACTGTATAAAATTATCAAATTCTTCAATCTTAAAAAACATATCTTGAGCATATAGATGTTTTTTGACAGTCGTTTGTATTTAGATTCACTGAACTTCAACCAGGGCTTTGAATCCTTCTTCTTGCAGATCCTTGGTTTGTCAGCACCGCGGCTTTCCGCTACTTTCAGTTGACATCCATGAAATGTGTCTCTCCCGACCCGACACCTTTAAGACTATGAAAGTCAAGTGATCTAAAATAAGATGTTTTACTCCGATGCTAAACCTCTGTACCTGAGGACACTTCTATATAAGGTCGTGGGCACAGGGGCAAGTCGTCCAAGGCGCCGCGATTCGCTGTGCAGAGTTGCGTCCCTTGGACACATGAAACATATGATTGTTGGTTCGAATCCTGGTTCGCCCCGATTATGTTTCTAGGTTTGTCAGCACCATACCCATACACGTGGGTTTCACCGATGTGGTAAACGTCTGAGACCTGCATCACTTCAGTCTTTCATCCCGCATTAAGCTGACACGCCGCGATATAACTGGAATACTGTTAAAAGCGGCGTTAAACCCAACTCACTCACTCACTCTATATAAGGTCGTGTCAGGTGAACTTTCTAAATAGGCTTCTGTTGAGGTGTCCCCAGATCTTGACTTGTATATTGGAGTAATGATCTGATTTTAATGAGACTGGTGTAATTGATGACTTTATTGCTGCGCGCGCGTGTGTATGTGATTGTTGGTGCGTGTGTGTATGCTTTCTTATACTAGTTCACACTAATGCCTCTTTATAGTGCTTTCCTTCTTAAATACCATGCTGCATAAATAGTATGTCTGCGATTGTCTTTAGGAACATTTTGATAGGTCAGTTCACTGGTGTAATTTAGCTTCGCCATTGAGTACCTTGTAGATTAGAGATAGTGAGTGAGTATAGTTTTACGCCGCTTTTAGCAGTATTCCAGCAAAAACGGCGGGGGACACCAAGATTAGAGATAAGATCAAGGCAGTGTAGCGTGGCCATGCATGTGACACTGACATGACAAGAGTGAGGAGAGCTGTCTATACAAGCATTAGTCACACAATGTTAACTTCAGCCGTATGTAGTCACAATTAAGTTCCAGTTGATGCAATTAGAATTAGCTTATTCCTTTGCGTTTATGGAGGTTTTCACGTAAAAACCAATGGCACACTGTACATATAATAAATACTTCAACAATGACAACTTCATCGGGATTTTATTTAAAAAAATTATTGCCCTCAGAGAAAGCGCGAAAGAAATAATAATTTAAAAGAAGAAATTGTCTGCCACAAAATTACATTGTTGCAAGGTGTTCTTGATCTTAATTTAGCTTGGCTGATTGTTGTAATTGAAAGAAAATATCTGGTTTAGCAGCTGTATGTGAAACAAATATCTAGCCCCATACAAAATCCACATTTATGACTTCAGTTTGCAGCCTGAGCCGGGCTCGTCGTGTACGCGATGAGAAGTCCACAAACAAGTCCACTGTTCGCGCGCAAGCTTCTCAGCTCGTGGGGAGTCAGAAGGCGAATGCGTCCCCATTGCTCTTTGTCTGTCTTAAATGTAAGACCCGCCTGGCATGCGGCCACGTTGATTGACGAGGGTTATGTGGTCAGATAGGTGCAGCCGTGATGACTGTTCAAACAAAAAAGAAATGGTCTGGCACAAAAAAAACTCAGATACCTCTTGCTTATGCATTTGAAACCTCGCCTTCAAACGAACAGTTGGTTTATCTCGTAAATGACACCCGCAAAGTTGATAAAGCTTGATAGAGAAAACATAATAGTACAACTATTTATAATCTGTTTCGTTTCGTGTGTTTTGTCGATTTAATATCTGTGTACTGTTTTGCGTATCCCTGTGCCGAGGCACAACAATAATACGTAGAGTCTAAAAGAATGGAATTTATTTAATGAGTCGTGACGTTTACACGTTTATGTTTTGAAATATTAAAGTTTGTTAATCTGATTAACACCCCTGTAAAAGCCACACCAACGGATCAAACAAACAAACGAGCTGAATTCTTTAATGAAATGATTCATCTTGGCTTCTGTTTGACATAAAACAATTCTAGTACAAATCTAACGAGCTGTGCTTAGTAGGTCGACACCTTTTTGTGAGAAACTGATGTTTGATGGCAAAGAAACGAGGAGCTGCTATAATTAACATTGGCGTTTTTATTAATTTCCTCACGCATAATTTGACAGATGATTGATTGCTTTCCATAAGTGTGGTCCTCGTAATGCACGAACAAGTAAGTGTGTGAGTGTGTGTGTGTGTGTGTGTGTGTGGGGGGGGGGGGGGGGGGGGGGGGGGGGGGGGTGAAGATTACCTCTCGCCGCAATCAGTAGTATTCGAGAAGACTATTAATAACTGAGTCTTGGCCATGGGTGGATGAGTTGGGTTTAACGCCGCTTTGAACAGTATTCCATTTATATCGCGCTGTATCAGCGAACCGAGATTCGAACTCACTATCATAGGTTTCTGGCGTGATCAAGGGACGCCACTCTGCACAGCTAATTCCAGCGCCTTACATGTCTGTGCTACCATGTGTGTGTTGGGCCATGAAAACCTGTGGTTGATAGTGTGAGCGACAATTCCAACCGTCAGATACACTAAACGTTTTTGTTTTTGTGGCAAGCATTTGGTACATGGGATCTTCTCTGCCCCGAAATCGCCACGGGGAATAAATAACATTCCTATCAAAATAATATAACAACGTGTTTGTAGACACTGTTTCTTTATTTTTGCTATTACTGTTTATAAAACAATGGTTGTACATGTTTAATCGCATATTGTGGAACAGACACAGTGTACCATCGTCAATAATTGTTGGGGTGCATGTGTACTTCTGTATCATGTATCACACCTCTTCCGTGGTCAAGTGAATAGGACCCGTGAAGATTCCGGGGTAGAATAGGTCTTCAGCAACCCATGCTTGCCGTAAAAGGCTCGCTGACTTGGTTGATGCATGTGATCGATCCCAATTGCGTGGATCGATGCTCATGATATCAATTACTCGATTATTTACAGACCGCTGTCATATAGCTGGAATATTGCTGAGTGCGGCGTTAAACAACAAACCAACCAAAATCAAGTGAATAGACAGCCCGAATAGCTGCAGGTCCGTGGTTCGATCCCTTGTTCTTTTAAGACGTTAGAAAATGGTACTTTTTGTTACTTCTTGGTACATAAGCGTAGATATATTCGTTTGAGATCAATTTTAATTTTCATTGTTTTGCGGTTACATGTCTTACAGACTGACACCGTGTCCGTGTGTGAATATTGATAATATGGGCTTAAATATGTAACTATACAGAACCTAGCTTGTGCCAACATCCTACCAACTCCGTAGTCTAGTAGACAGTGCGTCTGTCTTGAGAGCGGAAGATTGTTGACAAGCGTCATACCAAAAGGACGTCAAAAGATGGTACTTGTTGATTCCCTGCCTGGTGCTTGGCAAGGACTGGTCGTTTCGGTGTCAGTGTAAATCTCTGAGTTGGGTCTCCATGTTACACTGCGGCACAGTCGACGCCAAACCAAACCACTACACCTCACCATTACTGCCCAACAACCTACAGACTAGTATATCATCGCCTCATAGCTTCAGGGCTGTTTAACAAACGTCAGTTGCGGTCATTGCCATGCTGAGTGGTAGGCGTAATCAGCAAAGCAGCACAACCTTACCGTTTTCCTACAGTGCCGTCTCGGTGATTGTCTGGTAGGGGGAAACTAATGGCACATACATAAATACTTCCATTACTTACGTAGACGATAAGAGCTCTGAGAAGAAAAACGTTCAGCATGTACATTTCCCAAGTAGGTTGTCCAATGCAGTTAACATTGGTGGGGAAACTTGCATTGTATAGGAGTAGCCTTCTTTATAGCATATATACATGTAGATAAACGAGTTTCTTGGCGCAGTAAGGAGATAAACCAAGGACTGGTCTACTCGGAGTCGGTGTACTATGTTTGGCATTCGTTACCAACTCGTGTTATACCGTGACAAGCCGAATAGCGACTCGTGCACCTCTCGTGGCCATTTTTGCGACTGGGTTCCGTCTAAGCGCACACGGGCATAGCTAAAAGAATACTCAACTCGTTGCACACTGATATTTACCCAATATATCGTATATATTTAAGATGCTATGGAAAACATCGGAACTTACAGTATTATACAGTACTATTGAACCATGTTAAATGTATCTTGTGTATGTTTTTAAATGCAGTCATATATAAATTCAAACATTATTCCTGAGGGATTCTTTGACCGAAGTACTTGAAGTCATACGCGCATGCTGATTGGTTTGTCATATTTTCACACATAACATTCATCGATAGGGGGACGAGTCTTCTTGCAGGTGACGGAACGGGGCGAGTGGTGACGAATGTGTGACTGGGTAGGTGACCTTGGTGAACTGCGGCATGGTAGCACTGTGGGCTAGCACTATATTCTCGGCATTGCACACACACAGGTGCATGTGCGTCGCTACTTAATCAGACGTCAAATCTCATTTCACCTTCCCTTCATAAGGGAAATTTCTACGTGAATAAAGTTTATTCTAAAAGGCTACGTGTAATATCAAAGAAAACAGGCATTTAATACATAAAAATATATTTCGATTTTTCAGCAGAACAGGTATGCGACGTATGTATATAATAATTATTGATTTAATACATTACGACCTTTAATACCTGCGTGATACCTTAATACAATGAGGAACAGTTGAAAGTGCATTTCATGTAGCAGCGGTAGGTTTTGACTTTCGTATGAAATTGGTAGATGTACTATGCGCCTTTGAAATTACAGATGTATTGGCGCTTTAAAAAAGTGTTTGAAAATACTTTGCACGCCGGGCCTAACAGTGTCAATGAGGTATTCACTTGTGGCGAGGTTGGCACAAGAAGGTGTATCGAACGCCAGGTTATGTCCAGTCGACTCTTCGTGGGGGTTCTATAATCTCATTTTCCTGTGTCTACTGCTGTTTCGACAGACCTTCATCTCACATCAAGAGCAGGATTGTATCACTAATATCAACATCAGTCCCATGTTTTGCAAATATGTTCACCTAATGCTCACTCAAAGCTCATTTGTAAATCGATACTCGGCGAGTGTTCAACATATTGAACAAACGGTATGCCGAGTTGCCCATTGCGGACTCAAGCTGAATAAAGCTCTGTGTTAATGTTTTGAGTAGTTTTTGAAGACGTTGTAAATATCCGGAAAAGGTCTTGGGTACACAAAATGTATGGAGTGAAATTAAAAAGAACTAAAGTAATTACAAAAAGAATGAAAATATTCAAACGTGCACATTTTAGAGAAATTGTAATGAAACATTAATTTATTCCGACAATCATTATTTACCATCAGATCTGTTCTGTTTTGCGAGGAACAGACTAGCTAGCAACACTAATCAGGACGTCAACATTTTGATGATACCATGTTTAGACTGACTGTCCATTTCCAGTAAAGATCCAATATCCCCTCAGCACACACGCACACGCACGCACACGCACACACACACACACACACAAGCACACACACGCACACGCACACACACACACACACACACAAGTTTTCTTGACATATGCCAGGCGATATTGTTAGAAGGCGACTTGGTAAGGGGAATGACCAATGGGGTCATCTACAGAACAAGTCAGCCTTCTCTATAAATAACATAAAAGACGATTAATTATAAGGGACTGTGAGCTGTGAAGAAGTGTTACGCTGTGCCGGTCTGTATGATGAAGTGCGTCTGTCGCCTTGACCCAGGTTTACTTGTTGGACCGAGATCACAGTGACACTCCACCGTTTCCCGTCGTTCATCACAGTCAGAAGCATCTCGGAGACAAACTCTGGAGATTAACAACGAAATTGATGCAGTGTTTTAGTTTTAGTTATATCAAACTTGTTTGGTTAGGAATGTGTATCAATTCGTCGTGAATATCGCCTGGTTTACAAGACTTACAACTTTTACAGAATCGTGAATGTTGTTTTATATCATGGTCGGCAATTTAAACACATTATAAATTAGGTTTGTAATTAATAGTGTCTTGTCAGAAAAAAACCAACTGTTGATAACATGGGCAACGGTCCATACAGTTGGGTCACTGCAACACTCAATAATTGAGTGAATGAGTGAGAATGGTTTTACGCCGCTTTTAGCAATATTCGAGCAATATCACGGCGAGAGAACCCAGAAATGGGCTTCACACATTGTACCCTGCGGGGAATCGAACTCGGGTCTTCGGCGTGACGAGCGAACGCTTTGACCACAAGGCTACGTACCCCACCGCACCCATCAAGCGAAAAGGGTGGTAACATTTCACGAAGCGATCTTAGCATTAAGTGAGTGAGTGAGTGAGTGAGTGAGTATGGTTTTACGCCGCTTTTAGCAATATTCCAGCAATATCACGGCGGGGGACACCAGAAATGGGCTTCACACATTGTACCCATGTCGGGAATCGAACCCGGGTCTTCGGCGTGACGAGCGAACGCTTTAACCACTAGGCTACCCGACCGCCCCTCTTAGCATTAAGACCATCGTAAACTGGCATACGTCAAGGTACATGTACAGTCGTGGCACTAAGATCATGTTGTCTGTCAGGACCCGGGTCACACAGTTTGACCACTCAACTCCGTCGGGTACAGTGGCAGTCCCAATTGCGTGGACCGATGTTCATAATATCAATCAATGGATTGTCTGGTCCAGACTTGATTATTTACAGACTGCCGTCGTAAAGCTGGAATATTGCTGAGTGCGGCGTTAATCATCAATCAAACAATCTAACAGTGACAAGCATGGAGTGCTGGGGATCTATTCTGCCCCGGAATGCCCAAAGGGCAGACAGGGAGCGTGATTACTGCATGAGGCGGGGACAGGGGTGGGTTCGAGCTGACCGCTCTGTCTGGTGCCTGTCTGGACTGCCAAACACCGGAAGCTGTGTCTCTGGTAATATCGCTGCATCAGCAACACTGGCTCAGCCGAGTAAGGGTGATGAATGGATAACCGAGGTCTATCAGGCACGACTAGGCTAATCAGCTGAGGGGAAGTGTTTTTAAGGGGTAGACCATTTGATTTCTAGTGAGGGCCGGGGGTTGGAACACAGCTCATAATTTTGTGTAAATAAAATACTCAGCCCCCTCTGCTTGAAGTATCATGCTCAAAACAAAAGCCTCGACCGCAATATGGCCATCCTCATCTTTGACATCGAGACATGAGCATGACAGACAGTATGTCTGTAACACTCATTTATTAATAATCATTTCAAATCGTCCATTTCAAGATTCCAGATCATGCAAGCCACTGTGTCATATCCTTGGCTATGACTGAAACAGTTGTTGACTGGGATGTGAAATGCCCATTAATCATCACTTACCCTTACTTGGAACAAAATACAACATAAACATGCCTTTATTGTCAAAACACATGAATGATATATCAACAACGTTACAAGTTATGCTGCGAAAAAGGTACTGTGTCCACAGTTTGGTGGATGGGGTCAGGTGTTCAGTATTCGATCAACCATCAATCCTGAAATCAGCACATGAAACTCCTTTTAATCCTTCCTAATGTCACGACTGTCAGTCAGTATTGTGTATGCCCGCCGCGAGTACCAATGCACGCCCCAACTCGACCATGAGAAGATGTGGTACGTCTGATCACAAGAAATGGGATTCAACACCACTCTTCTCGGATGGCCTGTGCTAACTCATCCTTGTTGTAATGGGCGACCTGGTCGTGCTCTAATTTGGCGGTCACACGAGTTCTATAGGTGATAAGTCTGGTGATTGTGCTGGCCAAGGCAAGATGTTTTATTGGACCTTGTGTTGGCTTGTTGAAACAGGGTCTGTCCTCTTCTGCCAATATGAAGCTTCAGAAAACGGCTTTTACTAAACATGGTGTTGTGAAAAATGGTCTTTCAGTATATATAAATGCTTTATTATATTGCAATGTCCAATGTTCTGTTTTAAAATCACATACATGTGTCCTTTTTTCTGTGAACAGGGAGAAAATTTTATATATTCTTTCCATTTGCTGATTTTGAAATGTGACGTAAAAAAATCTCAGCTCTCTTTTATGAAGAAAAAAATCTCAGTTTCTAAAAATGATGAAAAAAACATTACTCTACTAAAAAACAGCCGTTTCGCCAAAGAACGCCATTATCCAGACATCTGGAAAAGGTAATGCACAGTTTTTTTCATGTTTCCTTATTTTTTTTAAAATCGCATCCTGTATTAATTTTCCGATCAAACACAGATGTTTTTGTTTACAAGATGACATACACAATGAAAGCAGAAAAATAAATCGGTTATCTAAGGACTCTGCCGCTGTCACTAGTTGTTTGACGATCCTTTCAAGTGTTCATCTGCACCTTCGCATCATGTTATGGATTATCCTAAAGTGTTCTTTATAAACCATCTAGCATATATCGGCGGCGATGTTTACCAAGATGTGATCAATACCGTATGTAGATAGTTCCAACAAATTCATGGAAGTTCTCTAGTGCAAAGAATGGTTGACCCCGTTTCAATCTATCACTCTTTTCCCAGGGGTTTACGAACTATATACTTGTGGCAATCAGGCGAGCTTGTTTTTTCTCTTTTTTTTGTTCTTATCATTATTGTTGTTGGTGGTGTAGTCGTTAGCGAGGAGACGTTACTAACTCACATATGTCGGAAAGTAATATACGATGATAAAGCTTTTCTTGGGCAACATTTGTAATGTCTTCAGATTTTGATGACGGTCTGTGTACAGTATATCCTTGCTAGTCAGGACCCGGTTATGCGATTTAAAGACATCTGCTATAAATATAACATGCATGTACAAAGATGTTGTTTGTTGTTTAACGCCGCACTCCGCAATATTCCAGCTATATGACGGCGGTTTATGTACAAAGAAAATTAAGAATTGATTGAAGTATGTTTTTAGGATGTACACAGTGTGCACATCGGTTTCTGTGTTTATACCTCTATAAAAACAAAAATATTGAATTCATAAAAAATATTCTTAAACGTCAATAATACTAACTTCCCATATTTTTTATTTAATCATTAATACAAAAAACAGTAGACAACGATACGAAATGAGTTACGTGGTTCAGAGCAGTAACACAACATGACAATGAAAGTAGTCCGCTAGTAGGCGTGGCCTAATTGTTTGAGGTTTATGTTAACATTACCGGAACGAATTGCATGGTTAGCCAATCAAATTCCATGTTATCAGTTTCAACATATTTATGACTCAAGAGCACATATTGCTTAAATTCCAGCTAAAACTGTCTAGGTGATTAACGAGGTAACGCTGATTATAAGCTGGAATTCCTGACATGGCGACATGATTGTACAACATGGATATTTAACTTGATCGAGGGTGGTCTGTATGAACGTTCCTCCGACACAAAACTGGCACACAGTGAGATAACTGAACAAAAGCGTCAACGCCCTTCCCATAATCAGAAGAAATCTGTACTTAAGGCTGAGAATATATGTTTATGAATCACTTTCAAATAGTGATGACACCAGGTGTTCGCGAAATGATGAGCGTATCCTGCCCAACCGGTGTACCTGTCAGAAACACATGCAAAGGCAAGTCAATTGCTCATCTGGAAAAAATACGGTACAAGTAGTACATTAGGAATTGTTTTTTGTCACTGATGTGTCACAATTTGGAAATGCCTTTAAAATATTTACTAGGGCCTTGAATGTTGTAACCCTGATCAAACACCTCTTGATTAAGAGTTGTATGACGGGTATGCACTGAACTGATCTTACCCACTCTGTTCAACTTGTCAGTTGTGCTTTGTGATGCAGGTACACAAATTCATGAGTAAGTTTTACTCACCATTCGCTGTGTATTAAATTGGGTTTAACTGGGTGGACAATTATTATTTAAGAACACAATTTTATAGATACCTGATCAGATAAGGTAATACAATGTATAAAAGCATCATCCAACAAGAAGGTAAAAAGGGACACGAATCCTACACGCAAACGTCAACATTTTTAAATGATCACCAAATATCGTGCAGATTAAGGACATGTGCTTCTTTTAGTTTCTTGAATAACTTTTTGTAGGTGATGGTGTTTCGTCATTCTATCGCAACTGTTTGTGTTGGTTCACAGTTACAAAAACATTATCCACACGACTATATGACAAGAACTAATTAGTTCCAAGAACTAATGTTAACTTTATGTCGAGCAGTATTCCAACAGCTCCTGCCTTTGCTGTCAACATTGCACAACTCTAAGGAACAGTCGATCATGTTCTTCCCACGAAGATTTGAATGAGCGTCAGATGGCTCTTGCTCAAAAGTTGTACAACAGGGTTACCTAATTCATTTCTTCCGTAAAGCCTTCACAGAGAATATGCTTTGGTTGTTAAACGCCGTAGTCAGCAATATCCCAGCTGTGTTGAGATATGACGGCGGCCTGTAAATAATCCAGAGTGGACCAGATAAACCAATGATTGATATTATGAGTGACGTCCCATCTCACCAGGGGACGATAACATAAACCCAACCAAGCCACACAGCCTGCCTGCCTCACAAGCATCGTTCGACAAACATTGGTTGCTGGGGCCTATTCGTACCCGGAATAGTTCGTTTCGCTTAAAGCCGAACTCAGCATTATTCCATCTATAAGACGGTGGTCTGTAAATAATCGAGTCTGGACCAGACGATCCAGAGATTGATATCATGAGCATCGAACCACGCAATTGGGATACGATAACATGCATCAACCAAATCAGCGAGCCTGACCACCCGATGCCGTTAGTCGCCTATTACAACAAGCATAGTCGTCTTTATGGCAAGCATGGGTTGCTGAAGACCTATTCTAACCCGGATCTTCACTTGTTTATTTTACCTAGAACAGACCACGGGTAAGAAGAACCCAGAACGAAAGAAACATCTGCCTAGTGAAGCAGTGTTACTAATAGTCTTTGCATAACCTCACCATTGTTTATAACGAACACAGGACAAGTAAACAAACAGATATAACGAACTGAGCTCGGGGGCAAAAGAAACTATAGCTGTCAGTTGATTTTATCACATGTTTTATTTTCAATTGAGGTGAGGTGAAATTGGGTTTAACGTCGCGTCCAAGATTATTGCACTTATATAGCGACGTGCATGCACGTGTGTGTGTGTGTGTGTGGCTGCTTGTACTAGACCGGACTGATGCCGATTTATAGGGCTAGCCCACTGAGATACCATGCCGCAGTTTAACATGAATACCCCACTCAGACACAGTATACTGACTCCGAGCCGACCAGTCCTTGCTTTAACCCCTTAATGCCGAGCGTCAGACAGGGTAACAACAAGTACCATCTTTAAACGTCTGAGCCTGTTCTCGCCTGGTATGACGCGGCCGGGGATCGAACCCCGGACCTACCGCTCTCCGGGCGGACGCTCTACCACTAGACCACGGAGGCGGTTATTTTCAATTGAAATCTTATCCAGAACATGCACTGTACATGCGCTTAGTCGGCACTGAAAAATAACTTCTACATGGTTTGATTGAAAACTTTTAAATAAGGCAAAAAATACCCAGACACAGATTACTTTATAAAAAATAAGTGATGGTTATATAGACAAAATTGATATATTTTCTTTTACCCCTCATTTTATTTAAAGAGTCCCGACGGTGATATAACACTTGGGTTAAGGAACACCGTTTAACTGATGTCCCTTCAGGGATGTCCTTTCGGATTGGCATGACGCATTGTCATGGCGAGAACAGGCTCTTCCTCAGAGGGGTGGTGTTGTGATCACCGTCATAGAGTGAGTGAGTGAGTGAATGTGGTTTTAAGCCGCTTTTAGCAATTTTTTACGGCAGGGGACACCAGAAATGGGCTTCACGCTCACCGTCATGGAAGATGCATGTGTATTATAATAATAATAATAATAATAATAATAATAATAATAATCAACGGATTAGAATAGAAGGGAATTCCTGAAATATTGGTATTGGTCCTTGTCTTCAGAAGTTACATTGCCGCAGTTATAGTTCAAAGGATGTGAAGATAAAAGTGTGTCCACGCTTCTTCATGTGGTTGATGTCCTTTCAATACGTGTAAACCCTCAAATATGAGAACACTCTGACCAGATGCAGTGATTCCAGATGACCTCGTCCGTCTGTCACTTAGAGGTAGTATACTGTGTCTGAGTGGGGTATGCATGTTAAACTGCGGCATGGTATCTCAGTGGGTTAGCATAATAAATCGGCATCAGTCCGGACTAGTACAAGCAACCACACACACACACACACATACACACGAACACACACACACACACACACACACACACACACACGTCGCTATATATTCAAATATGTTGGACGCGACGTTAACCCCCATTTGACCTCACCTCCATCTTCTTTTACCAATAACATTGTATCCGATTTGTTGAACACCCTTGTTTTTATATAAGTGGTCAGACTATGTAGTGACTATGTCTTTTAAGGTACTTGTACACTGTACATAATTTGTCACATTTCTATTAATCATTGCCGGCGAAATACATTTTTTTTCAATTTGTTATCAAATATACATGTCGTGTTCATAATTCCTGTATATGCAATCGTATTGCTTTGTATCTGTAATACTGTTGATCTGGATGTTCATGGCTCGTTATCTCGAATGATCGGATATCTCGAAGTTAAAACATGGCCCCCTAGGTCCGGGATAACGGGGTTGACTGTACATTCTAATAAAAAATTATTTAAAACGTTTGCAGAGATCACACTTTCATAACAACTGTTAACTTTCTAAAACGTATTTAGATAAGCTATATGTTTCAACGATGTAATAACTTTAGTATTTTCCTTCTAAGAACAATCACGCTGAAGACCCGGGTTCGATTCCCCACATGGGTACAATGTGTGAAGCCCATTTGTGGTGTCCCTCGCCGTGATATTGCTGGAATATTGCTAAAAGCGTCGTAAAACCATACTCACTCAGTCACTCACTCTAAGAACAACATAAGCAGTGTACAGTTGGCCATCGTAGTCATATCGGCGAAGAAGAAATGACTAGTTTCACAACGGAACTATCAAGTTTATACGGGGGCTTTATCTACAATATATCTATGAGTTTATTATTCCAGCTGGGTTTTTTTTAATATTGTTGAAAACAGGCTTCAAGTGTGATAGACAGAAGTGTGTCTTTGTGTGGTGGTATTCGCAGACGTTTTCATTTCGCAGGAGTTATTGTCTAGAGGATAGACTCCAGTGCCTCATGCAAAGAGTATTTAGTTATATCTTCATGTCAAAACTTATGAAGACAAATAGGTTTCCTGTCTTCCATAGACCGCGATAGTCACACGAATTCGCATAATGGAACGGAACACTGCTCGGTGTCTCCATCGATTACCCTCTTGGCACAAACTCATCCCTGTGTTGGCCAAGCTCTGTTCCTTGAATATTTGATGTACCTGTTGTTCCTTACTTCGTCTTGACTGCTTGGGGGGCTTACGGATGTTTGGCACAAAAGTTCCATTCAGTAGGGCAGATAAAATAAATATATTGGTTTTAATAACTTTTATTTCCTCTGGTCATTCGTCATAATTCGTCGTGTTTTGATTTTTTTAAGATTAACTTCCTACAGGTTTTAGTTATAGTTTTTTAAATTATTTATTTATATTCATAGATACATTAAATAAGCATTTTTAACATTTTCTTTACTTCTGGGAGGCGGAATAAATAGAAAGAGCTTTTCATTATATACTAATTTGTCATATTTCATTTGGACATCGACCCGGCGGATTCGCAACAAAGATTTGAAAAATGAAAACCGCCTTGCCTTTAGCCATAAGTGTACATTCAGCTGGTTGGAGTGAGAGAAAAGTGCACACAACCCCATCTCAAGATTGTATTGAAGCAAGTGGACGTATTCACTCGGATCCGCGTGATCAGGTCAAGAAAACCACATGTTCGAGCTTATCGATCTCGTGATAAAGTTGGTTCATTGTAACGACACTGATGTGTGTATGTACTCGGACCCGTGTGATGACTTCAAGATAAGCACCTGTTAGATTTACTCGCCTTCTTGACAAAAGAGGTTCATTGTTTCAAAACAACAAGACTCAGACCCGTATGGATACTTGTAGAAATGCAGGGTTCGAGTTAACCGTCTTCGAAAAACAAGGTGTAAAGTGTAATAAATGGTGTTCTAATCCCCGTAGTGCACTCGGAACTAGGCATCTTCGAGATTTGTATTGGCCCAGATGCACCAGTTAGATCTGAGAAGGAGTTTACGTGAGACCAGGACGTGTTCATGTATGCTAAGATTCCCATAAGAGTCGACTATAGATGTCCTGGGTGCGTGTGTTATTGTGCCACAATGCTCATTATATCACTCACACCAACATTGTCGACCTGGGTTACTTGTCACACCAACCTTGTCGACCTGAGTTAGTTGTCACACCAACCTTGTCGACCTGAGCTAGTTGTCACACCAACCTTGTCGACCTGAGTTAGTTGTCACACCAAACTTGTCGACCTGAGTTAGTTGTCACACCAAACTTGTCGACCTGAGTCAGCTGTCACACCAACCTTGTCGACCCGAGTTAGTTGTCACACCAAACTTGTCGACCTGAGTTAGCTGTCACATCAACCTTGTCGACCCGAGTTAGTTGTCACAACAACCTTGTCGACCTAGGTTAGTTGTTACACTATCCTTGTCGACCTGAGTTAGTTGTCACACAAACCTTGTCGACCTGAGTTAGTTGTCACACCAACCTTGTCGACCTGAGTTAGTTGTCACACCAACCTTGTCGACCTGAGTTAGTTGTCACACAAACCTTGTCGACCTGAGTTAGTTGTCACACTATCCTTGTCGACCTGAGTTAGTTGTCACACCAACCTTGTCGACCTGAGTTAGTTGTCACACCAACCTTGTCGACCTGAGTCAGTTGTCACAACAACCTTATCGGTTAGTTGTCAGACCAAACTTGTCGACCTGAGCTAGTTGTCACACCAACCTTGTCGACCTGAGTTAGTTGTCACACCAAACTTGTCGACCTGAGTTAGCTGTCACATCAACCTTGTCGACCCGAGTTAGTTGTCACACCAACCTTGTCGACCTGAGTTAGTTGTCACACTATCCTTGTCGACCTGAGTTAGTTGTCACACCAACCTTGTCGACCTAGGTTAGTTGTTACACTATCCTTGTCGACCTGAGTTAGTTGTCACACAAACCTTGTCGACCTGAGTTAGTTGTCACACAAACCTTGTCGACCTGAGTTAGTTGTCACACAAACCTTGTCGACCTGAGTTAGTTGTCACACAAACCTTGTCGACCTGAGTTAGTTGTCACACCAACCTTGTCGACCTGAGTTAGTTGTCACACCAACCTTATCGGTTAGTTGTCAGACCAAACTTGTCGACCTGAGTTAGTTGTCACACCAACCTTGTCGACCTGAGTTAGTTGTCACACCAAACTTGTCGACCTGAGTTAGCTGTCACACCAACCTTGTAGACCCGAGTTAGTTGTCACACCAAACTTGTCGACCTGAGTTAGCTGTCACATCAACCTTGTCGACCCGAGTTAGTTGTCACACCAACCTTGTCGACCTGAGTTAGTTGTCACACCAACCTTGTCGACCTGAGTTAGTTGTCACACCAAACTTGTCGACCTGAGTTAGTTCCCGCGGCCACCTGTGTCCGTAGTAACGGCCTTACATACAAAAGACATATTCGATCCCTTATGTCAGTCTGACCTTGTTATGCCATTATTTCCTCAACTGTACTTATGATAGTACGTGGCAGAAGAAACAGTACCATCACCATCATATTTCTGTACTGATGTAGTTAATATTATGTCTGCTCCTGTTAAGGTCTCTACTGCAACAGAACATGGGACAACGTAACCTGCTGGGACGACGCCCCCGCCGGCGAAGTCATTCACCAACCCTGCCCGTCGTATATCAACGGCTTCGATCAAGGAGGTAAGTTTTGCGACAGTATTGCAAACGAAAATACAAATGAACGGTCGGGTAAAAGAAAGTATATATACCTGAAAATTGGATTTGACCAGAGGTGAGGTGAAATTGGGTTTAACGTCGCGTCCAAGATTATTGCACTTATATAGCGACGTGCATGCACGTGTGTGTGTGTGTGTGTGGCTGCTTGTACTAGTCCGGACTGATGCCGATTTATAGTGCTAGCTCACTGAGATACCATGCCGCAGTTTAACATGAATACCCCACTCAGACACAGTATACTGACTCCGAGCCGACCAGTCCTTGTTTTAGCCCCTTAATGCCGAGCGCCAGACAGGGTAACAACAAGTACAATCTTTTAACGTCTTTTTGTATGACGCGGCCCGGGATCGAACCCCGGACCTTCCGCTCTCCGGGCGGACGCTCTACCACAAGACCACGGAGGCGGTCGGATTTGACCAGAACCAGGTCTAACAAAGGAAACTGAAAGACTCTAACAAAAACTGCCATATGTCTACAATACACAAGGGGCGGTCGGGTAGCCTAGTGGTTAAGGCGTTCGTTCGTCACGCCGAAGACCCGGGTTCGATTCCCGACATGGGTACAATGTGCGAAGCCCATTTCTGATGTCCCCCGCCGTGATATTGCTGGAATATTGCTTAAAGCGGCGTAAAACCATATTCACTCCTTCACAACAATATACAAGCAGTCGACAACGGAAAACGATGAGAACGTAATTAAAACCAAGAAACAGCATCAACAATCTGACAGCACGTTCCCGAAAACATGGAAACGGCAGCACAAAAACACACAGACCACAGCCTTCTAAACTTGGCATGCGCAGAACAAGAGGAAACTTGGTCGGCAGGTCACGAGGGTCAACAAACAGCGAGCAAATTTACATATTCGAGCGCTAATTTAGAATATTCTACACGTGAAATATTATTTTAGCGCTCTGATATGTAAATTGTACGCTTTTAGTTCTGACCAGTACAAGCAGTCGCATGCACACACGCACACACGCACACACGCCTACGCACGCGCACACGCACACCATTTAAGCGCCATTAATAATCTTGAACGTGACGTGAACGTGACTTGAACGTGAAACCAATTTCAACTCACATTTCTCCTTATCCATCTTGATTTGTGTTTCCTGCACATAAATATATCCTAAATCCATCACGTGGATTTGTTTGCCATCGAATAGATTTGTTTGACTTCATGCATATAGACTGGTGTTTTCTAAACCCTTCTGCAGACTGGTTTCTGCGCCGAACAGCGCTTGCCTCAAAACAATCCATCACTGTCGTCGCGTGGCCTATTGCCAATACAGGCCACCTGTATGACTTTCAAATGTAATTATCGGACCGTGTATGTAAAGAGAATAAAATCGCGAGGGAACCTTTCCTAATCTCACTGTTGGTAAGCTAGTTAACGGCTGTGAAACACGGTACTGTTGATATGCTCGGTAAGTAGATACGAAGTAATTTGTAAATCCTTGTAGATGAGTGAGTGAGTATGGTTTTCGCCGCGTTTAGCAATATACCAGCAATATCATGACAAGGGACATCAGAAATGGGCTTCACACATTCACACTCCCTCACCAACTCAGTCAAAATGTTAGAACGTTACACCATTTCTGCAGTGAGTATAAAGGTGTCAATCTACGAGCCAGTACGCTGGATTGTAGGCACGTTGCAGGTCACTTTCCTTATGAGTCGTTTGATCTGTTTTGTCAGTAATTCAATATTTCGAGTAAGTGAATGAGTGAGTTGGGTTTAACGCCGCTTTTAACAGTATTCCAGTTATATCGCTGCGTGTCAGCTTAATAGAAGGAAAACCCGAAGTGATGCAGGTCTTAGACGTTTACCACTTCGGTGAAACCCAGCATCACGGGTATGGTGCTGACAAACCTAGAAACATAATCGGGGCGAACCGGGATTCGAACCCACAACCATAGGTTTCTGGCTTGCACAAGGGACGCAACTCTGCACAGCGAATGACGGCGCCTTAGGCGACCTGGCCACCCGTGTACCCTCACTATTTCGAGATTCTGTCACACTGTTCTTGGTAAATGTAAACATTCACTGTAAAAACGGAAAACGGCACTATGAAACTCACATTTAAATCCTCTAATTTTTCTTTGGTGACACCTATCAATGTTAGAATCCCGTTAGTTCTTTTTGTTATCGGGCGGTCGGGTAGCCTAGTGGTTAAAGCGTTCGCCGTCACGTCGAAGACCCGGGTTCGATTCCCGACATGGGTACAGTGTGTGAAGCCCATTTCTGGTGTCCCCCGCCGTGATATTGCCGGAATATTGCTAAAAGCGGCGTAAAACCATACTCACTCACTCACTCACTCTATTATACTCAGGTCTTCCTTATATACATGATATACATGATATCCATGACACTTAGTAGCTGGAATATTGCTGATTGCGGAGATAAACAACAAACCAAACGGCCGGCCAAAGGAAGTATGCACTTAAAAATTTGAGTTGACCAAAAGTTGACAAAGGTTATTAAAACGTTACTGGACTGAAAACAGTCGCCGAAATACTGCAAACATAAGGTCCAAAACATAATTATTACACCAGTATCAAATTCATCACAATAGAGTAACCATTTCTTGTTTGTCTCAGTTTTAGGACCATCAAACATGTGAATACTGTCTTTTACCCGGCCGTTGATAGACGATTATATTAATCATTATACAGTAAACTACGGTTATAACGAACTCAAAGGGACTACTTAGTTTAGTTCGTTATAACCGTAGTTCGTTATAAACATATATACAGCATAACTACAGCAAATAGTCGGGACCAAAAAAATAAGTTCGTTATATCCGTCAGTTCGTTATAAGCGTGTTCGTTATAACCGTAGTTTATTGTATGTGTAATTTCTTACATCAACTCATTATGTTTCCAGAGTTTGCCACGAAGGAGTGTCTGGCTGATGGCACGTGGTCTGGATACAACGGGAGCAGCAAGCCATGGACCAACTACAGCACCTGCAGCAAGGGGACGCTACAACCTCTGGACCATCTTATCACGGTACGGTACACGCAAGTGGCATTGGTCAGACTGTCGACTCTGTCATAACTATGTTTCCAAAGTGCATAGAAATTCTATCTACTTTGTCTGTTTAATATATTCAACCACAGTTTGGCCTTCTATTCTAATCATACGTCCTTCTGGTCAGAACCTTAATCCCCAGCGTTATCTAAAAATATCAACTAACACGCTATGTCGCCGGATCTTACGCACGTACGTGGGTCACTGAACTTGCACCAGGTTATGTAATACATTTACATAAAAAATCTGACCGACATGGTCAAATATATCTATAGTCTCCATGCAAAGTCGGTCCAGACGCGATTATTTACACACCTCCATCATAATGCTGGAATATTGCCGAGTGAGGCGTTCAAACAACAAACAAACAAACATAAAGACACACACCTGTCAGTGATGATTGTAAGCATGGGCTGAGATAGTAGGAATTTAGACCACCACCGTCGCCTGTTACCTAAAAGCACATACTCGAACGAAATAAAATGGAGAAATATTCATCCAACGGGAAGGGCGATTTTGAACGAGATACTTATTATTGCGTTTCACCTACTTGCGTTTAACTTCCAATTTTTGGCATCATGATAGATGCCTGTCATGTTTTCATTCATCAGGTCATCAGCAATACGTTTGTAAGACGGGAAAACTTCACCGGAATGAAATGGTAATTTGTTCAACATTTACACAAGATTTGTCTCACCATTCCAGGAACACGTGCCGCGCGTGAAACTCATGTACACGATTGGCTACTCTGTGTCCCTGACGTTCCTGATTCTCGCCGTCGCCATAATGGTGTATTTCAAGTAAGTGGTCTTTTCGTAAGGCGTGTGGAAAAGTTGACAATTAGATATTGAGGGGAAAAAATCCGTTACTGGAAGATTACGTAACGTGGGACTACCATGGAGTTTATTAGAAGAATTCTGAAAAGAGCCGGATGTTGCCTGGTTGCCATTTTGGAGTTCTCATGCTTGTCACAAGAGGCGACTAACGGCATCGGGTAGTCAGGCTCGATGACTTGGTTGATGCATGTCATCGTATTCTACTAGCGTAGATCGATAGTCATGATGTCAATCACTGGACTGTCTGGTCCAGACTCGATTATCTACAGACCACCGTCATATAGCTGGAACACTGCTGAGTGCGGCGTTAAACAAAAAATAAATAAATGTTAAAGTTATATCCGACCAAGGCCATACTATAGTTGAGGTGGATCTGACCACAGACCCGGCTTACACAATTGGTCATACGTTCTAACCACCCCATCCTCATTTAAATAGGCCCGGGGTTGTACACCTTATGCCCATTCATGTGAGCATCCCCCGTAACCTCATAAGCAAATACATTTGGTAATGAATGTAGTATCAACTACATAGGTTGAGGAAATATTATCGACTAGGTCATGTCTTATAGTATATTATTTGGTAAAGGCATGATCGGGTTAGTGCCTTAGGGGCTAAGGCTTCACAATACGCGTTGCAGAGTTGCGTCCCTTTGTCGTGTCAGGATCGGCTGATGGTTTCAGATTCTTTCACCACAGTGGTAAACTTCTACATCATACCACTAATAAACTTCCACTTCCACACAACGCCCCGCTTTTGAACCAAGATTTGAAAACACCGACACTCATAATGTGTGTTTTACGAGCTTACCCCATACAATAATTTGGGTTTTTCTCCCTTTTTTTATCAAACGGGCTGAGATGCAACACTAACAATGCCGGTCTCAGACCACATCCCTGCTACAGCGCGAAAATATTTTCATTTCTCGATTTACGGATTCGACCGATCGGAGCCAAAAGCCAGTTTCAGAAAATAAGATGAAAATAGTCCAAATATATTTATAATTATCTCGCCAGTGTAGGGGTTATGGATTAGAATACGTTATCAAAAAAAGACAAAAAATTGCTTCTTTTTAAAGCAATATTTCATAAAATATATTGTTAATTGTTCCGGTACCTACGGGCATATTGCCTGGCATGTATATATCATTTTCTGACTTCGCCATAGTCATTATTTCTGAAAAAGGTGAATATATTTTGTATTGCGACTATCTATGCAAATTGGTTAGCAAAAAATCCGTAAATCGTTCAATAAAAAAGGTGCGGCCTCCCTCGCGGTAATAACACATCTGGTTTGGCCGAGCATCGTCATGAATGGAACAGGATTCTCTCAATGCACTTACTTGACACTTATATTTACACCCTGCCCCGGGCAAGTTATATCTGACCAGGAATTGTGTAGGTGGCGTCAATCGGAATGGGTATAGCAGAAAGAGTGACCTCTTAAATTTCGGATTTACTATTTCGTTTAGCTACTTTTAGGGACTCGGGTTCCAGATTAATCTAAATATATTTTCAGTTAATATGTCAACTATCCACTACGTTTCCGTGGCAGATGTTTTTCAATGGATTTCTTTACTGAACTATTTTGGGTTCCAGACGCCTCCATTGCCCGAGGAATATGATCCATCTGAACTTGTTTCTGGCTGTGCTCGTGCGAGCTGGTATATCTCTGATGAAGGGCGTGCTGCTCGTGAATGACGTCGGATTTCCTGGCGACGTCACTGTAACGCCGACAGGACAAACCATCTTCCTAGAAGGACCGGTAGGGGTTTAAATAATTGCAATAATGGCATTTTGAAGCCTATTGTAAATGATATCATTGTTTTGTTTGTTTGTTTCTTTGTTTTTTAACGCCGAACTCAGCAATATTCCAGCTATACGACGGTCAGACAATCAAGTGATTGACATCATGAGCATCGATCCACGTAATTGGGATACGATGACATGCATCAGCCAAGTCAGCGAGTCTGACCACCCGATCCCATTAGTCGCCTATTACGCCATGGATAGTCGGCTTTTAAGGCAAGTATGGGTTGCTGAAGATCTATACTACCCCGGATCTTCACGGGTTGATAGCATCAAATTGTGCGGATTAACAACAAAATGCAGTCGACAAATAATTACATTTTCACCTCTTGTCTGTCACAGGTTTAAGTTATTTCCTGGTGATGTTTTCAGTGTTGGTGGTACACCTATACTAAACACAAACAGTTAGGGATCATGAATATTTTGGGGGGTATGTTATGAAGACTGAGCACGCAATGTCATAAGAATATCCCCAAACATTCATCATCCCTAACTTTTCTTTGTTCAGTATAAAATGCCACAAAGGGTGGGCTAGCCTAGTTGTTAAAAGTCTTCGCTCGTCACGTCTGTGGCCTGGTTTCGAATTCCCACAGCATATATTTGGCCGTAAAATTTGTGAAATATTGACCAAGGCGGCGTAAAACAATACTCACTCACCATGCCGTAACTCCTCCATATATCGAGGGGAACGAGTGGCCCAGTCGTCTAAGGCGCCGCAAGTCCCTTGGGAACACCAGAAACCTATGATCGTGGGTTCAACTTCCGGTTCGCCCCGATTAAGTTACTAAACTAGTGTCCAAAAGAAACGATACCAACATATTTTCAAAATTGTTTTTTACTAAGTGAATTGTCAAGTATGAAAACATGCCAATTCGTATTGCACATCCCAAACACAGCATAGTCGATAAAAAATACCGGGAACACGTGATCACTTCCGGGGAAAAACGTAAATTTCGTGAAAGTGAAATTTCCCTCTCTAGCATGTTCTGCACGTGCAGAAAAACTGTATAAAACGGCTGATCAGACACGTTGATATCACAGCAACAAAACGAACACAAGATATGCCACGTTTGACAGCCATCGAGAGAGAGAGAGCCGTTGGAATGGTCCAACAAGGAGCGTCACACGTCGACGTCGCCAGAAGGTTGGGCTGCGCACGCATCACTATCACCAGGTTGATGCAGCGGTTACGTCAGACAGGTCAGACGTCAGACAGGCCCAAGAGTGGAAGACCACGAGTAACCACGCCCCGTGAAGATCGTTACATCCGGGTATTACACCTGAGGAACCGCACCTTAACAGCGACGTCCACCGCGGCTACAGCACTGGGACACAGGATCAGGCGACAGACCGTCTACAGGAGACTACGGCAGTATGGTATCCGGCCACGTCATCCCTACCGCGGACCGCTCCTGACGCCTCGACACCGGAACAACAGACTGATCTGGGCCAGGCGAGTTCGACGTTGGCAACGGCGGGACTGGGCACGTGTTATGTTCTCTGATGAGAGCAGATTCCTCATCTTCAGAAACGATGGACGGCAGCTTGTATACCGACGATTTGGTGAACGTTTGGCGCCTAACTGTATCCAACAGGTCCGGCCGTTTGGAGGTGGAGGGTTAATGGTTTGGGGTGGCATATGTGGTGACGTCAAAACGATGCTTGTCGTAATTCGTGGAAACCTGAATGCACAGCGTTATCTTGATGACATCCTACGGCCTGTTGTGGTGCCCTTTATTCAGCAACAGCCTCGTGGACTCCTTTTCCAACATGACAATGCAAGGCCACACACAGCAAGATTGACACAGAACTTCCTTGCCAACGCCAACGTACAGGTTTTGCCATGGCCCGCATGTTCACCGGACATGAATCCCATCGAGCACTTATGGGACCACCTCGATCGGCAAATCCGACGTCGCCGTGTGCCTCCAGTCAACGTCCAGGACTTGGAACGATGTCTCCTCGAGGAATGGCAACGCATCACTCCCAACGTCATCAGACGTTTGACGTCATCAGTCCGTAGGCGTGTTCTGGCATGTATTGATGCTCACGGTGGACATACCCGCTACTGACTTGACTTTGAGACGTGTGGTGTGACATTTCCTGTTGTTTCTGTGATCAGTGCTCTAACGAAATGTTCATTTTTCGACCCCACCCATCTTTAAAGGCTTGTCATAATGGTTGTACAGATTTTATTGAAATGAAATTTTTGTACAGATGTTGTGAAAGGATTTCTCAAAAGCATAACACCAATCCTAAACTTCTGCATTGTTTAGTTTTTCTTTTATGTCGTTGCAAACAGGTGGTATCGTTTCTTTTGGACACTAGTTTAGGTTTGTGAGCACCATACCCGTGTTCGTTGGTTTCACCGGATGTGGTCTGAGACTTGCGTCACTACTGGCATTCCTCCCACATTACGTTGACACGCCGTGGTATAACAGGAATAACGGTCAAGGCGGTATGAAACCCAAATCACTCACTCACTCATTATTCATGATGTTTTTCGTCTTGAAAATATCTTTGAGGATGTCAACACATTCACAGTTAAGTAAGTAGAGCGGAGATGTCACAAAACTTAACTTAATTTTTCTTTTCGACTTCGAACATTTCAACTGCCTCCCCAACCCAAACCCCTCATCCCCCTTGCCCCACCCTTAACGCATGTCCCGGTTTCTTTAAAACGAAATGGTTCTTATATTAAGTGCCTAACAAGTACAAGATCTGTTGGTTATCATAATCACGCCTTGTTTGGTTTGCAGCACTGGGAGTGCCGTCTGTTCTTCACTCTGTTTAACTACGCTATCATGACGAACCTGTTCTGGATTTTCAACGAAGGTCTATATCTTCAGCTGATTCTTTCAATATCCGTGTTCGCAGAAAAAACAAAATTGCGATGGTTCGTGTTGCTTGGCTGGGGTTAGTATTTGTTTTCATTTGGCCATTATAAACTTAACAGGGGGCACGGGTGGCCCAGTCATCTAGGGCGCCTCAATTAACTGTGCAGACTTGTGTCCCTTGGGTACGCCACATCCAATGACCAAGGGTTCGAATCCCGGGTCTCCCCAAAATAGGTTTCCAGGTTGATCAGCACCATACCCGTGTACGTGATTTCACCAAAATGGTAAACGTCTGAGACCTGCTTCACTTCGGGCTTTCCTCCCACATTAAGCTGACACACCGTGATGTAACTGGAATACTGTTCAAAGCGCCGTTAAACCACTCACTTACTATAAACTTTATTACCGTGTTTTTATTATCTCCGTTCCAGAATATGATGGTTTGATGTCGGTGATTTGTGTTTACATGTTGGAGTGATGTTTGATGACTTCAGCCCTTAATCTGTAGCAAATGTCAGCAATAATTCCCAATTTTGTTTGGCTGACATTTGTTGAAACTCAATCATGTTAATATAGTTATATCTAACATGGTGGCTTGGTCGGGTCGATTTGTATTTTACTTATGGCAAATATTTTCTTATTATTTAATGTAATGTTAAAATACAATGTTAGAAGAGTTTTAGAAAATCCTGATTTCGAACAAAATAGCAATGTATTTTTCCTATATTGATCCCTTTAATGTCCCTGGCTGCATCTCACAAAAAAACGTCACTTATCCTGATTATTGGACGTCACGCAGCTGTCGTAACAATTATGCGGTGTGTTTGTTTACTTTCAAATCAAATACGTATTCCCTCCTGGGAAATATACGTAATCTGTTAATGATATGAAATTTAGATAATTTATGTTATTATTTATGTTATATTTCAGGCATGCCGATATTATTCGTCATTCCTTGGGCGATGGTCCGATTATATCTCGACAATACGATGTAAGTATTTTATTTTAGATTTGTGTATATGTTTTCATTTTGGTGTGTTTCATTCATACATCTTAACGGTACACTTTTTATGAACAAGAGTGTCTGACGATTGATGATTATAACGGGATCGAGTGGTTAGGCTCGCTGACTTGGTTGATGCATGTCATCGTGTCCTAGTTGCGTAGATCCATGCTCATGGTGTCAGTCGCTGAATTGTCTTGTCCAGACATGTTTTTTACAGACCGTCTTCGTCATGTTGCTAAGTGTGTTGATAAACAAACACACAAACGTTCAAGAAACAGAAGTTTAAGTCTAAGTTGAAGTCGTGGCCTCATTGGTAGGAAAAGTGAAACACAATCAATGTTCTTCAAGTACAACATGTCAATCACATGATTGGCTCCTCCGTCTACTTGACGTTCCTGATTCTCGCCGTCGCCATAATGATGTATTTCAAGTAAGTGGTCTCTTCGTAAGGCGTGTGGAGAAAGTTGACAATTAGATATTGAGGTGAAAAGCGGTTACTGTGAGATTATGGGACTACCATAGGGTTTATTGGAAGAATTCTTCTGAAAAGAGCCAGATGTAGTCTAGTTGCCCTATTGAAGTTTTCATGCTTAACGGGACCGCCTCCGTGGTCTTGTGGTAGAGCGTCCGCCCGGAGAGCGGAAGGTCCAGGGTTCGATCCCGGGCCGCGTCATACAAAAAGACGTTAAAAGATTGTACTTGTTGTTACCCTGTCTGGCGCTCGGCATTAAGGGGCTAAAACAAGGACTGGTCGGCTCGGAGTCAGTATACTGTGTCTGAGTGGGGTATTCATGTTAAACTGCGGCATGGTATCTATAAATCGGCATCAGTCCGGACTTGTACAAGCAGCCACAAACACACATACACGTGCATACACGTCGCTATATAAGTGCAATAATCTTGGACGCGACGTTAAACCCAATTTCACCTCACCTCACCATGCTTAACGGGCGACTAACGGGATCGGGTGTTCAGGCTCACTGACTTGGTTGATACATGTCATCGTATTCTAATTGTGTAGATCGATACTCTTGATGTCAATCACTGGACTGCCTGGACTGCCTGGAATATCGCTGAGTGTGGCCTTTAACAACAAACACATAAACACTCATGTGCGAGATATATTCTGTGAGAAATTCAATATAAGAGAGATGGAGCTAGTGACGTCACTCGAATAATATAATACATGTATTATACACATGATGATTGTTATTGTGGTTGCTTCTGTTCCAGGTGCTGGAACGTACACCAGACACACCCCAAACTGTACTGGATCATTAAGGGGCCAATGGCAGTGTCAGTTGTTGTAAGTCAGTTGTTGGATTTTATTTACAAAAACAGGCTTCTTCACATGCATCAGGTTTTCAAATCACAATTGACAGCGAGCCTTTGGTTTAAACGTTCGTCAAGCCGGATTTGACTCCCCCTATTAAATACGTGCAATGTCTGAGGCGTATTTCTGTTTCCCATCTGTGGCTGGGATATTAAGATGGCGTAAAACAGTATTCACTCACTTAAATCACAAAGACTCAGCGCTGAATGTGTACATTGACCTCAATGCGCTAATGGATAAAATATTCAAATATTCAAGTTGTTGATTTTAGAGACTTAATGTCCTCCTAGTCAATCTCATCTTTCAGCTCCAGCATCCCATTCTCACCCCCCTTAAGCTCTATTAAATAATGAGACACTAGCTGTGGAGTTCCTTTATATACAGAACACACAAAGTTAGGGGTCATGGATATTTTTATGATTTTTTTGCACTGAGCACACAATGTCATAAAAAATACACCCGTGAAGATTCCGGGGTAGAATAGGTCTTCAGCAACCCTTGCTTGCCGTAAAAGGTGACTATGCTTGTCGTAAAAGGCGACTAACGGGATCGGGTGGTCAGGCTCGCTAACTTGGTTGATGCTTGTCATCGATCCCAATTTCCTGGATCGATGATCATGATATCAATCACCGGATTGTCTGGTCCAGACTCGATTATTTACAGACCGCCGGCATATAGCTGGAATATTGCTGAGTTCGGCATTAAACAAAAAACCAACCAACCAATCATAAAAAAATATCCCTAAAAGTATTCATGATCCCTAACTCTTTGTGTTCAGCATAAAATTTTGTTCAACGTTATACATAATGTATTTTGGGGACAATAGGTTCGTCTATAAAGAGGTGTATAAATGGATATGTGAATATTTCAAACTATTTTTGTGTCATGTGATGAAACTTTTAACGTGGTTTTATTTATTTCAGATTAACTTTATATTTTTTATCAACATCGTCCGGTTATTGTTTACAAAACTCTCCGCGTCAAACTGCCACGAGTCTCGAACATTTCGATACAGGTAAATATACAAACAGTTACAGAAAATGTGTGGTAATACATTTGTTAGTCATCTACAACTTCAAATGTCAAGGAAACAACAGAACGTTTGAACGGAGTCTTCAAGGCTCTGGGAGTGTTATGTAGGAGATAACCGCCCTGTGTTTTCAATGTAGGGCTAGGTTACCTTAAATTTAACCGCGCTAAATTGAATTTGGAACCGAACGCGCAGCGCAACTTAAAATACATTCGCTTTGTACATTTCTATCGTGTTTTCTGCATGAACTGTATTACCACACATTCTTTGAATATTGTAGTGACCGCATTTGCATTTTGTAATTATTTGAATATGCCAACCGACAATGACTGACAATAGCACTCCTCTATGAATATTAGCTTCCGCTAATACGGCCATCAAATCGACTGTTTCAAATAGAGGGGGTTTATTGTGACTTGACAACCTCTGGTTGACCAATCAGAATCGAGGAATTTCCAAATTCATGGCAAAATTTTCTCTACTCGATTTAACCATAGCCAATTCATCATATATCAGTTCAAGTGATCTTGACAGCCTCATATCCGTGTCTGAAAAGATAACATGTCCATTCAGAATTTAGAGTGTAAAAATCCCAATGCTTTTCAGAATTTCTTTTTCCCCGCGCGCCAGCAACAGATATTTTACGCCTGTTTCCTAAGGTTCATGGAAAGTATGTTTGAAGCATAAAAAAAGTTGATAAATGTTGTTTTAAGTTTCTTTTGGGGGGTTTATAAGTTAACACTGACAGTTGGCTGACGCCCTTCGGTTTTATCCATAGGATTCGGGTTTTTAATCTCATATAAACCCTTTGACGTCTGTTATCCCACAAGTAAATACTGACCCGTTAAGATGTGGGGTAGAATAGGTCTTCAGCAACCAATGCTTGCCGTAAAAGGCGACTATGCTTGTCGTAAGAGACGACTTACGGGATCGGGTGGTTCAGGATCGCTGACTTGGTTGATGCATGTCATCGAATCCCAATTGCGTGGATCGATGCTCATGGTGTCAATCAATGGATTGTCTGGTCCAGACTCGATTATTTACAGAGCGCCGTCACAGAGCTGGAATAATGCCTAGTGCGGCGTTAAACAACAAACCAACCAACCTACCAACATAAATACTGTAGATATGGTCTGTTCCAGACGCCTGGCCAAGTCCATAGTCATCTTGATCCCCCTGTTTGCCGTGTACTACATGGGATTCATCTGGCTCCCCGAGGATCTTGGCACAACCGGCATAATCATCAAGCTGTACATTGAGATCGGTTTTAACTCCTTCCAGGTGGGTGCACTATATGTACCTCGACTTTTTGTAAGTCGACGGGTCGCGAAGACTCCTTCCAAGTGGGTGCAATGTATCTAGCTCGACGTTTTGGTAGTCGAAAGGTCGTGAAGACTCCTTCCAAGTAGTGCAATGTATCTAGCTCGACGTTTTGGTAGTCGACAGGTCGTGAAGACTCGTTCCAAGTGGGCACAATGTATCTAGCGCGACGTTTTTGTAGTCGACAGGTCGCGAAGACTCGTTCCAAGTGGGCACAATGTATCTAGCGCGACGTTTTTGTAGTCGACAGGTCGCGAAGGCTCGTTCCATATGGGCACAATGTATCTAGCGCGACGTTTTTGTAGTCGACAGGTCGCGAAGGCTCGTTCCAAGTGTCTGCAATGTATCTAGCGCGACGTTTTGGTAGTCGACAGGTCGTGAAGACTCGTTCCAAGTGGTGCAATGTATCAAGCTCGACGTTTTGTCAGTCGACAGGTCATGAAGACTCGTTCCAAGTGGGTACAATGTATCTTGCTCGGACGTCTGGTTAGTCGACAGATCTTAAAGTATCATGAAAAGATAGTCATATTTTTTCCTACATCATTATGTAGCTAGTAGGGTGTACAATAAGTTGGCAGAGAACAAAAGTGTGAAAACGTAAAGTCAGCGCTGTTGCGCGTAATTAAAAGTACGTATGTTGAGGTCACAACCCAAACGAATCTTAACAGCGCTTACCAGAAGGCGTGGCTTAATTAGCACGGCCGGCTAAGGCTGCAAGCTGATTGGGTATTACCACCATCCGGGTACAGAATATACACGATGGTTACATTAGTTGTTATGATACTGATATGGATTCCAGGTATGCCACGAGTGTGGCTAGTGGGGGCGTGTCAATTTTAACCTTGATTTAACGTCATTGATATAATTTTAACATCGTAAGATATTATCCTTCAGTTTTAGGGGCGCGGGTTACACCCAAAGCATTTCTTCGTTTTGTTCACTAGGATGGGTTGAAGCGTTGATATTCGTGAATAATCTGATATTCTCAATGTATATGCTGATACGCTGAGTTCAGGATTAAAAGTTGTAAATGATCAGAAACAACGCTTTGTATGTATTTTGTAACGTATGTAACGCTGTGGAAGTAGTCCGCCAGTGGTTACGTAATTTCAAGAATACAGTCTCGTGAAAAACCTATGAACGTCAAAATGTGTCGTTCATACAGTTATGAACGTCAGTTTCTTGGTCATGTGACCCCCCTCACGTCCGGTCGAACTGCCGTATATCGTGGAAACTTCACATTTAAAAAATTGTTTCTTTGGCCCAGCAGTCAGGTTTCAGACAATGTTACAGTGTTATCTGTACATGTAAAAGTTCCGACCCGGAGTCTTTGGAGTTACCCTCTCTGTGAGAGTATTTCGATGTCGCAAAATATTGAATCGGTTTTCCAACTTAATTTTACGAAATCCTTAACGACAATATTTATTCGGCAATCTGTTTGTTATTCATATTTCAACACAGCGATAATTTGATAGGCTTAATATTTCAACTTTGATATAACCCTTGTTTGTATTTCTATTGCAGGGTTTTTTCGTGGCCATGCTATTTTGTTTTCTGAATACTGAGGTGAGTATATTACCATGTATTAAACGGGATCCACCAATGAAGGATCTGAGAGGGTCTGGGATTTATGTTATAGAAAGAATATTTGTTCACTTACAGATTTTATTACAACATGTTTCTCTGTGAAATGATTGAGTCGAACAAACATATTTTCTGGACTTCCGGTGAACAATTTATTGTTTAAGGTAAAATCTGAGCACAAGTAATAACTTTTCTCACGTGTCATTGTTGTCGAATGTGTTTAAGATTTTGCCATGTCACCTTTACCATGCTCACACCAAGTTTACAGTCGAATAAATCAGCTGGTCATATCCAAAAAAAAATATCTCTTGATAATCTTTACTTCGGTTAAGATTTCTGTACATCTGGAGTTTACTGAATCTCGAACCTCGTCTCTATGAATCAAAATGTGTTTTTCCTTTTTGTTTGAGAAAATGATTTCAATATTTTTTTCAATGAACAAATATGATTATACAAGTTGTATATTGTACATAGTTTTGTCTTATTTAAGGTTCAAACTGAAATCAAGAAGAAATGGCAGCGACAGGTCCTCCGCCGTGCGAGTAGTATCGCCGGCCGGTCGGCGGCATCAATGCACCACAGGAGCACCAGGTACCACGATTCATCCATGATGAAGTCAGCAGCTGATTCCACGGCGGATGCCACCACAGTAGGGGAACAAAATGGACATCTAACCCCGATATCCGAGGAAAAAGTGCCTTTACAGAAATCTGCTGATTGTAACGCCAATAAAACCGGAAGTACGCTGCAAAACGGCGACAATCATGCGCAGTGTGAACCCATGATGGATAATGACAGTATTGTTTGAAATGCCCGGGAGACGACGATGCTTCTACCTTAGGATACGGAACATCCAAAAGAGACCGTTACGTTAGATAGTCATCGTAAGAGAATGTGTCCCGAAAACAGCTTTCTGATCAACAAGTTCCGTTGTTGAAAACGTATGTCAAGTCTAAAGTGATGCTAAAGTGGACATTCGTATATGCCTTAGAAACGTTTACAATTTGCCATTGGCAATTCAAGGGTCATTACATTAGAAATGTGAGTGAACGTACTTTGAACATTATATGAACTGATCTGTGAGATGTGACGTCAGTCAATACGATGTGCCCATCGTGCGTCTTGAGTTGATAGACTCGAGTGTTGTGGTGGTGCCCAGTGGATGGTTGGGTCGCTGTTATTTACATAAGACATTGTCCAGTCAGGGTGTCCATATAAGAAGTTCGATGTTGTCTAAACGGGTACAGCCACTGCCCAACATGAAGTGGTTGGAGCGGTTGGGACGTGTCAAACAGAAGGTTGGTCCATCCGCAACATGGTAAAATCGCAGGTGGCGTCGTATGAATGGTATGCTTGCACAGTCGACTGAAAAACGGATTACGTTGGATATTTCTCACAGTCATATATATAAGAAACGTTTAAGCCTTACAATTCAAACTTCAATAGACCTATAACACGCACAAGTGTTTATAAAACATATTCAAGACGTGTTTCAGAAGGATTGTTTGAAGACGGCACAGGAGGAAATGAGACACTTATACGGACTAGACGTCTTGGAAACCTAGTTGATTAAACGGAGTTTGATTTATGTGTGCTTAGAGATACATATAATTGTCGGTTCTAGGTCATCATCCTCGAGGGGAGGTGGGTAAGGCTTGTGGCTCGCGCTGAAGACCCGGGTTTGAAAACCCACTTGGGTACAATGTGTGAAGCCCATTTGTCGTGTCCCTCGCTGTGGTATTGCTGGAATATTGCTAAAAGCGGCGTAACACTCTACCCACTCACTCACTCACTCATCATCCTCGATTATCCAGTGTATTATATGTCTAGTCTGATGCAATAAATAACCAGACCCATTTACTATCAGGGGCGGTGGGGTAGCCTAGTGGTTAAAGCGTTCGCTCGTCAGTATCATCGTACCCCGACGACATCGAACGATGTTCATCACATCAACCACTGGTTCGTCAGGCCCAAGACGTGGTGATACGGCTCGAATCTTGCCGACAACAATGTGAGCAACATTCAACCATACGCTACCGTAGCTTCGTTATGGAAGTGACGTCACTTCTCTGTCATCCTCATCAGTACACCCAACAGTATTTCTCTTGCATATGATTGGACAGTTATTTTTAGCGTCATGCGAAGGTGTGGTAGCGAAGGGTATTTATCATCTTAGGTAAGGTAAAATGGGGTTTAAGGCGCGTTCAACATTATTGCACTCAAAGAGCACGTGTGTGTGAGGCTGCTTGTCCTAGTCCGGACTAATGTCGGTGTTATACTGCTAGCCCACTGCGATACCATGCCGGACATGGCAGGACATGGATACCACTCCGACACAATGTACCTTTTTGGTTCTTTAAAACTTATTTCCTTGTACGCGCACACATGAAAAAGCAACCGCATAGTCAGTATCAACTTACTGACTCCGAGCCGAACAATCCTTGTTTTATCTCATTAATGTCGAGCGTCAGGCAGGGCAACAACAAGTGTCATCTCTTAACGTTGATTGGTGTAGCGCGGCCGGGGATCGAACCACCGACCATCCGCTGTCCGGGAGACGCTCTATCCCCTATACCACGGGTCGTTCATTTATCGTTATGATAGGGGGCACGGGTGGCCCAGTCGTCTAAGGCGTCGCGATTCGCTGTGCAGAGTTGCAGCCCTTGGGCACGCCAGAAACCTATGATTATGGGTTCGAATCCCGGGTCGCCCCGATTATGTTTCCAGGTTTGTCAGCACCATACCCGTGATCATGGGTTTCACCGAAGTGGTAAACGTCTAAGACCTGCATCACTTCGGGCTTTCCTCCCACATTAAGCTGACACGCAGCGATATAACTGTAATACTGTTTAAAGCGGCGTTAAACTCAACTCACTCACACTCACTCGTTATAATACAGCCAGATAGTACCCCGGATAATCGATGATCTTAGCTCATAGACCGAACGTAAATTGTTCATAACCATTTTTTGTAGGTTGTTCACTGGAAAAATATATCTGAATGTTCTAAACTTAATCATGTATTGTCGATATACCGGTCAGGTTTGATGAAGGGAACGACCATTTCATATTTTGTTGATTTATTTCGAGGGGGGGGGGGGGGGGGGGTTGTTTTGTTTTTGTTGGTATTTATTGTTGTTTATCACATAAATATATATCTTCTTTTAGGGATGGGATGGGGTGTAGTTTCTTAGGTATTTGATTCCCGGTACATAAATGGTACAAAAATGTTAATGAAACACGCACGCACATATCACATATTCAAATTATCGGTCCCTAACGAGCCCCACATCAATGTTGATAACTTCGTGAATCTTTGTGTCAGCATATCCAAATACGGTCACGTTGTGAGTGTTTCAACGTTCCCAGATCTGACTCTATCATGACATAAAGCATAATGTATCTATCCTTCACCATGTGAGAACAAAATTCATGTTTGACCTTGGAAGGGATCACCGTCGAGTGTTCGCGTGCATTTATATTAAAATAAATGTCAGCTTTATTTTATACAACTGAGTTCTGTTTGGGTTCATTTCCCCCAATTTCAGAGAACAAGGACCGCTTTAAATCATGTCCACTGACCACGATGGAATCAGCCTGCAGGGCCCAGTGTAAAGTTGCTTATGCGACGTCTAGTTTTCATCCATCTCATCAAAATCAGATCTTATTTCCGAGGACATCCATATTACAGGTCACATCAGAATAACCTTTCATCCGACCAATCAGAGCGTCGCTTACAAGATCGGGAAAGTGACAGTCCTTATGTGCGTTCTTATCACGCAACCTCGAAAACGTTACATGTTAACACGGGGTATTCCGAACAACAGTTGTACGACTGTACGACTGATTGGGGAAAAATCATCGTCTATCTCTCGCTTCTATGGGACAATATTTGAAACGAAAGAGACTTTCCATAGCCACTGAGAGGTGCTGCCATACGATCCCGGCCATTAATTAGACATTTCAGAATTTTGTACAGTTTTCTAATTTTGAATCCGATATTTTAAAAGCGTTGGCTGGAATAGAAGTCTCCATTTTGAAAACTGCAAAGCTCGGGAAAGCTGCTTTATGATTGGCTGATGCAACTTCATGTTAGTCATTTCATTGGTCGGTCAAGGGTCGCCAAAGGTCGTTCTGACGTGACCTACAATGGGATGTCCTCAGATATTTGTTAAACAGTAGCGAGAAGAAGGAAATGACTGTGAGAGTTTTCATTCACCAACGCCATCCCCACAAAGGCAAATCTCTCGTTCAAGAATCACTCCTCTAGTTATTGGTTCTCATTTATTGTGTAGCGCCGCACTCGAAGCTAAATATAACAGGATGACTTCAGTTGTGGATACTTGGTGAACATGTTTTCGAACTGATGATTATTTGTTTTTTGTTTAAGGCCGCACTCAACAATATTATATGACGGCGGTCTGTAAATAATTAATACATCGTGTACAGAAATTCCAGTGATTGACATAATGAACATCGATATACTCAATTTGGATAATATGACATGCATCAACCAAGTCAGCGAGCCTGACAACCCGATCCCGTATGTCAATGGTGTGTTTTAAAGCTACATGATACGATGTTCAGTTGTCAAGATTCGACGACACTTAATTAACCAAGACCCGAAGCCTCATCACTCGACAAGTTGTTGTTTGGTGTTTAACGCCGCGTTTAGCAATATTCAAGCTTTATGACTGTTGTCTGTTGACTGTCGTCTGGACCAGATAATCTTGTGACTGATATCATGAGCATCGATCCACGTAATTGTGATACGATGACATGCTTCAACCCAATCAGCGAGTCTGACCACCCGATGCCGTTAGTCGCCTCATACAACAAGCATAGTCGCTTTTTACAGCAAGCATGGGTTGCTGAGGACCTATTCTAACCCGGATCTTCACGTGTCGATCACTCGACAAGCATAACCTTGAACATTACAGCTCTATGACGGCGGTCAACAATGATGGAGTGGGTGAATGTTCTTTTGCAAAGTATACGTTGTCAACAACACCAAAGACGATCGTATCTCTAATAATATAACACGGACACAGATAATTCGTGTAAAAACTACTGAAAAGTGTCTATATTATTAAACGTAATCAAACATATTGTATATTACAAATTGCGATGAAACTGGTGATGTTTTTCCTTATACGCTACTCAAAACAAGTTCACTAACATTTGGAAGGTTGTGTGTTTCAATACCCACCGGCAATGGCAGATTACCTATGATCAAATGAAGAAATCGGGTGTTCTTTAACTTCTTTTGAGTAGTATATATTCTCAATAAACAAACCCATCGTTTCAAATCTATTTCTTTAAAAAATCTAATGTTAACCAGAGGACAACCATTCGGAGTACACGAACATTTGCGATTCCAAATGCTGTCCATATACGATTAGAATAGTAGTCTCCCCTTTATTTCCAGCGGATGTGATTTTACAGCACTTCAGAGAGAGATACAGTGTTATATTGTGTATCACGTTTATGTCGCACAATCTTTAAAAACAAATGGTAGTTTATACCCAATCTCATTAAAATCAGATCTTAGCTTAGCGGTAGCGAGAACTAAGATCTGATTTTAATGAGATTGGTTTATACCTCATTTAAGTTCTGGTATTGTTCCAAATGCCGGATTTAATAGGCCATATTGAGAAACGAGTTATTTTGTCCTTTTTTAAAATGATTATGTATAATGCAGATGTTCAAGTTTTCTTGTTCAACGCCGCACAAACATATACCAGCTATATGACGACGGCCAGTAAATAATCACATCAGGGCTACACAAACCATTCACTGATAGTATGCGCGGTATACCACACCGTTAGGGTACGATGACACACAATCAGCCAAGTCACCCAGCCGGGCCACCCCCTCCATTAAGTGGCCTCGTTTGTTTGTATGTTTGTTTGTTGTTAACGCCGCACTCAGCAATATTCCAGCTGTATGACGGCGGTCTGTTTAAATAATCGAGCCTCGACCATACAATCCAGTGATTGACATCCTCAGCATCGATCCACGTAATTGGGATACGATATGCTCAACCAAGTCAGCGTGCCTGACCACCTGCTCCCGTTATTCGCCTCTTACGACAAGCATTGTCGCTTTCTTCGGCAAGCATGGGTTGCTGAAGACCTATTCTACCCCGGATCTTCACGGGTCTTCAAGTGGTCTCGTATGGATTGTTGGCGACCAATTCTAACCCGGAATACGTACATGAGAGATATTCTGACAGATTGAATGTCACATGGATCTAAACAAGAAATGGACAAAGGACTACACCCATGAAGATCCGTTGGGTAGACACCCGGCCCATGCTTGTCGTAAGAGATTGGTGGTCAGGCTCGTTGCCTTGGCTGATGCCAATCACTGAATTGTTTGGTCCAGACTCTGTTATTTAAAGACCGCCGTCATATAGCTGGAATTTTGCTGAGAGCGGCGTTCAACTTCAAACAAACAAAACCAAAGACACAAACGTGTCGACCGGTTTGCCGTGTTGAGGTGTCTTCCAGATTAAGTTGTTGCGATAATATATTGACCGATCAACATTCTGTTCGAAGCGGCTATAAAATCCAAAGCTTCTTTGTCATTCACTTCATTTCGTGGTGAGGTGAGATGAAATGGTGTTTAACGTCGCGTTCAAGATTATTGCACTTTCTTAGTGCTAGCCCACTGAGATACCAGACCGCAGTTTAACATGAATACCCCACTCAGACACGGTATACTGGCTCCTAGCCGACCAGTTCATGCCGAGCATCAGGGTGCCTCAGGGCGCTCCACACTAAACCAGTGTTGCGACAGCGCTGTGCAGTGCAGTGCAGTGCGCCGGTGCGTTTATTTTAACTCATATTTGGGCAGCGCTTCAATGCAGTATATTTGTCGATTATCAAAATCGAGACGAAAGGTGTTCAAAAAATATAGAAGAAAAGATTCCCCTTGAACAGACGTTATTTTGCAGATCTTAAATGTGCAAAGGAATTTGATTTTAGGTAATTTAATTGTTCACATGGATGTTTCTGTACTTTAAGAATCAACAATTCTTCATTTATTTGTGATATTGGCATTGTGTTAACTTCTATAAAGAATGTATTTTCAAACCATGAGTTTTCTTTTCACTCTGAAATAACATGATAAAAAAGGGATTTTTACTCGATAATATACAGACCGCCGTCATATAGCTGGAATATTGCTGAGTGCGGCGTTAAACAATAAACAAACAAACAAATATCAAAGTGGTAACCGTCTTAGAACTGCAACACTTTGGGATTTCCTCCCACATCAAGCTGATACGCCGTGATATAACTGGTATACAGTTTAACGCGGCGTTAAACGCAAATCACGCACTCATTCATAATTCATGATGTTTGTGTATTAACGGGATCGGGTAGTCAGGCTAGCTAACTTGGTAGATGCATTTGATGCGTTGAGCGATACTCGTGATGTCAGTCATTGGATTGTCTGACCGCCGTCATATAGCTGAATTATTGCTGAGTGCGGCGTTAAACAACAAACAAACAAAAGAAAACTTGAAGTAAAAATATTTTTTAACGAAACTATTTGAAGCATCAGTAAAATACAAGCATTCGCGGTAGAGATTTTATGAAAAGTTACCACGTCGACTGACCTGTTTGAGGGGGAATTATAAAGACATTTTTAACTGTTTAGGGACCACTATGAACACGAACTGTAAAATGAACGTGCAAAACATGATATTCTCACGGTGTAGGCTGATTGACTGTGACATTGGCTGCTTAAATATTCATTCAGTTGACAGTTATACGTTTAAGCGAACACTCTTTCCGACAGGTCAGTTATTGGTGGAGGTGAAGTGAAATGGGCTTAAGGTAGCCTTCAAGATTACTGCACCTATTTAGGGGTTGGATGGGGGCTATTTATCTATTTTATTGTCTGTATGTGTGGCTGCTTGTCTGGACTAATGCCGGTTTTGTGCTAGCCCCCTGAGACACCATGCCGCAGTTTAACATGAATACCTCACTCAGACACAGTATACTGGCTCCAAGCCGACCTCACCTTAATTCCGAGCGCCAGGCAGGGTAACAACAAATACCATTTATTAACGTCTTTTGGTATGATGCAGCCAGGGATCGAACCCCCACCTTCCGCTCTCCTAGCCGACACTCTAACCACTACACCAAGAGGCGGTCCATTCGTTGAAATGGGGTGGGGTGACGCGAGGTGGGGTCACCAATCAGGAAGTGTAGCCACCCCTACCTCATCCACACAACCACCCCACCCCACCCCAATCAAAACGACAGACACCACTATCTACCCTCTTAATCTGCTGGATGACCGACCCGTGAAATTTCCGGGTTAGAATAGGTCTTCGGCAACCCATGCTTGCCGTAAAAGGCGACTATGCTTGTCGTAAGAGGCGACTAATGGGATCGGGTGGTCAGGCTCACTGACTGGGTTGATGCATGTCATCGTATCCCATTTGCGTAGATCGATTCTCATGATATCAGTCACTAGATTGTCTGGTCCAGACTTGATTATTTACAAACCGCCGTCATATAGCTGCAATATTCCTGAGTGCGGCGTTAAACAACAAATAAACAAACAAACAAAATTTACAGACCGCAGTCATATAGCTGGAATCATGCAAGCAAACTGGATGACCGAGGTTCGTCAGTGTATATATTAGACATGCCCAGTTTGGTGTTTGTAAGAGTTCATATTGTGTGGCATAACTTCAGCGCTGATGATATACTTTTAGTAAACACATTAAATTAAACATGTGAGAGAAAACGCCTTAAAGTGCACGAGATCATATTCTAAGTAATCAGACTCAACGGCTCACAAACCATCACGATGTTCGTCGCAGAGTAAAGGAAAAGATAAAACTTCAGCTCAACAGACCAGTACGACCCGTGAATCAGGATTAAAATATTCATTTAATCTCATATATTTATCTCTCCACGATGCCTCAGCGGTTGTAAGAATGTACATCTGACAAACTGTGAAACAACTAATATCTCAAAATGAAATGCATTTCGAGACAGAAATTCTTTCGTCAGCCACTCAAAAAGCGATTGCGTCTGTGACGGGCATTAAACGATTGATATGGCGTTTGTAATCTGTCGTTAAATTGATCAGTTCGCCATTCTCCAGACATGGAAGGAGAAAAGAGAGGCGCGTCGCTTTGAAAACTGTTTGCAAACAGCGACACGTTATCTGTGTGATGTCGTAGTCTCCCTTGATGGTGGTATCTGAAGGCTAACCCTTTTGTAGTTAAACGGATCTCTTAAACTAACCTGTCTGCCTAAATTGATCAACAAGCAAAGGCAGAGTATAACGGGCCCATTTACAAATTCAATTACAGATCGATCACTGGTGTTTGATTGATACGGAGGAGGCTAGATTGAGTTTGGTTTGTTTTTTGGTTTGTTTGTTTTGTTGTTATTATTTTTATTATCTTTTTCGGTGTGTGTGTGTGTGTGTGGTGTGTGTGTGTGTGTGTGTGTGTGTGTGTGGGTGGGGGGGTGTTAGTATAATGTGTATATTTTACCCTACCGTTGACATCATCATCATCATCATCATCATCTTCATCATCATCATGTATAATAAGCCTCATTTGTCTGGTGGATACAGAGTTTGTCCTGAGAGTGGACAGTCGTTGTATCTGTCCCTGACCGTGTCATACCCCAAGCTGTTAAAAGATGTTACCCTGCCTGGAATTCAGTATTTAAGTGATAGAGCAGGACTGGACGGCTTGGCGTCAGTATACTGTGTCTGAGTGGGGTATCCATGTTAAACCACGACGTGGTATATTAGTTGGCTAGAACTATATGACTGGCATACGTCCGAACAAATACAAGCAACCACACACAAGTGCAAGCGTTGCTACATAAGTACAATAATCTTGAACCAACTTCATCTTACTCTCCTTTATTTATATTCTGTATAATAAGAATGACTGTGTCAGCTTGGTTAATTAAACGCCCCCTTGAACAGTTCTATACTGTCGGGACGTTGGGGTAGCCTAGTGGTTAAAACGTTCGCTCGGTACGCCGAAGACCCGGGTACAAAGTGTACCTGGTCTAAAGGTGGCGTAAGACTCACTCACTCACTCACTCACTCACTCACTCACTCACTCACTCACTCACTCACTCACTCACTCACTCACTCACTCACTCACTCACTCACTCACTCACTCACTCACTCACTCACTCACTCACTCACTCACTCACTCACTCACTCACTCACTCACTCACTCACTCACTCACTCACTCACTCACTCACTCACTCACTCACTCACTCACTCACTCACTCACTCACTCACTCACTCACTCACTCACTCACTCACTCACTCACTCACTCACTCACTCACTCACTCACTCACTCACTCACTCACTCACTCACTCACTCACTCACTCACTCACTCACTCACTCACTCACTCACTCACTCACTCACTCACTCACTCACTCACTCACTCACTCACTCACTCACTCACTCACTCACTCACTCACTCACTCACTCACTCACTCACTCACTCACTCACTCACTCACTCACTCACTCACTCACTCACTCACTCACTCACTCACTCACTCACTCACTCACTCACTCACTCACTCACTCACTCACTCACTCACTCACTCACTCACTCACTCACTCACTCACTCACTCACTCACTCACTCACTCACTCACTCACTCACTCACTCACTCACTCACTCACTCACTCACTCACTCACTCACTCACTCACATCACGCACGCACGCACCACTACCACCAGTCCCCAACTCCAACCCCCACTGGGATATTCCCAAGCTACACTTTAATAAACCTCGTTATACCTAACACTTGTGGTTTATAATTATTAATGAATAAGTCAGTTGTATTTGGTAAATATAACACATTAATACTAATACAAACGTGACAAAGATGTTGACCGCAATTATAGTGCAGACACGCCAAGAAAGATATTCAGGCCCACTCTGCGCACATCCGATCCCGACACGAGTAAGCAACATACCTCACTGCGAACTTTGGCGACTGGGGTACCCGGAATTCCATTTATTTCACCATTTGTTGTTTAACGCCGCAATATTCCAACTATAAGACGTCGGGTTCTAAATAACCCGTGATTGATATTATGAACAGCGCCCGCGGCCACCAGGGTTTGATAACATATGCAATCACCGAAGTCCTCAAGGACAAGGATTGCTGCTCAGGACCTACCCAGAATCTCTACGGGGTCGTTCATCATCATCATCATCATCATCATCATCATCATCATCATCATAATAAGCACCATCATCATCATCACCATCATCATCATCATCCAGCGCCCCAGTCAACGAACCAGTATGCCTACAAATTGCTTTTCCAACTCCCTTTAGGTGCACAATATTTTCCGTGCAATATATTATTAAGAAATCAGTTACCTGGCGCGAAATATCAAACTGTTTGCTTTTAGCGTAATTATTTTAACAAAAAAAGTAAACATAATCATCATTTTGTTCGTAATGATTTTACGGAATGTTGATGTCTGTGGTTCTGTAAAATTACATGATATGAAGCAGAACATGGACGCATGTTTGAAGATGGTTCCGACACAGCATGCTTGAATTGAATAACCTCGGGTGATGAGGACGAGGTTACCTCAAAGGTAAATTCAACTGGGTTGCATGTAAATATCCCCTACTGGCGTGGGAACGACTCGAGTGTGTCGTCGCCGAGAGGAATATCATTACTGTATGTTAGTGAGCTGTTGTCAAGTGTAAGGGGGTCGGTTGGGTGGCCTAGTAGTTAAAACGTTCGCCCGTCACGCCGAAGACCCGGGTTCGATTTCCGACATGGGTACAATGTGTGAAGCCCATTTCTGGTGTCCCCCGCCGTGATATTGCTGGAATATTGCTAAAAGCGGCGTAAAATCATACTCACTCACTCACTCAAGTGTGAGTCAGAAAAACCAGTGGTTGATAGCATGAACAACGATCCACGACGACAGCAAACGGTGATAGTTGTATAATTAGATTCTGTAAGACTGATGTGATAAACCTGTCTTTCTAAAGCCGCCATATGTCTGTACATTTGTAGCAGCGATATTTAGCTTCCCGAGGCAACGGAGTTAACTGACTTTCAAAGTCCAGTTTCAACCCTTGGCGAACTGGACTGGAATGTGTGGGCTGGATCATTCCCCCAACAGTGGCTATTACGAGTTATTTCCCTTGTATGTTCCCCCTACTGACCAATCAGATTCCACCTCTCACTTGCATTTACTTCAAACAAAATAAGGGAGCCCAGTCAAGACAATCTCATCGATAATAAAATCAGTATTTTTTAATAAAACGGATTTTACCTCGCGAAGCGTGTCGTACTACTTGATCACCTTGATTAAAAACATGAAAAGTTGATAGTGCACCTGCACTCGAACGAATTCGGCACACGGTGGTTGCCATGTTGTTTATGAACCGGATGTCGATATCGTAACGGATTTTGACTATGCATAGACTCGTTAGTCCAGCCAAAATATAACTCCATAATTCCAGCCTAGTTCGGCAAGGGTTGAAACTGGACTTTAAAAGTCAGTAAATTCCTCTGCCTCGGGGAGATGCCATATACATAGCTGTAATAAACTCTCTCTTCAGCCGCCATATGTCTGGAAATATGTTGCAGCGATGTATAGCTCTAATATACAGAGCTGTGATAAACCTCTCTCTCCTTAAGCCGCCATAGGTTTACGTAGCAGCAATATATTGCTGCCGTATACAGAGCTGTGATAAACCCCTCTCTTTACAGCCGTCATATGCCTGTAAATATGTATCAGCGATAGAACTCCCATATACTTAGCTGTGGTAAAGCCCTCTTTTCTACAGCCGTTACATGTCTCTAAATACGTAGCAGCGATATATAGATCCCGTATACAGAGCTGTGATTAACTATCTCTTTACAGCCGTCATATGTCTGTAAATACGTAGCAGCGATATAGCTCCCATATACTTAGCTGTGATAAACCTCTCTCTCAAAATAAACCTCCTTGTTTTTACCTAACTACAAAACATTTGAAAATGTCCATGCATATTATTTTATGGAGAAATGAAAGTGAATGTTTTAAACCTAACTGCGCCATAGTTGATGATGATTTTACCAGACTTTGTAACAGATTGTCTTAAGTGGTTTATCATGTCAATGCCTAACCTGTGATTCTCTGTTTCTATGTACCCCCTTCCCCCGTTACGTCTGTCTCTATCTCAGCTTTAGGCAATGAAACCTATCTATTAGAGACGACCATGTTTTTTGGTTAGAAAAAACTGAAATCTTTATAGCCCGTCACGTGCATTGTTGATTTCCCATCATGGTTATTGTTTTGTTGTTTGTTTGTCTGTAAATGTATCTGTTGTTGTTGTTGTTGTTGTTGTTGTTGTTGTTGTTGTTTTCCAGCTATAAGACTGCAGTCTGTAAATAATAGCCTGGGACAGACAATCCTGTGATTGACACAACGAGCATCAATCTCATCCATTGGGAGAAGGTGATATGCATCAACCAAGTTCTGAAGACCATTTCTGACTCCTACCTTCACGGGTAGTAATGTATCTGAGTTGTCCATTGTTTGTCGTGAGGTTCCAGCATTGTACTTCAACACAACACCCACGTCACCAAGACCGCCTCCGTGGTCTAGAGGTAGAGCGTCCGCCCGGAGAGCGGAAGGTCCGGGGTTCGATCCCCGGTCGCGTCATACCAAAAGACGTTAAAAGATGGTACTTGTTGTTACCCTGTCTGGCGCTCGGCATTAAGGGGCTAAAACAAGGACTGGTCGGCTCGGAGTCAGTACACTGTGTCTGAGTGGGGTATTCATGTTAAACTGCGGCATGGTATCTCAGTGTGCTACGCTATAAATCGGCATCAGTCCGGACTAGTACAAGCAGCCACACACTCACACACACACGTGCATGCACGTCGCTATATATGTGCAATAATCTTGGACGCGACGATAAACCCCATTTCACCTCACCTGTCACGGCATAGCAGATTATCTATAGCAACATGAAAGGACTGGGTGTTCCTTTACTTATTTTGATTAGTGTATGTTAAATATGTGTATACTGTGTGTGAGTGGGGTAATTATGTTAAACTGCGGCATGGTATCTCAGTGAGCTAGCACTATAAATCGGCAACAGTCCGGACTAGTACAAGCAGCCACACGCACACACACACGTACATGCATATAAGTGCAATAATCTTGGACGCGACGTTAAACCCCATTTCACCTCACCTCCACGTCACCACCGTTGCTGACACTGACAAGGTTCCAAGTCTTTTCATTATTGGTCACAAAAACGTGCCTGATTTTTTGGCCGTGCGCGTCAAGGGAACCTGCGTTTTCCAACATTGACGTACAGTGGCAAGGGGGATAACCCTTCACATATGGCCTTACGGTGTATATTATTATTTATTGCCTCAACAATAATGACACTACTATAACCAATAATATCAAAGTGATGTGTTGGGCGAAAATAGCACACCTTATGGCCCAGTCTCTAAATCCAATTTCTACCTCCCCAAAGTCCCTCTGGTTTAACAAGGTCCTCTTCCCACGAAGCCGTGCTGGTTGTCGACCCATACCCAGCCGCAAACTTTGGACACCTTGTGGTGGCATTCTATGTGGATGGGGGGATTTCTAGAAACCTTTGTGAAAAAAACGGTGGAACATATCTCCATGGTAGGTATCAAAATCAAGTTTTCTATTTCTTTAGGAATACTCAGCGTATGTGTTGTGGACATTGCGAGTCGCGGTTGGTGAAACTGTTTAAAGGGATATGATTTTCCATTCAGCATATTATAGGTGTCGTTATATGATTGATGGACACGTCCGAGTGAAAATCTTGATTTCACCCCAAAAAATGTTACAAACACCCATCCTCTCTCTCTCTCTCTCTCTCTCTCTCTCTCTCTCTCTCTCTCTCTCTCTCTCTCTCGCCCTGCTGGTGGCTCATTAAAACCCAGTCCCCCATGGGGAACTAGATGCTGTTGAAGACGTGCGTTCATTTTGCTCAGACAAGAGAACCACACTGACTCATCGGACTAATCAACTTTCGGACGAGCGAGCACCCAACAGTAAAATGAATGTCAAACCGTTGAAAAAGAATGATTTAAAAATACATACAAAATGATAAATTATTCCCGAGATTGTCTCTAAAAGTCAAACTTCCTCTCGTAGAATACATCTCTGTTATGGACCTATATATAATCCTTGTGATGTTATCCTATTGTTTTGCTCAGTGTATTTTTTCCAAGAACAACGTGACCTGAAGAGCCAAAGATCCCTTGCACGCAATGATAGACTGTAGCAAGGGCTTTCTGTCGCTGGAACTGTACGTAAAACACCATTAAGGTCGAGCGGGGAAACTCCGGGGTAGACCAGGTCTTCAGCAACCCATGCTGGTCGTAAGAGGCGACTAACAGGATGGATCGGGTGGTCAGGCTCGCTGACTTGGTTGATGCATGTTATCATATCTCAATTGCGTGGATAAATGCTCGAGATGTCAATCACTGGATTGTCTGGTCCGAACATGATTATTTACAGACCGCCGTCAGTCAGCTAGAATATTGCCAAGTGGGCCTTAAACAACAGACAAACAAAACAGCAATGTCGGTTCTGTTGTCAGAGGCGGCGGGGGATGGGGCTGTTGCGGGGTGGGGTGGGGGCGGGGGTTGCGGTTTCTGAAGGCAACAAGTTTTGAGTTATTCAACATCAAAGTTTCGTATGTCAAGAAAAAAGATCTCAGAGCTTGCCTTCGTGTAAATGATACACTTGAGTTGTTCACTAACCGTTTTTTCTTCAGGGCCTATTCTAAGCATCCACCGTGATGTAGCTGGAATATTTCTAAAAGTGGCGTATAACAACACTCACTCACTCACGCTTGCGTCATGGCATGTCAATGCTTCCAATAGCATAGTCATGTAGGGGTCGCGGTTTTTACTTGATTTTGCATGGTTAAAAAGACAAATTAAACTCCTCTTATAACTCGTCCCCTAATGTCCAAAAATTAAACAAATTATCTAAGGAACCCGGAGGCAACTAATTCTTCTTTTATGAAAAGCCCTTTTTTATTCGCTCTGGATATCGCAGTTTATTTTATTTATTTTACATATTTTCGCTCCATCGAAAACAGTTATCCAAGTAGCTGAACCAGCTCAGGCCCTTTCGTCGTCACATCATGGCTGCAGAAGTATCTCAACTTCCGGGAAATGAAAGTATACACCCATGTTTGATGGCGGCGGATAATGAAACGAACAAGAAATGTTTTTTCGATGGCGATGTATTTGATACGGACATCATAGTTTTCGGTTTCTGCCTTTGTAAGTGATAAGGAAGCATCCGTTTGATTTCTATGGGGGCATACAAATCAAATGGATGCTCCCATAAAGCAATGTCAGGATTCGAACTCTAAGATCACGGGAACCATGTATTTTGCAGATGACGCCGCCACACATCAGAGACGGAAGGTAGATCTGTGCGGTTTGTTCCGCCAAGCCCAAACAGTGTCCGGTTAATCAAATCCGGTTCATGTCACATATTTACAACAGCTATCACCTTGTGATTTCAATTATCAAACGTTTAAACAAGTTTAATCTAATTATCTTTGCTGTGACTTAGAAGGGGTTAAAAACCGGTTCTATGAAGATCTGTGAAGATCTTTGAGACGCGGTGGGCTTTGATCTCTCAGCGACGAAACACAGAGATGGCCAAAGGCTCAGCCGCACTTAGACTCAAAACCTCTTTTTGCGACTTTCTGTAAAGACATGAGCTTAAAGCGATCAAAGAAGGGGGTTCTACCATTATCGGAATGTGTATTTAATGGTAAAAGATTGCTTTGGGCAATATAACTTTCCACACTTTCAAAACAGCATAGCGTAATTCTAGTATCTTTGACAGAGAATTGGTCCTGTAAGATTAAGTAACATGTTCGCTGTGCCGTGTGCATCGGTATGAAATTGTCTTGAATAACAGCTCCCCGCACTGTAGTGCCAGACAGACATATTTTTCATATTTTTCTTTATCATATTTGATAGTTGGATAGTTTCAGTTGCAATAATAGCGTGCGGTCGGTACTAATTTGCGTATTGTGGTGTAATGGCGTTGCACTTCGCGTACTTTGTTGTAAGTATTAACATATGTGCTGAATTGGAACTAATTTCTTTTCTTATCTTTCGATGGAACTGTTAATACTATTAAGTAAAGCAAAGCTCGTGAACTGAAATCATCCATTGTCCTCGTTATACGGCTTGCGCTGGGTGACATATAGTACTACCCTTAAGATGTAGGTTATTGTTTGCAATTATGATTAAAAGTAATATTAAAAATGTATTTCGCAATACAAGTTATATGATACTATTTTTTAACATCTGATTACGGATTTCACAACACAAAAGTCAAAGGTTTTAAATTACGAAATGTTGAACGTATTAAACAATAGATTCAGCTTCTTAAAGAAAAAGCGACAACTTTAGCCATTAATATAATATTCATATTCCATATCTAATGGTTTAAATATCGCTATGGTATGTCAATACTGGGTCGGGGAAAAATAATTTATTTCACATCTTGACCCAGGCAAAAAAGCCCCCAAGCGAACCATGCGAATCCAAAGTAAGAAATGAAAAGGAGAGAGGCCTTTATATAAAATACTCCAAGTGGTCATTACTACTTATCCGATGATGCTGGCTCAACAATGACTAGGTGTCTCGCGGGGCCGCGTTGCGGTGATATCCCGTCAAATATGATATGTAATTAGGGAAACATGATTGTAGCCCTGTTCCCCTTTCTCTGTAATTCGCTGCTACTTTCATGTCAACATCTTCTTATGATCATTGTGAACAACCTCATCCTCGAAAGAAAATATGGATTAACCCCAGCAGAAACTATTTGAAGGTCATCGAGAACTCACGGAATGCCGCATTGCAGACGGTTAAACAAGTCTCTCGTCACAGAACCTGAAATACAAAAATATCCAAAAAACATACACGACAACTTTAATATACTACTCAAAAGAAGTAACAATGAACTCCCGATTTTTATATGACTATAGCTAATCTGACACGACAACTATGAAAAATATGGGTGTCCTTTAACTTATTTTGAGTTATATTTTTTCTTCTGAAAAAAGAGATTCTCGAGGCATCAATTATTTGTTGAAAGACAATTTAACAAAATAAAATCTTCAAATATTTTTTTTTTCCATGGCTAAAAGTCAAGATAATTATTATAATTTCTTTCTCCTAGTTTTGTATATACTACTCAATGAGTGAGTGAGTGAGTATGGTTTTACGCCGCTTTTAGCAATATTCCAGCAATATCACGGCGGAGGACACCAGAAATGGGCTTCACACATTGTACCCATCTGGGGAATCGAACCCGGGCCTTCGATGTGACGATTTAAAGCTTTAACAACTAGGTTACCCCACCGCCCAAAGTAGGCTACCCCACCGCCCCATATACTACTCACACGAAGTTAAGGACCACCTGATTCTTTCATATAACTGTAGTGAATCTGTCACGACAGACCGCCTCCGTGGTCTAGTGGTAGAGCGTCCGCCCGGAAAGCGGAAGGTCCGGGGTTCGATCCCCGGCCGCGTAATACCAAAAGACGTTTAAAGATGGTACTTGTTGTTACCCTGTCTGGCGCTCGGCATTAAGGGGCTAAAACAAGGACTGGTCGGCTCGGAGTCAGTACACTGTGTCTGAGTGGGGTATTCATGTTAAACTGCGGGATGGTATCTCAGTGAGCTACGCTATAAATCGGCATCAGCCTCCGGACTAGTACAAGCAGCCACACAAACACACACACGTGCATGCACGTCGCTATATAAGTGCAATAATCTTGGACGCGACGTTAAACCCCATTTCACCTCACCTGTCACGGCATAGCAGATTATCTATAGCAACATGAAAGGACTGGGTGTTCCTTTACTTATTTTGATTAGTGTATGTTAAATGTTATTTTAGTGCGGTTTGAGGTACTCTCTTTTTGTGGTGTTTTTACTGTATAAGGTTCCATGTTGTGAAGACATTATCTGGACTACATTGATTACTCTTGACTGATTATTCATTACTATTGATTGATTATGGATTTTTCAGCGTTATTGAATGAGGATATTATCTGGTCGCTTGTCATTTACTTACGTACTTATGCATCCGAATAATATGATCGTGACGTGGTTACTATCTAACCAATGTTATTAAATTTACAGAAATTTCAATCCTTTTCTAATGATGAGTGCACGTTCAGACTAATGCCGGTTCTATAGTGCTAGCTCACTGACATACCCGCCAGTGCAACATGGTACCCCACTCAGACACAGTACACCGACTCCGAGACAGCCTGTCCTTGTTATCCCCTGCCGAGCGCCAGGCAGCGTAACAACAAGTATCATATCTTGCGTCTTATGCTATGACGCGACCATTGGATCGAATCATCGACCTTCCGTTCTCCGAGCAGGCACTCTGTTCACTAGACCAAGGAGGCGGTCCATTAATGGTGAGGTGAGGTGAAATGGGGTTTAACGTCGCGTCCCAGATTATTGCACTTATATAGCGACGTACGCGCGCGCGTGTGTGTGTGTGTGTGTGTGTGTGTGTGTGTGTGTGTGTGTGTGTGTGTTTGTGTGTGTGTGCGTGCGTGCGTGTGTGGCTGCTTGTACTAGTCCGGACTGATGCCGATTTATAGTGCTAGCTCACTGAGATACCATGCCGCAGTTTAACATGAATACCCCACTCAGACACAGTATACTGACTCCGAGCCGATCGGTCCTTCTTTTAGCCCCTTCAAACCGAGCACCAGACAGGGTAACAACAAGTACCACCTTTTAACGTGTTTTGGTATGACGCGGCCGGGGATCGAACTCCGGACCTTCCGCTCTCCGGACAGGCACTACATCCACTGGACCATGGAGGCGGTCCATTAATGAAAAAGGAAATCGCACAGTGAAGTAATACAAGCTTTGATATGTTCAAAGTTGATATAGCTGTTTGTAATCATATAGCTTCACAACAGAAACATGATTAGGTAACATTCTTAATCCATAAATAACTGACGATTAATTTCTCAGAAACTTTCATTGGATAAATATAAAATAAAATGCTCAAAAGTGCAGCGTTACCCCTCTTGTATCAATCTTATTATTTAAATGTATATTTTACTATTTTAACGCTCGAGTTCATCCTTGAGGAGAAGTTAGTGCATAAGCAGATACAAATCTTAAGTCCCGAAGTTTAGGGTAAGCGTAAATATCTCAAACCGACTTTTTTTTATCCGACATCGAACTTTGGAACTGCTGCCTAAACAGAGAAACACGTCCTTCGCAGACTTCATCCGTAAAAATACATAGCTTTTAAATATTACAATAAAATTCCCCATGACGACACTAACACCAACGTTTGCAGCGTTGTCGTTCGTCGTTAATGTTCTCTTCCGGAGTTCATTTATCGCTAATCACGGTTCAACTTGACAATTAAAGCCTAATTTCCTACCAATAATCCCGCTTCACGCGGATCCGTCTCCACGGACAAAAGACGTTCCACTGCGTGTCTATCTGACTGAGTTAGGGGGGTGAGGTTGCTGTAACAAACCCAATTAAAGGGAGGCAATCCAGCCCTAATGATGCCGAAAGACAGTTTGGTCAAACTGACCACTTATCAAACTGACCGCTTATCGACGGCCTATTTGGACGGTGGTTCTCCAAACCAGTTAGCGTCCTTCCATCTTAGAATAAATGTCACATCAAAGGGCTTTCTCTTTCAATTGACATCAATTTGAACGCGTCAAATCCACTGAGGCACCGTGTCAGCCAGTTAGCGAAGCGCCAAATGACTATGCTAGACGGGCGTGGGGCACGAGACTGGTTTTTCGCGATAATCTGTGACAAATAGAGACGCTTGACATATCTTGATTACATGGTGACAGGGCGAGGTTGATGGTGGGGGGATGGGATGGGGGTGGGGGGAGTTGATCGGGTGGGAGGGGGTGGGGAAGGCCCCCGAGGGAACAGATTCCCTAGTTTGCTGAATGAAGTCGATGTCGATGAGATGTTTGATGAGGTTATAATAATGAAGCAACATTAAGCAGCATCTTATTTCAAAGCAGTCTTCCCTATGATTAAGTCTAGATCAGATAGTTAGATAGTTTGTCTTACGCAATCATTTGAAACAGAAGTATGGAGATTGTGCTTGAACCCTGCTCTCTGTTTTAACCTCACAGCAAATATTTGATAAATGTTAAAAGTCAACGCCTGAGAATAACCAGTCTCGATTATCTGAAGAACAGATTCCATTGGGCGTAAAAAGCAACCTAGTGGTGTAAAATATATGAATAGATCACTGAAAATCAGTGATGACACCCCTAGTCCATTCTCATTAATTCCCTTCTCAACTCTAGTAGGTCTGAAATTAAGTTTGTCTCTATGTTTGTTTGTTTGTTCGTTTGTTTGTTTGCACTCAGCAATATTTCAGCTATATGACGGCGGTCTGTAAATAATTGAGTTCGGACGAAACAATCCAGTAATTGACATCATTAGCACCGATCCACGCAATTGGGATAAGATGACGTGCATCAACCAAGTGTGCGAGCCTGACCACCCGATCCCGTTAGTCACCTGTTACGACAAGCATAGTCGCCTTTTACGGCAAACATGGGTTGCTGAAGATCTATTCTACCCCGGATCTTCACGCGTCTCTGAAATTAAGAGACTTAAGGGTTTTATGTAACCTCATACAACTATTTCAGGTTCCGGCAAATAGTCTTTAGGTCGGAGATTTGGCTATTTTTGTCACCCCTCCAATGACTGGGTGCGTGAGTTGGGTTTAACGCTGCTAAGACATGTATTTCAGTTATTTCACGGAATGTTCTCTTGAGCAGCATTCAACTGGGTTGTCATGGCGACGTGTTAACAACACCATCATTAGACGTGAATAGGATATAGGAGAAACTAGTAGTCCTTGGAAATGTGATTCAAGTCGGTCGGTTCAACATGTTTTTTGTCTGAAAACTCAAAGGGCATGTTGTTAATCAGTAGCCGAGCCACACAAATACAATGTCTCAATATAATGCAGAGATATATCATTCTGATGGCGTGACTAAAGTATTGTTATGTGAAATAATCGGGTGTTCCTTCACATATTTTGAGTAGTATAATCAGGGAGAGGGCAGAGTTGGTCCCAGACTGGGACGTGGTAATATGCGATGTAAGTGCATTTCGGTGTGTTGGCCATCAGGACATGTACAGTTGTACACTATTTCTTATAGTCTAAGCGAACGGCCATATACACATATATGTGAACCTTTACTACAGCAGTAGACCAGCTATGTGACGGATGTCTGGAAATATTCGCATCTCGGACAGTCAATCCAGTGATAGATATTGTGAGGAATGATACACGCCGACGGGGTACAATGGCATGCAACAACCAAGTCATAGAGCCTGACCACCACTCGATCTATTTGGTTGCTAGGCATACCCACGGGGGCGCAGGAGTAGTAGTAGTAGCAGCAGCAGCAGCAGTAGCAGTAGTAGCAGCAGCAGCAGCAGTAGTAGTAGTAGCAGCAGCAGTAGCAGTAGTAGTAAAGGTGATATCAGTTAAGTGTAGTAGTAGCAGTAGTAGTAGTAGTAGTAGTAGTAGCAGCAGTAGTAGTAGTAATAGTAGCAGCAGCAGTAGTAATCGTAGAAGCAGCAGTAGTAGTAGTTGCAGTAGTAGTAGTTGCAGTAATAGTAGTAGTAGAAGCAGCAGCAGTAGTAGTAACAGTAGAAGCAGCAGTAGTAGTAGTTGCAGTAATAGTAGGAGTAGCAGCAGCAGCAGTAGTAGTAACAGTAGTAGCAGCAGTAGTAACAGTAGTAGCAGTAGTAGTAGTAGTTGCAGTAGTAGTAGTAGTAGTAGTAGTGATGTCAGTTAAGTGTAGAAGTAGTAGCAGCAGCAGTAGTAGTAGCAGTAGTAGTAACAGTAGAAGCAGTAGTAGTAGTAGTTGCAGTAGTAGTAGTAGTAGTAGTTGTTGAAGCAGTAGTAGTAGTAGTAGCAGTAGTAGTAGTAGTAGTTGAAGCAGCAGTAGTAGTAGTAGCAGTAGTAGTGGTGGTAGTAGTAGTTGAAGCAGCAGTAGTAGTAGTAGTAGTAGTAGTAGTAGTAGAAGTAGTAGTAGTAGTTGAAGCAGCAGTAGTAGTAGTAGCAGTGGTAGTAGTAGTAGTAGTAGTAGTAGTAGTAGTAGAAGTAGTAGTAGTAGTAGTAGTAGTAGTAGTAGTAGTAGTAGTAGTAGTTGAAGCAGTAGTATCTGCACATGTGTCAGCGGACATTAAATGAAGAAGCTCCCCCACCTGACTCTCTGCTGTGACGGGGACAGACGACACATGAATGACGGGTAATCACGGCGGCTCCGTGCTGCCACCTGCCGGTAATGAACTCAAGTAGACAAACCCTACAGCCGTAAAATTAAGAAAGCGGCTGTCACAAACTTGCTCCTTCTGCGAACAAAGTTATAGATAAATGTTTGTCCTTTGGGCAGAAAATTGTTATTTAATCACCTTTCAGGGAATGGGAAGCTGGGCAAATGCTGAGAGATTGGCAGTTACACTCTTCTGTCTAGGTTCAATTAGGAAACGACGGCCGCCCTGACGTGGATAATGTGTTATCGAAAAAGGAATACCCTACGATTGGTGAGATGGTTTTGTAAGAAGATGATTTTTGTATTAACCTTCCTAATGGAGTACGCACTGAACAATTTGGGACCTCATAGACCTGGTGAGGTGATCGGCGTTTCATTTGGGTTTTTTTAAATTTGAGGGATTTTTTGCTTGTTTTGATTTTATTTTTTTAATATTGTTTTTGGTTTTGGGGATGTTGTTTGTTGTTGTTCGTTGGTTTTTTGGTGATGGGCGTAGGTGAGGGGGGTTGGGGGGTGGGGTGGGGGGGGGGGGGGGGGGGGGGGGGGCATGGGTTGCCCAAGACATTTTCTACCCCGGATCTTCACGGGTCTCTGAAATTAAGAGATTTAAGGGTTTCATTTAACCTCATACAACTATTTCAGGTTCCGGGAAATAGTCTTAAGATTGGAGATTTGGCTATTTTTGTCATCCCTCCCATGACTGAGTGCGTGAGTTGGGTTTAACGCTGCTAAGACATGTATTTCAGTTATTTCACGGAATGTTCTCTTGAGCAGCAGTTAGTTATAATCATTCAACTGGGTTGTCATGGCGACGTTTTAACAACAGCACCATTAGACGTGCATAGGATATAGGAGAAACTAGTAGTCCTTGGAAATGTGATTCAAGTCGGTCGGTTCAACATCTGTTTTTGTCTGAAAACTCAAAGGGCATGTTGTTAATCAGTAGCCGAGCCACACAAACGCAATGTCTCAATATAATGCAGAGATATATCATTCTGATGGCGTGACTAAAGTATTGTAATGTGAAATAATCGGGTGTTCCTTCACATATTTTGAGTAGTATAATCAGGGAGAGGGCAGAGTTGGTCGCAGACTGGGACGTGGTAATATGCGATGTAAGTGCATTTCGGTGTGTTGGCCATCAGGACATGTACAGTTGTACACTATTTCTTATAGTCTAAGCGAACGGCCATATACACATATATGTGAACCTTTACTACAGCAGTAGACCAGCTATGTGACGGATGTCTGGAAATATTCGCTTCTGGGCCAGTCAATCCAGTGATAGATATTGTGAGCAATGATACACGCCGACGGGGTACAATGGCATGCAACAATCAAGTCACAGAGCCTGACCACCACTCGATCTATTTGGTTGCTAGGCATACCCACGGGGGAGCAGGAGTAGTAGTAGTAGCAGTAGTAGCAGCAGCAGTAGTAGTAGCAGTAGTAGTAACGGTAGAAGCAGTAGTAGTAGTGGTTGCAGTAGTAGTAGTAGTAGTAGTAGTAGTAGTAGTTGTTGAAGCAGTAGTAGTAGTAGTAGTAGCAGTAGTAGTATCAGTAGTAGTAGTTGAAGCAGTAGAAGTAGTAGTAGTTGAAGCAGTAGTAGTAGTAGTAGTTGAAGCAGCAGCAGTAGTAGTAGTAGTAGTAGTTGAAGCAGCAGTAGTAGTAGTAGTAGTAGTAGTAGTAGTAGTAGTAGTAGTAGTAGTTGAAGCAGCAGCAGTAGTAGTAGTAGTAGTAGTTGAAGCAGCAGTAGTAGTAGTTGTTGAAGCAGTAGTAGTAGTAGTTGAAGCAGTTGAAGCAGTAGTATCTGCACACGTGTCAGCGGACATCAAATGAAGAAGCTCCCCCACCTGACTCTCTGCTGTGACGGGGACAGACGACACATGAATGACGGGTAATCACGGCGGCTCCGTGCTGCCACCTGCCGGTAATGAACTCAAGTAGACAAACCCTACAGCCGTAAAATTAAGAAAGCGGCTGTCACAAACTTGCTCCTTCTGCGAACAAAGTTATAGATAAATGTTTGTCCTTTGGGCAGAAAATTGTTATTTAATCACCTTTCAGGGAATGGGAAGCTGGGCAAATGCTGAGAGATTGGCAGTTACACTCTTCTGTCTAGGTTCAATTAGGAAGCGACGGCCGCCCTGACGTGGATAATGTGTTATCGAAAAAGGAATACCCTACGATTGGTGAGGTGGTTTTGTAAGAAGGGGAATTTTGTATTAACCTTCCTAATGGAGTACGCACTGAACAATTTGGGACCTCATAGACCTTGTGAGGTGATCGGCGTTTCATTTGGGTTTTTTTAAATTTGAGGGATTTTTTGCTTGTTTTGATTTTATTTTTTTAATATTGTTTTTGGTTTTGGGGATGTTGTTTGTTGTTGTTCGTTGGTTTTTTGGTGATGGGCGTAGGTGAGGGGGGCGGGAGGACTTCTTTGGTGACATACTATTGCCATACACAAAATATTTTGACACATTTACTCTTACTAGGTTTTGATGTGGTATTTATAGTGCATACCGTATCTATGCTAAGTATCTCCCTTGCTGACAAATTACCCAGTCAACACAAACACACAAACACGCACATACACACTTGCTTATTTGGCGCATCATAAAATTACTTAAAACCATTTATTACCTACGAGGGCAAACATGTCGGTGTTCATAAAAATCAGATGTGCCCTTGGGTCATATCAGGTCACGAGACAAGTGTATTGTTTCCGTCATAAGGACGGCATTGTTGACGTCATTCGAATCTTATTGTGACGTGAGGTCGGAATGACGCCACACTAGTAACGACGTCATAGCTTAAGATTGTTGGCGTCATTCGACAAATTGTGGTTCTGCCGCTGTTGCGACTTTTTTTTCCTTATATGAAAACACTAACATTCGTCTCTGTATGTCGACATCATACATACATACATACATACTAAATAGAACATTATATTCGTGTTCATGTCATACTATGTTTACGAAACTCGTGCCAAAATTCCGGTAATTCTCGCTCCGGAAATACCCGAACTTGTGTCGTGAACATAGTATGACATGAACACTTATATATTATCCTCTATATAATTATGATCCTAGATTAACAAACCCAGCACAATATCCGAGTATACCCAGCCTTCGTCCTTGGCCACTTTGAACGCTGTTGTAAGCGTCAGCCACTCGAACGCCGATCCGGCAGCGACTTCCTTCATTCCTATAATACCTGTGCCTTTTACAGACCTACGACGATTCTACAACGATTACAATAATCAATTCATCAAAACGGCGTCCCTGACGGTTAGTTTATAGCCCCTTGCTGTAATCGTACCGCTGTGCGAGCGGAAAGAACCACAGCGCAGCAAGCCAAACAACACCCGTCTTACACATGTGCAGATCTTCATCCGGAAAACACATTACTGATTTCAATAACACCAACATGTAATAAATATCCCTCAATAAATTACTATCACATAATTTAAACACCCCTGACAGCTTCACCAGCATTATACCGTTTCCTAGAGCGACTTCCGTCTGCGGTGTTATGATAGACGTGGCTACATTCGAAAAGTGTGCCGCGAAACGGAACGAAAGAGGCAAAGGTTTATTTGTTTGACCGGGAATTGCCAACCCATTCGACTCAGCAGAACGATAGACATGCGAAGTCTTGCTGATTCTCTAATTTGACAGTTTTACGTAAACAAACCGCAACGAAATTGGTGATATGCGGAGCCGGGACTGTGAACCTACTCCAGACCACCAGCGCGGGAACAATTAAAACGGCATAAATGATAACTCCAAATCACGCGAGATCGGAGCAGGCGAGATTTTCCGTCTCTCGAATCCCAACAAAAACGAACAAGGAAACAATGCGACTGTAATTCAACAAATGTTTTTTGTCTCATGTTTTCAGGATTGATGTCAATGGGATCTTAAGTAGCGCTGACCTTTCCTCATTTGTCAGCTTGGTGTGTATCTCCAACCCCCCGAGCCGTCGCCTCACCGACGGAGGGTAATTTAGTCGCCTTTTATCCGAAGAATGTGCTGTAGTTTGGTTTCACGGCGCTTAAAACAGTATTCAGTTATGTCAGGTGTGTCCGCTTAATCATACCACTTCAATATTTTTTTTGTTTATGGTCTACTCTTCCGACAAGCATGGAGACTGAGAAGCTGTCCCGGAACAGAAGTAGTTCTTCTCCTTCTTCTTCTTCTTCTTCTATTTCTTCCTCTCCTTCTTCTCCCCTCCTCCTCCTCCTCCTTCTTCCCCTTCTTCTCCTCCTTCTGCTTCTTCTCCTTTTCCTTCTTCTTCTACTTCTTCTTAATGTTTAACGCCGCACTCAGAACTATTCAGGCTTATATGCAGCGGTCACAAAATAATCATGTCTGGACCAGTGATTGACATCATAAGCATCGATCTACGTAATTGGGATTCAATGACATACATCAACCAAGTCAGCGAGCCTGACCACCCGATCCCGTTAGTCGCCTCTTACGACCAGTATGGGTTGTTGAAAAAAAACGGGTGGGTACGTTATATAAAGGACATTATTAATTTGAGATATATTTATGCATAAGACTCAAGACACACTTTCATCCCTTGACATATTGTAATTTGCTTCAAAACATAACTTGAGGGAACGGGTTGCCCAGATTCGCTGTGCAGAGTTGCGTCCCTTGGGCATGCCAGAAACCTATAATTGTTGGTTCGAATCCCGGTTCGCCCCGATTATGTTTCTAGGTTTGTCAGGACCATACCCGTGCTCGTGGGCTTCACCGAAGTAGTAAACTTCTGAGACCCGCATCACTTCGGGCTTCCCTCCCACATTAAGCTGGCACGTCGCGATATAACTGGAATACTGTTAAAAGCGGCGTTAAGCCAAACTTACTCACTCACTCACTCAAAACAGAACTTACAAAGGCTTCGTGAATGCAAGTAGTGCAGGAGTCAATTTAAGTTTGGTGTGGTTGGGTGGGGTGGGGGCGGGGGGTAGATGGGGCACTTTTATTAACAAAGCACTCGCTCCGTTAAGGCTATTTAGCTTAAGTTAATTCTACTAAATGGTTGTTAAACCTTTAATATTCTAGCAGTTGACAGTATAAATTTATTATGATCTCCCAAGAGCAACTGTACATTGCCTTACGTTTTATCCCTTTTCATCCCCAAAATATTCGATGTGTTATAATTGTATTTTCTATCAGCGGTTATTTCATAGCTATAGCTATCAGATCGCTTATGTAGTGTATACTAGACAGGATACCAGTCTGTGTCACCCTGTCTATAACGTGGAACATGCGTCTCACTTCTAAATGTTGAAATAAAAAGTGAAAACAAAATTCAATTTTGAGAATGGTCCTTTAAATTCATAATTCCATCACTAAAATATGACATTATGTACCCAAGTCTGTTTAACATTCAACAAAAATTTCTCAGCGGGCGAGGTGAAACTTAAAATGTCAACTATTTTTAAAGACTATTTCATAACTGCTTTATTCGATTACCTTGTCAACAGCCATATGTGCTTTATGTGCTCAACCTGATAGCTGTTCGGTAACCTTTGATGTGCCGCCATGATAACAGCTGTCTTGGAGTATATATTAATCATACTTACAATCAACTTGCTTTGGGAGTCATGTTCAAGTACCTTCAGAAAAAAATGAACGGGAAAAAGCTAAAAGACCTACAGCGCTACCTCTTTAATCTCCCAAATCCCTTAGTGCGAAAACCCCCCATTCGATGATTACAAATGGGAGGAAAGTATTTATACTTTGATGCACGGTAAGGTTAGGTAGAACGATTGCTATTTTTGCTGGAAATAGTAAATCCTGGATTCCGTGTTATTCTAAGTCCTACTTTTAGTACCTTGTACCCGTTTAACCAGACGATTAGGTTGAATGTCTGTGTTAACCAGGTTGCTCTGATTGAGCAATTAATTTTGTGTTTTTTTTATGTGTTTTTATGTGTTTTATGTATTTTATGTGTTTTATTAATCTTGATGAAACAACATAATGTGGAAATGAGCGTAGAACTTGTAGAATCGAAATACCCGGCATGCACAGGGGTTTACGGGAAGTCCGTTGTGTGGCGTGACTTGTACAGATTCTTAGCATCGCCAGTATCTGGGTACTCAGGTAATGTATTATTATCCGAAGACCACGTATCACAGAATAATTAATAAAGAAAATGAGTAAATATTGCTCCTTTTCAATTCTGTCCATTTGTACATAAGTTTGGAAAGGATTTACGTATATTCTGTTGCGCTGGTGTCTTGTGATTGCACAAACACAGTTGTAGTCACGCTTTAACGTTGTAGTAGGATACCTGGTCCTTATCACTCAACCCGCTAACACCTCTCACTCACTCACTCACTCACTCACTCACTCACGCACAAATCACGCACGCAAGGACGCACACACATATATACACACACGACCCGTTAAGATGAGGGTTAAAATAGATCACCAGCAACCAACGCTTGTCGTAATTGCTTAGACTGATGCTCATGATGTCAATCACTGGATTGTCCAGACTCGATTATTAACAAGCTGCCGTCAAACACTGAAAAAATGCCGCGTGAGGCGTTGAACAACACAAACACGCACGCACGCACCACTACCACCATTCAGCCCCTAACTCCAACCCCCACTGGGATATTCCCAAGCTTCACTTTGATAAACCTCGTTATACCTAACACGTGTGGTTTATAATTATTAATGAATAAGTCAGTTGTATTTGGTAAATATAACACATTAATACTAATACAAACGTGACCTATGGTTCTCAACCAATGGGGTGGAGCTGCTTGTACTAGTCCGGACTTATGACGGTAGTGCTAGCCCACTGAGATACCATACCTCAGTTTAGAATGAATACCCCACCCAGACACATTATACAGACTCCGAGCCGACCAGTCCTTGTTTTAGCCCCTTAATGCCAAGCGGTAGGCAAGGTAACAACAAGTACCATCGCTTATGACGTGGTCAGGGGATCGATCCACCGACCTCCCGCTCTCCGGACAGACCTTTATCCACCGAAAGTATGACTTCGAACAACATTTCCAAAAAATATTTACGCCTAAAAATACACAAGAAATATGTTTTGTGGCCGACATGACTAAGTGTTTACTGGGTGACCCGTATTGCCGTTTACAACGATTTCACGCCGACTCTTAAAATACACCCCGAAGATGTAAGAAAGAATTTTGATTGACGATGAAGGAGGGACGGTGCACTCGAGGCCCGAAGTTTAGAGATCATTTCGTTAACACCTGCCCAATTTACCGTATATTAATTGCGAGATATGAGCCACATCTAACAGAAACCAGGTTATCGAATGTCAAGAGGGGTTGCCGAGAGAAGTGAAAGGAAATAAGTCTTTCAAACCACGATATATCCAGCTTAAGTCCCGTTATTAGCCCCTTGTTCGAAATTCTCTTGTAAAGAAGTATCGCGAAAGACCAAAGCGAAAGCGGGGAGCGAGTACGGCGCCTTTGATCATGGATTTATGAACAGGTGTACTATAGGTAAAATCTGATTTCCTCAAAGGCAACGAACATAGTAATTGCATGGGGTTTTTCTAAAGCCGCATATTTCTAAAACATTGGATGATTGTTTGTTGCAAATCATGGGTTGGGCAGGTGGGTATGTTTTAGGGGCATATTGAAAACACATGTTAGTCATGTGTAGGGAGTAGGTGGGTTCATAGATATGGCTCGGATGTGTAAATTAATGAGGCTTCTTCTTTTTTCATTTTGACGTTGCTTCCTAATTGTCTACGTTTCCACTCAACGCGATTTATATTTGCAGATCTTAACAAATACACCGACCCCCAACTCGATGGATGATAAAGAATGCGTTCACTTCACCCTCGATGATCATGGATACACTCACCCCCGACTCGACAAATGATAATAAAAAACTCATTCCACCCTCGACAGATGATAATAGTTTAACCGACTCCACTCTCGACAGATGATAATAAATACTCACCCAAACCTCGGCAGATGATAATAAATACTCACCCCACCCTCGACAGATGATAATAAATACTCACCCCACGCTCGACAGATGATAATAAATACTCACCCCATCCTCGATAGATGATAATAAATACTCACCCCATCCTCGATAGATGATAATAAATACTCACCCCACCTCCGCCCTCGACAGATGATACTCACCCCTCCCTCGACAGATGATAATAAATACTCACCCCCACCCTCGACAGATGATAATATATACTCACCCCGCTTTCGACAGATGATAATAAATACTCACCCAACCCTCGACAGATGATAATAAATACTTACCCCACCCTCGACAGATGATAATGAATACTCACCCCTCCCTCGACAGATGATAATAAATACTTACCCCTCCCTCGACAAATGATAATAAATACTCACCCCACCTTCGACAGATGATAATAAATACTCACCCAACCCTCGACAGATGATAATAAATACTTACCCAACCCTCGACAGATGATAATAAATACTCACACCGCCCTCGACAGATGATAATAAATACTTACCCCACGCTCGATAGATGATAATAAATACTCACCCCACCCTCGACAGATGATAATAGAAATACTCACACCGCCCTCGACAGATGACAATAAATACTCACCCCACCTTCGACAGATGATAATAGAAAAACTCACACCTCCCTCGACAGATGATAATAAATACTCACACCGCCCTCGACAGATGATAATAAATACTCACCCCACCTTCGACAGATGATAATAGAAAAACTCACACCTCCCTCGACAGATGATGATAAATACTCACCCCACCCTCGACAGATGACAATAAATACTCACCCCACCTTCGACAGACGATAATAGAAAAACTCACACCTCCCTCGACAGATGACAATAAATACTCACCCCACGCTCGACAGATGATAATAGAAATACTCACACCGCCCTCGACAGATGACAATAAATACTCACCCCACCTTCGACAGATGATAATAGAAAAACTCACACCTCCCTCGACAGATGATGATAAATACTCACCCCACCCTCGACAGATGATAATAAACACTCACCCATACTAATAAATACTCACCCCTCCCTCGACAGATGATAATAAATACTCACACCTCCCTCGACAGATGACAATAAATACTCACCCCTCCCTCGACAGATGATAATAAATACTCACCCCACCTTCGACAGATGATAATAAATACTCACCCAACCCTCGATAGATGATAATAAATACTCACCCCACCCTCGACAGAAGATAATAAATACTCACCCCACCCTCGACAGATGATAATAAATACTCACACCGCCCTCGACAGATGACAATAAATACTCACCCCACCCTCGACAGATGATAATAAATACTCACACCGCCCTCGACAGATGACAATAAATACTCACCCCACGCTCGACAGATGATAATAAATACTCACACCGCCCTCGACAGATGACAATAAATACTCACCCCACGCTCGACAGATGACAATAAATACTCACACCACGCTCGACAGATGATAATAGAAAAACTCACACCTCCCTCGACAGATGATAAAAAAATACTCACCCCACGCTCGACAGTTGATAATAAATATATTCACACCACCCTCGACATTTGATAATAGATAAACGCATTCCACACTCGACAGATGATAATAAAACCCCATCCTCGACAGGTGATAATACTCATCCCAAGCACGACAGATGCTTATAAATTCATTATCATTACACTCTGCTGATGATAAGAAGTACACCGACCTCACCCCAGAGAGATAATAAGAAATACATTGACCTGACCACGAGAGATCAGAAATACACTGACCTCATCCCCGAGAGTTGACAACAAATACTCCGACCTCATTCCCGAAGGATGCTAAGAAATACTCTGACCTCACCAACGAGAGATGGTGGGAAATACACTGACCTCATCCCCGAGAGATGATAAGAAATACACTGACCTCATCCTCGAGAGATGATGAGAAATACACTGACCTCATCCTCGAGAGATGATGAGAAATACACTGACCTCATCCCCGAGAGATGATGAAAAATACACTGACCTCATCCCCGAGAGATGAGAAATACACTGACCTCATCCACGAGAGATGATGAGAAATACACTGACCTCATCCACGAGAGATGATGAGAAATACACTGACCTCATCCACGAGAGATGATGAGAAATAATCTGACCTCACCCACGAGAGATGCTAAGAAATACACTGACCTCATCCACGAGAGATGCTAAGAAATACACTGACCTCATCCACGAGAGATGATGAGAAATAATCTGACCTCACCCACGAGAGATGCAAAGAAATACACTGACCTCATCCACGAGAGATGCTAAGAAATACACTGACCTCACCAACGAGAGATGATGAGAAGTACACTGACCTCGCCAACGAGAGATGATGAGAAATACACTGACCCCATCTCCGAGAGGTGATAAGAAATACACTGACCTTCTTAAATTAAGTTATATCAATCACAGTACATTTTGTTTAACTCTACCAATGGTAATTATTTTTCGACATTACAGTTTTGTGGGTACATTCATAGATAAAACACACAAAATATTTGCTTTTAAATTTTTTTAAATTCTGGTGTTCGTTCAACGTTTTATGCTAAATGTATAGATAAAATGAATTTTATAACTACGCCACAGATATAAACAGATGTAACAGAATATATGTGTTTCTCGGTTGTGTAAATCATCTGTTGGTATGGAGTATATAATACATGCTTGTTCCGTCGCCATGATTCATGAAAGAATTTACAGAATTCTTCCAATTCACTTAACAATTCCTTGCTAATCAGTCTGTTATTGTCTCTCACAGTTAACACAAAACATGAATGAAATGTTTCGTGTGTTATTTCACGACGTGGGACGAAAACACAACAATGGAACGTGAGTGTCCATTCACTTCGGGTGACTTCTTTAATTTAATTACAACGAAGTTTGGTCAGAAACTACACACAAAGTATTTACAAGTGCCTTTATTTATAAATACGGAGAATCGGGCTCTGCTTCGGTTTTGATCAACACAGCACGGTGTATGCGGAGTCGGCGATAGCAGCGAGGCTAAGCTTGTCTAGGCTGGTGGTACTCTCTAACCCCCCGATCTGCTCACGAACTCAAACAGACGTGAAGGTCGAAGCAGCGTTTGTCAAATATGGGGGTATGTATGGGAGGGGGAATGGTTTGCGGGGGTGGTGAAAGTGGGGATGAAGTATATGGGCTTCCTGTCATTAGCGTGTTAAAGGCACAGGGTCATGTTTTGTTTTTCAATGAATCACCTTAACTCAATTTGTTTCGAGAGTATGGCTTTGTGCAGTTTCGTATTCTAACGTTTACCTCGCTTGTAATTAGCTACGAAGCTGCGGCTTGAAATGTTTTTTGGTCAACGGGTTTTAGTGTTTGTCTTGTCAATATGTTTTGTTTATTTGTCTTTATGTTGACGTCCAGTCTCTGCTCGATATCTATTAAAAACATCTTCATGTGTATCACGTTTATCGAATTGAGTAAACCACGACGCCATACAACAGTAACACAAACACACATTATGATAAGAAACATCAACGCCAGAGAATAATCAGTCTCTGTTATCTGATGAAGCAGATTCCATTGGGCGTAAATGGCAAAATAGTGACCAAAAGTAACATAAACTGATCACTGAAAATCAGTGATGACATCTGGTGTTCGCCAGAAGGGTAAGCATGTCCTGCTCTACCGGTATCACCTGCCACTCACGCAATCTGCATACAATGTGTTTGTTTCTTTGCTGACGTCGCCTAGTAGTACTACTGCCATACCTTAGAGTTGATCTTAGAGTGGATTTCTTAACTTTCCGGGGCGGTCGGGTAGCCTAGTGGCTAAAGCGTTCGCTCGTCACGCCGAAGACCCGGGTTCGATCCCCGACATGGGTACAATGTGTGAAGCCCATTTCTGGTGTCCCCCGCCGTGATATTGCTGGAATATTGCTAAATAACAATAATATAATAACTATCTATTCCAGATGAAATAACTATCTATTCCAGATTGTATAACTATCTATTCTAGATTGTATAATTATCTATCCCGTGTTGCATAACTATCCATTCCAGATAATATAACTATCTATCCCAAATTGTAAAATTATCTATTCCAGATTGTATAACTATCTATTCCATATTGCATAGTTATTTATTCCAGATTGTATAACTATCTATACAACGTTCAACGCGGCGTTCAACAGTATTACAGTTCTATCACGGCGTGTCAGTTTAAGGTGTCACCCAATTGGCCCGGGTTTGATTCCCCACAAGGGCACCGTGTATGAAGCTCATAACATGGTCCCCAGCAAGAATTCCAAGCATACAACCCCCCCCACACACAAAAAAAAAAGGCGGCTAAGCCTACAATGATCCTCAACAAGGATGCGAAAGCAAACAATGATCCTCAACAAGGATGCGAAAGCATATAATAGTCCCAACAAGGATGCGAAAGCATACAATGATCCCCAACAAGGATGCCAAGCATACAATGATCCTCAACAAGGATGCGAAAGCATACAATGATCCTCAACAAGGATGCCAAGCTTACAATGATCCTCAACAAGGATGCGAAAGCATACAATGATCCTCAACAAGGATGCCAAGCTTACAATGATCCTCAACAAGGATGCCAAGCATACAATGATCCTCAACAAGGCTGCCAAGCATACAATGATCCTCAACAAGGATGCCAAGCTTACAATGATCCTCAACAAGGATGCCAAGCATACAATGATCCTCAACAAGGATGCCAAGCATACAATGATACTCGACAAGGATGCCAAGCTTACAATGATCCTCAACAAGGATGCGAAAGCATACAATGATCCTCAACAAGGATGCCAAGCTTACAATGATCCTCAACAAGGATGCCAAGCATACAATGATCCTCAACAAGGATGCCAAGTATATAATGATCCTCAACAAGGATGCCAAGCTTACAATGATCCTCAACAAGGATGCCAAGCATACAATGATCCTCGACAAGGATGCCAAGCTTACAATGATCCTCAACAAGGATGCCAAGCATACAATGATCCTCAACAAGGATGCCAAGCATACAATGATCCTCAACAAGGATGCCAAGCATACAATGATCCTCAACAAGGCTGCCAAGCATACAATGATCCCCAACAAGGATGCCAAGCATACAATGATCCTCAACAAGGCTGCCAAGCATACAATGATCCTCAACAAGGATGCCAAGCTTACAATGATCCTCAACAAGGATGCCAAGCATACAATGATCCTCAACAAGGATGCCAAGTATATAATGATCCTCAACAAGGATGCCAAGCTTACAATGATCCTCAACAAGGATGCCAAGCATACAATGATCCTCGACAAGGATGCCAAGCTTACAATGATCCTCAACAAGGATGCCAAGCATACAATGATCCTCAACAAGGATGCCAAGCATACAATGATCCTCAACAAGGCTGCCAAGCATACAATGATCCTCAACAAGGATGCCAAGCATACAATGATCCTCAACAAGGATGCCAAGCATACAATGATACTCGACAAGGATGCCAAGCTTACAATGATCCTCAACAAGGATGCGAAAGCATACAATGATCCTCAACAAGGCTGCCAAGCATACAATGATCCCCAACAAGGATGCCAAGCATACAATGATCCTCAACAAGGATGCCAAGCATACAATGATCCTCAACAAGGATGCGAGGGCATACAATGATCCTCAACAAGGATGCCAAGCATACAATGATCCCCAACAAGGATGCGAGGGCATACAATGATACTCGACAAGGATGCGAAAGCATACAATGATCCTCAACAAGGATGCGAAAGCATACAATGATCCTCAACAAGGATGCCAAGCTTACAATGATCCTCAACAAGGATGCCAAGCATACAATGATCCTCAACAAGGATGCCAAGCTTACAATGATCCTCAACAAGGATGCGAGGGCATACAATGATACTCGACAAGGATGCGAAAGCATACAATGATCCTCAACAAGGATGCGAAAGCATACAATGATCCTCAACAAGGATGCCAAGCATACAATGATCCTCAACAAGGATGCGAGGGCATACAATGATACTCGACAAGGATGCGAAAGCATACAATGATCCTCAACAAGGATGCGAAAGCATACAATGATCCTCAACAAGGATGCCAAGCTTACAATGATCCTCAACAAGGATGCCAAGCATACAATGATCCTCAACAAGGATGCCAAGCTTACAATGATCCTCAACAAGGATGCCAAGCATACAATGATCCTCAACAAGGATGCCAAGCATACAATGATCCTCAACAAGGATGCCAAGCTTACAATGATCCTCAACAAGGATGCCAAGCATACAATGATCCTCAACAAGGATGCCAAGCATACAATGATCCTCAACAAGGCTGCCAAGCATACAATGATCCTCAACAAGGATGCGAGGGCATACAATGATCCTCAACAAGGATGCCAAGCATACAATGATCCTCAACAAGGATGCCAAGCATACAGTGATCCTCAACAAGGATGCCAAGCATACAATGATCCTCAACAAGGATGCCAAGCATATAATAGTCCCAACAAGGATGCCAAGCATATAATAGTCCCAACAAGGATGCGAAAGCATACAATGATCCTCAACAAGGATGCCAAGCATACAATGGTTCACAACAAGGATGCCAAATATACAATGATCCTCAACAAGGATACCAAGCATACAATAGTCCCAACAAGGATGCCAAGCATACAATGATCCTCAACAAGGATGCGAAGCATACAATGATCCTCAACAAGAATACCAAGCATACAATGGTTTACAATAAGGATTACCAAGCACACAATGATCCTTAACAAGTATGCCAAGCATGCAATGGTTCACAAGATGGATACCAAGCATACACTTTTTCCGATACACAAGGATACCAAGAAGTGTGTCGTAGAATAATGGGGACTGCCCTGTCGAATGTTGAGCAGTATATTATCCTAGTACATCATGTTTGTCCTTGAACCAAATATGAGACCGTGCGTTGAGAAATGTCCCGGTGTTGGGAATTATTGAGAAACACTCGGATGTCGTTTTTGATGTTGCAACCCCTTGGTTCTGGAGCCTACACACGAATAGCTCTCTCTCTTTGTTGACGTTGGTAAAAAATGTTCAAGCAGATTCATTGCCATTGTATAATAAACAATGGACACTGATGTATTGTTGGGACAATTTGTTGCAGCTGGAACGACGGGAAAAGGACGAATGAGTGAGTGAGTATTGTGTGACGTCGTTTTAAGCAATATTGCAGCAATGTCACGGAGGGGAGACACTGTAAATGGGCTTAGTACGTTGTACATAACGGGGAAATCGAACTCAGGCATTCGTCGTGATACATCAACGCTTTAACCACTACCCCACTGTTCCGCACAAGAAGAGGAGATACCACAAGTAACATTGACGCGTTTCAATTCTGAGACCGCCTTCATGGTCTAGCGGATAGAGTGTCTGACCGAAGAGCTAAATGTCGGGGGTTCGATACCCGGCCGCGGCATACCAAAAGACGTTAAAAGGTGGTACTTGTTGTTACCCTGCCTGGCGTTCGGTATTAAGGGACTGAAACAAGGACTGGGTGGCTCGGTATACTGTGTCTGAGTGGGGTATTCATGTTAAACTGCGGCACAGTATCTCAGTGTGCTAGCACTATAAAAATTGCATTAGTCCGGACTGATACGAACAGACACATACATCCTCTGGTCAGAAGACAAGGGATTCAGATATTAGAAACTTCGTTTATCCGGACAATGTTTCAGCTGGACAACCGTATCAGCAGCAGCAGACAATAGATGCAGGTCAGTACAAGACGCTTCACAGGAAACCTTAAAACTATACTACTCAATATTTGAAAAGGATAAACAGTGCAGGAGTACTGTTGTGTGACGTCGGACAACAAACAGTTACTTTTTCATGAAAATTGTGTGAGTGGAGGTGAGGTGAAATGGGGATTAACGTCGCGTCCAAGATTATTGCACTTATATAGCGACGTGCATGCACATGTATGTGATTGTGTGTGTGGCTGATTGTACTAGTCCGGACTGATGCCGATTTATAGTGCTAGCACACTGAGATACCATGCAGCAGTTTTACATGAATACTCCACTCAGACAGGGAATACTGACTCCGAGCCGACCAGTCCTTGTTTAAGCCCCTTAATGCCGAGCGCCAGACAGGGTAACAAAAAGTACCATCTTTTAACGTCTTTTGGTATGACGCGGCTGAGGATCGAATCCCGGACCTTCCGCTCTCCGGGCGGACGCTCTACCATTAGACCACGGAGGCGGTCTGTGTGAGTGGAAGGTGCTACCTGTAGAGAAGGATATGCTTTCCTTGCTTCGAACACCTGGTGTCATCACTGATATTCCTTGATCCATCCATATACTTTTCATCACTATTTTGCCTTTTGCGCCAAATGGAATGATCTGTTTCGGCGGATAACCGAGACTGGTTATTCTCTGGCTTTGACAATTGACATATTATAAGAATCAGATTTGTGTGTCATTGAAAGATAACAAAATGTATAGAATACGGTAATCTATGCATGCTCCGTGATTCACACACACGAATGTCACAGGTGACAAAAACATTTTGAAGGCGATAAAGACTGATTACAAGAAATCTTCGGAATGACGATCGATCGCTTTAACCCCCAGGCTACCCCTTGCATCATCCAGCGCCTAGAACTCGCCAAGAATGTCACCCAAGCGAAGATACGTCTGAGGCTGTAAACGGGCCAATTCCAAAGAATTTTGTATTTGTCATTTTCCATGACGCCCTCTTCATATTCCGGGTTGTACCATGGATGGAGCTCTGCATGGCGGTAATAAAAGGATCGAGCTACACCATCATGTCGCTTAAGACATTGTTTGTGCCAAAGCTGTTTATCCACTGACAATGTCATCGCATAATCTACATTTCATATATGCAAAATCGCATATTGACGGTTTCGAGTGGGAAGTGATTTGTCTTAAGCACCAAACTGCAAGCCATCTGTTTCACTTTCCAAGCCAGCCGACTTCATCCAAACGAAGGACTCTGCAGGGTTGCTGATCTTCTCAACACACTGCACATAAACCCGATACAGTGGTCGTCCAGATAGCCTCTCCTTGCGTCTGGGCCGATTTGAGATGGCACTTCGCTTGTTTGACACGCATTACAGTACAGACCATCAACAAAATCAACACCGACATTGAGATTATGTCCCACGTCCTTGGATCGTTTAAGAAAACTGTGGAATGCCTTGTTTTCATCATGAGTCTTGACATACTTCACAAGAGGATCATCAGACAAATAAATGTGTGCAAAAGTACACAATTCAATTCTATCATGAAGAGCCTCCAGGTTAATGAAACCACGCCCTCCCATTATGATTGGTAAATCTAAGCGATTGAGGGAAGAGCGGGGGAGGGGGGGGGGGGGGGGGTATCTTTTGTCTGACATGATTCTTCTGGTGAGGGTGTCATTATCCCGAATTTCTTGTTTCTTCCTATCAACAACACCAACAGAATACGAAAGGACGGGCACAGCATAAGTATTTGTGGCTTTAACTTTATTGCGAGTTCTGAAACTCGAGATTTTCTTCAGTTCATATTTGTACTCTGCCCGAAGTTTGTCCTTGATATGGGCATTCTGGGGTTATTATTAATATTATTATACATGATATTTTGTAAATAAATATGTTTTAAATTACCATTCGAAGTTGTACCCTATCCATTTCACTCTGTAAAATAAATGACTTCTTTCTCCAGCTGTCCACATGCTTCGACGTTGTTATGACGTGTCTTGTGCAATGGTAGACAAAAACTACCCCACTGCACTTAGGATTTGACAGTTATCTATACATAACAAATGTTATATTTGAGATTACATTTTCTGAGTAAACTACAGATTCTCGTACTTTTGGGGGTTGAGTCCCGTCCGGGATTCAAACCCACACTGCCAGAGTTAGGCACCAAATCGCCGGCACACAAAGTCAGCGATCTAACCCACTCAGCCACCGAGGCTTCCACAAAATGATAGTCTGACACCTGGTAGTCTAGATCACGTAATTTGTGTACCCATCTGACAATATAACATTTGTTACATTTCACCACTTTCTAAATGGCATTGTGTGTTCATATCTATACATAACTTGATATGGCCTCTGATCATTTAAAATATTTTGACTTCCCAAATCATCTTAAGATTTCTACAACGATTTAAACAGCCCCAAAGTGTATGTTTAATATTCCTTTTTACACATATTTTACTGTTTTACACAATCCTTATATGGGATATTTTATAATGCGTTATATCTAAACGTCATATTTCTTGTCAAACATTTGTTCAAGCTTCTCTAAGACATTTAAAGAAAAGCAAACGTGCTGAAATCGAGCAAAATTCCACATTGCCTTTGACCCCGTGCAGACAGCATGCTAATTGCACGCACGTTGTCAATTTCTTGTCAATTTCTTGTCATTGGCTGTCAATCAGTTGCGGCAGCGGCCGCGAATACGAGCCATTTGGAAGATATTAGTGAGTTAATGGACGTGGATGTCGGTAAAGTCTGAATATCTGCGTTTATCTTTAAATGGGTGTAGGGGCTGTTTTGATTAGCGCTATATAAAAGGCGAATCATAAACTATTTGGGCCTATTGTATGAAACTTCAAAGCCGATTTCAAAAACCGAGTAGAACATAGAAGAATTCTTGGTTCATAATTCGTTTTAAATCAAATTGTTATGAAAATGTAGGAATTTCATAAACAGATGACATTTACACGATTTAAAGGAAACGCATAATCCGGTCCGACCACCCACGTGTGGTGTCCGAAAACACGATAGTGTGTTAAAGCGTGGATTTCTACGATACGGAAAAAAAATATATAGAAGAGATTGTCGTTTTCCTTGTTCTTTCAAGAAAACAATCTTTCTCTCGGAATATAATCGGGATGAAAGCGCCAGCAGTAATACCCATATTGTTTGCGTTCGTTTAATTCCGAACACCTTGCCGTTCCGTCGTTTATATTTACCACCCCATGTGACTTGAATAAACGAAAATATGGAACGGCGAGCGAGAAAAATAAAAACATATGACGCTTTGGTCTATATGTTGAGCGAGATTGTATTTTCATTTCCAATGGACCCCACGTGAAATAAAATCGTAAAATTGAAAGATTGAACCAAATGTCGGATACAGTTATTTCTCAGAGTCAACCTGGGCGGGATTGAATTAAAATGAGTTTGGCTCCGAACACCATATTATATAGAACGTGATTGCCAACACTGTGTGGAGCCAGGAAGCATGAATGGCGTCATTAACCCTCCATGTGTTTATCACTCTTGGCTAAAAAATATATTCTGCTAATACTTACGGTTCATTTTTCGTCATTCTCTACACGTTTCTCGTGATTTTGCGATAACATTTTGAACTTGTATGTCTGTCGTAGGTGCGTTTTGTACACATTTATGTTATATATATGGACAGAAATTTGCGTAAAAAGCTCATTTCCAGGAATGAGAACAGCATGTTTGTTTAGAGAAGCACATTTTTGGGTTAGTTCTGCGCTGAACGTGTGTATGGTTGTGTAAAATGAATAACATCTTATAAAGTGAAAAGTCTAGAAACAATGTTTACATGAGGCAATAGCAATGGCGGGATGAACTTGCACTTGATAATGGCAGAGTGGGTGGCACGGAGAATCATATCTTGCTATTTGGTATCACTGCCGGCAGTGTCTGATATAAGGTTATATGTCTTGTAGTAGCTGACACAAGGGTTACTAGGTTAGAAGTGTCTGATACCGTGGCTACAAGGCTGGAAGTGTCTGATACAGGTACTACGAGGCTAGACGTGTCTGATACAGTGGCTACAAGGCTAGAAGTGTCTGATACAGGTACTACGAGGCTAGACGTGTCTGATACAGTGGCTACAAGGCTAGAAGTGTCTGATACAGGTACTACGAGGCTAGACGTGTCTCATACAGTGGCTACAAGGCTAGAAGTATCTAATACAGTGGCTGCAAGGCTAGACGTGTCTCATACAGTGGCTACGAGGCTAGACGTGTCTGATACAGTGGCTACAAGGCTAGACGTGTCTGGTACAGGTACTACGAGGCTAGAAGTGTCTGGTACAGGTACTACGAGGCTAGAAGTGTCTGGTACAGGTACTACGAGGCTAGACGTGTCTGGTACAGTGGCTATAAGGCTAGAAGTGTCTGATACAGGTACTACAAGGCTAGACGTGTCTGATACAGTGGCTACAAGGCTAGAAGTGTCTGATACAGATACTACGAGGCTAGACGTGTCTGATACAGTGGCTACAAGGCTAGAAGTGTCTGATACAGGTACTACGAGGCTAGACGTGTCTCATACAGTGGCTACAAGGCTAGAAGTATCTAATACAGTGGCTGCAAGGCTAGACGTGTCTCATACAGTGGCTACAAGGTTAGACGTGTCTGATACAGATACTACGAGGCTAGACGTGTCTCATACAGTGGCTACAAGGCTGGAAGTGTCTGATACAGTGGCTACAAGGCAAGACGTGTCTGATACAGGTACTACGAGGCTAGACGTGTCTGATACAGTGGCTACAAGGCTGGAAGTGTCTGATACAGTGGCTACAAGGCTAGACGTGTCTGATACAGTGGCTACAAGACGAGGAGTGTCTGATACAGTAGCTTCAAGGCTAGACGTGTCTGATACAGTGGCTACAAGGCTGGATGTGTCTGATACAGTGGCTACAAGGCTGGAAGTGTCTGATACAGTGGCTACAAGGCTAGACGTGTCTGATACAGTGGCTACAAGACGAGGAGTGTCTGATACAGTAGCTTCAAGGCTAGACGTGTCTGATACAGTGTCTACAATGCTGGATGTGTCTGATACAGTGGCTACAAGGCTGGAAGTGTCTGATACAGTGGCTACAAGGCTAGACGTGTCTGATACACTGGCTGCAAGACTAGACGTGTCTGATAAAGTGGCTACAGGGCTAGGCGTGTCTGAAGCAGGTGTTACAAGGCTAGATGTGTCTAATTAAGGGACTACGACACTAGAAGTGTCTGATACATGTCCTGAGATACACTGTGCTACCAAACTAGGGAGGGAGTTCGAACAGACTTGGGTTGGGGACTTTGATAAAGATAGATGTCACAAGAAGAGGGGAAGGCTGATTAGGGTGGGATGGGGGGTGGGGGGTGGGGGGAAGGGTGGTGAGGGGGTGGGGGGGGGGGGGGGGGCGTGTAAGGAATAAAGAAGGGGAGCGGTGAAGATGGGGAGACATGTGGGGTAGGTGCGGGTGACTGGGAGACTAATAACTCGGTGAGGGACAGCTAGCTAAAACTGGGGGGGGGGGGGGGCGAATTAGGAGGGCGGAGTAACAAGATATTGATAGTCAGTAGGAGATAAGCACGTGATGGTGAGATGGGCTAGTGAGTGAGAAGACGGGAATTAAGGGGTGGTTTGGTGTGTGGGAGAACTTCTTTTACAATTATCATCAGTTCTCTTCCTTACTTTTTTACAAATGCAGAACAGTAAGACAAGCCCCAAGTTGGAGTCATTTATCTGAGTGTCAGAGGGTGCGCTTCGAGGGAAGGTGAGTTGAAGGCAAGATCCGCATGTTTGTAATACACAACTAACCCCGGGAAGGGACAGTTCCGTGACAGTTCCGTGACAGTTCCGTGACTCATCCAGGGAAGTCCTTGCATGCACGATAACCTTGTGATAACCATGATAACCTTGGGATGACCCCTGCAGTGGTGTTTTATATTGCTCAAATCTGTATATCTCAAAATATAATTTATGTTTGAGAGTTCAATAATAAAATATAGGTTGTAGCAGAATCGCTCGGGGTACATGTGGTTGTATGTCTCCCGCGTTAGGTTTTATACTACGAGCCGGAGGCGAGTGATATAAAATCTAACGAGGGACGCGCGAGTGATACTGCTACAACGAATTTATTTTACCGACGTGTTTTAATCTGCCTTTGTAAAAGAATTAAATATGATTCAAACTTGATATAAAAACACAGCTGTTCCATAGAGCTGAGGTTAACTTGTGCTATGTCACTTTCATTGACTCGGAAAAAGCGTAAGGCTTTTTTGCTTCGAAGCTTTGTGTAAGGTATATATTCTCCCTCTGACAATCCACGTGCAGCTTGTTTTCTTCGTGGTGGGGTAGAAGGGATTTCTTCTCCCGCTGAGAAATGCATTTCCCTCCAAAGCGGGATACATCGTATGTTATCACGATCACGTTAACCAATCAGATCTCTTCCTTCTGACATTGAGGTATGATAACAGCATTTAAGAAAATCGTCTTTCTCAGGAGCCATACCGAATACACAAGATGTACCTCAAAAGATGAAAAACACATCATAAGAGTATGGTAACATGTACTTCTCCCTGTCACGAGGAACGGACGCAAGTCGAAAAGGATGCGAATTAAAGTAAGGTTAGAGCTGAGCTTGGTTGTTTGTTTGTTTGTTTGTTTGATGTTTAACGCCTAGCTCAGTAATATTCCAGCTACATGACGGCAGTCTGTAAATAACCTTGTCTGGACCAGACAACCCAGTGATTGACATCATGAGCAACTACGCAGGTGGGATACGATGACATGCATCAACCAAGTCAGCGAACCTGACCACCCGATCCCGTTAGTCGTCTCTTACGACAAGCATAGTAGCCTTTTATGGCAAGCATGGGTTGCTGAAGACCTATTCTACCCCGGATCTTCACGGAGGCGGACAGGCATGGGTTGCTGAAGACTAATTCTAACCCGGCTCTTCATGGGATAACACATATGTACACCACGGCATTTCTAAATATATTGGAAGGTTTCACCCACCGTTTCAGCACTGGTAAAAGACATCAAAACCACCCATTCTCCCATGATGCACCTGTCACATAGCGCTGACATCATCATTCGTGGAACCGCTCTGACATCTTTAACCCTGTCCGCAATAGTACGTTTATTTTTTGTCACGATATTTATGTTTCGCGATTTATTACGCACTATCATCCTCGAAAAGAGGAGAGGAACTATTTACGACCCTGTGATATGCCAGTACTTTGAAATCAGCTCAGTAGGTATGAAATCATGTTTCCAGAGACGCAAGTCTGTGACGAAGTGTTTGAAGTTAAAGTCGCACACATATCGGCCCAGACACTCGTAAAGCCAGAAATAGTTAGTATCCATTGGCAGACAGGCATGTGAGTCACCATCATTGAAATATGGAGGCCGGAACAGGTTCTCTGATTGCTGTGCGCAGTGGTGATTGCGATTATCTGCAGACGGTAGATCAGTTTCTTGGATATATTTGTAATATCAAAAGGAAGATCTAAAATGGACAATAATAATGCTTTTAGTGCATAAGAAAAGTGCTGTTAAAAGAATTCCACCAAGTACTGGGTTCTGGATTCAGGAACAGCAAAGTTCAGCAGTACAAACAGTATCTCGTGTTTGACGTAAGAACCGCCCACGTTAGCATCCCATGCTAGCTGCAAGGTGAGGTGAGGTGAAATGGGGTTTAACGTCGCGTCCAAGATTATTGCACTTATATAGCGACGTGCATGTACGTGTGTGTGTTTGTGTGGCTGCTTGTACTAGTCCGGACTGATGCCGATTTATAGTGCTAGCTCACTGAGATACCATGCCCCAGTTTAACATGTATACCCCATTCAGACACAGTATACTGACTCCGAGCCGACCCGTCCTTGTTTTAGCCCCTTAATGCCGAGCGCCAGACAGGGTAACAACAAGTACCATCTTTTAACGTCTTTTGGTATGACGTGGTCGGGATCGAACCCCGGACCTTCCGCTCTCCGGGCGGACGCTCTACCACTAGACCACGGAGGCGGTTCTCTATAGAATGAAAACATCGTGATTACCAATAACCTGAATACCCCAAATTCTTTATAACACCATGAAGGCTAAAAATGAACAAATGATTTGCAAAACCCCCTCTTTATAGAAAATCAAAACGCCACAATGGCATAAACGCCACAGCCAAACACCCACTCGGTCCAGCACAACCAGACCGTTGAGAATTAGAGAGAGCCAACGCAACGACGCCGTGATGAGAATCAGGTTTCCGATGGGCCCTCAATACATTATAGGGAGATCATTCCATACCACTAGCTATTATTACACTACAGTGCGATTAGACATCAGTTTCAGCCATTACTAGTTTAAGGTATTCAATAATTGGCTATAGCTGATGAAGCATGGCTTAAAAAGCCATTGACGGCATCTTTCATCTTGAAGTCTTTTAAGCCACATTAAATATGTTTGTTGTTATAAAGAGGGTCAAACATGAGAACACTTTTCCATTATAACATATTTGAAGTATATCATGAGCATCGATCCACGCAATTGGGACCGATGACCTGCATCAACCAAGTCAGCGAGCCTGACCACCCGATCCCGTTAGTCTCTTTTTACGACAAGCATAGTCGCCTTTTACGGCAAGCATGGGTTGCTGAAAACCTATTCTACCCCGGATATTCACGGGTCAGTTTGAACAGAAAGCGCAAATGGACATACAGCCTTACAAATACCATATAAACTGAAAGCCCAACAATTATGAAACGCATGATTCTCTCAGCACCGTTTTCTTTCCTGGAATAAGTTATTGGGTAACTCTCGCCACCATATGGCTGAAATATTGCCGATGTGACGTAACGCATCAACTCGCTCACTATTGGGCTGCACAGGCTTGAGCTACACAGAATTCACACAATACATCAACAACATTTACACAATACATCAACAACATTTACACAATACATCAACAACATTTACACAATACATCAACAACATTTACAAAATACATCAACAACATTTACACAATACATCAACAACAATTACACAATACATCAACAACATTTACACAATACATCAACAACATTTACAAAATACATCAACAACATTTACACAATACCGAAAACTTCACACAATACATCACACAACCTTCACACAATACATAAACATTAACACAATACATCAACATATACACAATACATCACCGAGCCTTCACACAATACATCACCCAACCTTCACACAACACATCAACATTTACACAATACATCAACATATACACAATACAACACACAACCTTCACACAATACATCAACATTTACACAATACATCACACAACCTTCACACAATACATCACCCAACCTTCACGCAACACATCAACATTTACACAATACATCCACATTTACACAATACATCACCCAACCTTCACACAACACATCAACATTTACACAATACATCTCACAACCTTCACACAATACATCAACATTTACACAATACATCACACAATCTTCACACAATACATCACACAATCTTCACACAATACATCATTCTCGAACTTGGGTTGGGATGCAGCGTTAAAATTGGTTCCCAGCAGCCTATGAGACTTATACAAAGGATGGCCCGGCTCGGTGACGACGTAGGTGATGGACAGGCTTGGTGACGACGTAGTTGATGGCGTGGCATCGCGCCCTGACGACGTGGATCGTCGCTCACGTTATCAATCACTGGATTGTCTGGTCCAGACTCGGATATTTACAGGCTGTCGCCATATAGCCAGAAGATTGCAGAGTGCGACATTAAACAACAAACAAACAAACAAAACACCAACATTCACGAAGTCCATCACAAACATTTACAACATACATCACAAATACTTACCCAAAACACCAACATTCACATAATACACATTCAAACAATCCGCTAACATTCGCCCAATTCATAACACATAGTTAAACAATACACCAAAATTCAAAAAATACCTCAAAGTTAACGAAATACAACAAACATATTGAAACAACACACTAGTATTCACACAATACATCACATATAGCCACTCCCACAAATTTCACACCGAACATCATTCATGCTGTCTTCCAACCACTATTCCTTTCATCATCAATCAGGTAAGCGTCTGCAGATGAACATTTAGCTTGATTTGCTGTACACTCAAAATAACATACGTTTTACGCCACCTGTTAACAAGAATCATCCAACAATAATTGGGTTGTCTCGCTAACCCCCCGCAAGTGCATCAAACCCCGGCGGACACGTGTTAGTCAAGTCAAAGCTTTCAGATGATAACTGAAAATTTAATTATGGTTTGAAAGGTTGTTACACCAATGTGAGGGGTACCTTGCATCAGGTACAAAGTATGGAACATGTTGGTACCTCAAGCAAAGGGAACTTAGTCGAAGCCGTTTGAAGTCCGTCTACTCAATTGAAGATAATAGGTTTTCTGGTGAATAGTGTCGTTGTAAAGCCTTTAGCGCACTGCTGAAAAAAGACGTGTTTCAAGACGTTAGATATTAACCCAGTGCATAACGTGTTTGTATGTGCACGTTCAGAGAAAGTTGGCGCGAATCTCTCTGGTAATACTTCAAATATGTTATAATGGAAAAGTGTTCTCATGTTTGACCCTCTTTATAACAACAAACATATTTAATGTGGCTTAAAAGACTTTAAGATGAAAGATGCCGTCAATGGCTTTTTAAGCCATGCTTCATCAGCTATGGCCAATTATTGAATACCCTCAACTAGTAATGGCTGAAACTGATGTCTAATCGCACTGTAGTGTAATAATAGCTAGTGGTATGGAATGATCTCCCTATAAAGTATTGAGGGCCCATCGGAAACCTGATTCTCATTACGGCGTCGTTGCGTTGGCTCTCATTAATTCCCAACGGTCTGGTTGTGCTGGACCGAGTGGGTGTTTGGCTGTGGCGTTTTTGCCATTGTGGCGTTTTGATTTTCTATAAAGTAGGGGTGTTATTGCAAATTATTTGTTCATTTTTAGCCTTCACGGTGTTATAAAGAATTTGGGGTATTCAGGTTATTGGTAATCACGATGTTTTCATTCTATAGAGGACCGCCTCCGTGGTCTAGTGGTAGAGCGTCCGCCCGGAGAACGGAAGGTCCGGGATTCGATCCCCGATCGCGTCATAAAAGACGTTAATAGATGGTATTTGTTGTTACCCTGTCTGGCGCTCGGCATTAAGGGGCTAAAACAAGGACTGGTCGGCTCGGAGTCAGTATACTGTGTCTGAGTGGGGTATACATGTTAAACTGCGGCATGGTATCTCAGTGAGCTAGCACTTTAAATCGGCATCAGTCCGGACTAGTACAAGCAGCCACACAAACACACACACGTACATGCACGTCGCTATATAAGTGCAATAATCTTGGACGCGACGTTAAACCCCATTTCACCTCACATCACCTCATTCTATAGAGTGAGTGAGTGAGTGGGGTTTAACGCCGCTTTGAACACTATTTCCAAGTATATCATGACGTGTCAGCTTAATGTAGGAGGAAAGCTGAAGTGATGCAGGTCTCAGACCACCCTGGTGAAACCCATGGGTATGGTGCTGACAAACCCAGAAACATAAAATCGGGGCGAACCGGAATTGGAATCCATTATCTGGCGTGCCCAAGGGACGCAACTCTGCACAAAGAATTGCGGAAAGGCAATTGCAAATTCCTTGTGATTCTTCGCCGTTTTACAATGAATTTGATTAATGTACCCTAGGTTGCCCATACTCAAACCTCAACACCTTGTCGTGGTGGGCTGAGGCCATGTTTTCTGTTTACAATATAGGAGGTGAGGTGAAATGGGGTTTAACTTCGCGTTCGTGATTATTGCACTTATATAGCGACTCGCATGCATATTTGTGTGGCTGCTTGTACTAGTCCAGATTTATGCCGGTCTTATAGTGCTAGCCAACTAAGATACCATGCCGCAGTTTAACTTGAATATCCCACTCAGACACAGTATACTGACTCCGAGCTGACCATCCCTTGTTTCATCACCTTAATAGGCGTTGGTCATAGCGTTCGCTCGTCAGGCCATACATATACATTATAGCATAATACTATATACTACTGCTACAAACGTTTTGTTTGTTGTTTAACGCCGCACTATGCAAAATTCCAACTTTATGACGGCGGTCTGTATATAAACGAGTCTGGACCAGACAATCCAGTAATTGACACCATGAACATTAATCCAAGCAATTGGGATACGATGACGCACCAACCAAGTCAGCGAGCCTGACCACCCGATCCCGTGTATTCGTATGAGTATGTGATGTGACACCGCTTTTGGGGCGCCGCAGTGGATGAGTAAATGAATAGGTGAGTTGATGAGACATCCTAGCTATATCACGGCGACCTGTAAACAATCGAACCATCGGCCAGTCAAACCAGTAACTGGAACATACATAACGACCCACGCCATCGGGGCACCTGTCTGTCTGTCTTTCCAGCTATCAGTTCATCCATCTGTCTGTCGGTCTATCTAGCTATCAGTTCATCCATCTGTTTGTCGGTCTGTCTACCTATCAGTTCAGCCATCTGTCTGTCGGTTTTTCTACCTATCAGTTCATCCATATGTTTGTCGGTCTATCTAGCTATCAGTTCATCCATCTGTCTGCCGGTCTATCTAGCTATCAGTTTATCCATCTGTCTGTCGGTCTTTTTAGCTATCAGTTCATCATCTGTCTTTCGGTCTATCTAGCTATCAGTTCATCCATCTGTCTGTCGGTCTATCTAGCTATCAGTTCATCCATCTGTTTGTCGGTCTGTCTACCTATCAGTTCAGCCATCTGTCTGTCGGTTTTTCTACCTATCAGTTCATCCATATGTTTGTCGGTCTATCTAGCTATCAGTTCATCCATCTGTCTGCCGGTCTATCTAGCTATCAGTTTATCCATCTGTCTGTCGGTCTTTTTAGCTATCAGTTCATCATCTGTCTTTCGGTCTATCTAGCTATCAGTTCATCCATCTGTCTGTCTATCTATCTACCTATCAGTTCATCCATCTGTATGTCTAGCTATCAGTTCATCCATCTGTCTGTCGGTCTATCTAGCTATCAGTTCATCCATCTGTGTGTCGGTCTATCTAGCTATCAGTTCATCCATCTGTGTGTCGGTCTATCTACCTATCAGTTCATCAATCTGTTTGTCGGTCTGTCTAGCTATCAGTTCATCCATCTGTGTGTCGGTCTATCTAGCTATCAGTTCATCCATCTGTTTGTCGGTCTGTCTAGCTATCAGTTCATCCATCTGTGTGTCGGTCTATCTAGCTATCAGTTCATCCATCTGTCTGTCGGTCTATCTAGCTATCAGTTCATCCATCTGTTTGTCGGTCTGTCTACCTTTCAGTTCATCCATCTGTCTGTCTAGCTATCAGTTCATCCATCTGTTTGTCGGTCTATCTAGCTATCAGTTCATCCATCTGTTTGTCGGTCTGTCTACCTATCAGTTCATCCATCTGTCTGTCTAGCTATCAGTTCATCCATCTGTTTGTCGGTCTATCCAGCTATCAGTTCATCCATCTGTTTGTCGGTCTGTCTAGCTATCAGTTCAGCCATCTGTCTGTCGGTATATCTAGCTGTCAGTTCATCAATCTGTGTGTTGGTCTATCTAGCTATCAGTTCATCCATCTGTCTGTCGGTCTGTCTAGCTATCTAGTTACCCATCTGTCTGTCTGTCTATCTAGCTAGCAGTTCATCCATCTGTGTGTCGGTCTATCTAGCTATCCGTTCATCCATCTGTCTGTCGGTCTATCTACCTATCAGTTCATCCATCTGTCTTTCGGTCTATCTAGCTATCAGTTCATCCATCTGTTTGTCCGTCTATCTAGCTATCAGTTCATCCATCTGTCCGTCGGTCTATCTAGCTATCAGTTCATCCATCTGTCTGTCGGTCTATCTAGCTATCTAGTTACCCATATGTCTGTTTGTCTGTCTAGCTAGCTATCAGTTCATTCATCTGAGTGTTTAGCTAGCTAACGACCCATGAAGATCCGGGGTAGAATAGGTCTTCAGCAACCCTTCAGCAGCCCATGCTCTAAATATCTTTTAGTTCATCCATATGTTTGTCGGTCTGTCTAGCTATCACTTCATCCTTCTGTCTGTTGGTATATCTAGTTACTCGTCTTTCTGTTTGTCTGTCTAGCTTTTTATCAGTTCATCCATCTGACTGTGTGTTTAGTATCTATCAGGTCATCATCTGTCTGTCTGTTTAGTATCTATCAGTTCATCCATCTGTCGGTCAGTTCATTCATCCATCTGTCTGCCAATCTGTCAATCTACCCATCAGTTCATCTATCTGTCTGACTGTTCAGTATCTATCAGTTCATCCATCTGTCTGTCACTCATTGTATCTGACTACACGTATGACATACGTCTCTATAAGTATGCATACAACAATTGCCCCAGCCCCAGTCTCGACACACTGTGGCTCCTTTCCTCAGTCAAGACAAGATGACCTATCTGTTCTACAACTCTCGATTCATCTCCACTCTATGTTTCGACACGATATTACAACTGGTCATATGCATGTACTCAAATCTCCATCCATGAGTTTGTACCGCGCTGCAGGCCTACAGTAATACGAGGTTTCGGCGATATCCTATCCCGCACTCTTTAACCGAAATCCGACAAGTGTGTTTGTTTTAACAAGTTCATCGCGTGACAGACTTTACAACATCACCACGGCATGTGTATGTGGAAGATAAAACGAAATTTAGACAAAAACCGAGAATTTGTTCACCTCGTACTAAGAAACACAGTGATTATGCCCCGGAATATCTCGACAGATATATACAGATGAAACCAAGCAGGGGGTGTCTCACCACAGTGCGGCAAAATATGCTACTCAACATTTAAACAGACCGCTTCCAGAACAAAACTCCTTGCCAGTTGTCAGACATATCTCTTTGAAGTAGCCGCTCCTTCCCTTTGATGTTTGCCGACTTCAAAGTCAAGTACGGTGGAGGGGGATAACGGAAACGAGTTTGCTGGGCCGATTTGGTGTCGGAATCTGGAATATACGACGAAATAAGGAACTTCAAAACAACGTGCAACAGATCACTTACGGGACTTTTTCTTGAAATTACTCAACAGGACGCGCCGACCAGATATACTCTGAGGTTCCGGGTTCAAGACGATGCAGTTTTATATGGGGTTAGTGTGTACTCTCGGAGTCATATTTTGCCTATACATCACCTATATTTTACCATTCGTTGATGACTACAGTTTGACAGACAGAACTTTTCATGCTGTTATCGGTTTCTGTACAAACGGTATGGTGAGTATGGTTTAACGCCGTTTTTAGCAATATTCCAGCAATATCACGGCGGGGGAGACCAGAAATGGGCTTCACGCATTGTACCCATGTCGGTAATCGAACCCGGGTCTTCGGCGTGACGAGCGAACGCTTTAACCACTAGGCTACCCGACCGCCCACAAACGGTATGGAGTTCGTTGTGGGACTGGATACACTCAACATTTCGCGAACACCTGGTGTCATCACTATTTGATAGTTATTCATAAACTCTTTCTTTACAACGAACAAAGGACTCAATGGAGATTTCTTGTGATTATGGAAATTGTTTTGTCGGTTTTATTTACATTTTCCTCTTACAACCATGGAGTAAAGTTGGGGAAGACATTTGTAAGTTTATGATGTATTTACTGAGCTATACTACTCAAAAGAAGTGAATGAACGCCCGTTATTTTCATATGTTCTTTTACGTCTTCTGAACAGTATATTTGAACGATCGCCAGTATTTGAACATTACAGGGGGCTTAGGCGAGGACCAACTGACAGTCCTTGCAAGTTTGATATAAATCTTTGAAACGCTTTTGACAGTTGCAATTCTGATTTCTGCGACTTTTAAGATCTTAAATCATGAAAATGGGAAATATCCATCTGTGCTATACCCTCAGTCTGCTGCATTAGCCCCATACTGGTTTTATTATTATTATTATTATTATTTTTATTATTATTATTATTATTATTATTATTAATAGAAGCGTTAACTAGGGGCTGATGAATATCTGCAGTTTGTTAAAAAGTTCTTATGGCTATATGGACAAATACCTGTTTTCAGCAAAAACATGTGTACAGTGCACAATAAGAAGTAGAATAAATAATCTCAGTATAACCGCTACATCGCTACATATACAACTATATGGTTCTCATGTTGTGGTGAAATGTATGCATGTATATACATAACATAATGTGACATTATGATGATGTTAAGAAAATGTACTGAATGATGATGTACTGAAAATTGTATCGGACAATCTGAGACACATGTGAATGTATATACATATTTTGTTGGGGAAATAAAAACATAAATAAAACAAATAAAAAATCTTTGAAACTTAACTAATTATCGTCATAACCCAATTACATAAACATTTTCTCATGTCTTGCACACAGCACAAGCTAACATGCCTACAATAACGTCAGACTTGAGAAAAGTCCATGTTCAAAGAGGAAAGTACGATTTGGGGCTTTAAGATTAATTCGTGTCACCCATATTTAAAGTGGGTGAGTGAATATGGGTTTACGCCGCTTTCAGCAATATTCCAGCAGCATCGCGGCAGGGGACACCAGAAACTGGCTCCACAAATTGTATCAATGTGGGGAATCGAACCCGGGTTTTTAACCCTTTAACCGTTAGGCTGCACAGCCCAATTAAAGTGGAATTAATAGTGAGATGAATATAAGTTTGTTTAATTATTCCACCATGGTTTTAACCTACTGTCAAATCAGCTTCCGGTAACGCCATGGACCGTTCTTCAAAATATTGAATATAATTACTGTAATACAAATTTTATAAGGAGCACATTAATGAAACACACAGGCAGGGATAAACCAAGGATCATAATCCGGGCGTTTATATGAGTATGTGATTTGATTCTTCGGAGCCTGGCCTACCTAGGGGACACAACTCTGCAGAGGGAATTGCGGCGTATCAGGTAATGGGGCCAACCATTTTAGAAAATCACAATTAAAGAAGCATAAATTGTAAAGGATACCCATTTTTTACAACATAGAGAAATAATCAATCAAAAACATAAACAAAAAATGGACGGCGAGTTAGCCTTGTGGTTAAAACGTTCGCTCGTCACGGTGAAGACCCGGGTTTGATTCCCCACATGGGTACAATGTGTGAAGCTCATTTCCGGTGTCCCCCTCCCCGATATTGCTTGAATATTGCTAAAAGCAGCGTAAAACTAAACTCACTCACTCAAAACATACAAAAGAACCCTATCCTAAGTTCAGCAACACAAATTAATATCGTGTTGGGTCCTTGTCGAAAAACTGTTGTTTTTTACTGAGACCTTTATAATTTCGAGCTTTCATCTCACATTAAGCTCACGCGCCATGACGCCAACCACCCGACCACCATACAACCTCATAGCAGCTCTGGAATATGTGGATAACACGCAGCGTTAACAACTTGAGATAAATGGATCTTCGACGTCATGATACCGGAAGTGATGTCCACGCACCTCGTTAATAATACAAACATAACAGCAATTCATGTTTTTTGCTCCATTACAAAATCCCCCCCAATCTACAAGGAATACTTTCATGAACAATTCGAAACCAAAATAGAACGACACTTGAAATTCCCTTCATGAATATGTTCCAAGAATTTCATTTTAATACCCAAGATATGATAAGCTGCATGTACTTAACACCCAACTAAACATCTTGCCAAAGTCATTAACGCGAATCCCCGTCCGTCCAACCTCAGGAGCTCGTCAGTCATAGCTAAACAGGCAGCGTGAAGCAGAGTCGTCCTTAAGGTGAATACGTTCATCACACAAATCGGTGTCTCCCGGAGATATTCGATAAATGTTTGTTATCTGTTTCAAAGACATGATAGACTGCTGGTACGTAAACATTTTAACTCTCCGGACCCCCGCCCCCTCAATCGGTGGAATGGTGCTACCTGTTATGCGATTCCTGCTATCTTGATGTGCCCTTTCACCCGACTAATGAGTCTGGGACGTGGCGATATCATTTGTTATCTTAAGCCGCGCGTTGCGCTGTTCCCTGTTGAAGAACGCTGCTTGAAATCACAACGTTAAAATGTTTTGTCTCTGGCTTGTTACAAGCCATCTTCTGAGCAGGGCGCGCGTGCGATCTGGTTTTAGTCCAGCAAGTCCATTAATGTTGCTTGTTTCAAACACCCAGCGTCTGGTGTTAAAGGGCTTGGGGATTATTTGATATGCTTCTGACTTCAGATAGGGGGTCAGTTTGAGCGCCGCCATAATTAGGGTTATACTGTCAAGGTGGACAGACTATGACGGCGGTAGGGTAGGAGGGGGCTTCGAGCGACACTGCTCGAACAGTGTCATATTGAATGAGCGATGAAGATTTACTGTTCTGCAATTTCTGGGGTATTTTTTTCTTTTTTGATGCGCAACTTTAATTTTTTATCGTATAATTATGAGCTGTCCCTGTCTGCTTGTAGAGGCATTTTGTGGGGAAACTGATGCCTGCATGTATCCCTCTCGTACGCACACAAACACGCACACTACACACACACTCACATACTCACTTACACACACTCACATACACACATACTCATTCACACACACATATACTCACATACATACATCCACATACTCACTCACACACATACTCATTCACACACTCACACACAGATACTCGCATACACACACTCACATACATACTTACACACATACACACACTTACACACATACTCATATACACACTCACATACACACGCTCACATACTCACACACACACACACTCACATACACACACTCACATACACACACTCACATACACACGCTCACATACTCACACACACACTCACATACACACACTCACATACACACACTTACACACATACTCACATACACACTCACTCACTCACACACATACTCACTCACATACACACACTCGCATACTCATTCACACATATTCTCAAACACATACATACTCACACACACGTGCACTCACACAAACACACACACACATACATTCACACTCATGCAGACATACACACTCATATACACGAACACACACGTAGTCACACTCATACACGCAAACACGTACACTCACAAAAACACGCATACTCACTCACACACATACTCATTCACACACTCACACACAGATACTCGCATACACACACTCACATACATACTTACACACACACTCACATACACACACTTACACACATACTCACATACACACTCACATACTTACTCACATACACACACTCACATACTCACTCACATACTTACACACACACTCACATACACACACTTACACACATACTCACACACATACTCACATACACACTCACTCACTCACACACATACTCACTCACATACACACACTCGCATACTCATTCACACATACTCTCAAACACATACATACTCAAACACACGTGCACTCACACAAACACACACACACATACATTCACACTCATGCAGACATACACACACTCACATACACACGAACACACACACGTAGTCCCACTCATACACGCAAACACGTACACACACACGTACACTTACACACATTCACACTCACACGTACACTCACACAGACATGCACTCACACTCACATACTCACTTACACACACTCACATACACACATACTCATTTACACACACATAAACTCATATACATACACCCACATACTCACTCACACACATACTCATTCACACACTCACAAACACATACTCGGATACACACAATCACATACTCACACACATACTTACACACACACACTCACATACACACACTTACACACATACTCACATACACACTCACATACTCACTCACATACACACACTCACATACTCACACACATACTTACACACCCACTCACATACACACACTTACACATACCCACACACATACTCACATACACACTCACTCACTCACACACATACTCACTCACATACACACACTCGCATACTCATTCACACATATTCTCAAACACATACATACTCACACACACGTGCACTCACACAAACACACACACACACATACATTCACACTCATGCAGACATACACACACTCACATACACACGAACACACACGTAGTCACACTCATACACGCAAACACGTACACACACACGTACACTCACATACACGTACACTTACACACATACACGTACACTCACACAGACATGCACTCACACACACATACACACACATACACTCACACAGACATGCACTATCACACACATACACATACACTCACACACACACGTACACTCACACAGACATACACTCACACACACACGTACACTCACACAGACATACACTCACACACACACGTACACACACTCACACTTACACTCACACACACACGTACACTCACACAGACATGCACTCACACACACACGTACACACACTCACACTTACACTCACACACACTTACACTCACACACACACGTACACTCACTCACACTTACACTCACACACACTCACACTTACCACGCACACATATACACGCACACACACACACACTAACAATCATACACACACGTACACTCACACACACATACTCACCACCCTCACACTCATACACACACAAACACACAAATGCGCCTTTTCACATGAACCTGAACTTTGCATAACGTTACAACACCTTTTATCTACGCCATATATTCTTGGTCACATGTGGATAGCATTGGATAATATTGTCCGAATGGTCATTGAGGTGTTCAGCTTTCAAAGTTGGACAGCTTGATGACGGGAGTGTGATCATTTTACCTTTACCTCTTTCAAAACAAGTCGAGTTTTCCACGTGTATATTTTGTGTACAATAGGAAGCTGAATTGTTACACACACTGGCCAAACAGACGACCAGTCCTTGTTTTAGCCCCTTGATGCCGAGCGCCAGACAGGGTCAGAACCATCTTTTAACGTCCTTTGTTAAGACGCGACCGGGGATCGAACCCCAGATCTTTCGCTCCCCGGGCGGACGATCTCCCACTAGACCACGGAGGTGGTCGACTTGTGTTAAAACAAAGACAGGCAGGGTAAAGGACGGGTGAAATAGTACGGGTTGTGTCAGGGAGGTTCCTGGGATTTGTTCGGAGCGTGGGTGGTTCAGTTGTCTGATCTGGAGCAACTCAGTGATCTCCGTTCCTTTGGCCGAGCTGGATCCTATGATCGTGGGTTCGAATCCCAAGTTGTGATCCTTGGTATGTCAGCACCATATCCGTGTTCGTTGGTTTCACCAAGAGATGCCAATATCTAAGAGCTGTTTCACTTTACTCTTACACCATTGTAATATGACAAGCTGTGATATACTGAAATACTGTCCAAAGTGGGATGAAACCTCACTTACTCACCATTCCGAACACACACACACACAATCACTTACTCACCCACCCACGGAAACCCCCACCCACTCACTCACACATCCTTCTAAACTCCCACCCACTCACTCACTCATCCACCAACCCACTACAAAACTCCCACCTACTCGCTCACTCATCCACCCACCCACTACAAAACTCCCACCCACTCACTCACTCATCCACCCACCAACTACAAAACTCCCACCCACTCACTCACTCATCCACCCACCAACTACAAAACTCCCACCCACTCACTCACTCATCCACCCACCAACTACAAAACTCCCACCCACTCACTCACTCATCCACCCACCAACTACAAAACTCCCACCCACTCACTAACTCATCCACCCACCCACTACAAAACTCAAACCCACTCGCTCACTCATCCACCCACCCACTACAAAACTCCAACCCACTCACTAACTCATCCACCCACCCACTACAAAACTCAAACCCACTCATCCACCCACCCACTACAAAACTCCCACCCACTCGCTCACTCACCCACCCAAACCCACATCCAGTCTCTCACTCACTCATCCACCCACCCACCCAAACCCTTCTCCACCCACCCCTCACCTACCCACATAAACACTCACCCACTCACTCAATCACCCACCTTCCCAAACACCCACTCACTCACCCTGCCATGCAAACTCCCACACGCTCACCTAAACAACCGCCCACTCGCTCACCTTAACACCCACCCACTTACTCACCTAAACATCCACCCACTCACTCACCTAAACATCCACCCACTCACTCCCTTAAACACCCACCCACTTACCTAAACATCCACCCACTCGCTCACCTAAACACCCATCCACTTACTCACCTAAACACCCACCCACTCACTCACCTGAACACCCACCCACTCACTCACCTAAACACCCACCCACTCGCTCACCTAAACACCCACCCACTCGCTCACCTAAATACCCACCCACTCGCTCACCTAAACACCCACCCACTTACTCACCTAAACATCCACCCACTCGCTCACCTAAACACCCACCCACTTACTCACCTAAACACCCACCCACTCGCTCACCTGAACACCCACCCACTCACTCACCTAAACATCCACCCACTCGCTCACCTAAACACCCACCCACTTACTCACCTAAACACCCAAGCACTCACTCACCTGAACACCCACCCACTCACTCACCTAAACACCCACCCATTCGCTCACCTAAACACCCACCCACCCACTCGCTCACCTAAACACCCACCCCACACTCATATAAACACCCACCCACTCGCTCACCTAAACACTCACCTACTCACTCACCAAAACACCCACCCACTCGTTCACCTAAACACCTACCCACTCACTCACCTAAACACCCACCCACTCGCTCACCTAAACACCCACCCACTCACTCACCTAAACACCCACCCCTCACTCATCTAAACACCCACCCACCCACTCACGTAATCCAGCCATTCGCTCACCTAAACACCCACCCACTCGCTCACCTAAACACCCACCCATTCACTCACCTAAACACCCACCCACTCGCTCACCTAAACACCCATCCACTCACTCACCTAAACACCCACCCCTCACTCACCTAAACACCCACCCACCCACTCACTTAAACACCCACTCACTCACTTAAACACCCACCCACTCACTCAACTAAACACCAACCCACTCACTCACCTAAACACCCACCCACTCGCTAACCTAAACGCCCTCCCACTCACTCACCTAAACACCCACCCACTCACTCACCTAAACACCCACCCACTCGCTCACCTAAACACCCACCCATTCACTCACCTAAACACCCACCCACTCGCTCACCTAAACACCCACCCACTCACTCACCTAAACACCCACCCCTCACTCACCTAAACACCCACCCACCCACTCACTTAAACACCCACTCACTCACTTAAACACCCACCCACTCATTCAACTAAACACCAACCCACTCACTCACCTAAACACCCACCCACTCGCTCACCTAAACACCCTCCCACTCACTCACCTAAACACCCACCCACTCACTCACCTAAACACCCACCCACTCACTCACCTAAACACCCACCCACTCACTCACGCACTCCAGCCATTCGCTTAACAAAACAACCTTCAAGAACAACCCACTGACCTTGATTCCCACGTGTATGTGAATCGCGAGAATGGATCGTCACAAAAAAGTAACAATTATTGTGTTATTTGTGTCACATTTGCCATTCTGCATTCGAAAGTATAACCAATAGATTACATTAAACAGTGTTATAACATTGTAAATCTAAACCCGCATGAACAAAGTCCAAGTAGGTCGCTTCTGCTCAAATCTCTTTAGAGTTATTGTGAGTTTAATTTAATTGACGCCAGCTGTTCACCTGTGGGTCTGCATCTAGTCCCGTGCCAATAACATTTACATCCCCATGTTCTTACAGGGCTGAGTCTCTATAAAACGCAATTGATTTACACCAACTGATCTTTATCAAGAGGCCGTCATATTAGTCAAAATAGATGTCAGACCCGGTCCGCAGAGGCAATTAAACAACCAGCATTCTCCTGCGTCGAGAAATTAAAACGGCTGTGGTTGGCAACTGTTCTGTTAGATCGACAGACTTTTCTTGGCTTCATTTTAATATATGCCAAAGTGTTGCTGGTCTTATACGTTTACCACTTTCGTGAAACCAATTAGCAGGGAGTTGGTTCTGTTGTTCCAAGGATGATAATCGGGCAGAAAATGGGACTCGAACCTACACCTAGAGATTGAATTACGACCTTCAAAGGATGTCACCCTCTGTCAAGAAGATTTTAGTAGACTGGGGCTGCATTACTGACGGCACAGATTGTTCTACAGATTGAGAGTACATTGTGTCACAGACTCGTCTACAGACTAAAGAGCACATTGTGTCACAGACTGGTCTGCAGACTAAAGAGCATATTGTGTCACAGACTCGTCTGCAGACTAAAGAGCACTTTGTGTCACAAACTCTGCTACAGATTAAGAGTATATGGTGTCACTGACTCGTCTACAGACTAAAGAGCACATTGTGTCACAGACTGGTCTGCAGACTAAAGAGCATATTGTGTCACAGACTCGTCTGCAGACTAAAGAGCACTTTGTGTCACAAACTCTGCTACAGATTAAGAGTATATGGTGTCACTGACTCGTCTACAGACTAAAGAGCACATTGTGTCACAGACTGGTCTGCAGACTAAAGAGCATATTGTGTCACAGACTCGTCTGCAGACTAAAGAGCACTTTGTGTCACAAACTCTGCTACAGATTAAGAGTATATGGTGTCACTGACTCGTCTACAGACTAAAGAGCACATTGTGTCACAGACTGGTCTGCAGACTAAAGAGCATATTGTGTCACAGACTCGTCTGCAGACTAAAGAGCACTTTGTGTCACAAACTCTGCTACAGATTAAGAGTATATGTTGTCACTGACTCGTCTACAGACTAAAAAGCACATTGTGTCACAGACTGGTCTGCAGACTAAAGAGCATATTGTGTCACAAACTCTGCTACAGACTAAAGAGCACATTGTGTCACAGACTCGTCTGCAGACTAAAGAGCACATTGTGTCACAGACTCGTCTGCAGACTAAAGAACACTTTGTGTCACAGACTCCTCTACAGACTAAAGAGCATATTGTGTCACAGACTCGTCTGCAGACTAAAGAGCACATTGTGTCACAGACTTGTCTGCAGACTAAAGAGTACATTGTGTCACAGATTGGTCTGTAGACTAAAGAGCACATTTCGTCACAGACTGGTCTGCAGACTAAAGAGCACATTGTGTCACAGACTGGTCTGCAGGGTGAGAGCATATGGTGTCAAGGACTCGTCTGCTGATTAAGAGCATATGGTTGCAAAGACTCATCTGGAGACTGAAGATCCTACTGTATTATAACCACAACACCTGCTGACTACCGTGCACTTTTTGCATGTCATAGACACGGTGACTGCAGACCAAGATCTACTCTGTGTCACGGATACAGACACCAGGTCTGCAGGCTAAACTGCACATTATTTGACAGTTTCCAGTTACAACAGAATTTATTTCCCTAGCAACATTTAACTTCTTTTTAACTGTCTGCGGTTCCACATAATTTGCAAGCAACACTAAATACTCTGCAGGAACAGTTGTCCGTCACGTGATTCTCACAGAACCCTCATCTGTTCGTGGTGCCATGTAAACAACTGGTGTGTGTCTAGGATGGTCCAGGTAGCTCGTGCACCGGCAACAAGATGGAGAACAGCATCGTTAGAGGTCGATATAGAGAGTGGCTGCCGACTTGGTCCGTTACCTAGCTTCATTTCGGAAATTGAAAGATAAACATCGACTTCATCTTAATTATGTAATTACATCCGGGTCAAATGCCCGGATGAAAACCACCAGCACTCACGGCTGGAAGGATGTGAAGGAATAAACAGCTTATGTCCTGGCAGCAGGAGTATGTAGAGTAAGGAAACGCGCAGGGCTAGCGTGGGTGGAACGGTTGTTACGTAGATGTTACGCCTGTCACGTATACAGCGCATGACTTTTGCCTCACACATGACGTAAAGTGTTACTTTTACGGCGTCTGTTGTCTAACACACGACGTTAAGTTTTACTTGTTCGGCGTCTATTGTTCTTCACATGACGATAGGTGTAACTTGTACGGCGTCTTTTGTCCTTTACATTACGTTAAGTGTTACTTGTACGGCGGGTTTTTTTGTCGTTCACATTACCTTAATGTTACTTGAACGGCATCTAGTGTTTCACGCATGACGTTAAGTGTTACTTTTACGGCGCCTATTGCCTCACACGTGACGTTAAGTGTTACTTTTACGGCATCTATTGCCTCACACATTACGTTTAGTGTTACTTTTAAGGCGTCTATTGTCTTACACATGACGTTAAAAGTTGCTTTACAGCGACCATTGTCTCACGCTTGACGTTAAGCGTTACTTTTGCGGTAACGAAAATGACTTGATATGACGGTATCAAATTCATGTCTCACGCAGGATGTTATGTATGACGTTTAATGTATGATTTCTAGTGCCATACAAATATGACGTCTACTTCTTTTCCTCTGACGTGTATCGGAATGGCCAGCCTTCAAAACAGAACTTAACAACGTACATTACATTTAAGGGGAGTTGAGGTGAAATAGGGTTTAACGTCGCGACCAACATTATTGCACATATATATCGACGTGTGTATGGCTGCTTGTACTTGTCCGGTCTGATGCCGATTTTATAGTGTGCTAACACACTGAGATACCAATTACATGAATAATCCACTCAGACACAGTATACTGACTCTGAGCCGACGAGTCCTTGTTTAAGCCCCTTAATGCCGAGCGTCGGACAGGGTAACAACAAGTTCCAACTTTTATGTCTTTTGGTATGACGCGGACGGGGATCGAACCCCGGACCTTCCGCTCTCCGGGCGGACGCTCTACCGCTAGACTATGGAGGCGGTCTTACATTTAAATGATATTTGAAGTATACATATAGGAGGATGACATGATAACAGGTAACGTTCTCGTGGATTTTTCCCGGAACAACAGATTTGCGGATTTCGGAGTGATCATCACTTTATAGGTAAACGTTTCAGTCGATCTCCATTTAATCTCCAGAGTACGATGTTTCGCTGTTTAAAGAAAACACAGATTTATATAAGTCGTATCTCTATAGTTCTGCAAGAAGGTGATTGTTATCCATAACATGTGGATCCATAAGAAGAGTTTGTCAATATCTCCGGTGATGTTATCTGGTGTGGATCATAGACTGGTTTTGTTAATCTATATCACTTTGAGAAAGATAAACAGACGTATTTGTTCAGTGTTGGAGGCATACAGGATAAGAATGATGACGTTCATGTAGCGCAAGGTTAATTTTGTCTGGTTTGAACAGGTTTCTTTTAATCAAGGGTCCCTTTCCGGAAACCCCATCTGTCGGTTGTTTACTTTTATAATACAACTATTTGCATATACCACTTAATGATTGATTTGACTATTTCACACAGAATCACATAGTCCGGAATAACGAGGTTGCACTGTATGTGTGGCCTTGGGCGATTCCGGAGATGTATAAGCCGTCTAGTGAGTGAGTGAGTGAGTGAGTATGGTTTTACGCCGCTTTTAGCAATATTCCAGCAATATCACTATAAGCCGTCTAGTGAGGATTGGGTGGTCACAATGTGTGATCTGACTGATGATGTGTATTGGACATCGATTGCGTGGACTCATCACTGTTTGGTTGTTTGTTGTTTAACGCCGCACTCAGCAATATTCCCGCTATATGACGGCGGTCTGTATATAATCGAGTCTGGGCCAGACAGTCCAGTGATTAACAGTATAAGCATCGATCCACGCAGGTGGAATACGATGACCTGCATCAACCAAGTCAGCGAGCTTGACCATCCGATCCCGTTAGTCGCCTCTTACGACAAGCATCGGTTGGTGAAGACCAATCCTAACCCGGATCTTTACTGATCCTCTCAGGGAAGACTCGGGTATATACAAGACCCCGTGATGAAGATGAATTCACCCATTCATGTCTGATGTTATTGCTGGAATGTCTGGAGAAATGGTTATTCCATTGTGATGTATTTCATACAGGTATCATAGTTTTGTACCTTATGTTTTCAGTGCTTCGGCGAGTTTTCAGCCAAGTAACGTTTGGTTTCGTTTGTATTTTTTTGTCAAATCCAATTTTCAAGTGTATAGTTTCTTTTGCCCGCCAGTATATGTTCTGGTATATCCATACTTTTCTATCAAAATCATGTCGATTTCACTTTTCGAATAAGTAAATGTCAATCACCCATAGGGGTGCAGTTATATGCGAAATTGTTTTAATAATTTCTCAGTCAGCATTATATATTTGCTTTATGTTGATTGGCTAATTCCTTGTCAATATTTACTTTAATTGTTAGTGATGCAGCAATAGTTGAATTAGCAATTCATGCCCACTGCTGTCCATTGTTCATGACGTCACAGTTGACGTCATCCCATCAAGAGACTGTGTTGCCGCCCCCACAAGAGATAAGGAAAGTCACATTTTATAGGACAGATAACACTCATCTAGGCATTGAGGATTATTTTCCCAGTCGTCTAAGGCGCCGCAATTAGCTGTGCAGAGTTGCGTCCCTTGGGCACCCCAGAACTCTATGATCCTGGGTTCGAATCCCGGTTCGCTCCGATTATGTTTCAAGGTTTGTCATTCTCAAGATCGTGGGTTTCAGCAAAGTGGTAAGCGTCTGAGATCTGCATCACTTAGGGTTTTCTTCCCACATCAAGCTGACACGCCGTGATGTAGCTGGAATACTGTTCAAAGCAGCGTTAAGCCCAACTCACTCACTCACTCACTGCAGCAGGGACAGATAATCAGTGATTCCTTATAGGTCGTGCAGTAGTCTCTGAAAATTCATGATATTTCTCCCACAGATGTTATCAATGATATCTTGCATGACGTAATGATTTATTATTTATTTTACACTTAATATCAGTAACTATCAACTAAAAGCTGCATGACGTCGTCTATTGTTTGATGACGTCATAATATTGTTTGATGACGTCATTATATTGTTTGATGACGCCGTTGTATCTGTAGGGTAGAAGCCAAGACACTGAGATAAAAGTCGACTTGTTGCAGCGGCTGGACCAGTTTGTGTTGCGTAAACTTGATTGACACCGATACTTGGAAAGGCATTGAACTGGTTTCGGATTCATGTCTTGAGTAAATTTTAAACTTGGTTAACTAGTTGAACATTGAACTGGTGTTGGATTCGTGTTGCAGGTATATTTTAAACTTGGTGAACTGGTTGGACATTGGCTTAGATTCAGATTCGTGTTTTAAATAAACTCTAGACTTGATTAACTGGCTCTATCGTGCATCTGGCTTTACGTATATCAGGCAGACAGGTACCCAGTCAATAAACTTTATTCTCATTGATAACCAGTTTCATTTTGAGTTGAACCGGTTTCAGCCTCACGTTTATGACGAAGAGGCAACTTGATCCAAATTCGCGGTCCAAACCTAAACTGGATTGGAAGAATTAAGGGGAATATCTAAATCAAAGCTATGACAACACAGATATTTTTGGATAACATATTCAATGTTTCAAGATCCATTAACATGTTCGAAGATATTCAGTGCGTTTGGGGATAACGGTGTTTAAAAATGGCACCGGTTGCTTTTATGAACAGGTCGTTGAGTGAGTGAGTGAGTATGGTTTTACGCCGCTTTTAGACATATTCCAGCAATATCACGGCGGGGGACACCAGAGATTGGCTTCACACATTGTACCCACGTTGGACTCAAACCCCGGCCTTCGGCGTAAAGAGCGAACACTTTAACCACTAGGCTACAACTCCGCCCTGTTTTTAGTTTGGTCATTACCGCCGATCGTCATTTAATACCATTGCTCAGACAAAACATATAAATTGTTTTCCCTGTTTTTCGCTCACCTATAACAAAACACACCTATCAAGAAACCCCACCGAGTCGCCAGCAGGACACGCCAAGGAAAGAGTAAATCCTTTAATTTGATATCTTAATGTTTAAAACCGGATTGCCCTACTGCTCGTTCCAGCATTAATTGAGAGAATCCTGTCAAATGTGATACGTAGGTTCTTGTTTATAATGCCTGCTTAAACGTTCGGCTAATCCACAGCATACATACATCACTCCTCTTAACAACGCTGTGTGCGCCATACTGCTCTACACTGATACGTGAGAGGTATACGCAAGGTCAATCTGAACCTTCTTATATTTCCTCTGAATTAAAGCCTGGCATTGTCGGAATTCTTCCTTCCCGTGTGTTTGCCATGGCGCCGCCATTTGAGAAATAATTAGGTTCCAAATAATGCAAAATGTGTTTGTCTCGCTTGACCCAAGAGGCTTTTGTCCGCCAAATTGACATACGAGAACGTAAGCGGTTTCCGATTGCGTTATCAAATTACGGTACTTTCTTGTTATGTTTGCGCTGTGTTATGGGTACAGTTGTTTAAATTTCTTGTTTTGTTTTTGGCGTTGTTTTTTAATAATGCAACCTCATTTATAAGACTATAAATTCTTCGCTGTTTCGGTGATTGCGATAGGACTTTAAGCATACGGGTTCAGACAAGGTGACGCATTGCAGAATGATTAATCTGATATTTGATCTGCAGTTTGGTTTTATTAACACCTGACAAATCACAGAAATTATTGAATGAGACTATCATGATGGAAATAGCACAATGATTGCAATAAATCGTTAGGCATATTTGCCGACATTTTCTGTTTATTGGTTTAGGTCAGTTCTAGGTCTGACAATAGTCCCGTGACGAAGACGTGTTTTTTAAAGTTTTATCTGAAACTACTTTGGGGGCGTTCGGGCTGAGGGTTTTGTATAGACAGTTTCCGTTTAGTCAAAGGATGATGTTCCTGTACAGTTTTTTTTTTTTTGGTTAGGTTTGTTGTTTGACGCCCCACTCAGCAATATTCCAGCTATATGACGGCGGTCTGTAAATAATCGAGTCTGACCAAACAATCCAGTGATTGATATCATAAGCATCGATACACGCAATTGGGATCGATGACATGCATCAACCAAGTCAGCGAGCCTGACCACCCGATCCCGTTAGTCGCCTTTTACGACAAGCATAGTCACCTCTTACGGCAAGCATGGGTTGCTGAAGACCTATTCTACCCCGGAATCTTCACGGGTTTCCTGTACAGTGAGTTTCCGTTTGTCTGGAACTCTTGTATTCCAGAACAACCCCTGTTGTCCCTTGTAAATATCAAATACATCTTTATGACATCTTTATTGCATCATTTGTCTCTCGATAACACCTAGGACTTAAGGAAAGTGCTAATGTCTCTGGATAATATACCGTAGTGTCTCCAGAAAACTTCCAGAATGTCAGAATAACATTCTATTTGGAAAACCTAAAGTGTGTCATTGTGTCAAAGGCACACACACAAAAGTATCAAAATGTATGAATTTTATATACTCAACAACAAAAGTTCCTGTTACACCAATATTTTAGTGTATTTTTCAAAGAAGTAAAGTTTGGTTTTCAATATTGTAGTACATGTATGGAATCAAGTCACAAAAACGCAACTGCTACAGAAAAGTATGCATTCCATGCAAAAGTTGACTTTTATGCAAGCCCCATGCATTTCACTACCCAAGAATGGGTATAAAAACATGTGCGTTAACGGGATTCCATATGCAATGTTTAGCATCGTGCTGACAACAACCACTCTGAAAAACAACAAAATTACGCAATTATTCAACATTACGAATGGCTACGCCTGTCCGAAAATGAGCGTCTGCTGGTATGCTTGAATCAGGATCGAGTCAACGTGATGTTGCAAGACAATTTAACGTCCACAGAAACACCATTTGGTGTTTATGGCAACGTTGGCAACAGACGAATGCAATCAGAGACCATCCTCGGAGTGGCAGGCCATGCGTAACCAATAATCGACAAGACAACTGGATTCGAAGAACACACTTACGAAATCGATTCCAGCCAGCAACAGTGACTGCAAGAAGCATCCCTGGCCTTCGACGAATATCTTCACAAACCGTACGTCGTCGCCTCGGATGTGCAGGGATTGTCGCCAGAAGACCCGCCAGACATCCCATTTTGACAGGAAACCACCGTCAAGCACGTCTACAGTGGTGCAGACAGCGTCTACGCTGGACGGCCATGCAGTGGGGACAAGTTCTATTCACTGACGAGTCTCATTTTCACCTCTGCCACAGCGATGGCCGGATTCGAGTGTACCAACGTCGAGGTGAACGTTACGTCAATCATTGAGTCATGGAAGAAGATCGGTTCGGGGGCGGCAGCGTTATGGTATGGTGGGATTACAGCAAGACAGAGGACCCGTTCATCATCGAGATAATCGGCCCTGTTGTTCTACCGTTTTTGCGTCGTCATGGCCCAGGCATTACCTTTCAACATGACAACGCCCGGCCTCATATTGCTCGACTTGTTCAGGATTCTCTTCAACAAAACAACGTGAATGTCATCCCCTGGCCGGCTCGCTCCCCTGATCTCTCACCAATCGAGCGCATGTGGTATGAGATGGATCGGCGCCTTCGACGTCAAAAACGTGTTCCACAGACACTCCAGGAACTTCGAAACATGCTCCAGCAGATATGGACAGATATCCCACAGGACTTTGTGCGACGCCTGTTCCATTCCATGAGACGAAGATATGTTGCTTGCATCGCAACAAGAGTTGGACACACACGCTATTGATTTGCATGTTCATGTTTTTTATGAAATCACGCATTTTCTGAAGTCAGTATGGCAAATTAAACCATTTGAACACTTACAGGAGTCTTTTATCTGTTGCAAACCGAAATTGTTTCAGATTTGGTAAAATACATAACTTTGCATTAAATCTTATTCAATGTCACAGGAACTTTTGTTGTTCAGTATATAAAAAATGAGTCAAGTATTCATTCAAGGTGCATTGCATTAAAGGTGAGTACAGATTTTAGTATTTGGCAATTCCACGACAACTCGGCATGAGAGCCGTACCCTGCATTGCGTCCAAGAGGAATATTGAGCCTATATTTCAGTGAGTGAGTATGGTTTTACGCCGCTTTTAGGAATATTCCAGCAATATCACGGTGCCCACAATATCCCCTGAAATGGGCTTCACACATTGTACCCTTTAGGAAATTGAAATCAGGCCTTCGACGTAAAGAGCGATCACCCTAACCATAGGATACCCTTAACATCTGATGTTTCTTTGAAATATCCAATGCTCTTGACAAAATACATTCAGAGCGTCCCCAAAGCATCAAGTTCTTTTCAAACATGAATAAAGTGTGTCTTGGAAACACACATTGCTCTTGAAAGAATACACCCACATAATGCTCGTGTAAACATACATCCAGTGCTCTTGTAAACGTCGAGTGTGTCTTGTAAACATCCAGTGCTATTGAAAACATCAAATGTGCCTTGTAAACACCCAGAGCGTCTGGAAAACACACAGTGTGTCTTGTAAACATCTAGTGCTCTTGAAAACATCCAGTGTGCCTTGTAAAGATCCAGTGTGTCTTGTGAACATCACGTGTGTCTTGTAAATACCCCGTGCCTCTTGAAAATATCCAGTTATTCATGTAAACATCCAATGTGTCTTGTAAACACCCAGTGCTCTTGAAAACATCCAGTGTGCCTTGTAAAGATCCAGTGTGTCTTGTGAACATCACGTGTGTCTTGTAAATACCCCGTGCCTCTTGAAAATATCCAGTTATTCATGTAAACATCCAGTGTGTCTTGTAAACATCCAGTGTGTCTTGTAAACATCCAGTGTGTCTTGTAAACATCCAGTGTGTCTTGTAAAGATCCAGTGTTTATAGTAAATATCCAGTGTGTCTTGTAAAGATGCAGTGTGTCGTGAAGAGATCCAGTGTGTCTTGTAAACATCCAGTGTGTCTTGTAAACATCCAGTGTGCCTTGTAAACTTCCGGTGTGTCTCGTAAACGTCCAATGTATCTTGTAAACATCCTACGTGTCTTTAAACACCCCGTATGTCTTGTGAACGTCAAATGTGTCTTGTAAAAATGCAGTGTGTCTTGTAAACATCCAGTGTACCTTTAAACACCCGTGTGTCTTGTAAACGTCCAGTGCATCTTGTAAACATCCACTGTACCTTTAAACACCCCGTGTGTCTTGTAAACGTCCATTGCATCTTGTAAACATCCACCGTACCTTTAAACACACCGTGTGTCATGTAAACGTCCAGTGCATCTTGTAAACATCCACTGTACCTTTAAACACCCGTGTGTCTTGTAAACGTCCAGTGCATCTTGTAAACATCCACTGTACCTTTAAACACCCCGTGTGTCATGTAAACGTCCAGTGCATCTTGTAAACATCCACTGTACCTTTACACACCCCGTGTGTCTTGTAAACGTCAAGTGCATCTTGTAAACATCCACTGTACCTTTAAACACCCGTGTGTCTTGTAAACGTCCAGTGCATCTTGTAAACATCCACTGTACCTTTAAACACCCCGTGTGTCTTGTAAACGTCCAGTGCATCTTGTAAACATCCACTGTACCTTTAAACACCCGTGTGTCTTGTAAACGTCCAGTGCATCTTGTAAACATCCACTGTACCTTTAAACACCCGTGTGTCTTGTAAACGTCCAGTGCATCTTGTAAACATCCACTGTACCTTTAAACACCCGTGTGTCATGTAAACGTCCAGTGTATCTTGTAAACATCCGCTGTACCTTTAAACACCCCGTGTGTCTTGTAAAAATGCAGTGTGTCTTGTAAACATCCAGTGTACCTTTAAACACCCGTGTGTCTTGTAAACGTCCAGTGCATCTTGTAAACATCCGCTGTACCTTTAAACACCCCGTGTGTCTTGTAAAAATGCAGTGTGTCTTGTAAACATCCAGTGTACCTTTAAACACCCCGTGTGTCTTGTAAACGTCCATTGCATCTTGTAAACATCCACTGTACCTTTAAACACCCCGTGTGTCTTGTAAACGTCCAGTGCATCTTGTAAACATCCACTGTACCTTTAAACACCCCGTGTGTCTTGTAAACGTCCAGTGCATCTTGTAAACATCCACTCTACCTTTAAACACCCCGTGTGTCTTGTAAACGTCCATTGCATCTTGTAAACATCCACTGTACCTTTAAACACCCCGTGTGTCTTGTAAACGTCCATTGCATCTTGTAAACATCCACTGTACCTTTAAACACCCCGTGTGTCTTGTAAACGTCCAGTGCATCTTGTAAACATCCACTGTACCTTTAAACACCCCGTGTGTCTTGTAAACGTCCATTGCATCTTGTAAACATCCACTGTACCTTTAAACACCCCGTGTGTCTTGTAAACGTCCAGTGTGTCTTGTAAACATCCACTGTACCTTTAAACACCCCGTGTGTCTTGTAAACGTCCATTGCATCTTGTAAACATCCACTGTACCTTTAAACACCCCGTGTGTCTTGTAAACGTCCATTGCATCTTGTAAACATCCACTGTACCTTTAAACACCCCGTGTGTCTTGTAAACGTCCATTGCATCTTGTAAACATCCACTGTACCTTTAAACACCCCGTGTGTCTTGTAAACGTCCATTGCATCTTGTAAACATCCACTGTACCTTTAAACACCCCGTGTGTCTTGTAAACATCCACTGTACCTTTAAACACCCCGTGTGTCTTGTAAACATCCACTGTACCTTTAAACACCCAGTGTATCTTGTAAACATCCAGGGCTCTTGAAAACACCCTCTGTCTTGAAGACATCCAGTGTGTCTTACACACATCTAATCTTCTTGAAACCACCCAGTGTGTCTTGAAAACACCCTCTGTCTTGAAGACATCCAGTGTGTCTTACACACATCTAATCTTCTTGAAACCACCCCGTGTGTCTTGAAAACATCAAGTATGTCTTGATAACATCCACTAAACCTTGTAAGCACGCCGTGTGTCTTGTGAATACCCAGTGTGTCTTGTAAACATCCAGTGCTCTTGAAAACACCCTCTGTCTTGAAGACATCCAGTGTATCTTACACACATCTAATTGTCTTGAAACCACCCAGTGTGTCTTGAAAACACCGATTGTCTTGAAAATACCCAGTGTGTCTTACAAACATCGATTGTCTTGAAACCGCCCAGATTGTGTTGAAAACATCGATTGTCTTGAAGACATCCAGTGTGTCTTACACACATCTAATCTTCTTGAAACCACCCAGTGTGTCTTGAAAACACCCTCTGTCTTGAAGACATCCAGTGTGTCTTACACACATCTAATCTTCTTGAAACCACCCCGTGTGTCTTGAAAACATCAAGTATGTCTTGATAACATCCACTAAACCTTGTAAGCACGCCGTGTGTCTTGTGAATACCCAGTGTGTCTTGTAAACATCCAGTGCTCTTGAAAACACCCTCTGTCTTGAAGACATCCAGTGTATCTTACACACATCTAATTGTCTTGAAACCACCCAGTGTGTCTTGAAAACACCGATTGTCTTGAAAATACCCAGTGTGTCTTACAAACATCGATTGTCTTGAAACCGCCCAGATTGTGTTGAAAACATCGATTGTCTTGAAGACATCCAGTGTGTCTTACACACATCTAATCTTCTTGAAACCACCCAGTGTGTCTTGAAAACATCGATTGTCTTGAAGACATCCAGTGTGTCTTACACACATCTAATCTTCTTGAAACCACCCAGTGTGTCTTGAAAACATCGATTGTCTTGAAGACATCCAGTGTGTCTTACACACATCTAATCTTCTTGAAACCACCCAGTGTGTCTTGAAAACATCGATTGTCTTAAACACATCAAGTGTGTCTTGAAAACATCAAGTGCTTACTGAAACCATAAGGTATTTCAGGATGAAATTCTGAATCTGCGTCTTTTCACTGAGTTAAATTCCTATTCTCAGCAATATCATAGCTATATCACAACGGTCTGTATATACTCAACCGGTTGATGATAACACGATCAACGAATCGCACACAATTCGCTTCATTATAACCACCCGGTCTTCATTTCAATCGGTTTTTAGTGTCAGGTACCGGGTACCCAGAATCCCAGACGTGTCTGGACAACTTAATAAAAATACTCAATATTCTTGTATAAATATCAGAAATATTTATACGTATGGGGGCGTTTCGGTAGATTCTGTCAAATAGATTGAATTTAAAACCTGGCATTATCGGAATTCTTCCTTCTGTGTTTGCCGTGACGCCACCATTTGAGAAATAAATAGGTTTTAAATTATGCACAATGTGTTTGTTTCGCTTGACCCAAGAGGCTTTCGTCGCACAAATTGACATACGAGAACGTAAGCGGTTTCTGATTGCGTTATCCAATTATGTTACTTTCTTGTGTTATGTTTGCGTTGTGTTATGGGTACAGTTAGGGGTTGTTTTAATGTGTAAAGACCTAGGTCACGTTCTCGGTTTCTTACTGTTTATAAATAGATAGAACCTTCCGTGTATTTGAGTACTATGCATTAATAACCTGGGACGATATCAGCTTTAACAAACAAGAACAATAACGGTCACCGCGCCCTGCCTTAAACTAATTATTCAACTTCAAGGAAATACAAAGACAACACATTTATATACTTGTCTCCTATGGTCTTCTCTTTGTTAATAATTCTTGACATTACTTTAATAAATTAAGCTACCGTCTCATTGAAATCAAAATTGAATTAAATTTTTTTTTTGTAAGAAAACATGACGTCGTATACTCAATTTCCATTTACTTGGGAAAAAATGGTTAATTTCGCAGAAGTAATTAACATTTCACAAACATGTTTGTAATTTTGTGAGTTTGATTATTGATTCTGTTATTTGATAGCGACTGTGTCGATGTTGAGATGAAAGGAAGGACAGGATGAACGCTATTCAACTGACAACAATCATGAACTCGAATATCAAAGGTAAGATGACTCAAAACTAGGAAGAGTTTCGTTGATGACAAACTCCACCATTTTATTCCGACTTTATAACTTTCTTTATTACCATAACTGCCAGCATCACAACACAGCGTCTTCTTATTGTGTTTCTATTTGTGAGTCTATTCTCTTTATGTAATGTAGACGACACAACTTAGCTATTGGTTTTCGGTTTTTTATATAATTATGTAGCCGATTTTATATGAAGCCAGATGAGAAAAACAGTTTTCAGACTAGACTAACATCTTGTCTCTGAAATGAACACATTTAACAGGAAAAAAACAATCGTTGAATTATAGTTATAAAATATAATATAAAAGAGCTCATTTTCAGAAATACTGCAGTAATCTAGATTTGCACAACATTATAGACTTGCATGGGCTGTATTGGATATATTTGTTTCAGGGTCTGTATGACAGACTATTTTCAGACCGGAGATGATTGTAAGATGAGTGTAAGATGGTTGTAAGAGGATTGTAAGATGATAGTAAGATGAGTGTAAGATGGTTGTAAAATGGGTGTAGGATGGTTGTAAGAGGGTTGTAAGATGATTGTAAGAGGGTTGTAGGATGATTGTAAGAGGGTTGTAGGATGATTGTAAGAGGGTTGTAGGATGATTGTAAGAGGGTTGTAGGATGATTGTAAAAGGGTTGTAGGGTGATTGTAAGATGGATGTAGGATGATTATAAAAGGGTTGTAGGATGATTGTAAGATGGATGTAGGATGATTATAAGAGGGTTGTAGGATGATTATAAGAGGGTTGTAGGGTGATTGTAAGATGGATGTAGGGTGATTGTAAGAGAGTAGTACGATGATTATAAGAGGGTTGTAGGATGACTGTAAGTTGTTGCAAAATGGTTGTAAGATGATTGTAAGATGATTGTTAGATGAAAGTAAGATGTAAGATGAGTATAGGATTTTTGTAAGGTGATTGGCTTCTGGTCATAAGGAATGATGAATCCTCGATACTGCGAATCACGTCAATCCGGATGCCCCACTCTTCTGGTATTAAATCGACAAAAATACATGCCCATTATCATAAGAAATATATGCTTAAAGCAGTGTCCATTGTACGAGTCCGACTATATTTTAAGCCTGTGGAGGCCGTCCCAAACACATGCAAAGGCAATTCCATATTACGGAAATGTGTTATTCACGACGATTCTTCGTGGAACGATTCTGACGGGATTAACATAGATCATAGTTTATGTGGCCGTAGACAGTATATACGTGTAAGTCGAATCTAGGTTGAATTACCAGTATTAAACCAGAAATGTGTGAAAAGCTCTCTTTATCTAGCTCTTCACATGTGAGTGGCATTTCATGTATATATTTTTTTCAAACGCTCTGTGTATCGATCTTGGGTTTATATGTATAATGCCTACATATATCTGATATGTCTTGTATTTCCGTGTAATATATCCTATATGTATCCCGACATATGTATTGTGTATGCTCAGCATGCATAATTCGACATGTGTTATATAATCTATATCATTTATTTAGACGGGCGTAAATCATCCGAAAACTTGTGTCTCTCTGAGTCTTATCAGCAATCCTTGACTTGCGTGCAATCACAATATATCTTTCTTAATTGCAAGCAAAATAAACTGCGTTAGCATCTGATCATTACACCAAGGAAACACTTTCTAAATTCTGGAAATCTTAATTACATCAGATTTCTTCTCCTGCCAACAATTTTCAGTTTCCAAGACGACAGTACAATTTATCACGCACAGTATCTACGTAAACATTCACACAGCCTTATAGATAGTAGTCCCCCCTCCTTCACACACACACACACCGGTATACTCGATTCTCCTCACAGTCAAATATTATACTTTAACCAACCTCCCAGAATCCCCAACACACACTGAATGAAACCCATGCGCCGAACTCTCACCGCGCGGCTTTCGTGTCGAAACTCATGAATGGGCACCCCCCACACTACACGCCTAGAATTACTCGCATATTGTTCCTCCAACGGTGTTGAGCGTTGCGCGTAGGGAGAACGAAGACAGTCTTAACATAAACCCACTCATGTTTACTTCACGGAAGTATTCATGGCGACAAATCACCTGTTGGCCGTCAAGCAGGTGAATTCGCGACGAAACCCTCACTGCAGCGAGCCGCTTGTGTATTGTGGAGGTACGTGCGTTATGATTGAAAACCCCGCTGACCAATCATACTGACGTGTCCTGACCAGCGCGTGGTATGCTAAGTACCCTCGACCAATGAAAAGGCGTTAAGCTTTCTGCATGGGATTAATTCGTTTTAGGTACCGTGACTACGATGACCGCACGATACAGTAGACGAGTATTTCTGCATTCATCGGGTTCGGAATTAACTCGTGTGTAGTTTGTTTGTGGGCCTTGTGACAAGGAACCTCGATCGGAGCCGTGCGGGTTGTTTCAGCGGGAACAAGACATTACAAGACACACGCTTGTGTTATAGTCAAGATTACAGGCGGTATTGGGAGGAATATTTACACTAGAAGAAAACAAATCCTGGAAAAATCTCCTAATTGATTCCGTTTTTCTCGGAGTGAGTGCACGCGGGGAAAATGGTGTCGTATGGTGTTAGCTGAACGGCTGGGTTATTTGAGAAAAGAAAACGAATTAATAACCTCGTTTCACTGAAAGTTCTTCCTCACACAAGCCTTTTAACATTTCATCCAAAAATGTGTTTCGAAAGGTTGAGAAAGAGAACGTTTCTACATATATGTCTACAAGTGGCGCTTCATTTTCATCTTGTGTCGTCTGTGTTCAATAAGGACAAATACACGCTGGGAGCAGACGACAATCACGACTTTCGACTCAAGCGCTGGGCGGATGCTGCTTATCATTATATTCACAATCTAAACTGTGCCGTGGTCTTCTTCACGACTGCAAGAGAATGTCGTCAGTTAGTAGCTATCCCCAAATCTGCTATGAACGTGTATGTGGCTGCCCCAACACCATACGGCAAATACCGCGCCAACTTGCCAGACGAAAGTTTAACAAGGTCCTCTTCCCACGAAGCCGTGCTGGTTGTCGACCCATACCCAGCCGCAAACTTTGGACACCTTGTGGTGGCATTCTATGTGGATGGGGGGATTTCTAGAAACCTTTGTGAAAAATCCGGTGGAACATATCTCCATGGTAGGTATCAAAATCAAGTTTTCTATTTCTTTAAGAATACTCAAGCGATGTATGTGTTGTATGATATTGCAAGGCGCGTTTGTTGAAACTGTTTAAAAGGATATGATTTGTTGTGTCACGTATGATTTGTCCATTCAGCCTATGGTATGTGTGGGTATATGATGGATCGACACGACTACTGGCCCAATAGTCCGCGACTAGTGAAAATCTAGGGGGACCAGTCGATTTCTCTCTCTCTCTCTCTCTCTCTCTCTCTCTCTCTTTCTCTCTCTCTCTCTCTCTCTCTCTCTCTCTTTGTGTGTGTCTCTCTCTCTTCTCTCTCTCTTCTCTCTCTCTTCTCTCTCTCTCTCTCTCTTTGTGTGTGTGTGTGTCTCTCTCTCACTCTCTCTCTGAAAATCAACCAACCACAATAGTGTTTTTAATAATTCAGACATTTCACCGGGGTCGCGGACCATCTCTACGCCGTATGATCATTATTCCTATTATTCCAGGAATGCATAAATTGTCTATGTTTCTCAGGCTCATAATTAATACCAGGAATTCGCATTTAGATTTACGCAAACCGCACGAGATGTATGCTAATGATTAAACGCACACCTAAGCAAGATTTTATCACGGCTGCACGAGCACGGGGAGTGTGATTTGCGAGGCGCTCGTTAAAAGATGAAAAACTGTGGAGCATTGTCATAAACATTAACACCACCTAAATCTACTCTAAAACAATTGCTTCGTTATTCTAAATCATTCTGTTTACGCTTGCAGAGCATGTGAGTGGAGTATGTACGTTTAAGCCTTAAAGGCAGTATGCGAGACTGACTTATGTTACGTGTCGATTCCCAAATTGAAACAATATGTTAACCCAGAAATCTGTACGAAAAGTTTTGTGCGAAACCAACAAATGGTATATAATCAACAATTGTATTACAAAATTCACTAGGTATACAACTCAATACAAATTACTGCAGAGCATTCACAATGGCAGTACATTTGGTTGGCTGGTTTGTTGTTTTAAGCCGCACTCAGCAATATTCCAGCTATATAACGGTGGTTTGTAAATAATCGACCCTGGACCAGACAATCCAGTGATTAATATCATGAGCATCGGTCCACACAATTGGGATTGATGACATGCACCAAACAAGTCAGCGAGCCTGACCACTCGATCCCGTTAGTCGGGCAGTACATAATATAGTGGTAGTACAATATTCAATGGCGGTATAAAATGTGAGAGAAGTGGAAATGACAATGACAGGAATAAAAATCACCTCGACGCAACAGTTGGCAAGCATCCGAAACAGGCCTCGGGTGGGAATCAGGGGTTATAAGTGATCTTAACACGAAAGCTGGTCTTGAAGTAATGTCAGATGAAATGTGAGATGAGGCAGGGACGCGCCCGCTCCATTTGTACAGTCTAACCGCCTTTTCAGTGCCAGACCGGTCGAGTGTCACGTGAACATCACAGAATATTCCACGTTTCTATAACGCTTGACACCCATCAATGTTTAATGATAATTCGAGCGTCTAAATATAATAACTTCCTCACCACTGCTTACATTAAATAGTACTACATTCCTGACAACTAATCATAATCCAAATACAATGCAATGAACTTCTACTGAATCTCATCAGAAACAATGTAATACAGTCACAATCATTGTTCAACGTATGGATATTACTTACGTGATATTCAAGTTCAGTTCTGGCTGAGCTTGTGTGACGTCTTACTCGTGTATCAGAGTTGCGTCCCTTAGGCTTACCAGGATCATAGGTTCGAATCCCAGCTTCTCCCTGAATATGATATTTTGTTTGTCAGCATCGTAACCTTTCTCATGGGTTTCATTTACGTCACTTAGGCTTGTCAAGATCATGGGTTCAAATCCCAGATTCTCCCTGAATATGATCTTTTGTTTGTCAGCATCGTAACCTTTCTCATGGGTTTCATTTACGTCACTTAGGCTTGTCAAGATCATGGGTTCAAATCCCAGATTCTCCCTGAATATGATCCTTGGTTTATCAAAATTGTAACCCTTTTCATGGGTTACACGAAAATTGTAAACATCTAAGACTTATGTCACTTCGGGTTTTCCTTCCACATCAAGCTAGCTGTGTTGCCGTGATGTTACTGAAAAAACTGTTTAAAGCGGCGTTAAATCCAACCCACTCACTAACTTTGGCTGCTGGCGATCTGTAGCCCGTTTTTATAATGTATTGTTGAATAATAGGTTATTCTTTTAATTGTTCTAAACTAGTTTTACTTATAAACTGTGATATGCTAGTTGTTTTACTGCCCGTCGATGACAGGTTTTTTATTCTAATGTCAGTATCATAAATGTTCTCGTCACCATATGGCTGAAATATTGCCGATGTGACGTAAAGCTTTAACTCACTCACTCACTCTGAGCGAAGCCACACAGCGCTAAAAAGGCGAAGCACTCCCTCACTCAATTTAGCCCACACTGCACCTTTAAGAGCTTATTCCGTTTTGTCGACCATAACAGCTGTATTGTAACGCACATACCGTGGTTTACGAGTAAGTGTTCTCAACACGATATAAATCCATTTATTTAATGTTACGTTATAGTCAGGTTTGCCCCTGGTAGATGCAAGCAAAACGGGTCAAATGTAAGGTCAACTTAGTACTAGTGATTGCGGAATGCATGGAGGTAGCAAACAACCGTTGGTGTATAATACTCGTCCGGGGCTGGTGATGCATAAGGAGGACTTCAGATCGAGCACTTTATGTCAATAGTAATGCAGAATCAAAGTCGGTCAAGAGCAGTTCAAGCTTTTAAAGGGTCATGGTTGTATCTGAGTTTTTAACAAGTGGAACAATGATCGCAACAATTATTTTAGGTATTTGGTATTGGGGTTTTTTCGTGGTCTAGTGAGTGAGTGAGTGAGTGAGTATGGTTTTACGCAGCCTTTAGCAATTTTCCAGCAATAACACAGCGATGGACACCATGAATGGGATTCACACGTTGTATTCATGTTTGGAATCGAATCCGGACCTTCGGTGTGACGAGCGAACGCTTTAACCACTAGGCTACTCCACCCCTTCATTATACAGAGACACTATAGAGAGGAATGCATGTTTTAAGGTGTTGTTCCTAACGCGACTCAATGCAACGTTACCACATTTTATCCACAGAGTTCTGGTTACCGTGTCTGGGTCAAAGAGTTTCCGAACTAACACTAAACTGAGTACCAAGCCATTAGGTTTCTCCAAGCTCTGCCGGATTGCAGGGTGTACGATGGAGATGTGGTATAATACAGTATTTTAACAAGATGGTTTCATCATTCTGACTTGGAGGCATGATAAGGATAATTAGGAGCTAAATTTAACATTTGAAACCTCACGCTGAGCGTTCGGTTCCAAATTCAATTTAGCGCGGTTAAATATACTGGTAACCTAGCTCTACATTGAAAACACAGTATGTTTATCTCAATTCTACCATGACTAAATAAAACGCGAACTCTTTGGTGTTAGCAAATATACTGAGTGAAGCGGCATGGGTTGAGTCCAGTGTTTTGAGTGGGTTATCGATCTGAATTACGGAATCACCGAACAAAATATTGTGCTGTATATACTCAAGCAGTTTGTTTACATCCTAATACTTCACTCGAACATATGACAGGCATTGAAAGCATATAAGCACGGCAACTTGGTAGGCTGACATGAGGTGGGCATCCCTAAAGAAAACAAAGCAAGCTTTGCAAGGCTTTCGCTCTACATCTCACGTCACCATTATGACGTCATATCGCTCATTGTGACGCAAAAGATATGACGTCACAGCTAGTCGTATATATAGAAAAGCGCTAAAATTCCAAGTTCCGTAGAAACATTTCCTTTGTAGATATCTATGGTGTTTTCTGCACGTGTTTTCTGTATTGCCACACATCCTTTGAATATTGTAGTAACCGCATCTGTGCATTTTGTAACCTGTAATTGTAGATATAATTATTTAAATATGGCTACCGACAATGACTGAAAAAAGTACTATTCTATGATTAGCTTCCTCGGTGATGCGGCCGTCAAACCAGCTGTTTCAATCAGAGGGGGTCTATTGTGATTCAAACCTCTGATTGACCAATCAGAATCGAGTAAATTCCAAATTTCATGGTAGAATTTAGTTTATTTTCATTCCGAAACTTGATCAGGTATGTGTCTGTCTGTCTGTCTGTCTGTCTGTCTGTTCGTGTACTCCAGACTAATGCCGATACTAACTTCGAGCGACCAGTGAGATATGCAAACGAGAGAGTGAGTTTTGATCAGCCCCGCTTTCAATGGTACTTCAGGACGTATGTGTGATTCGAGCAACATAAGCCAAGGCTTAGATCACATTCCCGTGGGCCTCCCACCGCCCGTAGTGTTGTCGAACAAACAAAAATAAAAGGTGTGTGTGTGGGGGGGGGGGGGGGGCATAGTTTAAGATGCAGCCACACCTAACTTGACTATATTCCTGTCTCCACGTACAATATGCTTTATGATGAAACTGTTGCCGATTTTTTTTTTTAACGCCGCAATATTTCATATATGACGGCGGTCTGTAACTATTCGCGTCTGGACCAGACAATCCATTGATTGACATCATGAATTGGAATGCAATGACATGCATCAACCAAGTCGGCGAGCCTGACCACCCGATCCCGTTTGTCGCCTCTTATGACAAGCATTGTCGCTTTTTACGGCAAGCATGGGTTGGTGAAGACCTATTCTACCCCGGAACTTCACGGGTCGCCGATGCCATGTGAACACAACAAACGAGCACCTCCTGTTTCGTTGTATACTTATTCATGTTTCACCGTGACTGCGTAGGGAATCGACCTTTTTAGACAAAATGATATATAAGTAAACGTGATTTCTATGTACCACGTGGCCTCTTTGTGAGGTGACGGGCGCGACCCCCGGAGACTAATACAAGGCTGCTCCACGACCCTGATACACTGTAAGGAATGGCAAAACAGTTGGAATCCAGTACAAAAACGAAATTTGACTTGAAAAAGTTGTTAAACAGCGTAAAAACTAATATTAGGACAGGGCAGGTCATGCGACACATGGAATTTAGCGGATTGAACGCTTACCTCAAAGTAGCAATGAATGATCAGTAATGAATGATATATGTGGGTAATAAGTCCCCGCTTTGAAATGTGAATAAAATTGGATTAAGATGCGTACGATTTGCTGTCTACGTATAAGGGGATGTTTTCAGGTTGTTAACAATTCGAGACTCCTCTTTTGCTGAGTCATGACTTTCTTACTCTTAATGGGTATCGGTTGGTTAACATGGGTGGCGGTTGTGTGTAGAGTAGGATCGTACCGCAGCCGTGTAGAACACATAATAGACTGACTCCTTATCCCATTACAGTGTCTTTGTTGTTTCACGCAGCACTCAGCAATTTCCAGCAATATGACGGCGGCTGTAAATACAGTAAACTACGTTTATAACAAACACGCTTATAACGAACTGACGGATATAACGAACTAACTTTATTGTCCCGACTATTTGTGGTAGTTATGCTGTATATATGCTTATAACGAACTACGGTTATTACGAACTAAAATTAGTGGTCCCTTTGAGTTCGTTATAACCGTAGTTTACTGTAATAATGTTTGGACCAGACAATACAGTGATCAATAGTGTGAACAATGACACGATCAGCCAAGTCGCCGAGCCTGACCACCCGATTCCTTTCTCGACGCTCACGACCAAAATAGGTTACTGGAGACCCCTTCTAATCCGGAATCCCCAGGGGTAAAACTGACAACAATGCTGAATAGGACGACAAACCATACAGGACCTGTAAAGATCCATCCATTTTTCCATATGATGAATATGTCTTGTATATAGTATATACATGTAGTATTTAGGGGGGGGGGGGGGGGTAACAACAAAGATAACAGTTACAAATCACCAAGCACTTACGAAGGTAAATCTGAACGCATTCTATTGCCGACGTCAACGACTCAATGTAAGAGTCTGAAATAGACGCAACTGCGATGAAATATACATCAAACAGATGTCACAGACTTGATACTCTATTCTTTAATTCAACTCGGTATACGTGTCCTGATATCTACAAGATAACACAGCATTAATTAAAGTTATGTAATCCAATAATGTACTGGATAGCACGCAGATTGTATCTGAAAACTAACTGACATTTTTCGCGAAGTGAAATTGACAACGCGATGACTGCAATAGACAAGGTTTGTAAAGTAATGAATTGCATCCCTCTTAACGGCAACACCTGTTTTACATCTGTGTGTCCGGGGGCTACCGGACTGATATACATGTAGATTTACCGCAGTAGATGCAATCTTCCACTTTATTGTTCAACCACACAAGACGCCGGTTTGAAACTCACGTCCAGGGGCCATCTCAAAGGTAGTCGTGAAGCGTGTGACGCGAAATTGCGTCAGATTGTTTGTTTGCTTGTGTGTTGTTTAACGACGCACCCAGCAATATCCCAGCTATATGGCGGTGGTCTGTAAACAATAGACAGATAAACTGAAACTAGCGTTTTGGAGAAGGGATAGGTGAATAAATACCTATGATGATCACATTTCAAACAGTTCCAAGAATTTGTCTTTGGTCATAAGTTTTTGGAAACCTGTGCACTAGATCCAAGCCTATCGCGTAGAATCCAGAACATGTGCTATTTCTTGAAAGAGTAATTCTTTGTCGATATACCCGTGAAGATCCGGGGTAGAATAGCACTTCAGCAACCCATGCTTGTCGTAAAAGGTGACTATGCTTGTCGTAAGAAGCGACTAACGGGATCGGGTGGTCAGGCTCGATGACTCGGTTGATGCATGTCATCGTATCCCAATTGTGTAGATCGATGCTCGTTATGTCAATCACTGGATTGTCTGGCCCAAACTCGATTATTTACAGGCCACCGTCATTTAGCTGGAATATTGCTTAGGGGCATTAAACAACAAACAATCATATATTACACATTTCCACATTTTGGTCTTGTTTTGTGGTCATTGGTTCAAATAACCATTAAACTTTCATTTTTCATTTTTTAAAGTTCATTTATTTCATACAGGTACATTTGTTTACAGCCTATGATAGAATTGATGATTGTGTGTTCGGGATCAGTGTCATCTATTTAGAAGAGATGTAACTTCAGGTTACATTGTAAATAAATTTAATTACTGTGCACACAACATGCACAGTTTTTTTTCAAATAGTGTTTCATAAAACATGGAATTAATTACTCTGCTTGTGTAAGTCGCTAACAGTTGGTAGATTGCCCAATGAAAAGGGAAAGCGGGATCTGTGTCAAGTCTCTATTTTAACACGATACACGTCACTCATTTATTCGTTGTTGTCGCTTGTTACAATTACATATCCTGACAGAAATGTATAAATATTACAAGTGAGTGAGTGAGTACGGTTTTACACCGTTTTAACAATATTCCAGCAATATTACGGCGGGGGACACCAGAAATCGGCTTCACACAATGTACCCATTGGAATCGAACCCGGGTCTTCATGCGAACACTTTAACCACTAGGCTACCCACCGCCCCATGTATCAAGTTATCAAACAGGAAATTTATACATAATGACATTCATTTATGAAACTACCAAATATGTGTGTGCTATTATAACAAATAATTTATATATACTTCTAAGGAAGGTTTAGCCCAATACAACATAATAGGTAACTGCATCGGGTTGACAACAGGGAGTGTTAACGTGGTTGTTATGGCGAGTTAGGTCACCATCAGCATCCCAGTAGAATGACCTCCATATTGTTCCCGTGTGGGAGACGAACCCATTCCCAGCTCGACCGAACATGTGATCGCTTTTACCGCAAGGCCAGCCTCGTTCTCTTTATTTTATAAATGTTTGTTGTTTAACGCCGCATTCAGATCAATCCCTTTATGACTGCGGCTGTAAATAACCGAGTCTGAAGCAAACAAGCCAGTGATTGATATTATGAACAACGACCTACGGGATACGATGACAGGCAACAATCCTCTAAATCGCCTCTAACGAGTACAGCTTGTTGGGTAATAATCATAGCCGGGAATTTTCAAGGTGTTTTATTATTATTAGGTGAGGTGAGATTGGGTTTAACGTCGCGTCCAAGATTGTTGCACTTATATAGCGACGTGCATGTACGTGTGTGTGTTTGTGTGGCTGCTTGTACTAGTCCTGACTGATGCCGATTTATAGTGCTAGCCCACTGAGAGACCATGCCGCAGTTTAGCATGAATAGGCGGTCTATTATGATTAGAGGTGAGGGGATGTTAGGTGAAATGGGGCCGCGTTCAAGAGTCCGAACTTATGCCGCTTTTATAGTGCTAGCAGTTTAACATTGCTAGAGCCCCTTAATGCCGAGCGCGAGGCAGGGTAACAAAAAGGACTATCTTTTGAAAACTTTTGGTATGGCACGGTCGGGGATCGAACCCCCGTCCTTCCGCTTTCCGTGAAGACACTCTTTCCACTACACCACGGGGGCGGACTATTTGTATTTGAAGTATCTAAAGCCTCCTCCGTGTAGATGTGAAATAACACAACTACGTATCAAAGATATAACTGTTTGTCAAACAAAACATAACCAAGACAGACGTGTATACGAAAATCCTAGTTTGTATGTTACTATTATGATATTTAAGTGGTCGGTGGGGGAATCTAGTGGTTAAAGCGTTCGCGAAAAGTCCGTGTTCGATTCCCCTCTTGGGTGTCCCCCTCAGTGATATTGCTGGAATATTGATGAAAGCGGTGTAAAACCATACTCGCTCACCCACTCATTATTTGAAGCATTTTGATATACTTTAGCGAATGGAATGATATTGAAATCATGTAAATGAAATACAAAGGAGCAATTCATAATTTTATATATGGTGTCGGCCAGAACGGGCAGGAATTTATTTTGGAACTATTTCAGTCACGTGATTGCACGTCACGTGACTATCACATGATTGCAGCTTATCTCATTGGGTAATAGCGTTTCGTCGAATGTAAGTCTATTTAAAATTCCCCTTCAGCGTTAATAGTTTCCAACATAGTCAAAAATATCCGGTAAACTCTATGCGGCGTATGCGGCAGTTCTACATGTGTTCATATCACTACGCCAGTTCGGCGCGAGATCAGTAACGGAGTTATCCGAGTGATTCCGCTTGGTAAACATAGTGCAGACCTCAAAGTACAACAGGGGATACAGACATCATAAAAGCTGCACTGTTAGTATCCAAAGATACACACGCTAGATTATTTTCAGATCATCAGTCATCATATTGGCTGAGGTGTCTAACACGAACCTACGTGCGAACTAACGAGCACCTTGTCATCATGGCACTAACCAATCAGCTGTCCTCTTACAAACATCCCTCTGATAGATCTACGATGACGTCACGGTATCGGTTGCCTTAGCAACAAAGACATAAAACCAAGACACCTTGTGTAAATACGTTTTTGCAAATATTTTTTCGACTCACCTTTCCACTGAAGTATCAGATTGTTTTCATTGTATCAAACTACAAATGCATTCGACGTCTGGTGTCTTGTGTTGTTCCTGGCAGAGATGCTGCTGATTGTGTTAACACAATACTGGTCGTTGTGTTACTGAAGACTCGGCATAAAACATGAGCCGGGTTTAATGAGGAGTCTCATTCTTCTGTGAAGCCCTGTACTTTGAAGCTTGGATGGCATGTTTGGAAATATTTGATGAATTTGCCGACAAGGAATCATGTTTGTATGAAGGTCACCCAACACTAACTAATGCACGCCTATCTCATAGGACACATTAGACAGGTCGTGCCGGGCTGCAATGTAGACTATTAGTACATAATATCAAATTATTTGAAAATGTATATCTAAATAGAAAAGGAGAAAAAGATTAAATAAAACCCAGAACAATCCTTACTTTCAGAGAAATCTAGACTTGCCGAATCATTCTAGACTTGAGTTGGGCTGCTTTTTAATTTATTCTCTAATGTCTAGGAGACAGACAAGTGCAGCGTAATTTTAGAATTTTGGACATGTTTTGTTACAAGTCATGTCCGCCTTAAGTCATTCTGTTAGCAGTTTTTGGTATAAAGGAAGTTTTTTTAGGTTCATTGTAAATCAATTCTTGAGCATCGAATAGCTGTTTCGAATTCTGCGGATTAAATTGTTGTCACTATCGTATTCCTATCTGATCTGTCCATGCTACATATGCCAATAATATCACACTAAATCCATGCATATGTATGATATTGAAATGTAAAATATTATGGAAAAGGAAAAGAATTAATTCAAAATATTTTTAAAATATGATATTCCAGTTGCGTACAATGCTCGGCAAGGAGATCTTTAACAGTATACAAGTCACACAGGCGCAATTCGCTGTGCAGAGTTGCGTCCCTTGGGCACGCAAGGAACCTATGATTGTGGGTTCGAATCCCGGTTCGCCCCGATTATGTTTCCAGGTTTGTCAGCACTATACCCGTACTCGTGGGTTTCATCAAAGTGGTAAACGTCTGATACTGCATCACTTCGGGTTTTCCTCCCACATTAAGCTGATACGCCATGATATAACTGGAATACTGTTAACTGCGGCGTTAAACACAACTCACTCACTCACTCACTTTATGTTGAACTGAGATATTTTTAATAACTGGTTGTCATATCGATATCGTGTTGACATGCCAAGCGTTATGATCGATCCATGAATACGACTGGTGAAGATCTATGAATTCCAGTTAGACAAACTTTGGGACCTTTAAAGTCACGACGTTATGACCTTCTATACTCAAAGTGATATCTTTAGTGATTATAACAGGAAACGAATTATCTGCCCGTGTTGCGTCATGTGCTGGTAACAGTACGTTTACGTAGATAGCAAGTTGAGTAGGTCATTTTTATTTATAATATGTTTAATATTGCAACTAAAGAGCTCCATGTCAACGTCTCTCACAATAGCTTGTGTATATGGATTGTGTATATGGTTTGTGTATATGGTTTGTGTGTGTATATCTTATATATCATTGCCACATTTATCTTATTCGTTATCACTCTCATACGTTACCATGGAAATATATATAAACATTTACAAGTTACAAGTCACGAATCGTATTTAATTATTAACATATGTGGCTGTTGAGGTTAGTTTTGACGTCTCGTGGACCCTTTCTGGGAATCGATTTGGCAAAGTTTTAGTTTCAACTGAAATACTTGATAAAGTACTGGTCATCATATTTTAACCTTGAACCTAAAACCGTCGAACACTTCCCCCCAAAACTCGACTCCAAAATCAGCTAAAGGTGATGATTTCATTAAATTCGACCTGATTATCTCTAAGATAATTAAGTAATAAATGAAACCGTAGTTACTCTGTTGATCAGTTTTATCCATTCTTAGAATATTTCTGTACATTATATATCCTATTTGGCGCACTGTGTACAAAGAAGGTCCAAAAAGCTGTAACACGCATGCGTGACCGGCAGTTGTGGTGGTAAGTACGTGGGATCACGAGATTCACGTGCTTGGTCATGCGCATTCCGATATCGTTTAAACGTATTCTTATCATACCGCAACTCATTCAAAGATGTAACCCAAGTCAAGCCGTCATCTAATCGCCTCCATTCGGAGACAGTCTGACCAGAAAATACGAATACCCTCGAATACCATTCATGCGGTCATGTGACCACCACCCTGTCATGTGATACGGTCACTGTCATGTGATCCGTCGGAATTTCAAACCAGGTAACCGGGATATATTTCACGATCACCGCGTATGACCAACGTACCAATTCACCGTCTGGATTTAGTGTATATAACAGTTCCGTTTTGTTTCGGTTTTTGTTACACACCGTCCAGTAGCGGTAATGTGGGTGTAATTACACTCCAGAAAACCCCTGCTATGCCGTTCTAATTGACGTTGCTCAAAACGCCATAAAAAGTTAATCGGGCGAACTAACGTGGGTTATCTGACGAGACTATGCGAGATCGGTGGCTGATTATGCGAATGATAATGCTTTTGTTATAGCGTGGTTTGGGGAGTTAGTGTTGGGTGATTCATAGATAGGGGTGGGCTTGAGGGGTGGGGGCGGTAAGAGGGTGGGGGAGAGCAAGGATGGCTCTTTTTAAGGATGATGATTTGTAGTGTCTGACGCGTTCACTCTAGACCACCAAGCATTAAAATTGTCAGGATGGTCACCGCTGTAGTGGACACAGATCGCGATTTTAGAGGATCCAAGAGTGAGTATGGTTTTACTCCGCATTTAGTAATATTCCAGCAATATCAAGGCGGGGAACACCAGATATGGGCTTCACACATTGAACCCATTTGGGGAAGCGAACTCGGGACTTCTGCATGAATAGCGAACGCTTTAACAACTAGGCTACCCCACCGCCCTTATATTAAGAGGAGCAATGATTTAGTTAACATATTATTTCGGTTTTCGTCAACCATGAATATTCCTTATTCCTGGTTGTCTGTGGTTTAGAGGAAGCCATCGAGCGATATCCAAAGGCTGGAGGACGTAAGTAACATGTGTCGTAAACACGTCATTCTGAAATTCCCCTAGTGTACACGACACCGGTTGTTTAACTACCAGTTATTAGTGAACTTACAAATGGCGCCCTATGTATTCCTCGTTTGGGGACTAAGCAGCTCTTGGCTACTCTTGATCGCAATGTTTGACACCGAAATATCCCAAGGAAATGGCAGTGGCGTGTACATAATCAAGTTTGGACTAGACAAACCAGTGATAAACATTATGAGTACAACGACACGCAATTATCCAGGGCCCCGTATCACAAAGTGATCTTTGTGCTAAGTCGATCGTAACTCCCATTCTTTAACACTGACTTACGACAATCGTAGCGCTAAGATCGCTTTGTGGAACGGGGCCCAGGCCTAACCACCCAATCCACTTATTAGCCTCATGCGACAAACATAGGCTGATGGGGACTTATTTATCCTCACGGAGTGAGTGAGTGAGTATGATATGAGTCTACGCCTCTTTTGGCAATATTCCAGTAATATCACGGCGGGGACACCATGAAACGGCATCAAACGTTGTACCCATGTTGGGAATCAAACCCGGGTCTTCAGTGTGACGAGCAAACACTTTAACCAAACGGAGGTCCTCATTGATAATAAAAGTAGAGCCTTTATTGACGAAGATGATAGTGCTTGTTAATATGGTATTTGTTCCGTGATTGTCACGGATATTTCATATCTATTAAGTCATCTTTTTATTGTATGTTTGTTTGTTGTTGTTGTTTTTTTGTCTTTATATGGCATGTGTTTGGTTGATGTTTGTCATAGTTGTTAGCCGTGTTTTGTTCTGAACGCCTCCGGGGCGATCGGGTAGCCTAGTGGTTAAAGCGTTCACTCGTCACGCCGAAGACCCGGGTTCGAATTCCGACATGGGTACAATGTGTGAAGCCCATTTCTGGTGTCCCCCGCCGAGATATTGCTGGAATATTGCTAAAAGCGGCGTAAAACCAAACTCACTCACTCACACTCTGACCGCCTCCGTGGTCTAGTGAAGCGTTTGCCAAAAGACGTCATACTGAAGACGTTAAAAGATAGTAGTTGGTACCCTGTCTGGCGACCGGTATTAAGGAACTAAAATAAGGTCGGCTTGGAGTCAGTATACTGTGTCTGAGTTGAGTATTCATGTTAAACTGTGGCATTGTATCACAGTTGGCTAGCACTATAGAACAGGCAAAAGTCCGGACTAGAACAAGCAGCCACACACACGCGTGCATGCACGTCGCTATATAAGAACAATAATCTTGAACGCGACGATAAACCCCACTTCACCTCACCTCTTGCGTTATTTGTGTTGTTTTTGTGGGGTTTTTTTGTGTCGTGTTAATTTCTATTTTCGTGGGGAGGAGATGTTTGGGGGTCCATTAACGTAATGAAAATATACTTCACTTCATCTCCGCAGGACCCCAGTGATTGTTGACTGACCCTCTCACGATTTCCTTGCACTCCTTTATAACAACACTTGGAAATTGACGCAGCACCTTTATAAGTGCAGCTAGGAGATTTATCTAAACATAGACAAATCCAGGACGACATTTGAAAATTGGCAGCAATAACATTGCTAATTCAGAGTTTCTGTGGACTATTTTGATCAATCGACCACCGGTCAGCGTGTCTAATTGCCACACGGGCATCAGATGACTGGTCCTTGACCATTAGATGTCCTCTTGTCATGGTGGTCATCTCGGCCACTCAACCCCAACAGTGACCATTAATCAAGAACGCTGGCCCTTAATTTGGTGTTGACCACCTGTCTGGGTAACGGCGGATGTAGACGACTAAGGTGTAATTATCCTGACGGGGCTGTCTACACATGATGTATCACTACGCGCTGGCTTCGTCACAGCGTGTTTCATATGACAGGGTCTTCTCAAGGAATGTCTTGCAGACGTTGGTAGCTTTCACGGGGGATACCTGTCTATTAAGATTATCCTTTTTTTCGGAATAAGATACGCATAGTTCCAAGATTTACGAAGCCTCGTACGTCCAGGGTGTAGTCTGTCTCCCAGATTCTAGAGAATAAATTGAAAAATATAATCCAACTCAAGTCTAGAAGGATTTAGCAAGTCTAGAATAATTAATCTGAGTTTAACCATTGTTCTGGGCTCCATTCCGAATTTATATTTTTATATGAGAGGTCAACGCCAGAGAATAACCATTTTCCGAATAAACCTATTCCATTAAATAAACTTTTCGGTTAAAGCGTTGGCTTGTCACGCCGAAGACCCGGGTTGGATTCCCAACATGGGCACAATGTGTGAAGCCCATTTCTGGTGTCCCCCGAATATGGAATATTGCTAAAAAAGGCGTAAAACCAAACTCACTCACTCACCCATTGGGCGTAAAGGGCAAACGGCGGTGAAAACTAGGTGAATGGATCGCTGAAAATCAGTGATGACACCAGGTGTTCGCGAAGTCATAATGCGAATTATTTTCCCGAGGTCTGGGATATGCTAGAAATTTGATGACATCGTAACCTTTGTTAAGATTGGTGTGGGGGCGGTGGACAGCGGAGGGGTGTTATTTACACTCGACTGGACATATCAAAGTGAGATATCGGGAATAACCCAGTGTTATAAACATAATTATAAAATCGATCCATGCAGAGGTTACAAATGTTTAATAACAAATTGGCGTTAACTTTCCATTTCACTTCTCTGACTTCGGAAATCCTAGTTTTGTATACAGCCGCACGTGATTTCACTTCAAGAAGCGCAAATGGTAGATATGGCGGAAAACCGGAAATATTGGAAGAGCTTTAACTTGACGCCATCTTCTAACTATAATCTAATGCCTAGATACAAATACAGTAGAAACATATTTCTTAGCTTTTGGTAAAATGCCAAGTAGCGTTTCCCGATCATCACTAGTCATGTGCATGTAATGATCCATATACAAAGCACCCCCTTTAATCCGAACAATAGCGTTTCCATTGAAATAGGCCAGATAAACAATTTCCGGATTATAGAGTTCGTATTGTGTCGTTTTGTAATCAGGTTTTCCCAGCAGTAATCGTAACGGGGTCCGGATAAACGAGGTTTCACTGTACATATGTTTCTCTCCACGGTCCTCCTAACGTTACTGCAACAGCAAATGGTTATTAATTTCTTTTTGAAAGTCACCGGATATGTGTCCTTCCCGTGCCTTTACGACCATTCCCGATTTAATAAGGTACTTGCCCCCAGCAACTGACCCATATCGATGTTCGTAATTGTTAGTGCACTGGCGGTTTTCTTTTTTTATACTTTTTTATATTTTTTCTTGGTGGATTTCGTTTGTTTGTTGCCGTTTTGGGTTTGGGTTTTAAACACGACTGTTGACCTTCATATGCACTTTGTGACCTTGCACTGAACACAGGTACACACTCAGAGGTCGCCCATCGACACGCGCTCTCAAGGGGGTAAACACAGGGGTGTTTTGTTATTGGCGTGGCCTCTTCAAATATACTGACACAATGTGAGAATGAAAAAAGACGCATTTCGGTTTCCGCTATGTCATAGTCACAGAATGAAATAAGTTTAATTCCCCGGCAGGATTCAAGGTCAGTAAAGGTCACCCGTGTTATACCCGACTGATGAGGATCGGGTGGCGACAATGGCCGCTTGTGAGTCATCGTGACACGACGACACGGATCTATGGTCATGCTATCAACCTCCGGTTTGTCTTGGTCCGATCTTAGCTGTCAAGATCCGATGGACGAGAGTTCGAATCCCAGAGTAAATGAGAGAGTGAGTTTGGTTTAACGCCGCTTTTAACAGTATTCCAGTTGTATTAGGGCGTGTCAGCTTAAAGTGGGAGGAAAGCCCGAAGTGATGCAGGTCTCAGACGTTTACCACTTCGGTGAAACCCACGAGCACGGGTATGGTGCTGACAAACCTAGAAACTTAATCGGGGCGAACCGGGATTCGAACCAACAATCATAGGTTTCTGGCGTGCCAAGGGGACGCAACTCTGCACAGCGAATCGCGGCGCCTTAGATGACTGGACCACCCGTGCCCCCTCGAATCCCAGAGGGTCAGTGGGGTAGCCTACTGGTTGAAGCGTTCTTCATGGCCAGGGTTTGATTCAAAACAATGTGGGAACTTTATTTCTAATTCCCCTGTCGTGATGTTGCATGAATATTATCAAGGGCGGAGTAAAACCAAACACACTCACTCACTCACTCACTCACCCAGAGTCATCTCCAGCCTATTCCTGGTTTGTCAGTACCCCGCCCAGGGTCGTGGGTTTCATCTAATTGGTAAACGTCTAAGACCTGCATCACTTCAGGCTTTCCGCCATTATTAGCGGACACACGGCGGCGTTAAAAACAACTCACTCACTTTCGCGTCTTCAAGAGCGCTACGTCGGCTCCTATTCGATAAAATGTCGAATGTTCAACGTCTACAGATAATGATGCAGATATAGACGTTATATATCAGCTGATGACATTTCGCCCATTTTCGATCCATATGAGACATTCCTTTGGCAGTGATAAATCTAAATATCAACCTAGGTTCTTGGTGTTGTGCTTAGTCATGGAGGCAGCTTCATGAGAGAAATCAACACAGTCCCGGCATTGTCAGGGATCTGTTGTCATAAGCACATAGTGAGGTCATGTAGACTAAGATATCGTGCATGAAATCCTAAAAAAAAAGACCTGATGCCGATTTGCTTCAATACTTGCTCTTTGTAATCTAGATTGGTTTTTGCATTATAAAATACATATATTCCACAGTCTTGGAGCAGGACTTTTATTACGTGTACAGAAACAAACCTGAGGAGGGACAATGTATTGTTATTTTCATATGGAGCCACAAACCAATGAAGATCCATGTTAGAATCGGTCTTCAGCAACCCATGCTTATCGTAAGAGGCGACTAACGGGATCGGGTGGTCAGGCTCGCTGACTTGGTTTATGCATATCATCGTATCCCAATCACGAAGATAGATACGCATGATGTTAATCACTGGATTGTCTGGCCATGACGCGATTATTTACAGACCGCCGTCATATAGCTGGAATATATCTGAGTGTGGCTTTAAACAACAAACAAAGACACTGAAACACAAATATCTCGTGCAAATGTACTACGGTTATAACGAACTAAAATTAGTGGTCTTTTTATTTCGTTATAACCGTAGTTTACTCTTTACTAGTTTGGCATGTCTATGTTTCTTTAGTGTCTTACAATGAGTCTGTTAGACCCTTTTTATGAATAAATTATCTTCAAATATTTTCATTTCAGAGAATAAAGAGTTGATATATCAGATCACAAATTGGCGATTTTAGTTACAAACTGTTACGTCTTTCATAAATTTAAACGTTATTAAGATTGTAACCATTCCAAACGGAACAATTGGAGCCAACAATTCCATGGGAGATTGTTTAAATATGTACTCGGTATTAGCAATAATGTTAAAGTTATTAATGGAAAACAGACATTCACAGAACAGAGTTACCCTGTTGAGAACTGCTACATCGTCGATCTAAATAAATACATGGCGAATGGGTGTAGACGAACATATTGTCTGTGAAATCCTTTGTTGCACGATAATTTATTTTTCTAATGCTGAATTTGTCAATATAGCTAGCGAGACCTGTTATTTTTGTCTTCTGGGCCCGTTTTGATTAAGTTAAATATTTCACAGTCATGATATGGGACTAGAAGAGGTAGTGTACATCGACAAATATCATTTGTCAGCTGAACATCATTAAAGTTGGTTGGTTGGTTGGTTTGTTGTTTTACGCCGCACAATATTCCAGCTATATGACGGCGGTCTGTAAATAATCGAGTCTGGACCAGACAATCCAGTGATTGATATCATGAGCATCGATCCACGTAATGGGGATCGATGACATGCTTCAACCAAGTCAGCGAGCCTGACCACCCGATCATGTTAGTCGCCTTTTACGGCATGCATGGGTTGCTGAAGACCTATTCTATCCCGGATCTTCACGGGGGGAGACAAGCATGGGTTGCCTTAAGACCTTTTCTACCCCGGATCTTCACGGGGGGAGACAAGCATGGGTTGCTGAAGACCTATTCTACCCCGGATCTTCACGGGTCCATTGAAGATAAACGTCATCGCCCTCATTATCATTGAAATTCACATCAGATATACCTTATATACCCTTTCCCATGTTAACTCACGAACACATTACAATTTTGCTTGGTATGTTAAAGATGCCATGAGTCTACGTTCCACCTACGTCAAACATTTAAGGTGAGGTGAAATTGGGTTTCACGTCGCGTCCAAGATTATTACACTTATATAGCGACGTGCATGCACGTATACGCGTGTGTGTGTGTGTGTGGCTGCTTGTACTAGTCCGGACTGATGCCGATTTATAGTGCTAGCTCACTGAGATACCATGCCGCAGTTTAACATGAATACCCCACGCAGACACAGTATACTGACTCCGAGCCGATCAGTCCTTGTTTTAGCCCCTTAATGCCGAGCGTCAGACAGGGTAACAACAAGTACAATCTTTTGACGTCTTTTTGTATGACGCGGTCGGGGATCGAACCCCGGACCTTCCGCTCTCGGACGGGCGCTCTACCACAAGACCACGGAGGAGTTCCAACATTTAAGGGGCGATGTGGTAGCCTAGAGGCTAAACCGTTCGCTCGTCACGCCGATGACCCGGGTTCGATTCCCCACATGGGTACAATGTGTGAAGCCCATTTCCGGTGTCCCCCGCTGTGAGATTGCTGGAATATTGCTAAAAGCTAAAGTAAGACCATACTCACTCACTTCCAATATTTAGATGCAGCCTAATCCTGTTAATCGGACACCGTTAATCCGAAAGCCCTGTCCCGGACAACAACTGACGTGACGTCCATTTATAAAAAAGGCATTACCTGGTATCCATGATTCGTTTATCCGGGTGATTTCGTTAGGAAATACAGTAAACTACGTTTAAAACGAACACGCTTATAGCGAACTGACGGATATAACGAACATATTTTTAGTCCCGGCCATTTGCTGTAAATATGCTGTATATATGCTTATAACGAACTACGGTTATATCGAACTAAAATTAGTTTACTGTAGCACATGCCGGATTAATGAGGTTCCATGGTCGTTGTGAATTCATTATTGTCACTGTGTATGTTCTTTTGTTTTTTTAGACGCGACCCAGGAACGTTTCTCAGAAAAAACGTGATTAATAGCGCGATACGTGTAATTGGGGAATCTCTTTATTAAAATATTAAAACAATTTCCATAATCAGACATCTCCATAGAACGAACATGCTCGATTGTATTTCAAAAGTTGCGAAATATAGACACCAAAGGTTGGAGATGATGGCACATTACGCGACCCAAAGGGAAAAATTGACTATTTGAATATTCAATTCAATTCGGTTTATTTTCGTTAGTGTAGGCCATCGGACCATAGTTACATTTGTATTACAATGGACGTGATGTACACAGCTGTTATTGTTGTGACAATAATGTACTACGAAGTGACACCGCTTGATAGATATAGATAGCTAGACGTTCAATTAATTTACAATCAGTTGTAGACATAATGATATTAAATTTTTGTTTGGTCGGATATTCACAATTTTTTTGTGGTAAATGATCCACGCGTAGCTTGTTATAACCGGAGCAAACTAACAAGAAATGATGCTCGTCCTCCACATACCCAGCATTACAAGCACAACATAGTCTTCTGTTACGTGGGATATCAGCGTATCTCCCAGTTTCAACACACAGCTGATGCGAAAAACATCTAACTTTGTAAGTTGAAGTCATCTGTATTGTAGAGTCTTCCGGCCAAATTTTATGTCTCTCTGAACTTTTATGCATATATCTAAATATGAAATACCTTACGTAAATCAAAAGAAAATCGCAAAAAAAATATTTAAAAAAGAATGCCAGAGGAGTATCAGGTTCGAGCATCTGAATAAATAGTTCGGGTATCGGACATACATTTTCCACGTACCAAATAATAACATCAGAAAGGGGTCGTCACTGCGATCTGTGATCTGTGAGTGGTCACACCTACTAATCGGCTTTACAGCATGCAAGCCTATATTGTTGTTGGAAGTTGTTTTGTTCTCGAAAGGCCCCTTTAACACATTAGCAAAAACACTTTAAAGATTGTATATTACACCATCACATCCGAAAATACCTAAGCGTTCAACGCGATTTTATTGATAATACAGGTTAAAAATCACCTAGATTCTTTACCAGCCCGAATCGAGCACAAGTAAACAAGTAGGTTGATAGTGCACATTGTCATTTGGATTACACAGGAGCAGGGTTATGTTGGTTCTTATTCCAGCCCGGATCGAGCAAGCGTAATGTAACGACCCTGAAGCAGGAAACGCTCTGTTGAAACGGGACTCATTACAAATCGCGCATGCGCAATGAAGCGTTGTGAAGAGGTACGCGAACCAATAATAAATATTTATACAAGATTAATACAAAATCCGTCTCCTTGTCGGTGTTACCGAGTCCTCCTATGGGCATGCTTGGTAAGCGTAAAGGCCCACGGCTAGGCTTGCGTTAAAGTGGGTGATGTGTTTGGAATGGCTGTTTGTCTTCAAAGCATAATTAAACTGTAAATTGAATCACTCAAATCAATCGAAAGATACTGTTCAATTACAAAAAAGTGTTTACATGGACATGGAAATGGTGTTATATTACAGTGTCGCCTTAGTGTAGAAGTGTAGCGCATACCGTTACAAATAACGCTCCTTTAGTACCTGTGTGGTCTATATTTTAGCGGTCTTTATTGTCTGAGTTTTTTAGTTATGCTGATTATTCTTTTTGAGAGCCCTTGATTGAGTTTGGACTGTCATGGACTGTTTTTTATGTCTTTTTTAAATTATTTTTCCGAGTGTTTTGTGGGCGGATGGTTCGTGCAACAGAATGTCAGATAGCTTTATATAGAAGGTACTTATATTAGATATGTCTATATTAATATTTACCTGTATATATAACAAAGAAATATTTCCTGCTATGTTTATTGTATAATGAAACAGACTCTTAAACAAGAACCTGGTCTACTGACATTAATATACAACGAAACAGATTGTGAAACAAGGGCCTGGTCGACTGACATTAATATACAACGAAACAGATTGTGAAACAAGGGCCTGGTCGACTGACATTTATGTACAACGAAACAGATTGTGAAACAAGGGCCTGGTCTACTGACATTAAAGCACAACGAAACAGATTGTGAAACAAGGGCCCGGTCTACTGACATTTATGTACAACGAAACAGCTTGTGAAACAAGGGCCTGGTCTACTGAGATCAATGTACAACGAAACAGCTTGTGAAACAAGGGCCTGGTCTACTGAGATCAATGTACAACGAAACAGATTGTGAAACAAGGGCCCGGTCTACTGACATTAAAGCACAACGAAACAGCTTGTGAAACAAGGGCCCGGTCTACTGACATTTATGTACAACGAAACAGCTTGTGAAACAAGGGCCTGGTCTACTGAGATCAATGTACAACGAAACAGATTGTGAAACAAGGGCCTGGTCTACTGACATTTATGTACAACGAAACAGCTTGTGAAACAAGGGCCTGGTCGACTGACATTTATGTACAACGAAACAGATTGTGAAACAAGGGCCTGGTCTACTGACATTAAAGCACAACGAAACAGATTGTGAAACAAGGGCCCGGTCTACTGACATTTATGTACAACGAAACAGCTTGTGAAACAAGGGCCTGGTCTACTGAGATCAATGTACAACGAAACAGCTTGTGAAACAAGGGCCTGGTCTACTGAGATCAATGTACAACGAAACAGATTGTGAAACAAGGGCCCGGTCTACTGACATTAAAGCACAACGAAACAGCTTGTGAAACAAGGGCCCGGTCTACTGACATTTATGTACAACGAAACAGCTTGTGAAACAAGGGCCTGGTCTACTGAGATCAATGTACAACGAAACAGATTGTGAAACAAGGGCCTGGTCTACTGACATTTATGTACAACGAAACAGCTTGTGAAACAAGGGCCTGGTCTACTGATATTAAAGCACAACGAACAGAATATCAAACGATAAAGGCTATGGTGTGTACTGGGGTGAGCTTATGGTTTTACGCCGCTTTTAGCAATATTCCAGCAAAATCACGGCGGGGGACACCAGAAATGGGCTTCACACGTTGTACCCACGTCGGGAATCGAACCTGGGTCTTCGGCGTGACGAGTGAACGCTTCACCACTAGGCTACCTGACCGCCTCGTACAGTGTGTACTGAAAAACATCAATCCTTACTGGATATAACCAACTATCAATTAGTTTGAAGTGACCACACCTTTTTTTCAAACTTGTCCATTTCGAAATAAGTTCATCCCTGTACCACACTCTAAAGGTACATGTTCTGTTTGTATGTTACACTCGACTAATCAACCGATACCAACGCAATGAAATACCAGTCATAAGAATTATTTTGTTACTTATTTGACAGTCATCCGATTTAAGTTTCCATTTAACAGTATGCTTTTGGAGAAATTCAACGGTCTCAAATTTGGTGTTTCTCAACGGATAAATTGTTGAAAAATATTTGAAGAGTAAAGCTCTGAGGTCGTTATTTTTTCAAATCGATCTGGCCAACATAAATGTTTTTGTTTTATTTATAAGTTCGTGTGTGATTCAACACGAATTACAACAGTATTATTCAACTGAAAGTTAAGAAATTAGATTATGAATATATGTTCTGACATAAAAATCGATTCCAACCATAATCCATGTCAATACAAGTTTGAGCGATTAAAACATTCGGCCGAGGAGTGTTAGACCCCACGCGTATCTCCGTGTACCCGCGGCTTAACGGCGATCGCCCATGTAGCAAATAAACACGCTTACACTGCTCCTGAAGAGGTTAACATAGACCACACACGCCAATACATTCACACTCAAAACGACGCTAAGTCACGGCAATCTCTCAACACACACGGCGCCGCCATTTTCTTTTGCTCAGGGCGAGATCTCGTTCTCGCGAGAATTAACAGTGGTATCTCGCGCCATCTTTTAATGACTGCAGGGAGGGTAACGTTAATGAAATGTCGAGAATTACCTGTATACGCTGTTTAATACCCTTGGTGTTAGAAAACGATGGGTTTATTCGCCTACGCATCTGACTGTTGTCACTGCCTTGAACACGTGTCGCCATTGGCGTTTAATTTGTATCGCTAATCCTCCGGATACAGTTCATTGTCAGACGCTAATCTCAGGAATATATGTCAGTATTGCGGAACTGTTTTTTTATGCACGGGAGTTAGAATTTCTGTTTGAATTGGCAAAATCAAACCGAGAGAATATGGCCAAGAAGTTTAACTTAAGCTTCAGGTATATCGATGATCTGAGATCTTTCATTAACTCCCTTTCTTTGACTGTTACTATAAGAGCTAGAAAAACAAGAGACATGTGAAACCGCCTCCCCTGTTTCATATTTAGATCTAAAATGGTATTCAGAAAACTGTATGACAAGAGGGGTGAAATCTTTGGTGTCTATATTTCACAACCTTTGAGGCACAATCGAGCATCCTCCTCATACAAAAAATTCATAAAGCGTCACATGACATTTGCTTAAAAGCTGCTTGTTCCGGGTAACAGCATTGAAGGCCTTCGTGAAACTTTCAGAACTTTTTATGATAGACATGTGGGGGACATTTCTAAATTTGACGCATCAGTGACAAACGTGATGTCCGGAATAATGCAATTCCCTGTTATCCCTCGCTTTTTCAGACGAACAGTTACATTGCCTTTGCATGTGTTTGTGACGGGGCTCCCTTTTTCACCAAAACCTGTTATCGTCAATATTTAATAGTTATTTATGAACACATGCTTATATAATAGTAGGAACCGTACACTGTTCTGCTTTTAGAAGAGATCTCTTATTACTGTGGACGGGGTTTTAACGCTTTACGCCTCACTGTTCAAAATATCACAACGCTGAACAACGGCATAGCTCAACACGAAGCCAATAAGACGCCAATAAAAATGGATCGCATGGCTCAGTTAACCAGGACATAAAGGGTTAAAAAAAGTCACGTGATGTATTGTCGCGGTTACAAGCTGAAAGAGGTAAACATATTCCCAACAAATAGATTCACAAATTGACAATTCTGAAAAAAGGTATTCTGAAAAAAAGTATTCTGTAAAAAGTAGACATAATTGAGTGATGATTCTTTGTCTCTCATCAAGTGCCCGTAAAGTATGTTTCCCTGGAATTAGGTCGTCACAAAATGATTTCAAACATTTCTGGATGAAAGGTGTTAAACTGTACTAATTTACACCTCTTATATGGCCAGTTGTCTTTAAACATTTGATAGTGATTCATTAACACATGCTAATGAGTGAGTGAGTGAGTATGGTTTTACGCCGCTTTTAGCAATATTCCAGCAATATCACGGCGGGGGACACCAGAAATGGGCTTCACACATTGTACCCATGGGGGAATCGAACCCGGGTCATCGGCGTGACGAGCCAACGGTTTAGCCACTAGGCTACCACATCGCCCCTTAAATGTTGGACGTAGGTGGAACGTAGATTCATAGCAACCTCTTAAATACCAAGCATAATTTCAATTAACCACTAGGCTACCCGACCGCCCCACATGCTAATGATGTAGTCAGAATCATACAATGGACTCTGATTGTGGAAAAGGTTTTGTCGAGTTTGTTTGCATGTGTTTACGTTTCTCGGCGTCAGGCAACAAGCATTAACCATTGTATGCATATTGTGCCAGCAACGCGTGCTACAGGAAGGACAGGACATGCTCACACTTTTCGCGAACGCAGGGTGTCATCACTGATTTTCAGTTCATAAAGTTGTCACCTCTATTTTGCTTTTTACGCCAAATGGAATCTGTTTGGACGGACATCTCCAACTGGTTATTATCTCACTTAGGCGTTTTGTATTTACTGTCCTAGGTGATGGATTTAACATACCGTATTCGACGTAACATAATTGTATTTTACCAATGCATAATATTATTGGACGTCAAATTGAGATACGAGATTTACGGCGAAGCAACGCTAACACTTAGTTCTGGGTATCATCGAATATTTGTCCAGTAAGGTCGACACAACCAATATTAGATCATAGCGCCACTAAGGCATGTGGCAGGAACAGTTACATCGATTTAATCGATATGTCGAGATACAAGAGATCGAGTTAACGAGGTTTTACTGTATATAACCAAGATGAAAGAATATTCCCGGCGAAGTCCAAGAAGAAATTACAGTAAACTACGTTTATAACGAACACGCTTGTAACGAACTGACCGATATGACGAATTTACGTTTAAGCCCCGGCCATTTGTTGCATATATGCTGTATGCTTATAACGAACTACGATTATTACGAACTAAAATTAGTGGTCCCTTTGAGTTCGTTATAACCGTAGTTTACTGTACCTCGCATCTGGTCGACACTTATATACTAATCAAAGTAAGTACAGGTACACCCGAATCTTTCATATTGTTAATCGGTCATGGCTGGTGGGTATTGCAACACACATCTTTCCAATTTTGGTGCTCCTTATTTAGTATTGTGTAGTATACTTTAACAAGCCCTTGATAATGTTAATTTTGAAAAATACTGATGTATTAGCCATGGATTCATATTTATGTTGCAGATAAAGGAGAGTGCATAAGATTAGCCTTAAGGCGGAGGTGCAAGAATGCCTTAGAAAGACGTTCAAGAAGACGCAACTTTGCAAGACGGTGTGAGATTAACTTCCTTCCCGTGGTGCATCGGGCCAATAACCAAGATGGCGGACATTACATGGCGACACGTCACAATCATTTAAGATGTTACTCTGGCCTTGCAGGCTTTGGTAGATGTCCAGAGTTGAGATTACTGAACGAGACCACGGGTTTAATCTGCAACCATATCCGTGACAATACCAGGAGATGTTCCACAACACATGAAACGGTGAAGAGCAGTTGTCGACCCTTGGAAATTTGTGACCAGGCGGTGATTTTGTCAGGGGGCTGGAATAGACAAAGCACCGGTAAAAGGCATAAAATGAACGTTGAACTGGTTTTTAAAATGCTCAGAAATAATGGATTTAAGAGAAGAAATATTAAAGTGTTTTTTGCCAATGGATCACCATCTTTACAAAGTAAGTACCGTAATTCAAAGTGGAGTTTCAATGTAACGTTTGAGGCAGGAGCAAGCTATTGCTCATTGAGTGTAGAAGTTGATCGATGCAAGAGTGGGTGAGTGAGTATTGTTTTACGCCGCTTTTAGCAATATTCCAGCAATATCACGGCGGGGGACACCAGAAATTGGCTTCACACATAGTACCCATCTCGGGAGTCGAACCCGGGTGACGATCGAACGCTTTAACCACCAGGCTACCCGACCGCCCCCAATGCAAGAAAATTTGGCATAATTTGCTGTCGTTCTTATTTCATATACGGAATTGCAATGAGTGAACACACTTCGGTATTGCGGAAAATACAATAAACATATTTTGAAACAAACCCTATTCACTACTCATCAACAGCGGTCAAGTTGTCCGCAAAACATAAGGTAGCCCCAAGGTCCATAAGGAGGCATTTTGATATTTTCCATTATATTGCAATCCGTCATATCACCGAAAGTAAAGGATATTTTAGTTTAAAAGTACAGAATAAGTTCTAGAATAATGAGATGAACAAATATCTAGCATTGATCTTGAATATATTTATGTATTTCATGAACTTGAGTCAAAGATCCATGCTTTTAACTCATTCGTTCTAATATACAAAGATACCTTATGCTACTCTGTATTAGAATGATGGCTATCAGTTGACACTTTACCATGACGCATTATTAAAACATGGAAACTTTGTATACCATTGGAGATTAAGACGCTGTAAGATAGTGTGCGTGGGTGGTATTTAATAACTCTTTCGCTCTGCGTTCGATTTTTCTCAATTCCATTTTACACCAGTTTATCTTTTACTAGAAAAGTATCTCAAACCTAGATAAGCATGCGTTCACTATTGAATGCCCCGCGGTTGCGATACATTCCACTCTAAATAAGTTAAAGAACACCCACAACTGGAAGGCTGTGTGTTGCAATTCCCACCAGCCACGACAGATGAAATATAGTCATACGATAAAAAGAATGTGTTCTTTAACTTTTGTTAGATGTATATGTTATGTCGTTTTCCGTTTTGTTACAAACACAGAAGGCCGAACTGCCTGATTATTTTGAATGTGTATTGTCTATCAAATACAAAACACGCATTTCCAAATATATTTGACATCATAAAACGAAATTCAGCTAAAAAATGTATCATATATTAATACATGTGTGCAGCCAAATATTCACGGAATCTCATATATCATACACTAATAAGCCATAATTCAGATTTTATGAGAAACATACCTCTTCACTGGCATGATTTATAGTGTAAAATTTCACAGACGGCTTGAAACTAACGAACGGCGAAGCCTAAACCCTTACTGCGAGATTCGCATACATATATATTTACCTATCTTATTTCCATGAACACTAAGTAGGTCAAGTCGATGCGTAATTGACAATGCGGCACATCAAAGAGATTTTCATTCAAATACCTGGTATTTCAGTCCAACATCTAAAGGTGAGTTCCCCGATCGGACAATGGGGAACGGCTAAATGATAACATCTGGCAGGGTACTATTGTTATGCTTCTTTGCGTTCGACATTTCTTACACAGGCTCCGAATCTCAAACCTTTTCCCAGGCAAGTTTTTTCAGACACTGAGTTTTTAGCAAGCCTGATTATATACGAACTTGTCAAAGTGATATTAATCTTGAAAAATGACTTCTCTTTGAAAGACAGAAATATGTAGGTGAGAGTGCCTGGGTCTTAGAGGACGCCATTCCAGGTGTGATGTTCAAACGGCTAGTTTCCTAAATATAGGTTTTTGGTTTACGTTTCTTTGAAAAAAGTGGTTTTGTGATAGGAATGACAGATTTTTGTTAGTTCTTGGATATCAAAATATATTCATCGTTTTTTTCTCATGGGAATAATATTTTCAAACACGAGAAGGATATCTTCTTTGATAGGCATTTAGAGGTTGGAGTACTAAGCAAGGAGAGAAGGATAGTTGTTATCTGAAAAAATGAAAAAAGGTGAAAATTGAACACAATTTGAAGTTTCGTGTTAATGAACAGAATGTAATTACAGTAAAGTACGGTTATAACGAACTCAAAGGGACTATGATTTTAGTTCGTTATAACCGTTGTTCGTTATAAGCATATATACAGCATAACTACAGCAAATAGTCGGGACCAAAAAAGTAAGTTCGTTATATCCGTAAGTTCGTTATAAGCGTGTTCGTTATAACCGTAGTTTACTGTAACACTAAGTCTTGATCAGGAACGTAAAAGCCATCGCAATGGAGCGTTGAAGGAAGGACAGTGTGTGTCAATCATATGTAATGCTTATTGAAAGAACTACTATCGGGTAGTCAAATGGCCGCTGACAAAGAATCTGGAAACTGTCGGTGAAATGTGTGTGAAGTATTTAGTCGGTAGGTTGAAATTCAAATTTCAAAATGAAAAAAATATGCTGCTATTGTTTTCCTATTTCTCTAAAACTGTGGATACACGAACCAGGTTTGTTGATTTATTGTTTAACGCCGAAATGTATTTGAACAAATGACAGAAACATGCAACCAATGAGTTTTATTTCACTAAATGTCTGAATACATAAAACAGTTTTGTTTGTTTGTATTAAACCTCGCATTGAGCAATATTCCAGCTGTGTGACGGCGGACTGTTAATAATTGAGTCTGGACCAGACACTCCAGTGAATGACATCATGTCACCGAGCCTGACTACCCGATCCCGTTAGTCGCTTCTTACGACAAACATGGCCTGCTGGAGACCAATTCTAACCCGGATCTTCACGGGTCTCAAAAAACAATAAACTTAACCATGTTGCATGTTGTTAAATACTCTTTTAGGGAGAAGAAAGCAATGAGATCAAACCAAAAGTTGTTAGGGGAATAGTTTATTCATACTGCCAAGTTGTTTAATTTTGCCGAGCCTTCTCCTTTCTCATCGTTATCCACTGTTTAAGTTTCTTTTTACATCTTACCCACAGTTCCTGGTGACCCCCCGCAACGGGTACATCCGGCGGCCATGAAACACGCCTTCCGCTACCACATTCGCAAGATGTGCATGTCTCGTCACTGCGTCGACTCTCTCGTCATCTACATGAACAACCCAGCACGGAACGATGGCACGTCGTATCTGTGGGACGTCAACAACGATGGTTTGGTAAGCTTCATCGCTGCAATTGCGGACCCCCCTCACCGAAACATTAAAATACTGCTTGCGCTCGTTTCAAACCCCAGGACGACCCACGTTAACCCTGCTTAACCAATGGTAGCGCTTGCCGTAAAAGGCGTCTATGCTTGTTGTAAAAGGCGACTAACGGGATCGGGTGGTGAGACTCGCTGACTTGGTTGATGCATGTCATCGATCCAAATTGCGTGGATCGATGCTCATGATGTCAATCACTGGATAGTCTGGTCCAGATTCGATGATTTACAGACGGCCGTCATATAGCTGGAATATTGCTGAGTGCGGCGTTCAACAACAAACAAATAATCAATTTTAGCACGTGTTAACTGATGAACGTCATACGTCACGACCTAAGTTGCCCGTACCTACTGAACCCCTGGGGCGGTACTCCGATCAGCAGCCTCCAAGTGACATCATCGTTAAAGCTATTTTATTTCATTTATTTATTCAATCATGGATATAAGCATCATTGAATATTATTAACAAGGTATCGATAATGTATATGTATTCTGATTTGCGTCAGGGAAATTTGACTTTCGATTGTTGATACTTTTAATGGAGTCAATAATACAACTTTGAAAATGATAATGCAGCCTGTCTGATGTTCTCCGCGTTATTTTGAACTTTCTTGTTTTACACGCATCCAAATAGAAAAGGTACAATTGCAGCTTTGTCACGAAATGTAATACTTGTTCACCTCTCCTAGTTGTGTGATAAAGCAATACACATGTCCGTTGTGCTTCTGCTTCTCCTGGCCGACTTTTGTATAATCTAAGGTTGCATTTTATGCGTTCTATTTAGGGTACTGCCCCTGGTTATGCTTTGATAACACTGGTTAACTCAGCAAGGCCGTAGTTAACTTTTTTTGACAGGGGGTGGGGGTGTGGGGCAAGTATTTGTTCAAGTATCACTTGTCCCCAACTTGATTCAAATAAAACTGTTTTCTGTAAAAACAAAACTACAGCATTTGGTTTTGTCAGGTCGGAAGATGTCGCATCATTCCCATATTCCACACCTGCGTCAGGCAACAAAGCAACACGGCAACAACAAAAATAGTATATAAAAAATACATAATTTGTCTTCAGGTTTTGCCCAATAAATAAATAGTTCCCAAGATATGCTTGATGTCATGAAAAAAATAATATATGTAAATCAATTGTCTTGCTCCAACTTTCGCGGAAAATATAAGTGTTTTGAAGCGACGACTGCAAAATATATCCTGTCTCCAACGCCAAAAAGGTCATTGGGTTTGGCAGACATTCCTAATGGAGCCATCTTACGCTCAAAATTCTACACGGTTGTTAATTTATTGAGAAATTATCAGATAAAAGAATTTCGCTTTTGCGGAGTCGGCGTACTATTAAAAGACATTCAAGGAATACTGTTTCATTTGAATTTAATGGTGATTATCGTTGTGGTTTGATTTGCCTTGCCTGACTGTACTAGTCAGACGGCGTCTCGTCAGTCACTCAAAGGGCTTTAGACTGAGAGAGTTATAGTTTTCGGAGGTTCTTAAGTTCAAAGGATAATTAAGTTAAACAAAATAGTATCGTACTGCTGTAAAACTATGAGATAGAGGTCAGTGCGTTTGGCAATGAAAATGTTTGCACTAAAATATGGTGGAGTTTGGATAAAAACCTTGGAAAAAGGTAAAGTGCCCTCTGAAGAGGTTCATCACTGTCGCGAATGTAATTTGTAAAATGGTTTTGGTAATGGTCATCCATAGCTATGATGCGCGGTTCTGACTTTCATTCGGCGCCAATTCCAAGCACAATTATTCTGAACGACAGTCTTAATTCTTGTAGTCATGGCTCGTCGGAGATTATCTGACGACAGAAGGTGTCGAATATTAGGCATGATTAATGCAGGAATGTCCTACAAACCTGTTCGTCGTCAGCTCGGTTGTACCATTCGGTTATAAGCAGACTGGCACAGAAACATCGGCAAAGTAATGAGGTAAAAGGCCGTCCAAGGTCTGGACGGCCTCGCGTGACGTCAGCAGGCAAAGATCGCGACCTGTTTCTTAACCCTTTACCACAAGCACCTGTAAGCCGCACAGACAATATGGTCATCACGGACATTGAGAAATCGACAGGTATGAGGTCAAGGAGGGTGACCAAGCGTCCTATGCTGTCAGATCGTCATCACAGGGACCGTTTGGCGCGGTGTTTGGCAAGGTGGTTTACGGGGTGTTTGGCGCGGTGTTTGACGAGCCGTGGCTCGAACCCGAGGACATGGAGGAAGATCCAAAGGTCGGATGAGAGCAGATTCTTGTTCCGTGTCTCAGACGGGCGCTTCTGGGTCCGGCGGCAAGGGAACACGGCATACATGCCCAGGGACGTCAGTCTACCAGTCCCACTTGGTGGAGGATCAGCTGAGATGTGGGGTTGCCAGGCCCATGACTGGAAGTTGTTGACAGGCGTGAAATCCTGGATCAGAGGGTTGTACCACATTTTGTACCACCCTCCGGCTACCAGACCCGTCACCATGGACAACAACACGAATACACATCGTCCTCGATAAGTAACTGAGTTTCCTCAGGGGATCGCCATCACGACCATATCTCACCAGGCTGGAACTCTTCTGGAACATCATGGGGTGCAAGATGCAGAGGCTGGACCCAACTGTCCAGGGTATCCTCCAGCTCCATACTTAAGCCACGTACCAATTCCGTCAACATTACACACATTGAAATGTCCACCAACATACTTTCTAAAATGCCATGCTTGTTGTCCGTATTTATCGACCAAATTTGTTTGTTTGTTTGTAGTCTAACGCCGAACTCAGCAATATTTCAGCTATATGACGGCGGTCTGTGAATAATCGAGTCTGGACCAGACAATCCAGTGATTGACATCATAAAAATCGATCCACGCAATTTGGATACGATGACATGCATCAACCAAGTCAGCGAGCCTGACCACCCGATCCCATTAATCGCCTCTTATGACAAGCATAGTTGCCTTTTATGGCAGGCATGGGTCGCAGAAGACCTATTGTACCCCGGATCTTCACGAGTATATCGACAAAGAATTACTCTTTCGTGACACAGCTCATCTGGTTTCTACGCAATAGGTTTAGGGCCAGCGCAAAGGTTTCCAAACGTTATGACCAAAATATTATACATATATTATATAAGTTATATGAACCATGATAACAAAGTTACTTGTTTACGTTAACTTATGTAACTTTACCTATATAAGGACACACCATTTTCTAGTGGGTATGAGAATACGAATATAAAAAAACCTTAATAAGCATAAAGTGTTCATACAGTTCTGTAGGCAGGTCGTTTTTTTCAATGTGGGTGCAATATTGTAACTTTGTTAACATTGTTAATTTAAAAACAGATTTCATAGGGCGTAAAAGGAAGAATAGTGATGAACATCATACGAATTAATCACTGAAATTCAAACTCTCATGATTTACCTGCAGCACCCCCCACTCACCAGTTCCAGTGCAAATGTAGTGCTTGTGTGAAAAGAGGTGTGAAAGTTCCATGTGAAGGTCATAGTATGGAAAGCATCGCGCATCTTGTTGACGTGTAATATTTAGTATATTCCTATGAATGTCTGTCATAATATCTTTGGATTTATTTAACCAGGCCTTTGATGATGAAACTTTGATTGAGGGTTGGTGTGTCGGGGGGGGGGGGGGGGGGGGGGGGGGGGGGGGGGGTAGCTTGGTTGTGATTTTATATTTTTACAGCTACAATTGCAAAACCAGATATCTTTTAAGTTAAAACTGAGCCAAAATAGTATGGAGTATAAAATCCTAGCAACCCCAAGCGAAATGTTTCTTTATCCGTGTAATTTCAATATATTATACCTGCTATTATACAATCACCCAAACTCGTTTCTTCGTTTGGAAATATGAAAAGATCGGCTGGGTTGTTTTCTGTATCAGTTTTTTGAAGTTTGACGCAAGTTTCCATGTTCTTCCAGGCTGACGGCAACGAGCGGTACACAGTCGGCGAACTGAAGGAAGATCTGGCCGACTGTGCAGCAAAGAGCGTGCATCTCATCGTCGATCAAAGCTACTCGGGAGAAATCGCCTACGCGCTTCGTAAATCTCCGGAACACCGAAACGTAATCGTATTCACCAGTGGGCGTGGTAATGAATATTCATTTGATGACGAATATACCAGGCACTGGACCGGAAGTAATCACACCCGGATGTGCACAGCTGATGTCCACCAGGTTAGTTGTATGTGTGTATGTGTGGGCGCGCGTGCGTGCGTGCGCGGGGGAGGGGGTATGTGCAGACATCACTTACACCACAAAATGCCTCTACGGGCAAATTGGGATAGCCCATAGTTGTACGATAAAACTGTTAAAGTAGCGTATCCCAAAAACAAAAAAGACTAGAAAATGCAATAGGGTGAATCTTCGTCGCTTTTTAAATATGAGTGAGTGAGTATGATTTTACGCCGCTTTTAGCAATATTCAAGCAATATCAATTACACATTGTACCCATGTCGGGAATCGAACCCGGGTCTTCGGCGTGACGAGCGAACGCTTTAACCACATGTAAGAGTGGGGTCAAACCTGAGATCAGCGGCTAAGGGACGCAACTCTGCACTACAAATTATGACGCTAGGGCCATCCAATGCGACCTGGAGGTACGCTCTGAATTACACTTAATATACTGCACCGCCTCTGTGGTCTAGTGGTAGAGCGTCCGCCCGGAGAGCGGATGGTTCGGGGTTCGATCCCCGGCCGCGTCATACCAAAAGACGTTAAAAGATGGTAACTTGGTGTTACCCTGTCTGGCGCGCGGCATTAAGGGGCTAAAACAACGACTGGTCGGCTCGGAGACAGTATACTGTGTCTGAGTGGAGTATTCTTGTTAAACTGCGGCATGGTATCTCAGTTAGCTAGCACTATAAATCGGCATCAGTCCGGTTTAGCACTGGCAGCCACACACACTGTGCAATAATCTTGGACGCGACGTAACCCAATTTCACCTCACCTCACCTCACTAAATATATTTCGTGTTAGTAGTATTTACTTTTCTCTTCGGTTCGCCCCGATTATGTTTCTAGGTTTGTCGGCACCATACCCGTGCTCGTGGGTTTCACCGAACTGGTAAACGTCTGAGACCTGCATCACTTCGAGCTTTCCTCCCACATTAAGCTGACACGCCGTGATATAACTGGAATACTCTTCAAAGCGGCGTTAAACCCAACTCACTCACTCACTACTTTTCTCTTCTTGCAGCAAAGCCGTAACGCTGTCAAACACTCGTCCCCTCAACTCGGCGAGGGACGCCACAATCAGGTCCGGACCACAATCTTTGGTGCCCCCTGCAACGTCAGGCCGCCATTTACGCCACGCGAACTACGCCGAGATTTCTATGGATGCCAGAACGTGCCAACAGCAGTTTGGCTCATGCAGGTTTTACGTGCTGGAAATGACGACTCCAAGAATGATTATGACTATGATGATGATTATGATGAACACGGTGGATTTAACAGGATGGGCTGAGAAGAAATGATTGGAGATAATTGAATGTCTCGCTTCGTTGAATGGTGGTCAGCGGGTGACGATCAGAATAGATAGATTTGAGAATTGCGAGAACGAGAAAGAACGGTTGAGTCTTGTGCTCGGGGTAAAGCCTTTGTTTTCCAAAAGATGACATGGGAACTTCCTACCCGACCAAGCGGTTTACGTTTGTAAGAATAAGATTATCTGGAGACGTTTTGTGTGGGTTACTTCTTATAAACCTTGCACTGATACTGAATATCGTTAAACACTTCGTTTTGCGATCAAGTTCGTTAACCACACAACGATTTCGAATATTTCAATGATAACATTCGTCACCCGATAGGATGCGCATGTGGTGAAGTGGTGCAAGGAGGACTGCGGTGTGAAGAGTTCAGTGTTCAGGGGAGATTACCCCAACAAGTTTGATTTTGTCCTATATCATACATGGGTCATTTTATAAAACGAGAGCTTGTTCAGTGGCGATCAACGGAGTTGTTGATTTGTGCTGTTTTTTATTGGGGATTCTCCCGACTTGTCTCCAGGTTTACTCCTCTGTGACGTCATCAGGTCACGGGTCACTGTCTCGGTATAATCCGGATCACGAGGAAAATAAATATTCATTCAAATTGGTGTACATGTATATGATTTTACTCTTCTATGAGAACTGTTTCTGGATTGCGACGATTGTTTTCGTGGTCTGTTCACGTCCAACGTGTGTCATGTTTCGTTTCTCCACTTTGGTTATAATGGTTGCCTCTTCGCTGATTCAAGGTCAAGCTTCACTGGACTTTTTCCACAAAGCGATCTTACGACGATCGTATCTCCCATACCTAAACATAGATTTACGACAAAATTAGCACTAAGGTCGCTTTGTGGAACGGGGACGTGCACGTTACACGATGGCTGCTGTACTTAAACGCTTGTAAAATGTCCAAGGATCAGTTTTACAAAGCGATAATAATGTATTATTTAAAAGTATGAAACTTAAGACCGTCTTACCGCTAAGATCGCTTTGGGCAGCATTTCACAACGCGATGCTCACGTCGAAGAATACTTTAACTTGCAGAGTTACAACTATCATACGTATATTTTAAGGAATGGGAGCTACGACAATCGTCCGTATATGTCAAGGTTTTGGAGCTACGACAATCGTACGTATATGTCAAGGTTTGGAGTTACGTTAACCGAACGTATATGTTGAGGTATGGAAATTACGAAAATCGTACGTATATGATGAGGTATGGGAGGTACGAAAATCGTACGTATATGCTGAGGTATGGAAGTTACGAAAACCGCACGTATATGATGAGGTATGGGAGGTACGATAACCGTATTTGTATATTGAATGGGTTAGATCCTGGTTCCAAGAAGCGTTTAATCGTAATCGTTAAAGTATTGTATTGAAAAGGTTGATGTGGTCGTTTTGGTGCACGGGTACCCCACCGCTAAGATTATCAACATCGTGGATTCGTATTTGTGTACAGCACGTGCAAGATTTTACTCACGACAAATATTGATGTTGTGAATCTCGTTAAACCGGATTCTGTTAATCAGGACACCCTACCTTTCTTACGATTCCTGTTGGCAACACAATCTTTATGGTAGACATGTGGAGGACATTTCCAAATCTGACGCATCACTGACAAGAAGCATGTCCGATGCAATTTCCTATTTTGAAGTTTACCATATGTTCCCGTGATTTTGGGGGTGTACAATTGACTTGTCTTTGCATGTGTTTGTGAAGGGGACCACCATTGGGACAGGATACGCTCGCCTGTTCGCGAACACCAGGTAACATCCCTATTTGATAGTGATTCAGAAACACATGTATATGATGTAGCCGGAGTCGTACAATCGACTGTCTTTAGCAGAGGTTTCTAATGAATATGGAAAAGGTTTTTGCGCGTTTATTTATAATAATACAAAAAAAATCACTCCGTGCCAATGATTTGATAATCTGGATTATTGTAATTCCGACGGTGTCAGCAGAAACGTCACGGGGTGGACTGACGAGATTTCACTGTGTATTATTTTGATGCGGGAACGCGCGTGAACCCCGTTCCGCGACACGACTGTAGAACGTGTACGTGTAACTATGGGAGAAACGCAGACATGCGGTTACGATCCCTCAGTGGGCGGCAGCCATTATAAACACTGGTATGATTGATCGTTACAGCAGAATATTGAAGAACGTTTTCCCATGTTGTTTACGATAATGACATGATTTATCGTCTGTGTTGTGTTATTAAGGTGGTGTTATATGTTGAGCTTCCAAATTTAGACGTGGACACAAGCGCGTGTCCATTTGGCATACACGCCATCATGGATCTAGGTGCAAGATCAGATATACATTTTTCAGTACTATTAATATCGGAATATAAATTCTAAAAATGTAAATGATTTTTTTTCTCGGATTTTTAACCAAGTGCTTGTTACACTTATTTGTCAACCCGAAAACGAACCTGTAACATGGATTCTTTAAAGATTTTTTTTCCAACTACCCAAAACGGACACATAGCGCTTTCTTACGTATTCACTCTCGCCGCCAAATGTGATGTCCACAAATAAACGTAACGTCAAAATGGACCGTGAATGCCATCATAAAATAAACAATGCCATCATAAAATAAACAATACCATTCCCAGTCCCAGTCTGATCTTGTACCTAACTGATGACTGATTCCATGAACACGACACATTATTCCACAGTTGAACCATTCGTTGTTTCCTACACTGACAGACATTAAGACAATTTCGTTTCCATTCTTCTGAGAAGCCAGAGTGGCTGTTTTCAGTATTTAGGAATTTAGTACATTTCTCTTGGTTAAGTCCAGACAGCGAGTTGAACATACCCGTCTGTTATCGAAGCCTGGGGATATATTCCACCACGGCCATGTAGTCTATATCTACTGACGAGATATTCTGTTGTATCTTCTCTCGTGTTGTTATTATTTACAGTTTTTATTATGTTCATTGCATATGTGTTTGCAAACGCTACGTGTTTGCAAAAATATGTAAATTTTCTCAAGAAATAAATAATATTAAATGAATTTTCGGTGTACTTCCATTTACAAAGACATGACAAAGGGGGACAACTCCGCAAAGCCAAAGGGGGACAACTCTACACAGCGAATTGCGGCGCCACAGGATTGCTTCAGAAAGAGGCCACTACACACACCACTCGTTGCTTACAGAATAAATGTAAGCAGTTATCCAGGATCCTAAATATTCATATTTTCAGTTTTCAGTCATTAGAGTTTTTTTGTTTGTTGTTTAAAGCCGCACTCAGCAATATTCCAGCTATATGACGGCATTCTGTGAATAATCGATGCTGTGTCGGACAATCACATAAATGACAGCGTGAACATCGATCTACACATTTGGGATACGATGACATGCATTAACCAAGTCAGCGAGTCTGACCACCCGATCCCGTTAGTCGCCTCTTACGACAAGCATTGTCGCCTTTTACAGCAAGAATGGGTTGCTGAAGACCTATTCTACCCCGGATCTTCACGGGTCGAGTGAGTGAGTGTCATGTTATTGTGGAGGAAAGGCCGAACAAGCACACACACCACCCCGAAAATATACACAGACCATCCAGAACACACACACACACACACAACCACGCACGCACGCACAATCACATCTCACATTTACGGGTCAATTTTGTGCGGCGTTAAACAACAAACTTACAAGCAAAGCAAAAGGTACAAAATTTCATAATACGAGCCAATACAATTTTATTCTCAATAAATCGTATTTACGATACAAAAACATACTTAAAATGAACCGATGTTCACTTGCATCAGGACACCGGAGTTCAAGTTACTGATCATGATAAGAAATCGTCTGTCTGCAGCTAATCTGCTTGCTCGGCGACCACGTGTTGTACACCGTTATAGACAAACATCCAGTCTCTGAAATGAACATATCGTACCGAAAAAAATAGTTGTTAAGTTATCTCAATAGAAATTTAATAAAAAGGAGCCCAGAGACTCTTGCAGAAATCTAGACTTGCCAAACATTATAGACTTGCAAGGGCTGTATTTGATATATTTGTATCAGGGTCTGTAAGACTGACTAACACGGTGAGTAAATCGACACATCCTAGCCAGACGCCAATGGTGTTTAGAACGTAGAAACGAGGTGATCGCCGATGGCTTTGTGTCAGGTGAGGCCAGATTCAATGTGGGCTTTCTGGATAGGGAGAGAGAGAACAGTTTATTTTCGTGTCGAATGTTTTTTAACATTATTTTGCCAAAGTTGGCACTTTTTGATGAAATAAAATGATCCGGTCAAGCTGGCCTGTGAGACACGTCCATTAAAAAAGATATAAATGCATAAATAAAAAGTGAACGTGAGGCCTCGTAATAAACGTCACCCTAACAACAACGTACGACAACATGAAAGATTTTGGGCGAGATCAATGTGACTGCCAGAACGCCACTGTATATTCTCCGACCCGTGAAGTTCCGGGACTTCACCAATCCATGCTTGCCAAAAAAGGCGACAACGCTTGTCGTAAGAGGCTATTAACGGGATCGGGTGGTCAGTCTCACTGACTTGGTTGATGCATGTCATCGTAACCCAATTGTATAGATCGATGCTCGTGGCGTCAACCACTGGATTGTCTGGTCCTGATTCGATTATTTACAGACCGCCGTCAAATAGCTGGAACATTGCTGAGTGCAGCGTTAAGCAGGTGAGGTGAAATGGGGTTTAACGTCGCGTCCAAGATTATTGCACAAGATTATTGCATACAATATGCTGGCGCCAATAGTTGAGCCGTTTGCGCGTCATGCTGGTCCAAGTTTTGTCTTTCAAGACGATAACGCTCGTGCCCACCGCGGACGTATCTAACTGACTACCTACAGCAGCAAAATATCACCCGAATTCAATGGCCAATCATGCGCCCTTTTCCTGCAACATGATCGGAAGACGTGCACGCCGACGTCAAAGGCCAGGCCCTACGTTAGCTGAGCCAGCAGGGCGCTGCAAGAGAGGGCAAGTCATTTCTCAAACTGTCATAGGGAGATTCGAACGTGCCACGCCGTATATACGAGTGAGTGAGTGAGTTGGGTTTAACGCCGCTTTTTAACAGTATTCCAGTTATATCGTGTCTGGTTAATGTGGGAGGAAAGCCCGAAGTGATGCAGGTGTCTCAGACGTTTTAATTACCACTTCGGTGAAACCCACGTGCACGGGTATGGTGCTGACAAACCTAGAAACATAATAGGGGCGAACCTGGATTCGAACCCATGATCATAGGTTTCTGGCCAAGGGACGCAGCTCTGCATAGCTAATCGCGGCGCCTAAAACGACCGGGCCCTCTTCACCGTGGACATTGTTCTAGGTAACATAATATGACACAACATTATAAATAAAAGTTTTCAAAGATTATACAAATATTTTAAAATATTTAATTGCTATTTTTTAAACCGTTGTATTATGCGTCGCCGTAGCCGACGTTGAACATTACACGTCCTGACGTGGAGTTCCGGTTGATCTTCAGCAACCCATGCTTGTCGAAAGAGGCGTCATCCCGGATCGGGTTGTCAGGCCCGCTGACCCATTCAACGCAACCCAATTGCGTCGATAGATATTCATGTCTGTTGGTGCATGGGTGATCTGGTCCAGACTCTATAATTTACAGACCGCCGTCACATAGCTGTAATATTGCTGAGTGCGGCGTTAAACAACAAACAAACAAACTATAACATTTGCGCAAATCACATGATGCGGGTTCTAGCGTCGCTGGCGACACGTTTTCTGAAAATTAATTATTCACTTAACTGTCAAAATATAAAAAATAAAATAATTGAAATATGGGTTTAATGTAAAGATGAATAGTTCACAAACAAATGTGTCCACGCTTGTAAATAAAAGACGGTTTAAATGGATGTTAAGAACAAGGCAGATGACTTTGCATTGAAAAGTGCCTGATTTTATGACCGCTTCACCCCGCAAATTTAGACGTTGCAAACCGGGAAAGCTTCGGCAGTCAGGGCTATATTAAGGCGATATTTAGCAGTACGTGCAGCGTACGGACATTACCAGCACGAACTGGATGAAAACAAACGTGCAGATGTAGTATTTAAAGCGCTATTAGCCAGGTTCACTGCTAAATATAACCGCACGAAGTCACCTGACTGCCGCTCCTTACCCCGATTGTAATCACGTGATGAAAACTCGATGATGTTTATCGCAAGCAAAACGGATATTTCGTGAAAAGCGCACTTTGCAACGTTTGACATGACTGTAAGTAATATCCCTTATCGATGGAATGGCTTGTTTTCACGAACACGTGCAGCTATCGTCGTTAATTAATCATCGCGATAATTCGTGATTCTATCTCAGTGACGAGGACTAAATGCTTGTCGTAAGAGGCGACTAGCGGGGTCGGATTGTCGGATTGTCGGGCTCGCTGACTTGGTTTGACGCATGTCATCATATCCCAACTGCATAGATCGATGCTCATAATGTCAACCACTGGGTTGTCTGGCGGCGTCATACAAACTATTGAAATCGTTTATATATTAAAGACCAATGCCAAATAAACCCGAATCGGGATTCGAACCCACGCTCATAGGTTTCTGCCGTCCCCAAGGGACGCAACTCGGCAAAGCGACGACTGCGCTACCTATGTGCCTGTGTATTACAGCGAAACATGAACATCTTCCAAATAAAAATATATCTAAAGTACACAGAAAATAACCCCTTTGGTCACTACAGTATAGGGGCCGAGAGGGGACATCGCTTTCTCGCTTTCAATTGCGGGAAAGAAAGCGAGAATGCGAAAACACGAGACGAGAAGGCGATAGCATGAGACGTAAAAAATCTGGTTTCCGGCTCCCTATGCGCCTCGTCAACTTGCGCCAACTATTATTTCTCTCACATATTGTGCACAAGACAAGAAAGCGATAATAGCGATATAGTAATTTTACGTGCGCATCAGAGCAGTGGAAATCGAGAAACATGAAAAGCAACGAATATTCATCCCCGGAGTCAGGCACGTAGGAGGAGCATACATACGTACGGATTATTTGCTGCTAGATCGTAGTTATCGCCGGATACAGGATGCGTGTGTTTGTGGACGATTCTGATTCAATGCCATTGATGATAAGAGACGATGGGACATGGAGATAGGATATGAATTCTGTCTACCCCAACACCCCGCGTAAAGTTCAAATTTGAATACATGAGTACGCATGACAACACATCCTCGATTACCCAGGGTATATAATACAACCGGGGCCCATTCGCAGTCACAGCTTCATTTTGAGTCCGATCAGAAAGGCTCGACGCTACAGCAGTCCAATACAAATAAGTTAATGATTAAGATCAGTTTTGTGCCGTGTTAGTGTTAAAAGAGTGATTGAGATGGTGACTGAAACGAAGCTAGGGTTGCGAACGGGGCCAGGGTATACCCGTGAAGATCCAAGTTCAGCAACCCATGCTTGTCGTAAGAGGCGACTAACGGGATCGAGAAGTAAGGCTCGCTGACTTGGATGATGCATGTCATCGCATCGGTGCTCATGATGTCAATCACTGGATTGTGTAGTCCAGACTCGATTGTTTACAGACTGTCATATACCTGGAATATTGCTGAGTGGGGCGTTAAACAACAAACAAACAAAACTTAACAACATTATATAGATATAATACTCTGAAACACTGAGACAACACTGTTTAGGATTATAACTTCGATGTGTCTGTAACATACGCCCCACACGATGAATACAGGGGCGCCTGTTGAAATAAGGCCAACCTGTGGTCCTCATGCTCCAGTCTTGTAAAACGAAGAAGAAAAATATCGAATGACTATGAATTATTTTAATATCACGGTCAACTGACTAATGACCCACAGCCTCATATATGTGAAATATTTGGAGGGCACTGCAGAGTGCACTCTCAATAAATCCCTGACATACGAAAGACAAAGGTCTAAACTGTCCCCATGTGCATATCAAAGTCTGGACAGTGTGTTCAGGCCCATTGGGTTACTGTTTATGCCCGTGCTTTTTTTAACTGTAGACACCACAAATCCACCACAAATCAGCCCAGATCCACCTTCAAGTAGGTCCAGATCCATCCACATGTAGGTCAAGATCCACCTTCATGTACGCCCAGATCCACCTTCAAGAAGGTTCAGATCCATCTACATATAGGTCCAGATCCATCCACATGTAGGTCCAGATCCACCTTCAAGTAGGTCAAGATCCATCCACATGTAGGTCCAGATCCACCTTCAAGTAGGTCCAGATCCATCCACATGTAGGTCCAGATCCACCTTCAAGTAGGTTCAGATCCATCCACAAGTAGGTCCAGGTCCATCCACATGTAGGTCCAGATCCACCTTCAAGTAGGTCCAGATCCATCCACATGTAGGTCCAGATCCACCTTCAGGTAGGCCCATATCCCTCCACATGTAGGTCCAGATCCACCACAAGAAGGCCCAGGTCCATCCACATGTAGGTCCAGATCCACCTTCAAGTAGGTTCAGATCCATCCACATGTAGGTCCAGATCCACCGTCAGGTAGGTCCAGATCCATCCAAATGTAGGTCAAGATCCATCCACATGTAGGTCCAGATCCATTCACATGTAGGTCCAGATCCACCACAAATAAGCCCAGATCCACCTTCAAGTAGGTCCAGATCCATCCACATGTAGGTCCAGATCCATCCACATATAGGTCCAGATCCACCTTCAAGTAGGTTCAGATCCATCCACAAGTAGGTCCAGGTCCATCCACATGTAGGTCCAGATCCACCTTCAAGTAGGTCCAGATCCATCCACATGTAGGTCCAGATCCACCTTCAGGTAGGCCCATATCCCTCCACATGTAGGTCCAGATCCACCACAAGAAGGCCCAGGTCCATCCACATGTAGGTCCAGATCCACCTTCAAGTAGGTTCAGATCCATCCACATGTAGGTCCAGATCCACCGTCAGGTAGGTCCAGATCCATCCAAATGTAGGTCAAGATCCATCCACATGTAGGTCCAGATCCATTCACATGTAGGTCCAGATCCACCACAAATAAGCCCAGATCCACCTTCAAGTAGGTCCAGATCCATCCACCTGTAGGTCCAGATCCACCACAAATAAGCCCAGATCCACCTTCAAGTAGGTCCAGATCCATCCACATGTAGGTCCAGATCCACCTTCAAGTAGGTCCAGATCCATCCACAGGTAGGTCCAGATCCATCAACGTGTAGGTCCAGATCCACCACATGTAGGTCCAGATCCATCCACGTGTAGGTCCAGATCCACAAGGTCAAGATATGCACAAACTAGGTCTGCTTGGGGATACAGCAAGTTGGAAAGTGTAGAATGCATGCATCTAACTCCACGCAACTACAATCGAAAGTCAAACATGAGTGTTGTGGGTAGAAAAAAAATATAAAATTGCCCCAATACACACCCCATATAAAATCTATATATAGTATAACACTGATCAAGACTGTACGTTGATAGGTATATACAGTATCACCGCGCCAACATGTTCACGTATCAGCGCAGAGAGCGGACCTTCAACCCCGTACCACAGATTACAATCGAAGCTCCACATTTTTAGCGGGCCCTGGCTAGACGTGTTCCAACATGGTAATGAATGTGCTTTATGCATGCGAGATAAGTTTAGAACATGCTATACGGCTTAGCGTTAGATCAAATCACCAGCCAGTATACCTGGTGTGTGTAGTGTGAATTATCTATTGGACCAACTGGGTAAATGTTTGTTTCAGAGTTGACCTAAATATGTGCGTTTTCTAGGTCAGATGACGAGTTACGGTCACCGCTTGACCCAGATGTAGAAAGATAGATGGCTTTCCCGTTATAAGCACAGGACCATGTGACTAATATTCTATACTTACCAAATCGCATTTGCGAATTTGCGAATTTCAGAAAATGTTTATTTTGCAGATTTTTTTTAATCTGGTGTTACTAATTTCTTCTCATCCCTAATAATCTTGGAGTGAGTGAGTGTGAGTGCGTTGGGTTTAACGCCGCTTTTAACAGTATTCCAGTTATATCACGGCGTGTCAGCTTACTGTGGGAGGAAAGCCCGTTTACCACTTCGGTGAAACCCACGAGCACGGGAATGGTTCTGACAAACCTAGAAACATAATCGAGGCGAACCGGGATTAGAACGAAACAATTCATAAAATTATAATTAAAATTGTTGATTATTCTTTTTATAAAAAACGTGAGTGGTGTGTACATTTTCATGTATGATTCTTCCTTTCAAAACACGTTAAAAGTATTTATAGTTACGACTTGATACATGTTGATATGTGTTTGTTTGACACCGCACTCTGGAATATTCCAGGTACGTGACGGCAGTCCGTAAATAATCGAGTCTGGACCAGACAATCCAGTGATTGACATAATGAGCATCGATCTAGGCAGTTGGGATGCGATGACATGCATCAACCAAGTCTCCGTGTCTGACCACCTGATCCCGTTAGTCGCATCTTACGACAAGTAAGGGTTGCTGAAGACCAATTCTGACCCGGACCTTCACGGGTACTACTTAATATATAACATCATTGGCCTCAACAATCTCGACCGTAATTGATCTGCCCGTTGATTTGTTTAAGCTTTACTGTTTGGGGCCTTGCCGTCGTTCCTAGTCCTTTCACAGAACCCGGATTATTGAGGTTGGTTGGTTTGTTGTTTAAAGCCGCACTCAGCAATATTCCTGCTATATGACGGCGGTCTGTAAATTATCGAGTCTAGACCAGACAATCCAGTGATTAATATCATGAGCCTCGTTCCACGCAATTTGGATCGAAGACATGTATCAACCAAGTCAGCGAGCCTGACCACCCGATCCCGTTAGTCGCCTCTCACGCCAAGGATAGTCACCTTTTACGGCAAGCATGAGTTGCTGAAGACCTATTCTACCCCGGAATCTTCACAGGTCGATTATAGAGGTGATGTTGAGACATGCATGCACGTGTTTGTGTGGCTGCTTGTATTCGTCCAGACATAACTGTTACATAGTGCTAGACCCGTGAAGATACGGGGTAGAATAGGTCTTCAGCAACCCATGCTTGCCGTAAAATGCGATTATGCTTGTCGTAAGAGGCGACTAACGGGGTTGGGTAGTCAGGCTCGCTGACTTGGTTGATGCACTTCATCGTATCCCAATTGCGTTGATCGATGTTCAAGATGTCAATCACTGGATTGTCTGCTGAGTTCGGCGTTAAAGAACAAACAAACACATCATAGTGCTAGCCCACTGCCTTAGACATTTCGGCTGATCTGTCCCTCTTTGGGACTCCTGTGTGTGAGTAGGATAAGCGTATCTATTGTGAGTTTGAGTATTGATTGGATTTCATTTTTCATTTTTAGAAATTGATAGAATTTCTTTGACTGCTCTGTTTATATACGTTCGAGTAGCTGTCCATCTCTCAGAATAGACTTAGTTTGGCCTTCGCTATTGCCTCTCTTGGCTTTTGGAGATCTACGACAGAAAGCGGATCTAACTGCAATTCTTGTTTAACCGAGCCCGGGCTGGGGCGTGGTCTTGACCATCTTCCCGAGGCAAGGGAGTTAACGGACTATATATGTCCAGTTTCCACCCTTGCCGAACTAGGCTGGAACTATGGTGTTATAAAATGGCTGGATTAACGAGTCTATGCATAGTTCAATCAAAATCGCGTAACGAAATCGACATCCGGTTCCCATACTGCAGTGCAGATTTCGGTCGATTGTAGGATTTGCAAAGCATGTGTACCGTCAACATGCCGTCAACAGAAATATTCCAAATCTTTTCATGTTTTTAATCAAGGTGGTCGCATGATTTGATGCACTTCGCAAAGTAAGACCCATTTTGATACAGTATATATCTTGATTATCGATCAGATCGTCTTGACTGGGCGCCGCCATTTTGTTTGAAGCAAATGTAAGTGATATGTGAGGTGGAATCCGATTTGCCAATAGGAGGGACATAAAAGGGACATAAAAGGGACATAACTCGTAATAGCCACTGGTGGCGCTAGGATCGAGCCCAGAAATTGCAGCCTAGTCAGGCAAGGCTCGAAACTGGACTTTTTCAATCAGTTAACTCCCTTGCCTCGGGAAGATAGGTCTTAACATTCAAGTATCAAGTGAGCAATGGATTCAGGGTGATTGCAAGATGGACATACCTTGTCTTAGTGCTTTTTGAGCCGTGTCTCAGACGTGAGATGGCTACTTAAACTACCCTTTCATTTGAGTATGAATATGGCTTGTTGTGGATGTTGGGTTGATATGAAATCATGGACCTCATTTTATAGTCTTAAAAGTACTTGAAGCATAACACATTGACGTCGGAATTCTGGACTGGCTGAAACATACAATGTGTCCTTTAATTACAATTTTGATTGCTTGAAATAGATAAGGTAATTAACAAACAGGAATTAGATTGGACAGGCTGAAATTAGTTTTTATAGGATGTGTGACCGTGACACGATTATAATTGCGTTAATTACGTCAGTTTAATTATAGTTTCTTTTTACAGCTGTTGTCTGGATGTCTGATGAGGTTTTAGAACAGGTGTCACGTGACCGTGACACGATGATAATTGCGTTAATTACGTCAGATTAATGATAGTTTCTTTTTACAGCTGCTGTCTGGATGTCTGATGAGGTTTAAGAGCAGGTGTCACGTGACCGTGACACGATGATAATTGCGTTAATTACATAGTCTGGATGTCCATACAATGATCAGTTAGTAATCCACAGCTAAAGAAAATAACAGAATGGACTTTAAAGTAGACACTGCCGATAGCATATGGTTGATGTTAATTAGCTTTGCAAGGTGAGCTATCGTCAGCTGGGCCTTGACATGATCGGTAATAAATATTGGACATTTCAATATAAGTAACTGCAAATAATTAATTACATGATAGATATGGCAAGTATGTACAAAATATATACATAAATGTGAAGTATTTATTAATATATTGAGCAATGTCACAGAAGCCTCGGGTGATTACAAGCTTTGTCCTCATAAGCAAATGATGAGGGTTCAAAGTTGTTCACACAAGAATATTATAATGTTCATATGATGTTCGTGGTATGATATATTGGTGACACGTACACGAATAAATTGTTGGTGTCCGTGGTCACCTAGCTTGGGAGTCTGTTATGTATATTTGACTGTTGTCGGATGAAGAATACTGTACAAACCGTGATGTGATATAAAAACAGTAGCTGAATAAGGATTGAGTGAGTGAGTTGAGTTTAACGCCGCTTTTAACATTATTCCAGTTATATTACAGCATGTCAGCTTAATGTGGGAGGAAAGCCCGAAGTGATTCAGGTCTCAGACGTTTACCACTTCGGTGAAACCCACGAGCACGGTTGTGGTGCTGACAAACCTAGAAACATAATCTGGCCAATCGGGATTCGAAACCACATTCATATCTGGCTTGCCCCAGGATTGCGACACGGCACATCGAACTGTGGCGCCTTAGACGACTGGGCCACCACGGAAACATAAACCCGGGGGGTGGAGATGGTGTCGATAAGGGAAATTATGACCCACGGTAGGGTGACAACATAGATCCATGGGGGTCCATCCGGGTGCTGCTGCAAGGGGGATGGCGTCTATCATTGCCTACAGTGCACATTGCCATACAGTTTTATCCAATAAAAATCACGCACCGGCGATTTTTGTATATTTTGCCGATATCCCTCTCTGGCTGTTCGTTCATTCCGTTCTTGTTCGTTCTTGGCCTTGGCTTTCATGGTGGTTCGGCGTGCGGGACAGCTTTCGGCGTCATCAAAATCCGACCGCGTCGGTGGTGTAGTTGATAGAGCGTCTGCACGGAGAGCGGAAGGTCGGTGGTTCTATCCCGGCCGCGTCATACAAAAGTACGTTAAACGATGGTAAATGTTACTATTGGACGGATTGTATGATGTGTCTGAGAGGGGTATCCATGGAAACTGCAGCATGGTATCTCAGTGAGCTAAACACTATGGAACCAGCATAAATCCATGCACACACATGTACCTGCACGTCATTATGAAAGAGCGATAATCTTGAAATACGACGTTAAACCCCGTCCGTTTCCGAGACGTTTCATAACAGAGACATGCCTTTCCCAAATGTTGTGTAACAACAAACAAGGTTTATACCTACAGTAGTCCTTTGTTGTAAACCCAGTTACGTAACGTAAGGCAATTGGCTGCAGGTCGTATTAAAACTGTCAGGGACCGTGTCAAAGCGAGAAGAGGGTTTGGATTTCTTAAACGCTCGAGGCGTGAAAATAATTGCTTGAATGGACATGAACGAACCTACACGAACTTGAACAATTCTTCAATGTAGGAACAGAGATACATTGTAAACAAATAACATATAACAACCTCAAACAACGTGGTTTAAATGCCCGCAAAACAGCATGATTCGCATTCAAGATGACAAAATGGTATTCGTTTCAGACTAACTCGGATATGCTGTGGAATTCTAAACAAAGGTTCAGAAGACTTTTGATAAGACCCCCACCCCAAGATCAAAGTTGACATGTTTGGGCGTTACGTAATGGCTCTCACATCTGGACAATGGCCGAAATTGCTCATTGTATGGTAAGTTTAATCAGTGTAATTGTCCTCAACCAGTGCTCTCAAAACTGGTCGGTTTACAAGGATCGAGACGAACAACTGTGTGTGTCATGCATGTAAAACATCGTAAAACTCAAACCACACGCATGTCATCAAACAACGTAAAACTCGAACAACCATGTAAACAAACAACGTAAAGCTCGAACAACACGCGTATAATCAAACAGAATAAAACTGGAACAACACACATATAATCAAACAACGTAATGCTCGAACAACCATGTAAACAAACAACGTAAAACTTGAACTACACACACATAATCAAACAACATCAAACAACACGCATATAATCAAATAACGTAAAACTCGAACAACCATGTGAACAAACAACGTAAAACTCGAATAACCGTGAAAAGAATGTAAAAGAACGTACAGACATGTGAGTCTTATCAATACCAGTGTGTGTGAAATAATCAATACCAGTGTGTGTGAAATAATCAATACCAGTGTGTGTGTGTGTGTGTGTGTGTGTGTGTGCGTGCGTGCGTGCGTGGGTGTCTGTTTGTGTTGTGTGTGGGTTTTTTGACAATGCGGATGATGGCATATTTTTGTTAGGATTTTAACAATATTTCTTTTCTCGAATATAATAAAAAGATTGTGATCTTTTTTCTCATCTAATATAATAATACACCATAACCTGTCATTTATAACTTTGGATAAAGTGGATAAGTTATTACACTTAGAAACAGTCTTTTTTCATAGTTCATTTTTGGAGATGTTAATTACACAGAATTAAGTGATACAATTTTACTGGTCAACAGGTATGCAGTTCTCCTTTGCCTTCAATAGAACAAGAATTGTGGCCATATCTATTGAGAATAAACCTGGCGGTGTTATTAGCAATCAGAAATATATCATCCTTTTAGATTTTAAATCTTTATCGAATAACGATTGAGATCATTTTGGTGCGTTAATGAGTCGAGGAGGATAGGAAAGAAACGGGTTTGATTACATCAGCAAGAATCCGGAACCAGATCGGGTTAGTTTATTTATATAGGGGAGTGAATTTCTTTTGTCCGGAGCTACTTTTATATTCTGAAAAATAACATTACAATTTATTCAAATGCTACAAATATTACGACTTAAAGTTATAACATACACCACATCCAGTTTTAACCGATGAGCAACATTCACCGAATCACACAAATGATATGTCTAATAATTGAGCTAACACCCTTTCACAGAAAATGAAATCGTCCTATGACCTCTAAGTGACGTCACAGGTCTTTCATAAGGCAGCCATCGTTGTAGCCAGTTTACCGGTATTTCGTCTAGGCTGTTTGAGGACATACATGTGAGTTTTTATTAAATCCGTCCCATTTTCGTTAGCTCAGGTTAAATACTTGTGTGTTTTAAAAAATGACGGTCATGTTTTAACGGGTTTTTTTTAGACCTATGTGAAGTAAATCTGAAGATATCTCGAAATTTCGTCGAACGCTGCCTGTTGTCTTCTGTTCAATGACAAAACTGACAGACCGGCTATTTTCGGAAATTTCGTTATTACTATTCGTTTGAATACATTATTTTAATTGTAAATTACTTACAATAGAGAAATTATGTCATATTTGGATGTTTGTTTCGTTAATATATGTATACGTGACAGCTTTTAGAGAAGGTCACGTGGGTGTTTGCAAGGTCATGAATGAACCACGTGTGAATTTGCGTAAAATACGTAGTATTTGCTGTCAAAGATGTGTACTTAACCGTCTAGGGTTGAATACAGCTTGAGTTACGGCGTTGTGGAAAGCAGAAGCCATTTGTTGGATTAAGTCATGTCGATTTTAATTCAACAATAGGCCACATCATTGTGAGCTAAGCCTACCCGGAAGATAAGTGTATGCATAGAGTGTGGGTCGACCAGTCCACAGAAGTGACTGGAGAGGCCCAACAAAGCCACACAGCTACAGAAACCAATCCAAATTCGCTAGCAAGATTTAACCGTTCGAGCATACTGGCATGATACTTTTTGAGTCCATGATCTCTGCAATATTGTTACTAAGTTGTTCAGATGTTATTTGTCTGACGTTTTGCTAAATTATTAGATACTTGTAATAAAAGTTTTCATAAGTAAGTGTCATTTTCAGTCACCGAAGTTATATGAAACATGTTTGTTGAAATGTGATCCCAATTCATGTGATGTCACTGACGATTTTGATATTCAATTTTGTGGTTTAATCATATTGAATCTACAAAAGAAAGCAGGGTCAGTTTTGGTTTATTTTGAGCTTTATCCCAAGCTTTATTCCCATATGCGGTTTCAAATAGCCATGCTTCATGTGCCGCTTTAATTACAAGCATCAAACAAATATGTCGGACATGAATGAGGTATGAGGAAACTGGTAGAGGTGTGATGATTCATCTAAGAAGGTCATGTACCAATACTTTTTTGTAAAGTATAAATGTCAACATGGTCAAGGGGTTTTAGCCATAATGTTAGAAGTTAAAGGTTTAGGGGTCCTTAGATTCAAATACAAACCGCAAGGACCCACCCACCCATCAATTTCAAACACCAAATACAAATTGATACGTATATTTGAGGATAGCATGAAAAATTTGTAAACATTGATGTTTTCTGCTGGTATGCGTCATTGTGCTGTATCATACCTGATTTGTCAGGCTGTGTGTGGTATTGCGGCAAGGTGAATCATTACAGCCCTAGATAAGGATCGGGTGGAGTTTCCCTGACAACTTTAACATTAATAGCAGTATTTTGTTGCCTACATTATTCTCATTAAAAACAATTTATTTTGAATTTTCAGTTTAGAAAATGGCAGATGTACCAGCTGGAAATGCAGAGAAGGGGAAGAAGATTTTTGTTCAGAGGTGTGCCCAGTGCCACGTTGTAGAGAAAGGGGGAAAGCACAAGACTGGCCCCTGCTTGAATGGGCTTATTGGACGCAAGACCGGACAGGCAGCAGGGTTCTCCTACACAGATGCTAACAAGAGCAAAGGTGACCTTGAAACTGCCTCTATCTACATCTCCTTTCATGTATTAAGTCATGATCAAGTTGAATTTCACAATATTACCACTCTGTGCCAAAAACTTTTGAGTCTACTGACTCGAACTTTGGTATTAGCATGATTACTAGCTTGCTTAACAGACCTAACAAAAATGTACTGGATTCCAGCTTCGGATTAGTGCCAAAAGTTCCAGATTGTTATACTGTTATATTCAAACTTTATTGTAACTGCTTAAACTTAAATTAAACCCTGGAAATTTAACATTGTAATCTAGATTATTCCAACTATTTGTATTCAATTGTTGATACATGTAGTACAATATAGTTAAAACCACAATGACATGTCATCCAAATTGTTGAATTGTAATCAATGTACGTGCATGTAGAAAGAATGTGAACAAAAAGCTGGAGTTTGGTTTCAATTGATTGCAGAAGCCTTTCCTTTTTCTTTGTAAATCATGCTAAGTGTGCTTGTAAATCATACTAAGTATACATGTAAATCATACTAAGTGTATTTTCATTTTGTTTTGCAGGTATCACCTGGTCCAAGACTACCCTGTTCGAATACTTAGAAAACCCCAAGAAATACATCCCTGGAACAAAAATGATTTTCGCTGGACTCAAGAAGAAGCAAGAGCGTGCCGATCTTATTGCGTACCTGGAGGAGTCGACAAAGTGATAATGTCAACTCTAGGAAATTATGAACTGTACAGTCTTATATCAATTTGCAACTAGTGTGTCCGCGGATGAACTGGTGAACATGTCTTATCTCTATCATTTTAACCCCGCAAAAGGAGGCTGTGCCCCAATTTTGTGGACTTTAGAGCATTGGTTTTCATTAGCTGTCATACTTAAATTTTAACTCTCTTGATTTTTAAGTTATTGCCAAGTGGCAGATATAGAGCGAACAGGTGTGAATGTTTGTTGCAAAAAAAATATTAAACCAGATCAACATTTTAAAACTGATTTTGGTTGTTTTTCAAGCTAACAGAAAATTTAAACCTGGTCAAATTAAGTTTCTGCTTTTTATCCAGAACATATTACACTATGCTGCATAGAGAGGGATAGACACCATTGGTCATACCCAACAGGTGCATAGCTTATTGCGGACAAGTGGTTTACGTAAAACTAGTCCTGCCAGATTCTCACTAGTCTCAGACGAGTAGCACCATGCAATACCACAGCATGCCAATGAGACATGTACTAAAAGTGCATAATTAACTTTATCTCGAAATCAGAAAAGATGTGTTTTTGTGATCAAGTCCATCTCCAAACACATCTTATGAAGACATTGTTTGATTATTTCATGGTGAAATAACCAGGCCCTGATTTCTTAAGTCATAAAACAGAACACTTTTCTTTTTTTTAATTTACTGACAAAAACATCATGGCAACACAGGTACTGTTTTTGATCTTAGACAATACCTCAAAAAAGTATGGAGCTGCAAGATTAAGTAAACGAGTTAAGTTTGATGTTTCATGTGAAAATTTTCCTTAAAGTCTCTACTTGGCATGATCAGTAGCGGGTATGACCCCCACGTGCCTGGATGACGCATTCCACCCCAAGTCTCATGCCTCCAGTCAGACGTTGGATCTGTTAATTGGTCAACAACCACTCCTGATGCAATGCTGCTTCCGGTTGGCATAAACCTTGTACAGGAGGATCTCGTGCCTGTACGTGCCGCCCCAGAATATCCCAAACATGTTCAAGGGTGTTCAAATCTGGGCTCATTGCTGGCCAGGGTAGAGTTGTTGTTGCATTGGCCCTCATGTAATCCATGCGAACGATGAGGCCTGGCATTGTTATCCACGTACTGAGGATGCTTGTCAAAATGAGGAAGGACGACTGGCCTCAAAACGTCCCGAATGTACTGAGCCCCTGTTAAGTTACCCCTTATGGCGTCCAAATCCAGCCTGCAACCAAGAGAGATACACCCCCAAACAATTACTGAGTCCCCGCCGTATGCAACAGTCGGTGTAATGTTCCTGGGGGTGTAGGCCGTGTTCCGGTGCCTTCAAACTTTCGTTCTTCCATCAGTGACGTGGAGCAGAAAGCAACTTCGTCTGACCAATGGATCCATCTCCAAGTTCTCAGATTCCAGTTCTGTCGCACAATACACCATGCTAAACGAGCAGCTTTGTGGTGATCTCAACAAGGGATGCTTTATGACTCATCTAGCCCTCAGTCCTCCTTTCAGCAGGTTCCTGACGGTTCTGGTGCTGAAACGATGATTGGGCAACTACAGCTGTTTCAGACGAGTACTTGTTAAAAAGAGTTTTGGCGTATGAGACGAAGGAGGTCCCTGTCTTCGCGAAATGTCGTCACAGGAGGTCCCCCGGATCGACTAAATGGCTTCCGATAGTGTGATGATACCCCAAATTCCGACCAATGGCATTACAAGACATTCCTGCGTTATGCATGCCGTTATTTGCCATCTGGTGGCGTTTGATAATCGCCCTGTGCCATGGTCACACAATGTCATGGAATAACTGTTTAAAACCAAGCTTAAGAAAGCAATTTTAACGTTTGGATATATTGCTTTTAGAGATACTCGAGGGTAGCATGCTGCAGGGGCATACCATGCATGGCACGTGAGCTTTCATCATGCATGACTGTTTACACCATCTCGAGAAAACATTCTTCCCGACTGTTACAAATATTGCGACCAAACAATAATGAAATATATTAGGGTATGCCTAACTTTTTTCTTTGTGTGTATATATGCATGGTCACACAAATAGTCCTGGTGATTCAGAAACATAAAGGTATCCATCTCAATAAGAGGACGTCGTCAGATTTATCTGCTTCATGGTAGGTGGAGTTCAAATGACATTCACCACAATCAAAGATTGAATTTAGATTTTGGTCTTGGTTTTAGTCATGTTGCACACACATTCTTATTTTAAAGCGAATGAGAGTGCATGCTGCAGTCTGAAAAATGTTAATGACTTTCAGAGCCAAGAAATCTTTTTCTCAATCATAAATTTTAAAAACATGCCATTTAGCTTTGTGAAATGGGATTACCCAGTTCATGTTAATTAAATCCTGTTTGATCAATATTTATTGGAACAACTTTGATTTAGTTTTTCCCATATTCTGCAAATCAGGCAAGGTTCAATTATGACTGGAGCATGTGGTGTCCTCCACTGTATCATGACATCAATGCTATCCAGGGTGACATGTAAACTGTATATTAAACACCACTGGTTCCAAATTATTTTTCTGGACATCCACTACTAAATATTAAGACCCGCAAAACCTGAAAACAGAATGTTTATCTCCTGGATGGCACCAATTTATCTGAGAGAGTCTGTGGCGCACTCAGAGATATGTGTTGTCTCTCCCATCATGCCACCAGTTTCAAAAAGGGTTGGGATAAAATAAACTTAATGTTTTTCACTTGGTGTAGTTAATGACTTAATTCAAACCAATGTTGTGGTACCTATGCCGTGTTGAGGACTTGGGTGCTAAATCTGTTGTGGTTTGGGGGCACGGGTGGCCCAGTCGTCTAAGGCGCCGCGATTCGCTGTGCAGAGTTGCCCCTTGGGCATGCCAGAAACCTATGATTTTGGGTTCGAGTCCCGGTTCGCCGCGATCATGTTTCTAGGTTTGTCAGCACCATACCCGTGCTCATGGGTTTCACCGAAGTGGTAAACGTCTGAGACCTGCATCATTTCGGGCTTTCCTCCCACATTAAGCTGTTATAACTGGAATACTGTTAAAAGCGGTGTTAAAGTCAGTCAGTCAGTCAGTCAGTGTTGTGGTTTAGTCTGAACCCCTCCCAAAACTTTCGTTGGATTAATGCAAGAACCCTATGCATTCTTCCCTTCAGAATGTTCAGCAATATAGGTTTCAAAGTTCACATGCCTGACAGAACAGAAGGTATTCCTGCAATGTCACTTTAGTGGCAGGGCTCAAGAAGAATTTGACATCATTTATCAACTTTCAAGAAAAAGAGGCTGGGCAAGTTTATATTCACAAGCATCAACTGGACACTCCACTGCAACTGTTCCTTGAGTTTTGCAATGCATCATTTGTGGGTTTTTTTCTGTATAAGCCCACATGGCTAATGAAACCTTTGGTTGATTTCTCTGCACTCTGCTGAGCATATGCCTGTAGGTATTTCAGGGTTGAATGGAGATCCCGAATCATGTGAATGATTACGTGGTCTTGTCATTAGCAAATGTTGCTGTCACATTGTATAACAGACACCCCCGGAGGACATCTGGACCTTGAGGCACCAGCTGTATGTTCTGTAATCACAATGATGGTCTCCATTAAATGATGACAAATCTACTGGCTACTTTCACCGCCTCTGTGGCCTAGTGGATAGAGCATTTGCCTGGAGAACCTGGTTGTCCCAAAAGATGTTAAAAGATGGTACTTGTTACCCTGTCTGGCCTTCGGCTTGGAGGGGGATAAAACAAGGACTTATCACCCAGTCAGTATCATGTATTTGAGTGGCGTATCCATGTCAAACTGCAGCATGGCATTTCAGTAGGCTAGCACTATAAAACCTGCATAAGTCCGGTCTAGTACAAGCACACACACCAATATACATGGTATATGGTCTCTGTAAATATGAAAAACATAGGATGTTTAAGCTTTTTATTTTTTGCCATTTATATACACAATGAGAAAACAATAGAATCATTTTGTACCTATCACGTAATACACTGTCAACAACAGTTTTACACAAATATTTACACCTCCATAAACCTGACTGAACAGTCACAGCGCCAAGACTGTTCTGTTGACGAACTTGATCCACACACCAATCTCAGTGCTATGACTGTCCAGTGGAATAGCAACTATGTTGCACAAAAATAAAATATAGCTTTAAAAAATGTATGATAGTGTGTTCTTTTACCCAACTAATGTTTGTTTATTTGGTGTTTAACGCCGCACCTAGGAATATTCCAGCTGCATGACGGCTATCTGTAAATAATCAAGTCTGGACCAGACAATCCAGTGATTAAAAACATCATGAACATCGATCCATGCAATTAGGATGCGATGACATTCAATGACAAAGTCAGTGAGCCTGACCAACCGATCCCGTTAGTTGTCGCCTTTTACGGCAAGTTAAGCATGGGTTGCTGAAGACCTTTAGAAAATTCTATCCCAGATCTTCACGGGATGATGCTGCTTTTAATGATAAGATACACAATGTCAGCCAGCAATGACAAGGCCTAAAACAAATGAAATACAACTATGACCAGGCCAAATGTGATTGAATGACACAGACAAAATTAACCAGTTGTGTGAATGAGACAACCAGCAACAACCTTTGTCCGCCAGCGACATGGAACATCGAGAATTACATGAAAAAATGACCCAAATTAAATATAGGAATACATATATTGACTGAAGCATCAAGTATTGATACACAAGGCTGGTTTATTCTGACAGGGCCAACACCTTGTAACATCTGTACCTTTGACACTCCATACCGACTGACAGACAAATGACTAGTTCATGCACTGAAACTTAAATACAACAGAGATCCAGGTAAGCTACATATTTGCGTAAAAGAATCAAAATGTATCACAACTACCCTATTCATTTTAAGTTTTGTCTGTTGTTACACTCCACACAGAGCTATATGATGGTGGTCTGTAAATAAGTCTGGAGTCTGGACCAGACAATCCAGTAATTGACATTATGAGGATCAATCTACGCAATTGGGATTGATGACATGCATCAACCTAGTCAGCAAGTCTGACCACACGATCCCCTTAGTCACGTTGTGACAAGCATAGTTGTCTTTTTACTTAAGGGCGGGTTGCTGAAGACCTATTCTAACCTGGATCTTCACAGGTTTTCATTTTAAGTAGTTTGCTTAGAACTCTTAAAAAACAACAACAGTATAACACTGTGTACTTACCCATTGTAAAATGTATCCTTTTCAACTATTCAAAGAAAACTATCAATACTCAATGTATAACACGTGAGCAAATACACATGGGCTAAAATGGTACCTGGAGCCCTGCTACAACAGTTAATTTGTACAATATAGAATATTGAAACTGACATCATTCCACAATTACCACATCAAAATTATCCTCCATTCAATTTCACACATCCTTGTTATCATCCATGCGTTATTGCGTTATATACAGATGGAGCAAACATTCCGACATGATGCAGGCCCTCTCATGCCATAACTGATGGCCCTCTCATGCCATAACTGATGGCCCTCTCATGCCATAACTGATGGCCGATGGCCCTCTCATGCCATAACTGATGAACATGCACTATCCACTCCTCCAAATTAAAGATGACACAATCTCATGTCATCATCATGATAAATATTCAGTAACATGTTCAGCATAACCTTTTATCATCAGGGTACTCAACTATCCTAAGGCCGTTTTTTCAGTTTGGTTTACAGATTCCCCCCCAAAAATAATCAGTTTGGTAGAAATAGAAAAGAGAAAAATATAATAATTATGACATGAGTAAGTTTTTACGCAGCTTTTAGCAATAATCAGGCAATATAGCAGTGGGGGACACCAGAAATGGGCTTCATACATTGTGCCCATGTGGGGAATCGAACCTGGGCCATTAATGTGACGATGGCTTTAACCACTAGGCTACCCTACAGCCCCAATTATGACATGACAGTGCAAGGTACCCGGAGGTGGTTGAGTTACTACCCTCACTGCCAACATTGCATTGTCATCACTGCAGAAGTGAGGAAGTTCTGATGGGAAACTCATCTTGTTACCATGTTGCAAGATTCCATCATTTATTAATTTCATATAAACATATTTCACGGTGGTGGTGACAAAAATATTTTTCAAAAAATGATTTTATGAATAACAAAATAATTATTTATATTTCACCTCCGTATTCCCAGTATTGTGGCCGGCGCACCTGTAAACCAAGGCCTAACTTCCTTAGACATCCCCTTCACAATAGTTTTCTCCACATCCTGCCTATCTCACTTTGATGGATAATCGCTGGACTTCCTCATCGTAGGATCAGGGAAGTCACTCATCTCACATAGGAGGGGGTGGTGGCGGTTTCGGAGGTTCGTAATTTGGAAGAGGGGGTTGAAAGTTGTAAAATGTGTTCCCTGAGTTGTAATCTGGCTGCCCAGTGCCCCGAGGGGCATGGCTGGGGTAAGACATTACAGACCCCTGGGGGTACAGGGCACTAGCCTGAGGGTACAGAGCACTAGCGTGGGTGGCAGGGGCCGAACTGTAATCCATGAATTGTGTGGAATCTTTGGGGGTGCTGTCCGAAGTCAGATTGAACATTCCAGAGGTGTTCGTCTTTGAGGGAGCAGGAAGAAAAGATGCAGCTGCCAAGGGGCTACTTTGGGATACACCATGGGATACGTTCTGTTCAGGCGGTGGAACACCTCGAAATAAGTTCTGGTCTGGTGATGGTACACCTTGAAATATGTTCTGGTTTGGAGGTGGAACACCTTGAAATATGTTCTGGTCTGGTGATGGTACACCTTGAAATATGTTCTGATTTGGAAGTGGAACACCTTGAAATATGTTCTGGTCTGGTGATGGTACACCTTGAAACATGTTCTGATTTGGAGGTGGAACACCTTGAAATATGTTCTGGTCTTGTGGTGGAACACCTTGAAACAGATTCTGATTTAAAGGTGGAACACCTTGAAGTATGTTCTGGTTTGGTGGTGGAACACCTTGAAACAGGTTCTGATTTGGTGCTGGAACATCTTGAAGGTCACTGTGTGGTGAGTTTGTGCTGACTGCTGGTCGCTTGCCTAGTTTGAAAGAAGCAGACCTTTGTGTAATCTGAAAAACAGAAATAAACTATATTTAGTAATAGGACAACAAACACCACCACCACCAACAGAAACAGGCACTCCAACAACACATTCTTCAGCGGATCCTAAAACTCAGAAGAACACACATTTTTTACATTTACATCATAATTAATCATTCAATATCATAATTAATCACTCAATACCAGACAGAATTCCCTAAAATAACACATAAGGTATCATGACATTTATTAAACTCCAGCCATGTCATTCCATTGTTCTACACAAGGTTCTCTCCTTTGAGCAAGTACTTGTTCTCAATCAAGCTGAAAGCCATGAGCAGCTTTGAATATACATAGGGAGGCTTTCCTTTCTCTGTAAGACCTACTTTGGGGTTTACAGTTTTCAAGTAAGACCTAACATTTTAGTTTGAATCATAAATACGACCTGCTTTGAGGTTTCATTTTTGAACTATGTCAATTAATTTGCATTTGATGTTGATTTTGGATTGTTTAATTTCCAGCTCAACAACTGTGTATGAAAGTAGCATTAGCAGATAAACAATATGTGTTTTCATGGCAACCATTTTGCCAAGCCGAAGTACAAATATGGGACTGGAAAAAAATGAAAAGTATTCATACACAGTGAAAAGTCAGTTATCAGATTACAACACAAATTCCTTTTACAATGTGTCATAATGTAACTCTGGCACACATTCCCTTCCATACAAAGCAGAGTGAGTGAGTGAGTATGGTTTTACGCCGCTTTTAGCAATATTCCAGCAATATCACGGCGGGGGACACCAGAAATGGGCTTCACACATTGTACCAATGTCAGGAATCGAACCGGGGTCTTCGGCGTGACGAGCGAACGCTTTAACCACTAGGCTACCCGACCGTGGTCTAAATGATCATGATCTAAAATGCGGATGCAACTTTCAGTTGATTGGTTGTTTTACGCCTCACTCAGCAATATTCCAGCTATATGATGGCGGCCTGTAAATAATCGAGTCTGGACCAGACAATCAAGCATCGATCCACACATTTGGGATCGATGACATGCTTCAACCAAGTCAGCGAGCCTGACCACCCGATCCTGTTAGTCGCCTCTTTCGACAAGCATGGGTTGCTGAAGACCAACTCTACCCTGGAATCTTCACGGGATGGTTTGTAAAGGTAAACATTATTTCCGACACTGGTACAAAGACACCTACATTGATGGCACTGGGGCTGTGTGATGATGATGCCGAGCCAGGAGAGCTGACTTGCATCTGTCCCTGGGGGGTCAATTTCTGGACAGACTTGATCATCTCACTGACCTCTCCGGCGTTGCTACGGAGGCGGAAGGACAGCAGAGCCTGGGTCAAGGCGTTGGACACCTGGAGTGCCACAGCAGCCTCATCTTCTGTGGAGATCATTGAGCTGGACTGAAACAAAGAGACAAGGAGACATGATAGATATGCTGTGAGAAATCTTGAGATGAAGATAAGGTCATCTTCGATTATGAAGGGTGATATATTTTTTAGTATGATAAACACCCTGGACACAGGGTTTTGGAAGCAACAGCACCAGTTCCAACTCTCTTATCGCTAACTTCACACAGAATTTCTCTCACTCTTGAGCTTGAAATCAACAACCAATCAAACAAGAGTTAATAATTCCTCTAGAAAGCTTCCTCTATTGCATCACTGCCATAAATCCTGCACTAAATCACATTATAGAATTGTCGACTAAATACAGCATTTAAAGCTGTGGTGTAACAGAGCAGGATATTTGCAGGAATGATGGCTCTTCTGAATAAGAGTTTGGTACTTAATCATAAACTCAAAATTCCAGGCTGTTCTCAGGCTAATCAATGTATTGAGGACCTTTTTAAGGTACTATTACACATAAGGACCTTTCAAAATGAGCCTCAATATTCAGGGTTATTGTGCCTATTAATGATGTACTGATGAGTTATCATTGGGATGTGTGACCACCTACCAGAGTTTGCAGCATTTCTCCAATCTGACCACCAACTGCTGCTGTAGCGTCACCCATCTGGAACAACACATTAGAATTAAAAGCAACATCTTTGGCAAGCATGTAACAAGTTATGATGAGACCAACCTATTGATATTCAGTTGAAGGGGTCGGGTGGGGGTTATGACCTTGAAAATAAGGTCAAGGTCACCATTATCAACATGGTTCGCTAACAACAATTATGTGCAGACTGAGCCTGAAACTAAGTCTCCTGCTGTTGTCCTGGTAACAGCAAACCAGATTAAGTCTACAGCAAACGTTTAGAGCCAATCTCATTGAAATCAGATCTTAGTTCTCGCTACCACTAAACAAAGATCTGAGGACATCCCATTACGGGTCACGCCAGACCGACCTTGCGCGAACTCTGACCGACCAATGGATTGACCAATCAGAAGGGAGCTTTCTCGTGCTTTACGGCACGAATTTCAATTTGGCGACTACGCTTCGAAACATATTTTGACAAATTTTCGATTACTAATTTGAAACCTGAACAAAAGAACATTCGGGAATGGCTGATAGATGATCTAGATGGTATGGATTCAGTCATTAAACCCGTAACTATCATTCGGAATACCCCGTGTAATGCATTTCAAGGTAGAAATCACATTCCGACTGTCACTTTCATAATCTGGTAAGTGACGCTCTGATTAGTCGGATGAAAGGTCGTTCTGATGCGCCCCTTATAGGATGTCTTCAGATCTTAGTTCAGCGGTCTGATTTTAATAAGATTGGTTTAGAGCAAAAACTAAAACTAAAACTAAAACTAAAAAGGCGTTTACACTACCAAGTTAAATCAAAATTATACTATTCATAAAAATTCAAGATGTTGTGTAAACAATGCCTTACTTTATGCCTAGCTCATACCGGGTGACTTTGACCTTACATGTCCCCAAGTCACATGTCATAAGCAGGTGGTTGTGGAAACCAATTGCGACGACAGAATTCAACCTTCAGGGAACATAAAGCAGTCCCCTTAACAGAAGACTGTTAAAATAGGCAGCCTGCTTGAACCATATGGCCCGAGAGCAAAGCAATAATATTTTCACACTTATTACATCGAATGGAGAGCGGAAGGTTTGTGGTTCGATCCCATCTGCATCATACCAAATACGGAAAAAGATCATACTTGTCGTCAGCCTGTCTGGTGCTCAGCATTAAGGAAATAAAACAAGGCCTGGTTGGATCAGAGTCAGTATACTGTGTCTCAGTGGATTATTGAAATTAAACAGCACAATGGTATCTGAGTGGGTTGCATTATAACATCGGCATTGGTCTGGGCTAGTACAAGTGTGCACTCACATGCATACACTCAATCACACAAACATACTTCACTACACTATAGGTGCAATACTCTTGAACGCGCCGTTCAACCTCATTTCACCTCACCTAGTACTGGTACATCTAACACACAGTACAGTACAGTACATCTAGCACAGAGTACAGTACAGTCAATCTAGCACACAGTACAGTCAATCTAGCACACAGTACAGTCAATCTAGCACACAGTACAGTACATCTAGCACACAGTACAGTACATCTAGAACACAGTACAGTACATCTAACACAGAGTACAGTACATCTCGCACACAGTACAGTACATCTAGCACACAGTACAGTACATCTAGCACACAGTACAGTACATCTAGCACACTGTACAGTACATCTAGCACACAGTACAGTACATCTAACACAGTACAGTACATCTAGCACACAGTACAGTACATCTAGCACACAATACAGTACATCTAACACACAGTACAGTACATCTAGCACAGTACAGTACATCTAACACACAGTACAGTACATCTAGCACACAGTACAGTACATCTAGCACACAGTACAGTACATCTCTCACACAGTACAGTCCATCTAACACACAGTACAGTACATCTCGCACACAGTACAGTACATCTAGCACACAGTACAGTACGTCAAGCACACAGTACAGTACATCTAGCACACAGTACAGTACATCTAGCACACAGTACAGTACATCTCGCACACAGTACAGTCCATCTAACACACAGTACAGTACGTCAAGCACACAGTACAGTACATCTAGCACACAGTACAGTACATCTAGCACAGTACAGTACATCTAGCACACAGTACAGTACATCTAACACACAGTACAGTCCATCTAGCACACAGTACAGTACATCTAACACACAGTACAGTACATCTAGCACACAGTACAGTACATCTAACACACAGTACAGTACATCTAGCACACAGTACAGTACATCTAACACACAGTACAGTACATCTAGCACAGTACAGTACATCTCGCACACAGTACAGTACGTCAAGCACACAGTACAGTACATCTAGCACACAATACAGTACATCTAGCACACAGTACAGTACATCTCGCACACAGTACAGTACATCTAGCACACAGTACAGTACGTCAAGCACACAGTACAGTACATCTAGCACACAGTACAGTACATCTAGCACACAGTACAGTACATCTCGCACACAGTACAGTCCATCTAACACACAGTACAGTACGTCAAGCACACAGTACAGTACATCTAGCACACAGTACAGTACATCTAGCACACAGTACAGTACATCTAACACACAGTACAGTACATCTAGCACACAGTACAGTACATCTAGCACAGTACAGTACATCTAGCACACAGTACAGTACATCTAACACACAGTACAGTCCATCTAGCACACAGTACAGTACATCTAACACACAGTACAGTACATCTAGCACACAGTACAGTCCATCTAGCACAGTACAGTACATCTAGCACACAGTACAGTACGTCAAGCACACAGTACAGTACATGTAGCACACAGTACAGTACATCTAGCACACAGTACAGTAGATCTCGCACACAGTACAGTACATCTAACACACAGTACAGTACGTCAAGCACACAGTACAGTACATCTAGCACACAGTACAGTACATCTAGCACACAGTACAGTACATCTAACACACAGTACAGTACATCTAGCACACAGTACAGTCCATCTAGCACAGTACAGTACATCTAGCACACAGTACAGTACATCTAACACACAGTACAGTCCATCTAGCACACAGTACAGTACATCTAGCACACAGTACAGTACATCTAGCACACAGTACAGTACATCTAACACACAGTACAGTACATCTAGCACACAGTACAGTACATCTAACACAGTACAGTACATCTAGCACACAGTACAGTACATCTAGCACACAGTACAGTACATCTAGCACACAGTACAGTACATCTAACACACAGTACAGTACATCTAGCACACAGTACAGTACATCTAACACAGTACAGTACATCTAGCACACAGTACAGTACATCTAGCACACAGTACAGTACATCTAGCACAGTACAGTACATCTAGCACACAGTACAGTCCATCTAGCACAGTACAGTACATCTAGCACACAGTACAGTCCATCTAGCACAGTACAGTACATCTAGCACACAGTACAGTCCATCTAGCACAGTACAGTACATCTAACACACAGTACAGTACATCTAGCACACAGTACAGTACATCTAGCACACAGTACAGTACATCTAACACACAGTACAGTACATCTAGCACACAGTACAGTAGATCTAGCACACAGTACAGTCCATCTAGCACAAATAAGTACATCTAGCCCACAGTACAGTACATCTAACACAGAGTACAGTACATCTAGCACACAGTACAGTACATCTAGCACAGTACAGTACATCTAGCACACTGTACAGTACATCTAGCACACAGTACAGTACATCTAGCACACAGTACAGTACATCTAGCACACAGTACAGTACATCTAGCACACAGTACAGTCCATCTAGCACAGTACAGTACATCTAGCACACTGTACTGTACATCTAGCACACAGTACAGTACATCTAGCACACAGTACAGTACATCTAACACACAGTACAGTACATCTAGCACACAGTACAGTACATCTAGCACACAGTACAGTCCATCTAGCACAAATAAGTACATCTAGCACACAGTACAGTACATCTAGCACACAGTACAGTCCATCTAGCACAGTACAGTACATCTAGCACACTGTACAGTACATCTAGCACACAGTACAGTACATCTAGCACACAGTACAGTCAATCTAGCACACAGTACAGTACATCTAGCACACAGTACAGTCAATCTAGCACACAGTACAGTACATCTAGCACACAGTACAGTCCATCTAGCACACAGTACAGTCCATCTAGCACACAGTACAGTACATCTAGCACACAGTACAGTCAATCTAGCACACAGTACAGTCCATCTAGCACACAGTACAGTCAATCTAGCACACAGTACAGTCCATCTAGCACACAGTACAGTCAATCTAGCACACAGTACAGTACATCTAGCACACAGTACAGTACATCTAGCACACAGTACAGTACATCTAGCACACAGTACAGTACATCTAGCACACAGTACAGGACACTTACCCCTGGAGCTGCCTGGGTGACATCAGCAGCAGACTGTGGCTGATCCATCCTCATCAGCTTCTCCTCAGCCTTTGGAATTGCTCTGTAAAAATAACATTATTCAGATTTCTTCACTTAATCAAAAAACATTGGCTGTCAGAGAAACAAAATGCAAGTCATTTTTTTTTTATCACACTCTAACTTATTTTGATGAGTGAGTGAGTGAGTATGGTTTTACGCCGCTTTTAGCAATATTCCAGCAATATCACGGCGGGGGACACCAGAAATGGGCTTCACATATTGTACCCATGTCGGGAATTGAACCCGGGTCTTCGGCGTGACAAGCGAACGCATTAAGCACTAGGCTACCCGACCGCCCCCTTATATTGATGAATGAACTGTACTTTCTACATAATGTGAAAAATAATGCACACATTCCTTTAACCTTTTGAACTTGTAATTCTTAAAAAAAAAGGAACCTTTTTTCACATTTTATTCACACTCAATACCATCAAAAAGAGTGGCTACCCATTATCAATAATTCACAGGTATGCACTAGGCTCCTCCATCACCCCAGGAATTCATTGGACCATATGTGATGTCGTCTCTATTTTTAACCAATGAATTAAGCAACATCCTTGTTCCAGCAAGAGAGCAACCGATGGATACACAGACCAATGAACACTCACACGAACAGAGAGATGTGTGCACATCGAGTGTAACATGTACAAAACCTTTTGGTATCTGCTCTACACACTGCATCAAGTCTTACTTCTTTAGCTGCCTGAATTAAGACACACGTCACCACCACAACACAAATCAGCCCAATGTATTCACGGGTGATGGAGGAGATTAGTGTGTACAAACCTGTGAAATATTGACAATGGCGGTTATCATATCATTATGATTGAAGCAATATGTATCATCATCATCATACCTCTGAAGCTTATCCCTGGATAGTGGATAGTGCCCCTGTTCCTCTCTCCGTGGATAGTGCTCATGTTCCTCTGTCTGTGGATGGTGCCCATGTTCCTCTGTTTGTGGATGGCGCCCCTGTTCCTCTCTCCGTGGATAGTGCTCATGTTCCTCTGTTCGTGGATGGTGTCCATGTTCCTCTCTCCGTGGATGGTGCCCATGTTCCTCTCTCCAGGGATGGTGCCCATGTTCCTCTGTTCGTGGATGGTACCCATGTTCCTCTCTCCGTGGACGGTGCCCATGTTCCTCTGTTTGTGGATAGTGCCCCTGTTCCTCTGTTCGTGGATAGTGCCCCTGTACCTCTGTTTGTGGATAGTGCCCCTGTTCCTCTCCCCGTTGATAGTCCCCCTGTTTGTCTGTCTGTGGATGGTGCCCATATTCCACTGTCCGTGGATGGTGCCCCTGTTCCTCTGTCTGTGGATAGTGCCCCTGTTTCTCAGTCTGTGGATGGCGCCCTTGTTCCCCTCTCAGTGGATAGTGCCCCTGTTCCTCTGTCCATGGATGGTGCCCATGTTCCTCTGTCCGTGGATGGTGCCCATATTCCACTGTCCGTGGATTGCATCCCTGTTCCTCTGTCCATGGATAGTGCTCCTGTTTCTCAGTCCGTGGATGGTGCCCATGTTCCTCTCTCAGTGGGAAGTGCCCCTGTTCCTCTGTCCGTGGATGGTGCCCATGTTCCTCTGTCCGTGGATGGTGCCCATGTTCCACTGTCCGTGGATAGCGCCCTTGTTCCACTGTCCGTGGATGGCGCCCTTGTTCCTCTCTCCTTGGATATTGCTCATGTTCCTCTCTCCGTGGATGGTGCCCATGTTCCTCTGTCTGTGGATGGTGCTGTTGTTTGTCTGTTCGATGATAGCTACCTTTGTCATCATAACGGGGGTAGTTTCCTTGGTCCTCTTGAGGATAGTGCCCATATTCCTCTCTCTGTGGATGGTACCGATGTTTGTTTGTTTGAGCGTAGTTACCTTGGTCATCAAGCTGTTGATAATGACCTTGACTGTCAGTCTGTGCGTAATGACCTTGGTCATCAGTCTCGTGATCATGACCTTGGTCGTCAGTTTCTTGATAGCAGCTTGGGTCATCATCTGGTGCATAACTACGTTGATACTGATAGTATGGATCAGTTGAATATGGGTCAGGGTCATACTGTCTGGACTTTTCTTGGTAGCTGCTGTCAGTCCCTTCCCTGTTAAGAAAAGGCAGTCATGCTAAAAAAACACAAAATTTGTTCCCTTCATAAAGAGCAAAAACCATCAAAGAGAAAAAAAATTAAAGCAATTAATCAAAAGTTTGGACAAATTAGCAGACATACATTTTACTTCTTGATATCATCTGATAAATAGCATGTGACCTGTCTTCAAAGATTGAGTGAACAGCCATGACGGAGCTGTCAGTATTAAAAATGCCAAGGCAACAACAAGGCATTCACGGTGGGAACACAAGTTGAAATTACTCATGAATTTGCTCAGATCACAAACAAATCAGCCCCATAATAACAGAAATCATTTGAAAAAATGTTACCCTACGCAGTTTTCCCATTGTGCAAACCCAATTTTGACAATGAAAAGCTCTAAAAAACATGTTCAATAGACTGTTTTCGACGAAGTTTTAGCATACTAGCGTATGGGGTCTTTCTCTCTCTAATGTTTTTTTTCCTATTAATGAGTCAAGGAAAGCAGCATAAGGCTTGGTAAATCTGAGTACCATCCTTGTGCCTCTTCTGCAGCTCCTCCAGAGAACATCTTCCGTGCTCTATCTTCTGCATCTCCCCCAAACCTCCTGGCAGTGATGTTAACCTGATGCCTCAGTCTCATCTTCAGCTGTTCTGACACTCCTGCAGAGTACACACCAAGTGGGACATTTATCACTCAACAGATTAAACTCTAGATATGTTAGATCTCAGAGTCAACCCGCTGTAAACAGTACTATGAGTCTAGTGTTACAGGTGAAGGTCGGTGAGGTAAAATGGAGTTTAACTGCACTTATATAGTAACCTGCATGATTGTATGTGTATGGCTGATATTTTGCTGGTCTGGACTTTTACAGTGTTAGCCCACTAAGATACCATGCTGCAGTTTAACATGGATACCCCACTCAGACACAGTATACTGACTCCGAGCTGACCAGTCCTTGTTTTAGCCCTTCAATGCCAAGTGCCAGGCAGGGTAAAAACAAGTACAATCTTTTAATGTGTTTTGGAGTGATGTGGCTGGGGATCAAATCCCAATGAAATCATCTTCAGGACTTCATTCCACATAAGCTGACTGTTATCAATACACCACTGGATTGTATACATTGTTACACCATCACTTGTGAATACATGATCACTATCATTAACCAGTGAATCTAGCCAGAGTTCTAGCGGGAGGGAAAGTACTGGGTGCTCAGACCAATGAACACTTCACACCAATTACATTGCACAAACCACAGTACTTCTCGTTCAACATGTGATACTTGTGACCATCTACTCTAAACATTGCTTGAATGCAAGGCAACGGTAGGGTTTGCTCAAACTTCATGCACAGAGTAGGGCCCATTTGACATCCATGGGTTACAGACTCATTGCATAACTTGACATACAATAGAAATAAGTCACTATAGCACCAAATACCGGCTCTATATTGTCAGTGTTATTTTTTTTTTTATGTTTAACGGCACACTCTGCAATATTCTTGCTATATGATGGTAATTTGTAAATAATCAGGACTGGACCAGACAATCCAGGGATTGACATTATGACCATTGGTAGACACAACTGAGATACGATGACATGCGATCAACCAAACATCAGCACCTGATCCATTTTGTCCCCACTTATGGCAAGCATAGGTTGCTGGGGACGTTCATTCTAACCCAGAATCCCCAGGGTTTCCACGTGTATATTCATGGGTGATTGAGGACGCAGTGGACAGTATTGATTATGTGAGCTGACATGATATGCTATAACTTAAATAGTGTTAGAAGCATCACAACACACAAGTGAGTGAGTGAGTGAGAATGGTTTTACGCGGCTTTTAGCAATATCCCAGCAATATCACGGCGGGGGACACCAGAAATGGGCTTCACAATTTGTACCCATGTCGGGAATCGAACCAAGGTCTTCCGCGTGACGAGCGAACGCTTTAACCACTAGGCTACCCGACCGCCCCCACAACACACAAAACTAAACCACAGCTGACAGTATGAAAAGTGAACATTTGTTTGTTTGATTAACCCTTCACTCAGCATTAATCCAGCTATATGACGACAGTCTATAAATAATCTAGTCTAGACCAGACAATCCAATTATTAACATCGATCTATGCAATTGGGAAACGATGAATTGCATCAACCAAGTCAGCAAGTCTGTCCACCTTATCTCATTGGTCACACGGATATTGCATCCTCTTCAGTTGGCTTGCACGTCAGCAGCGTTCAAAATACCTGCCTGCCCGACCGTCCGAGACGGGTTGATTTAAACTCGGGCTGCCAGATTTTCAAATCCCCCTGCCCGACGGTCGGGTTATATTTCATAGGTGAAAATATTCTAAATATTTCCCGATGATAAGCAATAATTCACATGTAAAGATGAATGATAAAATGTAACCAAAAAGAAACCCCGTTAGCTTTTAGACAACCTAACATTTAGCGATGCGCTTATGCTACAAGCAATCAGTTTCCATATTTTCAATTAAATTATCCTGAGAAACATATGATTATAGTGGGCAGGCAGGTTTTGGTCAGGGCTGGCAAGTATTTCAGCTAGCCAGTCCTGTGGTCTGGCTGAAATTTTTAGGAGTTTCATACCCTGACGTCAGGCATTGAGGACCTTATATACCCTGGAGCTCTGATAAGGCCAGCATCACACAAGATCAGATACGTACCTGTGTCTTGTGCTGGACGCACATCATGTTTTGATGGACCTCCATATCCAGGTCTGTGGAAGACAAAATATGTATTGGATTAATGTATTCCATGAAATGTCCGACCATTTGAAAACAGTGAGACATGTGAATGAAGAAATTCTCATAAGTAATTCAATTAAGTTTATCACCATGACCATGGTCATCTGTATATAAACAGTCTTGTCAGACCAAACCAGTGGTTGAAAGCATGAGCAGCAGTAGCCACAGGACTATAATTGTCACCTCATTTGTACAGTATTTATAGAAGGGTGTGGAAAATCAGTGTCTGACTTGCCGGCCTTCTTACATGTGATCGTGTGTAGTAGTGGGACGATACATCCATGCTTTGATAACAAGATACCATCACACTCGCACACTAAGTAAAAAGTATTGATTCTTACTTAAATCTATTCATTAAAGGGCAAGTTCACATGGAAATTAACCTATTTTTCTTGTACTTTTTCCACATTAAAAGTGTTAACCTAGAAGTGTCATAGACAAAAATATAAAAATATCACAATTAATTAACATATTTTTCGCATTAAAACGATTTATATTTTTCACATTTACCAAGTGTTCTATTTCCACAACAAAAACACCATGGCTTATGCCCCTTGCAATATGACGTCATTGGTGCCAATTGATAAACATTATGACGTCATCATGCTTTGTTAGAGCCGATTCACGTGGTGTAGGTCTAGGTGTGTGATTCTAGCGTCTCAGATGCCAGCCAGCATAGTGTTATGCTGAGTCACCACTGCGCCGGAGTGTGTCGTAGGCCATGTTGTTTTACCGCAAACTGGTACTTGATATCTTTTGCGTTGAGAATAGACAGGGTCCCAGTTGAATTGGCACCAATTACGTCATAATCTAAGGGGGATAACTCAGGCCTGTTAAGCTCGAAAAACAAAGGCCTCATAACGGCATATCATTTTCACACTATTGTGAGCTTCCTACTTTCACTGTGAAAAAAATGAGTGTATATTTTCAAACACAGATACTAATTAATTCTAAAATTGCGTTTTGTTTAGAAAAAGAAAGAAAGTGATTTTTGCGTGTACACTTCCCCTTTAATCAATGTTACACCAAACACTAATTACTAGTGAAAATGAGTAGTGATACTGATGCCATACTTGACACTGCCTACTGTAAATCGTCAGTGTGCCAGGTATTTGGTCATCCTGTCTATGAAAAAGATGGCTTCACACCATAGATTAGACCACATGCAAGTATCAGGATACGTATCGGATCATGAGCCGGATACGTATCAGATCGCACAGTTGATTTAACATCCCAACCCTAATTGTGCAACAAACAAAATCAGTTCCATTTGTCTGTGGACAACTTTATCACTTAACAGAACCGAGTCACCTCTTATGACCAGCAGAGACGGTTGTGGAGCAACTCCATCCTCAAATCCACAATGGCTGAATTTTTATTTGAATACACCTGTCATATCTTCCACATATTTCTATACATAACTTTCTTTAGTTTCAATCTCTGGGTTAACCCGTAAAAAGTTGCTAACAAATGTTTCAAGCACACAATGGTCAATATTGGCCAAACAATATCTACCTTAACTGACAAAATTCTATACAAAACTATTTCAACAAATATTTTACATGCTGATATAATCATACACCATATATAATAATATGATATAGTCATATTCACCTTGAAGATTTGTCTGTGTAACCTAGGCCTTGATCTGAATGACCTTCAGAAAAGGGGGGATGCTGAGGAGGGTGTTGTGAAGGTTCTGTAGTACAAAAACATAACATGTATCAGGTGTGAGCCATCTCTATCAATCAGCATAGCCAGCAGTGTTCCCGCTGGCTTTTGAAACTGCCAGTCCTGGTGGAGCGGCAACTCTAAATATTACAAGCTGAACAAGCTGAAAAATATACTTATATAGATATTGCCAATGTCTTGTTCAACAAAAAATATTTATAAGGTACTCAGATCTTAGAATTAGCCAATTTGTTTACAAACAAGTTACAAGCCTGGTCAGTTGTTTTGTAGAATTTTCCTATTCGGAATATTCTATAAGTAATACGTTACCACTGTTATACCGAGGCTGTTGTCTCCCACAACTGCTGCTATAGCGAAATCTACCACAGAGATCTCAATTACCTCATGCAGCACGTGCGTAGCCACCTAGCTGCCATGTGACACCCTTCACTCTTGTCTCCTGCGAGAGCAAGTGCTCGGGGGATGGACGGGCGGGCAGCAGCCCAGTGGTAACGTATTACTTATAGAATATTCCGAATAGGAAAATTCTACAAATTACATTAAGTAATACGTTACCACTGTTATACCGAGGCTGACTACCACAGTAGGCGGTGGGGAGCACCTACAACCCGAATCCTGACTGCTAGCGTTCCTTCCGACCAGCGGAAGTAAACACCAAGGCGGAAGCACTCGATGCGCATGCACCTAGCTAGGCGTTACCCTATAGGAATACCAAAGCACTGTCAAGCGCATACCGTAAGGCTCAATCGTCATTGCCAAAACGATTGGTGACTCCAAACGGCCCCACTGGATAGGTATTTCATCGCCGCAGCGGATGAGAACACTGTATCCGCGTGAGCTTAATCTTAGATCAGGTTAAACAGTCGAAAAGAGGGAAATTAATTTCATTCAGACCGTATATCCCAGAGCAAGCCTACTTAAAGTATGCATTAGGCGCGTGACCTAATTCCAGTATTTGTAAGCATGCATCACAAGGTTGGGATACACGACAGACAATTAAAGACATAATTGTCAAAATACAAATAAGGACAAAGCACACAAAAAGCCGCCCTCACCTGTGGTGTGAGTGCGCTGGTTTGCGGGACCCCAACTCCTGTACCCACGGCAGTGGGAACAATGGAGTCGACCCAGATTGACCACCGTGCAAGGTCAGACGCCTGAGGAGTTCGGAATTGCGCTGGGCACACCCCTTAGGTGCCCGCTTGCGCCGCGATCCGCGGGCCAAGACGGTGCACACTCTCCACGACGGCATCAGCGACCTGTTTGAGGTAATGATTGGCAAAAACCGAGTCAGAACGCCAGTAACAACCTCGTAATATTCTGCGAACAGAGATATTCGAGTGTAGGGCAAATGTTGCCGCTAGCGCCCTGATCTTGTGCGGGTTTGACCCCGCTACCGGTAACCCCCGAGACCGGTACGCCAGATTGATGACAGAACGAAGCCACAACGCAATCGAGTTGTGAGTTATGTCAACCGTGCGATTAGGGTTACACGATATGAACAGACGGTCACGCCCTTGTCTACGTTCATTCGAAGCCTTAAGATAATACTTAAGGGCCCTAACCGGACACAGCGCTCTGTCCTCAGTATCAGCAGGATGTAAGATTTCTTTGAGTGATCTTACAGTGAATTCTCTCTCCGTTTGCCCGACTCTCTGATTCTTGGCGACGAAGCCCATGAGCAGGCCCAGGCGGACCGCACCTTCGTCACCCCTATCGAATCGTACCTTGGCGACATCGAGTGCATGAATTTCGGATACACGTGCCGCCGTGGCAAAGGAGAGGAGAAATGCTGTTTTCCAAGTCACATGCCGGAACGAAGCACTATGCAAGGGTTCATACGGAGCTTCCGTAAGTGATTGCAACACTAGGGAAAGATCCCAGGCCGGTGCCCGAAGGCGGCCCCTCTTAAGATCGTGCTGTTTGAAACCCTTGATAATACCCCGTATCTTTGGAGAGACTGGTACCCATAGCAACGTCCCGTACCGTAGCAACGGACGAGACATAGTTGGCAATGGAACCCCCGGAGAGTTTCCGGGTCTCTCGCAAGTGAGACATGAAACGAGCAATATCCTGCACAGATACCTTATCTGGCGAATGAATGTGATGTTTACAACACCACTTCGTGAAAATAACCCAACGTGCATTATACACCTTCTGGGTAGAATCACGATGCATACTAACGTATGCCCGAGACGCCCGGCGAGAAAAAACTTTACTCCTCAGACGCTCGGTGACAACATCCACGCGTGCAGATTGAACTGCCCTGCGTTTGGATGAAGCTGACGGGTGTGAGGGTGGATCAAGAGATCCGGTCTCACAGGCAGTGGAAGTGGCGACTGCGTGACCTGGGTCAGCAAGTCGGGGTACCACGATCTGTTCGGCCACATGGGCGCGATCAGTAACATTCGACAGCGAACTCCTCGGAGCCGGCTTAGAATGTGTGGTATCAACGCTGTCGGCGGGTAAGCATAAGCGACCAAGCCCGTCCAGTCTAACGCGAGAGCATCGTGATCGATGGCCCTCGGGTCCGGGACTGGTGATACAAACAACGGGAGTTGATTGCTGAACCGCGTTGCGAACAGGTCGACCATCGGACGACCCAAACGTTCGCACAGCCACTGAAACACTACTGGGTTCAGCATCCACTCTGTGGGGCTCGGATCCTGAGGCCTCGATAGAGCATCGGCCAGTACGTTCCGCACACCTGGGATGTGACGGGCGCGTATCTGGCACGGGACACTGTCCACCAGAGCGTAAAACTCGAACGTGAGATCGAGTAGCGAGTGACTGTGGGTTCCCCCCAGTTTGTTCACATAGGACACTACCGTCGTGTTGTCGGTCGCCAGCATGAGCCGGGCGTCGACGAGACGATGCTTCCAGTGATTGACTGCGTTGATCACTGCCTTGAACTCGAGACAAGTGATGTGAAGACATAGTTCGTCTACGCACCACAGCCCCGAGCTCACCTCCCCCTTTAGATGGGCGCCCCAGGCCACTAGAGAGGCGTCTGTATACAGGGTCAACGTGGCCCGGTAGGGACGCATAGAGACTCCTGATAAGACAATGTAAGGGACCGTCCACCACTCCAGATGCGGTCGGAGCCGATCCGGGAGGGCGACGGTCGCACAGTTCACCTCCGTTGCTAACAACTGGATTAAAAACCGTTGCAGCGGGCGGAGTTGGAGACGACCCCGTGCGGTGCAGTCCTGGGCTGATACAAGTAGCCCTAACAGCTGTTCCCAAAAGTGAACAGTCTGTTGCACCGCTAAGACTTTGGCAATCATCGCCTGAATTTTGTGCCACCGGTCTGGGGGGACAAAGAGGCGATGGGACACCGTGTTGAACCGACCTCCGATGAACAGAAAGTTCTGAGAAGGGGTTAACTCGCTCTTGGGGAGATTGATAATCCACCCAAATTGCTCCAAGAGCCGACGTGCAAAATCGAGATGGCGTGACAGGGTGTCCGTCATTCGATTTGCTACTAGCGAGTCGTCCAGGTACGCGAAGTACCGGACACCCCTCCTGTGGAGGAACCCCACTATGGGGGTGGTTAACCGGGTGAACAGCCAGGGAGCGGACGTGTGAATCATTCTGAGTTCGGCACTGTCCTACTTGGGAACGAGAAATATCCTGGAGTAAAACCCCGGTGTTATTTCTGGTAGAGCTAACTCCCGTACTGCCCCTTCTCCACCAACCTGCCGATGGCATCGGCGAGGATGGGAAGATCGGTTTCCGAATCGAAACCTGCCAACGGGGCAACGGTGAGCGGCGGATTCGCTTTGAGATCAAGCCGATAGCCGTACCGAATCGTGTTGACCACCCACGGGTCGTCGAACACTTGTTCCCAATTCTCCCAGTAAGTCTGGAGTCTGGCTCCCACTGGGGAAGGAGAGGGGGCCCTGACAGGTTCGCCTAAGGGCCAACCGAAGTTGGCGCTGTCGGCATACGAACCCCTCCAATGAGAGTCACCTGGAGGGGCCCTTGCCGTCCGCCGACGACTTGGGCTTCCCCCAGTTCCCCGTCTTCCCGCGAAAAGGCAGCTGATTGCCCATACCGGAGCCCTCAGGGCGGGGCTACTTCCCAGAGGAAGAAGAACCCGACCCCTTAGACCTACAGGCCGCAGCAGCCTGGGGCGCACTCCGGTTAGGAGCAGCACCCAGGCGCCTATGCAGGGACCCAACAAGAGCAAGTGTGTGCCGAGAGTCCTCGGCAACGTACTCCAGGGAAGCATTTAAACTGAGCAGGCAGTTGTAAATGCGCTGGTCACGGTAAGTGTCTCCGTGAGACATGGAGTGCCGAGCGAGGGTGTCCAGCTGGTGCAAGGTAGCTTGCTTTACCGTAGCAGCCGGTGGGGCACGGACACCCAACCGCTCAACATGGGCCTCCGCAGTAGGACCAGCCTCGGGAAAGGCAAGGTCATGTACCGGGAATAAACCCTTTCTCCACGACGTCGGAGGCAACGGGAGACCCCGACCGGAGGCCGCCGCGAAGGCGTTCTCCAAGGAAGGCTTGAAACCGCGCAGCAAGGTCGATGCGGGGAAAGCCGTGTCGGAAGACTCATCGTATACCTCGGAGGAACCCACAGTCGTGGATTCCCCGCGGTACCGGCCGGGGCATGTCCTCAAAGAGGTCATAAACCATGGCCACGCGGTCCTAAACCGATAGCGGGAGCAACGGTTCGGGGGAAGGACCGGTGACCACGGGAGCCGCCGCCGTACCGGTGGACCCCGCGTCCGACCCCGCGGCCACCGAAGTGGCCGGGGACGGAACAGCCAGCGGCCTATCCTGAGATAAGGCCGCCAGCTTGGAGTCCACAAGTTATGCAAGTAATGCAGCGACGGAATCCCCGGACAGCACACGGGCCGCCAAGAGATCCGCCGCTTTACCGGTGGACCCCGCGTCCGACCCCGCGGCCACCGAAGAGGCCGGGGACGGAACAGCCAGCGGCCTATCTTGGGATAAGGCCGCCAGCTTGGAGTCCACAAGTTTCGACAACAATGCGGCGACGGAATCCCCAGACAGCCCGAGGGCCGCAAGGGGATCCGCCGCAGCCGAGGAGGTGGTACCCGCACGGGGACCCCGACCGGACGAACCGGCCACCACAGTGGTGGAGACGGACTTTACGTACAGCCGGTACCGCTCAAACTCCGCAGGCCCCAGACCTTCGCACAGGATGCACCGGGTGTCCCCGCAAGGAACCCTGCACCGCGGGCAACGATCGTGGGGATCCCGGGACGACAAAAACTTTCTGCACACCCCACAACTCCGAGGAGCAGGGGTAGAGGGGGTGGATACTGGGGACATTTCCATGTCAGACATTGATTGTTTGCTATAAACAAAGAACAAAACATGGTTACAACGCACGCACCACAATGATTCACAAACGAACATTTTCACAAGAAAATAAACGAGCAATGTGAACATATAACATACACATATAACTTTTATTAAAGAAATAAGTTATGTTAACACCCAAAACATACAAGAACAGGGGAAACGTAAAACACAACGTGCATACGCGAACCCCGCAAGTATATAGAAAAAAGGGCGGGAAAAATTTTCCGTTTGGCGGGAAAATTATAACCAAGCGTAGCTACCGCAACGACCCATAAAAGCACAGTTTATTAGAGAATAAACTATAATAAATATCACCAAATCTTCAAGGAACGCTTCAGCAGGAGAAAACACGTCTTGCTAAGCAGACGAAGGAGACAAGAGTGAAGGGTGTCACATGGCAGCTAGGTGGCTACGCACGTGCTGCATGAGGTAATTGAGATCTCTGTGGTAGATTTCGCTATAGCAGCAGTTGTGGGAGACAGCAGCCTCGGTATAACAGTGGTAACGTATTACTTAATGTAATATGCAAAGTAGTTTGTGGCAGTGGTCAATGTCATACTGTGTCGGATTGTGCTACACACTGGCAACATATGACATTAGTGTGCTGGGATACATATTTCATGAGTGCACTTAAATAAAATAAATCACCCACACATCCTTTTTCCACCTTTTCATAGTTTGAAATCTTTGTTAGGCATTTAGAAGTTGGGTGAACATGAATACATGACACTTTTTTATGGATAGCAACAATAAACATGATAAAAGAAGTTGCTATCCATAAAGAAGTGTCATGCATTCATTTCCATAGTTTGTTTTCAATATTTCAACAATTAAAACTGTGCCACTTCTTGTAAGACCTAGCTGTATCTAACTGGACTGAAGGGTATTCTTACCAGCTTCTTCTTCATCCTCGTAGTCATACTGCTCCAGGTCGACCTTCATGATGACCTCTCCCCTCCCATCCTGTGCCTCAAGACCCCGGGCCAGCTCCTCTGCAAATGCTGATTGCTGAGACTTCTTCCCCGCAAACTTCCGGAAGTGCTCGTAGGTTACGGGGTGCTTCTCTCTCTGGAGGGGAAAAGACACAAGGGTTAGCTGTCTGTCACGAAACAGTCAACTTTCCACAACAACCTGCATCACCCCCTCCCCTGCATCCCCTCCTCCCCACCTTCCCTGTATCCCCACCTCCCCTGCATCCCCTCCTCCCCTGCATCCCCACGTCCCCTGCATCATCACCTCCCCAGCACCACTTTCCCTGCATCCCCACCTCCCTTGCATCCCCACCTCCCTTGCATCCCCACCTCCTCTGCATCATCACCTCCCCAGCACTAAGTCCCCTGCATCATCACCTCCCCTGCATCCCCACCTCCTCTGCATCATCACCTCCCCAGCACCAAGTTCCCTGCATCCCCACCTCCTCTGCATCATCACCTCCCCAGCACTAAGTCCCCTGCATCCCCTCCTCCTCTGCATCATCACCTCCCCAGCACCAAGTCCCCTGCATCCCCACCTCCCCTGCATCCCCTCCTCCTCTGCATCATCACCTCCCCAGCACTAAGTCCCCTGCATCCGTTCCTCCTCTGCATCATCACCTCCCCATCACCAAGTCCCCTGCATCCCCACCTCCTCTGCATCATCACCTCCCCAGCACTAAGTCCCCTGCATCCCACCTCCCCTGCATCCCCTCCTCCCCTGCATCATCACCACCCCAGCACTAAGTCCCCTGCATCCCCATCTCCCCTGCATCACCACCTCCCCAGCACCACCTCCTCCCCTGCATCATCACCTCCCTAGCACCACCTCCCCTGCATCCCCACCTCCCCTGCACCACCACCTCCCCTGCAACACCACCTCCCCTGCACCACCTCCCCCGCATCACCACCTCCCCTGCATCCCTCCTCCTCTGCATCATTACCTCCCCAGCACTAAGTCCCCTGCATCCCACCTCCCCTGCATCCCCTCCTCCCCTGCATCATCACCTCCCCAGCACTAAGTCCCCTGCATCCCCATCTCCCCTGCATCATCACCTCCCCAGCACCACCTCCTCCCCTGCATCATCACCTCCCTAGCACCACCTCCCCTGCATCCCCACCTCCCCTACATCACCACCTCCCCTGCACCACCACCTCCCCTGCACCACCACCTCCCCTGCACCACCACCTCCCCTGCAACACCACCTCCCCCGCACCACCACCTCCCCTGCACCACCACCTCCCCTGCACCACCACCTCCCCTGCACCACCTCCCCCGCACCACCACCTCCCCCGCATCACCACCTCCCCCGCATCACCACCTCCCCTGCATCACCACCTCCCCTGCACCACAACCTCCCCTGCAACACCACCACCCCTGCATCACCACCTCCCCTGCATCACCACCACCCCTGCAACACCACCACCCCTGCATCACCACCTCCCCTGCACCACAACCTCCCCTGCAACACCACCACCCCTGCATCACCACCTCCCCTGCATCACCACCACCCCTGCATCACCACCTCCCCTGCAACACCACCACCCCTGCATCACCACCACCCCTGCATCACCACAGCCCCTGCATCACCACCACCCCTGCATCACCACCCCTGCATCACCACCTCCCCTGCATCACCACCTCCCCTGCATCACCACCTCCCCTGCATCACCACCCCTGCATCACCACCACCCCTGCAACACCACCACCCCTGCATCACCACCTCTCCTGCATCACCACCACCCCTGCAACACCGCCACCCCTGCAACACCACCACCCCTGCATCATCACCACCCCTGCATCACCACCACCCCTGCATCACAACCTCTCCTGCATCACCACCACCCCTGCAACACCACCACCCCTGCATCACCACCACCCCTGCATCACCACCTCCCCTGCATCACCACCACCCCTGCATCACCACCTCCCCTGCATCACCACCTCCCCTGCATCACCACCACCCCTGCATCACCACCTCCCCTGCATCACCACCTCCCCTGCATCACCACCTCCCCTGCATCACAACCTCTCCTGCAACACCACCCCTGCATCACAACCTCTCCTGCATCACCACCACCCCTGCAACACCACCTCCCCTGCATCACCACCTCCCCTGCATCACCACCCCTGCATCACCACCTCCCCTGCATCACCACCTCCCCTGCATCACAACCTCTCCTGCAACACCACCACCCCTGCAACACCACCACCCCTGCAGCAGCACCTCCCGTGCAGCACCACCACCCCTGCATCATCCCCTCCCCTGCAACACCACCTCCCCTGCAGCACCACCTCCCCTGCACCACCACCCCTGCACCACCTCCCCTGCACCACCACCTCCCCTGCAACACCTCCCCTGCACCACCACCCCTGCACCACCTCCCCTGCACCACCTCCCCTGCAACACCTTCCCTGCACCACCACCCCTGCAGCACTCACCATGTACTTGAGCTTGTGCTTGAGGCCAATGATGTGGGAGACCACCGTGTTCTCGTCACACTTGGCCTCACACAGGTTGCACACACACATTGTGACGGCTTTGGGATCCAGCTTCTGGAACTCTGTCAGGTACTCCAGTCCTGCAACAACAACAATCATCATCATCATCATCATCATCATCATCATCAACATCAACAAAGACACCACCACCATCATCACAATCATCACCATCAGCATCATTTTGATAACATCATGATTCAATACTACAGTCACATAGTTCAATGCAAGTTGACTCATCAAAGCCATAACATTAATTACACAACCATAATATTATGAAAATGAATTAATTCAAATTTGGTAATTTTTAACTCACATTTGCTGCAGAAATGGGGCTGAATGGCCTCTGAGCAGGTCCAGAAAACTCCCCGTATTGATAAACAAATGTCCTTTTATCTCTTCAAGATTGTGTGTATTTGTTCTTTTACACCGCACTCAACAGTATTCCAGTTAAAACATGGTGGTGGCGAAAAATCGAATCTAGATCAGACAACCCATGGATTGACATTGTGAGCAACGTTTCACGCAGTAGTGATATGATAACACACCATCAGCCAAGTCACCAGGTTTGCCCGCCCAATCCATAATATATTAAGTCACCTCTTATGACCAGCATTGGTTGATGGGGACCAATTCTACCCTGATATCCCCTATGGAGTTTATCTCTACAAGGGGTAAACCCAAGTCACTCACCTAGTACAGTACAGTCTGTAACTGACTCAAACAGTTTCTCGATCTTGGATGTTCGATTCAAAGATATCATGCTTGGACGGATTTTCTTCCTGCTTTTCAGGATGATCTTAGCTGTAAAACAAGAAACAAACTGAAGGCCATGCTCTAAACATTAGAAACGTCACGGTTAATCGTCTTCCTGAAACCGTTTCATTTCGGCTTGTTTCAATGATATCAAAATATATCAAAATATACAATGCAAAGTCCAACTGTTCCAACAGAACAATTATCTCCACAATAATTCCTGACTGACATTAATTGCATTATTTCCTGTTTTGCATTGATGTTTGTGACCGTAAAACAATGCTTGTCATTCTAATTCCAGAAATGTGTGCCTTATTTGGAAGACATACTGCGAAATGCAACATTTGTGACCCACCAGGAGAGAAGGGACCTTATTGGTGCTGGGATACAATTGTGCTGTGACGTCACAAAGAGGTTTGACGTCAACTTACTTCTGTGAAGATCGCCATGTGTGCATACTGTACAAAAATATGTTATTTTTTCTCTCGTTGGTTAGTAATGTAATAAAAACATTATTTCAAACTTTTTCAGCATTCATGTCTACTTTCAATTCATCATTGTTTCTAAAAACTGCAATTATTACATAAACAGTTACAAGCCAGAAAATGAGTCCAAATGTTTGATGTCATGTATGTCTGGAATAAATTTGAATTGAAGGTTATTAATTGTATCTTTGTGTTCTGAAAATACTGTGGTTTTAAAATAAGATGAAAAGTCAAAATGTGATTTTCCACCCATAAGGTCCCATATCTCAGGGTTGGTCACATTTAATGAATGAATGTTTAGCGGGAATAACTAATACCAGCTTGCAGATTTTTCAACCGTCTAGGTTTTCTAATCAAACTGTATTCTGGTCATCTGGTCAACCGTTACGACCCTACTAAAAATGCAGGAAACACAAGTTTCAGATACATCTTCAGTTATCCAGGGTATAATATTTTAAATATAGGATAAATACCCTGGACCAGCTCACTACTACAGCATTGTTTTGAGTCTAGTTTGAATGATGAACCACCAAAAATGTTATCCTATCAAATGACACTGTTTTTCATGAGTAAAACAAGCGGTGATATACATTCTAGTACACAACTGTGTATCATCTCAACTTTATCTTGGAATGCCTAGCGGAGTCCCTGTGTCATAGTGTTGGGGTACAGGTATGACGACATCAGCCTAACAAACTCAAGGTTTTTTATAAGACAAGTCCAGAGGACTAGTGTTAACCTTATTTCACTAGTCCTATAAGTTTGTAACGAGTCCTGCTTGAACGAGACATAAATGTTTACAATATTTACACTTTCTTTCAGTTTTATCCTGTTCCAATTTGCAGCACAATTGAAGCATTGAGAACTGCTTTAGAATTACAGCCCTCAAATGCTACTGGATTCTTACTTGTCCTCAGCACAATTTACTAGTCTTGGGCTAGCAGACTAGCGGAAATTTCGAAGGCTGTACATACTGCAGCAACAGTTTGTAAATGAGAGATTTGTTTGTTAACGCCACAGCAATATTCCAGCCATACGAAGACATCTGTAAATAATCGAGTCTGGACTAGACCAATGATTGATATCGCGAGCATCGATCTATGCAGTTGGGATACGATGGTATGCATCAACCAAGTCAGCGAGCCTGACCACCTGAAGACCAATTCTAACCTTGATCTTCATGGGGGCAAAGTATGATTGATAAAGATGGATGTTTTCATCCTGCTACTCATGAACAAATACAATACCTATTACTTCACAGTATTATTGAAGCATTGCTGTGAAACAATATGTCTACTGTACACCTGACAGTGTTTCATGATTGACCTGTTTACTTAATCGTAAATAACAAATCAAGTAAATATTTTCTAATCCTCTGAATGAATTCCAATATTTGCTCTCAAAGTTCAACAATACTTCACATACTGCTATATTTTGAGACGCCTCTGCCAAAATGCTCACGAATGTGTATTAGTGTCAGAAGTGTTGATCGGACAAATTAATGCATACATACTTTCATTAATGTTGTGTTTTGATCATGAACTGCTTCAATTCTTTCTCAAAATTCTGTATGCCAATCCATACAGACACATTTGAATAAGAACAGAGAGGCAGAGAGGCAGAGACTTGTGAAACTGTCATCACATTTTGCGAAATAGCATCAATCGTAGATTTCGGAAAGTGATTCTTTTAAACATATAACATCAACGTTCATTTTGGGCTTCTTGCATACTCGGCATTGTATGCTTTTCATTTGTCTTTCCGGAACGATTGCAGGGAGTGGTCTCTGTTGAGTTTGATTGACAGCTGTCAATCAATTTCCATCAATCAATCTTTCATACTTACTTCCTTTTTTAGCAGCTTCAACATTCTGTAAAAAAACACAAATCATAGTGTTCAGTTATCAGATTATTATCTCAAAACTGACGGATACAAAACCAAACACCTACCTCGCCAGCTCTCAGCAACTGAAATAAAACTGTGTTAATTTAACCAAATTTACATTTATTACATTACATATTATTACATAATTAACTTAATATAAGACGTAGAATAAAGAGACCATCATTTACTACTCTGGGCAAAATCAGTTGCTAACATTGCTAAACAAATGTAGGAGTCATTTTACAAACAGCCAATTTCATATTGTAAATAAATTTTGAATATATGTATTCTTGACTTTGGCACAAAAGCCTACATAAATTTTAAAAATATTCTATTTTCCTTCTCCCATATCTGGTAAAACTTGTTACAAGAGTGTCACTGACAAAGACACGCACATCATGTTTTTCAGAAGAAAATTTGTACAAAACGGACAACATCTTACAATTTTCTTCTAAAAATTCATGTAGGTCTTCAAACATATATTGCCATAGTAACTTTGTATGCATTTGTCACAGAATATATAATAAAAAAACTGGTTTGAACTTCATGCTACCTTAAACTGTTTTGAATAACTATGCCAATTGTGGGCTTTTGTTTATCGTGTTTCAGCTATGTTCAGCAATATTCCAGCAATGTTTTATAGGGGCCAGGAAATAATTCAGTCTGGTCAAGAGTGAGTGAGTGAGTGAGGTTTTACGTCACTTTTAGCAATATTCCAGCAATGTATTATAGGGGCTAGGAAATAATTCAGTCTGGTCAAGAGTGAGTGAGTGAGTGAGGTTTTACGTCGCTTTTAGCAATATTCCAGCAATGTATTATAGGGGCCAGGAAATAATTCAGTCTGGATAAGAAAAACCAGTGATTGATAGTAAGAGCTCTTCCCAAGCCATTGGGGTACAACAACACATGACAAGCAACTAAGTTGCTATGCTTACAAAGCTGAGGCTCCATAAGTCCCTGTGTACTTAGCATGGGGGCCTAGCTTCGGTTGCTGGTGGATTATAGCCGGTGTTTTAAACAGTTGTAAATAATATTGTTGTGCTAAAGTATATTGACAAATTTGCTTTTAAATATAACTTTGTATTTATGACGCACTTGTATATACAAAAAACAATTCTCGTTGCTAAATAGCTGAAATAATGCAGATATGACATTAATAACTCACTCACTTTGCTAACAACCAACCTATAAGCCGCGCATCTTACAACCAGCAAAGGTTACTGGGGATCTATTCTAACCCAGAATCCCCACGTGGGCAGTAACATTTGTGCCTCAGATAGAGTATTTCAAAGAGAAATTTGATCTTCCATTCAATGAATTCGTCTTTTAGTTGCATAATTCACGTTATAGCAAGAAAGTTCTTGACTTAATATCACCAATTTTGGGACGTATTGTGCATCAAACAGTCACGAAAACACACACAAAATAAACGGACACAAATTCATTTTCTCTCTACATCGAAATGTGACAAAAAATAATTTTGTGACATGAAACATAGATAATCTTCTACTCTGTGTAACGTGCAATGTCACGAGGTTTTATAAAGGACATATAAGGTCATCGTGAGGTCATGAATCTGTGTGCTGTTGTTGTAGAACACTGCACTATGTCCAACTGAATCGCTTGACCAGGTGCATTCAGTTACAGTATATATATCAGGGTATGATTTCATTGTTTTATCACATCCACTAGGCGAAACCTAGTGAATTAATCAGGTTGCACCACCAAATTATTGGCTGCACATTTTATCATAAATTGAAACACTGTATTTTCAGTTATTTTGAACAGTAACTAAATTCAAACTGAAAATGAACTAGAATGTGCTCTAGTATTTTATTTTGAGGAAATCTGTATTATGGCTTTTGACATCTTCATATCCAGTATACAAACTTAAACCGAAGTTTCAAACTATCTGTTTGTTGTGATTGTAACCACCTGAGTGACTGTTCTAGTGGTATTTGTGAAGAATTAGTTCCACAAGTTCGCTGCCTTCAGCCCTATGCATTTCTTTATTTTAAGGAACTTTTGTTTCCTGGATTCTAAAAGATTTGTAGCCGGTTCTAAAAGAATTAAGTTTTCCACTGTTATCAAATATAACTGCTGCCGTGCACTTGCGGTGGGAAATGTTATCTGCACTTGGTGCAACCTGGCAATACAAGTTACCTGCACTTGGTGCAACCTGGCAATACAAGTTACCTGCACTGGGTGCAACCTGGCAATACAAGTTACCTGCACTTGGTGCAACCTGGCAATAAAAGTTACCTGCACTAGCAATGTTTTACCTGCACTGGTGCAGCTTGGATATAGCGAAATCAATCCCTGTATGTATAGGACATAACTTGGTTATATCGAACAAGGATATAATACATTATCAGTATAAGGAAGTATTTAAAAAGTCAACTGCATTAGTATATATTATCATATTAAATTCACACGAGTAACAATTTCTTCAGAACGAGTTAACGGCTATATAGCGTGCTGATATTTTATCCCAAAGAAATATAAAACTCAATATAGTGTAACAGGAGAAACGAACCGGTCAAACTCAATCGGTGTCGGTCATCATGAGCAGTGAATCAAACAACGAACATGTAGTAATCCCATTATCTCTACAGTATATTACAGACATTCATATAGTAATCCCATTACCTCTACAGTATATTACAGAACCTCATTTAGTGACAGTAGCAATCAGAGGTGAATCAACACTTACACCAGTCACGTATGTTTATCGGTGGAATATCAACATTATCTTGACCATCATGAGATGTATTTTCAAGGATATATGTCTTAAGACTACTCATACTCACTACTGAATCCTTACGCTGCGATATGTATTCCAAAAGGTTGCCATGCCCTTGAGTACAAAATACTTCCATGATCTCTTGCACATGTTTAATAGTTCTTTACCATGTTTACAGTTCTTTACAAAATACATACATTCGGTTCACGATTGGTATTATGGATAGTGGTAGAATCATCATGGCGGACAATGTTTTGCAAATAATGAGCTATGGACATACAAACAAATTTCAACAGTCGCCTGGACTTTGTTATAACAGAGACCATATACCGAGATATATATGTCTCTGGTAAAACCATGGTTTCCTTCATCAGATGAATGAAGTCTAATCATGGCTCTTAACATCATTTTCAGTTGATTTTAGTTTTATTATATGGACTATTATTAGCTGAGCTTTCTAGACCAAACAAAATTTTATTAGACACAGGTTTCGGACAAGTGGTTGAAGTTGCAGACTGCTGTGTGCTGTGGAGAGGGCGTATGGTGGGGTTACTCTCCTGTTAGTGATGAGTCAGCAGAATATTGAAATGTACTTCTGTGTCTACATGGACATAAATTATTGAAATATTAACACATCAACTTCCTGTAATGCAGGTTCTATTTCTGCATCAGTATTCATGAAGAACACAGTCAAGTCATACAGTTAGAAATTGACACTAGTCCTATTGTCCTTGCCAAACTGCCCAATAGTTAAGGTATCACAGGGACAAGTAGAACTTTGCCACTATTAAAGGTTTTGCTATATGTCGTCATTATATGGACTAGTGGACTAAAACAGTTAGTTTCTATCGCTGTTATCAGGAATGCTTGATCAAGTTATATAACAACATGTGGAATTCTTTTCTTGTGATCCCTTAAGTCTGCACAAGAAAAGAACCTGTTTTGAAAATTTCGATTGGGTGTTTATCAAATCTGGTACAAATGACATCTATTCACCGGAATAGAATTTGATACCATCTTAAGGAATGCATCAAAGTAACAGGTTTTAGTTGACAATAAACTAGAAGATTCCTGTAAAAACACAGTGATAAGAATTGAAGACTGAAAAATCAAATTCATCCTTACTCGCTAGATCTCACAAAGCAAGATCACTTGTTTTTACTTTTCAATTCAGATTACCTTATCTCTGATGCAAGGTACTGGCCATATGTTGCCATGGTAACACTTCACAAAGCTTGCACAATCTGAGTATGTGGCATCAGATTCTGGTTGCTCTGTCAATATGTGGTAAAACTCCCCATAGCTACTGTATTATCGATGTGAGAAAGCAGTGTTAAAATTGAACGTAGGTCTGGGGTCCCTGAGATGTCAGGTTGTACTGTTTTAACAATAATATAAAGTCAAGGACCCCTTAAATTCAATCCTCAATTTGGAACACTTGAAAGTGTCACATGTACATACATTTTACTCTCAGTGAGATCATTATGCTTAAACAAGAGCCCAAGGACCTTATCACTGAGGAGATCCAGCTTGGCCAACAGATAGGGTGGGTCTGTATCACTGAGGAGATCCAGCTTGACCATCAAATAGGGTGGGTCTGAGGGTCTTGATTCACATAAAGACCTTACTAAGATTAACCAATTATTTTGTTATACCGAAATTTAAGTGCCGTATTTCACCTTTTCACAGTATTCTGTTATATCACAATTACAATTCAGCTGAGATCTTCCTCAGAAAGATAAGGAAACAGTGTACTGCTACCTGCAGACACCATGTTGTTTTCTAGCAGATAGAGTCAATATTGATCACGTGACAGGTTAATAGTGGTCTTGTGACAAGTTAATATTTGAGGTCAGTGTCTGTCACATGATCTGGGCAAACCTTTCCGGGTCGGTTTTCCACTGTTAGGTCAGCATCGAAACATTAGTATATTGTTTCATCACAATATGGATTAACCAATGAAATTCAAAGATTCTTAATAAAAACACAGCAAGCAAACATTTAGGATCACAATGTGCAGCTCGACTTGTGACTGACAAAAACACAAGAACAAACTCATTCTTAGTGAATTTTGCAGGCTGCTTGTTCTAAAGGTGAGCAAAAGTATACTACCAAGTTGTAAGTACTTTCATTTCATATCTTAATGCAGAACAAAATGCAGGACTTGGTGAGAACTCAGTTATATAATACTTGTTAGATTTAGCAGTGATAGCAATTGGCACTAGTCCTGTAGTCTGTGCCAAACTGACGAATACTTAGGTATCATAAGGACTGGTAGAAATTTGCCATTTTTAAGGGTTTTGCTATATGTTGTCATCATAAGGACTAGTGGAATAAACATGTTAGTTTCAAATGCTGTTTAGAAGACTATTTGGGAACCCACTACAATTCATTCATAGACAATCCACTGTTACAAGCACATTTCTTTAAGCACACGTAAAATTTCAGTTGGAAGTCAGTTCCGCAGCAACACTAGTACTTCAGTACTGAACTAATATTTCCTTGCACTATACACTTAGGGTGCTGTTGTTATAGTCAACAAGCAGAGCTGCACCTTGCTGTCTGACAGATGCACACAGGCTTACGTTTTTGTGTTTTGATCCAGACAGATGGGACTGGAAGGTGACGGCCGATGTGCATCTGGCATCACACAGCTGCAACAGAATACACATTTATGTCACACAAATAATGATACTATTACTTGCACAACTGATGATAGATAGTTAACAGTGAAGAGGACATCTGTTGAAAATCGTAAGACTTTTAGTGAGGACAGCAATTAGTCAGGATTAATGGCAATGCTGTAGTATTAGCGGGAATCATAAATGTAAACTTTGGGTTGTATGATTGTGGCTTTTGGCTCCATTTGGTAGTTTCCATAAACTGTCCATTTAAAAAATATCACCTAATTATGTTGGGCTTCTCACCTTGCAAGTGAACTCGGATGGAAACTGACATTTGCCAACATCATCGGGGCGGAGTTCTCTGTCTGAAGGGTTGACCTTGGGAAAGGTCATGTTGGCCTCCTCCAGCATCTTGTCTGTGATGCCAGCCTCCTTCAGGTACCTCGCCGACCTCGAAGCATCCTGCTGCTGAGGGCTGGTCACACAAAGACATAAGTAAAGTATGTATTGGGATGATGTTGTGAGGGAGTTTAGTTTAACGCCGCTTAGGACAGTATTTCAGTTATATCACAGAGTGTCAGTTTGATGCGGGATGAAAATCCAAAGTGATGCAGGTCTCAGACCATTACCACTTAGGTGCTGACAAACCGAGAAACAATTACAATCAGGGTGAATTTGGAAACCAATCTAAATGCCCTGATTAAATCTTAATTCCATTGAAGAAATATATATCCTATCAACGTATCAGCTCACTCACCCTCTTAACCTCCAGGGCTCGCATTTCAGTAAACCTTAAATTACCTGACCTTGACTTTCAATACCATTTAACCGACCAATAAAACGTCAAGATAAGGAAAAAGAAAATGGGTAAGGGAAGCAACTTGTATTACCTAGAAACCAAAGCCACCACCAGTTTTTATGGACATGAAAACATCCTTTACATCAAAAAGATTTCTGAGGGCTTTCTTTGAATGTCAGCCAGTTTTTCAATGTTGAATTTCTCGCAAACTCTATCATAATCAATGGCACTGGACACTATGTTGTTGATATCGCCAACCCAACATTAAGGCTGCTTTGTAACTTGCATTCTGAGGTTAGAGGTGAGGTGAAATTGGGTTTAACGTCGCGTCCAAGATTATTGCACTTATATAGCGACGTGCATGTACGTGTGTGTTTGTGTGGCTGCTTGTACTAGTCCAGACTGATGCCGATTTATAGTGCTAGCTCACTGAGATACCATGCAGTACCCCTTAATGCCGAGCGCCAGACAGGGTAACAACAAGTACCATCTTTTAACTTCTTTTGGTATGACACGGTCGGGGATCGAACCCCGGAACCTCTGCTCTCTGGGCGGACGCTCTACCACTAGACCACGGAGGCGGTCTGGTATGTTTGACCTGGTAGGGTAGCCAATCAAATTGGCCAAAGGAGATCAAGGGAAACGTAATGTAAGATCGCAAAAACCTTGTGACTGGGTCCAGGAGTTAGTGTAAGTTTACCTAAATGCTAACCCTGGAAATACAGGACATGCAGCTCACTGGGTCTTGTGCTTTCTGAGAGGAAGATTATTTACAATTTTCTTTTACTGGCAACAACAAATCTGAATCCAATCGTATGACATTTCTAGACCTTGTGGTTTCTTCCAAGAATATTCAAAGATTTCAAATAAAAAGTCACTTAAAATACCCAACATATTTCTGTTTTATTAACTCAACAGCAAACCTATGGTAGATGATGATGCTGGACTCCCTAACTTCAGACTCTTCCTGGCCATGGTTGAGAAGAAGAAGAGTAAACAGATGGACAGATGTACTCTCAGACCTTCTCACTAATGAGCCAATAAATGTGTAACCATACTGGATATTTATGGTAAACAATGGTTACCATGGATACCCATAATCCTGTAATACCTGTCATGTTCCATGATCATCGGTTCCTCTTCTTGATTCCTATCCTGGCAGCCTGAGATCTCAGCAGAGTCCTCAGTTCTTGCACCTCCCCCATACTGTGACACTCCATATCCGGACCCTCGACCAAATGCTGACCCTCGACCATATCCGGACCCTCGACCAAATCCTGACCCTCGACCAAATCCTGACCCTTGACCATATTCTGTAACCCCACCTCTTCTTCCTGACCCTCCTCTGGAGCCAGACCCTCTACCATTACCTGATTCTCCTTCATACTTTGACCCCCCCTCATAGTCTGACCCACCTCTGTAGTCTGCCCCCCGACCATAAACTGACTCTTCTCCATAGTTTGGTCTTTCTCCACTACCTGACCCCCCGGTTCCATAGACTGAACCGCTAAGATATCCCGACTCTCCACTGTGCCCTAACCCCCCTCTGTTCCCTGATCCCCCTCTGTTACCTGACCCCCCTCTGATCCCTGAACCCCCTCTGATCCCTGACCCCACTCTGTTCCCTGACCCTCCTCTGTTCCCTGACCCCCCTCGGTTCCCTGTCGCTCCTCTGTTCTCTGCATCTCCTTGGTTCACTGACCCCCAGCCTTGATCACTACTCCCCCTGCCTTGTCCCTGATCAGCTGACACCCCCTTTGCAGCTGCCGAATACCCCCTGCCCCCTTGTCCAAAGGCAAACGGCTTGTTTGTGTCTAAAACAAATGGGAGTTTGATATCAGTCAGAAAGTGCAGGACATATTTCCTACAAATGTGAATGAAATTCAGTGTTTTTCATGACACATATATCCTTAATATTGTTTTAGCACTAATAAATGCTAAAAATCAACTTTAATCGACATTTGCATGAATTACTATTCACCAGGTGAAGAGGAAATAAGTACCTCTGAACGTCACTACAAACAACAAAGAAGTTCTCATCTGCAAACGTTTCATGTCTTTATCTTTTTACAACTTCTAAAAGCCTATCAAAGACGACCAATATGCCAACCATATTCCAAGCCGGTATTCCACCCATATTCCAGCAGCTTGAATCATGTGGAGCAAACAAATGTTGCCAAAATGAGCAATGAATCCTGCTGTTGGGGTGCAATCAATTTCATAATATCATACCCTTTTCTCCTGTACAGTAAGCAGCACATCTAATTTCTCTTTTTTATAGAATAAATTTTCAACAACAAAATTTAATTATCACAATAACATGCCTTAAAACAACTTGAACCTGTCTGTCTGTTTGTCTTGTCCTAGTCTTGACTTGTGCAGGTTTTATAGTTCTTGCCAACTGAGGCACCTTGCAACAGTTTAACATGGATACCGACTCCACACCAACCACTCCCTGTTTATCCCCTGAATGCCCTGCCAGCACCAGGGAGAGTAGTGAGTGAGTGAGTATGGTTTTACGCCGCTTTTAGCAATATTCCAGCAATATCACAGCGGGAGACACCAGAAATGGGCTTCACATATTGTACCCATGTCGGGAATCGAACCCATGTCTTCGGCGTGATGAGCGAATGCTTTAACCACTAGGCTACCCTACCACCACTACCAGGCAGAGTAACAATAAGTACCATTTTTTAACATCTTTTGGAATGATGCAACCAGTGATCAAACCACTGACCTTCCACTCGCCGCGCGGGAGGGAGGTCATTTTGATAAATAAGCCAGGGACACACACATCCCATTGGAGAAGCATCATCAAGTGAAAACAGTTTATGAAAGCTAAACGCTCCACGTTGTCATAAAAAATGGCAGCATATGTTCTGAGATGAGGAGGCAATAATTCTATTTTGAACATTTTACTGAGCAAATATGGCAAACAAATCAGGAAATACTGGGTAGATTTCCCCCTGGCCAACCTTCAGCTGGTGCGTCATCATACTTGGTGCTTCCCCGGCTTTTTTCGAACTCAATCTGCTTCTGTGTGTGCATCAAGCCCTTGGTGTGGCGTATGTATTGCTGAGGAGATGGACATTTCAATTATTATCGGAAATTCTTGAACATTTTATAAGCTAAGAAATGGAAAACATTTGTGAATGCTCATATATTTTCCCTTGCAACAAATGACATGCTACAGCAAGTCCTAGTTTATTATTAAAAAATCAAACATTTTAAGACAAAATAATCATAATTATCATCAATAGAGTGAAACAGTCCTCGAAACTATTTGTAATATCATCACAACAGTGTCTGAATCTGTTTGCAATATCAAAACAGTGTTTGCAACTATTTATAATATCATCACAACAGTGTTTGCAACTATTTGTAATATCATCACAACAGTGTCTGAAACTGTTTGCAATATAAAAACAGTGTTTGCAACTATTTGTAATATCATCACAACAGTGTCTGCAACTATTTATAATATCATTATAACAATGTCTGCAACTATTTGTAATATCACAAGTGTGTCTGCAATTATTTGTAATATCATCACAACAGTGTTTGTAAATGTTTGTAATATCACAAGAGTGTCTGCAACTATTTGCAATATCATCACAACAGTGTTTGCAACTATTTGGAATATCGTCACAACAGTGTCTGCAACTATTCATAATATCATAACAATGTCTGCAACTATTTGTAATATTATCACAAAACCGTTTGCAACTATTCGTAATATCAACACATAAGTGTTTGCAACTATTTGTAATATCAACACAACAGTGTTTGCAACTATTTTAAGATCATCCCTTCAGCGTCTGCTACTATTTTTAATATTATCATGATAGTCAATATACGCTCCATTCCACAACCACTATGTATAACAGGCTCTCAACACATACATACCCCTTTATCCTGAAAGGATATTTTGCATGTGACACAGAATGTTTCATCATCATTGACACCCTCTCCAACTGCAGAAGCTGGTGGCATGGATGTTGCTGCTGCTGCTGCAGCTTTCTGGGGCGGTGTGGATCCTGACTGGGGCTGTTGTTTTGTTGTCGACTGAGGTTGGTTTGCCAGTGACTGTTGTGTTTCTGTTGACACAGGTTGTTTTGCTGATGGCTGTGGTTTTGTTGTTGACTGGGGTTGTGTTGCTGGTGACTGTTGTTGTTTTGTTGTTGACTGAGGTTGTTTTGCCAGTGGCTGTTGTTTTTCTGCTGATTGGGGTTGTTTTAATGGTGGTTGTTGTTTTGTTGGTGACAGTGTTTCTTTTGGGGATGACTGTTGTTTTGTTGCAGACTGGGGTTCCTTTGCTGCCAAGCTGGGATCCTTTATTGACAAGGACCCTTTTGTTGCTGCTTTAGATTGTGTTGCTGTTGCTGCTTTAGATTGTGTTGCTGTTGCTGTTGCTGGTTTCACATTTGGCCCAGAACTCCTGTGAGAATCTGCAGAAAATATTTTCAAAATGTACAATCCAAAACTTGTATGTCGACAATATGTGTTCCTATGGCAAGATCAAGATGTGACATCTCAATCATTTTTAAGATGCAGACAGTATGAAATGATATGGTGAGGTGAGGTGAAATTGGGTTTAACGTTGCGTCCAAGATTATTGCACTTATATAGCGACGTGCATGCACGTGTGTGTGTGGCTGCTTGTACTAGTCCGGACTGATGCCGATTTATAATGCTAGCACACTGAGATACCATGCCGCAGTTTAACATGAATACCCCAATCAGACACAGTATACTGACTCCGAGCCGACCAGTCCTTGCTTTAGCCCCTTAATGCCGAGCATCAGACAGGGTAACAACAAGTACCATCTTTTAACGTCTTTTGGTATGACGGGGCCGGGGATCGAACTCCGGACCTTCCGCTCTCCGGGCGGACGCTCTACCTCTAGACCACAGAGGCGGTCTGAAAAGATATGCCCAGTTTTAACAATAATGTCATGAACAGGAAAATACAGAATGTGAGTACACATGCTGGATATAGTCGCTGAAGATTGCTCATATTACCATTTTGAAGGGCTTGTTCAGCTGTCTGCTTGAAGGTTTCCAGCACATCGTTGGTGTGCATAAGCCGGGCATGGATGACTCCCCGAGTATGAGCCCTGTATTGCTGCAACCAAGCAAACAGAAAACATCACTGGACATTTCAGTAACTACGATTGTGACCAATGATCCACACCTTCGGGCTACACAATCAACGGAGTCTAAATCAACAAGCTAGGTTTGCTTTAACAACTGTTACACCAACACTAACTAGTAGTGAAAATTAGTTGTAGAAACGAATATTTTCATCCACTGCACCATACTTGACACTGCCAACTATAAATCGTCAGTGTGCCAGGTATTTGGCCAACCTATCTATGAAAAAGATGGCTTATGCACTACAGACAAGAACACATGCAAGTGTCATGATAGGTATCGGATGGTTAGCAAGGTATTGTGATACGTGTCAGATTGCTCAAGTGGAGCATAGTCCCAGCCCTAGAGTCTAATCACTCGATCATCTAGTCGCCTCTTACGACTAGCATCGGTTGCTTGTTACCTATTCTAACCTAGAATCCTATGTATATGTAAAAAACATTTTCTCACTAGAATCATCTCAATTGTACACATTTACAGTAAACACCAAACAGGTATCATACTCTTGTTTTCGTGGCTAGAATCTTACAAATGTAAAACTTGGTTAAGAATCTCTATTACTGTGCATTACATGCAGAAGGTGAGGTGTGGTGACATGGGGTTCAACGTCGCGTCCAAGATTATTGCACTCACACAGCGACATGCATGTACGTATGTGTGTGTTTGTGTGGCTGCTTGTACTAGTCTGGAATGATGCCAATTTATAGTGCTAGCTCACTGAGATACCATGCCGCAGTTTAACATGAATACCCCACTCGACACAGTATATTGACTCCGAGCCGACCAGTCCTTGTTTTAGCCCCTTAATGCCGAGCGCCAGACAGGGTAACAAGTACCATCTTTTAACGTCTTTTGGTATGACGCAGCCGAGGATCGAACCCTGGACCATCCGCTCTCTGGGCGGACGCTCTACCACTAGACCGCGTAGGCGGTCTACATGCTGTAGGGCTATACATGGAATAATGAACTGACAGAAAGTTAGGCCCATACCGCTTCATTGGCGAAGAAAGCATTACAAGGTTCACAATAGCGGGACTCTTGGCGACTTCCCTTTCCAACCAATGAAGGCGACGGGCCTGGCTTGGAGATCTGGGATGAAGATGTTGCTGTTGCTGTAGATTTAGTTGCTGTAGATGTTGTTGCAGGGGACGTGGTTGCTGCAGAAACTGGTGCTGTAGACATAGTTGCTGTAGATGTTGCTGGAGGTTTAGTTGCTGTAGATACTGGGGATGGAGTTTCTGCTGCTGTAGATGTAGTCTTTCCAGCTGGAACACATTCCTCAACTTTGTCAAGCTCTTGGGTCTGCTGTTTACAAGACGGAAGGTCTGTAGGTTGACCTGTGCTGGGTTGATTGGACTGTTCACTTGAACTACCCAGACCTTAAATAGAATACAGATTATTGTTTTGCTTGTTCCTTTGTAGCTTAATGCCACACTCAGCAATATTCCAGCCATATGATGGCGGTCTGTAATAAATCAAGTCTGGACCAGACAATCCAGTGATTGACATCATCAGCATCGATCCCACACAATTGGGATACGATGACATGCATCAACCAAGTCAGCGCGCCTAACTACCTAAACCCATTCATCGCCTCTTACATCAAGCATAGTCACCTCTTATGGCAAGCATGGGTTACTGAAGACCTATTCTACCCCAGATCTTCACAGGTCAAATACAGATTTTAACGAGAAAGCAACCCAACAAGTACTGACAATGGACTTGGAGGTAAAATGGGTCATATGTTTCTGAATCGCTTTTCAGATTCAATTTCATTTACATTTTATTTTTTATGGCTGACCAAACCTGTAAATGCTCTAAATTCTTGTCTGAGTATGCCATGTGAAGACAAAACCATACTAATAAAGATGACGACATATGAAATACATCATAGTCTCTGATCATGCTTCTTGTTGTTCATCATGTTTTTGTTGTTGGTATTTTTGTGCAGGGATAGAAATGTCATTTTTTTTCAAGTGAGTGAGTGAGTGAGTTAATATTCAACGTCACATCGGCAATATTTCAGCCATATCGTGACGAAAAGTATTACATTATTTAACACATATATCTAAACTTTAGAAAGACCTGTCATCAAAGGAAGGTACAATAACTAGAATATCACAGAGTCTATTTAAAACTAGTTGAGGAACATTTAAAAGCAGAAAGAATTAACAACACAATATAAAAATGGGCTAGAGATCGTCAGTAACTAAAGAGAGATCACCATACCAGGGACCATGGGGACTTACAGTGCCTTTGCTTCCTGCAGGTTGGATTTATATCACTTCAGTCACTGGCGATATTTTACCAGTTAAGCATATTAAAATTCTGGCATGCATATAAATACTTCGAATGATGTGAGACTTACATACCCTCTTAGGGGGACAATAATTTTACACTACTTCAACCCCCCTTGAGGGTACAGCCACTAACATAATAAGTTATGAATTTGCACTGCCAATTTCTAAAACAATACAGTAAATGCATCAATTTTATTAATAAGTTCTATTTCTTTTAAAAACATAGTATTAAAAGAGAAATAACTTTACTAAGAAGGTCCTTCACTGTTTTTACACTGAAATATTTATCCCTTGTGATGGAAAAATCAATACAGTCAAGCAGGACATGCTTGACCGTGATTCTTTCATCACAAGGGACACTAAACGGAGGATCCTCGCCTTTTAACAAATACTCATGGGTATATCTCGAGTGGTCAATACGACATCACCTTCAAATCTGGACTGACAACCCAGGTCGATGTAAGCGATATTTGGTTTAATATCTCATGTAATTTATTGATACCTGCTATGGCGTCCCACTTCTTTTGCATTAGATCTCGGATGTAAGATCTAATCACGGGTTTAAAAATCAGTGTAATGGATCAGAAGTGGTGTCACAGATTTGTTGAGTGCTGCTTTTGCAGCAGCCATTGTGTTACCAATGATACCAACATGGCTTGGTAACCAACAAAAGACGATGTCATATTGGCCAGTAGCAAGATCATTAATTAATTTGAGAATTTGGATTAAAAGTGGATGTTTGGATGACTTATATTTTTAATCGCCTGAAGGCATGAAAGAGAATCCGGAAAAATTATGAATTGTTTATGTTTACTGATATATTTTAGCGCTGTAAAAATGGCATTTGCTTCTGCAGTGAATATGGAACTGTTGTCAGGTAATCGTGAAGATATTGTTGCACTAGCAACTGCACCACCATCCTTAAATTGGATCCATCTGTAAATTTAGATTTATAAGTGTCATAATTGTTTCTTTATTGATTGTATGCTTGTTGGTAAATTAATTGGTTAGTATCTGATTTCTTTAGTTTTGTTAATGTAAGGTCTACGTCTGGCTTTACCATTTGCCAAGGAGGAGATGAGAAAAGCTGAGTAGGAGCTATATCTTGGAGTTTAATAATAGAAGCTGACATTGCAGGTTTTATTCTGATTCCGAGTGGTGGAGTGAGTGTTGATTTCTTATTGTGTACCAGAGGGCATGATACTGATGTTCAGGTGTGCACTTTGGAATTTGCATGTGCAAATAAGAAGATAAACAATATGTTTCAAAGATGAAAAGAAAACATAATTCTGTTGCTAGCGCATGTTCATCAGTTTCCATGGTTTGTCCAGTTTACATGTTAACTACATTCTCACTGGCTTTACATTGCACACATCGTCACAAGGATAGTAAGGCCACACATTTTTACTTTTATGCTTCACAGATTTATTCCAGCTTTTCCACACAAGGTTGGCCAAACTAAAAATAAATAGCTATGTCTATCATTTATTTACTTATACGAAGGTCATTCTGCTGTGGAGTTAAAACAGCAGCTGTCTTCTTGAACAACTGATAGTGATGTAGACATTGAATTTATACATAACCTTTTATATTGTATAAGAGAATATATAGTACTAGCAGGGAACAAAATAAAAATAAATATTTATTTGTTTCATTTATTTCTTGGACTAGCTGCTTTTCAGTAGGGTCGGTGGGGGCCCGTAAAACGAAAAACAAAAAATGTGTGAAAAGGTGTGAAAACTTCTACAGGGGTATTATCACCTTGGCATTATAATATTGATTCGAAGAATCATTTTAAATTATCTCACTGATTTTAAAGAAAACTATAGGAATTTTAGATTTACAAAGATAATATTTTCTAAATGCGTAAGAAATCAACATACATGCTGCCAAACCACGTCCAAGGTCACTTGGTGGTATCTTACTTGTAGATTCTTCGGCAGGTGTAGTCTTGGTAGATGCTGATGCTGTTTTACTTGGGGATTCCTTTATAGATGCTGTTGATGACGTGTCTTTGGCACCAGGAGCTTGTTTGACATTTGTTTGCCCTGGTTCATCTTTGACAGTTAAATCTTTGTTGTTAGTTGACTCTCTATTTACAGAAGTGGACACAGAACTTTTCTTATCAACAGAGTCACTCTTATTTTTGTTGGTGTCTGGTGTAGGTTTTGCACTTGAGTTACCTCCCCTTGGAATGCCTCTTGTATTGTTTTGTCCTCGGCCTCTATTTATATCTACCTTTCCCCGACTCGTATATCCATGACCACGATGGCTTTCATGAACCAATGCACTTCCTCTCCCTGCAGATCCTCTGCCACGATCTGGTCCCCCTCGACCATGCAAAGTGAACCCACGTCCACGATCACCTCCTCGTCCACGATCACCTCCACGTCCACGATCACCTCCTCGTCCAGTGGCTACTCGACTTCGTTCAGCACCCCGACCAAAGTAACCAACCCCTCGTCCACCCCGGCCATATCCCACTTGAACAGGAGCATATTCACTCCACTCTGGTTCCAAATGAGGATGATCACGATGAAGTAAAGCTCTTTTCGGAGGTGGTTCATATTCGTAATCATATTCTCTAGCATACGGCTCAAGCTCTCTTACTCGATTATATGGATCATGATAGCCGTGTGATGGTACACCAGAACCGCGTCGCGCTGGTACACCATACCCACGGCGAGGTGGTCGGGATGGACGCGGGTAAGGAGGTTCATCGTCCAAAAGTCCTCTTCTTTTCAGGCTCTCAAGTCTGTTTCGCGCCATGGCAATGGCTTGTTTTTCAAAGCCGCTCATGTTCACAAACTCGATTATTATTATTGTTGTTTGGATGTTTGGCAGGACCCAAAAGGCACTACAAATTCCCTATTCCATAGACTATTATTATTAAAGTAAACGCGAATCAGATATTGAACCTCTTGTTCATACATCGTCCACCTTGGTAAACCAATTATGCGTTAACAAGGCAGCGGTGCTTCAACGCATAGTGACATGCAAAGACGAATGAATCAGATGGTGCATTTCATTAATTATCAAAAATCTCAAAACTCGCGTCTGCCTTCTGCGGTCGCCTTCTGTCCAAATAACCGGAAGTAATCCGGTTACGAGTAAACTGGTATCCATTGTATGTTGCGCAATCCCTACACGAAGGCTCCTCACAGGGGTGTCGTTGTCTTCATATTGTCGGTGCAGTGTGAGAATGGAGTTCTAGTTGCATATCAGGGTAGCAAAAAATATATTTTACTAGTAGCCGTGAAATTATACACGAATACACGATATTCTAAGATTTAAACTAAATAGATATTCGAATACATGACACCTGTATGGATAACAACTTCTTTTTATTTTGTTATCAATTGAAAAATGTCATGTATCATGTTCTACCAATTTCTGAATGACCTTCAAAGACTAAACAAATACTCAATTTATATATTTCATTTCACCATGCATTCATTTTATACATATCTTGTTCTAACTCATTTACCAAATAAACACTGTCTTGTTATTCATGAGTGCTTGCATATCCGTTGTACCTTGGAAGCTACACTAGAATATATGACATACTTCATGTTTTATTTTAAAGAAAACCAAATCGTATAATCACAGAGTGAAGATACGGTGCCATTTTCACTCATCTGATGCAATTTCAAAATGATGTCCTGCAATGACACGTGATGGTTTTACGATAAACCACAAGTAACAACTAAGTCATTCTTATACCTATACAAAGTCATTCTTATACAAGTATACACAAGTATGTATGGCGGCCATTCGGTCAAAAAATACAAAGTACGCAATTCAGGACAAATATTACGAATAAAGAACTAAATGTTACAACTACTAAAGGTCATAATACAATATTAATAGTCAAATGTTACGAAAAGACGTCATAAGAAAAGAATGAACAATGTGTACGAAAGAACGTCATCTGGCGTTCTTTATTGTCAATGTCCTTTCGTGCTCACTGACGTTCTTTATTGAAAACGTCCTTTCGTGCTCACTGACGTTCTTTCGTACACATTGTTCTTTCTTTTCTTATGACGTCTTTTCGTAACATTTGACTATTAATATTGTATTATGACCTTTAGTAGTAACATTTAGTTCTTTATTCGTAATATTTGACCTTAATTGCGTATTTTTGTCCTTTTTTTCAACTTCGTATTTTTTGACCGAATGGCCGCCCATAAGTATGCTGTCGTGTTGATGGTCCATATGTAAGAGTGTGTCTACCTATAGATCTTGATATGGCAGATTAAAACTTATGACTGAAACTGGCAGATATAAGAATGTATATCATACCATATTGCCACATTAGACTGTGTCTGTCATAAAAGATGCCTGCATGTTTTACTTGTTTGTAAGATCCGTGAAGATCCGGGTTAGAACAGTTCTTCAGCAACCCATGCTTGCCGCAACAGCTGATTATGCTTGCCGTAAGAGGTGACTAACGGGATCGGGTGGTCAGGCTCACTGACTTGGTTGATGCATCGGGATCGGGTGGTCAGGCTCACTGACTTGGTTGATGCATGTCATCGTATCCCAATTGCGTAGATCGATGCTCGTGATGTCAATCACTGGATTTGTCTGTTCCAGATTCATTTATTCACAGACCGCCGTCATATAGGTGGAATATTGCTGAATGCGGCGTTAAACAACAAACAAACAAACAAACAAACACAACTTGTTTGTGAAACCTACACTGCTGTACGGGCGACATAAAGTGCCCTACTGCACTCACACTTTTACAAACATAACGAAGTCAGAGAAGATTGAAATTATTCATGTGTTCAGCTGATATTTATACATTGTTTATGCACAAACCAAGGAATTGTGATGTTTTTTTCTCTTTGAGTGTTACATATTGTATTAATGTATGCATACGTGAGATCTGTATTAGCTCTTACCACGGGGTCTACGGATTAGGCCTGTATATAATGCAGCCTGTTCTTTGAGTAGACTGGTAAACCAATTTATTATTAAACCATGTGAATAATCCATCAAATAACATTAAACAAACAAGCAAACAAACAGCAAGAATAAAACAGCATTTGTTCTTGTTGTTTAATGCAACAGTGCAATATTCCAGCTGTATGACGGCGGTCTGTAAATAATCGAGTCTGGGCTAGACAATCCAGTGACTGATATTATGAGTATCGATCCATGCAATGGGAGACGACGACAAGTAAATACCACTTTCTTCAGGAACCACTTTCAATCAATGACGCCATGATTTTCAGAGTCATTAAGATCACGAGGATTATAAAGACAAAACTTTATAAAGGCAATATTTGTCTCTTTTTGTAAGTAATATGTTCATCATGTGTCGTGACCTGACAGATCTGACATACCGTATTCGACGTAATAAGCGCACCGCTCTAATAAGCGCCCACGGCGATATTTGCTAATATATTGGCTCGTGAACAATCCCAATTAGCACCCTTTCCGATTGATCAATGTACACCATACTTATTTATTCGCTGATAATACGCACTCGTGTGTTAAATGCACCCTTAAGTATGGGCAGTTAAATTCTGGAAAAATATATCTCTCCTATATAAACATTTCAGGCTGTCAGCATAAACCACGACATTTATCTTTCAACTCTGTTTTTTCGACAAAATGATATTCTAATAAGATCCCCCTATTTCTAATTTTGAGAGCCCCCTGGGCGCTTATTACGTCGAATGCGGTGTTCACTTGTGCCGGTCACTAGGTCATACAGATATCAACGTTGTCAAGTCACTCTGAGATGAACATGACAAGGAAAGACATGTCCTCTCTTTATCTTCACCCACATCTTTATGATATGCAGGCGCGGACATATCTTTGGTGTGTTTGCACTCAAAATACCAAAATGCTAGTGCACAATTCGGGAAACAATTTGCTTTTGTTTGCCAATATATAGTCAAATAATTGTTATTCTTGTTGAAAAAACCATGACACTAATTGATTTTGTCAGTTGTTTCTTTAAATTGTGTGGTAGGGGATGCAGGGTGATATAAATATTCAATATGATGCTGGTACGCATCTATCGTCGGTCTTATGATAAATTGGAAAATATGCAGATACTCTGTTAACTAGCCATTTTATTTCTGCTGAAACCTCAATGATTTTTGTTTGTCACAAATTACACATTCGACTTAAAAATAGGGGATAATGTATTAATAAATAGATTGTTGAATACCATGATTCTATCATTTGCTGCGATGCATAATTCTTAAATATTGAATTTGGAAGCAGCTCGCGGTCACTATGTACAGTATAATTAACGTGTTCTGTTGGTTTGCGTGGCAACTTCGTTTTTGATGCTGCAGGGAAGACAGGACCCCAGTCTGTGATTGGCTCTTTTAATAGATTCAAGGGCAAGTAACTCTACTTTCGCTGGTTACTTCCGAGAAAAATCTTCAGCTGATTTGTGAGGACAGTCATTGACAAATGTCCCGTTAAAAACGTCTGTCACCGCTATCAATCATCGACAGTTTGTTATGCGAATGGTAGGTAATACATGCCAATGAGGTGACCACGTGTAATGTTATAAGGTGACGAATAGTAATTGTTGCCACAATTAACACCTCTTCCTCAGTCATTTTTTTTTGCAAATTGTAGGCCACGAAACATCCGTTGCGGTACACTGCTAGGTTGAGAGATTACGGTAGCAATGTAGCATTACACCAATATATATGTTTGTGCCGGACCTTCTTTCTCCAGAAACAATTGCATCTGCCTTCCCCTCTCAACGGTTGGATATCTGGACCAACTTGAGGATATCATACAAAAAGAAAAATCCAAAGGTTCCAAGAAAATGTAATAAAATACCTGAGGACTGTCATCTCATGGGGTGCAGGCTAAAACGGCACCTCAGCAAAACGTCACCGATTTCTCTGGCGAAAACGGCACCGCATTTGGCGAAAACGGCTACTATGTGTCGGGCGAAAACGGCACCTCTATTTTTAATAATGATAAGAACGATTTTTGTAGTAATATATATGGTTTATTTACATGGTATTTGATGTATTTACATGTTATTGGATGTATGTGATGTATTTACACGGACAGGTAAGAAGTCCTCGGCAATCTGAAAATATGAATAAAAGTTAAAATACAATATTCGTTCTGTTACAAAATTGCGGTTATTCTGAGAATTTATACAATAGCATAATGTAGTTTAATTTATTATAAGTAGTACCTCGAAGTCCAAAGTCCCCGGCTCTTTGGGGCGCAACAGTTCCCGGGTTCAGTTTGCCATGCGAATGAGGGTTGATACTGGTGATACTGGCGCCCGATTTGTAGATGTTTTCAACAGCTTGTTCCTTGCCCGGTGACGTTTTGCTGAGGTGCCGTTTTCGTTATAACCCCATCTCATGTAGTGACCATTTGTGTCATACAAACTGGGGCTGGGATGAGTCCAAATTTACTACTCAGGTACCCGCAGTAGCCGTCTGATTGGTAATGGTTTTACTGGGGCCAGGAATAATCTATTTTCATAGCAAGATATACACGTATAAAAGGATCAGGTCATGCATACACTAAGTATACTGAAGCTTCATCTTTTATAAAACATATTAATGTCAGAAGGAGTGTGTGAAAGAAATGCGAACATTAGTTACTTGTGTAGCCATGAATTTTTGTCATTAAACAATATATCAAGTGACTAACCATGGGTTTGGGTAGTCCTGTGGGTACCCGGGTCCTACTCAGTGCCCACCCGACCCGGGTACCCAAGTAAACCACTCCAGCACTAATACAAACCAAATATTTTCATACAATGTCACTCAAAAAGGAATGTAACTGGCAAAAAACAAACATGTATGTACAGAACATAAATGGGGGATCATGGATTTGATGAGGCCAGTTGGGTAACCTAGTGGTTGGAGCGTTTGCTCTTCACACCAAAGACCCGGGTTTGATTCCCGAACATGGGTACAATGTGTGAAGCCCATAGACATAAAAAAAGCTTGAAACATTATTTTGGGATTGGTCATCTTATTATTTTTCATTTGAGTAAATCTGTTTTTGTCTGTTTCAGAGTCACCATGGCAACTGCCTCCCCATCTCATGTTAGCAAGGAGAAACTTACTGATGAACTGTCTTGCTCCTTGTGTCTTGAGTGTTATAAACAACCCAAAGTGTTGCAGTGTCAGCATACGTTTTGTCTGCCATGTTTACAGAGGCTCATGGATGCTTCCTTTCCTAGTATGCAAATCACTTGCCCACTCTGTCGAGAACAAACCTTTGTACCTAATGGAAACATTGAGGCTTTGAAAACAAACTACATCGTGGAAAGCCTTCTGACTTTCATGGCCCAGTGTACAAGCATGGGCGGACACAGTGACCTTGAGTGGTCGGGCCAAACTGTTGCGAAATATTGCCAACTTTGTCAAGAGGAAAGGGAAACTGACATTTTTTGCGACGACTGCAAAATGTGGCTGTGTAAATCGTGTTCTGTGCCACACAACAGGCTCCCTGCTACGAAGTCGCATCGAACCATGGCTGTTGCTGACATTGTTACAAAGGCCAAGGACAAGTTGAAGGTCGTTGAAAAAGAAATGCAAGGCTTGGAGGAGGCGATAGAGGAACAACACCAGAAGGTTCTCATGAATCAGGAATTTCTGTCGCAACAGGCGGGTAAGGTTGCATCGCAGATTGAGGCCTCATGGCGGAAGGCAGTTGACATTATTACGGAAAAGAAAGTTGCTCTCATGCAGGACATAGCTTTGAGTGTGTCACAAATTGATGCTAAACAACAAAGCAAGATCACCCTGTTGCAGGAAAATGCACAACGTATAAAGGAAGGCTTGAGTTTCGTGAAAGATGTAAGGAAGAGTTCCGACGCTCATCACATTACCAATATGTTCGGACATGTTGAAGCGGTGAGGCAGACTGTGTCACATGATTCTTTGGCTGAGGATGATTTCGAGAAATGTCAGATTGAGTTCCATGCTGTCGAACCGCTGTCTCAAGCGATAAGTAGCTCATCGCTTGGACACATCTTGTGTGGAAAATCGTCAGTGGATGATTCCCCCGTGTACCCAGACAACGCTGTGACAGTAGGCGAGCTGGTCCATCGTCTTGCATATGGGTACTACATTACCGGAATAGCTTCAGCATATGATGGTAGTATCTTTGTGGCTTCCAACTGCAATTCTCTTAAGAAAATCAAGAAAAGCATTTGTGAAGAAGAGATCTACCACGTTGTGAAGCCGTGGGGGGTTGTCAAAGCTCCAAGTAGTGAGCTGATCCTCACAGACTGTGGGAAGAGTCTTGGTGGGGGGTCAGTCAATATTCTTGACTTGGAGGGCAAATTTGCCAGAGTGATCGCAAATGGTCTCTCTCTTCCTCGTGGAGTTGCAGTGGACAGTCACGGTCGCATCCATGTCTGCGATGAAAATGATCGATGTGTTTATGTGATGACACCGGAAGGAAGAATTGTCGCCATTATCAAATATTCTTGGGATGGCAAGTTTCTGTTTGAGGCGCCAAGGTTCATTACCATCAACAAGTATGACTACATCTTCATTTCAGATGGAGGAAAGTTTGTGAAAATGTTCGACAGTAATTTCCAGCTCAAATGGACATACAAGTCTCCATTTGCTCGGGCTGAGTTCTGGGACATCTTAACGGCTGACGTGGGCGTACTTTATGTTGCGGACTGGAATCATGGCATACATATTCTCTCAGAGGAAGGAGAGTTCCTGGGCCTGCTGAAACAGCCATTTAATGATATTGTTGTCAAGGAACCCACAGCGTTCTGTCTCAATTTCAACAGATCCTCGCTTTTAGTCGGGACATCAAATGGAGAAGTATTTGCTCTTGACACAGTTGAAACAGAATAAAGATGGCCTCTCACAATGCCGTTATCATTGCCATGCCATGAATATGTTGCAATGGGACTAACTTGGCTGTCTTCCAGTCTCAGATCTGCACCATCATAAGACCTATTGTCTCCTGTCTCCAAAGTCTAGCTGATGTATCTAGTTGCTGAAAATCCATTGGCGGATTCAGAGGGGGGTACACACTGCCCCGTTTTTTTTATACCTTACATGTTAACTGTGCCCTTGATCAAGTCACTTAATGACTTGTGTAATATGTATGCACAACCATTTTCAAAATTCTGGATCTGCCTGTGAACTTGTAAAAATGTGGCCCTACTGCTCAACCCATGGAAGTCATACAGAATAACAGCTGTCATAGTTGTAGCTTGAAGCTTTGACCAATATGGCTGAGATCTGACTGAACACAAAAAAACTATAAAATAGAAATCAGAATTGGAGGACTTGAGGACAATTGTGACTAGGAACACAAACTTTGGGTGATCTTGCCGGGCTGTGACCCAGTTTTTGAGCTGGATTGCCAAATATAGACAGAATTATTTTCATTGCGATGGAAATCATATTCTTGAAGATGTCACTACATTTATTATACATGTATTGGGAAATTCAGCTTATTTTCAATGCTTGTACATACCAGAGCAATAAATTTGCATGATAAACCAGTTCTCATTTGTATTCCTTGTATTATTCTTATACTATCACTTGGGATTGATGCTCATATTAATCACTGGATTGTCTGGTCCAGACTCGATTATTTACAGACCGCCGTCATATAGCTGGAATATTGCTGAGTGCGGCATTAAACAACAAACCAGCAAACCAACTATTAATTGGTTCAAGGTCAAGTTTTTACGAGTCAACAAGGCTGGACTCCCACATTGAGCCGAAATGCTTTCATGTAACTGAAATACTACCAAAGGTGGCTTGAATTGCAACTCTCTCACTAACTAGAGTGAATATTCTTAATTCAGTGTTACCTAATATCGCATTACCTACCGTCACTGCAAGTCCTGGGCTTAATAACAGATTTTGCCTATTTTAATTGAGTAACATTTTTTCCAAATTTAAGCCCAGGGCTCAAAAACCAAACAGGACTTAAATTGATATGAGGAAGGAACATCCCTCATGCACAGCTTAATGACACAATTCTCACAAATGGAATGAGAGAGCAACACTTCAACATAAGACATGATTTTCTTTTACAACTTGAAACTGGAGTCAAAAACATGTTCAAAAGTGAAATGACAGCTCTCAATAAGTAACAACAAATGCAGTTATGCCTGTCTGTCATATGCATTTAAGATGTCCATGTGAGTTTCCAGAATATCACCTATGTTAGGGGTCCAGAGTGGCTTGTAAATGTAGAAACCTCTAACAGAGCTTAAGGTGCAAGTTGGCCACACAGAAGCATGCTACATGCTACCATACATGTTGGGAGTGCATCTGGTGTGGTCTGTTGGACCATATGGTTTGTCTGTTTGTAAGCCCATGGGCTAAATATCGAGGGGGTTGAAAAACGTGCAGCCCCGGTAATATAATTGAGCTCCTATATTCCTAGATTCCAGGTGAATTGGTCCCCAGCAACCAAAGCTTGTTGTATGAATTGACAATATGGAAAGGGTGTTAGGTAATTACCTCAGGTTATAGGCCATTTCATACATGCATGACAACACACAAATATTTTCTAAGTTTATCATCACTTTACCGGTAAAAGTACATCCTATGACTCGTATTTATTACATGAAGCCAGAAAAGCAGTTTTCTAACATGTCCGACAGAACTTTAGTTGTTTGGTGTTTAACGCTGCGAATGGCAATATTCCAGCTCTATGACGTTGGTCTGTAAATAATAAACTCTGGATCAGACAGTCCAGTGATTGACATCATGAGTATTAATCTACACAATTGGGATACAATAACATGCATCAACCAAGTCAGCGAGTCTCAACACTTGATCCCGTTAGTCGCCTCATACGACAAACATAGCCATGTCTTATGGCAAGCATGGGTTACTGAAGACCTTTTCTACCCTGGATCTTCACGGGTCCAATCACGACAAAGCTGAATGTTATTGAAGCAACCATGTATACCACTCAAACTAATTAGACATTTTTGGACAATGTGGCATGAAAATCTGCACTGGGGGTGAAAAAAAGACAAAACACTGACTACAGTGAGAAAATAGTTTATTTTTCAAATCAACACAGTCATCCTCAAAATCATATACGCATCAATTTTCTTATCACATTACAGGTTCACATCTTTGGTAGCTAAATCTGTAAAAGTTTTGCTCTGTCTCTGAACCATGAACTGTCTGTTAAACATGTTTGTGAACCTTGCAGTTTCATAATACGGTTTTAGGTTTGTGCTTAAAACTTTAAAGGCATTTAGAAAATGCACTCTCAGTCAATTTAAGTAAATAAACATTTGAGAGATACTGCAGATTGTAATGCAGCTATTCATTGCAATCATGGGTTTCATACACTCGATTAAGACAAACAATATTACATAAACTGACAGGATTATTTTCACTTGGATGGCACGAAACATAGTATCAAGACATTGATTCGTACATATCATTTGCAATTAAACTTTCAACAAGTCACACAAATATATTCAATGAAATTTTGATTATTTAAGGAAGAATGAATAATATTGTATAAGCTTAAGATATACCTTGAAGATACCTCACACTTTAAATATCAAGATGGCTGAATGTGAAAGCAAAATGGAACTGATTGTCTCCCTTTATCCCAAGTTATCTCCCTTGTGAACCAAACTTGCATTTTTATATTAACAATAATATATGCATGCTAATGCATTCCAATTGTTGTGAACAATATATTTTAGTACCAATTCATTTCTGAAAGGTATTTCATCAAAAACCACAATACCTGATCACGTAAAACATTTTCATGCGAACATCAAAAGCATACACACCGAGCACTAGGATGTCGTTCATAATATGTACAGTAATCTTTCGCTTATTCAACCACCATACATACAAGCATACATATATCCCCTCACTGTAACAAATACAAGTGTTTTTTTGTCACCATGTTGAATCTTCTGTCATGTAATGTGATTATTGAGTTTGTACAAAGTGTATTTACACAATATATAACAAAGCTGGATTATTTCGTAATGTTTCATGAGAAGAGATGATGTTTGAGTTTCCACAGAGAAAAACCTTTCTGAAAAATGTCATTACTTAACATGCTTAGCTACTGGTCATTTATTAAATGGGTGGGATGGGGGTTGATAAGGGTCATAAAGAGTGAGTGAGTGAGTTGGGCTTAACACCGCTTTTAACAGTATTCCAGTTATATCACAGCGTGTCAGCTTAATGTGGGAGGAAAGCCCGAAGTGATGCAGGTCTCAGACGTTTACCACTTCGGTGAAACCCACAAGCACAGGTATGGTGCAGACAAACCTCAAAACATAATCGGGGCAAACCAGGATTCGAACCCACAATCATAGGTTTCTGGCGTGCCCAGGGGATGCAACTCTGCACAGCGAATCGCGGCGCCTTAGACGACTGGGCCACCCGTGCCCCCAGGGTCATAAAGAAATGACAGTAAGAGGGGGCCCGCCAAATTAATCACAACATGGGGGGGGGGGGGGGGGGGGGGGGAGGAGGAGGAGGAGGAGAGAGTGAGGAGGAGGAAGATGAGAGGAGGCATGGGAGGCATGAAAGAAAATGACCCAGTTCTATTGTTTCAAATATAAAAATTTAGATATTCCAACATTTCTTTGAGAGGCATTTAGAGTGAGTGAATGAGTATGGTTTTACGCCAATTTTAGCAATATTCCAGCAATATCACGGCGGGGGACACCAGAAATGGGCTTCATACATTGTACCCATAAGGGGAATCGAACCCAGGTCTTTGGCGTGATGAGTGAACGCTTTAACCACTAGGCTACCATCCGCCCCCTGAGGCATTTTGAACTCGAAGTAAGGATAAGATCGTTCCTAATTGTAATGAAATTGTTCATCCATATATCTTATCCTTATCTATTTGTGTAGTGTGTTTTGAGACGGGTGTAGTGGAAAAACGCATTTGGGGGTCCATGATAAAATGTAACATCAAATGGGGGCTGTATCAGCAAAATATGATACAGTGCTGAGACCAAGGCCCCTACCACCCAAGACCACCATAATAAATGACCAGTCCTTGAAAGAGTTCAAAACAACAACAGCTTGAGCATGTCCTGAATGTTCTATGGAAACAAAGTACAGATACCTTTGGCAGTGACAATTTACAAAATATGACAGTTTTACTGAAAACAAGAAAAGAACAACATTTCATACTTCGTTTTGACAAACAAAATTCACGTATCTTTGAGCCTGTAGTATAGTAGAAACAACTTAGTTAATATTTTCCAAAGTTAAGACCGGGATGAAAGTATGTCTACCAATAAATCGGCAGGACAAAATCTGATTTCTGGTATCAATGTTTTACTGAACATTTTGTAATGACATGTACCGGTACAGCTCGTCTCAAATGAAGGAATGGGTTCTACATATGGTATCTACCCCTAAGGGGAATCAAACCAGCTTGTCTCGACAAGGAAACACCACAACCACCCTGCTACCCTCTGTCCCTTCATCGTTCAATCCACCTTGTCAGAACACCACCAGAAACTCAACACATGATTGATGATGAATCATTGCCGAACTTAATATTCTGGACGTAAAAAAAGACATGATATTTAATGATATATACAGATATATACAGAGATTACGTCTGCACCAATGATATATTCCATACGAATAGTTCTCACACAATGTTATGATGGCGAAATAAATTACATGATCTATGGCCATGCCCATTAGAGCAGAGATGACAGTATCGTAGTGCTTGTGAACCCTCCAACTGTTTAGTCACATGTCGTGTTACCACAGGGAGAAGCAGGTACCTATTTCAAGTCTAGCTTGAGATGGTGTGCCCAGAATACCACAGGTACTGAAGCTTGCCGTCACTAGACAACAAAACTTTGATGATGCAGTCCTAAACCATCTTTCCGAGGCAAACGTGTCCACTAGCCTGTATCAAAGCGTAGTTTCTACCCTAGCCATATCAAGGCCACTTTTCTTGGCTCGACCCTGGCGCCACTTCGCGTAGATCACAAGTTGTGCCCCCTGCAATATCCAGCAATATCACGGCAGGGACACCAGAAATGAGCTTCACACATTGTACCAATGTCGGGAATCGAACCCGGGTCTTCGGCGTGAATGAGAGAACGCTTTAATCACTTGGCTACCCGACTACCCCTCAGGTCTTCTTTTGACTAGTATATGTTCACTTTCCATGTGGATATCAAGCTTACTTGTAAAAAAAAAACAGTTATCACTGACTTAATATAATTAACATTTTTGTTAAAAATATGTGATTTCTAAGTGTGCCCTTTAGGCTTCAGGAACCTACTTTAACCGTGCCATTGTCACTCTCTACAAGGAATATCCCCCTATATAACTCGGAACCTCCTGTTGAATATGACACTTGAAGTTTGCATCATGCAAGTCCAACTTTACCAAACATGTTCCACAAAAACAATATTAACACTGACAACTATTTTGAAGGAGATGAATTTTCACGACAGACAAAGCCCTGTGACATAAGCCCAAAATGTGAGCTAACAAGTGCCAAGTTTGACATCTTACCATAAAAAAAATAGTTATTGCTGGATTGAATTTAATCACAAAACTTATACTGACTCTGAGCCAACCAGTCCTTATTTTAGCCCCTTAATGCCGAGCGCCAGACAGGGTAACAACACTCCCATCTTTTAATGTCTTTTGGTAAGACGTGGCCGGGGATCGAACCCCGGACCTTCCGCTCTCCAGGCAGACACAAAACTTAAGGACACCTCCTAGTTTGTTTCGTGTTCCCTGCACAACTTCATGAACCTTGTACTGCGTACTCCCCCCCCCCCCCACTATCTGCCTCTACAGGATATTGTAAATATGACACAGTATGTAACAGGCGTGTCTAGCAATAGAATGTACACTTTTCCCCTTCGTTTCTTATCATTACATCTAACAGATTTTAAAAATACAGATCTCAGAAAGTCTGATGTTCAGACCAGCAGACACCCTTATTAAACAAAAGATGAATCGGAACAACCAGGAATCAGAGTCACATTGTCAAAGACACAAAAAGGGAATTAATTCCCATGTTGCGGCAGGAAGTGTATTGCTAATGGCAAAAGTGATTTCGTGTGGGGCTCAACACTGCAGCTATGACATCGTTGCCTTGTCACATTGTTGTGTGACGTCATAGCATTGTGACGCCATCAATGGAATGTCGCTACAAGTTAGAAATTGAGGAAACGTGAAAGTATTTATCCATTTACTCAAACACCTGCACATTAACCTATAGAAAGGGCATGCATACTATACCCTTCTTTTTTATAAATAAATCCAGCAGTTTTTAAAGGTACCTATCCTAGAAAGTCCATAATAAAATTATTATCAGCATGAATTATTCCAGCTTGCAATGACTGAAATTGGGCATTAACCCCTCCCATTTGTAGCCTCTTACGACAAGCATGGGTTGCTGAAGACCTATTCTCACTCTGTCTACTGTTAAATAATTTTATGGTTTACAAATATTTGTTAAGATGTTAGCTTGGGTCCATTGAAATAAACATTAATTTAAGTAGCTCAATACCTTCTAATTTCGTTGTCACAAATGTCCTTGGGTTGGTCAGTTAAGTGGGCAAACCCCCCAAAATGCTAATACTGCACTGTGTTGGCTGTTCAGTGTTTTCAGAGTAATACATAAGGCTAAAAAATAAGTCTTGGTTCTCAGGCACGGCCTCATCATCATACAGTCTGCCACAAGTTTCGTTTTTATTTCCATTTTCAAACAAATTAAAAAATCCTAATACTTTAAAACAATGAGATCCAATGTAGCACACAGTTACTTCCCTTTAAATGTGCACTCCTTTACTGTGTATCTCGTGGTAGTATGGCGGCAAAAGGAGTTTGTATGCTTGTTTATGTAGGGAGGCCTTTTCCCAGGTTGATGGTACACAACTGTTTATTTGGTTACATACTAGCTTTTACAAGCAAAAAATCCCAAACCACCGCCAGCCTGCAATATATTTTCAAAAGTCATTGCCTGAGAACCAATGCTTCTATTTTTTTAAACTTAAGGGCTATAACTATTCACCAATACCTACGTTATCATCGATACTTAGGTACATATGATACTTGAATCGTCAGTTTGTGAGATCATGATATGTTATAAATAGAACAGGAACTGATAGAGTTACCTCCCTTAATGGCAGAAGCAGCATAGCGCCACCTGTAAGCATGGTAAAACACAAGGATGTGATAGCTGGATGTGCCGACTAACTGTCACATATAATAATCATCTCTTCATTTATAACTGTTTTGCTCTTGTGGTTTTCTTTGTTAAAGTATCTGAGATAACAATAATATATGAATGAAGAAAGGAGTTAGAGCTGTATTTCAGTATTTCATCATTTCTTATTATTTCATCTGGTGTATCATGACACCAGTAGTATCGTCAGTCTGTATCGTGATACAAATCGTATCGTAAGATACCAGGCAATACTCAGCTCAAATTATAGACACGTATTTAGATCTGGGATGGATTGTTCTGCCATAACTAAGATGCATTGTCCATAGTCTACACACAACAGGGATTTACCTTGACTTACAAAAGTGGGGGTCCCCCGACCCCCAATAACTAATTGTAAGGGTCCTGGGTCCCGTTCCACAAAGCGATAATAGCGGTAAGACGATCGTAACTCCCATACTTTAACATAGACTTACGACAGTCTAAGCGCTAAGATCGCTTTGTGGAACGGGGCCCTGTGAAGTATTAAAATGGTGTACTGTACATTTTGATAATTACTTCAGAGCCTGGAATGAATGAATGATCATGTGGACAGTGGTCATGATTGATAGATGAAATAACAGACACCCATAACTGCTGTTGATGCCCTGGAGTTACAATGAATATTACTGTGTGTCCTTAGGGACACAGTTAATTTTTATTCTACTTCCATTCTCTACATTTGTGCGTCATGTAAATACCTGATACAATAGACTGGGTCAGCTGCTCTGGGCAAAGTTAATGGCTACTTTATCTTAATATGTTATTCAAATATGCATTTCTTTATTTTTCTAACTGTTCAAATATTTAGCAGTTAATAAGAGATTACTTTAAAAAAAAAATCCTCAATAAGTTGCTCTTGACAAAGTTAATGGCTACTTTATCTTAATGTGCTATTCAAATATGTACTATTTTATTTTTCTAATTGTCCAAATAATTGGCGGTTAATAAGAGATAGCTTTAAAAAAAAAATTCCTCAATAATTTGAACTTTTTACTGACATCATCTTAGCATCTTATGTAGAAAGGAAGAGCAACTCATTGACTTATCAATCATGCTAAGTAACACGGCGACCACCGCTATGTAACACAGCGAACATACTTAATCTCATTACAACCATAAGGCATAAAATATTCTAAACTACTGACGGAACAGTTCTTGTATAGCATAAGTTTCACAATCATTTTGATAAAAATAAGCATAAATGACATGGCCTCCCTGATTATTTGTAGGCTAAGTTAACCTGCCTTCTTCAGCATGTGTCACATAAAGGTCACACAGGTCACACAAATATGGCCGCCAGAAAGCTGATGCCACTTGGAACCTGAAGTCATTCACTCTTCAACACGAAACATGATCTGACTTAGTTCAACAAAACTGGACATCTATAAATATAACATGTTTAAACAAGGATAATGTCAGGATTCACGTAACCACGGTAACTGTCAGCTGTCGGAACAGAATGAGGTAAGATATGATAACGACTACTACAGTTGGGGGGTCATTGTCACTGTAGCAATTTCTTCTTTAATATTTCGTAGACCATCCTTTTCCTGAAGTAGGGCATGTGTTCCTGCAAAAGAAGGGGATTTTTAAATAGCAAACATAATAATAATAATAATTATGTACATATTCATAATGTGCCAAAACCACTCTAAGTGAGTGAGTGAGTTGGGTTTAACGCCGCTTCTAACAATGTGGGAGGAAAGCCCGAAGTGATGCAGGTCTACGTTTACCACTTCGGTGAAACCCACGAGCACGGGTATGGTGCTGACAAACCTAGAAACATAATCGGGGCGAACCGGGATTCGAACCCACAATCATAGGTTTCTGGCTTGCCCAAGGGACGCAACTCTGCACAGCGAATCGCGGCGCCTTAGACAACTGGGCCACCCGTGCCCCACAAACCACTCTAAAGCATGCTCAAAGCCGTACATTATTACCCCGGCCAATGGATCAGTAGCATCACTTGGCATCATTTTCAGTAGATCATAGTGTCCGAGGAGACTAAGTGCTTGTTACAGACACCATGTATGAAGATCCGGGGTAGAATAGGTCTTCAGCAACATATGCTTGCTGTAAAAGGCGACTAAGCGTGCCGTTAGAGGCGAATAACAGGATCGGGTGGTCAGGCTCGCTGACTTGGTGGATGCATGTCATCTTATCCCAATAATTTTATTGCGTGGATCAATGCTCATGAAATCAATTGCTGGATTGTCTGGTTCACACTTGATTATTTACAGACTGTGGTCATATAGCTGGAATATTGCTGATTGAGGCATTAACCAACAAAGAAACAAACAAACAAATGTTGCAGACACATTGGGAACAATACATTATTTTGTTCAAAACTGAGGTATATTAAAGTTCTTATTTCCTTAAATCAGAGGCATTTTAGCCAGGTATGTTAACACTACATTCAATGCTATAACGTAAAACTAAATTTAAAAAACCTCTTCCTCTTTTTCGGTCCTAAAAAGCAAGACCATTAGCCATAAAATATTAATCATGTTAACATGAATAATCAATTGGTAATTTTTTTTTTACCAATTTGGGAATTTTTACTGCACACTTTTTACATTTGCTGCAGACTATATAAAGAGATAAAAGATGTCGCTCTGACCTCTGTTTCGAATGTGAAACCAGTCTAGTACCACCGAGGCCACTGGTGATCACCGAAACCCTCAATGTCTAACAATCACATATCATGCACACATGACAGCATGTTCACCTGTGTAAAACTGATGGGGGCTTCTCGTGTGATGTATTCAGCAAACTTGCAGGCAAACATTCCACAGTCACTACCATTCATCTGTTGGGGGATGTCCTGGAATAGATTCAAAACATTTCACAATCAAATTCAACAACAAACTGCCAGGTCACACAAATCAGTCTTGAAAGTTCCATGTCTTTCCCACGACTTCAAACCTGCTTTCAATGACCTGGGGTCAAGAAAGCAGAGCTACAGATAAGCTCCTAATTTGCGTAAAATACTCCCCAAAAATATTCAAAACCCAATTACTTTCAATTATCTTGCGTACAGAAACGCATGCATTAAATGAAAAACTCAAATGTATAAAAACAGCATGCGTATATACCCAATGAAGCTTTTTCAGCATGCGTACAAAGGAGCTCATTTACGAAACACAATTATGAGCTAATTTACTTTCTGAGTCAAGCCTATATGTTTAGAACAGTTATAAAACATTATTTTTTTTTTTTTTAAATCTTAAAATGTTTCCTTATTTTGGAAAAAAACCAACAGAGTGATGAACGGTTGAGTGAAAAAATATTGGTTACCCAATGAAAAATGTTGAATTGAAATAGAAACCCAAGAGTAAAAACTCAATTGCTCAAAAAGTTATCTGGAGCTCTGAGAAAGGTGATGCGCAAAAACACATGTTTAACATTGCATTACAAAATTATTGCACTTATATAGCAACTTGCTTTAACCAGTAGGCTACCCAACCGCCTCCTCTGGGGTTAGTTTTATTAGATATTCAGTCATAAAATGAACAGCCTACCAACATTTCTTAAATCAGATATTTGGCTATAAATAAGGTATTTAAGGAACAGAAATATCCACGAGCAGCTGTAGCAGTGATCCACACTGTTATCACATGTACTGGGGATTTCTTCTATCTCAGGATCCCCCTGGGCTGGACATGTCAAAACAGACGACACCACACAGATACAAGACACTAGATGTTTACCAGCAATGGGTACTAATATTCCAAGCACATTTTTCTATGTCTTCTGTAATTATCATCACAAAATACAAATAACATTACTTACAGATTCTATTTGGAATTCCCATCCAGTGAAATCAAAAGCTTGTTTTTTCTTGTCCAATGACTCGTCTGCAAGATATTTTCTGCAAACAAACACAATCACATTCATCTTCAGAGCATGTTAACAACAGCGACACAATTATAAAAAGTTTAAATTGTTGAATGAATCAATGTCTTATTGATTTTCAAGGATTGTTTGAACATGTTGAAAAGACGAGGAATGAGAAGAGCCCTGATGCCCCTAAAAATGCCCACATTTACAAGTTAACTAAACCTTTAAAATCTTGTCATAAATATTAATGTTAATGTGACTGAGGACCCATGATGATCCAGTTTAGAACTGTTTCCAGCAACAAATGCTTGTCGTAAGAGGCGATTGGTTGTGAAATCGAACGTGAGTACTGGTCCTCCATTTGTTTCAGAAGGCCATAAGAGCCATATCATATGGAAACGTATTCGTGCCACAGTCTTAATAGAATTTATCATCTACGTAGATAATACTTTCATCTACGTAAATGATACCTAATATACGTAGATAATATTAACATCTACGTAGATGATACTTTCATCTCCTTATGTTATATTATAATCGTACTTATCATTACTCAGACAGTGTATATCTGTGAATATCCGGGGTAGAATTGGTCTTCAGAAACCCATGCTTGCCGTAAGAGGCGACCAACAGGATCAGGTGGTCATGCTCGCTGACTTGGTTGATGCATTTCATCGTATCGCGTGGATCGATGCTCATGATGTCAGTCACTGGATTGTCTGGTCCAGACTCGATTATTTACAGACCGCCGTCATATAGCTGGAATATTGCTGAGAGTGGCTTTAAACAATAAACAATCAAACTCAGACAGTGTACCCATGAAGATCCGGGGTCAAATAGGTCTTCAGAAACCCATGCTTGCCGTAAGAGCCGACCAACAGGATCGGGTAGTCAGACTCGCTAACTTGGTTGATGCATGTCATCATACATCCAAACTGCGAAGATCGATGCCCATGATGTCAATCTCCGGATTGTCTGGTCCAGAGTTGAGTATTAACAGGCTGGAATTTTGCCGAGTGCAGCGTTAAACAACAAACTTGCTTTCTTTCTCCGTGCTCCGTTCCAAATTCAACTTAATGTGATTAATCTACATGTTACTTTGCTCTATATTGAAAACACATTACATCTACCTCCTAACTGTCTCTTTCTGTTCAGAGACAATGCTGAAACAAAACAGAACTTACTTCAAGCCCTGTAAACACTGTACATTTTTGCCTCCCATTGAATCGAAGTAGCTGACTTTCTTCTTTTTAATATCAATCACCTGAAAACAGAAGGGTTGGTGTGACAGTCCCAAACACTTGACATTTGTAACATGACACACGACATGTATCCAAATGTTATTAATGTTATCGCCAAAAAGTTGTAAATCAAAACAAATATTTTCAAGATTGTTCATGTTCAATAAAACATATGACAGTGTTAGAAATTGAGCATGACAGTCACAATTGATGGTCTTGCACACATTGATTATCATCAGAGACAATAATTATTCAGTATTCCAGTTTTATCACAGCATGCCAGCTTTCTGTGAGAGGAGCCTGAAGTGATGCAGGTCTCAGACATTTACCACTTTGGTGAAACACAAGAGCAGGGTAATGGTGCTGATAACCTCAGAAACATAATCAGGGTGAACCAGGATTCAAACCAAAATCATAGGTTCCTGACATGCCCAAGGCACGCAACTCTGCACAGCTAATTGTAGCATCTTAGACGACAGGGCCACCCATGCCCCCTCAAACCTTGTACTATTTACATGGAACATCAGTGGTGTCGTAAAACATGAAAATATGTTATCTGGCAAACTTTGAAATTTTTAAATTCAAATTTGGGAATTTTAACAACTTACAGCCATACACCAGTGAACTCCCAGATGAACCGGGACGAGAAGATAGTCATGTGAAAAGATGTCAATTTTCCGTGTCCATCTTCTCACTGCCGAGTGGCCACCGTTCATTAATTTGGAATAAAAGAATGTGTTGAACGCGTACACCTTGGGTCGATCCTCCTGCCCGCCTCTCTCTATTAGCATGTTCATGTAGAAGTTGATAATCTGTAAGACAACAATACCAGTTACCCAAGACAGATCAATGTTCAGGACATGTACAACTTGGAGAAATGGACTTGAACAACAATCGCAAGAGAATGACACAGTTGCATTAATCTTCACAGATGTTCCTTGTCTACTTAAACACAGAATATTTTATGAGATGAGAGAGCTACATTATCAGAGTAAAAGATCTGATTCTAAAAAGAATTTCTGATAAACAGGGGCAGTCTGGTAGCCTAGTGGTTAAAGCGTTCGCTCGTGACGCCGAAAACCCAGGTGGGTACAATGTGTGAAGCCCATTTCTGTTGTCCCCCACCGTGATATTGCTGGAATATTGATTAAAAACGGCGTAAAACCATACTCACTCACTGATCATAAACAAGCACTTAAAGTACAGGGACACCCAACCATCCTAACTGTTCTAGAATTGTACAGGGGATGATGCTTCAGTGAGTGAGTGAGTGAGTGAGTGAGTGAGTGAGTGAGTGAGTGAGTGAGTGAGTGTGAGAGTGAGTGTGAGAGTGAGTGAGTGAGTGAGTGAGTGAGTGAGTGAGTGAGCGAGTGATGGTCTTACGCCGCTCTTAGCAATATTTCAGCAATATCATGGCGGGGGACACAAGAAATGGGCTTCACACTGTAGTCATGTTGGGAATCGAACCCAGGTCTTCGGCGTCATGAGCGAACACTTTAACCACTCGGCTACCCCAACAGCCCTGATGATGCTTCAAGTCATCTCAGTAGGATCTTACTTCATCATTAAGCCAGTTCAGTCCATCTAACGTGGCCATGTCCTTCCTAGTAATCTGCAGTCGGTAGCCTTCCACCAGCACTTGGTCAGGGGGGAAGCCTTTCTTGGCACCGGCGATGATGTTTTCCATATCGCTTGTGATGTCTGCAACACAGGGACTTCAATAACAAACGATCCCAGGTAACCCTTTTACTAGCAACTCTACTAGCAATGATGTGACACCAACCAAATCATAATGAAACGTGATACTTTCGTTCACATTCTGAAAAAACATTTTCTTTTATTGTTATGCCTGTAAACGAAGGATAATGGATGGTAACTGCCCTGTTTGTAAATAAGTCATGTTTTGAAATGTACAAAATCTACTTAACATTCATTGGAAAACTTCCAATAACATCCAAAACAAGTGATAAAGATTTACGAGTTTGTCAACTTTTGCATTTCTTGTGGTCCAAAGATCTTCGATCCTTAAAAGATTGTGAAGCATTTCACTCTTTGTATTTTGTAAATGGTTAAGTGTGGAAATTAATTACAAATGACGCCAAATTATGAAATATCTGCATTCAATGTTAGGCATGCACGCATATTTTCTGCATCCCAGGGGATGCAACATAGGATGCAGGATGTTATGTCTGGTAAATCCCTGTGGCCATGAACGTGGGACCAACCTGGTAACCGTTCTTCCTTCTCCGGTTCTAGTGGCGGCAGTTCCTCTAACACCGGCGGTTCCTTATCTTCAAGCCTCATTCGTTCCTTAATCTGGAGCATGAGTATGAGAAGACTTTTTTAAATCTGTACACAGTAAGTCAACAGAAGTTTCACATTTTTTTCTCATGTCATAAGAAATGTACACTTCACAAGAAGATAATTCTGATCACCAAAATACTTACATACAAATGATAGAACTGTTACATTTATGGACTTACCATTTTCTCCAAATTCTCATCACGTTCTTTTCTCTGAAAAAATATAAAGATCATTTTAGACTAAGTGAGGGAGTAAGGTTTTAAGCTGCTTTTAGCAATAATCAAACAATATCACAGCGGGGGACACCAGAAATGGGCTAAATGGTCCCTAAACAATCCAGCAAATAAACTTATTAATTATCTTGAACCCATCCTGAATCTGTAAGGAAATGGTCAGTGTTGAGAACTGATTCAAATGTAATGATTGATAAAGGGTTTCAAAGCGCAATCAATGATCGTCTACCGATTGATTATAAAGTTAAATCACCAAAGATATGGCACTATACATGACATTTATCAAACAAAATATACTTAAAGATGTTAAAGCAGACTTTGTCTCCTTCATGTCGACTAAAATAACAGTAATCTAAAATAGCACAACCCCAAACTGCTTCTAAACCCTTCTCCACACTACCAGGAAACAGAAGAACATTGACATGCCTGTTGGTTGACTTCTGTGGTTTTTATACACATTTAAGACACATTATTAAAGTTTTCTACAATTTTTGGGACCTACCAGAGCAAATTTGTAACTGACAAAGTCATAACACCTAAGATAATTATGGTTGGTAAAAACTAAAACTAGCTTACCCTTTCTTCATGGACCTTGGCTATAATTTCGGCTTCAGTGATCTTCCGCCTCCTCTCTCTCGCTTCTGCTGAATAGCGACTTTTTCTACAAAGATTCATCATGGAATGAAAAAATGGAGGCTGCTTGTCATCTCTAGTGTATACAAGAGAACTGTGTGCAAATTCATGACTGGTAATGGTTTCATGATTAAGCCGACCATATTTGGAAAATTAAAAACGTCGCAGTTATGATTTCTGCTGATAAGATTTAGATTAAATTAAGAACGTGAGAACATTAATTTGAAAAGGAAAATAGGCAATAATTTGAAAGAAAGACATTTGTCATTTATTTGCAGTCATACTATTCATATTATTTCTATTCATATATCGTCTCATAGATATTATAGTACGGGCGGTTTCTACCATGATTCTAAGATGTGATTAATTCCAGTCGAGGTTTCAAATGTTAGACTAAGAGTCTAATCAACAGTTTGATGACCTCCAATTTCAAAGCATAGTAGGTATACACCAAATTCAGACGAGCACTTTGATTATCTTTGAGTGAGTGAGTTTAATGTCAGTATGAATACTTTTTTCGTCATATCGTGACAGCCTGAAGTGATGGAGGTCTTAGACATTTACTACTTTGGTGAAGATGTTGTTGTACACAACATTCCAAATGGCGTCTGGTTGTCATTCTACCAAGATTCACCGCATATCTTTCTTTGAGTTAACCATACACATGACCTCCCTTTTGAGCCTAAGTCCAAATTGTTTCCATGGAAATGGAGAAAAATTAAAATGCCCCAAATTTGTAAATAGCAAAAGGCAGCACTTCAGGATCTGTTTGTTTTATCTGGCAATTTTCGTTGAAAATTTTTGAACGGTTGGACCGGCACACAAATGGACAGACAGACAAGGCGTTGACTATTATATGCCGGGGGAATACAAAGGATTCAAAACAAAAGTATTGTGGAGAATGTGTTCAAGGTATGTTATAATAGAATGGAATACACCAGACCATCAAGGATGCCATGAGATGAAGAGTGTATTTCAGCAGGAATATCAGTGAGTGACCGTGGTGACAGTCAAACAAAGTAGTCAAGATTGGTGCTCTGTAAGTGTCGTAACCATTATTATTATCATGAGTGAGTGAGTATAGTTTTATGCCGCTTTTAGCAATATTCCAGCAATATCACGGCAGGGGACACCAGAAATGGGCTTCACACATTGTACCCATGTCAGGAATAGAACCCGGGTCTTCAGCGTGATGAGCGAACGCTTTAACCACTATGCTACCCGACCGCCCCTATTATTATCATGACATTAACCCTGCACATAGATTTCAGTACTTGTACTTGTGGGAACAATGAAAGTTTCCTTTTACATGAATTCTTGACCATCAACAACAATGGGAGAAAATCAACTCACAAGTCCTCTACCCATCCCTCGCTGGCGTACGGTGATGTCTGGAATTCATGAGATGTCCGGTCCAAACTGTCAACACAACAAATACATCAATATTTCTCCTACAGAATACACCATGGCTTGCCATACCATGCCTGCTGGTAAATAATAAAGGAGTGAGTGAGTGAGTGAGTTTGGTTTTATGCCGCTTTTAGCAATATTCCAGCAATATCATGGCAGGGGACACCAAAAATGGGCTTCACACATTGTACCCATGTTGGGAATCGAACCCAGGTCTTCGGCGTGACTAGCAAACGCTTTAACCACTAGGCTACCCGACCACCCCTAAATAATAAAGGAAAGAAGGATGGTAATATTTAACACACAGGTATAGTCTGTCATACAAACCCTGAAACAAATATATCAAATACAGCCCATGCAAGTCTATAATGTTTGGCAAGTCTAGATTACTGCAGTATCGGAAAATGAAGAAAGTCTCTGGGTTCCTTTTTATTATATTTTATAACTATAATTTAACAACTGTTTTTTTCTGTAAAATATGTTCATTTCAGAGACTAGATGTCAGTCTAACACAGGTATTGCCAGATAGATATAATTGACCACAAAACATACCACAAACTTGACATGGTTTAAACAAAAGTTGAGACACCAAATTTAAGGCCTTTTCAGGGAATATTGAAATTACAGCCTTTTCAAGGCCAGGACGCCAAATTTAATCCTTGCCTCCAATTTCAAGGCTTCTAAGGCACATTGAAATTACAGTTTTTCAAGGCCGGACCTTCAAATTAACAGCCTTTTGAAGCATGCGTGTCTTTGCCAACATGCCGGCCTGATATGATGATTATACATCAACATCCACAACAAGTTTCTATATACTCACATGGGTGATATCCTTTCTGAGATCTCATCATTCTTATCATCGGGAATCACAACTGCAAAAGAGCAACAACAACATTCATATAATAGAAAATACACATATATCAAACAAGGAACTCAAGAACCAGAGATCAACTGATCTCATTATTCAACACACCTCAACCAAATTAATCATTCAACTATTTCAAGTTATTTTCTGGTAAGAAATACACTCAAAGTTCAGGCTGTCAGTGGTTGATTTTCCCCAACCTAACATAAAACCCCCATCAATAATGCTATTGGGCTGTAGGCTTCTGAGCATGTGTAGTCTGGAACCCCTATATGCATGCCAAGGAGCACCTCCCCCCCTACCCCCAGCAACACCAGCTATATGATGCCGGTCTGTAAATAACTGAGTCTGGACCAGACAATCCAGTGACTGACATTATGAGCATCAATCAACTAAATTGAGATACCATGACATGCACCAACCAAGTCAGCAAGCCTGATCCCTTAAGTTGCCTCTTAGGACAAGCATAGTCGCCTTTTACCGCAAGTATTGGTTCCTGAAGACCCCTTCTAACTCATGGGTCCAAATATTACTGAGAGTCCCCGGGACTAAAACATAAATAGGCCAAAGTTAATCCACTGTCTGACCACAGATTTACATTGTCTTCAACGATTGTGCATTAACAATTCTGTTGTCCTTTGTTTTGACAATGAACATGAACAACAATTGACAGAATGCCTACCTGACTGTTGGTGAACTCGAAGCTTAGACATGTTCCTCTGTTCTTTCCCCGTCCGCGACAACGGCGTTGACTGGAACACCTCCAGCGCATTCTTCCTCCGTGTTGTCAGAAGTGTGCTGGAGATGGCGGGACGAGGAGTAGGGGTCTTAGCCTTCAGCTCAGAGGCAAACACACTGTTGTTGCCAAGGAAACTGTGACCAAGGATACTGTTGTTTCCCCTAGAAACCAGTATCAGATGTCTTTGATGGAATTTTGAAATTGTATATGCATAAGATCTTTTTCTTTAACTTCTTTATTATAGACAGGCACACAATATTAGTTCTTATTCCAAACATGGCACCCACAGAAGGAAGTAAAAAATTGTCTGCCTGTCAAAAATTGAGTTGGCATTAAATGGCAGTATTAACTTTAAAACTTAAAAGATGCATCGTGTGTTTGTCAACTGCAGATGAAGTACCTGACTAATGATTTTTCTATTCTGCACATCTCTTATTAGCTGTTGCTTCATTCAATAAAGTTCTGTTGTAAAGATTGAAGTTTTCTTCTTTTCTCTAGCAGGGCAAGTTGAAAGTCAAATTGGTCAAGGAGAATTTTTAAGTTTACTTGCTCTTGAGCAAGTAGAAAATTCTGGTAATTGTATACTAGTACTCCTGCACTTCTTACGATGTGTCTACAGGGAACAAATTCAACTCATACACCATATGATAAAGCAGTTCTAAAATAACTTTTATCATGATGATTGATTAAAATATTTTTAAAAATAATATATACTATTGTGATGAAATAAAATCTTAATTTATGGAAGCAGATTTGTTATTGTCCATTGCCGAAGACAGAAAGCAACTGATTTGATATATCCCAATGTCAACAGAGTAATCCAAACAAGCATGTCATTGACACCAGTGACGTGAAATATGTTGTTTTGCCTCTGAGCATTTTCATATATTCTGAAAGTTACCTATCGATATTTAGTTGATGATTATCGATCTCTAAGATCTATATCGATAGCCAGCCTTTGAACTTATTTTTTTCAATGTTTACTGGAATGAAGTTTTTGAACGTGAATTATCACTCTTCAATGATAAAACCAGCACCAATCTGTTGCTTACCCAAAATCGAAGGTAGATGGTATCTTCAACTTGGCGGATGAAGCATCTGCGGTCTTATCTCGGTTTTCTTCATCCAGACGGACAGAGGGGGCAAACGTCTGCAGCAATTCACGATATCGTTTCTTCTCATCGAGGCGAACACTCTGGAATTTGAACAAATCAGGTTTTCCTTCAGAAAACATAGATACAAATACAGCCACCACATAATTCTTAACAACATAGTGAATATACAACACTCTTCCTTATCTTCACAATCTCACTAATATCAGATCGTTTTCTCTACATGAAGATATGAGAACACCTCCATAGGAGTTCTAATCAGTCAATCAGAGTTAAGGCTTTTAAAAACCAGACAAGCATATCTGACAAACAAATAATAATGGGGAGTTCTGAATGCAAAAACATAAAGCTGTGCTATTATATTGCTTTGGATATTCCATAAATCCTGTCGTTTCTGAGTACCGTGGCATTTACACGCATGCGGAAATACCATCGTGGGTATATTTGTGTTCTGTTGCAGTTTTCAATTGCTAAAATTGAAATTTGGTATGTCATGAAGCTGAATTGTTTTAGAAAGAAGACATCTGATTGGCTGAAGAATCCATGATTCCTTTATTCAGATTGGGCTTTCAACATGTTCAAAGTTGGCTCAGAGTTCACTTGGCGCAACCTTCTATGGATGCACAAATCTATTTGGATTTTTTCTGTTTAACCAGTGCATTGAAATGAGTTCTTGACATCTCCTCGACTTTGTTCAAATACGTACAGTCTTTCAGTGCCCATGATTGGCATTTGGAAATTATGTATTATGTACATAATATCAGCAGTGTGGCCCCAACAAATTGTCTGTAAATAATCAAAAATGGGGCAGACAGCCTTGTGACTTACGTCACGAGCATTGATCTATGCAATTAGGATATGTTGACATGTATCAAGCATGTCCGCGAGTCTAACTACCCGATCCTGTCAGTCGCCTCTTTTGACAAGCGTGAATTTCTAAAGACCAATTCTAAGCTGGACCTTCATGGGGCGTGTCAATACGTCATTATTGTGTCTGAGATGGATGAGTGGTAACAGATATGCACAAACAAATACACAGCTGAATGGTTGTTGTCACCTCTTGTGCTGTGAAGAGGCCTCTACTGCGGGGGACAGTCGGGGTGACCTGGCGGCGACGGCTGGACCGAGACAGCTGGTCAGTCTGGACCTCCTGGTGATGGACGCTCTGCTCCCCATTCACCCGGGGAGTCTCATTCATAGATGTGCTGCAGGCTGTATCAAGGAATGTGACAGTTGAAGGAATGTGTCAGTTGAAGGAATGTGACAGTTGAATGAATGTGTGACAGCTGAAGGAATGTGTGACATTTGAAGGAATTAGTGACAGTTGAATGAATGTGTGACAGTTGAAGGAATGTGTGACAGTTGAAGGAATGTGACAGTTGAAGGAATGTGTGACAGTTGAAGGAATGTGTGACAGTTGAATGAATGTGTGTCAGTTGAAGGAATGTGACAGTTGAAGGAATGTGTGTCAGTTGAAGGAATGTGTGTCAGTTGAAGGAATGTGACAGTTGAAGGAATGTGTGACAGCTGAAGGAATGTGTGACAGTTGAAGGAATGTGACAGTTGAAGGAATGTGTGTCAGTTGAAGGAATGTGACAGTTGAAGGAATGTGTGACAGCTGAAGGAATGTGTGACAGTTGAAGGAATGTGACAGTTGAAGGAATGTGTGACAATTGAAGGAATGTGTGTTAGTTGAAGGAATGTGACAGTTGAAGGAATGTGTGTCAGTTGAAGGAATGTGTGACAACTGAAGGAATGTGTGACAGCTGAAGGAATGTGTGTCAGTTGAAGGAATGTGTGTCAGTTGAAGGAATGTGTGAAAGTTGAAGGAATGTGTGACAATTGAAGGAATGTGTGACAGCTGAAGGAATGTGTGACAGTTGAAGGAATGTGTGACAGTTGTAGGAATGTGTGACAGTTGATGGAATGTGTGACAGTTGAAGGAATGTGTGACAGCTGAAGTAATGTGTGACAGCTGAAGTAATGTGTGACAGTTGAAGGAATGTGTGTCAGTTGAATGAATGTGTGACAGTTGAAGGAATGTGTGTCAGTTGAAGGAATGTGTGACATTTGAAGGAATTAGTGACAGCTGAATGTATGTGTGTCAGTTGAAGGAACGTGTGTTAGTACAAGGAATGTGTTTCATTTTAAGGAATGTGTGTAAGTTCAAGGACTGCGTGTCAGTTCAAGGAACATGGGGAATGTGTGTCTGTTCAAGGAATGTTTGTCTGTTCAAGAACTGTGTGTCTGTTCAAGAACGTTGTGTCTGTTCAAGGACTGTGTGTCTGTTCAAGAACGTTGTGTCTGTTCAAGGAACATGGGGAATGTGTGTCTGTTCAAGGAATGTTTGTCTGCTCAAGGACTGTGTGTCTGTTCAAGAACTTTGTGTCTGTTCAAGGACTTTGTGTCTATTCAAGGATTGTGTCTGTTCAAGGACTGTATGTCTGTTCAAGGATTGTGTCTGTTCAAGGATTGCGGGACAGTTGATGGAATGTGGGACAGCTTAAGAAAAATAATACAGTTCCAGGACAGTGTTTCAATTTAAGAAATGTGTGTTCAAAGAATGTGAGTTAAGGGAACATGTGTCAGGTCAAGGAATGTGTGAGTTAAAGGTGTGACAGTTCAACAGAACATGAACAGAACAAGTTTCTTCATTCAATTGTACCATGTTTACACAGACAATAAAAAGACTCTTGCGGGACAGATTATTCCTGATCTAAATATCTGCATCCAACATAAAGGTTAAAACTGTTTTACATGTTTCAGAAACTCACAGATTAGTTCTATGCAGTTTGGGGCTAGAATCTGCAAGCAATCCTTTGAAAAAGAAACTTTCTGACAATACTGAGTGTGCATGACAAGTTAGTTTCAGATGCCAGTGAAACCCCTAATTGATGACACAGTGATAACTGTTGATACTATATACTGCACTCACTCGAAGCAGCTACCTCTGTATGTATAGGTGGTCGGCCATGAATCTAGAAGGAAAATCATATACAAGGATGAGAATGTATTTTCAAATGATTTTTTAAATGTTTTTGTTTAAAAAACACATGGTTTTATAAAAAAAACACACACTGAAAGTTAGCAGGGGTCTTGGGAATGGCATGTATTACAAAAGTGACCCTTCATGTAACGAAATGCATGGAATTCCGCAAATCCGCAGAAAGTTCTCATCCCTGGATACATGTTGAAGAAGCTCCATGTTTCTGCCTCCTCTCACATTCCCCTCACAATACCTGACACAATCAGTCTCAGTGAGTGGGGTTTAAAGCCACTTTTAACAGAACTCAAGCTATATCACGGCACGTACCTAATGATATACCCAAAGTGATGAATGTATCAGACACTTACCACTTGGGTGAAACCTATGAGCATGGGCATGGGTATACCTAGAACGTAATTAGGGTGAACCGGGATTCAAACCCTGTCATAGGTTTCTGGCATGCCCAAGAGAGGCAACTCTGCACAGCACATTGTGGTGCCTTAGATAATGGCCACTTGTCTCAGACACTAAAAGCTGTTTGACACATTGACTTTTCATGTTCACTGATGCAGTCAGAGACTCATCTTCCCGAGGCAAGAGAGTTAACTGACTTTAAAAGTCCAGTTTCCACCCTTGCCGAACTAGGCTGGAATTTCTGGGCTCGATCGTAGCGCCACCAGTGGCTAATACGAGTCATGTCCTTTCTATGCCTCTCCTCTGGACCAATCAGATTCCACCGATCATAGCACTTGCATTTGCTTCAAACCAAATGGCAGCGCCCAGTCAAGACGTTCTGACCGATAATCAAGATCTATATTGTGATAAAACAGGTCTTACATCGCAAAGTGCATCATATCATCTGAGCAGCTTGATTAAAAACATGAAAAGATTTGGAAAATATCTGTAAACGAGTTGGCGGTGCACATGCTTTGCAAATCCTGCAATCAACCGACATCTGCATGACAGTTTACGAACTGGATTTCGATTTCATTGCGCGAATGTGATTGGACTATGCATAGACTCGTCAGTCTAGCCAAAATGTAACTCCGTAATACCAGCCCAGTTTGGCAAGGGTGGAAACTGCACTTTTATAGTCAGATAACTCCCTTGCCTCAGGAAGATGTCAGAGACTTTATCCACTCGCCCGAGGTCCAGCAACATTCAGACCAATCTAGTAAGCTCAGCTAATATTAGACCATATGATAACACTAAAATGTGTAAAAATTGATTCTAAGAGCCAAGTTTGGTCAATATGTCTAGGGCACAAATAGCTGACGAAGAACAATTAACAAGTGAAGCTGCTTACAGAGGCAGAAATTAAGGGGTGAGTGGGTGGGGCATTAATTTAAAAACATAATGTAACCATGGTAACCTTCTCATAAGGCACACGTACCTGAGTATGTACAGAGCCTCCATTAGTGGTGGGCACTTTGACAGTGGGCCTGACTGCTGGATGCTGCTCCTGGTGATGTGGCCGCTGCCGCCATCGACTGTTTTCTGGCAACTCCCGCACACCAAAATCTGAGGAGAAATTGCCTGATCCTCGTTGCCGTACCCACTGGGCCATCTTGTTTACTGGTAGCTTCAAGTAAGTCCAGACTGTACCAGGAATAAACACAGAAAACTGTCTCATCATTTTATTCACAACCAGGTAGGTATCAACCAGAGGGTGAAAAAGTAGTAACTGAACCACGCACTGTAGCTCACCTGAATATGTAGTCGACACAACAGTTTAAGGTGTCAACAAAGCGATCCACTTAACTTAAGTTGCTGTTGTAGTCACATCCCAGTTATGTCACGGCGTGTCAGCTTAATGTGGGAGGAAAGCTCGAAGTAATGCAGATCTCACATGTTAAACACTTTGGTGAAATCCATGAGCATGGGTATGGTGCTGACAAACCAAGAAGCATACTCAGGGCAAACCAGGATTTGAACCCACAACCATAGGTTTCTGGTGAGCCCAAGGGATGCAACTCTGCACAGCAAATTGTGGCACCTTAAGACGACTGAGCCACCCATGCCCCCACTATCATAACAGTGAGTGAGTATGGTTTTATGCTTTTAGCTACATTCAAACACTTTAACCACGAGGCTACCCCGCTGCCCCTACTATCATAACAAGCCTAAATTACCCAATCATAAACATTCAACACAAACTGCTTGATAGCAATGGCCACCAAGTTGGGCAGTAATGAATATCATTTACATGCTGAAGCCAATCAAAGTAATGAATCAGGAAAAACATGATTTGAGTGAGTTGATTTTAACGCCACTTTTTACATATTACAGTTATATCGCGGCGTGTCAGCATAAATGTGGGAGAAAAGCCCGAAGTGATGCAGGTCTCAGACGTTTAAAACTTCGGTGAAACCCACAAGCACGGGTATGGTGCTGACAAACCTAGAAACATAATCGGGGCAAACTTGGATTCGAACCCACAATCATAGGTTTCTGGCGTGCCCAAAGTACACAACTCTTCACAGCGAATCGCGGCACCTTAGCAGCGTTAGAAATTGGCACTAGTCCTGTAGTCCTTACCAAACTGCCCAATAGTAAAGGTATCCTAAGGACTAGTAGAAATTGGCCCATTTTAAGGGTTTTGCTCTATGTTATCATTATAAGGACTAGTGGACAAAATCTGTTAGTTTCTAACCCTGCTTAGACAACTGGGCTACCCATACCCCAGAAAAACATAAAACTTACACGATGAGCCTGTGGATTCCTTCTTAGGTCTCTTAACTTCAACAATCTCAATATCGGAATCTTGACCATCACTGAAACAAAGTGCATACATGTTTAGCAATGAAGAAAACAAAAGTTGAAGGAAAAACAGCCTAATACTATACACGACAAAGCTAAACGCTTTTATTCTCATAACAACCTTTGACTTCAGAAAAATATACAAAGTCATGTGGAGATAATTTGTGACAAAATAACACAACCAAACTATTGTTGAAAAAGGTGTAAGGTTTATTAACATGATATTTCAATTAAGAAACCAAATGTTGATGCATTACTCAGCAGCTCAGGGCTCGAATTAAGGAACTTGATTTAACTTGCACCCAGTGCATGTTGACATGTAAACGTAGTAAGTAGCTGCACCAGACAAAACCAGGTTGCGCTCTGATACCAAAATGTATCATGCACCTAATCGCCAGCACACAAAGTCAGCGATCTAACCCACTCAGCCACCGGGGCTTCCTAAAAAATGAATGTCTGACAACTGGTAGTCTAGATCACGTACTTTGAGTACCCCTCTGACAAGTGTAAATTGGCACGGCTCCCATGGCCGAAAGCTATGAATACACAATGCCATTTAGACTACTAGCCTCAGTGGCTGAGTGAGTTAGATCGCTGACTTTGTGTGCTCGCGATAAGGTGCCTCACTCTGGTAAGTGTGGGGACGGACGGGACTCAACCCCAAAAAAGTACGAGAATCCGTACTTTACTAAGAAAGTGTTATCCCAAATATAACATTTGTTACTCTTAAATACAGTTTCAGCTTGACATTGAGTTAAGGTACTTAAACTTCAAAGCGTATTGCGTTTTCACAATAAGTTATCTGCGCCTCCCAATCAGAGTCGGCGAGTAAATTGGGGTAGGGGGCTAATTTCTAAGGTAAACTTGTTTTAACATTTCACAATTATGTGTGTTTTAAGAGATAATGTGAGTTTAATTTCATTAATTTTACTTCAAAGCATATTATGTTTTCACAATTAGTTGTGTTGCGTGTAGACTAAGGTGGAATATAGTTGGAGTAGAGGCTAATTTCTAATGTAAACTTGTTTTAACATTACAAAATTATTGGTGTTTGCAAGTTACCATGTAAGTTTAATTTAATTTATTTGACCGAGGTCAAAAAAAAAATAAGGTGCCGTTTTCACCAGGCAATAGTAGCTGTTTTCGCTTGAGGCGAGATGACGTTTTCGCCAATCAGTGCCTTTTCACCTGGTGACGTGCCGAGGTGCCGTTTTAGCTATAACCCGTAAAGTTTTACATCAACAACCCTATTTTAATTTCAAGCTAGTAACCTGAGTTCTGAAAAACATGTCAGTGAGCCTGACCACTCGGTCTACTTAGTGGGCTCTGACAACAAGCATAGATTGCTGAAGAACAATTCTAACCCAGATCTTCACTGGTTTTGTATACATGTAGCTGTGGTTATCTCTGACATGTTAAGTGTCTTGAATTATTTTCATAAAGTCAAAGGTGTCTATAGTTATACTTGAGATAGAATTTTTATTTATTTCAAGAATGCAAGACAGGCAATATACGTTTCACGTGGGCTTTAAAAATAATTGCGTAACCTATTTCAGCGGTACATGTACAAAATGCTACATTATAGTTTGGGTGATCAAACTCCCAGTGGGTCGTAATGAAACACCTTTTGGAAATACATGAGATGCTTATGTGGACAATTGATGAATGGCTTAACCCAAACACCTAATGTTTACAAACTGATGGAAAACGGCGCTGTTTTCATTATGATGTTTTGTACACAAAGTGACACCTGCAGACAACAGCCACTTACGTTTCATCAGCAATTCTTTTGCGTTTTCTTGAAACACTGAGGTTTGGTTCCTCGTGGGATGGTTGGAAAATAAACGACTTTATCTTATCGGACACTGAACTGAACATTTGTATTGTGTACGGTGTCAGACTGCATGGAAAATCCCTTTCTCGCGCGAGCGCAACCGGAAGTTTAAATGTCGGCTTTCTTTACAAAAGAGCATACAGAGTTACGTCCCTTGAAAATAGTTTTCTTTGAGTGGTCCGGTTTTCAGTCCACATAAGAATCATTATTGTGTGTATGTTTTATCGTTTCGGACCACCACGGATATTATAATTAGTTTATTATGCAAATATATTATATACAAATATATATTGTGTTGATATTTCGATTCTACAGCACTCAAAAAAAATGTTGTTGTTGTTTTTTGTTGTTGTTGTTTTGTTGGGGTTTTTTTGGTTGTTTTTTTTGTGTGTGTTTTTTTGTTTTGTTTTGGGTTGTTGTTGTTGTTTGTTTGTTGTTGTTGTTGTTGTTTTTTTGGGGGGGGGGGGGGGGGGCGTGTGGGTGGTGCTTTACTTGGTTTACTTGGCTTAAAGTAAAATTAATCATGATGGTTTAAGTTTAGTTTTTGTGATTGTTTGGGTAGGCTTTTGATATTACAAAGCGCCCAAGTGGAATCCCCATTTTTTCAAATTCCTGGACCTGCCCCTGTCTATCATGTTAGGATAGGATAAGTTTTATTCCATACTGAAAGGCCTCAGGCCCATAGTACAATTCTGTTTTCGGGAGTGGTTACAGATCCGTTTAACAGGTCATATTCTAATTAACATAACATGATAAATGAACATTGATAGATTTTTTAGAGTATCTTTATCAGTTGTTGACATGATCGTTGTAAATCTTTGTATAGTGGGATGTACATACATGTGTATCATGTTAAACTAACCACCCGTACTTGACTCCGTATTGCAAAATTATGAACGTAGTTGTAAGCCAATTTTTCAACATATTGCGGTGAACGTTTATTACATTATACATGTGGCGGGAATGTTGGTGATACTTATGTTTTGGGAAAATAGATCATCCTCCCTTCTGAATGAGACAATTCTCGGAGTGGGAATACAGCCCTGTTGAGGACTGCGAGGAGACACCGTCCCTTCTGAATGAGACAGTCCCGGGGTGGGTCGGTAGCCATGTTGAGGACTGCAAGATGACACCATCCCTTCTGAATGAGACAGTCACGGAGTGGGTCGGCAGCCATGTTGAGGACTGCAAGGAGACACCATCCCTTCTGAATGAGACAGTCACGGAGTGGGTCGGCAGCCATGTTGAGGACTGCAAGGAGACACCAACCCTTCTGAATGAGACAGTCACGGAGTGGGTCGGCTGCCATGTTGAGGACTGCAAGGAGACACCATCCCTTCTGAATGAGACAGTCACGGAGTGGGAATACAGCCTTGTTGAGGACTGCAAGGAGACACCATCCCTTCTGAATGAGACAGTCTCGGGGTGGGAATACTGTCTTGTTGGGGACTGCAAGGAGACACCATCCCTTCTGAATTAGACAGTCACGGAGTGGGTCGGCAGCCATGTTGAGGACTGCAAGGAGACACCATCCCTTCTGAATGAGACAGTCTCGGGGTGGGAATACAGCCTTGTTGAGGACTGCAAGGAGACACCGTCCCTTCTGAATGAGACAGTCTCGGGGTGGGAATACAGTCTTGTTGGGGACTGCAAGGAGACACCGTCCCTTCTGAATGAGACGGTCACGGAGTGGGTCGGCAGCCATGTTGAGGACTGCAAGGAGACACCATCCCTTCTGAATGAGACAGTCTCGGGGTGGGAATACAGCCTTGTTGAGGACTGCAAGGAGACACCGTCCCTTCTGAATGAGACAGTCTCGGGGTGGGAATACAGTCTTGTTGGGGACTGCAAGGAGACACCGTCCCTTCTGAATGAGACGGTCACGGAGTGGGTCGGCAGCCTTGTTGAGGACTGCAAGGAGACACCGTCTCTTCTGAATGAGACAGTCACGGAGTGGGAATACAGCCTTGTTGAGGACTGCAAGGAGACACCATCCCTTCTGAATGAGACAGTCTCGGGGTGGGAATACAGCCTTGTTGAGGACTGCAAGGAGACACCATCCCTTCTGAATGAGACAGTCACGGAGTGGGAATACAGCCTTGTTGAGGACAGCAAGGAGACACCATCCCTTTTGAATGAGACAGTCTCGGAGTAGGTCGGCAGCCTTGTTGAGGACAGCAAGGAGACACCGTCCCTTCTGAATGAGACGGCCTCGGAGAGGGTCGGCAGCCATGTTGAGGACTGCGAAGAGACACCATCCCTTCTGAATGAGACGGTCACGGAGTGGGTCGGCTGCCATGTTGAGGACTGCAAGGAGACACCAACCCTTCTGAATGAGACAGTCTCGGGTTGGGAATAGAGCCTTGTCGAGGACTGCAAGGAGACACCGTCCTTTCTGAATGAGACAGTCACGGAGTGGGAATACAGCCTTGTCGAGGACTGCAAGGAGACACCATCCCTTCTGAATGAGATAGTCACGGAGTGGGAATACAGCCTTGTCGAGGACATCAAGGAGACACTATCCCTTCTGAACGAGATAGTCACGGAGTGGGAATACAGCCTTGTCGAGGACAGCAAGGAGACACCATCCCTTCTGAACGAGACAGTCACGGAATGGGAATACAGCCTTGTCGAGGACTGCAAGGAAACACCATCCCTTCTGAATGAGACAGTCACGGAGTGGGAATACAGCCTTGTTGGGGACTGCAAGATGACACACTACCTTCTGATATATTGAGGGATTCATGGCGAAACAATTTATGCACCCTGCCTTGTCCGGGAAACATATATGAGGACATCCTCGGAAGACGGAGAGGACATTCCCGTTTCTGAAACACTCGCCCAACTTATGTTGATTAATACCCCCTCAATGAAGTGGGATGGGGGATTTATGTTTGGACTCCACCCGGTCATCCAACTTGGATACAAGGATGACGTTTACATACATCATTAGGGACAAGCATCATAGTTTCACCTTGACTTACAAAAGTAGGGACCCGTGAAGATTCCGGGATAGAATAGGTCTTCAGCAACCCATACTTGCCATAAAAGGCGACTATATATGCTTGTCGTAAAAGGCGAAAAACGGAATCGGGTGGTCAAGACTTGGTTGATGCCATCGATCCTAATTGCGTGGGTCGATGCTCATGATGTCAATCACTGGATTGTCTGGTCCACACTCGATTGTTTACAGACCGCCGTCATATAGCTGGAATATTGCTCCGTGCGGCGTTAAACAACAAACAAACACAGTTATGGCCCCTGGTTGATCATTGAACACAGTGTACATGCAGTAAACGCCAATTTCTTGAAAACCACTGCCTCTAACAGATGATATTTAATTGTAATTGTGAAGATGTTTTCAAGTTCGAAAGCCGTCTTTGAGAATTAGTATTGTCAGGGGTTGATGTATGTCCCTTCAAATTGTTTTAATTTCTTGTTGAGTTTGCTTGAATGAGGCTGGCGTTCAAGAGCATTGCTTCATATATTTTCATGAAACTGCACCATGCAAGTGATGAACTGGTGCCTTTTATGATTTGGAAAATGTCTTTATCTTTTGCTTTTCCAAGTCAAGACGTTCAAATTTGGGCATGTTTATGTCCGGTTCCAAACTTTACCAAACTTTGCAATTGTATTAAGCTAGTTCTATAGGACTGGAGCATATTGTTTTCACATTTATGGGGTATTATTTGTTTACAGTTGTAAATATGCAAAGATGCGGAGGATATGGATGATTCTGTCTTCTTGTTTTTAATGGTGATATCGAAAGGATGGGGATCGTAAATCTCTGTGGGAGCTTGCGTTTTGTAGTGAGTGAGTGAGTATGTTTTACGCCGATTTTAACAATATTCCAGCAATATCACGGCGGGGGACACCAGAAATGGGCTTCACACATTCGGGAATCGAACCCGGGTCTTCGGCGTGACGAGCGAACACTTTAACCACTAGGCTACCCGACCGCCCCTGCGTTGTGTAGGATCTGAGGTGGAAAATCGAGTGCACACTAATCCATTGACCGGGGTAATAATATGCAACGCTTTGAGTATGCTTTAGGGTGTAGATTTGGGCCGCTGTAAATATGCACATTATCATAGGATCAATCCATTGTTGAATACTATTAGTCCTCGAATAGATGTCTACGGGTCATATATACTGGCCTTTGTTCGGAGCCGACTTCTTCTATTCAAAAGCGATATGCTTTGGTTCCGAAAAGCAACATCTATGAAAAGTTCAAATTGCCCTCTGACATTCGATGCCGACTTTAAGAGTCAAGACCCGAGAACCTTTTATGGTTTTAACATATACTTTCTATCATAAAATGAATGCTACATGACGAAATCAAATAGATCTATTAACAGAAACGTTTCTATTCAAAGCAAATAGTCTCAACATTGGGGATTTGAATACGAATAGTTCGATCTTATCATTCACAGTATAATATCTCAAACTGAGGAATACTTTAGAGTGAGTATGTTTGGTTTAACGCTGCTTTTATCCGTTTTCCAGTTATATCACGGCGTGTAAGCATAATGCGGGAGTGAGTGAGTGAGTTTGATTTTACGCCGCTTTTAACAATATTCAAGCAAAATCACAGCGGGGGACACCAGAAATGGGCTTCACACATTGTACCCATGTCGGGAATCGAACCCGGGTCTTCGGCGTGACGATCGAACGCTTTAACAACTAGGCTACCCGACCGCCCCTCATAATACGGGAGAAACAGATACTAGCCTCAGACATTTACCACTTCGGTGAAACTCACGGGCACAGGTATATGGTGCTGACAAACCTAGAAACATTATCGGGTCGAACCGGGATTTGAACCCACAATCATAGGTTTCTGGCGTGCCCAAGGCACCAATACTTCAAAGATCGACCGGGCCTGGGATCTGTGTTAAAAAGAAAGTATTTTTGCCTTCTAGGGTTTATGCCAACCAAATATGCTCGCTGAACATGCCGGGTGTCCTGAAAAATATATAATGTGTTACTTGTGAAAAAATTAGCTGCTCGGCTCCTCTTTTCAGAGGAAAAAATTGTGTTTTGAATCAGTGACCGAAAAGAACATTATGTCTCCGGCATCCCGGCCCCAACATCGAGAAAATTACATGTCGGGCCCTTAAACGTAGATAAATCTGGAAAAATATATTCTTTTAACAAGGCAGTTAAGCAAAACTGAGCTTTCATATGCTGCGTTTACATAATGCCAAATATATGTAGGTGTGGTGAGATAGCCTAGCGGGTAAAGCATTTTCGCGTCACTCCGAAGGCTCGGGTTTGATTCTCAACATGGGTACAATGTGTGAAGCCCATATCTGTGTTCTCCGCCGTGAAATATATGGAACATTGCTAGAAGCGGCGCAAACCCCTATCATATGCCATGTACAATAATGATAATTTTTCAATCTTTAACTTTAAATAATTTTAATGTTGTCAATTTTTAAAGACCAAAAAACATAACAGTTGTATGTTCTTTGTCATATTCGGCTTCAGTTTCAGATTTCATAAATGCCGTGAAATATGGAAGTGGAAAGGAATTTACAAAAAAAGGAGCCAGTATATAACTTTTCCAACCAAACACTGTTATCTTATCGACACCCGAAGGATAAATTGGTTTTGATTCTATAACTACATGGATATAATCAATATATCAACTAGAGGCCGATTTTACAGTTATTTTGCACTTGACGGCACCCTTGTTTACGCGTTGCCATAACCACAGACGCGCCCTGACCCGCGCAAACGGGTCAATAGGTTTTTAACCAATCAGCGCTGGCTTATACCGCTAGCCCGTAAGTGTGTCAATAATATTCATAACAGATCAATGTGGGAGAGTGGTTTGAGAAGAGAAAGATGAGCAACGTTAAGCAAACACACTTTGATCCTATAGGAGTTACTTACGATGAGGATGGAAATCCAAAAGTTAGCTACAGGTCTGAGGCCGGCACCTCCTCACACCTTCCTTCCTTTGACGCCGAAGAAGATATAACAAATATCTTCGACATCGCCGGCGAGGGTTATGACGTCACACTGTCTCTGGCTCAAGGAAGAATCAGCTGGCGAGCAATGAACCCAAATGGTGGGTATAGATGATTGTTAGATAATATAAAATGAAAGAAGTCTGGTCATTTTCATAAATTGATCATATGGGGATTTTTGTGCATACGACTGCAGTTTTGTCTTGTCAAGATGGTAGATCATATAGAATTAGTGGAAGCTATAGCAGACTTTTGAAACTTCTTGCGTTGTTTTCATAATCATTGTGATGAACATAAAGAGATAAAACATGTAGATATCTAAATAATTTTACTTTATATAAAACGAAAGATGTCCATATTAGTTTCTCTTCCTCCGAATTGTAGATTTTGGATCAGATGGGCTTGTGGTTAAGTGAAGCTCTGTCTTGGTTTGGTTTGGTTTTGGTTTGGTTTTGGTTTGTTGTTTAACGCCGCACTCAGCAATATTCCAGCTATATGATGATTGTTTTTAAATAATCGAGTCTGGACCAGACAATCCAGTGATTAATATCATGAGCATCGATCCACGCAATTGGGGTCGATGACATGCATCAAACCAATGGGTTTAATGTTTACGCCACTTTTAAGAGTATTCAGTTATATCATGGAGTATCAGCTTAATGTTTGAGGAAAGTCCGAAATGATGCAGGTCACAGATATTTACCACTTCGGTGAAACCTACAAGCAGGTGTATGGTGCTGACAAACCAAAAAACAATCCTAGGTTTCTGGTGTGGGCAAGGGACGCAAGATTATAAAGTAGAGTTCTTATTAGTATTACATTAAATTATGTTATTTGACTCGTTAGTTGGCCTTGATGAAACTTTCAAAATTTCCTACATGTCTCAAATATTAATCTTTGAACTTACAAGTTACTTGTAAGAACATCCTGTGTATTTTATCTCAATTCTGTTATGATAACCGTGATCACGATTTAATTAGACTTGCTCAGAGTCCGATATTTGGCCCCAAGTCTGCAGCAAATGATAGTTAAAATTGAATTTGAATTATACATTTTCCAATTCCTGAGAGGTATTGAAAATATTAATAAAATTATTTTTTTAACAATATCACAATGTTGTCCCAGTTTGCCTGCCAAGGGCACTTAGTTTCGAATCCCTGATAAATCCCTGAATGAGTGAGTGAGTGAGTATGGTTTTACGCCGCTTTTAGCAATATTCCAGCAATATCATGGCGGGGGACACCAGAAATGGGCTTCACACATTGTACCCATGTCGGGAATCGAACCCGGGTCTTCGGCATGACGAGCAAACGCTTTAACCACTAGGCTACACGAACCACCCCCAATCCCTGAATGAAAACCCTGAACATATTCACCGTCGTACCTTCGTTTTGAGTCGGTGTTGAATGACACATCTTGAAAGTAGTCCGATACAATTTCAGGATGGAAACAAGAGGTTGTATCAGCAGTGCTCCGCTTGCCTTGCTGCATGACATCTCACAGACAAACAGCATGGGAATGTGTTGTAAAACAAAGACGTCCCTCCCCGATCTTAATACTCAGAAAATCCATAAATCGCTCCGATTATGTTTCTAGGTTTTTGAGCACCATACCCATGTGTTTCACCAAAGTGGTAAATGTCTGAGACATGCATCACTTCAGGCATTCCTCCCACATTAAGCTGACAAGCCATGATAAAACTGGAATACTGTTAACTGATACTCAGAAGAACATTATGAGCTAAATGTCAACATATAACAGTCTTTGCATTCAAGTATATCAGGGCAGTGTGGTAGCTCACTGGTTAATGTGTTTGCTCCTTATGCCAAAGTGTTGAGTTTGATTCTCTACAGGGGTTCAATTGTTTGAAGACCATTTTTGGTGTCCCCAAGATGGAATATTTCTAAAAGTGGCCTAATACCATACTCACACATGCATACACGCACCACACCCCAGGACTCCCACACCCTACACCCCAGTACTCCCACACCCTACACCCCAGTACTCCCACACCCTACACCCCACGACTCCCACACCCTACATCCCACACCCTGCACCCCACGACTCCCACACCCTACATCCCACACCCTGCACCCCACGACTCCCACCCCCTACACCCCACGACTCCCACCCCCTACACCCCACGACTCCCACCCCCTGCACCCCACGACTCCCACCCCCTACACCCCACGACTGCCACCGCCTGCACCCCACGACTCCCACCCCCTACACCCCACGACTCCCACCCCCTACACCCCACGACTCCCACGCCCTACACCCCACGACTCCCACCTGCACCCCACCCCTGACAGATTAACCATAAAATATGAAAGAATCGAGTGGTCCTTAAGTTTTGGCACTATGATGCCACCTTGTAGTGGGACAATACATTGATGCATTGGTGGATTGCGATTTATTATTTCTCGATACAATTATCGATCTCAGTCAGTCATTAAGTTAAAAAATATCGATTCTTACCTTCATTGTTTGCTTTTAATAACTGTCACACCAAACACTAATTAGTTGTGAAAAATTTGTAACTATTTTCATCCATTTCGCCATATGTGACAATGCCAATTGTAAATCGTTAGTGTGCTAGGTATTTGGCCATCCTAGCTATGAGAAAGATGGCTAACGTACCACAGGCAAGAGCACATGCAAGTATCGTGATACGTATCGGATCACACAGTTGGTGTATCGTCCAAGCCCCGATGCCTCTCTATATTCAGATCTGGCAAACATTACATGAAGGTCATATCAGGTGAACCCTGAGTGAACTTTGACCCCCCCACTCAAAATGAAGGATGTGATGGTTTTTGAGCAAATTAAATGTCAGCTTTCAAAACTATTTAGCTTCATTGCTTTATCACCGAGATTCGCAATGTTTGATCCCAAACAAAATGTCCCCACATAGTAAACACTTTTGGGTGTAGATGCCATAAACCTCTAAAAAAAAAAACCAGGGTATGAAAAATATCCACAAGAAATGCCTATGTTACAGAGCTACAGATAAGCAGCATATTTGCGTCAAATACCCCCCCAAATTATCAAAACGCAATTACTTTTAATTAACTTGCATACAGAAACATATGCATTAAATAAAAAACTCAAATGTATAAAAACAGCTTGCGTAAATACCAATTGAAGCTTTTTCAGAATGGGTACAAAGGAGCTAATTTCCGAAACACAATTACGAGCTAATTTGCTTTCTGAGTCACGCCCATATATTTAGAACAGTTATATAGATCAAAAACATTATTTCATTTTTTTTGAAATCTTAAAATGTTCACTACTTTTCGGAAAAACCCAACAGAGTGATGAATAGATGAGTGAAAAAATATTGGTTACCCAATGAAAAATGTAATAACCTAATGAAAATAGGAACCCTAAAGTAAAAAGTCAATTGCTCAAAAAATTATCTGGAGCTCTGATGTTATTTGATATTTGGCATTGCTCATTCTTATTCCTTTTTTAGATCTTTTTGAGAAATCCGAAATGTATTGCTCTGAATGCTTCGCTTGCATGTAAAGACAATTAGCAGTCTTGATGCTGATTGGCTGATAAGATCATTTGACGTGACCTTGTAACATATCTGAATAATATATCTGATTTTCATGACCTTGTAACCCCAGCTGCGTGTTGGGTGCAGATGTACTCATTTGTAGGGATAGAGTAAATGTAAGAAGTCTTCATTGTTGTTTGTTTGTTGTTTAATGCTGCACAATTGGGCAGTTTTGCAGGGACTATAGGACTAGTGCCATTTCTAATGCTGCAATTCAGTGATAACATCATGAGCATCGATATACGCAGTTGGGATACGATGAAATGCATCAACCGAGTCACCAAGCCTGACCCCATGATCCATTTCGTTGCCTCTTGCGACAAACATGGGTTGCTGGGGACCTATATTTTTACCCAGAATCCGCACGGGTCTTCATTACTAATCTTGTTGTAGGGGGCGGTGTTGTAGCCTTGTGGTTAAAGTGTTCTCCTGTCACCATGAAGGCTGGGTTTGATTCCCAACATGGGTACCATGTGTGAAGCCTATTTCTGGTGTCCCGCACCACAATAGACTAACACTTAGTCTCTACAAATACATAATTTTGATAGGAACAAATCACTCCATTTAATTTCGAAAGGAGCCTCAGTGAGATGGGAGATTCAGAACCTGAACCTGTAGAAAATCTAGACTTGCTTCTTGGAGGGCCATAGCATAAGTAAGGACTGGGTGAAAGGGAAACATACTACCTGTGCGTTTCTTATTACCCCCCGGGACGAAAAGGAAGGGAGATATATATGATGGTTCAGTGATTCTACGACAGACTATCACGTGATATTGCCTGAATATTGCAAAACATGGCGTTAAACCACCTCACTCACTCTATTGTTATTATTATTGTTGTGAGAACTCTCTTTGATTCGTTTATGTGTTTTATATGTGTAGGAGGCAAAAAGAAATCCAAGGGCTTGTCATCATTGTTCAAGAGCAGCAAAACCTCTTCGAAGGATACAGATGGTCTTGACCTTGAAGATGCATATGGTGTGAAAATACGGCGCCGACGGCGGGCAGACCAGAGTGAGGGAGAAGGATTCTGTCTTGGGTTTGGACTCTTTACTTATGAGATGAAGGAATCAGCAAATGTGTTGAAAGACAAGATTTTGTTCTTTGAGCATCCAAGTGAAGATGTTTGCATTCGATGGGTGAAACAAATAAGTTCTTACCTGTCTGGTAAGTACAACATCTTTTGTATATTAACAATTACTGATCCTAGATAAAAAAAGCAATGTTAACGCTATAATGGTCAAAAGTCTGGTAGAACAGTGATCTTATTAGGGATCCGGGTTAGAATAGGAATTCAGCAACCCGTGCTTGACATAACAGGCGACTATGCTTGTCGTAAGAAGCGACTGACAGTATCGAGTGGTCTGGCTTGCTGACTTGGTTTATGCATGTTATCGTATCCCAATTGCATGGATCGATGCTCATGATATCAATCACTGGATTGTCTGGTCCAGACTTGATTATTTACAGACCGCCTTCATATAGCTGGAATATTGCTGAGTGCGGCATTAAACAACAAATAAACAAACAAATTTTAGTAGGGATGGGACAGGTGACTCGGGAATACTGGTCAGGTGGGTACGGAGCAGGACCTGGGTACCCATAGTACTACCCGGACCCGTGGTTACTCACTGATATTTTGTTTCATGATAATAACAAAAAATGGTTGCACGTCAAGTCACTAATGTTCGCATTTCTTTCTGACTTAATTGAGTAAAGAGAAAGCTCCAGGTAAGTTCAGTGTATGCATGATCAGATCGTTTTATATGTGTATCTAAATAGTTTTTGCCAGTGCTGCGGTAAAACAATTCCCATTCAGACATTTTGTACCCAACTCTTGAGACATACAGCGGGCACCTGGGTAGGGTCGGGTAATAGGGTGTCGGGTACCCGGGTAGTAAATTTGGACTCATCTCAGCCCTAGATCTTATGATTGTTTTACTACTAAGATTGCTTTGTGGAGTGGGGCCCTGGGCCCCGTTCCACAAAGCGATCTTAGGGCTAAGTTGATTGTAACTTACTAAGTATGCAATCTTAAATTTTTGTTACGATCAGCCTCCCGTTCCACAAAGCAATCTTAACTAAGAGAGTTGTAAGTTAAGATCAAAATGCTAAGTTGCCCCGGACCAACTTAGGATTGCTAAAATCGATCTTACATATGTACCATAACAACAAAGATGGCGACTTTTATTATGGTGTGCAAGGAAATGCGTTGTCTGCTGAACATGACCAAGGGAGGCCACTCCAAGGGAAAATTTCGTATCTTTATGGCTGAAGATTCAGATCTTTGTTAAGATCGGCTACTTAAGAACTTGTAAAGTTACAATCACCCTAAGATCGCTTTGTGGAACGGTTGTAAACTTTAGCTAAGACAATTTTAGAATCGACGTAAGTCTCTAAGATTGATTGTAGTTACGATCGCTTTGTGGAACGGGGCCCTGGTAAGTAAAAATGGTGTCAGTCGGTTGAGAGAGACAGGGAAGGGTCAGCAAAATATATATCATGATATATAGACAATGCAGAATGGTAACAAAATACTGATTTGTGGTAATTAGCACCCTGGGATTTTGAAAATTGACCAATGGTGGCACTTAATGCAACCTTCACATGTTAAGTTGGTTGTTGGAGATCGAGCGTTGCAAAATGGTACTTGGCAAGTCTATACTTCTTCTGCACTGAACGGGTGGCCCAGTCGTCCAAGGTGCAGCGATTCGCTGTGCAGAGTTGTGTCCCTTCGGCACGCCAGAAACCTATGATTGTGGGTTCGAATCCTGGTTCGCCCCGATTATGTTTCTAGGTTTGTCAGCAACATACCCGTGCTCGTGGGTGTCACGGAAGTGGTAAATGTGAGACCTGCATCACTTTGGGCTTTCCTCCCACATTAAGCTGACACGCCGTGATATAACTGATAATACTGTTAAAAGTGGCATTAAACCCAACTCACTCACTCACTCACTCCTTCTGCACTGCTATTTAGTGTGAAAACAAGGAAACAAGGAGTTTTATGTAAATTTTCAAGCTTAGAACGGGAGCTTATAAACTGTTTACAGATTGGAGTAGAGGTTGGTCAGGGTGCTTATTATGACAACTAAGAGGGTATGTAAGTCCAACATCATCAATGTATTGTTATGCATACCAGAATTTTAAAACGTAGTATTTTTGTCATTTTAATCTAAGGCTTAACTGGTAAACTATCGCCAGTGACTGAAGGAATGATATAAATCCAGCCAGGGTCCATGCAGGAAGCAAAGGCACTGTAAGTCCCCATGGTCCCTGGTATGGTGTTCTCCCTTTAGTTACTGACGATCTCTAGCCCATTTTTATACTGTGTTGTTAATTCTTTCTGCTTTTATATGTTCCTCAACTAGTTTTAATACACTCTGTGATATTCTAGTTATTGTACTGTCCTTTGCTGACAGTTTTTTTTTATAAAGTATATATACTTATTTGTTAATAATGTATTAATTCTCGTCACGATATGGCTGAAATATTGCCGAGGTGACGTTAAATATTAACTCACTCACTCACTCACTATTATGACAAATATGAAAGAAATGGTAGAGAAGTATGCACACTTTTAATTTGGGGTCATGAACAGTATGAAAAGAAATTTGACAGTGATAAAATTTATAAATGTAAAAAATAAATGAATAATTCATTCCCAAAATCATGTTTACCATGTTTACATTTGTTAAGATTACCATGGTAACGATGGACAAAGAGAAGGCAGAAAATTCAATTTCAAATATTAATTGGATCAGCCTGGTTCATATTAGCATTAAGTTGATTAACTGCATGTCCGGAAAGGAAAGTTATATTTTTACATGTACAGAATAATTTATTTATCATTAATCAATATGTGTCGTTTTAGAGTCATACTTTTGAGTCAATATTTCGATGCTAAAATTTCCAGTTAAGACACCTCTTGACAGAGGTCAGGAGAAATCTGTTGCAATGAGTGAGTGAGTGAGTATGGTTTTACGCCGCTTTTAGCAATATTCCAGCAATATCACGGCGGGGGACACCAGAAATGGGCTTCACACATTGTACCCATGTCGGGAATCGAACCCGGGTCTTCGGCGTGACGAGCGAACGCTTTAACCGCTAGGCTACCCGACCGCCCCCTGTTGCAATGAAGTCTTGCTTCACTGTGCCTGTTGATGCTGAGCAAGGAGTTAAGCCATCTTGCATCACTGGAGGTATTGATTGTACCTGCCTCTGCAACTGTGGGAGCTTGCTCTGGGAGACCATCACCAGATAACAATTGTTGGTTGTGTCAATAATTAACAAGCACTCGCTCTCAGTGTCAAGTCCCTGAAGCACTCTACAGTGGTAAAGGCAGATGGGATAAAATATCATTAACATTAGATAATGTCCATTCTATGATACAAGAGACATCCGTGATGAGTTCCATCACCTATTAATCTGTACATGTTTTATAGAACAGAGAAATATTTGTGTTTCATTATATACTGAAACGCATTGAAAACGCATCAGAGTGAAATTGAATCCAAATGATATATGGTGTTGGTTGTCTACTACAATCACACTCGACCCGTGAAGATCCGGGGTAGAATAGTTCTTCAGCAACCCATGCTTGTCGTAAGAGGCGACTAACAGGAACGGGTGGCCAGGCTCGCTGACTTGGTTTAAGCATGTCATCGTTTCCCGTTTCCCATCGAAATAACCGTTGTCTGTGCCTCGGTGACCATTGTAGATGTGCATTTCGGTGCTTTAGGGTCAGAATTGACGGGCACGTTAACCAGAGGCGCAGAAAAGGAAAAGAACGAGTACCGAGCAGTCATCAAGTTTTTAACTTTAACCCCAAGAAATTTCATGACCGTATGTCACAAGTGTTTGGCGATAAGTGCCCCAGCTAATCCACTGTGAAATGTTGAGTTTAAGGCTGGGAGAGCAAGCCTTGATGATGACCCTAGGTCTGGATGTCCCTTTACTTCCATCAGTGAAGATTCAATCAAGGAAACAGGAAACCTGTACTGTCAGATAGACCTGATACCATTGCTGGATTTGAGAAAGACACAGGTCTAAACCCAAGATCTATTGAAACTATTATTCATGTACATTTTCAGATGAATGAGATATCTGCTCGTTGGGTGCCAAAGTTTCTAAATTCTTATCTTCAGGAAACAAGAACTGACATTATCAGAGAAAATTTGGAGCTAATTGAGGGGGAATTCATCGAATTCAAAAAGAGATTAGTAATGGGTGATGAAATATGGGTGTACCACTATGATCCCAAGTCACAACCACAATCCATAGAATAACACCATTCCACTTCTCTGGCACTAAAGAAATTTAAGTCTTCTAGTTCATGATCAGTGGAGAAAGTTATGGCCACCTGCAAATGGTGTGATCCTGTTTATTACTTAGAAAGTCAAATGACGATTACTGGTGCATTATACTATGCTGATTTCCTTCATCACCTGAGAGATTCTATCAAAGTAGAGCGGCAAGGAATGCTGACTGCTGGAATTCTACTACTTCATAACAATGCCTCTCCTCAGACCTCTCGACTTGCAAAGACTGCTGTGCAACATTGTGGGTTCGAAGAGCCTCCTCAGCTTCTGAACTCGCCAGACCTGGCACCAAGTGATTTCCACCTGTTTCCTGAACTGAAAGAACACCTTCGCTGAAAGCGCTATGACGACAACAATGACCTCAAAGGCTGTGAATGGCTTTTCAGGGTGGCTTCAGAAAACTTATTCCTGACAGGAATTGAAAAGCTTCACTATCAATATGAGTAGTGTTTTCAAGTGCAGGGAGATTCTGTTGAAAAATAAAATTAAAAGCTTTTGATTGTCAGACTTAGAACTGTTTGACCAGCCCTCGTAGCAGTTGGTTAAGCTGAGTTACAGATACAGAAATTGGCACTACTCCTATAACCCTTGTCAAACTTCCCAATAGTTAAGGTATCAAAAGGGCAAGGAGATTTCCATTTCCAAAGGTTTTGCTATGTGCTATCATTATTAGGACTAGTGGACTAAATATGTTAGTTTCTATTGCTGTATCTTTAGATTTTCATCATTGCCTCCTCCTGTCTTGCGCTTGGCATAAGGGGATAAGATAAACAAATAAACAACACTCAAACACACACTTTCTCGCACACACACATGCACATCGCTAATAATGCTTTCAATGCTACTGTCGAACCCATTTGACAGTGTATGTCGCTAGCTGTGCCGCTACTGTCGAACCCATTCGCCTGGCGAATAACATGAGCACATGTCCAATCAAACTCATAATAACTGTTTTCGGAGCAGGGTTTCATATCATTTAAATTATGTTTGATGTACTCGGCTTGCTAAATCTTTCAGATGTATGTTTACCTCAAAAAGAAAATTCTGCAGGTTAAAAAAGTATCGGTCAAATGTATCAGAACACAACCACCTGAAACGGCCATTGATGACTTGAGTCAATTCAAGTGGAGCGGCATGCAATCCGATATTATAAAAATCTTGAATGAGAAGTTAAACCCGTTTTCACCTCACATCACCAGACTATATATATATTCATATGGTGGCTATATTGTTTTCTGATAACTTAGAGCAGCAATCTTAAAAAGCAGAAACTTTGTTTTGAGAAAGAGTGAAATGGAAAGCTACCAAAAACTGTTTGTTCTGTCTGAAAAAAAACATGCTGCAAGCGACAAGTTTAAGCTTCTGTGTAAATATATTGGTTACCATGGTGGCGAAGCTTTGTTTATGATATTTCTTTCATAATGATATATGAATGAAGGCAGGTTGGATCACCACGGGGAGAAGTTTAAAAAATGTTTTCGCTTGATTCCATAAATGAAATATTCTAATTAAGAGCATATATGTAGTAATATATAATTTATATGATATTATGAATGCTTATTATGTGTAACCTATTCCTAGGTGCTTGTTTGTGAATGAGTTTTCTTTGTTTCAGCAATCAAAGGAAGGCCCAAAACGATCAAACTGTTTCTACAAGAACACGCTGGACATAAGAATGGCCGCTCCTTCTATCGACACACAATTTTACCAATGTTCAAAAATGCTGATGTCAGTGTGGACATGACAGGTTGGTACTCTTCTCTTCATCCACAAGTACCTCATCTTCCCAAGACCACCTCCGCCGTCTAGTGGTAGAGTGTCTGTCCGGAGAGCGGAAGGTCCGGGGTTTGATCCCCGGCCACATCATACCAAAAGACGTTAAAAGATGGTACTTGTTGTTACCCTGTCTGGCGCTTGACATTAAGGGGCTAATAGAAGGACAAATCGGCTCGGAGACAGCATACTGTGTCTGAGGGGCCAACCTTGCAAATGTGTTAACTGTAATAGGATTTGTTGATGTTACTAGCTGCCCAAATTTAGAATAAGACAGGTGCACAATGTAATATTTTGGCAACATATTTCTCAAATTATTAAAATATGGCCCAATCGTACAAAAATGAAATTCTGTTTCTATACATGGAATGACACAAAGTGTACAAAACCTTTGATCTTAGGCACCCCCAAGTCTTCTGCATTCTTTTATCATTCACCTGTGATAAGAACATCGAAACTTTGTCAAAGCAATTCTATAAATAGGAATTGTTACAATTGATAAATATTCTTCAAAGATAAAGTACATTTTTAATGCCCGATACATATCAAGCTTAGAGTTAAGTGCTATTTCTGCAAACCATATTTGAATAGCTATTGCAATGCATCTTTCTTTAAAAGCAGTCATAAAAGAATTATTACACCCAACATCCTGGTTTTGACATATAAACCAAAATCCATATCCAAGCTTTGAATATTTACGGGCCTTTTGATTTAAACCTTTAACCACGAACCTAATGGGCTATTGAACCTTTCATTTCATGGCATTATACAAGTCAATTCTTCAGTCTAATTCATTATACAGTCCTAAAATACCAAACCAAAAATTAATATTGACTAGGTATTCACTATCTTTATGTGAATAATTGAATGTTAGCTCAGCCAGAGTAATTACAGTTCTTGGCCAAAGAATATTTTATTAAATGAAATTTGCCAATAGCTTTTGGCACTAGTTTATGGTGATGGTGGTTGATTAATGATGTAGAATTCCTATTGCAGGGAGAAGCCGTTAATAGCCTACAGGGAAGTTGTTTATTGAGTTTTCTATTCAAGGGATGTTCCTGTTTATTTTGAGCCATTATTGCGTTAATGTATCGGCAAGTCAAATCTGACAATCAGTCAGTATCGCTGTCCTGTGATTTGTGTGTTTGGGAGCAGGCTTCAATCCAGGTTAGATCCAACACTACATGTTGATGTTAAAATTTAAATTTAAAACTGAGATAGACAATTTTAACACACCATATTCAACGTAATAAGCGCTCTCATAATTAGATATAGGAGGCTATTATTAGAATATCATTTTGGTGAAACAAACAGAGTTAAAGGATAAATTTTGTGGTTTATGCCGACAGCCTGAAATGTTTATATACGACAGATATATTTTTCGAGAATTTAATTGCCCATAATTAAGGGTGCAAACAACACACGAGTGCGTATTATACGCAAATAAATAAGTCCTGTGTACATTGATCAATCGGAAGGGGTCTAATTGGGATTGTTCACTAGCCAATATGTTAGCAAATATTGCCGTGGGCGCTTATTAGAGTGGGGCGCTTATTACGTTGAATACGGTAAACTGTTTCCTTTAATAAATGGATGATTGAAGTTGAGAGAAGTGATTTGATTTTTCAGATCTTCAGGGATATTTGTTGTTATCAGATATTTTTATTGTTGATTTAGATCAGAAATCAAAATTTTCTCAAAGAAATGCTTTTCAAACATTGATACAAACAAAATCAAGTTTTAGCTTTGATATGTTATGTGTGATATAGATCAGAAATCAAAATTTTCTAAAATAAATGCTTTTCAAACATAATACAAACAAAGTCAAGTTTTAGCTTTCATATGTTATGTGTGGTACATTTACACCTATTGTGAAGCTTGTCAATAACGTGACATACATAAAAAAAAACAATTTGAGTTTGAAATTTCCTTGTTTTTTATATATAGAATAAATATATGTAAGAGTTGACTTTCACATTGTGTGAGTTCATTGGAGTATGAACCTTCATAGAATCAGGGCTCAACTGTATGAGGGACTGGCGATGACATTCATACAATGGTTAGCTCTCAACGGTGAGTGAGTGAGTGAGTATGGTTTTACGCCGCTTTTAGCAATATTCCAGCAATATTACGGCAGGGGACACCAGAAATGGGCTTCACACATTGTACCCATGTCGTAAATAGAACCCGGGTCTTCGGCATGACGAGTGAACGCTTTAACCACTAGGCTACCCGACCGCCCCTCTCACTCTATGACGGTTCATACTCCAATGAACTCACAAAAAGAGAAAGTAAATATTATTAAGTACACAATTTAATGTTGTACGTGTGTCTTCATGTTTACACTGACAGCCATACAACAGCCAACTGTATAACAGAATAAAATAGTTCATCAAAGGAGAGGTAACATGAACGTTTATCATACCTCCATGTCAGAATGATGAGATCTGATTGGTCCAGTGATCGTGATAAAATACTGTTTAACCTGCCTTGGAGGGTAATAAATTTCTAAGCGGGGGTATAAATCTCTTATACCCCGCCACGAGCAACACAGGCTGCACATGGATTTCTGAGAAGCAGACTATATCCCTCATACCCCGCTTCGGGGCGGTCGGGTAGCCTAGTGGTTAAAGCGTTCGCTCGTCACGCCGAAGACCCGGGTTCGATTCCCGACATGGGTACAATGTGTGAAGCCCATTTCTGGTGTCCCCCGCCGTGATATTGCTGGAATATTGCTAAAAGCGGCGTAAAACCTCACTCACTCACTCACTCATACCCCGCTTCAAAGCAAAAAGCTGCACGCTTTTTCCGAGTCAATCTGACATAGTCATGTGACATTGTCATGTGACATTGCACAAGTTAACCTCATCTCAATCGAAAAACTGTTTTCCTCAGGCTCGTGGTATAAAACCATATAATATGTGGGACACATAAAACCCCATCTACCCCTCATGATCCTGCTACAACTTATAATGTATTCTTAACTTGCTTCACACTTATGAACATCATACACTTATGAACATCATTTTGTTGTCATGTGACTGACCTCTCATCCAATGCAAATCCTGCATATTGTCAAAACTTCACATTAAAATATTATTGTTTCATTGTGCATTGTGCAGTAATTGTAACCCATGTTTGAAAGAATGGTCAAAATTTCTGTCAGATCATTTTTTAACAGAATGCATTTTATGAACACACAATGCCATTTAGAAAGTGGTCAAATGTGACAAATGTTATATTTGGGATAACACTTTCTCTGTAAATTACAGAGCCTAGTACTTTTTTGGGGTTGAGTCCCACCCAGGATTTGAACCCACACTGCCAGAGTGAGCCACCTAATCATCAGTACACAAAGTCACTTAGTGGAAGCCTCGGTGCCTGAGTGGGTTAGATCGCTGACTTTGTATGCTGGCAATTAGGCAGCTCACTCTCGCAGTGTGGGTTCAAATCCTAGGTGGGACTCAACCCAAAAATGTATAAGAATCTGTACACTCAAAAAGTGTTATCCCAAATATAACATTTGTTATAAAAATACGCTTAGAGACCGACCATTTAATACTTAGGTGTGGTGGGGTGTGGTCGAGTCTGGGGATAGTTAAGGTTATGGGGTCCTCCTACATGCTAGTGTAGAAACTATACAAGGACTCACGATCTGTCTTAGCTTAATTAGCAAATTAATATTGTTAAAAGTTTGCTGAGCGGGTTATCAAATAATGAGTAATATCTTTGACTATTTTTCAGAGGTTCAGCACAACGAACACATCAAGCAGGAAATGATCCACATGAACTTGGAGGACTTTGATTGGTATGTTTACAAACGTATAACACCAGTAGGTATAATACATTCATTGTATATGAAGGGGAGGATGTTTTTTAATGTATAATCTGGCCAGTGAAATATAGGAAAAAATTATTGTACTCCATATCTAAGCTGTGATATAAGGGGCATTTTCCTGTGCAGAGTTCTGTCCCTTTGGTGTGCCATAAAACTATGATTGTAGGTTCGATGCCAGATTAGCCCTGATTTTGTTTCTAGGTTTGTCAGCTCCATACCCTTCCTCATGGGTTTCATTGTGGTAAATGTCTGAAGATCTGCATCACTTCGGGTGTTAAACCCAACTCACTTTATAAAACAATTGTCAGATGAATGAATGGATGAGTGCCAACTAGAGTCCTATCATCCTGAAAAGTAGAATTGTTGACTGAATGATGAATTATTTCATCTAAAATATTTTATGACAAATATGTCTGGAAAATATCCCATTTCATAAACAAATAGAATGTTTTGAATTTGAAAAGACCATAAATGACTTTGCATGTAAATAGTTACCATATTTTCTTGAGTATAGTGCGCACCAATGTATAATGCGCACCCCCCTCTAGCGGATTCAATATTTTGGAAAAAAAGAAATTTGAATATTATGCGCAGAAAAAAATTTCCACCGTACCCCTTCAGCCGAGTCCGGCAAACGAACAGGTGATGAGAAACTTTTATCAGTACAAATTCGAAATTTGAGATAAAAAATCACCAGACATGTTGATTTACTGTTTAAATTATATTTTTTGTTCTACTAGGCATTGTTTTATATCCAGGGATTAAGTTTACCTTGTGTATTTTCTCGTAAACTAAGCCGGACACAGCAATCAGCTGTACACACGTTCTCTTGGAATCTACCGGTGATTCGGTCAAGACACACCCAATGATATAACTTTACAGTATTTTTAATGCAAGGATCGGCAAAAATTGTATCTGCAACTTTTTTTTATCAGGAATAATATATTCCAATATCTTGTTAATTTAGATGCAGCTTTTACTAAACATATTTAAAATAATAATAACCATAAGCGAAGCAGCTGATCGTTATTGCCGGGTATTATTTTTTACATGGAACCAGTCTGACAATTCACCGTCAAGGCTCCCGTGCACGTGATCGCGAGAATTACGTGTTGACATAGAATCGTCCAACAAAAACAAATATGACTTTTAACGATTCAAAGTATGGTATGTATGATATATGTATCCATTCTCTGTCAACTAAAGTTTGTTTCAAGGCGTCAATAGCAGTAATCTGACCGTGGTTGCTGTTAATAACGGTGAGTTGTTCGATCTTCCGATCGCTTCACACACGATTTCGCCGCAATTAATTAAAACAATATTAAAAGGAATTTTGAATAAAATTAATGAAATAAGTTACAAACATAAGTCCAGATATACAAAGAACACTTTTTATAGCCAGACAGTGTAATTACATGAATAATTTGCGTACTTCAGTATGGATTTGTTGACATGGTATTTTCCGGTGTTTCGTGCTCACGGTAATGTCTTTCCATGGAAAAAACATAAAAACTCATAATTCGTGTATAATGCGCACCCCCTTCTACACAGCTGTGTTTCTTGGAAAAAAGTGCGCACTATACTCAAGAAAATACGGTACATATCATATTACAGGTGACAAGTGATATCTGAGAAAATAATGTCACGATATGGAAGGCTGATAGGCTTGTCAGTGCAAGTTTTCGATGTTGATGTGATTGCCCTCAATGACAAGGTTCTGTAGACATGAAAGACTGATTCACAGATAACATGATCTCTCTTAAAGAAGTGGGTTACAATTGGTCTTCAACAACCCATGCTTGTCGTAAGAGGCGACTAACCGGATCAGGTTGTCGAGCCCACTGACTTGTTTGATGCATTTCATCGTATCTAAATTGCATAGATTGATGCTCATGATGTCAAGCACTGGATTGTCTGGTCCAGAGTATTAACAGACCACTGTCATATTGCCAAAATATTGTTGATATATCGTTAACCAACAAATAAAGAAAGAAAGAAACAAACTGTTAAGATGACATCAATTTAGCCCTGTTGCCAGTAAACTCTACATGTGGGAACTCATTTGGTGATTGTGTGGCCACAATAACTCCTGAATTCCTATGGACCTTAGTGATGCAGCACTCTACGCTGTGACCTGTCACCGTGGCATGCTCATGCTTTCAGCCTCTGGTTCTCCTGCTCCAATCAGAGTCCATATTGGAGGTCATGTGATCATAATGAGTGACCCTTATTCTCCTTGATTTTCGACCCACCCTTGCAGAATCATTGTTTATTTATTTTATTTTCCAGCATTGTTGCATGTGGTGGAGATGGGACTGCATGCAAGGTGGCGGATGCTCTACTCAACCGATGGCAAAAAGACAATGATATCGATGTGAAGCCAGGGTTTACACCTGCCAGGTGCCATATTCCATTAGGCATAATTCCCCTTGGTAAGTAGCTTATATAAGGTATAATACCCACAGGTAAACAGTTGGTATAAAGAATAATAACCACAGGTAAACAGTTGATGTTAGGCATAATAACCACAGGTAAACAGTTGATATAAGCCATAATACCCACAGTTGGTATAAGGCATAATACCCACAGTTGATATAAGGCATAATACCCACAGTTGATATAAGGCATAACACCCACAGTTGATATAAGACATAATACCCAATGTCAAATAACTAGTTCTTTCCAACTGTAACTGACTTATTGAATGCTTGAAATAATGATGATGATTATTATTACAATTACTCTGATTATGTATTTGGATGAACATGTCACATTGTTATATTCCCAGGTCTGACCAATCACATCGCAGGGTCTGTCGTTGGCACAGTGGAACCTATCTCAGCAATACTGCACATCTTATACGGTCAGTATGTCAACGGGTGGGGATTACAGGGCACACTGGGTTCCTAGTGAGTCAACAATACTCGGGGTTGGGGGATACAGTATTGGGTGAGTGATATAAAATAGGTCTGGGACAAGTCCAAATTTACAACCCGTGTGCCCAACGTCCTATTACCCGACCCTACCCAGGTACCTGCTGTAGGTCTCAAGAGTTGGGTACAAAATGTCAGATTGGGAATTGTTTTACCAGAGCCCTTTCAAAAACTATTTAGATACATGAATGAAACCATCAGATCATGCGTACACTGAAGTTGACTGAAGCTTTATCTTTACTCAAACATATACAAGTCAAAAGGAATGTGTGCATCGTCAGAAAGAAATGCCAACTTTTTGTGTCTTGTGTAACGACTGAGCTATAGTGAGTTTTTGTCATTAAACAATATATCACGTGACTAACCACGGGTCCGGACAGTCCTGTGGGTACCCAGGTCCTACTTAGTACCCACCTGACTGGGGTACCCGAGTTACCCGTCCCATCCCTAAGGAGGGATGCATAAAACCCCATCTACCCCAAATGATCCTGCTCCAACAAATTTATCCTACCGACATGTTTTAATATGACATTTGTAAAAGAATTAAAACAAATTCAAAACTGATAGAAAACAGCGGTTTCAATTGAGCTAAGGTTAACTTGTGCTATGTCAGGTGACTTTCACTGGCTTGGAAAACGTGTGCACGTTTTTGCTTCGAAGCAAAGTATAAGGGATTTATTCTGCCTGTCAGAATCCAATGCAACCTGTCTTGTTCATGGCGGGGTATAAAGGATTTATTCCCCTGCTGAGAAAACATTTTCCTCAAAGTTTGGAAAATAGTATTTGATCACGTGAAGCAATCAGATCTCATCATTCTGACATGGAGTTATGATAATGTGTGATGTAGATGGCCTGTACAGAATATACCCCATCTGCCTCTGTTGTTACCCATCTGCTCCACATTCATTAACAGGATGTAATTCACCTGTAATACGACTGATTTCAACATCGACCAACATTAACTCAGTCTCTCCTTCTTTGATCACAATAATGTTGTTATGAAACTGAAATATTGTTCTTATGAAACTGAAATATTGTTCTTATGAAACTGAAATATTGTTCACAGGAAACTGAAATATTGTTCTCATGAAACTGAAATATTGTTCTCATGAAACTGAAATATTGTTCTTTTGAAACTGAAATATTGTTCACAGGAAACTGAAATATTGTTGTCATGAAACTGAAATAATGTCGTGAAACTGAAATATTGTTCACATGAAACTGAATTATTGTTCACATGAAACCAAAATATTCTCATGAATCTGAAATATTGTTCACTTGAAACTGAAATACTGTTGTCATGAAACTTAAATATTAATCACATGAAACTGAAATATTGTTCACGTGAAACTGCAATATTCTTCTCACGAAACTGAAATATTGTTCAAAGCAGTGTTACAATCAACTCACTCAAGCTCATAAGCATGATATGTCTGAATAAAATATGCGTTAAGAAAATATTGTTTTTCGGGAATGTTTTGTTATCAATATATAACAACATGTTTATGTGTTTTATCACAGGTCATAAACAACATGTAGATGTGTGTTCCGTGTATTCCGAGGACAAGTTTCTCCGATGGGCATTCAACTCCCAGTATGGGTTTGCTGGCAATGTACTGTCTTTCCGCAGCCGGTACAGCTCACTAGGGGCCAAGAAGCTGGATGTTGCATTTATCAAAGCTTTAACTAAAGCAAAACTCAGGTAAAACATACAAGGATGATTGCTAAGTTATAAGCATCACAGTCACATGGAAGGAATTGCTTAGGCTTAAAAAATAAAAGAATTCGTTCTCAAGCAATGGCTTTTGAAAATATAGTATGGGCGGTGTTTTTTAAAATATTTGGTTGTTCAAGTTCCTATGTAACCAAATTTTGTTTACTATAATGTCGGCGACATATTCATGTTGTTCTTAAGTATCTACATATTAAAATAATCCTATATTGTGAGAACATCCATTTGGTGTTAGGGACATATTCAATAAGGTGACATAAAATATTTGTTAGAATTGGTCTTCAGCAACCCATGCTTGTCTCCATCCACGAAAATCTAGGTTAGAATCGGTCTTCAGCAACCCATGCTTGTCTCCATCCATGAAAATCTAGGTTAGAATCGGTCTTCAGCAACCCATGCTTGTCTTCCCCCATGAAGATCTTGGTTAGAATGGGTCTTCAGCAACCCATGCTTGTCTCCATCCATGAAAATCTAGGTTAGAATCGGTCTTCAGCAACCCATGCTTGTCTTCCCCTGTGAAGATCTGGGTTAGAATGGGTCTTCAGCAACCCATGCTTGTCTCCCCCCATGAAGATCTGGGTTAGAATTGATCTTCAGCAACCCATGCTTGTCTCCCCCCCGTGAAGATCTGGGTTAGAATTGGTCTTCAGCAACCCATGCTTGTCTCCCCCCGTGAAGATCTAGGTTAGAATTGATCTTCAGCAACCCATGCTTGTCTTCCCCCGTGAAGATCTGGGTTAGAATGGGTCTTCAGCAACCCATGCTTGTCTCCCCCCATGAAGATCTGGGTTAGAATTGATCTTCAGCAACCCATGCTTGTCTCCCCCCCATGAAGATCTGGATTAGAATTGGTCTTCAGCAACCCATGCTTGTCTCCCCCCATGAAATCTAGGTTAGAATTGATCTTCAGCAACCCATGCTTGTCTTCCCCCGTGAAGATCTAAGTCAGAATTGGTCTTAAGCAGCCCATGCTTGTCATCAGAGGCGACTCACGGGATCGAGTGGTCAGGCTCGCTGACTTGGTTGATGCATGTCATCGTATCCCAATTGCGTGGATTGATGCTCATGATGTTAATCATACTTGGGTCTTCAGCAACCCATGCTTGTCTCCCCCCCGTGAAGATCTGGGTTAGAATTGGTCTTCAGCAACCCATGCTTGTCTTCCCCCGTGAAGATCTTGGTCAGAATTGGTCTTAAGCAGCCCATGCTTGTCATCAGAGGCGACTAACAGGATCGAGTGGTCAGGCTCGCTGACTTGGTTGATGCATGTCATCGTATCCCAATTGCGTGGATTGATGCTCATGATGTTAATCATACTTGATTATTTACAGACTACTGTCATATTGCAGGAATATTGCTGAGAGTGATATAGTCTCCAGCCATGCTAAAGCAATGTGATATTTGTTTTCAGATCTTACCACTGTGATGTAGAATATATTCCGGCTACCGGCATCAACACGGCCGTGCTCAACACACCATGTCGAATAGGGTAGGTCGTAGTTCGAAATAGCCATCATTGTCAATACTCCATTGGCTTGTCAATGCTTCATTCCTCCTTCAGACAGACACCTTTAGCCACCACAAGGTAGTACAGTGATATTTGTAACCAATGATTCACACCACAGGACGCTGCCAATGAGGGTACTGACCAACCAATGCTCCATTAAAAAACAGATGAATAATCTACCTTACCAAATCTGATTGAGATTGCAGGGCATCTGTTTATGTTGTTCCTTTCAAAAGATAAATCAAGGGCTTGACCACAAGGCTAGGATTAGTAGATGATGCATGTGTTTATATTGTCTGCATGTCCAACCCATGATCCACACTGATGTGTGTGATGTTGCAGGTGCCGCGTGTGTTGGCACGAGGACAGCAGCGACCAGGACAGCGTCACTCAGGACCTGGTGGAGGAGCTGGACCCCCTGGCTAACTCCGGCTCCAGCAACTCCCTCATAGGTGACTCCCACATCTACAACACACAACCTGTACAATACACAACCTGTACAACACACAACCTGTACAAAATACAACCTGTACAATACACAGCCTGCTCAATAGATAACCTGTATAATAAACGTGTTCAATACACAACCTGTTCAACACACAACCTGTTCAATATACAACCTGTTCAATACACAACCTGTTCAATATACAACCTGTTCAACACACAACCTGTACAATATACAACCTGTTCAATACACAACCTGTTCAATACACAACCTGTTCAACACACAACCTGTTCAATATACAACCTGTTCAATACATAACCTGTTCAACACACAACCTGCACAATATGCAACCTGTACAATACACAACCTGTACAAGACACAACCTGTTCAATACACAACCTGTTCAATACACAACCTCTACAAAATATAACCTGTACAATATACATCCAGTTCAATACACAACCAGTTCAATACATAACCTGTACAACATGCAACCTGCACAATACACAACCTGTTCAATACACAACCTGTACAATATACAGCCTATACAACACACAACCTGTACAATACACAACCTGTGAAATACAAACAACCTGTCAAATACAATCTGTAAAATACAAACAGCCTCAACAACACACCACCTCTACACATAGGAGCACTAATTATATGAATCATTCAATTATAGCATTTTCTATTTTCTTTTGCCAGAAATTGATCATGACAGTCCCTGGAAGACAGTGAAAGGATCATTTCTGAATGTTGGTGTGCTGACCTTACCTGGGCGCAGTGAGTTTGCCCCGAACGGTCTCAGTAAGTTCACCCATCTGTGTGATGGCAACATGGACTTGGTGCTGGTCAAAGACACGGACAGGAAAGAATTCATTCGGTTCCTAAGAAGACATGGCAATGCCAAAAATCAAGTAAGTCGTTGTTTCAGGACACCACTACTATGAGAATACCTATACATTTATTCTGTGTATTCTTCTTCTTCTTCTTCTTCTTCTGTTTCAGGACACCACTAGTATGAGAATACCTATACATATATTCTGTGTATTCTTCTTCTTCTTCTTCTTCTTCTTCTTCTTCTGTTTCAGGACACCACTAGTATCTGAATACCTAAACATTTATTCTGTTTCTTCTTCTTCTTCTTCTTCTTCTTCTTCTTCTTCTTCTTCTTCTGTTTCAGGACACCACTAGTATCTGAATACCTAAACATTTATTCTGTTTCTTCTTCTTCTTCTTCTTCTTCTTCTTCTTCTTCTTCTTCTTCTTCTGTTTCAGGACACCACTAGTATCTGAATACCTAAACATTTATTCTGTTTCTTCTTCTTCTTCTTCTTCTTCTTCTTCTTCTTCTTCTTCTGTTTCAGGACACCACTAGTATCTGAATACCTAAACATTTATTCTGTTTCTTCTTCTTCTTCTTATTCTTCTTCTTCTTCTTCTTCTTCTGTTGCATCAGAGCAGTCAATAAATGATTGTTTTGTATCTTAACAAATTTGAAAAGGTTTCTCTCAACATGCCTGTAATATGGGTTTGATTCTTAACAGAGATGTTAAATTTAAAGTTCATTTCTATTATAATGCGTTGATAGCCCATGCTGAAGATGTTCCACACAACGATCTTAGTACATATATTCTGTGTATTTTCCTGTGAAAAGGTTGTATTAAGATTGTCAATGTGTTGTTATTTGATGATCTTTCATGAAATTGTGATCCTGCAGTATATAATGTGATCTTTCATGAAATTGTGATCCTGCAGTAAATAATGTGATCTGTCATGAAATTGTGATCCTCCAGTAAGTAATGTGATCTTTCATGAAATTGTGATCCTGCAGTAAATAATGTGATCTTTCATGAAATTGTGATCCTGCAGTATATAATGTGATCTTTCATGAAATTGTGATCCTGCAGTAAATAATGTGATCTGTCATGAAATTGTGATCCTCCAGTAAGTAATGTGATCTTTCATGAAATTGTGATCCTGCAGTAAATAATGTGATCTTTCATGAAATTGTGATCCTGCAGTATATAATGTGATCTGTCATGAAATTGTGATCCTCCAGTAAGTAATGTGATCTTTCATGAAATTGTGATCCTGCGGTAAATAATGTGATCTTTCATGAAATTGTGATCCTGCAGTAAATAATGTGATCTGTCATGAAATTGTGATCCTGCAGTAAGTAATGTGATCTTTCATGAAATTGTGATCCTGCAGTAAATAATGTGATCTTTCATGAAATTGTGATCCTGCAGTATATAATGTGATCTTTCATGAAATTGTGATCCTGCAGTAAATAATGTGATCTGTCATGAAATTGTGATCCTCCAGTAAGTAATGTGATCTTTCATGAAATTGTGATCCTGCAGTAAATAATGTGATCTTTCATGAAATTGTGATCCTGCAGTATATAATGTGATCTTTCATGAAATTGTGATCCTGCAGTAAATAATGTGATCTGTCATGAAATTGTGATCCTCCAGTAAGTAATGTGATCTTTCATGAAATTGTGATCCTGCGGTAAATAATGTGATCTTTCATGAAATTGTGATCCTGCAGTATATAATGTGATCTGTCATGAAATTGTGATCCTCCAGTAAGTAATGTGATCTTTCATGAAATTGTGATCCTGCGGTAAATAATGTATCTATAAGCTAACTTAATTGGTTTGTTTTCTTCTTCTTCTTCTTCTTTGAACCCATGTCGGGAATCGAACCCGGGTCTTCGGCGTGACGAGTGAATGCTAGACTACCCCACCGCCCTATAGCTAATTGTAGATGATGATGATGATGTTGCCTCAGAGCAGTCAATAAATGATTGTTTTGTATCTTAACAAATTTGAAAAGGTTTCTCTCAACATGCCTGTAATATGGGTTTGATTCTTAACAGAGATGTTAAATTTAAAGTTCATTTCTATAATCCTCAACCATTATAATGCGTCGATAGCCCATGCTGAAGATGTTCTACACAACGATCTTAGTGCCAGGGTGATCGTAACTCCCACACTTTAACATAGGCTTATGACAGTCATAGTGCTGCAATCGCTTTGTGGAACGGATCAGTTGATTTTATTCATGTATTTTGTTCTTTTTTCAGTTTGACTTCCCATTCATTGAAGTGCATCGTGTAAAGGAGGTAAGATTCCGCCCCCGATTACCGACCAGCTGGAAACACAGAGACCACAGTTTCAGTGAGATTGACTATGAAATGTCAAGACTCAAAAGTAGGAAAAGTAGCAAGTCAGCTGAGGTGCTCAATGACTTTGATCTGGACGAAACCTTCATGACACGCAGAGCATCTCGATCTGACTTCAGAAGGGCAGACAGTGTGAAGGCTTTGAACGGAATGAGTGATTCGGATAATGATGATGACGACTCTGGTGATTGTTCTGATGATCTTGATGGCGACAATGATGATCGACAGAGGCGGGGAAATCCAAGACGGCGACAGAGTGAGGTATGAAGATAAAGGAATTTGATTTCATCAACTTGTTGAAGTAGCTAAATATGAATACAAAGTTGGCAGCCAGTGACTATATGGGTCACAGATTGGCCACTTTTGTTGATAGGACAGTGGTTTAAGTGTTGGCTTGCTTCACACAAGGCCAGGTTCACTTCCCAAATATGTAGAATGTGTGAAGCCAATTCCTGGTGTCCTGTCAGGGTTTCAGTGGAATCGCCAAATTCTGTTTTGTGAGCTTCATCTTGATTATCTGTATGATGTAGATGAGCACAGCAAGCTGCACGAACTGTGTGACTGGCAATCTAGAGTGAGTGAGTGAGCGAGTGAGCGAGTTGGGTTTAATGCTGCTTTTAACAGTATTCCAGTTATATCGCTGAATGTCAGCTTAATGTGGAAGGAAAGCCCGAAGTGATTCAGGTCTCAGACATTTTACCACTTTGGTATGGTGCTGACAAACCTGGAAACCTGGAAACATAATTGGGGCAAACTGGGCTTCGAACCCGTAATCATAGGTTTCTGGCGTGCCCAAGGCACGCAACCTAAGTTGTAGCAGGATCACTAGAGGTACATGGAGTTTTATGCATCCCACGTTAGGTTTCATACCACGAGCTTTTCAAGGAACTTTTGTTTCCTGGATTCTAAAAGATTTGTAGCCGGTTCTAAAAGAATTAAGTTTTCCACTGTTATCAAATATTACTGCTGCCGTGCATATGCGGTGGGAAATGTTACCTGCACTTGGTGCAACCTGGCAATACACGTTACCTGCACTTGGTGCAACCTGGCAATACAAGTTACCTGCACTTGGTGCAACCTGGCAATAAAAGTTACCTGCACTAGCAATGTTTTACCTGCACTGGTGCAGCTTGGATATAGCGAAATCGATCCCTGTATGTACAGTACATAACTTGGTTATATCGAACAAGGATATAATACATTTTCAGTATAAGGAAGTATTTAAAAAGTCAACTGCATTAGTATATATTATCATATTAAATTCACGCGAGTAACGATTTCTTCAGAACGAGTTAACGGCTATATAGCGAGCTGATTTTTTATCCCAAAGAAATATAAAACTCAATATAGTGTAACAGGAGAAATGAACCGGTCAAACTCAATCCCTGCAACCCTTAATGTACATTTATCAAAAATATCCCTGCTGTCTCTACAAGTGCATGCTGCATCAGAGTCAACCTTGGTTATAAAAGATGTAATTTGTACATTTTTACAGATTTTCAGATTTGAACCTCAGCATCATCACTCATTATCCACATGATGGCAAAGCAATGATTCTCCAACAGAGTTATCTCCCTTCTATTGTCAGCGTTTGATGAAAAGGTTCAAATAATGGACGCAATTTTCTTGTGCTTGTCCTCCACCGATCTGTTTCACTTTCAGCCTGTGAATCCCCTGCACCAGAAGCCTCGCTACGTGGGGCCCCAGTACAGGCTCACCTTCACCGAGCAGGAGAGAGCCAAGAGGCAGAAGGCACAACGAAAAAAGGAAGAAAAAGCTAAGAAAAAGGAGGAATCCCGCCTGAATTCTTATTGGAATCTTGACAACGAGCTCTGCCAACAACGAGAACTTGATTTCAGGTAGGATTTTGTTTCATAGTGTTCTAAAGTTTGTGTGTGCCTCGTCAGATTGAGTGAGTTGTATTTAACGCTACTTTGAACAGTATTTCAGTAATGGCTTGTCAGCTTGCTTTTGGCCATCAGGAAAGGAAGGGACTGACTGACAGACTGAGTATGGTTTTACACCGCTTTTAGCAATATTCCAGCAATATCACGGCGGGGGACACCAGAATTGGGCTTCACACATTGTACCCATGTCGGGAATCGAACCCGGGTCTTCGGTGTGACGAGCTAACGCTTAACCACTAGGCTAGAAAGGGATGAGGCAGTCTTTTCTTACATGTGATGCAAATATCTTTCTACGTTTTTCTGTCACTTCCTCAAAACATGCGATTTATTCACTGAAATGAGGACTTAAACAATTTTCTTTAAAGCCACAACCAGCTGTCCAGTAAACAAACTGTTTGGTTTTGTAAAGCCTGAACCAAACTATTCCCCCCCTGCATTTTCGGGAGCAAATTATATTGTTCCAAAAACTCTATCCCCAAGACTATCAAATAGGAGGTCTCTAATGGGATGTCCCCATATGTGTATTAATATGTTTGTTTCGTTCCTCTCTCTGATATTAACTGTTGTAAATGTTATGAACAGGTTTGATCTGCTGACTTATGTACATGTAAACAAGTACTTATAAATGTGTTTCCTGTTTCCCTTCAGAGTACACCATGGCCTTCTGCAAATATGTGGAGAAGGCGTGTCACCTGACTGTGACAATGTGGAGGTCACTATGACTTGTTTACAACTTGTCAAATAGGTCATTTCATGGACATCATTGTTCAGGGTCATCAAGGATCATTGCCATCAAGGGTCATGGCCATCGAGGGTCAAGGTCATCAAGGATCAAGGTCATCAAGGATCATTGCCATCAAGGGTCATTGCCATCAAGGGTCATTGCCATTAAGGGTCATGGCCATAAAGGGTCAAGGTCATCAGGGATCATGGCCATCAAGGGTCATGGCCACCAAGGGTCAAGGTCATCAAGGACCATAGTCATTAAGGATCAAGTCATCAAGGATCAAGTCATCAAGGATCAAGTCATCAAGGATCAAGTCATCAAGGATCAAGGTTGCAATAGATCTAGGTCAACGATCATTTCATGCTTTCATTCTCATTACTTCATCATTATATATTGCATTAATTGTTTCCCCTGAGGTCTATGACAATGAGTTGATTCAGTTCTGAAGGTCACAGTCAGTGTGTGGAAGATCTCATGATGGATAATCACCTGGTTATGATCACTGATGTTAGCACACTATTTCAAGTACATTTTGCGGTTTATCATTATGATGAAATCTGGGATAACTTTCTGATACTGTTTTGAAATTGAAAACATTAAGGGACTGGCCATTTGCTACTCTAGGGATTATATAGGAAAACAGAAATTGTCCCCGAATATTCTTGGAGAAAATAATATTGCTTTAGACTGTTGAAAAATAGAAAGAAATTTCCTGCCACAAAATGACATTTTTGCAAGGTTTTTTTTCTTACAAAATACATTCAGGCTCATAATTTTAAGTAACAGAATATCTGGTTTTGTACATACTGTAGCCGAAAATATATCTAATCTGGATACAAAATCCTCGGTCCCCTGCCAGAATATCAAATGGTCGGTCCCCAATGATTGTCATTAAATCATGATCATATTCAAAGATTCACACTCAAGTCTACAAGGAAGTTGTCATATGTACAAATCACATTGTTCATCATCTGCTGAGATTTTAGTACTAACTATCATATTCAGGGTGTAACAATAAGCCAAACATTATGATATGATATCAGTATTTGAATGGTGCTGTGACGTTTTGTGTGACATTTTTATCACTCATAATCAAGTTTTATATAAAGAACCCATTGAATATCACAGGAATGCTATCCACACAGGTCAACTTTGTGAGTTGCAGCAAAGTGTTGTGTACGGTTTTTGACATCCTGAATCAGCCTCATCGGTAGCCATGGTAACCATTGTCAGAGATTACATCTGGAACCTTGTATTTTGTTCCATAATCAAACATTAGTCTTTTACTAGGCAGAATACTTTTTTTGGTATGAAAGCTCTGATAAGATGCTTTCTTGAATTGGTGCTTTACTGATGGAGGACCTATGAAGATACAGGTTAAAGTAGGTCTTAGCAACCCATGCTTGTCGTAAGAGACGACTAACGAAATGGGGGGTTGGCCTTGCTGACTTGGCCGATGCAAGTCTTCTATCCCAATTGCATAGATTGTGATGTCAATCACTGGATTGTCTGGTCCAGATTCAATTTATTTATAGACCACCGTCATATAGCTGGAATATTGCTGAGGACAGCATTCAACAACAAAAAAATAACAAAGAAACAAAACTGAAAGAGGAGCTCTGGCAACCAAGAAGTACTTTATATATTCTTTAAAGATTGTTAACAAATACCAGAAATAAAAAATACTGATCCATGAGTATGGCAGACTAATAGCAAAATCGTTTGTGCTTTTGTGTATGTTATAAGTTGTAGAAGGATCACAAGGGGCACAACCTAACGAGGGATGCATACAACCCCGTGTGCCCTGTGTTAGGTTATACCACTCACCTCCGGCTTGTGGTTAAAAAACCTAACGAGGGATGCATAAAACCCGATGTGCCCCTCCTGATCCTGCTACAATGAATTTATCTTTCTGACATGTTTCAATGTGATGTAAAAGAATTAACAGCTGTTCGTTAGAGCTGAGGTTAACTTGTATTATGTCACGTGACTTCCATTGACTCGGAAAAAGTGTGCAGCTTTTTGCTTTGAAGCGGGGTATAAGGAATTTATTCTGCCTGTGAGAATTCCACGGGCAGTCTGTGTTGCTCGTGGCAGGGTGTAAGAGATATATTCCTGACGTAATAAGCGTCCAGGGCGCTCTCAAAATTAGAAATAGGGGGCTCTTATTAGATAATTATTTTGGTGAAAAAAACGGAGTTATAAGATAAATTTCGCGGTTTATGATGACAGGCTGAAATGTTTATATATGACAGATATATTTTTCCAGAATTTAATTGCCCATAATTAAGGGTGCATATAACACACAAGTGCGTATTGTATGCGAATAAATAAGTCTTTTGTACATTGATCAATCGGAACGGGTGCTAATTAGGATTGTTCACTAGCCAATATATTAGCAAATATCTCCATGGGCGTTTATTAGAGCTGGGCGCTTATTACTTCGAATACTGTAAGTTCCCTTGGCAGGCAAATTGGGAGAAAAATCATTTTGTTTAAAATTTGGATTCTTTATTTTTTAATTCTTACTTTCTGCATTCAGGGCAAGGATGCAAGACTAAATGGAAATGGGTCTACCATCACTGGTCCTTTTACCGGTGAAATACATGTCACCTCAACAAGGCTTTAATGTCAGTTGAATATTATGACATGGGAAAATGTTATTCCAGTTTGTAATTGTTCACTGACATTTGTTGCAGATTTGGCCTGTGAGCAGGACCAGATAAATCCCTGTGATTTATATCAATCTTTAAGTGGGAGAAACACATCAGAGGGTTTTTATGAGATTTAAATCCCAAATCCAAGGGATAAAACCGAGGGTCAGGAGCCCCATGGTTTTATCCTGAGGATGAGGGTTTTAGATGTGATAAAAACCTGAGAGTAAGTGTTTTATCTAGCTTCCAAAGTGAAAATCCTGGTGTTCTGGTACTTGAAAAAGACATTGTGAAAAGCATTTTGATTTATCAGTGCGTCTGTAGCCTAGTGGTGCACTCACTGGACTCAAGATGCAAAGGTTGTGTGCTCGATCCAGGGGAATGTAAAGGACACATTTGTCATAGGATTTTTACATTTCATTACATTGTGTTCCAATGCCAAATAAATTTCTGGCAAGAAACATTCATATGTAACAATATAAACGGAAGTTGTATTAATAAAATCCCCAGCATATAATACAAAATCCTGGTGATATTGCAACATTCCTGGTTATGAGATTTAGTCCGACTGGAGAACAATAACATGTGTTCCAATGCCAAATAAATTTCTGGCAAGAAACATTCATATGTAACAATATAAACGGAAGTTGTATTAATAAAATCCCCAGCATATAATACAAAATCCTGGTGATATTGCAACATTCCTGGTTATGAGATTTAGTCCGACTGGAGAACAATAACATGTGTTCCAATGCCAAATAAATTTCTGGCAAGAAACATTCATATGTAACAATATAAACGGAAGTTGTATTAATAAAATCCCCAGCATATACCGTATTCGACGTAATAAGCGCCCAGGGCGCTCTCAAAATTAGAAATAGGGGGCTCTTATTAGAATATTATTTTGAGTTGAAAAATCGTAAATTTCGTGGTTTATGCTGACAGCCTGAAATGTTTATATACGACAGAAATATTTTCAAGGATTTAATTGCCCATAATTAAGGGTGCATATAACATACGAGTACGTATTATACACAAATAAATAAGTCTTGTGTACGTAAAACCCTTGGAAGGGGTGCTAATTGAGATTGTTCACTAGCCAATATATTGGCAAAAAAACGCCGTGGGCGCTTATTAGAGCAGGGCGCTTATTACGTCGAATACGGTAATACAAAATCCTGGTGATGTTGCAACATTCCTGGTTATGAGATTTAGTCCGACTGGAGAACAATACGATGATGTCACTGGAGGGTGATAAGTTGATGATTTGCTCAACAGCGCAAACACCACAGAGACACAGTTACCGGTACCTTTGAAACTTTTAATTTGTTCTCGAGATACAGAAATCAGATAGGCTAGTTTGAATCTGGTGCCACCAGAGAGTTGAAGTTTTGTCCCTTTTTGTAGGATTTGAATGTTCAAAGTGATTAATGTTTGATATAAATTTGATGGTCGAAGATTTGATTTTTTGTTTGTATATTATTATAATGACAGAGATGCTAATGTGTGTGGTACGTTTTTAAAGTTGCTGTTTTGTTCTATTGGAATATACAGTCCTGCTTGTTGATAGTTGTTGTTGGTTTGTTGTTTTTTACTGCTGTTTGTTGTTGCTGCTGAATAAAGGCATAGATATTTATTTGTATAAATACATATGATATGATACATATGTCAACTGTGTGTAACAATAAGTAGCATGTCATGCACCTGAAATGATACACATGTCAACTGTGTGTCACAATAAGGAGCATGTTATGTAACTGAAATGATACATATGTCAACAGTGTGTCACAATAAGGAGTATGTTATGTAACTGAAATGATACATATGTCAACTGTGTGTAACAATAAGGAGTATGTCATGCACCTGAAATGATACATATGTCAACAGTGTGTCACAATAAGGAGCATGTCATGTAACTGAAATGGTACATATGTCAACTGTGTGTAACAATAAGGAGCATGTCATGTAACTGAAATGGTACATATGTCAACTGTGTGTAACAATAAGGAGCATGTTATGCACCTGAAATGATACATATGTCAACAGTGTGTAACAATAAGGAGTATGTTATGCACCTGCAATGATACATATGTCAACTGTGTGTAACAATTACGAGTATGTTATGCACCTGCAATGATACATATGTCAACTGTGTGTAACAATAAGGAGTATGTCATGCACCTGAAATGATACATATGTCAACAGTGTGTCACAATAAGGAGCATGTCATGTAACTGAAATGGTACATATGTCAACTGTGTGTCACAATAAGGAGCATGTCATGCACCTGAAATGATGCATCTGTCAACAGTGTGTCACAATAAGGAGTATGTCATGCACCTGAAATGATACATATGTCAATAGTTGGTGACAATAAGGAGCATGTCATGCACCTGAAATGATGCATCTGTCAACTGTGGGTCACAATAAGGAGTGTGTCATGCACCTGAAATGATACATACATCAACTGTGTGTAACAATAAGGAGCAGTCATGCACAGAAATGATACATACATCAACTGTGTGTAACAATAAGGAGTATGTCATGCACCTGAAATGATACATACATCAACTGTGTGTAACAATAAGAAGTATGTCATGCACAGAAATGATACATATGTCAACAGTGTGTAACAATAAGGAGTATGTCATGCACCTGAAATGATGCATATGTCAACTGTGTGTAACAATAAGGAGCATGTCATGCACCTGAAATGATGCATATGTCAACAGTGTGTCACAATAAGGAGGACATCAAGCTTGTGGATGTTGTGGATGTTGGTACTGGGGAGTGATGACTCAGATGAACAGTTACGTTCCCTTCTGATCCCGGAATTACATCATTCATCTGAAAAAAAGGATATTTGCCAAAATTGTTTTCATAACATTTTTTTTTTATGAATCAATGTTTACCATGATCACATATTTGTGTTGTTGATAATGTTTTGAATTTGTTCAATCCTTTATGTAGAACAAACTGATCACTTGTTCTTGAGATTGTTTTGATGCCTCAACAGATGGAATATTTATTGACCTGTGTAGATCTGGAGTAGACTAGATCTTCAGCAACCCATGCTTGCCGTAAAAAGCGACTGTGCAATGTCGTAAGAGGCGACTACCGAAATCGGGTGGTCAGGCTCGCTGACTTGGTGTGATGCATATCATCGTATCCCAATTGCATGGATCAATGCTCACGATGTCAACCACTGGATTGTCTGGTCCAGACTCGATTATTTGCTGACCGTCCTCATATAGGTGGAATATTGCTGAGTGCATCGTTAAACAGCAAACAAAAAAACAAACGAACAAACAATGACTATTAATCTTGCCTATTGTTTATGACATGCAAGTATAGTAGTTTGTCAAATATAATGAAAAAGATATTTTCTCATTTCCTAAGTTACAGAGTCTAGTGTGTCCAAAGTGTCTGCTTAATACAGTGTTTATTCCTAATACATCACATTAACCATCCAAAAACACATTCACATGATATTCACCTATATTTATGTAGACTATATGTGTGCGTTTAGCAAAATCTTTTACTGATATGATTTTTGACCGTCATTTCGATTATATTTGATTGTTTATATAAGGTCCATGTTCACATTCTGTGTTCAATATATTTAATCCGTCCATGCACTAATATGTTCCGTCCATGTGTTCTGTCCAGGTGTTCCGTCCATGTGTACCTTCGAGACTCTTCATTACTGGGTGTCATTGTTCAAAACAACCTTAGCGCTACGACTGTTGTAAGTCTATGTTAAGGTATGGGAGTTTCGATCACCTAAGCGCTAAGATTGCACCCAGGGTAGTGACAATAAGGGGCAGTTGGGTAGCCTAGTGGTTTAAGCGTTCGCTCGTCACGCCGAAGACCCGGTTCGATTCCCGACATGGGTACAATGTGTGAAGCCCATTTCTGGTGTCCCCCGCTGTGATATTGCTGGAATATTGCTAAAAGCGGCGTAAAACCATACTCACTCACTAGTGACAATAAAATGGATTGACATGTTGGCCCTATTACACAGGTCTGTTTACCTGATTTACCATTTTCTTTTTTATGGATGCTATTGACGTACATTAATTCTTAAGAATAATTAATCACCACCACCAGTTTTTGTTAGTCCCAGCCAAGTCTTCTCTTGTTTTAAAGACGAGTTTCCCTTAAATTGCAGAAAAAGAAAGAAAGGAGAATGAATGATGCTGGATATGTTATTTTATAACTTGTAAAGTCTTTGCAAGTCTTTTATTTCACTCTAGAAGTTTTATGTTTCAATTTAAAAGTCTTGTATTTCACTCTGGATGTTTTATGTTTCAATTTGAAAGTCTTTTATATTTCACTTTGGAAGTCTTTCATTTAACTTTGTAAAGTTTTTATTTCAATTTTTATTTTTTTGTCAATTTGAAAGTCTTTTAAATTTCTCTTTTGGAAGTATTTCTTTCATTTGATGTTAGAAGTCTTTCATTTAACTTTGTAAGCCTTTTATTTACATTTTTTTTATAACATGTTTTTGAAAAAACCAAAACGAAATCATCAACTGCTGATGTAAATACTTGTAAACCTTCTTGTATGTGAACCAACAATGGCATTATCAACACATCTTCTTTGGAATACGATACCACAATTTACAGATTCGTTTTACAATTAATGTTACGGCACATTTCCACTGGAACAAAACAAGTAGATCATGCAGGGTGTTACCATTTCTGTTTAAGTGTGCAGTTATTCCATAGCATGGTAGCTCTCTGCTGGTTGTCTTTGGTAGGGGGGGCACGGGTGGCCCAGTCGTCTAAGGTGCTGCAATTCGCTGTACAGAGTTGCGTCCCTTGGGCACGCCAGAAACCTATGATTGCGGGTTCGAATCCCGGTTCACCCCAATTATGTTTCTAGGTTTGTCAGCACCATACCCGTGCTCGTTGGTTTCACCGAAGTGGTAAACGTCTGATGCCTGCATCACTTCGGGCTTTCCTCCCATATTAAGCTGACACGCCGTGATATGACTGGAATACTGTTAAAGCGGCGTTAAACCCAACTCACTCACTCACTCTTTGGTAGGTCTGATGGATACAATGCAGCTGTAAATGAGCAGTGAAGAAAGTGGTTCTTCTCCACCCTATTTAGCAGTCAAAGTACACACAAATATAGCCTAACAGTAAAATAAAGAAGTTGTCATCCATAAATTGTGTCTAGTTTGTCATCCGTCAACTTCTAAGTAATGTCTATCAAACAATTTTATTTAGCATCGTTATGGATATCAAAACTGACAATTTGAAGATACGAGTAAATGAGACCGTCACTGCTTTCTGTCATATTTTTTATCAACTAATGAAGAAACATGGGACAAGTTAGTAGTTTGCAATTTGAGTAAACAATCGTCGATTCCATCTGATGTCATAGAAGAATTAGATAGGAACAGTTGTCATTCAAAAACATGCTTGTGAACAGTTCTGAATAAGTATGAAGAATTTAATTAAATGAGGGTTTGACTTGTCAGCAATGGGTGATCTGTTCAGTTTGAAACAACAAAATGATTGCTTTTGTGTTTGAATTCATGTTAAATTTGACGATAATGGCATGCTCGCATGGTCAGGCTCGCTGACTTGGTTGATGCTTGTCATCGTATCCCAGCTCTGTCAATAGGCATAGTATCAGTCACTGATTGTCTGGTCAATACATGACAATTTACAGACCGACGTTTTAAAGCTGGAATATTGCTGAGTGCAAACAAACAAACAAACAAACAAACTGAAGTATTAGCTGTGAACATGTGTTTAGTTCTACATGACTCAATGTCACTATTTGCCCAAGAAGATAACAGCTGTATTTCCTGGCATTCATGTGCCACATCTGATGCAGATCCTTCACACCACTCTGGTTTATCGATCGATCGATTACCTTGCTTCTTTGGCACATCTTCAGCGCTATTTTTTTGTTCTGGTCAATTGTGATAGGACTGTTAAGTCAATCTGTATTTACGTTTCATTACACATGTCTGTTTACATGAGAAGTGCTGAATAAACGTTATACGTTCATGGAATGTGTTGCCTTTCGTCTTTTAGTTTGAGAAAAGGACTTTGTTTCAAAGTCTGATGAGACTGTCACCGCCTCCTTGGACAAGTGAAGATCAGGGTTAGAATAGGTCTTCAGGAACTCATGCTTACCGTAAAAGGCGACTATGCTTGTCGTGACGACTAACGGGATCGGGTGGTCAGGCCCGCTGACTTGGTTGAAGCATGTCATCGTATCCCAATTGCGTGGATCAATCCTCACGATGTCAATCACTGGATTGTCTGGTCCAGACTCGATTATTTACTGACCGCCCTCATATAGGTGGAATATTGCTGAATGCGTCGTTAAACAGCAAGCAAACAAACGAACGAACAAACAAGGAATATTCATCTTGTCGATTGTTATGACATATGCCAGTATAGTAGTTTGTCAAATTTAATGAAAAAGATATTTTCTCATTTCCTTAGTTACAGAGTCTAGTGTGTCCAAAGTGTCTGCTAAATACAGTGTTTATTCCTAATACATCACATTTACGAGCGTACCATCCAAAAACACATTCACATGATATTCACTGTCTAATATAATGATCAGCAACCCATGCTTGCCGTAAAAGGCGACTATGCTTGCCGTAAAAGGCGACTAACGGGATCGGGTGGTCAGGCTCGCTGACTTGGTTGATGCATGTCATTGATCCCAATTGCGCGGATCGATGCTCATGATATTAATCACTGGATTGTCTGGTCCAGACTCGATTATTTACAGACCGCCGTCATATAGCTGGAATATTGCTGAGTGCGGCGTTAAACAACAAACCAACCAACCAAACCAACTTATGATATCAATCACTGGATTGTCTTGTCCAGATTCGATTATTTACAGACCTCCGTCATATATCTGGAATATTGCTGAATGCGGCGTAAAACAACAAACCAATCAACCAACCTTGGTCAAGTGGTTCGATCAATTACAAATATTTATCTTAACCGAAGTTTGACCAAGAGCAAGAAACAAACTCTTCTGGGATTTTGAATACACTAAAATCTCAGGCAGCTCGTCTATGTCCTATATTATGTATGGCCTGTGGAGGCTCATTGGAGCGGAAAGCGCTCACCTTTATATGGATTAATCGAATCCAGGTGTATGGTCACCAGAAAGGGGGCTGGTCACAACAAACCGTCTCCTCTGTTCTCGGTCATCAGTGCTTCTTCACACAGAAGTTGTCAACCGAAACCACTAGACTAGAGTTAATTAGTCGACTTTAAAATAAATTGGAAACTTATTTTCTATCAATTGTACCGGTGCTCTATGTTTGTGGAATATTGATTTTCATGTTAGCACTGGATATCTCTAGAGGGATGTCACAATCAGAGCAATGAGGACGTGTACACTTTCCCGCACCTCTTTGCGTGTCTTAAAATATAATTGTTTTGACATATAAAACATAGAAAGGATCAGATAGAGTGATGTTCCTTTTTCATGTTAACTGTCACAAAGACAGGTGAAAACGTTTCCTCGCAACAGCGACAGTTGGATCAATGGACAAAGAATGACGCTGTGTTTAAAGGTGTAAAGAAATTGTAATTAAGTTGTAAAGAGCTTAACACATGTGCTCGTGGACAAGAACACCATCGGATACAACTAGAAAGACAAGTCAAAATGAAACGGAATGAAGATAATGGAACATAATTATGTAATTCTTTGCTCATTAAAAGTTCAAGACATAGCATCTTAATGATACACGATTTCTAATGCAGTAATTGGCAAAACAAGACATGGTGATAGAAATTTTCAATAATGGATTTTCCTCACATTTTTATGTTCAAGAACTGATGTTCAAGCCTTTAATTGGGTATGTTGGCATACTCTTATCCCTTTCAACTCTCCATGGCTGCCATGCGGAATAACATCTTGCAGCGATAGTTCAGCATTATCACCTGTTTTGCAACGTGTATGAAGGAGTGTTTGTCGAATTACGCCAAGTCAGCATGTTTCCAGTTAAACGCGTCACACAACAGTGGTTTGTCTTTGATCCATCTGGTGGTTGATAGCATGAACCTTAAACTGCGTCCTTTGGGTACGTTGACATGCCACCTGTCCCTATTCGGTTCTGTGATGTTGGCTCTACGACGACAAGCCATTCATTTACGCCACCAGTTCCCACTCAAAGCATGGTGGTAAATATATCAGAACATACTCAGTTTGGGGAAATATTGTTTCCATTGTTATTATGACTTATAGCTTGGCTTGCTTGCTCTCATTTGTGTAATGTTTTTTTGTAAGTATTATTTACCCTAGGTAGTTGGAATATAGACCCGTGATGATCCGGGTCTGAATTTGTCTTCTGAAACCCATGCTTATCGTACGAGGCGACAAACAGGATCGCGTTGTCAGGTTTTCTGACTTGGTTGATGCATGTCATCGTATCCCAATTGCGTAGATCGATGCTCATGATGTCAATCATTGGATTGTCTGGTCCAGACTCGATTATTAAAGACCGCCGACAAGCTGGAATACTGCTGAATACAACATTCAACAAATGAAACCTATTCAACAAACCAAACTGAAAAAGAAGTCTGGTCCAGTCTCGATTATTAAAGACAGCCGCCGCAAAGCTGGAATGTCGCTGAGTGTGGCGTTAAACAAACAAACAAACAAGCGCGCAGTTAGAAAATATTGTTTTATTAAACACTGAATATTGAGTATGTAAAAGTAATTAGTAATTATTAATAGTTATTTATGATTTAATGTTGATTCATCCGTGTGTGAAAACAATTTAATGAATAGATCTTTGTAAATTAACTCGGTGAATAGATCTTTATAAATAACTTTGTCCTTTTGACTTCTGTGAATAAGATTTTAAAACTCATACATTATGCATTGGGCAAGCTGTATTGCCCCTTGTACGCATGAGACAATCGGCCTGCCCAATGCACGCAATGGGCAGTTGCACAGGTTGGGTGTAACATGATATATCTCTAGGACGGAAGAAAAAGAACAAAAACCCACTAAGTAGAAAAAAAACCAAGTAGCCATATTTTCAATCAGACCACAACATGAGCAAATTTCAATGACTATCAATCACATGGTTGTTTACATCTAAATAATATGCATTGTGCAATGAATGTTGTGATAGAACCTTGTGAACAGTTGTTAAGGAGTCAGGAAGACCCCAGACTCCTAACAATTCCCTGCTTGTCGTAGCGGCCACTGATACGATGATCGGATGGTAATGTACGAGATCTGGTTCATACTTGCGTCCTCCTACCAATATGGAGATCCTTGCTCATTGCTGGCAACATACAGCATTGAACTAGTAAGGTTCTATTATGTCTACGTCAAAACTGCACTTATAGGGCTACTGATATACGTTCCGATCTGAACTTACCGCCTCCCTGGTCTAGTGGTAGAGTGCCCCCAGAGAGCGTAAGGGCCGGGGTTTGATCCTTGGCCGCGTCATACAAAAGACGTTAAAAGATGGTACTTGTTGTTACCCTGTCCGACGCTCGGCATATAAGGGGCTAAAAACAAGTATTTTTCGGCTCGGAGTCAGTGTACGATGTCTGAGTGGGGTATTCATGTTAAACTGCGGTAAGTATCGCAGTGGGCTAGCACTATAAAATCGGATTTAGTCCGGACTAGTACAAGCAGCCACATACACACATACGCACACGTGCCAGCACTCCAAAATATGCTGTTGTCAGTGATGCCATTATTTAGTCCAATCGAAATTAGATAGCAAACGAGACCGGTAGGACATCTAGCATCAATGCTAGAACGGCATTTCGCAGCATATGTTAAATTAAAAAAATCTGACTATGAACATTCATTTGGACAATGAAACTACTTCGCAAAAAAAGGCATAAAACAGTGGTAAACACCATTGGTCACATACAACTGGTCTGCAGCCCATTTGGGACTAGAAGTAATATATAATAACTAGTTTTACGAATAAAACAACTAGTCCGTCTAAATTGTTACTAGTTTCTGACTAAGGGACCAGCGGCCATGTTTATCCCTGTAAAAGAGGAAAACTATTTCATAAATCAGACTGAAAAGAGGTTACATTTGAGTTGTTAAGATTTCTGTCAGCATAAATAGTCGTCATGACTTGTATTTAAAGTGGATTCTTAATCTTTTAACAAGAAACCAAATTCACCTGAATACATCTTGGACTGCCAATTGGCCCAAGCCTAGTCCTGTTGTTGATTTTGTTTGTTTCTTGTTTAACGCCACACTCAGCAATATTCCAGCTATACGACGGCGGTCTGTGAATAATCAAGTCTTGACCAGACAATCCAGTGATTGACAACATGAACATCGATCCACGCAATTCTGATCGATGACATGCATCAACCAACTCAGCGAGCCTGACCACCCGATCCCGTTAGTCGCCTTTTACGACAAGCATAGTCGTCTTTTTCGGCAAGAAGAACTATTCTAACCCGGATCTACACGGGCTTGTTGATTTTGAGATCCTATTGTGACCCCAATGTAATGTAAACTGAATGTTACTGCTTACTATTTATATGGAATATACTGAGCTGATAATGCAATATGGTTGTTAAACACCGTCATAGTGTTTACTCACACAAGGTTCATGTGCAAGGACACCCTCTTCGCTGATGCATTTACATTTTTTTGATAAATTTATGGAAGGGGCAATGACCATCTGACATGCAAGATTCTCATAGGTGATAGATTACATGTTACTTAGTCAGGGCATCCTTATCAGTCGCTGAAGATTTCTCATTACAAAGGCTAGATTACAATATCAGCGGTAGAGTTTCCAAATCGTCATTAATCTATCCCGTTAATAAATCAATGCCCAAAATATCTCAAAATAAACTATTAATATTTTTCAATTCAATAGGTAACAGGTCGCAAAAGAACCGTCACCATGGTTAGATATATACGAAACCTTATTTGTCCAAACACTGTAAACATACTTGGAGACATATTAAAAAGATGAAACTTGGCAAAACTGATCATCAAGGTTGAAATTAAAGTGTCAAATGGTCTTTAAGTGAAACACAACACATTGGCTACTTGCCGGGCGGTTTGTCCAAGGGCTTGGTGTCGCTGATTTCTTGTCAATCCTGGCATGTGGTATCAATTCAATAACGAATGAATCTTATCCGTTCTGGGTGGATGTTTATAGTGCAAAAAATGGGGGAACGCTTGTGCATTTCAATTTGCACGGAACTCACGTGCATCGGGTTACCATGGCCGTTGCCGTGATGTGTTTGGGCGATCGGTTTTATTGTCATCTGCTTTGTTTTTTTTATCATCAAATTTCATTTTTCCGAACAAGGTAATGTTAAATTTGAGAAACTTTGACAAAAATTACCCAGATATTTAAATGACAACTTTTCATGCAATGTTACCTGGGGTGACGTTTCTTTTGCGGTTCAGTATATTAAACCGTTCATATGAAATAATGAAACAACAATTACATGCTAAGTTTTTCACAATCGTTCCATCTGATTTCAGTTACACCGATACGGCGGACTTGGATATGTTTATTTAGCAATGTTTTACTAAAATCTTACCCTGATTGTTTTCCTTTATTCTATCGTGCGATCATTTCCCCCAAAGAGCACCTGAACACGACAACCCTGTACTCCACAACATCCAACCCTACCTGCACGCCATGAAAACATTCGGATTGTAACGATCGCCGGCATATACTTCTAGATTAATTAATTGGAAACAAACCCAAACTTCATCGCCGTGTCCAATTGCCCCTTATCGCCGAATTTATTCTGTAAATTAATGGCCAATCTGGCATGCCGACGGGATCCTAATCCAATGTAATCAAAATCATCAAATGCTGAGTCACCTTGATGGTGGTTGTCATACGATAACCTGCAGATGAATATTTCGGAGTGTTTTCAAACAAGAAACTTGAATTATGACCCTTTGCACTTGTAGAATTCTTTCTTATTTTTATTGTAGAATTACCTTGGCATTTCTCTGTCATTTCTCTGTCAACATCTCGTTTTACTTACTGCTTCTGGTGATAAGTTGCATGACGTCAACTGACATATTGGTAGATGTATGTGGATAGAAAATGTCAAAAAGATGTGAACGGTAGCCAATGGTTAAAAACATGATTTCTCTGATGAAAAGGTATACACTGATCTTCGTTGACATACACAGTTTAAAATTTGTTCATTATAAAATTTAGGAAAAAGTGCATGCTTATGGCATTATGTACTGCTCATAAGAACATCAGGTCAAATTAAGCTTGTAGCATTGCACATTGTCTGTTCGTTTGTTTGAACTCTACGCCGGTAGTATGGATTCACATGACATCTCAGGAACATAGGGCTCAATCATCAAGGAGCAAGACATTCAACAGTACGGACGGGGAGCATGTCATTCAATATTGTAGGACAAGGAGCATGGCAATCAATATTGTAGGACAAGGAGCATGGCAATCAATATTATAGGACTAGGAGCATGACAATCAATATTGTAGGACAAGGAGCATGGTAATCACTATTGTAGGACAAGGAGCATGTCATTCAATATTGTAGGACAAGGAGCATGGCAATCAATATTGTAGGACTAGGAGCATAGCTATCAATATTGTAGGACAAGGAGCATGACAATCAATACTGTAGGACAAGGAGCATGACAATCAATATTGGAGGACAAGGAGCATGACAATCAATATTGTAGGACTAGGAGCATGGCAGTCAATATTGTAGGACTTGGAGCATGGCAGTCAATATTGTAGGACTTGGAGCATGGCAGTCAATATTGTAGGACTAGGATAATAGCGATCAATACTGTAGGACTAGGAGCATAGCGATCAATATTGTATGATAAGGGGCATGGCAGTCAATATTGTAGGATAAGGGGCATGGCAGTCAATATTGTAGGACAAGGAGCATGGCAGTCAATACTGTAGGACTAGGAGCATAGCGATCAATACTGTAGGACTAGGAGCATAGCGACAAATATTGTAGGATAAGGGGCATGGCAGTCAATATTGTAGGATAAGGGGCATGGCAGTCAATATTGTAGGACAAGGAGCATGGCAATCAATGCTGTAGGACATGGAGCATAGTGATCAATATTGTAGGATAAGGGGCATGGCAGTCAATATTGTAGGATAAGGGGCATGGCAGTCAATATTGTAGGACAAGGAGCATGGCAATTAATATTGTAGGACATGGCGTAGGTTCATGGCGTAAAATAAAGACAACATTAACATCGGACCTCTTTTAACAAACTCGACCTGAAATCCGCTATTTCCGAACACATCCCGAAGAACCAAAACCATAACATCATGTTGGAAGCCACCAAAGTCCTGTCTACCAACAACAACAACTGGCGACAAAGAAAACTACAAGAAGCCATTGACATCAGGAGACACCAGCCAGCCATGAACCGTGACCAGGGAACATACCTGCCTAGTGCTGGGAACTTCTTGCTTTGATCTGTGTTGATCTTTGTCGGTGCTATTGCCTGGCTGGCTTCAATTTGCCCTTTGCTATGTCCATTCTTTCATCTATCAGTGCTAAGTACCCCCGGCCCCCCGTTTGCCAATTGTCCATTACCTATTACTTATCTATGATAACTTAACTTAACTGACTTCCATACCATCAGCGCTAATTTCTGTAAAGTGTTGGCTTGTATTGTCTATTGCTAATCACCCATAAGAGCCAATCATCTGTTGGCTTCCCTTGTTAGTTTCTACCCTTTGATATTTTCCACCTTTTAATTATCTTATTAATTTTGTTGTCCTCACATGTACATATATCTGCTCTCTGCCTCATGACATTCATTTACCTGATGAAGGAGAAAGCAAACGTTCCGAAACGTTGTGTTCCTCATAATAAAGAAGTTGACATCCATATATTGTCTTCCTTATGTGTATCACTTCTAAATGCCTTTCAAAGACCAAAAGTTGATAGTTTATATGTGATTTTGGCAGATGTATTTCTTAGTTAACATAATTGTTTTGTATCTGGCATTATTTAATATTTCACTCAAAGTTCTTTGATAAAGCAATTATTGTAGTTATGCTTAAAAATAGTGGTTATATCTGAGGCTTAGTCTGTGGGAACAACTAGAAACTTGTGATGAAGGGCAGACAGACGTGGGATGGGACAGAATTGGTTTATTCCAGCTCTGTTTCCTTTTCTATTCAGTTTGTGTATTGTACCAGTGTAAGACATTCAAAAGGCTCCACTTCTGTTTGGGATATTCTTCGACAACATCCATAATGATTTTAAACTTGTGATCCCCAATGTTAGGAGTCCGTTCATGATATTTTAGTTCCTATTTGAACTAATTTGAATTTGACGAAGTTTGTTTTTTGTAAACAATAGAAACGTTATCTGTGATTATAAGACCAACAGGCTGGAAACAATCTGATGAATCTTGGCAGCCACAAGTAGTGGAATTTACATCATGACCTCCCAAACCCACGTTCCTAATAATAAAACATTTGTATGAAATGGCGTTTGTGTAGTAAATCGTAACTTTGGTGGCAAAAAAAACAAGAACATTTTTGCTCAATATTCACATATCTTTTCAATTTATTGGGACATATTTGCTCGTTTTATTTGTCGGTTATGCTTAGGATTGTGCACCCGTCCTCGGGTTTTACAATCCATATCCTGTCTTCCATTGGATTAAATTCTAAACCCAAACTCTGAATCGAGATTTACAAGGGCTCCAAGACTTAAAGGCAAGAGCCCTAATGTAATCTATCTATTTATTATTTATTATTATTCATTATTTTTGTACCTTCGAAAACTCAACATATTGTAACGAGAACCTCTCCAAAACAATGTGATCAATGGGAAACAGATACCACAAAATCCCATGGCACTAGTCGCAATGATTAAGGGCAGATGATTCAACATTAATTCACTGAAAGCAACTTTTACTCAGAAACCTACATGCTTCCAAATTTGGCATGTGGCATCGGTATCAGATGCCCATCAATTTCGACTCGTCGTCCCATTGGCATTGTGTGGCAGCCATATAATATTAAAGGTTTCAGCAATGCATTTTTCTCAGTACTGCGAAAACACTGCTCCGACCAAACTATCGGATCAAACTCTCAAAAGAACATTGTCCAACAGTCGTCATGCAGTAATGAGGACCTTGCAAATAGTTTCAACACCTACTTTATGGAGAAGATTGAGAAGATTCGGCAAATTATACTAGATGACTTCTTTATCATTTTCTATCATGGAAAGTACCATGTAAAGTAATCGCACAATTTGCTTCATATATTGCTATTGGCTAGAGAAGATCTTCTGTTCTTGGTCATATGTCTAAAGTCACATGATGTGACGCTCATATTGGCTTCAACATCTTCCGCAATCGTTTCCTCTTTATCAAGCAGTTGCAGTTTGCATTGTTCCCATAGTCCCTACATATTTTTTTTTAACTGCTTTAAGATATATCTCGCTTGCTGGCCGCCATCTTGGATTTTTCTTCTGATATAAAGTTTCTCAGAAAGTGTGCTTTAGAAAATCGTATCTTTATTGGTTTTGCACAGAACAGATATATAGCAAAATGGAAGTATGTGGTAACATCATATGATCGCCATTTTTTGTTCTAAGATGCATGATACAATGTGCTGTGGTTGGCGGCCATATTGGATTTCAATAGTTTTTAATTCGACTACTTTGGAAAGACGTATCTGCCCAGGTATTTCATAGAAGGCATTGCAAATTGACACGCAAATCAATAGATGCTAAACATTTTGTGTTCTTAATTGCCAGTCAAAAGTCGCCTCGTGAGTCGGTCATATTGGATTGAAGATTCTCTGAATTCAATTCATAAACACCCCCCCCCCCCCCCCCCACATAAAACATCATATATCTCAGAAGCTATTAGACCAACAGCTTCCAGATTTGACATGTCGCAACGTCATTAGATGATGTTCAACTTCGACTGTAGTGCTACGGTAATGAATCTTCAAATGGAACGGTATAGAAGTGTGTCTTTGACTTTGCACCATCTCCTCCATAAAAGTATGTTATTGACACAAAGACAAAGGGTCAATAAAATATGTGAAATACTCCCAATAACCGCCTTTATTATTTGAGTGAATGCGTAAGAATAAACTGCCTGACACAAGAATGTTGCAACTGAAATTTTTCACTCCCCTCCGCACATTACATGTACTGTGAAATCCCACTATGTTCCTTGGGACGCTATATGCGCACGTCACCAGATGTGAGACATTATTTTATTAATAGGATGCATGTAATATCGACTGTGATATTTGTATCAAATACAAAACTATTTCTTGTTTCTGTTTGCTTTTAGCCACCATCAAACGTGGGGGTATACTTTCTTATGCCCGGCAGTTTATTTAAAGAATGAATTACGTACACGAAAAATCAGAAATAACTGAAAGATGATGATGATGATGGTGATGATGATGATGATGATGATGATGATGTCATGTATTTTCATACATTTATTCAAAGTTGAAATTGTTTGGGGTGTTTATGACACAAACAATAGCTCTGTGGCTTTGAGAAACAACACGAGGTTTGATAAATATGTTCTGCGTCTCACATGGAAGGAATTGCGTAATAGTGTAATCTTTTGTTGTGGACATTATGCCATAGAGGTGTATTCCCGAAAACTTGAGTCAGTTGAACGAAGTGTTATGACAAGATGGTAAAAAAGCAAGGTCTGTGGCCTTTGCAATATGGGCAGACCTAAAGAACGTGCCGTGATCAAGCCGTTGCTTTACACCAAAAGCCATTCATGAAGATATGAGTACAACACTAGGGAAGGATTAGGCTTCCTCTTTTACGCAATTTCGGGATGAAATTATGACTACGAGTCGTGGGAAGCTGAAAAAACGGTGTGCTCTTCCATCAGGAAAATGCACCAGGGTACAATCAGTTATTGCAATATCTACAATCTACGAGTGTGGCTTTGAACTCCTCTCGCACCCACCTTTTTCTCAAAAGCTCAAGCCTGAACTCTTGTCAACGAGATCGATGATGTCAGAGCCACTGTGAAAAACATAGCTAGTATGAATACCCCCAAGGCTTAGCCTTAGGTCCTTTCTTTTTATTGTTTATGTTAATGACATAGCAGATTATATAAGTTGTAATCTTAGTAAAGCTTTCAAAAGGTTTTATGGTAGACATGTTTTATGGTAGACATGCGCATCAGTGACAAAAATGATGTCCGATGCAATTTCCTATTTTGACATGTTCCCATGTTTTTGCAGGTGAACAATTAACTTGCCTTTGCATGTTTTTGTGACGTCTCCCACCTGTGGGGTATTATGCAGTGATTTCTGTTGGATAGGGAAAGGGTTAAGTCGCTTTATTTACAAGACATTGCTGATGACACATCACTTCCGGTTTCTTCTAGACGTAGCGCAATGCTTCAAATTAATCTGAACAGAAATTTAGCTTCAATAAATGAATCGGCCAAAAGCTTGCTGATTTCTTACAACCCTGATAAGACGGAAGCTGTTATATTTTCACTTAAGGAAGATAAAGATATACTAAAATTAAGTATTTTAAAACAGTTAAAAGCAACAAACATATAGGCCATACGTTCGACTCAACCGGCAATTGTCTTGTCATATAAACAATATTGTTAAACAACCTAAAAAATGATAAACGCATTAAGACAACTTAAGTTTATATTAAACCGAGCCGCTCTCAGTAATATTTTCATTAGGCCCCATTTTGAATACGCATGTGAGCTTTGAGATGTACAATAGGAGATTGGAGATAGACGAGGGAGATTGTAGTTGGAAGCAGTCAGAATCATTACTGGGCAACCAAAATACAAACTGCGATTTTCATCATATTTCGAAACTGGTTGGGAACTTTTGCAAGAACGTAGAAGGAAGCGAGAACTTTGTCTTTTATGTAACATATATCACAACTTAGCACCATGTCACTTAATGATATTTTGCCAATTCGGTATCTTCCAAAATACATATACCCTAAGAAATTCGAAAAATATCCAAATTCCCTTTTTATGAATAAAAACTTCGCATGAGTCTGTTTCCCTCCTACTATCAAGCTGTGGAATGAGATACCATTAAATGAAAGAACTTGTAGTTCAACTCAACATTTTAAGAAACTTATCAGTCAAAATCAGCCCAAGGCTCCATCGTACTTCTCCTTTAGACATAGAAAACACAATATTATACATACTGAGCTAAGGTTAGTCAGTTAAATTATGATTTACGTGGACTAGGAATTAAAGACACAACAGAATGTTTATGTTATAGTACATGTGAATTGCATATATTTTTCTTCTTTGAATATGGCTTGTTTAATGAAGAAAGATACATTTTACTTAGAAATATAGGCAGTGTAGCCGAAAATACACCAACTTATCTCAATTTGATATTCAATGGAAATGGGGATTTACCAGAAAAAGATAACATTAACATTTTCAGTTATTTCAAGTTATATACGTAATACAAAGGATTTATGTAAACTATATTTCCCATTCTGTTCATGTTTCTTAAAAGCTGGAAATCAATTGTGTAAATATATGGGAGAATGAACCACGAACAATGCCATTAAGAAAGTGGTCAAATGTAACAAATGTTATATTTGGGATAACACATTCTAGTAAAGTATAGATTCACGTACTTTTTGGGGTTGAGTCCCATCCGGGACTCGAACCCACACTGCCAGAGTGAGGCTCCAAATCGCCAGCACACAAAGTCAGCGATCTAACCCACTCAGACAGGGATGCTTCCCCAGAAATGAAAGTCTGACAACTGGTAGTCTAGATCCCGTACTTTGTGTATCCCTCTGACAAGTGTGAATTGGCCCGGTTCCCATGGGCGTAAGCTCTCAACATACAATGCCATTTAGAAAGTGTTCAAATGTCCGGGATTCTAACCCCAGAGTGAGGCACCTAATCGCCAGCACGCAAAACGTACTTTGTGTACCCCTCCGACAAGAGTAAATGAATTTCATATGTTGTTCATAGCTTTCGGCCAGGGAGCCGGGCCAATTTACACTTGTCAGAGGGGTACACAAAGTACGTGATCTAGACTCATTTGTCAGACTTTCATTTCTTGTTTAAACCTCGGTGGCTGAGTGCGTTAGATCGCTGACTTTGCGTGCGTGCGATTAAGTGCCTCACTCTGGCAGTGTGGGTTCGAATCCCGGACGGGACTCAACCCTCAAACATTCGAGTATCCCAAAGATAACATTTGTTATAAATAATTATTATAGTAAAAGACTGCAAAGCTCAAACCAAACACATTGAGTATTTTGGCTGCCTCACCCTCAGTTTTAATAGTTGTAAGCATGTTAATTGTGCAGACGACGCATTCCCTATCTGATCACAGACACTGTATTAAAGGAAGAGTAGAGAGTTTTTGTGTTACTCTGGACAATAAAAATATAAAAAATACTCATGACTCAGAGCGATGTGAAGACCGTTCACTGATGTGTCCAAATGACCCACTACTGATCACGTAAACGGTGGAATTGCATGTTGCATGTTCAGTCTTTCATGTGTTTCGGGCGTTAGGGTTTGGTTTATAAAGGTAGCCATTTTTCTTAAGACGATCTTTCTTCTGACGACCGATCCTACCATGGTCATTTCACGAGCCCCTTCTTCTTTTGGAGAATTTAATTAAATTTTGAAGTATGGCCTTAAGTATGAATTGGGGAAAAGGAATTTGGAAAGTGTGAACAAAACTGAGCATAACATACCTCATTTGGCTATCAAAGATAAGATACCTGTTTCGGCTTACCTTAAGTTTGGGGACATTAAATATAATTGTTTCAATCCATACGGCGACCTACTAGCATGATGTTGAGCTTCCTTGATGATAAACTGCCAAGTGATATGACCTTTTCGTTGGTTTAAGAAAGGCTCGTAGTGCATTATGCAAAGGAGTGACTTATATACGATATCATCGTTCTGCACAGAGTGGAGACCTTTTACGATGCCTTTAGCAGAAATGCAGTCTCGTCGTGGCGGGGACATTGAAACTTGTCAATGCCAATGCATATATGATAGTATTGCTATAACTTCCATGCAAAATGGATTGACAATAGTGAGTTGAGTTGTTCTCTTGTTTTGCTGGGAACCAGAAGGTAGATTTATTAGTGGTAACTAATATTATTAATGTTGTTTTGGACCCGTGAAGATCCGGGGTAGAATAGGTCTTCAGCAACCCATGCTTGCCGTAAAAGGTGACTATGCTTGTCGTAAAAGGCGACTAACGGGATCGGGTAGTCAGGCTCGCTGCCTTGGTTGCGTGGATCGCTGCTCATAACATTAATCACTGGATTGTCTGGTTCAGACTTGATTATTTTCAGACCGCCGTCATATAGCTGGAAAATTGCTGAGTGCGGCGTTAAACAATAAACCAAACCAAAACAAAAATGCTGTTTTGAGATATGTATACATTAGTCTGCAAAAAAGGTTAATCCAGTCAACAAATTACGACATACCTTCAAGACAGTAGTCAATGAGGAATGAACCAGATTTGTGTTATAGATGAAATACAAAGCAAGATGTTACAAATTAAAAAAAACTATCAACTTGGTGTCGCGGAAACAGATTGATTGTAACTATTTGCCGATAGAAAAATTCATAATTCCGATGTGAATGCCATGGTTGGCATACACGATACTGACTTACAAGGATTAAAGTGAGTTTCACGTTCTGATTTCAGTGTTGATCGATTACTGAACAACTGACCCCATCTTGGAAACTGTGAACACTATACCTCACGTTTGTTATCATACACGGCATAATTTGGAATGATGATATTAATTCATGTCTTTTGATAATACAAGTATCTACCTTGATTTTGCCCAGAAACAAAACAACTCGTTTGGTGACGTTTCCTTTACTTGTTAGAGTATATCTATAAGTATGTGTATGTTGTATTGTATTCCAAGTAAGGGTAAATGGTGCTTAATGGGCTGTTCACATCACCGTCAACAACTGTGTCAGTTATATAACAGCGGGACAAGAGGAGATCATAAACTTGTCAATAATACAAGTCAGTGACTTCCATGTCATGGCCTGTTGAGTTGAAATGTTAATTATTTGCAGACATACTGTCTCTCATGCTCCTCTCTCACTATGTCAAAGATTATGATTTTGCTCACGAATCTGTATTGATGAGGGTGCCCATATTACTGTCGTGACTTTTTATTGAGGCTGAATTTGTTTACAAGCAGATGGAGGCTGAGTTTTTATTTACACAAAACACTCAAATGTTCCACCACTAGACGTTGACTTTTACCCATTTGGAGCATGCCAACAGCTCTACCACGATTGTGCATGCTCAAAAAAAAGACGCATGTTCACAAGTCCCCAGGCTGCCTTAAGTTTAAATATGAGGTGCATCACACGTTTTCTCACCAGGAAATGCGCATGCAAATCGTATCAATAGGGCGTTCATGTTTGTAAGCCATTGTTAACACTTGCAATTTGGCGTGTTCGCGTGTTCTTCTACCGTACGTGGTGCAGGAGTATGGCAATACTATCTTCCCCAGCATTATGTTTATGACTATACCCCATTTACATGATATGATATTTATGAAATATAATATCATGGGCGACCCTTTTATAGTGTTTATGCAGATAGAGTTAATAACGACAGGATACATTGACTTGGCTTCTGTCAACCTAAACGAGTAGACGACACTAAAAATATCATTCGTTGGTCCTATCAAATGAAATCAAATAGTGGACAACAAGTGTGTTAGTGAAGTAGAATTGCCCTTAACAAAGGTATTATCACAGACGCTTCACGTTCGAAATGTCGACATGTATCCATGTTTGTTTATTTTCGAAACAAGAATTCTACTCGTGCGCACCTATTTCAGGATAATTATTTTACAAATGATGACGAATCAAAACAAGGAAATGGTTGTCTATAACCACGTCGCCGAGGCTGTTGCCGTGGATGTTGTTGGGGATGTGATGTACTTTCGTAGATTATATTTGAGATGAAATCGATTTGATGATTTTTTTCTCTGGCATTTGCTTAAGCTATTAATAATTTTACGCATGGTGATGATGTTATGGATATTAGTATATTTTGCTTAAAGGTTTCTTTGTTTTAGCTTTATGGCTGCGAGAGACGAGGTTGCATTGAAAGCATTTGATATCACCGCCACCAAAGAAGGAAACTACTGATTGGTCAGCTGAAAAGGTTATGACCTCCGTGTTCTAGGATGCCGAGGGTGGCATCATGGTGGACAACCTAAAGAAAAACACCAGATAATGAAAGAAGCATTTTATTCTGTACTTTTGAAGCAATTACAGGACGAAATTAAGACTACGAAACGTGCGAAGGTGAGAAACTGTGTGCTCTTCCATCGGGACAATGCGCCAGGGCACAAATCAGTCAGTGTCATGGCTTCAATCCACGAGTAGCTTTCAACCAGGGCTTTGAACTCCTTGAGAACCCACCTTGTTCTCCTGATCTGGCTCCATCTGTTCCCAAACATGAAGGCAGCTCTAGACGGACATCCAAGATAATGACGTCTATGAAACTGGGATAAACTCCCTCCAACATCGTTTGTAAATTATGTTGAAAAATACATAACTTAGATGTCTGTCAATAAAGTATTTATATGTGAGACTGTTTAGTTTGACCAGATATTATTGGGAATTTTGCATGGGATCAATATTTACCACATATGTGCATGTAGATCTTATTCTGACTTTGCTTTACGGGAGACGATAATTAAAGAAGCTAAACAGGATGACTGTGGAAATGACAGCTTACAAAAAGGACGATTATTTACACATTATTCATACACACATCATACATTATACATCTTACAGTTATACAATCAATAAATCACTTTACGGGAGACGATAATTAAAGAAGCTAAACAGGATGACTGTGGAAATGACAGCTTACAAAAAGGACGATTATTTACACATTATTCATACACACATCATACATTATACATCTTACAGTTATACAATCAAGAAATCAGATCAGCACAGGTCATTACATGGAGAATAGACATCCCGCTGTCAACTGTGTACCGTGTTTTGAAACATGTTGTGGGGAGAGATAACATTAAACACAAACAGGGAGCAAGTTGGCCAACAGAATTGACTGTTGGTGACGGAAGGCGACTTGACGCATAAACATTGAAAATATTAGACAACAAATGAATAATAGAGGCACAGTTAATGTTTCTGTAGAGACAATACGATAGCATTTGCATGCAATGGATTGGCAAAATTTCATCAACATTCCTAAAACCCGAAGAGCAAGAACGACGTTTAATTTGAACTGGTGGTGAAAATGTGGGCTAAAGGTACCGGAAAACCAGGTTGTCATCGTCCAAAGTACAGTCCTAAAGTTCAGGTGTCGGGTAGGGTGTCTGTGCTGGGTGCCACATCGTTACGTGTATTTGAAGGTGACATAACTAGTGCAGTGTACACTGATACTTTACAGGGACCTCTCCTTTCAAAAGCACAAGTTGTGTATGGTGACGGGTGAGTATTCCAGCAAGACAATGATCCAAAGCACAGAGTAAAACATTCTGGTGAGAAAATGTTTTAACGAGCAAAATGTTACACTCCTGGTATGGGCCAGGTACAGTCCGGACCTGAGACCAATTGAAAACATTTGGGCAATCTTGAAGGACAATATCATACAATACATCTAAAAGATGTATGTGATACGAAAGCAGAGGTGTTGAGATATTGGGACAGTATGACTCATGATTTTCTAACTTCCTTTATAGGCAGTATGCCTCGCAACGTTGAAGCTTGTACATGTATTTGGAAAAGAGGTGGTCTGACAAATTATTGAACTGTTTGCTGTGTGACTTAACAAATCTATAATTAACAAACTTCTCATGCTCAATAATTTCTGGTAAAACCATATCAATAAACCATCGTATCAGCTCATCTAGTCAGGATGTAGCCTTAGATGTAGAAACGCTGACTTACTATTGACATTTCCTCACTGCAAGCCACCAGGCGGAAAGACCGTGTTCTCTGCACCGCTCTTTGACATCGAGGTAGCCGTCACTGGACAGCTTACATTCACGCGCCTTATAACAGAAATCTACAGTTTTGCATACGAAGGAGGTTTCTTGAACACATGCTGACATGCACATCTTCATCGCATCTTCCAGCCCTCCAACGACCTTCAGCCTCTTCCTGTTATGGCCTCCTATGCTCAGGCCCTTATACGGCGTCATGGTGTCTCCATAACTCTTGCAGTCTGAAACATAGGGGTTTCAGCTTATTTCATTGGTACCCCGATTTAGAGATAATCTATTTTTTAATCTGAACCTGTAAAAGCCCCTCCTTTAACCAATGACAGCATACATGGACAAGTTGTTATTTTTATGGTGATGAATTCAATGAGACAATGCAAGTGAATGATTAAGAATGACTTTTTATTTATTGTGAAATATAGAGAGCAATATGCACACACACAATAGAAGAAAAACACACGTGTATTCTCGTCGCTGTACAAGTGCAATAATCGTTAACCCCTATTTCGACCAACTCCGTGGTCTAGCGGTAGAGCGTCTGCCCAAAGAGAGGAAGGTCAGGTGTTCGATTCCCTGTTGCCAAAAAACGTTTAAAGATGGTAATTGTTGTAACCCTGCCTGGCTCTCGGCATGAAGGAGTTTAAACTATGAAATTAGTCCGGACTAGTACAAGCAGCCACACACACACACACACACACACACACACACACACACACACACACACACACACACACACACACACACATACACACACACACACACACACACACACGTCGCTTTAGTCTTGAAGGCGACACCTCACCTTTAACTCCCCTTTGGAACTCACTCATCCTTAAAAGGCTCACCTCTGTCACAGGAGTAACGTCGGATGTTGTGACTGTATCCAGGGTGACACAGACACTGTCCTAGAAAGCATGACGTCATAGTGACGTAGCAGTCGGCATCACGAGTACAGTTCATGCCAATTACTGAAACAAACAATGTCAAAGTTGATTTTATTGATATTCTTTGAATGAAGGAACACACACACACACACACACACACACACACACACACACACACACACACACACACACACACACACACACACACACACACACACACACGCACGCACGTCTTGAAGGCGAGGTTAAAAACACCTCACCTTCAACTCCACTTCATCCTTAAAAGGCTCACCTCTGTCACAGGAGTTACGTCGGATGTTGTGGCTGTATCCAGGGTGACACAGACACTGTCCCAGAAAGCATGACGTCATAGTGACGTAGCAGTCGCCATCACGAGTACAGTTCATGCCAATTACTTAAACAAACAATGTCAAAGTTGATTTTATTGATATTTGGAATAGTAACTTTTGTTGTCCGATGAAAAACAATCTTTCTTAAAGATAGGAAACTTGTTTTGATTCTGTTATTCGTAGGTAGGAATTTAGGATAATATGAGCACTGAGTGGTTTATTCTCTCTGCGGTGTATTATTATATGATAAACAACGGCCACGAGTCGTTTATTTCTTATATGAGATCTCATCATTATGTACAGCCTCTATAAGGGTTTTGATGAAATGTACACGCTTTAAAACATATTTACCCAAATTATAAAAATGATGAGTACCTGAATAGAATCCGACCTCGTAAATGTCGGACAAATCAATTTTACAAACAGATGGGTTACGTTTGGTCTTTCCTGCAAATTTTCACGTCGATTATCTGTACCTTTATTCCTAATACTGATTGTCATATCTCTCCCACTTTTGGATGCGATCGTTCGGCCACTGCGTTTAACTGCGTAGCCCAGCCACATCCATGTTGAATAAGTTACTAGATACTTTCCTCTAAATGATAACGTCGTCCAATATATGGCGTCATCAAATTGCGAGCTCATAGTCGAATCTCCAAAAATGACGTTATGATAGACCAGTGGTTTATCGTGAAAAAAACCACTCTTCGTTATTCATGGTTATTTGCGATTTATCGCGTAGCTATCTTAGTTCATGTATTAATGAATTATTTCATGTTTTACACACCATGGGATTGAGAAACCATATGTGTGAAATCGGCCCGTGATTGGCTACTCCATTGTGATGACCTGAGGTCAGATTATGAGTAACTACTTTCCTAATCGTAAGTCATTGATAAGTTACTCGTGCCTCAGTCACCTACGTCTTTGTTGAACGTTATGGCTTTAGAGAGTTACCCCCTGGATGCCACGGCGACATATATGCCCCTCCTCATCAACTCTCACTTCGAAGTCGAATAGAATGCACACGCATAAATTTCACATTTGTGATTTCTGTGGAAACTTGGGATACGATGATATGCATCAACCATGTCAGCGGCCCTGACCACCCGATATCGTCAGTCGTCTTTTACGACAAGCATAGTCGCCTTTTACGGGAAGCATGGTTTACTGAAGACCTAGTCTACCCCACATTGTAAATCTCGCCATTTTTGATACATTACTAAATCAAATTTCACGGCGTATATTATTTCCTGTTTGTTTAAAAATCTAAATATCGGTTATATTTACTCAAATAATTGAATTTCAAAAATAGCATATTCGTCATAACGGTTAGGTTTCTATCTGTTTTTCATAAAATCAGCAATGATAATTCTGAAACGTCACCGATAAGCCAAGAATTGTTTGGAATGTTTAGGAAAATACACAAACACGAAAGCCGAAGTGTACTTTCCTTTTTCCGCCCATATTGGCTTTTAGTGTTTACAGAATCACGTTTCACGAATGCAGGTAATGAGACGTCAATTACATTGCGTATATTTCAACACTCAACTGCGATACATATATCTCAGAATTCCTCATACGTGTTTTTTAGAAATATGACAAATGGTCACTAATGCAAGTTATCTAGATCGAATCTAGATATAACTGATGTTTGGAATCGAACACTGTGCTCGGAAAACTACTTGTTTGAAATGTGAACAAAAGAGATTTTACACTGTGTAGCATTCTCTCCTAATTGGAGAGATCCATTCGTCTAATTGTTGCAATATGTTGACTCGGGTGTTTGAGAAAATTATGGGAAGAGTATCGTAGCACGAATTATGGAATTAAAAATATATAGTCATAACAATGATCAGGTATATTCCACAGAAATTGTAAAAGTTTCTGTGCTGTGTGACGCCATGACAGAAGCAAGATCACGCTCAACGACGATGGTAGTTATGTGCATTTCCCGACTAATTCTCTTGGTTACATTGGAAAACATAAAAACAAATAACAGTACGCAGATGGTCATATTGTTTCCGATTACGTAGCATATTAGTGATCACGGTTATAATTTGTATCAGTCTTTCATCAAATAACCAATGATAATCCTCAAACTTTCATGTATATTACGATCCCTGGGTCAACGAAAATCCTCCTCTGAAATTCCCGCGTAGTGTACACTCCATTTTGTAAAAGTCGGTAATGTCTTACGGAAGTAAACACTGTTGTACATATTTGGTCAAACATATTTACTCGGCATCCAGCTGGTTCTTTGATCTTATCTAGTTTGCATTATCATCACCGCCTTATTAATCATCAGACATAGCGGACATTTTTTAGTGTAGGATCACATTATTTATGACTAGTGAGCAGTACTTTAGGTGTCGTCAATAATGACCGTTGTGTTGTGTATTAATGTGCCCCTGCGGTCATGAGAAAAGACAAAATTCATCGATTCGATGCTAAAAAGATGCGATTTTAGGTTGTGTAAGAAACAGAATATTACACTAGTGTTTGTCAGATACCATTTATCTTACAACGAGTTGTGTCAAAAGGTATCCAACGAGTGAAATACATCATATCGCATGGAACAAAGAAATGAGGATGACAAAGGAGTACTACCACCGTATTTATAAACTCCATTCATTATATCCACAACTTGATGTGCACAACAGATTGTGGGTTCGAATCCTGGTTCGCTCCGATTGTTTCTAAGTTTGTCATCACCACTTTCACTGTCCATAGGAGAGGCTTAGAAGGGACATAACTCGTAATAACCACTGATGGCGCTACGATCGAGCTCAGGAATTCCAGCCAAGTTCGGCAAGGGGGGAAACTGGACTTGCCTCGGGAAGATGCACCAAGTTAAGCTGATATAACTGGAATAGTGTTAAAAGCGGCATTGAACACAACTCACTCACTTACTGTTCACATACTTACCAGACCTTAAACACAGCGGATGTCCCTTTCGTCCCACAGTGCACCGCCATCTTAGGCCACAGGAAGCCTCACCACAGGCTCCGGTCAGTGGCTAAGTATAGAAACATTTTATATGCAACGTTTATAAGATAGAATGTTGATATCCATATTCATATGAAAAATGACATGTTAGAATGAAAAATAGAAACATCCCCATAAAGAGTTGACTAATATGCACGATTTTCGCCGGACTTGGATATTTTTCATGATGACACTATCCCAACGTCAGACTAGAAATAATACTGCGAGTTCGAACCCATGGTTTGAATTCGGTGAATTTTTCAGCCAAATTTTGAAACATGGCGCTCACATTACATGTTAGTTGACCGTCACGTGTCTTTGGTTTAATCTGTCATATTTTGTAGCCTAATCTGGCAACATTTCTTAAAATTACTCTCAATGTATACATTGCAACGTCTCAACCCAGAAGGGTTCACATCACCATGGCGTGTTGACCAGAATTTGTCGCGTTGTGTACGCGACAACTCTCCTGATCTTATTGCACACGGTATTCCTGTGTGCAAAATCAGCCGTCCTTAAGAAATCAGCGTTCATAAAATCTCAAACGATCTCTCAATATGTTTTTGTGGGATGGGAAGTACATGTCGTAGGAGTTAACACTTTAACGAAACAATGAGATCGGATGTGGTCCTGACAGACCACGAATCACAATCACAGAAACTTCGGGATTCGAAACCATGACCATTATATCCCGGCATGGCGTTGGTTTCGTAAATCTGCACAGGTCATGCTAACTTAGAATAAGCCTTCATACAAACCATTTTCCAGTCTTGAATGTTACTAAAGAAGACGCCACTGCCGACAGTGACGCTGGGGTTAGTTTTCTCTAGGAGTTGACATTCGCGTTTCTCTGGGTCAAAGGTGAAGGCGAGGCATGGCGGCAATAGTTTGCATTCAGCTGCGCAGTCGTACATAGAGGGCGCACCAACAGACCGGATGTAATCAAGATTCTTGTCAGGGGCAACTTCATGAACTGGAGGATGAACACAGTCGTCATCACTCGCCTGCAGTGTCAGATAGAGAGTACAGAGACAGGTAGCAGCCAAGAGGATGGTCGGCATCTTTGTTTTTTGTTGGAGACTGAAAAAGATTATGAGTGAGAAATGATGTTGGACAGTGACTGTGGATACGCAATGTATATCTCTTTGTGAGTATACTTTGTTTTATACTTGTTTTAAAGCATAAATATGGTGCAAATGTGTTAAATGTGTGGCCAGGAGAGAGACCAAATACATACACTAAAACAAACGCGTTTCTTTGTGTGGTTTTCGATCACTATGTAAATATGAAATGTAGATTGTGAATGAATTTAATGACACCGTCCAACACATTGTCAGTGCATGGCCATCGTTGTTGTGTAGCCTAGTGGTTAAAGCGTTAGTTAGTTTTACGTTTGAATATTTGCTACTGCCACCAAGATCTCCACCCGAGGACCCCAAGTTAATTCCCGAGAAGGGTACAATGTGGGAAGCCAATTTATGGTGTCCTCCCGCCGTGAATTTGCTGTAATATTGCTGAAAGACGGATAAAACCAAACTCACTCTCTCGCTAATTCACAAACACAGTAGCTTAAGCTAGATGAGAGTTGCTCTATCGTTGTATTACCGTCGTCGCTATGCTTGAGGTTTTGACACAGAAGTCCATCCATGGTACAACTTAGATATAGCGTCATGGAAAATAATAAATACAAACTACTTTGGAATATGCACAGCCTCACCTAGACCTATCCAGGCCAAAGAAACTGATCTTGTCCCTTTTGATAAATCCAATGAAATCATTTATAGTATTGAATTTTCTGTCCCTTTTGACGGTAATCGGATTGACAAGGTTCGGGAAAAAACATGGCAAATATGCGGACCTCGCTTTCGAAATGTTACGGTAGCATCCCAAGTATCAAGTTGTCCGACTCCCATTGTACTCCGTGCCTTAAGTTTGATACCTCCCAGTCTGTTGACTGACATTAGGAGAGTACCCGGGTTTGCTGCAAGGAATACTCCGAAAAGGACTCGATGGTTTCGACTAGTCAGGGCTTCCTGGGAGAAGTTCCTTTTCGCTGTCATAATTTGTATCATGAGCATGTGTTCATGAATAACTGTCAAGTAGTGATGGCACTAGGTATTCGTGAAAAGCTGTACGTATCCTGTCCCGTTGCCACTCGCCACAAACACATGAAAGGTGGGTCAGGATATACACTCCTTTTCACGGACACCTGTTTCAGCACGACTGATAGGGCAGGACATGCTTACTCTTTTCGCAAACACCTGGTATCATCAATGATTTTCAATGATCCAATCCTATAATTTTCTCCACGATTTTGCCTTGTACCAATGTCGTCTTTTACGATGGAAAATCGAGCATGTCTATTCTCTGGCGTCGACGCTTTATATTTGAGAAAATATAGGTTGAAATGAAGACTGCTGACTGAGTTGTGCGCAGTCGTGAAATATTGGTTCTGAAAATAAATTATTCATATTAAGCTCCATAAACGTTACCTGATCTTGCACAGAGTAGAAAATGCACTTTCGAAATGCACCAATCCTATATATTTTACTGTCAATGTTTAACTTATAGAGACAGGACAAGGACATGACCAAACAGGGCATTACATGGACAGGACAACACAACTCTGGTCATGACAAAGCAGGGCACTGGAAGGACAAGATCAGACAAGGTCTCTCAATGACAGGACCAAAGAATACGGAGCATTATAAGGACAGGACATGACAAGACACGAAAGGGCATGACAAGGCGTGACAGAACAAGACAAAAGAAGGCATTGCAATGACATGACAAGGCAACACAGGCCATTACAGGGAAAAGATAATATAAATTGTCAACGAAGACCGGGCATTACAGTAACAGGACAAGAAAATATATGATGGCCCTACAGGTTCATGACAGGTCAGGACAAGACAAGAGAGGGCATGATAAAGACAGGACAAGACAATACAGGGCAGTGCAATAGCAGGACAATACAAAAAAGGGCATGCCAAGGACAGGACAAGACAGTACAGGGCAGTGCAATAGCAGGACAAGACAATACATGATGGCCCTACAGGTTCATGACAGGACAGGACAAGACAAGAAAGGGCATGATAAAGACATGACAAGACAGTACAGGGCAGTGCAACAGTAGGACAAGACAATACATGATGGCCCTACAGGTTCATGACAGGACAGGACAAGACAAGAAAGGGCATGATAAAGACAGGGCAAGACAATACAGGGCAGTGCAATAGCAGGACAATACAAGAAAGGGCATGACAAGGACAGGAGAAGACAGTACAGGGCAGTGCAATAGCAGGACAAGACAAGAAAGGGCATGATAAAGACAGTACAAGACAAAATAGACAAGATTACAAGAGCAGGACAAGAAAAAACAAGAGAGGGCAGTACTATGGCATGACATGACAAGACAAGACAATAACGGACATTTCAAGGGCTGTACAGGGCACGAGGACAAGAAAGGACATAACCAGGGTTGGACAGGACAAGATGATACAGGGCACTACAAGGACAGGACATGACAAGACAAGGAAGGGCATCAGAAGGACAGGACGGTGCAAGACGTTGATTGATAAATACGATGTTCATAATATACCTATTAACCTAAATATTTTATCATTCGACTTTGTCTCTGGGCCATAACAACCTTTTCGAAAAAGAACATATAATCTACCAATGCCAGTCGTGAAACATTGGTTTTAAAAAGAATTTTTTCATACTGAGCTCCTATTACGATCACAGGGTGCTTTAGAAAATATCACTTGCACAAAGTAAAACAAATGAATGTTCGGAAACTAACAATCCTATATAATACATTGTCTTTATTTAACGAACAAGACGAGACAAGTACCTGACAAGGCAGGGCGTTACATGGACAGGACAACACAAGACTGGTCATGACAAGGCCGGGCACTACAAGGACAGGACAGGACACGGTATTACAGTGGCAGGACAAGACAAGACAGGGCATTTCAAGGACAATATAGGACAAGAAAAGATAAGACAGGTTAGGACACTTCATGACATAAAAAGACAGGGCATAACAAGAAATAGAAGGGTATTACAAGGCCGGGACCGTGCAAGGCAACAAATGACAAGACAGGAAAAGACATACAGTCTTGAAGTGACAGCACAAATTAGGACAGGACATTACAAGGACAGGACAATACAAGACAGGGCATTACAGTGACCTGACAAGGCTAGACAGGGTTTTACAAAAACAGTAAAAAATTGCAAAGCACAAACCAAACACATTGAGTATTTTGGCTGCCTCTACCTCAGTTTTAATAGTTGTAAGCATGTTAATTGTGCAGACGACGCATTCCCTATCTGATCACAGACACTGTATTCAAGGAAGAATAGAGAGTTTTAGTGTTACTCTGGACAATAAAAATACAAAATACTAATGACTCAGAGCGATGTGAAGACCGTTCACTGATGTGTCCAAATGACCCACTACTCAAGTAAACGTTGGAATTGCATGCTCCACGTTCAGTGTTTCATGTGTTTCGGTGCGTTAGGGTTTGGTTCATAAAGGTAGCCATTTTTCCAAGCTGATCTTTCTTCTGACGACTGATCCTATCATGGTTATTTCACGATCCCCTACTTCTTTTGGATAATTTAGTTAAACTTGGAAACATGGACATAAGTATAAATTAAGGAAAAGGAATTTGGAAAGTGTGTAACAAAACTGAGCATAACATACCTCATTTGGCTATCAAAGATAAGATGCCTGTCCAGGCGGCTTACCTTAAGATTGGGGACATTAAATATAGGTGTTTCAGTCCATACGGCGACCTACTAGCATGATGTTGAGCTTCCTTGATGATAAACTGCCAAGTGATATGACCTTTTCGTTGGTTTAAGAAAGGCTCGTAGTGCATTATGCAAAGGAGTGACTTATATACGATATCATCGTTCTGCACAGAGTGGAGACCTTTTACGATGCCTTTAGCAGAAATGCAGTCTCGTCGTGGCGGGGACATTGAAACTTGTCAATGCCAATGCATATATGATAGTATTGCTATAACTTCCATGCAAAATGGATTGACAATAGTGAGTTGAGTTGTTCTCTTGTTTTGCTGGGAACCAGAAGGTAGATTTATTAGTGGTAACTAATATTATTAATGTTGTTTTGGACCCGTGAAGATCCGGGGTAGAATAGGTCTTCAGCAACCCATGCTTGCCGTAAAAGGTGACTATGCTTGTAGTAAAAGGCGACTAACGGGATCGGGTAGTCAGGCTCGCTGCCTTGGTTGATGCATGTCATCGATCCCAATTGCGTGGATCGATGCTCATAACATTAATCACTAGATTGTCTGGTTCAGACTTGATTATTTTCAGACCTCCGTCATATAGCATGAAAATTGCTGAGTGCGGCGTTAAACAACAAACCACCCCCCCCCCCCCCCCAAAAAAAAAATGCTGTGTTGAGATATGTATACGTATATGTCTGCAAAAAAGGTGAATCCAATCAACAAATTACGACATACCTTCAAGACAGTAGTCAATGAGGAATGAACCAGATATGGGTTATAGATGAAATACAAAGCAAGATGTTACAAATAAAAGAAACCTATCAACTTCGGTTGGTGTCGCGGATACAGATTGATTGTAACTTTTTGCCGATAGAAAAATTCATAATTCCGATGTGAATGCCATGGTTGGCATACACGATACTGACTTACAAGGATTAAAGTGAGTTTCACGTTCTGATTTCAGTGTTGATCGATTACTGAACAACTGACCCCATCTTGGAAACTGTGAACACTATACCTCACGTTTGTTATCATAAACGGCATAATTTGGAATGAGGATATTAATTCATGTCTTTTGATAATACAAGTATCTACCTTGATTTGGTCCAGAAACAAAACAACTCGTTTGGTGACGTTTCCTTTACTTGTTAGAGTATATTTATAAATATGTGTATGTTGTATTTTATTCCAAGTAAGGGTAAATGGTGCTTAATGGGCTGTTCACATCACCGTCAACAACTGTGTCAGTTATATAACAGCGGGACAAGAGGAGATCATAAACTTGTCAATAATACAAGTCAGTGACTTCCATGTCATGGCCTGTTGAGTTGAAATGTTAATTATTTGCAGACATACTGTCTCTCATGCTCCTCTCTCACTATGTCAAAGATTATGATTTTGCTCACGAATCTGTATTGATGAGGGTGCCTATATTACTGTCGTGACTTTTTATTGAGGCTGAATTTGTTTACAAGCAGATGGAGGCTGAGTTTTTATTTACACAAAACGTTCAAATGTTCCACCAACATACGTTAACGTTTACCCATTTGGAGCATGCCAACAGCTCTACCACGATTTTGCATCCTTAAATAAAAACGCATGTTCACACGTCGCCAGGCTGCCTTAAGTTTGAATATGAGATGCATCACACGTGTTCTCACCAGGAAATGCGCATGCAAATCGTATCAATAGGGCGTTCATGTTTGTAAGCCATTGTTGACACTTGCAATTTGATAATGATTCGGCGTGTTCGCGTGTTCTTCTACCGTACGTGGTGCAGGGGTATGGCTATACTATCTTCCCCAGCATTATGTTTATGACTATACCCCATTAACATGATATGATATTTATGATATATAAAATCATGGGCGACCCTTTTATAGTGTTTATGCAGATAGAGTTAATAACGACAGGATACATTGACTTGGCTTCTGTGAACCTAAACGAGTAGAAGACACTAAAAAATATCATTCGTTGGTCCTATCAAATGGAATCAAATAGTGGGCAACAAGTGTGTTAGTGAAGTAGAATTGCTTTTAACAAAGGTATTATCACAGACGCTTCACGTTCGAGATGCCGACATGTCTCCATGTTTGTTTACATTCGAAATAAGAACTCTACTCGTGCGCACCTATTTTCAGATATTTATTTACCAAATGATGTTGAATCAAAACAAGGAATATGGTGGTCTATAACCATGTCGCCGAGGCTGTTGTCGTGGATGTTGTTGGGGATGTAATGTGCTTTCGTAGATTATATTTCAGATGAAATCGATTTAATGATTTTTTCCCTGGCATTTGCTTAAGCTATTGAGAGAATAACTTCACGCATGATGATGATGTTTTGGATTTTAATACATTTTATTTAAAGGTTTCTTTGTTTTTGGCACACACGTTGTCTCTATGGCTGCGAGAGACGAGGTTGACTGATAAGGAGGAATAAATGTGTAATAGTGAATTGTTTTGTTGTGGACATAACATGACGGCATGGAGTGAATTGAGCAGAGTGATTTGATGTGAGAAGTCAGTGAAATAAACAGGGGTCTGTGACCTTTAGTTCAAACAACAATGGAAACATTGAAAACATTTGATATCACTGCCACCAAAGAAGGAAACTACTGATTGGTCAACTGAAAAGGTTATGACCTCCGGGTTCTTGGATGCCGAGGGGGGCATCATGATGGATAACCTAAAGAAAAACACCAGATAATAAACAAAGCATTTTATTCTGTACTTTTGAAGCAATTACAGGACGGAATTAAGACTACGAAACGTGCGAAGGTGAGAAACGGTGTGCTCTTCCATCGGGACAATACGCCAGGGCACAAATCAATCAGTGTCATGGCTTCAATCCACGAGTAGCTTTCAACCAGGGCTTTGAACTCCTTGAGAACCCACCTTGTTCTCCTGATCTGGCTCCATCTGTTCCAAAACATGAAGGCAGATCTAGACGGACATCCAAGAGAATGACGTCTATGAGACTGGGATAAACTCCCTCCAACATCGTTGTGTGTCAACGTAGAAGGGAATTATGTTGAAAAATAAATAATTTAGATGTATGTCGATAAAGTATTTCTATGTTAGACGTTAAAGTTTGACCAGAAATTATTGAGAATTTTGCATGGGATCAATATTTACCACGTATTTGTATGTAGATCTTATTCTGACTTTGCTTTACGGGAGATGATAAGTAAAGCAGCTAATCAAGGTTACTGTGGAAATGACAGCTTTAGACAACAAAAGAAAGATCATTTACACATTTTTCTTACATACATTATACATTTTCAATTATACAATCAAGGAATCAGATCAACACAAGTCAAAACAGAGAGAAAAGACATCCTGTGTACCGTGTTTTGAAATATGTTGAGAGTGGAGATGAAATTAAACACAAAAGGAGGAAGTTGGCCAAAAGAATTGACTGCTGGTGACAGAATGCGACTTGACGCATAAACATTGAAAATATAAGACATGAAATGAATAATAGAGGAGCATTAATGCTTATAAAGAGACAATACGATTGCATTTGCATGCAATGGATTGACAAAATTCCATCACCATTCCTAAATCCCGAAGAGCAAGAACGACGTTTGAACTGGTTGAACCATGTTGTCATCGTCCAAAGTACAGTCCTAAAGTTCATGTGTCGGGTAAGGTGTCTGTGCTGGGTGCCACACCGTTATGTGTATTTGAAGGTGACATAACTAGTGCAGTGTATACTGATACTTTACAGGGACCTCTCTTTTCAAAAGCACATGTTGTGTATGGTGACGGGTGGGTATTCCAGCAAGACAATGATCCAAAGCATAGAGTGAAGCTTTCTCTTGAGAAAATGTTTTAACGATTAAAATGTTACTCTCCTGGTATTGGCCAGGTACAGTCCGGACCTGAAACCAATTGAAAACATTTGGGCAATCATGAAGGACAATATGATACAATAAATCTAAAAGATGTATGTGATACGAAAGCAGAGGTGTTGAGATATTGGGACAGTATGACTTATGATGCCTTGCTGCGTTGAAGCTTGTACATGTATTGGGAAAAGAGGTGGTCTTACAAAAATATTAAACAGTTTGCTGTGTTGAAGCTTTGGGTAAGCAGTGTTTGTTGGACACACTTATCTCTTTGTCAATGACTTAACAAATTTATAATTAACAAAGTTTTCATGCTCAATAATGGGAAAACCATATCAATCAACCATCGTATGAGCTCACCTAGTCAGGATGTAGCCTTTGATGTAGAAACGCTGACTTATTATTGACATTTCCTCACTGCAAGCCACCAGTCGGAAAGACCGTGTTCTCTGCACCCCTCTGTGACGTCGAGGTAACCTTCACTGGACAGATGACAACTAAGCGACTTATGTCTGAAATCTACAGTTTTGCATACGAAGGAGGTTTCTTGAACACATGCTGACATGCACATCTTCATCGCATCTTTCAGCTCTCCAACGACATTCAGGCTCTTCCTGTTATGGCCTCCTATGCTCAGGCCCTTATACGGCGTCATGGTGTCTCCATAACTCTTGCAGTCTGAAACATAAGGGTTTCAGCTTATTTCATTGATATCCAGATTTAGAGATAATCTTTTTTTTAATCTGAACCTGTACAAACCCCTCCTTTAACCAGTGACAGCATACATGGACAAGTTATTTTTATGGTGATGAATTCAATGAGACAATGCAAGTGAATGATTAAGAATGATTTTTAATTTATTGTGAAATACAGAGAGCAATATGCACACGCAAAGACAGAGAAGAAAAACACACACGTGTATTCTCTTGCTGTACAAGTGCAATAATCGTGAACGCTACGTTAACCCCTATTTCGACCAACTCCGTGGTCTAGTTGTAGAGCGTCTGCCCGGAGAGCGGAAGGTCAAGGGTTCGATCCCCAGTGGCGTCATGCCAAAAGACGTTTAAAGATGGTACTTGTTGTTACCCTCTCTTGCGCTCGGCATGAAGGCGTTTAAACTATGAAATCGGCATTAGCCCGGACTAGTTAAAGCAGCTTCACGCACGCGCGCACGCACGCACGCAAGCACGCACGCACCTTTAATCTTGAAGGCGACGTTAAAAACACCTCACCTTCAACTCCACATTGAAACTCACTCATCCTTAAAAGGCTCACCTCTATCACAGGAGTTACGTCGGATGCTGTAGCTGTATCCAGGGTGACACAGACACTGTCCCAGAAAGCATGACGTCATAATGACGTAGCAGTCGGCATCACGAGTACAGTTCATGCCAATTACTTAAACAAACAATGTCAAAATTGATTTTATTTATATTATTAGAGGGAACAGTAACATTTGTTGTCCGATGAAAAAAAATCTTTCTTAAAGATAGGAAACTTGTAATGATTCTGTTATTCGTTGGTAGTAATTTAGGAAAATATGAGCACTAAGAGGTTTATTCTCTCTGGGGTGTATTATTATATGATAAACAACGGCCACGAGTCGTTTATTTCTCATATGAGATCTCATCATTATGTACAGCCTCTATAAGGGTTTTGATGAAATGTACACGCTTTAAAACATATTTACCCAAATTATAGAAATAATGAGTACCTGAATAGAATCCGACCTCGTAAATGTCGGACAAATCAATTTTACAAACAGATGGGTTACGTTTGGTCTTTCCTGCATATTTTCACGTCGATTATCTGTATGTTTTTTTCCTAATACTGATTGTCATATCTCTCCTAATTTTGGATGCGATCGTTCGGCCACTGCGTTTAACTGCGTAGCCCAGCTACATACATGTTGAATAAGTTACTAGATACTTCCCTCTCAAAACTAAAGTCGTCCAATATATGGCGTCATCAAATTGCGAGCTCATATTCGAATCTCCAAAAATGACGTTATGACAGACCAGTGGTTTATCGTGAAAAAAAACACACTCTTCGTTATTCATGGTTATTTGCGATTTATCGCGTAGCTATCTTAGTTCATGTATTAATGAATTAGTTCATGTTTTACACACCATGGGGTTGAAAAACCAATTTGAGATTACTGGTATCAAACATATGTGTGAAATCGGCCCGTGATTTGCTACTCCATGGTGATGACCTGAGGTCAGATTATGAGTAACTACTTTCCTAATCGTAAGTCATTGATAAGTTACTCGTGCCTCAGTCACCTACGTCTTTGTTGAACGTTATGGCTTTAGAGTGTTACCCCCTGGATGCCACAGCGACATATATGCCCCTCCTCATCAACTCTCACTTCGAAGTCGAATAGAATGCACACGCATAAATTTCACAGTTGTGATTTCTGTGGAAACTTGGGATACGATGATATGCATCAACCATGTCAGCGGCCCTGACCACCCGATATCGTCAGTCGCCTTTTACGGCAAGCATAGTCGCCTTTTACGGGAAGCATGGTTTACTGAAGACCTAGTCTACCCCACATTGTAAATCTCGCCATTTTTGATACATTACTAAATCAAATTTCACGGCGTATATTATTTCCTGTTTGTTTAAAAATCTAAATATCGGTTATATTTACTCAAATAATTGAATTTCAAAAATAGCATATTCGTCATAACGGTTAGGTTTCTATCTGTTTTTCATAAAATCAGCAATGATAATTCTGAAACGTCACCGATAAGCCAAGAATTGTTTGGAATGTTTAGGAAAATACGCAAACACGAAAGCCGAAGTGTACTTTCCTTTTTCCGCCCATATTGGCTTTTAGTGTTTACAGAATCACGTTTCACGAATGCAGGTAATGAGACGTCAATTACATTGCGTATATTTCAACACTCAACTGCGATACATATATCTCAGAATTCCTCATACGTGTTTTTTAGAAATATGACAAATGGTCACTAATGCAAGTTATCTAGATCGAATCTAGATATAACTGATGTTTGGAATCGAACACTGTGCTCGGAAAACTACTTGTTTGAAATGTGAACAAAGCAGATTTTACACTGTTTAGCATTCTCTCCTAATTGGAGAGATCCATTCGTCTTATTGTTGCAATATGTTGACCAAGTGTTTGAGAAATTTATGGAGGAGTATCGTAGCACGAAATATGGAATTAAAAATATATAGACATAACAATGATCAGGTAAATTCCACAGAAATTGTAAAAGTTTCTGTGCTGTGTGACGCCATGACTGAAGCAAAATCACGCTCACCGACGATGGTAGTTATGTGCATTTCCCGACTAATTCTCTTGGTTACATTGAAAAACATAAAAACAAATAACAGTACGCAGATGGTCATATTGTTTCCGATTACGTAGCATATTAGTGATCACGGTTATAATTTGTATCAGTCTTTCATCAAATAACCAATGATAATCCTCAAACTTTCATGTATATTACGATCCCTGGATCAACGAAAATCCTCCTCTGAAATTCCCGCGTAGTGTACACTCCATTTTGTAAAAGTCGGTAATGTCTTACGGAAGTAAACACTGTTGTACATATTTGGTCAAACATATTTACTCGGCATCCAGCTGGTTCTTTGATCTTATCTAGTTTGCATTATCATCACCGCCTTGATAATCATCAGACATAGCGGACATTTTTTAGTGTAGGATCACATTATTTATGACTAGTGAGCAGTACTTTAGGTGTCGTCAATAATGACCGTTGTGTTGTGTATTAATGTGCCCCTGCGGTCATGAGAAAAGACAAAATTCATCGATTCGATGCTAAAAAGATGCGATTTTAGGTTGTGTAAGAAACAGAATATTACACTAGTGTTTGTCAGATACCATTTATCTTACAACGAGTTGTGTCAAAACGTATCCAACGAGTGAAATACATCATATCGCATGGAACAAAGAAATGAGGATGACAAAGGAGTATTACCACCGTATTTATAAACTCCATTCATTATATCCACAACTTGATGTGCACAACAGATTGTGGGTTCGAATCCTGGTTCGCTCCGATTGTTTCTAAGTTTGTCATCACCACTTTCACTGTCCATAGGAGAGGCTTAGAAGGGACATAACTCGTAATAACCACTGATGGCGCTACGATCGAGCTCAGGAATTCCAGCCAAGTTCGGCAAGGGGGGAAACTGGACTTGCCTCGGGAAGATGCACCAAGTTAAGCTGATGTAACTGGAATAGTGTTAAAAGCGGCATTGAACACAACTCACTCACTTACTGTTCACATACTTACCAGACCTTAAACACAGCGGATGTCCCTTTCGTCCCACAGTGCACCGCGATCTTAGGCCACAGGAAGCCTTACCACAGGCTCCGGTCAGTGGCTAAGTATAGAAACATATTATATGCAACGTTTATAAGATAGAATGTTGATATCCATATTCATATGAATAATGACATGTTAGAATGAAAAATAGAAACATCCCCATAAAGAGTTGACTAATATGCACGATTTTCGCCGGACTTGGATATTTTTCATGATGACACTATCCTAACGTCAGACTAGAAATAATACTGCGCCTTCGAACCCATGGTTTGAATTCGGTGAATTTTTCAGCCAAATTTTGAAACGTGGCGCTCACATTACATGTTAGTTGACCGTCACGTGTCTTTGGTTTAATCTGTCATATTTTGTAGCCTAATCTGGCAACATTTCTTAAAATTACTCTCAATGTATACATTGCAACGTCTCAACCCAGAAGGATTCACATCACTATGGCGTGTTGACCAGAATTTGTCGCGTTGTGTACGCGACAACTCTCCTGATCTTATTGCACACGGTATTCCTGTGTGCAAAATCAGCTGTACTTACGAAATCAGCGTTCATAAAATCTCAAACGATCTCTCAATATTTTTTGTGAGATGGGAAGCACATGTCGTAACACTTTAACGAAACAATGAGATCAGATGTGGTCCCGACAGACCACGAATCACAATCTTAGAAACTTCGGGATTCGAAACCACGACCATTATATCCCGGCATGGCGTTGGTTTCGTAAATCTGCACAGGTCATGCTAACTTAGAATAAGCCTTCATACAAACCATTTTCCAGTCTTGAATGTTATTAAAGAAGACGCCACTGCCGACATTGACGCCTGGGGTAGTTTTCTTCAAGAGTTGACATTCGCGTTTCTCTGGGTCAAAGGTGAAGGCGAGGCATTGCGGCAGCAGTTTGCATTCAGCTGCGCAGTCGTACATAGAGGGCGCACCAACAGACCGGATGTAATCCTGATTCTTGTCAGGGGCAACTTCATGAACCGGAGGATGAACACAGTCGTCATCACTCGCCTGCAGTGTCAGATAGAGAGTACAGAGACAGGTAGCAGCCAAGAGGATGGTCGGCATCTTTGTTTTTTGTTGGAGACTGAAAAAGTTTATGAGTGAGAAATGATGTTGGACAGTGACTGTGGATACGCAATGTATATCTCTTTGTGAGTATTCTTTGTTGTTTTTAGTTTTATTTGAAAACATAAATATGGTGTTAAACATAGAATAATATTACGAAGGACAAAACAGCACATGTTTTAAAGGTGTGGCCAGGAGTGTGACCAAATACATACACCAAAACAAACGCGTTTCTCCGTGTGATTTTGGATCAAAATGTAAATATGCAATGTAGATTGTGAATGAATTTAATGAGACCGTCCAACAGTGAATGCCCATCTTTGGCAAAAGCACAGGGGCGGTCGGGTAGCCTAGTCGTTAAAGCGTTAGTTAGTTTAACGTTTGAATATTTGCTGCTACCACCCGAGGACCCGAGTCGATACCCGATATGGGTGCAATGGGGAAGTCCATTTATGGTGTCCCTCCGCCGTGATGTTGCTGGAATATTGCTAAAAGACGGATCAAACCAAAGTCACCCTCTCGCTCATTCACAAACACAGTAGTTTAAGCGACATGAGAGCTGCTCGATCGTTTTATTACCGTCGTCGCCATGCTTGAGGTTTTGACACAAAGGTCCATCCATGGTAAAACCCAGGTATGGCGTCATGGAAAATGATCAATACAAAATTATGTGGAAAATGCACAGCCTCAGACATATCCAGGCCAACAAACCTGATCCTGTACATTTTGCTAAAATCCAATGAAATCATTTATAGTATTGCATTTTCTGTCCCTTTTGACACTAGTGTGACAAGGTTCAGGAAAAACATGGCAAATATGTGGACCTCACTTTTGAAATGTCACGCTTGCATCCCAAGTTGTCTGACTCCCCATTGTTCTCCGTGCCTTAGGTTTGATACCAATTAATCTGTTGACTGACATTGGGAGAGTACCCGGGTTTGCTAACAGGAATACTCCGAAAAGGTCTTGATGGTTTCGACTAGGCAGCGCGTCCTGGAAGAAGTCCCTTTCGCTGTCATAATTTGTATCATGTGCATGTGTTGATGAATAACTGTCAAGTAGTGATGGCACTAGGTATTCGTGAAAATCTGAACGTATCCTGTCCCGTTTCCACTCGCTACAAACACATGAAAGGTGGGTCAGGATATATACTCCTTTTCACGGACTGATAGGGCAGGACATGCTTACCCTTTTCGCAAACACCTGGTATCATCAATGATTTTCAATCATTCAATCCTATAATTTTCTCCACGATTTTGCCTTGTCCCAATGTCATCTGACTATTCTCTGGAGTTGACGTATTATATTTGAGAAAATATATGTATCAAATGAAACATGCTGACTGAGTTTCTCTATATCGTAAGATAATACAAGCAAGGAAACCCTTTCCATAATCAATATAAAATAAATAGTTTAACATATTACTTTTTAGCAGACACTTAATCAACGTTGTCTAAAAAGCAGAACATATCTGCCAAACCCAGTCGTGAAATATTGGTTCTAAAAATAAATAATTCATATTGAGCACCAATAACGTTACCTGATCTTGCACAAGTAGAAAATGTACTTTCAAAATGTAACAATCCTATATACTTTACTGTCAGTGTTTAACGTATAAAGACGGGACAAGGACATGACAAAACGGGGCATTACATGGACAGGACAACACAACTCTGGTCTCTCAACGACAGCACAAAAAAATAAGGCTATGGAGAGGACAACACAAGTCTGTTCATGACAATGCAACGCATTGCAAGGACACGATCAGACATGGTCTTACAATGAAAGAAAATACAGGGCATTATAAGGACAGGTCAAGACAAGACAAAACAAGGCATTACAACGACATGACAAAACATCACAGGGCATTACAAGGAAAAGACAATATAAATTGTTAACCAAGACAGGACATGACAAAGCAAGGAAGAGCATAGGAAGAACAGGACGGTGCAAGACGTTTATTGATAAATACGATGTTCATATACTATTAACCTAAATAATTTAACATTCGACTTTGTCTCTGGGCCATTACAACCTTTTCGAAATAGGAGAACATATAATCTACCAATGTCAGTCGTGAAACATTGGTTTTGAAAAGAAATTATTCATACTGAGTTCCAATTACGATGACAGGGTGCTTTAGAAAATATCACTTGCACAAAGTAAAAAAATGAATGTTCAGAAACTACCAATCCTATATAATACATTGTCTTTGTTTAACGAACGGGACGAGACAAGTACCTGACAAGGCAGGGCATTACATGGACAGGACAGGACAGGACACGGTATTACAGTGACAGGACAAGACAAGACAGGGCATTTCAAGGACAATACAGGACTAGAAAAGATAAGACGGAGCAGTACAAGGACAGGATAGGACACTTCAAGACATAAAAAGACAGGGCATGACAAGAAATAGAAGGGTATTACAAGGCCGGGACCGTGCAAGACAACAAAGGACCTTGCAAGGGTAGGACATGACAAGACAGGAAAAGACATAAAGCCTTGAAGTGACAGCACAAATTAAGACAGGACATTACAAGGACAGGACAAGACAATACAGGGCATTACAAGGAAAGGACAGAACAAGACAGGGCATTACAGTGACTTGACAAGGCTAGACAGGGTTTTACAATAACAGTAAAAGATTGCAAAGCACAAACCAAACACATTGAGTATATTGCTGCCTATCCCTCAGTTTTAATAGTTGTAAGCATGTCAACTGTGCAAACGACACATTCCGTGTCTGATCACAATATTAAAGTAAGACTAGAGAGTTTACGTGTTACTGTGGACAATTAAATAAAATACTAATGACTCAGAACGATGTGAAGATGTGTCACTGATGTGTCCAAATGACCCACTACTCATGTTAACGGCGGAATTGCATGTTCCACGTTCAGTTTTTCATGTGTTTCGGGGCGTTAGGGTTTGGTTCATAAAGGTAGCCATTTTTCCAAGCTGATCTTTCTTCTGACGACCGACCCTATCATGGTTATTTCACGACCCCCTTCTTCTTTTGGAAAACTTAGTTAAACTTGGAAGCATGGACAAAAGTATGAATTAAGTCAAAGGAATTTGGAAAGTGTAAACGAAAATGAGCATAACATACCTCATTTGGCTATTAAAGATAAGATGCCTGTCCCGGCGGCTAACCTTCAGATGGGGACATTAAATATAGTTGTTTCAGTCCATACGGCGACCTGCTAGCATGATGTATAGAGCTTCCTTAATGATACACTGCCAAGTGATATGATCCTTTCGTTGGTCCTATCAAATGAAATCAAATAGTGGACAACAAGTGTGTTAGTGAAGTAGAATTGCCTTTAACAAAGGTATTATCACAGAGGCTTCACGTTCGAGATGCCGACATGTCTCTATGTTTGTTTACATTCAAAATAAGAACTCTACTCGATCGCACCTATATTCAGATATTTATTTACCAAATGATGACGAATGAAAACAAGGAATATGGTGGTCTGTAACCACGTCGTGGATGTTGTTGGGGATGTAATGTGCTTTCGTAGATTATATTACAGATGAAATCGATTTAATGAACTTTTCCCTGGCATTTGCTTAAGCTATTGAGAGAATAACTTCACGCATGATGATGATGTTATGGATTTTAATTAATTTTATTTAAAGGTTTCTTTGTTTTTGGCACACACGTTAGCTCTATGGCTGCGAAAGACGAGGTTGACTAAAGAGGAATAAATGTGTAATAGTGAATTGTTTTGTGACGGCATGGAGTGAATTGAGCAGAGTGATTTGATGTGAGAAGTCAGTGAAATAAACAGGGGTCTGTGACCTTGAGTCCAAACAACAATGGAAACATTGAAAACATTTGATATCACTGCCACCAAAGAAGGAAACTACTGATTGGTCAACTGAAAAGGTTATGACCTCCCGGTTCTAGGATGCCGAGGGGGGCATCATGATGGATAACCTAAAGAAAAACACCAGATAATAAACGAAGCATTTTATTCTGTACTTTTGAAGCAATTACAGGACGGAATTAAGACTAAACGCCAGGGCACAAATCAGTCAGTTAATGCTTCTAAAGAGACAATACGATTGCATTTGCATGCAATGGATTGGCAAAATTCCAACACCATTCCTAAACCCCGAAGAGCAAGAACGACGTTTGAACTGGTTGAACCATGTTGTCAATGTCCAAAGTACAGTCCTAAAGTTCATATGTTGGGTAGGGTGTCTGTGCTGGGTGCCACATCGGTATGTATTTAAAGGTGACATAACTAGTGCAGTGTACACTGATACTTTACAGGGACCTCTCTTTTCAAAAGCACAAATTGTGTATTGTGACGGGTGGGTATTCCAGCAAGACAATGATCCAAAGCACAGAGTAAAACATTCTGGTGAGAAAATGTTTTAACGAGCAAAATGTTACACTCCTGGTATTGGCCAGGTACAGTCCGGACCTAAAACCAATTGAAAACATTTCGGCAATCATGAAGGACAATATCATACAATACATCTAAAAGTAGTATGTGATACGAAAGCAGAGGTGTTGAGATATTGGGACAGTATGACTCATGATTTTCTAAGTTCCTTTATAGGCAGTATGCCTCGCAACGTTGAAGCTTGTACATGTTTTTGGAAAAGAGGTGGTCTGACAAATTATTGAACTGTTTGCTGTGTTGAAGCTTTGGGTAAGCAGTGTTTGCTGGACACACTTATCTCTTGGTCAAAGACTTAACAAATTTATAATTAACAAAGTTTTCATGCTCAATAATATCTGGCAAAACCATATCAATCAACCATCGTATGAGCTCACTAAGTCAGGATGTAGCCTTTGATGTAGAAACGCTGATTTATTATTGACATTTCCTCACTGCAAGCCACCAGGCGGAAAGACCGTGTTCTCTGCACCCCTCTGTGACGTCGAGGTAACCTTCACTGGACAGATGACATCCAAGCGGCTTATGTCTGAAATCTACAGTTTTGCATACGAAGGAGGTTTCTTGAACACATGCTGACATGCACATCTTCATCGCATCTTCCAGCCCTCCAACGACCTTCATCCTCTTCCTGTTATGGCCTCCTATGCTCAGGCCCTTATACGGCGTCATGGTGTCTCCATAACTCTTGCAGTCTGAAACATAAGGGTTTCAGCTTATGTCATTGATACCCCGATTTAGAGATATTCTATTTTTTAATCTGAACCTGTAAAAGCCCCTCCTTTAACCAATGACAGCATACATGCACAAGTTGTTAGTTTTATGGTGATGAATGCAATGAGACAATGAATGAATGATTAAGAATGATTTTTAATTTATTGTGAAATACAGAGAGCAATACGCACTAACAAAAAAGAGTAAGCACACACGTGTATTCTCGTCGCTGCACAAGTGCAATAATCGTGAACGCAACGTTAACCGCTATTTCGACCAACTCCGTGGTTTAGTGGTACAGCGTTTGCCTGGAGAGCGGAAGGTCAGGGGTTCGATTCCCAATTGCGTCACGCCAAAAGACGTTTAAAGATGGTTATTGTTGTTACCCTGTCTGGCGCTCGGCATGAAGGAAGGAGTTTAAACTATGAAATCGACATTAGTCCGGACTAGTACAAGCAGCCACACACAAACACACACACACACACACGCACGCACGTCTTGAAGGCGAGGTTAAAAACACCTCACCTTCAACTCCACTTCATCCTTAAAAGGCTCACCTCTGTCACAGGAGTTACGTCGGATGTTGTGGCTGTATCCAGGGTGACACAGACACTGTCCCAGAAAGCATGACGTCATAGTGACGTAGCAGTCGGCATCACGAGTACAGTTCATGCCAATTACTTAAACAAACAATGTCAAAGTTGATTTTATTGATATTATTTGAATGAAGGAACAGTAACATTTGTTGTCCGATGAAAAAAAATCTTTCTTAAAGATAGGATACTTGTTCTGATTCTGTCATTCGTTGGTAGGAATTTAGGATAATATGAGCACTGAGTGGTTTATTCTCTCTGGGGTGCATTATTATATAATAAACAACGGCCACGAGTCGTTTATTTCTTATATGAGCTCTCAACATTATGTACAGCCTCTATAAAGGTTTTGATGAAATGTACACGCTTTAAAACATATTTACCAAAATTATAAAAATGATGAGTACCTGAATAGAATCCGACCTCGTAAATGTCGGACAAATCAATTTTACAAACAGATGGGTAACGTTTGGTCTTTCCTGCATATTTTCACGTCGATTATCTGTACCTTTTTTCCTAATACTGATTGTCATATCTCTCCTAATTTTGGATGCGATCGTTCGGCCACTGCGTTTAACTGCGTAGCCCAGCTACATCCATGTTGAATAAGTTACTAGATACTTCCCTCTCAAAAATAACGTCGTCCAATATATGGCGTCATCAAATTGCGAGCTCATATTCGAATCTCCAAAAATGACGTTATGATAGACCAGTGGTTTATCGTGAAATAAACCACTCTTAGTTCTTCATGGTTATTAGGGATTTTTCGCGTAGCTATCTTAGTTCATGTATTAAGGAATTATTTCATGTTTTACACACCATGGGGTTGAGAAACCAGTTTGAAATTACTGGTACCAAACATATGTGTGAGATCGGCCCGTGATTGGCTACTCCATGGCGATGACCTGAGGTCAGATTATGAGTGACATTGGAAAACATAAAAACAAATAACAGTACGCAGATGGTGATATTGTTTCTGATTACTTAGATGACACTTTCATGTATATTACGATCCCTGGATCAACGAAAATCCTCCTCTGAAATTCCCGGGTAGTGTACACTCCATTTTGTAAAAGTCTGTAATGTCTTACGGAAGTAAACACTGTTGTACATATTTGGTCAAACATATTTACTCGGCACCCACCTGGTTCTTTGATCTTATCTAGTTTGCATTATCATCACCGCCTTGATAATCATCAGACATAGCGGACATTTTTTAGTTTAGGATCACATTATTTATGAGTAGTAAGCAGTACTTTGGGTGACGTCAATAATGACCGTTGTGTTATGTATTAATGCACCCCTAGCCTGCGATCATGAGAAAAGACAAAATGCATCGATTCGATGCTCAAAAGGTGCGATTTTAGGGTGTGTAAGAAACAGATTATTACACTAGTGTCTGTCAGATACCAATTATCTTACAACGAGTTGTGTCAAAACGTATCCAACGAGTGAAATACATTATATCGCATGGAATAAAGACATGAGGATGACAAAGGAGTATTACCACCGTATTTATAAATTCCATTCATTATATCCACAATTTGATGAGCACGACAGAAACCTGTGATTGTGGGTTCGAATCCTGGTTCGCTCCGAGTGCTTCTAAGTTTGTCATCACCACTTTCATCTTCCCGAGGCAGATTTCGGCCGATTGCAGGATTACCAAAGCATGTGCACCGCCAACTCGTTATCAACAGATATTGACCAAATCTTTCATGTTTTTAATCAAGGTGCTCACGTTATTTGATGCACTTCGCGATGTAAGACCCTTTTTATCACAATATAGATCTTGCTTATCGATCAGATCGTCTTGACTGGGCGCCGCCATTTTTTTGGAAACAAATGCAAGTGATACGAGGTGTAATCTGATTGGTCCATAGGAGAGGCTTAGAAGGGACATAACTCGTAATAACCACTGGTGGCGCTACGATCGAGCTCAGGAATTCCAGCCAAGTTCGGCAAGGGTGGAAACTGGACTTTTAAAATCAGTTAACTGTCTTGCCTTGGGAAGATGCACCACTTTAATCTGATATAACTGGAATACTGTTTAAAGCGGCATTGAACACAACTCACTCACTTAGTGTTCATATACTTACCAGAGCTTAAACACAGCGGTTGTCCCTTTCGTCCCACAGTGCACCGCGAATTTGGGCCACAGGAAGCCTCACCACAGGCTCCGGTCAGTGGCTTAACATAGAAACATTTTATATACAACTTTTGTAAGATAGTATGCTGATATCCATATTCATATGAATAATGATGATAGAATGAATAATAGAAACATCCCCATAAAGAGTTATTTTGAACCGTGGCGCTCACATAACATGTTAGTTGACCACCACATGTCTTTGGCATAATCTGTCATATTTGTTAGCCTAATCTGGTTACATTATTTAAATTTACTCTCGATGTATACATTGCAACGTCTCGACCAAGAAGGGTTCACTTCACTATGGCGTGTATTCCTGTGTTCAAAATCAGCCCTACTTACGAAATCAGCGTTCATAACATCTCAAACGATCTGTGGGATGGAAAGCACATGACGCAGGAGTTAACACTTTAACGAAACAATGAGATCGGTCGTCGTGCTGACAGTTATCACAATCGCGGAAACTTCGGGATTCGAAACCACGACCATTATATCCCGGCATGGCGTTGGTTATGTTAATCTGCACAGGTCATGTTAACTTAGAATAAGCCTTCATACAAACCATTTTCCAGTCTTGAATGTTACTAAAGAAGACGCCACTACCGACAGTGAAGCTGGGGTTAGTTTTCTCTAGGAGTTGACATGCGCGTTTCTCTGGGTCAAAGGTGAAGGCGAGGCATTGCGGCAACAGTTTGCATTCAGCTGCACAGTCGTACATAGAGGGCGCACCAACAGACCGGATGTAATCCTGATTCTTGTCAGGGGCAACTTCATGAACTGGAGGATGAACACAGTCGTCACCACTCGCCTGCAGTGTCAGAGAGAGAGCACACAGACAGGCAGTTGCCAAGGGGATGGTCGACATCTTTGATCTTTGTTGGACACTGCAAAAGAGTAAGTGATACGAGATTGTTGATGAATATAATTTGGTGATTATAATTTGTTTTTTGAAAACACAAATATCGTGTTAAACATAAAATAATATAGTGAAGGATAAAGCAAGAATTCTTCTTGAACTAATACATGCAAAGGCAAGTCAGTCATCAAGAAATCCTGTACAATGTATATAATCGAACATGCAAGGGCATGTCAACTGTCAAGAAATCCTGTACGATTTTAAACACTGTACATGACAAATCGTAATAAGTATTTATCGATGATTAAACACAATTTCACTACGTTTAGTAGTGATATTCAAATTACTATGACTATTTTAAAAATGTTTTAGTCCATCTTACTCAATGTCTGTGCCTTAGTAATTATACTATATTTGTTTTATATAACTTGGCTTATGTATGAGCAGATAAAAATGTCAAACGTTTGGAATGGAGGTCTTTTTCCCCCCGTGGAACAATAGTCTTGAAGTTATATTAGTGTACAGTGTTTTAAAATCGGACAAGATTTCTTCACAATTAACCTTTCACGAACACCTGGTGTCATCAATGAGCTTCAGTGATGCATTCATATACATTATATTACTACTTTGTCATTTACGCCCAAGGAATTTATTCGGTGGATATTCGATACTAATTGTGACTAAAAACATCTCTTGTAATCTTATAGACAAACAATCAAAACGAAAGTGTTCCTCGTCTATGTGGTGATTATGGACAATGTGAACGCTCTACCTGTCTGGTTTGAAACAGATGCGGTATTTTCGGAAAACGATATTTTGATCTTAAATTTCGGCCATTCAGTGTTATACTAGCGTTAACAGCAAACATGGCGATTTCACACAATGTCTTCTGAATGTCTTGGGGCGTTTTTCAAAGCTGATCTTTCTTCTTACGACTGATCATATCACGATGGTTATTTCACGATCCCCTTCTTCGTTGGAACTGGAAGCACGGTTTCTATAAGGGTAACGCTATTTTTCAGGGTTCCGTTGTACAAAACAAACTTTACTAAGGTTGAACTTAGTTACTAAGGTTACTCTTAAGGTATCCTTATCAAAAGGTTCGCCCGTTGCACAAAACTACCTTTGGACAACCTTAACGTCGACAGGATACTTAGCGGAAACGTTAACTCAGGTTGAACTCTTTAGTGTGGGAGACTCAATTATATCCGTAGTTACGGTTGAGAGTTATCTCCCCTGCTCGCATATGCAGACGACTAATATTGATACTTCAACATGACACAGCCGTCCACCAGTGCACAGACACGGTGTTGGCAATCAAGTTAGCTGATACTCCTGGCCCATGAAGTGAAGTGTCGCAGCCATGTTTTATTCGGCTCATTTTCTGAAACAATCACCAATCAAACCAAAATGAGGGAGTGGGATGCAATAGCCGCAAAGTATAATGTTCAAAATGTATATTTTAGACAGGATTTCCTTCAGCCCAAAGTGGCAAGAAAAATAACTATAAACCCTTCCTACCCGGCCGGTTTGCTAAATATTTGGATAATAATCTGGAAAATACTATACTGAGTCGAATTAAAAGCTTCACATTTTTAAAAGTAATCCCATATATGATATACAACGGACAAATGTATCAGAGGAGGTAATTTTTAGTCATTAATGTCAAAAGAAGGATTTTAATTAACGGTGGTAACCATAATTTGTTATTCGGTATAACGGTATTCGGTAATAACATCAACAGTTTAAATCATAAGTCCCAAGCACGAGAATCCGATGGCACACAAGTTCAGTAGCGTGTATGGCCACCATGTGCGTTGACAACTGCCACACAACGCCTCTGCATTGACCTAGTGATGCTTGTGAACACATGATTGGGAAGACGACGCCATTGTTTCTTCAAAATAGTGTCAGGATCTTGCAAATTCTGTGGTTGGTTCTGCCAAGAGCATCCCAGACGTGTTCGATGGGATTGAGGTCGGGAGACCTTGACGGCCAGTCCATGACGTTGACTCCCGCATTCTGAAGGAAATTCCTTGTCAAAATTGTTGTGTGGGGTCTGGCATTGTCGTGTTGGAAGATCAAACCGGGTCAATGTGCTGCAATAAAAGGCAGAAGTTCTGGTGCCAGTACCTGGTCGCGGTAAGCAGCAGCGTTGAGGTTGCCACGGATGACGAGAAGCCTGGAACGTGCATTGCCACAGAGAGCACCCCACACCATGACACTTCCGCCTCGAAATCTGTCAACTTCCTGAACACAACACTGGGCGTAACGTTCATGACGGCGCCTCCACACCCTCGCCCTACCATCAGCAGATCGAAGATTAAATCGGGATTCATCACTGAAGACGACTTGATTCCTATTCCTCTGAGACCATCGTAAGTGTCGCTGTGCCCACAATTGACGTTGACGTCTGTGTAATTGAGTCAGAATCGGCCCGCAGTATGGCCGTCGTGCTTGAAGGTGAGCAGTTCTCAGACGGTTTCGAACAGTTTGCGCACTCAGTCTACCCCTAAACAGTTCATTTCTGGTTGATGTAGCCGTCAAAAATCGGTTACGGAGGTGACGTAAGACAATCTGACGATCCTCTGCATGTGACGTCACACGTGGTCGACCTGTCCGAGGTACAACGTAGTTTGCGGACCATGACCCAGCTACCACTATTCTTTGAAAGTTGATTGTCGTTAATATACATAATGTTTCTCTATTGTAAAATGAGAGATCTACTGTACATCTTACCGGAGAGAGCTGTTGCATATCGCCTGCACATTGATGGCATGATATCCCTTGCGGCATATGTAGGCCGCTTCGTCATTAGGTGATGGTCGTTTTATTGGAATAAGTGTTCCGTCGACGGCACCGAGAACTTTTGGGAAATGACCAATTCTATAGAACGCTTGCTGTGACTCCAGGGAAAAGTAATATTGTCTAAGACCGTGTATATTGCATTTACCGTAGAATGAAATCTCTCTCAGTTTCCTCACACATCAACAAAATGTTGAAATTTAATGAAGTATCAACCTTAGCCACGCTAAGGTTGGGTCTGACCAATCTTAAATTTTCACCTTAACTAAGGCTACCTTAGCGAAAGGCAGTTTCATACAACATTGGGTCACCCTTAGTAAAGGCCTAAGGTTAAAACTTAAGGATATAAATTAACCTTAGCGCTAAGGTTGTTTCGTACAACAGCATTATCATTTGCAGAAGCCCGAGGTGTTCCATTAACTGCCCGACGAAGGAGGCCAGTTGAAAAGACCGAGAGCTTCTGCAAATGATAATGCCCTGAAAAATAGCGTTACCGTTATTACAGCTAAAACTGATGGAATGTGTTATCAAATAAAAGGTAACAACAATATAGGTTTTGAAACATTAATTGCATTAACTCCACTTTTACAAACATGGAAACGTCATAGAACAAACCAGATGACGTCACTATTAAACTTGACGGCACCTATCCCTATCCTATAACGTCACTTAACAACGGGCGTGATAACTGCCTGTCGTCAAGCAATATGAAGACAATATCAAGTTACAGTGGCCCGCTGATTTCTGATAACATGCGGACGGTTTAATGAGTGAGTGAGTGAGTGAGTGAGTGAGTGGGTGAGTTAAATTTTACATCGCATTGGCAATATTTCAGCCATATAGCGATGGGAACTAGGTATTAAATCTAAAATATCTGTCAACAAAGGACAGTAAAATAGTAAGGTATATCACAATTTTTAATAAAACAAACTAGATCATAATTTCTTATAAAAAACATATAGCTATAATATTAAGTCCTATCAATTAAAACAAGGCTATAGACCACTAATATCCAAAGTTAGACCACCTTACTGGAGATCATGGGGACTTACAGTACCTATGCTTCCTGCATGACTCCCCAGCAGGATTTATGCCATCCCTTTGGCTACCAGTGGTTGTACCGTATGCTAGCCAATATTAAAAAAGACAATACAATCTAAGTTCTAAAACACAAGTCAATATTATGTACCTTGATCAAAAATGGATTTACGTGGCACTAGCAGGAGGACAATCTTTTTACGCTTCTTTAACCACCCAAGTGGCAACACCATCAATAATCTCAGTGGATGATAATATGTAACTTAGTTAAAATGCATATCATCTATTCAAAATTTATCTATTAGCTCTATCTCTCTTAAAAATTCAAGAATTAAATGAGTGCTGACATTATTAAAAAGATCCTTTAAAGAAGATGAATGATAATATTTATCCCTTGTGAGAGAGAAATCGACACAATCAAGCAAAATAGGCATGACGGTGATTCTCTCATCACAAGGGATACAGAATGGAGAATCTTCAGCTTTTAACAAATATTCGTGTGTATACCGAGAATGGCCAATACGACATCGTCGCATAATGACCTCTTCAAATCTGGACTGACAACCCAAGTAAGTGTAACCGATGGTTTGTTTTATATCATGTAGCTTATTTACACCAACTTGGGTGTCCCACTTCTTTTGCATTAGATCTCGGTGTAACATCTAATCACAGGTTTAATATCACTGTATGGGATAAGAAGTGGTGTCACAGATTTGTTGAGTGCTGCTTTTGCAGCAGCATCAGCCATTGTGTTACCCACTATGCCCACATGGCTGGGCAACCAACAGAAGACAATGTCGTATTGGCCAGTGGCAAGATCATTGTACATTTCCAATGTATCCAAGATAAATGGATGACCCGCAGACATTTTTTTAACAGTTTAATGATAATTCTATCCATTTTAGCTATAATGAATGACAATAATAGTTAAATTATGGACGCATGACCACGAGATGAAACGAGGAAAAGGCAATTGAGTAAGAGTGGATAAATATGAACATAACAACCTGCCCCACCGGTGAAACCAGTCCCAAACACATACAAAGACATGTGAACTGTTCACGTGAAACAACACGGTAACACGGTACATAAAAATAGGGAATGACATCGGATTTTATAAGAAAGCTCACAGTTCCATCTCAGGGTGGTATGAGTATCGTCTCTTGTACATGATTCGGAAATTCTGCTACGGATAGAGAGCATCATGTATTCCCAAATATATTAAAATCCAAGAACTCAGTTTACAGTTCACCATGGTATCACGCATGCATCGCCCAACATGATGGACACACCGGATATTGATCTACACGCTCGGAATTCATTTTACAGACATGTATAGTCATAACACCTTCACTCTCATTTCATTATTTTTTGTCGGTAGTATATGTATTTGCGAAAACTACCCATCAATATATACTATATATACTGTCCATGTTTCATTTACAAGACGAGAGGAGACAAAGCATAACAAGGCTAAAGGGGCATTCACACGGTACAACTAGTTGTATACAATTTGTTGCATGCAACAAATTGCATCGTGTGGCAAGGCAAGTTGGTCCAACTTTTGACGTATGCAACGTGTTGGACGTGAGTTGTACCAAATAGGACATGGTCTATTTTTATGCGACAAGTTGTATGAACGCAGCCAATCAAAATGCGTATGAAAATCACGTGATATTTACATGTACACGTCAATTTGTAAACAAAAATGTCGACTCCGATTTGACGTCGGTAGCTTTTGCTCTTCAGTATCCTAAGCGTCACCACTCAATAAGGGACGTATGAAATGTAGGTACATAGAATAACCCTGTCACAAATGATATATTTTGACATTTGTATCGGTCTAATTCTCCAGGTTAAACTGTTCATAGTGTTTTTTAAAACGACAGGCTATGTGACTGTACACTGTAGTGTAGACCATGCTGAGATTAGGTCCATGATACGTTTCTAAAACTTCAAATACATCATACACACAAATACACTTCACAGTGTTGGATTCCGTGGGAAAGTATCAATTATGTGGTGACATTAATTATTTTAGGCAAAGCATATGTACAAAAAAACGACATCTGAAAATAGTGTACAACAAAAAATTTGCCATTTCGCATTTTACCAATTCACCGTTCTAAATGTGATTATTTATTCAAATAACGTATAACTACATGAGAAGTTCAATTACAAAACCATTTGGTGTCTGCTCTTTTTCAAACGCCAATGATCATTCCGAAAAGACTCCAGTAACCCTATATTCGTTTTCGAAACAGAAAAACCCTGGACGCACCTCCATGTTGAATAGTGTTGCAAAATCAAGACTCTTTTCGCGATGCCTGTCACATCACATGTATTTCACACTCAGCTACGATACATACATCCCTAAATTTATCCTTTCATTAACAATCTGCGGACACATTGTTTCAGTCACTAATACAAACGGGCCAAATGAACTCAACCAAAATATTCAAGTTTGAAACCAAACCCTATGCTCTGAAACCTACCAGTGTAAACAAAGCAAACTTCTAGTTTTACTTTTCTAGTTTTCCGAGAGATTCAGTCGTCAATTTGTTGCATACATTAGCTCAGATTATTGCGAATATGCATGGGTCGATAATCGTTGCAAGATTTGAGGAATTAATAATCAGATACTTATTTGGAAAAGTCCACTTGACGCCATGATTGACGCAAGATCACGCACACTGACGACGGCATTGGTCTGCCTTTCTACGTAGTATCAGAGCTAGAATGGAAACATAAAAACAAATAGAACTTGTTGATTTGAAATTGATTCTGATTACTTAACTTACATGACCCATTTAAGCATATGTGTGATCCCAGCATCACGGCAAAACCTACTCCAAACATTCCGCGCACTGCTATCAGTGAACTCGCTATATGTTATGACGGGAGGTTACCGGAAGAGATGTCATATTAGTAGTCAACATCAACATCGTTGTACATATTTGTTATTTTTTGTGTGGTGCGGGTGAATTACTACACAACGCATTCATTTCATGAAGAAGTTGAGTGTTTCAATCTTGAATTATAATTTGAATATCTCTTCAATATATGTCATTCGTTTAAATAATGCACTGCTGCAAAATGGGTACATGTATATAGTACTGTTACTAATATTAACTAAAATGCCATAGAATTAATGAAACTCTTAATAATCAGCTATTTGTTTGAACCAAAGTATTCATCGTGTTATTCTTCCTATCAGATGCAGCATATACATATTTCCTTTGGAGAATTGCGAAATATTCATTATGGCAAATTTATATAGATAGGTTAAATAAAAAAGGCACTTAATTTCTTACATTGAAATTAAATGTATTCCTGAAGGAAATTCGTCACGATATATTTTTATCAAGGTAATCTCATGTGTGGACAACTATTTGACAGCTACAGATTGCATCAGGTGCGCGTTTCAAAATAGGGGCCGACCATTTGAGATTCATGTGTGGAGGCGGGTCATGGTATCTTGGGGTTTGTGTGGGCGTTGTGGGTGTGTGGGGTTGTGGAGCTGTTGTAGTGATAAAGCCCAATATTCTGTTCTTTTAATCGAAATGTTCTATACTATGAACGAATATTTGTGGAAATATACTGTTATTTTTTGTTACTAATATTTTTTGTGGTACCAATTTCAACGTTTCATATCAATTGGGATAGAACATAAAAGTATCTGGTTTCGACTGGCATTTTATAGGTCATTCTTCTATGGTGTCACACAATCTGAAATATGTCTTCAGGACATTTTGGATGACAATCATTCAATGTCCAAGAAAAGGAACCGATGTGGTTATCAAAATCGATAGCTGTGCGGGAACTTTGAAGATACACATAAACAAAAATATACCAGAATGCATTGTCTTGAGCCATAACAAATGCTCACCACGGACATGACGGATACTGAGTTGCAATTGCTCACAAATAAGCATTGCGGAGTTATGCCCCTTTTTGTCTTTGTACATGTAGACATCTCCCTCCTGCTTTGACAGAAAGTTTATTTTCGCCACATAAAACAAGTACGTTTTCCTATCGAATGTGTCACGTTATACATAATCGTACAATTCCAATTTATCTGTAATGATGTTGTTCGCATATAAGAAAGTATTTTGTTCGCCCACAGTTTAAATAAAGCTGTCAAATAAAACACTACGTCGCACTGTACTTGATCTATGTACGATCAAATGTGGCTACATATTTTAGAGGCATTTTAGGTAGCAAAAAAGAAACTTTTAACACTTTTTGCTTTTCAAACTTTTTTTGTCTTTACTATTTCCGGCATAGGGTTAAAAGTTCAGTAATATACAACTCGGTTAAATTACAGAGACAGAGGTTGACCCAGTACCGCGTCTGAACATTAACTCGGCAGCCAGGATTCCAGCGATAATGTAGTGAATCCCAAGCTTTTTGTCAGAGATCTCGCGAGACCCGATTTGTATGAAACTCGCCGCCGTGTGAATGCCAAGTTGTGTACAACTTCAGTTCGTGCAACTAATTGCATACAACAAGTTGTTCCGTTTGAATGCCCCTTTAGACAAGAAAAGGCAGAACATAAAAAGGACAGGAAAAGACAAGACGGTATTGCATCAGCAGGAGAGGACATGACAGGCAGGTATTTAAAAGGACAAGACAGGAGAAGGCAAGACAGTGCATTACTGCGACAGGACAAGACAAGGCAGGACATTGACATGACAGAACAGGACAAGACAAAACAGGGCATTATAAGGACATAAGAGGTCTGATCAACACAAGACTTGACATGATAAGAAGGATAGAGCATTGACAGGGCAGAACAGGTAAAGACAAAACAAGGCATAACAATGACAGAACAGGTCCGATCAAGTCAAGACAGGACATGACATGAAACGACAGGGCAATGACGGGGCAGAAAATGTTAAGACAAAACGGGGCAGGTCATTACAAGGACAGGACAGGACAAGACAAAAGAGGAGAGGACAGTTTATTGTATTGAAGTTGGAGTATGTTCCAGTATGGCCACTAGTTTACAATAAAAAGAAGGAACATTTCATATTTGGATATGCTTAAATTAATATTTTGCTGTAAAGTTGGTATATAATTCACATAAACTTAAACATGGATTCAAAAATCGAATTCATCTCCTACTTTGATAACGTTGCACAGTTCGTAGTCTTGCATGTGACTGAAACTGATAGTGATTCAAACTCACACTCATGCTATTGTCGGATCGTAAAATGGACTCTGCTTTTAGCAGAAATTTCTTATGATTAGAGACATGGCTTTGTCGCCTTTGTGGAAACAACGTATTGTTTGGTGGAAAGCAATTTCCTTTCTTTTCAAGCATTTGTGCTAATTTTAGACAATATGCACGCTCCTACTTGGTAAGATACAGAATGTTGTTTTTTTGCAAAACGGTATTTTCATTTCAATTACGGCCATAATACCAAAACATAAGACTGGTACAGCTTACCTTAAGCATGGGGATATCAAAATAGTTATTCCTGTCCATACACCGACCTACAAGCATCAGTTCAAAGACACCATGGATCGCGTTCAAATGATGCTTCGTACAATGTAAAGGGGAACTGATACGTGATACGATCTTTGTGCTACATACAAAGAGGTTCACAATGCAAAGGCTTTATCTACATACGATAACGTCAAGCACATGATATCTCTGCATATATTATTTATATGTTCGTTTGTGTGTTCAGTGGCAATTGAAAGGCCTGAATCGTATGGTTTCATGTCGGAAATCGAAACTGCTAAAACAAGAACACCTCATGGTTGGTTGGTTAGTTTGTTGTTTAACGCAACACTCAGCAATATTCCAGCTATATGACGGCGCTCTGTAAATAATCGAGTCTGGACCAGACAATCCAGTGATTAATATCATGAGCATCGATCCACGCAATTGGGATCGATGACATGTATCAACCAAGTCAGCGAGCCTGACCACCCGATCCCGTTAGTCGCCTTTTACGACAAGCATGGGTTGCTGAAGACCTATGCAACCTCGGAATCTTCAAGGGCCATTGTGAAGAGGGATTGCTGGAGTGTCTCCATTATTTCGCCTCCTGGGAGTAAGATAACACTTGTTCTGACCAAAACAGTATTGCGACGAGGTTTAACTGTTATAGTAGGTGTTGCGCAAGCATTTGATGCTTAATGACATCGTTACAGCGAAGTCCGTCTTTGGATGGTCCCCAAGAGATTTGCTGATATTAATGTGATATTTAGTTCATGCTTAAGTAGTTCCGATTAATGCGTCCTTCCTCTTGTGTTTTTGTCCTTGTCAGATGAGATAAGCATAGTCGCCCTTTACGGCAAGCATGGGTTGCTCAAGACCTATACTAACCCGGAATCTTCCATGTCCAAACACCTCATGAGCAACTGATCAAATGTTCATAATGTACATACATAAGCATACGTAGGTAACAATATCGTCAATATATTTAAGATGAGTTTCATCCTATCACACAGATGTGGACGTTTCACAAACAAAATGCAGCACTGATAAAATCCAGACAACTAATATTAAATACAAGTACATATATTTTTTTTTATGTTTATCGCACCGCTTATTATCAGCCCTAGGAAATAGGAAGAGAATAAGTCAGTGCATCCAGTATGATGAAAAGTATCATTTCTTAACAAGATGGAGTTGGCCGTATTGCTGTAAATAAAAGCGACATACGCCTTTCCATACTGATAGGAAATCTCTGCCAAAAGCAGAGTTGATTGTACTATTCCAACTACATTTAGGGCCATTTGCACACCTGAAAACCATATAGCACAAACTAGGGAATGGCATATACATTTCACAAGATTTTGTGGATTCTGGGTGGTATGAATGTCGTCTCTTGTATGTGATTCTGGAAGCGTTGCTTCTGTCAGTTCACCCAAACAGGATCGTTTGCTGCTATGAAAATTACATGAACTTCGTTTCACGGTACAGTCGTATATCGTCGACATAGGTTGTCTTTATTGATTAAAGTAGGCATATACGAGTTATCGCTTAGCAATAGGGCGAAAACGTATGTAATTACAATAAATGGAAAAGGTTCACGGAATATTAGGTTCTAACATACAACACAATTCTGTTTTGCGTTACCCTAATCAACCACTATATATTAATTGTTTGTTACAAAGCATTGTTTACTAACAGCTGCAAAACCCTTTCCATATTCATAAGAAGTACCTACGAAGAGTCCATTGTAGGATTCCTGTTAAGAAATGCGTTAATGAATAGCATAGCAAGGCCTAAATGAATTGGCGTGGTATCAGGCACCAAGAGATTCATAAAGAAAGAAGCATTCCACAAATACCTCTAAATTGAGGAGCAGCAACCTCATTGTATACTACTGGGAATCGATCCCCTATCGAATGTGAAGCCCACTGAACACAGGAGAGAGTTGACGCTTAGTCTTCTGTTGACAAATGTAAGCAGTATACCCCTTGACCGCGTCTTCCTTCTTATTAGCTTCAAGAAACCATCGAAGATCTCGCTAATGCTTCTTACATGTCTTTGTAATTATAAAAGTATCACCGGACTTGAATATCGTTTGATTGACTGCATCCTAAGCATAGGAAATCAGACTGAAAATATATGAATAGCGCCGTGATTGCAGCCGCGCAGAATATGAAAATCAAATCGAAAACAAGTTCGAACCAAACCATTCTAATTCCTATTATCAATAGAAGTTCAGAACAAATTATAAATCACTTCAGAAAAAAATGACGACCCTTCAGGGAGAAAATAGGAAACGGAATTGTAATGATCATGATGAATATGAAATATACTTTCCAGTATCCAATTAAAATATAACAACCATCTAGAGTTCCCTATTAGCAAATCTTGACAAATATTAAATTCCAATGATTAATTCCAATTTTGTCTTCTGTTACAAGAGTTATCTGTTCTGATAAACAAATAGTGTGAAGAGGGATTGCTGCCCAGAGTGTCTACATTATTTCGCCTCCTGGGAGTAAGATTGGTTGGTTGGTTGGTTTGTTGTTTAACGCCGCACTCAGCAATATTCCAGCTATATGACCAAGGCTCAACCAAGTCAGCGAGCCTGACCACCCGATCCCGTTAGTCGCCTTTTACGACAAGCATAGTCACCTTTTACGGCAAGCACGGGTTGCTGAAGACCTATGCAACCTCGGAATCTTCAAGGGCCATTGTGAAGAGGGATAGCTGGAGTGTCTCCATTATTTCGCCTCCTGGGAGTAAGATAACACTTGTTCTGACCCAAACAGTATTGCGACGAAGTTTAACTGTTATAGTAGGTGTTGCGGGAGTATTTTATGCTTAATGGCATCGTTACAGCGAAGTCCGTCTTTGGATGGTCCCCAAGAGATTTGCTGATATTAATGTGATATTAAGTTCATGCTTTAGTAGTTCAGATTAATGCGTCATTCCTCTTGTGTTTTTGTCCTTGTCAGATGAGAATGATATAATTTAGAGATAACAGGGCTTCCTTGGGATAGTTAACACATAAGTCAAGTTACTCGGTGTTGACCTGAAGGAATTGCTACAAGAGGAATACTGACAGATGGTTTTGGTTTTCAAGGAATTGCTACAAGAGAAATACCAACAGAAGATTTTGGTTTTTATCGAATTGCTGTAAGAGAAATACCATGAAATACTGCGAGTCAGGGTAACCTAACCGGAAGTAGCAATGATTTACTTACATCGACATAAAACAACAGCACATCGGTGAAAAATATGATTTTTTTTATGTATACATTTATTAGCTCTTTAACCACAAATCTCCTGGTGTAAGGCCACAAAAATGTAAAGTGTATGTTTGAACTATTTTGATTGTCTGAACTCTTTGACTGCACTTTCAGTGTACTACTTTCTGATGGAAGGCCCTGAGTAAACAGTCCACACGTATTTGTTACTATAAAACCCTTTTGATTATAGTTCGGATTGTTTGACTGTACAGATTGTGCGGGTGTACAATAGTGGCTGACTGAATTGGTACTGGGCCTGTCGATTCAGGTGATTATAACCAGCGCTTCATGAGTCAACTGATGATATATTGGTCGATAAATTCCAGTGAGTGCAAATACATGTACATAGATGACAGCTAGCCGATGGAGGGTACATTGAGCACTATGGTGAAGTACAACCCTTATCCATGCAATGTTAAGGCCGTAGTTTGGACTTCATTGCAGGTGCAGTTTCAAACATTGCACTTTTAACTATTAGACTTTTAGTTTCAATGACGATATACGGAAGACTCAGAAACTTAACGTTCGAATCACTCTTAAAATGTTGGTGGAATCGACGGCCACGGTCAAATGATGTTATGCGACGGCTATTAATGTTTTTGTTTGTTTGTTGTTTAACGCACTCAGCAATATTCCAGTTCTATTACGTCGGTCTGTAAATAATCGAGTCTGGACCAGACAATCCAGTGATTGACATCATGAGCATCGATCCACGCAATTGGGATCGATGACATGCATCAACCAAGTCAGCGTGTCTGACCACCCGATCCCGTTAGTCGCCTCTTACGACAAGCATAGTTTACTTTTGTGGCAAACATGGGTATTCTACCCGGGATCTTCACGGGCCGTATATTGATGTAGTCATATTTTGTTGATGACATTACACTATTTGTAGGTCTGTTTAACACCGACCTCTGTTGAGGTTCTTTGTGTGAAAACATATCATCATTGTGTTGTATATATTGGGTTGTGTTACGGATTTCACTATGCTCAGAACATATTCGGTCGGTAGTTCTTTTACAAGGAGAACGCCTATGTGGTCTAGGTGGTAGAGCGTCCGCCCGGAGAGCGGAAGGTCCGGGGTTCGATCCCCGGCCGCGTCATACGAAAAGACGTTAAGAGATGGTACTTGTTGTTACCTGTCTGGCGCTCGGCATTAAGGGGCTGAAGGATAATGTGGGATTTGATCACAATATAACTGTATTCGACCGACAGAAAGACGCATAATGCACAAATAAGTTGACAAATAACACCACAATCGTCTCACGTAAGATGACCATTTAAGAAACATGATCATTTAATGTATCTACTTTGATAATTATCCTCAACATTTTTTCCAGATTTGCAAGAAGAAAGTCATAGACAGTAAATACATGGAACAATTTCTTTAATGTGCGGAATAAGTGCGTGTTTACCATGTCTGTCTTTCAGAGAATCAACGTTTGCATTGCATGTTTGTACATACTGAGTGAGTGAGTGAGTTAATATTTAACGTCACATCGGCAATATTTCAGCCACATCGTGACGAGAAGATAGACATTAATAATACATATATTTAAAGGACCGCCTCCGTGGTCTAGTGGTAGAGCGTCCGCCCAGAGAGCGGAAGGTCCGGGGTTCGATCCCCGACCGCGTCATACCAAAAGACGTTAAAAGAGGGTACTTGTTGTTACCCTGTCTGGCGCTCGGCATTAAGGGTTTAAAACAAGGACTGGTCGGCTCGGAGTCAGTATACTGTGTCTGAGTGGGGTAATCATGTTAAACTGCGGCATGGTATCTCAGTATGCTAGCACTATAAAGCGGCATCAGTCCGGACTAGTAAAAGCAGCCACACAAACACACACACGTACATGCACGTCGCTATATAAGTGCAATAATCATGAACGCGACGTTAAACCCCATTTCACCTCACCTCACCTCACATATATTTAAACTCTATAAAAACCTGTCATCGGAGGACAGTACGATAACTAGCATATCACAGATTAGATTTAAAACTAGTTGAGGCACATTTAAAAGAAGAAAGAATGAGTTGACAACACAGAATAAAAAATGGGCTAGAGATCGCCAGCAGCTGAAGGTAGATCACCAGGCTAGGGTCCATGGGGACTAACAGTTCTTTTGCTACCTACATGGACCCCAGCCGGGTTAACATCCCTTCAGCTGTTGGCGATTATGACAAATTTAGCCAAAGTTAAAGGAACATATATTCTTCTATTAAAAACTTGGTCGAAATAAATATTCTTTGAAAGACGTGGTCTTACATACCCTCTCAGGGGGACAATAATTATACACTACTTCAACCCCCTTCGAGGATACAGCCACTAAGAATCTCACAAGACATTACAATCAAAATTGATGAATCTATTTCTTTCATCCTTCATAGATTTAACCTTGAAATATTTATCCCTTGTGATGAAAAAATCAACACAGTCAAGCAGGACATACTTTCTCAAGATCAAAGAAAAATGATACTATGCGTTGTTTGTTAACAATAGCATTTTTAACAAAGGATTCTTACCGTACTAAATGATCAATAGTACTTCTATTCTTCCGGAAACCACACTGAATATTTGTGAGAAGGTTATTGGTTTCCAGATACCAAACTAATCTATTATTCACCATTCGTTCAATAGTTTTGCAAACACAACTGGTAAACGATATAGGGCGATAATTTGAGGAATCTGTATGATCCCGGGCAGGTATTGGTATGGGGACTACAATGGCATTATGCCACGAAGGAGGAAAATTCCCTGAAGTCCATATTTGGTCAAAAATATCTAAAAGTGTCTCAAGACATGATTCAGGCAAATGCTTTAATAACTGATAGTGGATATTATCATCGTCTGCTGCAGTATCATGAGCTTGCTCAAGAGCGGTGTGTAGCTCATGCAATGAAAATTCTTCATTTTAATCTTCACCATTACTAGAATCAAAATTAACATTTTTCTTTTCCTGTTGTTTCTGATGTCTCTGAAATTCAGGAACATAATTTGATGATGAAGACTTTTTGGCAAGAGTTTCACCAAGTTTATTTGCAATGTCAATTTTATCAGTTATTAATGTGTCACCGTCTTTAAGATGGTGTACAGTCGATTTGGAACCTTTGCCTTTAATTTTTTGAACCATGTTCCACACCTTGGACATGGGTGTGCGTGAATTAATTTTGGAGACAAAGTTTCCCCAAGACTGGCGCTTATTTTGTTTATAAGCACGTCGTGCCTTGGCACTAGTAATTTTCACAGTATTTAAGTTAAGTACTGTAGGATGTCGGCGGAAATACTTTTCAGCTTTCTTCCTACACTTTCTTGCTTGTTTGCAGTCATTATTAAACCATGGTTTACGAATATGAGGATTTGCAGAGGACTTAGGGATTGTTTTGTCAGCAATATCATTGAGTTGACACGAAAACAACTGGATGGGATCTGTTACAGTTCTGAAATTGTCAGGTTTCAATATTTCAAAACATAATGTTTCATACAAGGACCAATTTGCCTTTGTAAAATTCCACCGTGATGAAGGTGGGTCAGTATTCGGTGTTACAGTTTTAAGGACAGTGGGGAAGTGATCACTTCCACAAAGGTCATCATGCACAGACTATTCAAATTCATTGTAAACGTTTGAATCTGTGAGAGACAGATCAAGGGCCGAAAAAGTGCCAGTGGCAGGATGTAAGTAGGTGTTTGAATCGTCATTAATTAACATTTTCAATCACTTTCCCCTTATTGTTTGTATTTGCACTTTCCCATAGAGGGTTATGCCCATTTAAATCGCCCATGATTATGCATGGCTTTGGTAGCTGATCATATAGATTCTGAAGCTCAGACTGTAAAAGAGCATATGAAGGTGGTATATACAGAGAACACAAAGTCAATGCAGTGTGCAAAGTAAGTCGGATAGCAACAGCTTGAAGAGTATTTAAACTAACAGCACTTTGAATGATGTCCAGCCTGACTAAAATAGTAGAGCCATCAGTCGCTTTATCTCCCGGAGGAGAAAAGAAATAGTGACAGTTGTATCGTCTAAGGTCAAACGTGTCTGTATGTTTTTAATATGTCTCTTGGAGACAGATCGCTGATGGCTTATAATCTTGTATTAAAAGGTGTAACTCATTAAAAAAATTCCTGAGACCTCTGCAATTCCACTGAGTTAAGAGATTTGTGGTACTCATGAAGGTGGAATAACAGGGGAGCGACTCCTGTCTTTCTTTTTAGGAGAGTGGCCATTTGTACGGCCACTAGTGCTCATGTTAGGGGATACTTCCGTATCCATATCCTCGAGCGATCCAAACTTGTTGTAGAGTTGCACGGTATTTTTGAGTGCCTTTGGCACTCGGTCAGTTTCATGTTTCTTTTTCGGAATGTCTACATTAGTTGATGTCATAGTTTTGGTGGTTATTTCTGTTTCTGTTGATTTTGATGAAACTGTGGTAGGAGGTGGAACTGGAGCGTTGATATTGATATCAGACACTTGCTTAGGTGTGTCTCCGATTGTCCACGACAGATCTGTCTGACAGTGTTCGGATGCTGTTTTGACCGTTGTAACTGTTTTAACAACAGAAGCATAAGATTGGCCGGTACTGTTGACAGGTGCGACTAATCTTGCTTGTTTCCTGGCATCGCTGAAGCTGATCTTTTGCTCACATTTGATTTTTTGTATAATGCATTGAAACTTATAGTCACTGCAGTCAGTTGAGGAGGCCTTGACAGTTTGAGCATTTCATAGGTTTGGGGGGGCACGGGTGGCCCAGTCGTCTAAGGCGCCGCGATTCGCTGTGCAGAGTTGCGTCCCTTAGGCACGCCAGAAACCTATGATTGTGGGTTCGAATCCCGGTTCGCCCCGATTATGTTTCTAGGTTTGTCAGCACCATACCCGTGCTCGTGGGTTTCACCGAAGTGGTAAACGTCTGAGACCTGCATCACTTCGGGCTTTCCTCCCACATTAAGCTGACACGCCGTGATATAACTGGAATACTGTTAAAAGCGGCGTTAAACCCAACTCACTCACTCACTCATAGGTTTGGTGCAGGTATTTCCTTCATGATCAATGTCACCACATTGGAAACATGTAGCCTTACCTCTACAGGAATTCTGTCCATGCCCAAATTTCTGGCATTTGAAACACCGAGTCGGTCGTGGGATGTAGAGGTCCACAGGCATAGAAAAACAACAAACTTTTATAGAACTTGGTAATGCTGTCGTATCAAAAGTCAAAAAGTATGTGTTGGATGGAAAAACACGGCCATCTTTGCGATATGTAAAGCGTTTGGCTTCAATCACACCTTGACTGCGAAGTTCTGATACTATTTCATCAATGGTTTCATCAGCTAGACTGCGATCACGATCACGGATCAGGCCTTTGCTGAAGTTTAGTGTCTTATGGACAGAACAGGTGACTGGTATATCAGCCAATTTAGTAGATGTCATATAATTAATGGCTTGTGATTTTCTTGTGCATTCTAACAAAAGAGCGCCAGAACGTAATTTCTTTACATCTTTCAACTAACCTGCTTTACCTTTTAGTCCTTTTTCCAAAAGAAATGGTGAATATGAAGCTAGAGTACGATCACACTTAGCTTCCATTACAAGGAACCTAGGCCAAGTATCCCTTTCAGAATACAATAACCTCGTCACAGTTTCATCATCAGATGAATCAAGCTCAGAATCAGATCCTGACAGTTGCCGTTTTAGTTTTTTGGATTTTTTTCCCCCATGATTGTAATTAATGTGGTTCAGCAAACCTGTTCCCTGCCCACCATGGAGCACCAACAAGGGCGATGCCATACGTAAGCGGAATTCCAGCAAACTAACATCATAGGGGTACAGGAATGTTATACTCGGGCAGAATGATAAAATCCACCAGATTGGCCCATGAGTCTAGGCAAAGTAGAAATATAAACAACACATTTGGAATTTTAGTAACATATCATTCAGCCAAGACTTAAACAATTTGCTCAACATATAGATGAACTTGTGCAAGATGATATTGATGCACAGGGCTTGGCATGACCAGCCGATTGATAGGACCGGGCCCACCCTTCCACCCGTCTAGGCAAAGTTAGGGTCAAAGTGGTGTGTTGGACTAAGGAACACTATTGCCGGTTCCGTCGTCCTCAACCACCAGAATCCCTTCCTCTGCCGACACAAGGGTGCAACCCACGGCAAACAGGTTGCCCAATTCGGTCGCCTTTTACGACCAGCAATGGGGGGCTGTGGAAACATTCTGCCCCGGTTCCACACGGGGGAAGAGCTATTAGCGTTACCCAGCACTCACCACGAGGAGGTTGCTCTTCACGAGTGCCTTCTTTGTGTAAATACATATCATCATTGTGTTGTATTTATTGGGTTGTGTTACGGATATCACTATGCTCAGAACATATTCGGTCGGTAGTTCTTTCTCTGTGGTAGAGCGTGGTTCGATCCCCGGCCGCGTCATACGAAAAGACGTTAAGAGATGGTACTTGTTGTTACCTGTCTGGCGCTCGGCATTAAGGGGCTGAAACAAGGACACTTGACTGTGTCTGAGTGGGGTATTTATGTTAAACTGCTGCATGGTATCTCCGTGGGCTAGCACTATCAATCGGAATCAGTCCGGACTAGTACAAGCAACCACACACACGTGCATGCACGTCGCCATATAATAATCTTTGACGCGATGTTAAACCCCATTTCACCACCTCACCTCTTTTTCAAGGCGTTATCATTTGCAAAACCTCTCGCTCTGTTCAACTACCACCCAACGTTGGGCAGTTGATGGCAGACCTCGGGCTTCTGCAAATGATACTCACATGACAAATAGCGTCATATTAACTCAAAAGTTTTCCATGTTTTGATTTTTTCAACAACGAAAATTTCAACCATTCATTATTTTACAACCTAAACTAGATAATTTGGGATTTGATCACAATATAACTGTATTCGACCGACAGAAAGACGCATAATGTTCAAATAAGTTGACAAATAACACCACAATCGTCTCACGTAAGATGACCATTTTTTCAGATTTGCTAGAAGAAAGTCATAGACAGTAAATACATGGAACAATTTCTTTAATGTGTGGAATAAGTGCGTGTTTACCATGTCTGTCTTTCAGAAAATCAACGTTTGCATTGCATTTTTGTATATTATGAACATATTAAAATAGAAAAGTGCAGCAAAGAGGATGTGGGTCATCCCGGCACAGTCAGGCTGGTTAGGCTCATCATCAGCTTACGGCCCTGCCTCTCTACACGCAGCCCAGACAGCGAATTGGACTTCTCCCAGGAAGCGCTGCCAAGTCAAACCCGTACAGAACTTTTCGGAGAATGTGAAGACTCCCCAAAACTGCAGCCTTCTGCATTACCCAGATTGTCAGAAGGGCTGTATTCCTGGTAGAAAACCCGGGCACATATTGAGAGGTACCAAACCTAACGCACCGAGAACAACGGGGAGTCGGACAACTTGATACTTGGGATTCAAGAGTGACATTTCGAAAGCGTGGTCCACATATTTGCCATGTTTTCCCTGAATCTTGTCAATGACATTAGTGTCAAGAGGGACAGTAAACGTCTAATATCAGTCCATTAATCAGTAAATACAGCGACAAAACCATTTCCATATCCAATAGAAATCTCTACATAAAGCAGAGTCGATTTACGATTGCGACTATATCATGAACACGTGTTTAAGAATCATACCCACCGGTGGCAACCGTTACAAACACATGCAAAGGCAAGTCCGTTGTTCACCTAAAAAAACACGGGAAAATATGGTACAAGGCGAAACAGGGAAGGGCATCGAACCTACTTTTTGTAACTGATCCGTCAAATTTGGAAATGGCCTCCACATGGCTTCGATGAAACTTTTTTTTAGAAAGCTTTTCTGAGGCCTTGTAACCTTGATCAAACAACTTCTGAGCAAGAGTCGTATGCCGTCTGTGAAACCCAGGAAGAAAGAGCATGCTCGGTTGAATCTCAAAAGTTGTAAAATATAAACACCAAAAGCTGGAGCTGCTGGAATATGAAGGTTAAGTTGATTTTTGGAAAGTTCATCCGTCAGTCTTGTCTGAGAAATTAATGCCACACAAAAATAAAATAAATGTTTGAACTGTGGGACTGCACTCTCAGGTTAGTTCTTTCTGATACTTTGTACGTGCTGTTTTGCAGGTGGTATTGCACACTTGATGAGTTCAGCTAATTGGTGTATGCCTGCACAAAACGTAGCTGGAAGAGTAGAGGTTATCGGACCAGAAAAGATTTAACAATATTACAGCACTAACGCGGCAGGGGACATTGTATCTGGAATCAAACCTTGGTCTTTGGCGTGACAATATAACACCTAACTTCTAGACTACTTTAAAAAACCAAATCACCCACTCACGCTTGTGTTACCCACCGAACTATTACTGGAATATTCCTAAAGGTATTTGAAAACCGTACTAAATTACTCATCAAAGACTTTGTAAACTTCAACGACCTTCATCATTTCGTGTTTCTCCACCCACTTTAAACTGATACAACGTGATAACGCTTAAATATGATGACAAAGCGGTGACTATCCAATCACACTATCTATTATCAGTAAACACCTTAAACACACATCAACACAAAGAGGACTCTCGGTTTGGCATTTAGTTCTTCACACACTGATGTTGCTAAAAGCGTGTCATTGTTGCAATCGTTGGAGAATCTCCTTTGTTCGTGTTGGATCTCTTGTTATTCATTGATAGAAAAAATAACGTTTCCTTGGGGAACCAAAATATCAAGGCGATAAAAAAATGAAATGTTCAATTTTGTTTTATTTTCAAGAGTAGGTTGTGTTTATTCGTGCTTCTGACGAAAAATGTCAGTCGTTAATTCACATTTAGGGAACAAATATGACATTGATCCCTGTCATCGATTTTATGGATGGGGCTGAGGTTGCTGTGTACTGCGCAATTGTGGAACGTAGAATTATGTTCTATTGTGTACTGAGTGACAAGGAAAGTGACAGATCGAAAAAGTCTAATCATTTTCGATTCAGCTGCCCTGATTTTCCTTAATACAAGATGGGTCTTTCTTCTTTAATTTCTTGCACGACAAGGGCTTCCAAATTTGAAAACGTGTCAGTGGTGGTCTGACAGCATGTATTTCGAGGTCAATCCTTTTAATTTGTTATTGTGGTATAACACCGCTGGAACAATAACTCAAACCCAGGAACAATAAACTCTATATGCAATAATACTGTGGTAGTCCTTCTTCGTTACTTTTCGTTACTTTTGTCAGTATAATATGGGCGGAGATTGACACAGGCCAATGACCGTAACTGCTATTATGAGTTAATGAGTGAGTTTTGTTTCACGGAATCTTTAGCAATATTTCAGCAATATCTCGGCAGGGAAGAAATTTGCTTTTACCCATGCTGTGCGTCTTTCTGGTGTAGGAGGCGGGCCCTTTAACCACCACACTACTCCATCCCCCACCAAAGTACACAGGTTTGCTGCAGACAAACAGAGAATCACAATCCGATAGGGTATCGTATCTTGGCGGACTGAGGACCATCAGTGTTTCTTGCATATTCTCCGTGCATTTCACCCCTGGGCCAATCTTGCCCCATCCACTCGCAAGGAAACACGTAACACAATGTACGGCCTGTTATTTCAGGAAAAACCCGCATCATTGTTACATGTATCATGACACTGAGTGCTGACGTTTTTCGCAGAAATGCAGTAACGTCATGTCGGAGATACTGAAACGCGTATGTTGTAAAAACTATTTGAAAGCATTGGATAGCATGCGAAATGGATATAAAATTGAGATGAAACAGTTCCTTGGGGACACTGCTGTACCCTCATTATTCCTGGCAACCAGAAGGTACTTCTGTTAGTAGTAACTAAGGTATATTAATGTTGTGTTGAGATTTTATCTGCAGTTCAGGTGAATACATTCAACAAATGATGACAAGATTCTTGACAACTGGTCACTTCTGAATGAACCAGACATCTGTTAACGAAGCAAGATGTTACAAATAACGGAAAGTACCAAGAAACCTTTCTTCGGGAGGTGTTGCTTTAACATATTGATTTTAACTAAATACATGTATTCAGAATTCACACGTGAGTGGAGAGTTTGCACATGTCTTCTATTGAAAGAAAGGTGTTTGTAAACACGGAATAGCTGGAGTTGTCATCTGCACATTTTCAAACTGATTGCACAAACACTAAGATCACTTTCACATCTGCTAAACTGTCTTTCATTGAATATATACATGGAATACTAACTTGTATTTTATTCATGGCAAGATGATTCTCAGTTTCTCCTTTTATTCCCAGCCAGTTTATTTTGCCCGACTTAAAGCGTACGCATGACTGTGACACCTTTACAAATTAGTAGCCAAACATTCTCCATAGAGAAGATGAATCTGTTACACCTTTGTGCGAAACCTGGAATATATTCACGGTGCTCACGGTGCAAATTGCTGAAATAGATGAATATGGAAAATGCAAAATAATGCTTCAAGCATTTCCAAACAGTGAACACTTAAAAAAATATAATCATGACGCATTGGGTGACAGAAACAAAATGGCGTCATTCATTTGTTTTACTCAAACACTGAGGATAAATGAAGATGATTCACGCGTACGTTCATTTCTTATTCAACACCAACACACTGGCAGGTGCTCAATCTCAAGAGGGGCACGGGTGGAACAGTCGGGTAAGGCCCAGGAATTCGCTGTGCATTGTGAGTGAGTTGGTTTTAACGCCGCTTTTAACAGTATTCCAGTTATATCGCGACGTGTCAGCTTAATGTGGGAGGAAAGCCGGAAGTGATGCAGGTCTCAGACGTTTACCACTTCGGTGAAACCCACGAGCACGGGTATGGGGATGACAAACCTAGAAACATAATCGGGGCGAATCGGGAATCGAACCCACAATCATAGGTTTCTGGCGTGTCCAAGGGACGCAACTCTGCACAGCGAATCACAGCGCCTTAGACGACTGGGCCACCCGTGCCTCCGCTGTGCATTGTTTGCTAGATCAAGATACAAATATATTACAAACAACAAAAATTACAAATTTGTAATTAAACAGCGGAAACCCAGGTAGGTACATTTGTCTCTTTAAAAAATTTCCAACGTAATAAACTCAATATGAGATTACTTTTAAAATCATCCCTTTAATTAAAGAAAAGCCCCAGGGCAGTAAATTATTTTAGTTTAAAGCCGTTCGTGTAGGATTCTGGTGATTTCATCCAAATAATGCTTTCGTAGTCGCCAAAGCTCCCCAATTTGATATTTTTTATGACGTTCACTAAATCCTTAAATCACCAATACTTGGAATGACCATGTCACAAGTTGTAATGAATAATGAATAATCACAGACAACATGACCAAAGACTCCCTTCAAATGTCGAATTACATAACAATATTTTCAGTTCCATGTATTTTTTTTTTTATCCGTGGTCCACATAATATCTATTCCATTGCACATGAGCCAGTCCTACGTAAATCGTTCATTTTAAAGGCGGTGGATTGTAATCCTTTGTATTCCTTAAACTCGATTTAGACAAAACATCCACAATGATTCCTCGCTTGTTCTAAAATACATTTGTATAATGTGTTTCTTTTGATGACATTTCAATTTTTCCGGGCAAATCTGTGTCGCCACATAATACTTTGAAGAGATTTCATCAGTGTGCTGAAAGCTTCACCTAAACGTGAAACTGGCCAGCTGCTAACATCATGCATTAATTTATCAATACATTTATCCATTAAAATGTACACATTTAAATTGTTTATGTAAGTAATTGGTGAGTGAGTTAATGCTTTACGTCACATGTAAGTAATGGGGATGGTATATAATGAATATATATGAAGTACAGCAGTTTGATGTATGTAATGTGGATGATACATATATATACATAATATACAGCGGTTTGATATATGTAATGTGGATGGTATACAAAGTATATATATAATATACAGCAGTTTGATATATGTAATGTGGATGATATATAATGGATATATATATGAAATACAGCAGTTTGATGTATGTAATGTATATATACTGAGAGGCATTAAAAACGCACACCAGTCAAAAGCATGCGACAGTGATAATATCCCACATGATATAACATTAAAAGATCATAAAACGTGAAATGGAGATCAATCTTGACAAAATGACGTTGTTTTCTCAGATTTTAATACAAACCAGTGACTCGAGAGCATCTCAAATAGAGAAGGTATGAACTCAAAGTTCAAAGTTCAATAACGTGTATGCCCACCTTGGACGACAATGCATGTCTGAAGTCTGTTAGGCATTGATAAGCACAGTCTTCGAATAAACGCCTGTGGAATAGCCCTCCATTGCACCTGCAGAGCTTGAGTTAACTCAGCGACAGTCTGTGGTGGTTGCAACTGACGTCGAACCCTACAGCCAAGCTCGTCCCACAAATGTTCAATTGGATTCAAATCCGGCGATCGAGAGGGCCAATGTAACACCTGAACATTAAGCTGTATGAGGTCGGGCTTTATCATGTTGGAATACCAGTTGGTTAACGCCACGTCGAGGTCCTCTCACCATGACACGTCCACCTCCACAACGATCATGTTCAATAACGCAGTTTCGAGCAAAACGTTCATGGTTCCGTCTGTATACACGGATGCGGCCATCTGGGAAATTGACGTTGAAGCGTGATTCATCTGAAAAGATGACATCTCTCCATTGCCTGGGAGCAAGATGACCACCTGCAGCTGCCCAACGTTGATGTGCAGGAGGGTGGGCGTGAGCCAAGATTTGCCAACGATAGGGTCGACAGCACCGGATGTTTCGTGCAGCAAGGCGACGTCGGACTGTGCGACAACTGATTGGTCGTCCCCTTGTTCCTATCATGCTGTTCTGAAACGATAACTAAGGTGACTCACAATGATGAGTTGGTCCTGCCTCCGTGACGTCACAGGCGGCGTTCTTGGTCGAGGACGGTCTGCAACACTCTCAGTTGTCCTGTGACGGTGCTGCAGTCGGACAACAGTTGATCGATGGACAATGAAGTGCGCAGCGACGTCTCTCGACGTCTGACCAGCTCCTAACATCCCTATAGCTTGGTTCCTCTGTGCGTTGCTTCACCGTGGCATCGTGAATATGCATGATACCCTGCCCGCACGTTTTAAAAGGCCGACGTCCAAATTTTGCACGTGCACCATGACTTTATTCTGATCGTCCTGATTTCCCACATTTCACCTTCATGGTTGCGTTTTAGATGTCAAGCCACTGCGTTCATGGCAGTTGGGATTCAAACTCGTGATCAAACATTTGATGTTCTACATGGTTCTGTATACCCGTTTACTTCATATCAGTTGTTAGACACACAGACACAGATAACGCCGACTTTTAACATGATAATGCGTGTGCGTTTAATGCCTCTTAGTACGTCTAAAAGACAGCAGTTTGATGTTTGTAATGTGGATGGTATATAAAGCATCTATCTATCTATCTATCTATCTATCTATCTATCTATCTATCTATCTATCTATCTATCTATCTATCTATCTATCTATCTATCTATCTATCTAATATACAGCAGTTTGATGTATGTAATGTGGATGGTATATAATGCATATGTATAATATATTTGAATCCATGTGGCGCAAACAGCAATACTGAGTCGAAAATCATACGATTGGATCACTTAAAACCTGGTGTTCGTGAAACTTTCTGTCGAATGAGATAATTTTGCATGAATTGGTAGTTCTATGACAAAACCACACGAACAACATATGGTTTTTTTTGAGTATTTAAATTATAAAGTATAATAAGTTCACCACATTCAAGCATATTATCTGCTGCCTTTTGTGTGCAAATAGAGAATCCATGTCTCATAGAATTGCCACTAAAATTAAAAAAGTATCTGCAAGCAATTGTTGTCGCTTTGCCTATCTGTAGATTTTACACCACTGTCTAAAAGCCAAGTTTCAGCTTGAGCAATAATCGACCGTTTTCACTGTCTGAGTTTCCAATAAATCAGCTCATTAATTAGAGTACTCCATTTAGTTCTTCATGTATCGACTCTCCGATCAGCTATAAATGTTGGACATAACATTTTACTCAGGAGTGGTTTACAATTCTATTTCCTTTATTGTATCAAATAATATTTTGTATTTCTCTTCCTGTGGCCTTGGAACTGCCGCCGGGATGTAAAAATCAAATCGGAAACATATTTTGTGGAAGCCATTTCCTATTATCAACAGAAGTTAAGAGCAAATTATAAATCAATTCAGAAAAGAAGTCTACCCTCAGGGAGAAAATGAGAACCCACATAGAATTGATCGAGTTGAAGATGAAATATGATTTCTAGTATGCAATTAAAATTATAACAATCAGTTCCGTATTAGCAAAACTTGACAAATATTAAAACATATGACGTCTTTAATCCAATTACCCCTTCTGTTACAAGAGTTATTTGTTATTATAAAGGAGTTTTCAGATTGAAGAGGGAAAGATGGAGTCTTTCCATTGTTCCTCCCTCACGAGTAACATAACACGTGGTCTGGTCAAAGCATTGTCTCGAGTAGAGTTAAATCGTGTGTATATGTAGAAAAAACCCACATGTATAATTTACTTAATCATATCGTTACGGCGAAGTTTGTCTTTGGTTGGTTCCAAAAGAGACTTGCTGATATTAATGTGATTCTGTGTACATAGGCTGGAAGTTATTCCTCTTGTGTTTTTTCTTGTCAAATTATTTAATGGGATAGTAAAGACTTATGTCAATTTACCCAACTGTGTTCTCCATGGAACTGCTCGTCAGGGTACTCTTACTGTTTCCCTTGATTTACTTAATCAACAACTGGACATAGGTAATAACTAAGATTCTTATCAAACGTCTCATTGTATCAGCTATTTAACAACAAAACTCCTATTGCAAGACATTTTTGCCACGCAAATGTCAGTGAATGTTTGAACTATTATTTTTGTCAAAACTCTTAGAATGCATTTCGCGTTAGTTCTGTGTTGCAATGATCATCCCAGAACTATTTGTTCCCATAAAACCTTTCCGATTTCATTTCTGCTACTGTGTATAAGGAGATTTTCAGGCATTGCTGAATATTTGATAAGTACAAGTATCTTGTATCTGCATGTGGTTGCAGTACTCAGCAAGAACACTAACGATACTCTAAAACTGTTGCTAATAATACCGGGCAGTGTGATTTTGATAATGCCCTCATTTTGCCTTACGATAAGCCACTATTAAAAAAACGAATGTCATGTGACGGCCAAGCGAAATTTCGTACTGTTAAGAATGTATGCTAAGGATATGTTGATGACTCACTATCAAAGGTTACCTGATCCTGCCCAACCGGTGGAAAACACGGTCACAAACACGAAAAGGCAAATCAACCATTCACCGAAAAAAAACACGGTCAAAAAGGGATTTATATTTGTCACTGATGCGTCAAATTTGGAAAGGCTCACCAAAGACAATGTCTATTCCTCATACAGGATATTTACCATCCCATAACACATTTGCGTGTTAATTCCTATTAATACTTAATAGATATTTATAGTATATATAGGAATTATTTATATCATTTAAGAATATCGTGCAAAGAATGGAATCTGTAATGATCAAATGTCTACTACTGAACTACATAAGAGCCAATTTATTTAAAGACAACACCATGTAGTGGCTTCAATTGTTACCAAATTGTCTTTAAAGACATTTATGTCGACGTACAGAACACTTTTCTACCAATCATGTCCAAACCAGGTGACAGATTTAGTCACCAAGGAGAACGTAAACATTCGCTTTGTGATGGAAAATGCCAAAGAACAAATGCTCCAAATTACAAAGGGTCCCATGAGAGAGCTTGGATGACAGCTACGGGGATCACAGACACAAGAACATATGCAAGGTTCAACGTATATGGCAAGCTACTACATCACTCCATGTTGAAACTGAAAGAACATTCGTGAGGATAGAGTTAATTTGGACAAAAGTGGATCATACACTAGTACTTTTCTTTCCGTAATGATTTGGTACCTTTGATAAACATTCAATACTCTGCAAAGAAAAGTATGTAACAACCCCGAAAAAAGCGTCCAAACCCTCGATCGCGCTTGTGGTGCTGACACCTAGTACCTAGAAACATAACCAGGGCGAACCCGGACTCGAACATACCACAATACACCTCATACACGCCAAAGGGACGCAACTCGTCACACCGAGTTATGTCGGTTTAGATATTTGGGCTACCCACGACCTTCATAAAGATACGAGTTCAAGGCAAAAACTGATATCACTTAAGAGAAGCGATGTCAAGGCGGCTTGCATAAGGCACATCGTAACGGTACAAAGAATAATGTTCATGCTGACACTAAAGGTCCTGACTTAGTAATATGGTGTCGAAAATTTTTATGCACAGCTGACTTCATTTGACTGAATGTGCCCTATAACTGAAGAGCTGAGACAGGCTGATCGTCATAACCAATAAAAAATGTTGATAGTAATTGGTTCCATGAAGACGTTTTACTGTATGTATACCGTAGTTAATTTGCAATTTAGAAGTATGGACTTTGGTAAGAGGAAACTGATATTATGAATTTTAAATAATAATTGGGTTTTCTGGAATCACAGAGGACATAGTGGTTGTCTGAAAACGTATGAAGATGTCTGGCAGCAAGGGCAAGGGCTGTGTATTGAACGTATGGCAAGGCCTTTGTCCGTGATGTTTGTCGTGTTTCGACTAGCTGAATCATGATGATGATGATGATGATGATGATGATGTGTTGGATTTACGCCGCTATCAATATTCCAGTGTTCTCAAGGCGAGGACACCAGAAATTTGACCTTTAGTGTGAAGAGCGGACGAATAAACCGGCATGCTTCCCCATCGCCCTGATAGATGAATAGAATGTCTAACATCCTAATATACGTTTAAAATAAAAACAAGGTTTTGGTTACATCAGATCGTAAATAATGTTGAGAATCGTCTTCTGAGAAGCTACACGCCACAGGAAAATGAAACCTTAATATGATATGTAAACACAGCTGGACAAGATTTTCTTGTTCAGTATTTAACTCATCCACACCATGTCTCAGCCATGTGTGCCTGGTTGTACTCGTCCGGACTAGTGCCGATTTTATAGTGCCAGCATATTGAGATACCTTGCCACAGTCTAACACGAATACCCCCTGAGACACAGTACCATGACTTCGAGCCGAACAGACCTAGTTTAAAACCCTTAATGCCGAGCGCCAGACAGGGTGACAACAGGCACCATCTTTTAACTTCTTTTGGTTTCTTATCAAGAATAATGAGGGCCACATGTGGCAGAAGTCCTCTTGTCTTTTCAATGTAATTGCTCTTAATAAATTCTTATCGTGTGGCGTTTTTTTTTACTTTTAGTGCACGTATTTGTAGTGACATTTTCGACACATCAGTGCGGTTTGTACATTATGCAATAATTAAATTTACGTTGTGCTAATTGCAATTCCTGCATTCCGATGCATAGCTGAATTGGTCACGTGTTATTGCATTCATTTCCTAATGAATGTAAAAAATTAAACCATGCCCACCGAGGCGCACTACTTTTATTACTGTGGAATGTGGGGAATCCCAATATTTCAGTCGAGGGAAATCCTTTTCTGCTCACGTGTATCGTCATGCACAGGACATTTAGCGACTTTCATGCATATTCATTGTCTAAACTACCCTTTGAAACCGAAGGCCGAGCAGGGATGAAACAGCAAACGTGCAGGCACGCTCGCCTGGGAATACTTACATACCTGTATATTTTCTTTTAAAGTTTTTTTTTTTTTTTTTTTTTCTCCAACACCTTGTGTCATCACAATTTGTTAGAGACATATAAATACATGCTCATGATAGTGTAACAGTGCAAACCGTTTCAATACTTTCGTTTACAACTTCATTTATCTAAAATACCTAATTGTTTGAATATGTTTTTCAGGTGCACCGAAATTGTATCCCCTTTGTATACAGGAAACATTCGGCGTGTCCCCTCTAATCATAAACCCCCAACGAGCAGGACCCTTAAACCCCAGCGCTATCTATAAATGTCAATTAACACCACCTCAGGCGGTCGGGTAGCCTAGTGGTTAAAGCGTCACGCCGAAGACCCGGGTTCGATTCCCGCCGTGATGTTGCTGGAATATTGCTAAAAGCGGCGTAAAATCAAACTCACTCACTAACACCACCTCACGTCGTCGAATCTAACGCATGTGCAACTGACAGCGGGTTTCCGCCACTTGGTGTGCGTTCTGGTCACGTGATTACGAATACTTTTATCTTTTCGACCCCTATTCACATCAACAATAATATGGCCGCTGTCGTCTAAACTTCACCTCTGAGTGTTGTTTTCCGTCATCCCACTGAACTACAATCCGAGGGCAAAACGTGCTTATTAACCTGATGTTAATCCCACTGAACTACAATCCGAGGGCAAAACGTGCTTATTAACCTGATGTTAATCCCACTGAACTACAATCCGAGGGCAAAACGTGCTTATTAACCTGATGTTAATCCCACTGAACTACAATCCGAGGGCAAAACGTGCTTATTAACCTGATGTTAATCCCACTGAACTACAATCCGAGGGCAAAACGTGCTTATTAACCTGATGTTAATCCCACTGGGACTTAATCATCATAAATATAGGATTGACATCGCCGTGTTTTATTCTCTGCCATAAAAGAAGACCAAATAATCAAAATTGAAAGGGACAGTATGTGGGGCTAAAACGCCGACACACGGGAGTTTTTAGTTATCCTTCCACCATTGAACTCTTGTGGTTACAAATGGCATCCACATACATCCTTACAATAATCCGATCAGTATAATATTGTTGGCATATCGTCAATGAATAAGCTCATGGGGATCTTCGTAATCTGTTAATAGTGCCTCTTATTCCTTGATGTTTGTTTGATTAGCTTATTTCCGCTGAATGTTCTGTAGAGGGTGCGGATTGTCATTTACATTGAGCCATGTACATGTAGATAAGACCAAAGTAAAAACTGCCCCACATTTACCATTACAAGAGTAATTTGACAGTGTTTGACAGTATCTGAACATATCGATCTATTTCGGCATGTAACTAAATCAGTAGCTTAAGTATACCACTTGCTTTGATGTAATCACGCGAATTGAATATGAAAAATATGCATCCCACCACGCATACCTCCTGAAACATTTTGGGGTAAAAACCTATTAATACCCCCCAACCCCCAACCCCCAACCCCCAACCCCCCAAAAAACAAACCAAACCAAAACAAAATAAAAAACAAACCCCAACACAAAAAACAACAACCAAAAACAAACAACAAAACAAAACAACAAACAATTCTTTTGGAAACAAATTTACAAAATCCCATACCCCTGTCAAATAAAATCGTCGGTCTCTAACCTGATTTGATTCGTTCAAGTGGGACCCCGGACTTTCAATTCAAGCAGGAATTCATTGGGATATATATTACTACGCGTGAGGGTACATGCATTTATAACGATCCGTGTAGCGAATTCCAGTCAGTGTTAATGGCGCTCACGCGTTTTCTGCAAACCTACCTTGTTTCAAGTTTTTATGACATAAAATGGATTTCATAAAGTAAAATGAACTTGCACGCATATATTCTCCTCAGGAATTCGAGCATAGTTAGTGCACATTCTCCGTGCTTACCGCATCGTAATTGAGACTACAATGAGATACTTGAAGTGAACGGTTCATAGGAATCCTGACTGATCATGAGGGAAGGTAAACAGTTGTTTCATATCTACAAGTATATATATTTAATCTATTTGATTGAGAAATCATTTGATATAAAACTGTTCAACAGGCTGTGTCTAAACCACAGACGATCATTTTGTTAAAATATACTTGTTTGAATATAATGAAAACCAAATGAAAAATATATATAATTTATATATAAACAACTTATCATTCACACTATGAGATAGATGATAAATAAATGATCTGATATACATGTAGTTCTAGAATGGTCCAATAGTGTCTTCGCCTCCACTGATTTATCCAACTGAACTATAAATATTAAAGACCAATGAGACCGCCTCATCTGTTTCATATTTAAGTCTATGCATGAATTTTCAGAGTGACAAAAAGCTTTCCACAAGAGTGAGTGAGTGCGTGAGTGAGTGAGTTGGGTTTAACGCCGCTTTTAACAGTATTCCAGTCATATCACGGCGTGTCAGCTTAATGCGGGAGGAAATCCCGGAGTGATGCAGGTCTCAGACGTTTACCACTTCGATGAAAGCCACGAGCACGGGTATGTTGCTGACAAACCTAGAAACATAATCGGGGCGAACTGGGATTCGAAGACAATCATAGGTTTCTGGCGTGTTCAAGGTACGCAACTCTGCACAGCGAATCGCGGCGCCTCAGACGAGTGGGCCACCCGTGCCCCGCTTTCCACAAGACTTTAAGACAAGAGGGGTGACTTCAACTTCCAAAACGTCATCTTTCCCTTCATGTTGAGCAATATTCTAGCAGTTGAAGCCTCTGGTATCTACATTTAAAATCGATTGAGCTCTTTTTACAAAAGTTGTTTGATCAGGGTTACGACATTCGATGCCTAAGTTAAGGTTTTGAAGTTTTATGGTAGACATGTGGACATTTCAAAATTGTCGCATCAGTGATCAAAACGATGTCCGATGAAATTCAATATTTTGACTTTTATTAGATGTTGCGTGTTCATGTCTGGAGGAACAATTGACTTGCTTTTGCATGACATAGCAATTGTGACGTGTGTCACCCTTGGGACAGGATACGCTCACCTTTTTGCGAATACCTGGTATGATCACTGTTTGAAAGTGATTTTTAAACGAATGCTTATGGTAAAGTGGGAGTTGCACAATGGACCATACTTTTAGCAGATAGTTTTTATGAGTATGGAGTACATTTAATACCTTTTCTTTATATGTTGAGGTACATGATTTTTTGGCACAAAACATACAGAAAGTGACAGTCATATACATTGATAACCGATTTTGTATGATATTAGAAAGTATTTAGAAAATTGCAGAACATGTTTGTCTCGCTTGTAACAATGGCACTTCAGTAAAGTGTCAAATAAATAGAAATTCTGTCCTTGTATACGTCAGGTCGCCATTTACACTGGAAAAGAGAGGACACTGTGGTTTCTGTCATGTCATTGATTGTATAAATACAATTTAAATTTTGAACGTGCATAGATATTTCTCTGGTGTTTATAAGACACCAAATGCGTCGGAGAGTGGGCATTATTAATACGTCTTAAAAGTAACACATGTGCATGAGCTTGTCCCAAATGTCGTATTCTGTGTCCATTGTCAAGCATCTTCAGACACGCTTGACAACCACAAGTTTTTCTAAACAGCGTACATGTTAATATCCTGGAATGTAATACAACGTCATTGAAATACTGTCATCTTTTTAGTAATGACAATGCAACAAGGCAGGCATTCCGCGCTGAGTTTTAAATGTGTTTTTTTATGAAGGTAATCCTCATGGAGCCAATTTTAATCACTTATACACGTACATGCATCATTTCAAAATAATTATGATAATACAAAGTGGTATATGTGCAGTATGAAACACCTTAAGGGATAGACTGGTAAACATCCTAGTGTCTACAGAATTGTTTTGCTCCGAGCGTACATGGAGGGGAATACCTCACTGTGCCCTCACCTATTATCCTGGGCAGAAGGACAGTCAGCCATGGTAAATGGGGAGACAATAGGGTGATTAACTATGGTCTTTTGCAGTATACCAGGTATACGTTTATTCGTTTATATGTATAAAAAATACAAATGTGTAGATATAATACACGATCAAATACATTGCAAGAAACATATTAAGATAAGTATTCTGTTAGAATAAAATATATGAACATGAGTGAGTGAGTTAATGCTTTACGTCACATCGGCAATATTTCAGCCATATCGTGACGAGAAGTTATACATGAAATATACACATATGTAAACTTTATAAAAATTTGTCATCGAAGGACAGTATGATAACTAGAATATCACAGATAAGATTTAAAACTAGTTGCAGAACATTTTAAAAGCATTAAGTATTAAGGAACAACACAATATAAAAATGGGCTAGAGATCGTCAGTAACTGAAGGGTGATCACCATACCAGGGACCATGGGGACTTACATTACCTTTGCTTCCTGTATATGAACATGATGATGTAAGGGAGGTAACAGTAAACCCGGTGGTATTTCTATAAAGAGAACGCAATCTAAACGTAGTTTGGAATGGTTGTGTGAGTGTTGTGATGATATCATCATAGTAATACCGTTGTTTTGTCAGTTATTAATTTGATCTGAACAAGTCAACATCGTTTGAGTTTACCGGCGACTTGAGTCTTCCGTTAATTGGTGGCAGCCGGTGTGATTCTGGAGATATTGATAGTCATTTTAGCCAGCTGAAAGATATCAAAGAAAACGAGAAGGTTGCATGCTTCCATTTGTCATTGAAAGGTGAGGCGAAGCGGTTTTACACCACACTATCGGCGGATCAACGGTCAAGGTATGCATCAGTAAAATTAGCATTCGTGGAGCGCTTCAGACCGGCAAGATTATCAGTGACTTTTCAACAAGAATTGTCAGATTTGAAGCAGAGGAAGGAAAACAAATGGCTATGGAACTCAAGTATTCAATCAGGGATCTAGTTACCAAGGCATTTCCGTATGTTACCAATGATGAAACGCGGTCAGCGCAACAGATTGCTTATTACAGGAGAGCACTGACACCTGAGGTGAGACAGAAATTATCATGGCTAGTGTCAGATGATGTAACCTTTGATGAACAGGTAAGGAAAGCAGAACAAGTACAGAGGGCAACTGCTTGCATCAACATGATTCCATCAGATGGAAATGTGAGTGAGGGACAAAATGCTATTTTGTTGGAATTAGCCAAGAAGACCTCAGAACTAATTGTTAATCAAGAAAAATTATCAGCATCAGTGGCAGCAGTTTCAAGAAGTAATCCAAGGAATGACAGATGCTTCAAGTGTAATCAGCCGGGACATTTTGCTCGTTATTGCAATTAGCAGGAAGGGAGGAGAGGATTTAACGGCAGGTGTGACAGGCGTGGAAGTATGGGTCATATGGCAAGGGACTGTAGAGCTAGATTTCCAGTGTCAGGCAAACTAGATGTTGCTAGGGAGGATAGCCGAGACTCCTAGGCAACCAAGGTGATATCGGTCACATGTGTAAATCCACAAGATACGAGAAGAATTGAAGTTGAAGGTAAATTAAGGGGATACAAATTGAAATGGCATGTTGACTGTGGTGCTGAAATTAGCATTGTAACAGAAGATGTAGCAGGATGAGCTAGAGGTAAGAGACTTCCTCCATTAGTAGTACCTCATACTGTGTCAGGGCTGATATGGGAACTGGAAGGGATATAGTTACATCATGCAAGGTGGGAAAACAGAAAATTCAAGGACACCGTTTCACTGTGGTAAAGAATTCAATGTATCCAGCTATAATTGGGATGGACTTATTCTCATAACTGGATATGAAATTTAGTATGGGAAACCACATTCTGTATGATTAGTCGCATGTTTCTCAGAAGAACAGTAATACTCATGCTTCAGTGTCTCATATTTCACCAACTGTCAGTGTGTGTCATGTGTACGTGGAACATTCTGTTAAAGTGCCACCCAGAAGTATGAATATTGTACATGGAACTGTTTCATCCTCGGTCTCACCAGGTACAACGGGTGTGCTAGAGTCAGCAGGCATTTTTGGATTCGAACGTTTTGGAATAGAGTGTGGTCGAGTACTCGATACATTGCGAAACAACAACAAAGTGCTACTTCACTGCTACTTCGGTGGTTGCAACATTTTCACCCATTTCTGATGATTCACCTGTTATTGCAAGTCTTCCAGTCAGCAGCGACAACGAGGCAAACGGGAGTGTGAAGATTGACGAGATGGCTCGAACATTGTCAAATAGTTCTCATGTAGCTGAAAATGACAAAAAAGCGCATCTAAAATGTAATAATAGATAATGGCGACGTGTTCTAATTGGAAGGGGAAATAGGCCACACAACCGTGATCGAACATTCAATACCAACTGGAAATGCAACACCTGTGTCTCATAAACCTCGTCGAGTGTCAGATGATGCGTTGAAAAAGATTTTTTGAGTTTGTGGATGACGGCTTACAACGGGGGATCATCAAGCCAAGTAAGAGTCCATGGTCAAGTTCTATTGTTCTAGTAAGGAAATCTGATTTAGAGACAAGGTATTGTGTGGACGTCATATCTACCAATGATCGGACAATCGGTGACAGTTTTCCTCTTCCTAGCATTGATGACAGTCTGGCGGCCCTTGGACAAGCGACCGACTCCATGGTCTAATGGTAGAGCGTCCGCCCGGAGAGCGGAAGGTCCGGGGTTCGACCGCGTCATACCAAAAGACGTTAAAAGATGGTACTTGTTGTCACCGTGTCTGGCGCTCGGCATTAAGGGGCTAAAACAAGGACTGGTCGGCTCGGAGTAAGTATATTGTGTCTGAGTAGGGTATTCATGTTAAACTGCGGCATGGTATCAGTCCGGACTAGTACAAGCAGCCACACACACACACACACGTGCATGCACGTCGCTATATGAGAGCAATAATCTTTAAACCCCATTTCACCTCACCTCACCTTGGACAAGCTCGAATCTCCTCGACCTTGGACATGAACAAAGCTTACTACCAGGTACCTCGGACACATTATTAACACAGGAGGTGTTTACTCTAACCCTGGCAATGTTAATGCTATCAGGCAGTTTCCAGGACCTGTAAGTGCAGCTGAAGTGAGGTGGTTTGTCGGTATGGCATCATACTATCATCATTCATGGATTTGCTGACATTGTATTTAAGTGGACAAATAAATGTGAGTCATCTTTTGTGAACCTAAAAGTGAAACTGTTGTCAGCTCCTATTTTGGCCTATTTTGAGGTTTGTAGTTGAGACTGATGCGAGTGATGTCGGTTTAGGGGCCATCCTTACGCAAGATGGGAGGGTGATAGAGTATGTGTCAAGAGCACTGACAGGAGCTGAAAAGGACTATTTCGCTACAGAGAAAGAGTGTCTTGCCATTGTGTGGGCGCTGGACAAGTTTGCTGTTTACCTTGAGGGAAACCAGTTTACAGTTATAAATGACATATCTTCTCAGTCTGAAGGAGCCAACGGGTAAACTTGCAAGGTGAACTTTGATTTTACGATCCAACATAGACCAGGCAAGGATACACAAGTTCCGGATGCACTGTCGATGGCGCCTCAAGTGGACGTAATCGACATCCCAAGTTTATTTTCAATGGAGGAACTGATTCACATGCAACAGACAGATGCAGATATCACAGTACTGCAACAGTGGGTAACTGATCACAAGAGACCAAGCGACATATGAAGAGCTTCATTAAGAGTGATAGTGATAAGCCTGAACTGTGCAACAATGTGCTTGTGTTGAAAACCATTGACAGTGTGAATAGAGTGATTTGCACTCAATCAGCAGAAGAGAGGATTTTAAGGGCTCTTCATGATGAAAATGGCCATTTTGGAATTGATAAGACTTCTGCTGTGCAAAAGAGATTCTTCTGGTTTGGATTGCGACGCGATGTAAGAGAGTGGTGCATGTCCTGTGTTACTTGCCTAAAGAGGAAAAATCCTTCACTGCCCGACCGAACACCTGAGGGGAAGACGATTATCTCAGATCAACCATTCTTGTGGTAGAACATCGACTTTGAGGCCCACTTCCAACAACACAACTTGTTTGTGCTGTGTGATCCTTTCAGCAAATGGGTAGAGGCATTTACCTGATCAGTCGGCTGAAGCAACTGCTACAATTATATATAGCGAAATTGTGTGCCACTATGGACTGCCAGAGGGACTACACTCTGACCAAGGCCAGAACTTTGAAGCTAAACTTCTCAAAGGGTTGTGCAGCAATCTGGGAATTAAAAGAACAAGAACCTCCCCATACAACCCACAGTGCGATGGACAGGTTGGAAGAATGAATAGAACTCTAGCTGAAAGACTAGCTCTTCTAAGAGAAGCTCATGACCAATAGGATTGGGATGATAAGTTACCATCAGCATTGTCAGCTATTCGCACATCAACAAATACGGTTACAGAAGAGACCCCATTCAAGACTGTGTTTGGTCAATCCCCTGGAGACAAAACAGACAGTGATGTAAGTGGAAATCAGAAACCGGTGACTGATTCATGAGCTAAACTGAGTGAATTAGTGGATTTGCAAAAGACTGTGAGAGAGAAGATTTTGAAAGAGCAAGCGCGGAGGTGTGAAAAGAAACAACAAACAAAGTTTACCCCGTTCAAAGAAGGTGAAGAAGTGTGGCTATATCATCCTCAGCAATGCGTGGAACATCTCGGAAACTCATCTCAGAAAGATGGGAAGAGCCTTTCGCGTTGATAGCCTTAGCGGTGAAAATAATTACCGTATTCACCCATGTGAAGGAAAGGGACGCTCACGTGTCATCAATCACCGAATGCTGAAAAGACATTTGGAGAGTCCGGGCCACTTGACTACAAGTAGTAGTGGTGGTGATAGTGCTAGAGACTGTGTTGAGAATGTGGACACTGAATGTCAGTCTTCAGATTCACCTGACATTGACAACTCTACAGGCAGCATCAACATTCCAGGAGGTGCAAGAGACATTGTGTTCCGAACAAGTGTTGTGAAACAAAATTCAACAGACAATTGCCAGAGACATTCCAATCGGATTCGCCAGCCCCCAAAGTGTCAGAGTGACTATCATGTTTACATTGACTGTATTTCAAGTGAAAATGCCTTTGTTGGCATGTTTGGCAATATGTAATTGCAATTAATTATAAATTGTGTTGTATTTGTAAATTGCACATTCATCTGTTTTATGCTTACCTGTAAATAGTACTTTATTATCATGTGTTTAATCAATGTCTAATTTCTTAGTATGTATGATTGTATCTGAGAGTGTGGAATCATGTAAGGGAGGTAACTCTAAACCCGAAAATATTTTTATAAATAGAACGCAATGTTAACGTAACTGGGAATGGTTGTGCGAGTGTTGTGATGATGTCATCAAAGTAATACCGTTGTGTTGTCAGTTATTGTTTTGATCTGAACAAGTAAACATCGTTTGAGTTTACCGGCGTCAAGTTTGAGTCTTCCTTCAGTATGATTCAGCGAGGTCGGACATACTGTTTCCACCGAGTCACTTACAGTCATTCACGCATTATTTACATTAAACGCCCGACAGTCTAGGATGTCAATCTGATGAATGAGTGGTGCGATATAAATGATAAATGTATCACTGGTAAACTTGTGAGGCATTTTGTATTGGACTGGGGCAAAGTCATCTGAGGCGCCGACATTTGTTGTGTTGCTTCCCGTAGGCACGCCCGAAACCTGTTATTGTGGGTTCGAATCCCTCTTCGCCCAGATTGTCTCTAGGCTTGTCAGCTCCATATCCGTACTCGTGGGTTTCACCAAAAGTTCTTCGTGTAGGATCTTCATAATTCCGGGCTTTCCTTCCACATTAAGCTGACTCATTGTGATATAACTGGAATACTGTTCAAATCGGCGGAAAACCCATCTCACTCCCTCACTATTGTGGACAAGGTGTAACTAATTCGGTGCATATGCCAATAGCGTACCATGTACAACATTTAGGGATTCTATAATTGTATTTGTTCCTCCATTAATAAATAGCCTATTATCCGCATGTCAACAGTGTGTGATCAACGAACAAGTAATATCGCACGCCTTGTACTCTATAATGTAATATGTGTATACGTTTTGTTTTTCCTTATCAATCCTACTGTCCAGAAAACATATTTTTGTCTCACCCAAGAAAGAAAGATGACCTCACCTCTCAGGGTAGACTGACATGTAATTCCATAAATAAAGTTATGTCGTTTAAAGAAAAAATCAAAATGGAGCCAAGAGCAATCTTTAGAGCTGAGGCAATCTAGACTTTCAAAATCATTCTAGACTTGAGTTGGACTCCTTTTTGTTTTGTTCTCCCTTGGCTCTGGGAGACAGACTAAACCCAGGGCAACTGTATTGATAATTCTGGAGCTTGCACAACGCAGTACGACGCGACCAAGAGATGGAACCAAAGGTGTCCGTTCCAGCCCTGGGCGCATTCAGCTATAATTATGATCATGATCATGTTGAATCTGTACAGAAAGAAATACAAATACGACAATGCCACCGATCGCTGTTTGGTGACTTCAAAAATAGTATTTAATGTGCGACAATCCGACAACTCGAAAATGCGACAGTTGATTAAAATGTCACGTTGACAAGGTCGCAGTTCCTTTAATATTTGGTTGTTTTTGCAAGGGCGACAAAATGGCTCCATACATACCTCATCACAGGCATGAAGTCTTTGCACAAAGTGCCGATCGACGTTAATAAGAACAACATCAAGAAAAAAGCATGGCACAAGAACTAACGATATTGATGGGAGCCTTGGAGGAGGGATTTGTGTAATAATTCCCCTGAGCAGAATATCGTCCATTAAGAATATCACCTGCACAACATTGCCATGTCTCCAGTATCATTCATTATTCGCACAGCCATTTGTCGGCTGTCAGTTTGTTGCAAATTGAAATATCAAAAGCGTGTGAATCTCCTGAAATGGATTAGATTAAGTATGATTCCTTGTACCAAACAAATCATCTACAGGAAGTTTTGCATTAAACAGAGTTTGGGACTGCAAATTAAGAGGACTGTGCTGCACAAGTAGTTGTGGCGTAATAATTTCTTTGTACAATGTCGTGTTTCACGATATTTCATCTAAAAAGAGAACATTGAACAACATAAGCCGTTTTCAATTGTAATGCTACTCAATTATTTAAAAGCAAAAGAGATTCTTAGAGATATTACTTTTGACATATTTATGTATTTTCGTCCCCAGAGTAATCTTGTTAGCTTGGGAGAGTACAGTTCTGAATAATCAAGATCTATTTTGCCCAAAAAGCAATAAATTAAAGCAAAGCAAATCATCTGATTACTCTGAGAATCTTCTGAAAAATATTTCTTTTACATTCAGGTTTAAATTAAAGGCTTAACTTAATCAATATTTATATTATTAATGTTGGGAATTACATGTTGATAATTAACTTTTACGCGGAGACATAATTACAAGTTCAGGAACATTGCAATGACAATTGAACGAGGGAAAAATATCAAAAGAAACCATCAGCACGAACTTGTTACTGACATAGATCACTGCATGAAAACACCAAAATACATGATTATTTAAATATACGCGACAGGCCCACTTCCGTAATCATAGGAAAACGGTGAACCTAACCTGCCCCAGTGTGAGGTGTGTGTGTGTGTGTGTGTGTGTGTAAGTGTGTGTGTGTGTGCGTGTGCGTGCGTGCGTGCGTGCGTGCGTGCGTGGCCATTCTGCTGGAGGAAGTCTCTTGTTGCTCTCGCAGTGTGGGCACGGGCGTTATCATGCTGAAACTCGTGATTGCGGCGACATGCCAAATGAAGTATGGCGTGTGGTCTCAAGACTTTATCAATGTACCGACATGCTGTGACACCATTGCCTCTCCCTGGACCGATGTTCTGGAAGAGCACAGGGCCGACCCTCTGTGCAAGATCAATTCCACCACACACCGTGATGCCCGGATCACCCTATAAGCATCCGAATAAGCTTCGACAGACTCGCTTTGCCACCTGCTCTTGAGATACAGTAACGGCTCTCGTCTGAGAAGAGAACTCTTCTCCACTGCTGGTGGCGCCAATGCTGGTTCTGTGTTGCCCACGGAAGACGGTCCCGGCGATGACGTGGTGTCATAATGGGTCCTCGGTGTGGCCTGTGACAGTGGAGGTGTCTGCTCGTCAATCGTCGACGCAGGATGAATGCACTAATATGTGGTGTGTCCCCATGGCCTGTTGAGCTGTTTCCGCAGCAGTAACAAAGCTATCATGAAGATGCTGCCGCACAACCTGACGATCCTGATGTCGGGTGGTGACCCTTGGTCGTTAGTTGTATCCTTCACCTTTACCGACATGATAATATCTGTTGTGCTGCAGTTTGTATGTAAATCACAAGATGGTGTACGTGCAAGCTTGTCTTTTATCAACATCGAAAGTCCCCCAGAGTTTCTGAAGGCACCAATGGGGTTTGGTCTTTTTTTGCTGTATTGTGTGTATCGTGGAAGACTAAATATTCTGACCTGCCCAAGTTTCCACAAGTCATAAGAGATGACAAAGTCGATAAATAAGTGTATTTCCAGTTTCTTCTTTAAACCTTCAATATTCCACATTGTGCAGTTAAAAGCAGTTGTGTCATTCGTATTGCTTGGGCGTTGACCTACTTGATATTTTCTCTGTGCTCCCGTCGACTTTGGATTTCTAGGTTAAAAGTTCTCACACATGTAAGTACCGGGTTGTCCACGCCAGTCGCATCTAGCTTGTAGAGTTTTTTGTCTATCTGGAGTTTGTCATGTTTCAAAATAGAAAACTTGCCTTCTTCCCTCGCTTCCTTCAAGAAGGGCTTTAGGGTTTGTCGAATACGTCTCACTGCATCTGTATAATCGTGGGATATCCTTATGTTATGACTTTTCAGTTTTTGTACTTGGCTCATAATAGTGGAGTCCTGAACGTTGCTAGAATGGGCCTTGGTCCACTTGATTACGTTGGTAGCCGACTCACTCTATCAAATATTATTTCTTCATGTATTTCCATTTTATCAACAATCACACTAAGCAGTTTATTTTCTGTCTCTTCTGTTAACTCTGTAAATGTCTCCTCGACATTATAAACAATGACATTGTTCTTTCTCTGCTGGCTATCGGGGGCACGGGTGGCCCAGTCGTCTAAGGCGCCGCGATTCGCTGTGCAGAGTTGCGTCCCCTGGACACGCCAGAAACCTATGATTGTGGGTTCGAATCCCGGTTCACCCCGATTATGTTTCTAGGTTTGTCAGCACCATACCCGTGCTCGTGGGTTTCACCGAAGTGGTAAACGTCTAAGACCTGAATCACTTCGGGCTTTCCTCCCACATTAAGCTGACACGCCGTGATATAACTGTAATACTGTTAAAAAGCGGCGTTAACCCAACTCACTCACTCTGCTGGCTATCCTGCACTTTAGGCGTTAAGGTAGTAAGTTGGTCCCGTAAGTCACTATTTTCATCGGTTAGAATCTGTACCTCTTTCTCTACTTGAGATCATTGTGTTCATTTTCTCGAAATTAGTTGACAGGCCTCTCCTCCTACCTTGTATTTCAGCCATTACTTCTTTCAAACTCGGTGCCAGTGAGCTGTCCAATGCAGCTTGTCTTGTAGTTTGTCCTGAGCCGGGCCTGGGTTGCTCTCAACAGCATTGCTCAATTGTAATTACGACACGTATGACTGACCGTCGTCTAGCTCTGTCACTCATAAATGCCTGATACGTCGCCAGAAATCATCTAACACGTCCTCTATACGTCTCCAAATCGCAGCCCATATTCTTCGTAATTACCACGGTGACTTACGAGGTCTTATTTGGAGTTTTAACAGCTCAAATCAGAGCTCGTTCATGTTCGTTTTGTCACCCTCTCACCAGGTCTAGATGTAATATATGAATGTAACAATCTTATCATAGATGTAATATACTGAGTCAATTTAAAAACTTTACATTTTTAAAAGTAATCCCATATATGATATACAACGGACAAATGTATCATAGAAGGTAATTTTTAATCATTAATGTCCAAAGAAGGATTATAATTAACGGTGGTAACCATAATTTGTTCCAAGCACCTACGGTATTCGGTAATAACATCAACAGTTGAAATCATAAGTCCCAAGCACGAGAATCTGATGGCACACAAGTTCAGTAGCGTGTATGGCCACCATGTGCGTTGACAACTGCCACACAACGCCTCTGCATGGACCTTGTGATGCTTGTGAACACATGATTGGGAAGACGACGCCATTTTTGCTGCAAAATGGTGCCAAGATCTTGCAAATTCTGTGGTTGGTTCTGGAGAGTGCGCAGACTTCTGCCAAGAGCATCCCAGACGTGTTCGATGGGATTGAGGTCGGGAGACCTTGACGGCCAGTCCATGACGTTGACACCCGCATTCTGAAGGAAATTCCTTGTCAAAATTGCTGTGTGGGGTCTTGCATTGTCGTGTTGGAAGATCAAACCGGGTCCATGTGCTGCCATAAAAGGCAGAAGTTCTGGCGCCAGTACCTGGTCGCGGTAAGCAGCAGCGTTGAGGTTGCCACGGATGACAAGAAGCCTGGAACGTTCATTGCCACAGAAAGCACCCCACACCATGACACTTCCGCCTCGAAATCTGTCAACTTCCTGTACACAACACTGGGCGTAACGTTCATGACGGCGCCTCCACATCCTCGCCCTACCATCAGCAAATCGAAGATTAAGTCGGGATTCATCACTGAAGATGACTTGATTCCAATTCCTCTGAGTCCATCGTAAGTGTCGCTGTGCCAACAATTGACGTTGACGTCTGTGTAATTGAGTCAGAATCGGCCCGCAGTATGGCCGTCGTGCTTGAAGTTGAGCAGTTCTCAGACGGTTTCGAACAGTTTGCGCATTCAGTCTACCCCTAAGCAGTTCATTTCTGGTTGATGTAGACGTCAAAAATCGGTTACGGAGGTGACGTAAGACAATCTGACGATCCTCTGCATGTGACGTCACACGTGGTCGACCTGGCCGACCACTTTTGCCACTATAGTGCTGTGCACATGATTTTGATCGATTCACCTGCACAAAAACGGGTGTTATCTGAAGACAATACGTGGTCATTACTGTTTAAATACACAATAAGGGCCCACAATGATAACTGGTCAAAATGTTAAAATTTTAGGATTGTGAAGTTTTTAATTTGGTTCAGTATATATGAATGTAACAGTCTTTTCATAGATGTAATATATAAATGTAACAGTCTTATCATAGATGCACTGTATCAATGTAACAACCTTGATATAGATGTAATATATGAATGTAACAGTCTTATCACAGATGTAAAGGGGCGGTCGGGTAGCCTAGTGGTTACAGCGTTCGATCGTCACGCCGAAAACCCGGGTTCGATTCCCGACATGGGCACAATGTGTGAAACCCATTTCAGGTGTCTCCCGCCGTGATATTGCTGGAATATTGCTAACAACGGCGTAAAACCATACTCTCTCACTCACATATGTAATTATTATACATGAATGCAACAGGCTTATCAGAGATGTAATATATGAAGGCACATTAGTACAACGTGCGGTTTAAAAAACAACATACATTACTTTTAATATCATTAAACTGCCGGGCAAAAGAAAGTATACGCTTGAAGAATTTCAAACGTAATGAAAAACGCTACAAGGCTGAAAACAGTCGCCGGAAGACTGCAAACTTAAGGTCAAAAACACAACTGTGATGCCTGTATGAAAAACATCACCATCGAATAACAATTTCTTGTTTGTTTCATTCAAGCCACCATCAAACAGGTGTGTATACTTTCTTCTGCCTGACAGTTTATATCAAGATACACATAAAGAACGATGTGACATTCATATGCACTCTTAAAGCACATAAAGCCTCATGCTCATCATACAAGCTAGGGGGCGGTCGGGTGGCCAGTGGTGAAAGCGTCCGCTCGTCACGCCGAAGACCCGGGTTCGATTCCCGACATGGGTACAATGTGTGAAGCCCATTTCTGGTGTTCCCCGCCGTGATATTGCTGGAATATTGCTAAAAGCGGCGTAAAACCATACTCACTCACTCACTCACTCATACAAGCTAGAGATCGACAGCCTTAACTAAGACATCTGACTTCTAATATCTTCAATCATTTCCATGAACCTTGAGCGGTTTCAATGATCCGCACGCAAATATGATATATTACTTTTATTTGCATTATGGACGTGAGGTCTGTACCAGAGGTATCGTGAACACGTCTCGCTGAGGTGTTGTTGATCCTGTGGAATAGTTTTGTGTCCTTTCCTTTCACCCTGGCTGACACGTACACGCTAAAGTGTATTAATGTCTGAATCCCTTGACAAGACGTGCCAGACGGAATATCGAATCCAAATCCCTATGAATGATAAATGATGGACCTTTGTCTGCAACCTTATTGATGTCAGTTTCAAAAGGTTTATTGTATGGTGACAAATATTTTCATTTCCTTAACGATAAATATATGTATAGGTCACAACCACAGACATGTATTCCACTGCTGTACCACTGGGATAGAGGGGGCGGTCGGGTAGCCTAGTGGTTAAAGCGTTCGCTCGTCACGCCGAAGACCCGGGTTCGATTCCCGACATGGGTACAATGTGTGAAGCCCATTTCTGGTGTCCCCCGCCGTGATATTGCTGGAATATTGCTAAAAGCGGCGTAAAACCATACTCACTCACTCACTCACTCACTCACTCACTCACTCACTCACTCACTCACTCACTCACTCACTCACTCACTCACTCACTCACTCACTCACTCACTCACTCAATCAATCAATCAATCACTCACTCACTGGGATAGAGGAGACTGCGTTTATTTTGCTATTTCTTAGGAGGATTTCTGAAGTAGCATACAAAACAATTTTTAACAATTTAACCTCTTATTTGCGAAATACACGCATGAAAGTTCAGGTTCGGATATGTAGAAATGTCCGTGTATGCAGTTATCCATTTATAATTAGTATCACTATTTTGCCTTTTACGCCCAATGGAATTTGTTTCAGCAGACTGATTATTCTCTGGCGTTTCTCGTTTGAATTCCCTACATCCCGTAGTTTTCAACCGTATTCGTATATTGAATCCATTAGTGGCGAAATAAACTAATGGTTCGGAATTGTTTTGGCCCATGTGCTAAGCCGGTAATGGAAAAATATAATAAGAACAAACTGAGTAACTGTCCCTGTCTCCTTGGCCTTTCAAGGCCTACACTGGACCATTTCAATCTTATTGTTGTCAATATGATGTTATCATACCTGTATATACCACATGAAAGTTGGATTAGTTAGTCCACTCTAACGCCATTAAATTAACTCTTAAATATATTTGTTTGGCATATATGCGGATAGCGGACGCACCCGTGACGAAAATGATGTCCGAAGAAATGCCCTATTTTGATTTGTACCATAATATATTTATATGTTTCCGTGTTTTGCCACTATTTGCTTGTTTGTTGTTTAACGCCAAACTCAAGCTTTTGTCGCCTTTTACGGCAAGCATGGATTGCTGAAGACCTATTCTACCCCGGATTTTCACGGGTCAACTAAGCTATTAGCAGAGATTTTGTTATGAATATGGAAAGGGCTCTGGCACATTTATATACACGTGTGAGTTTAACTTTTTGTCACTATTATCAATATTCCAGTGAATTCGCAGCAGGGGAGGCTAGGAACTGACTTCGCATATTTCATGAAGGTTTGGAAAGGGCTTGGTCGTTGTTGTTTTTAACATCTTGTTCCCATGTGGGGAATCGATCCCGGGCCATCATGATCAGCATGGCGAGGGACGCTTTGACAACCGGTCTACCCTATTTCACGAGTAGTAATGAGCGAGTGAGTATGGTTTTACGCCGCTTGTAGCGATATCCCAAATATCATGGCAAGGGACACTGGAAATGGGCTTCACAGCATTGTACCCATGTGAGGAATCGAACCGGGTCTTCCGCGTGACGAGCCCAACGGTTTGACCACAAGGCTACCCTACACCACATATAGAATCGAGAGTGTGAGTATGGTTTATGCCGTTTTTAGCAATATTCCAGCAATATCACAGCAAGGGACACTGGACCTATCTAAGGAATCGAACCTGGTCTGCGGCGTGACGAGCGAACACTTTAACCACAAGGCTATCCTACCGCCCCAACACATGTACTAAAATACAGGGGCAGATATTACTATCAAACCTAAAATACAACAATCATCTACAGTAGCTGTTGGTGTTGAAAAGATAGATTTTATTTCAATTTAGTTTCAATATATCACACAACAATGCCTGTGACTATATGTTAAAAGCATTTGACGAAAATGGTCAAACAAACTGGGTTTCTTATGTAAGACAATTATTGTTTCAAACTGGGTTTTCATATGTGTGGTTGTCTCAGGATTGCGGCGATATGAAATGCTTCATGGGTATATTCAAACAACGTGTAAAGATATAGAATTTCAAAACTGGCATTACAAAATCACAAATTCTTCTTTCCTTGATGTTTATTCATCTTATAAATCACCACTCGAACCGGAAAAAATGTCTGTCTACTTTAGCATGTGAAAGAGATCTTCTTAGAGCTTTATGTAAATTCCGTTGTTTAAGCCATAATCTAAATGTACAGAAAACCCGATTTAATACAACCACAGAGTAATCGTTTAGTTTATGTATGAAATGTAACCGCTATGAAATAGAAAATGAATATCATTTTTTGTTAATTTGTCCTTTTTATAAAAGTAGTAGAGAAAATTTAATTCCAAAATGTTACCTTGTGCAACCATCTGTCCCAAAATTTATCAGTCTTCTATCTACCAGAAATGATTGTAGTATTAAAAACCTGCCCATATATTTAAAAAGACATTTACCTATATAAATACACATGTAAAAAAAGATGAACGTTTGTTGTAAGAAAATTTGTGCATGTGCAGACTATATACTATTCCTGTATATTAACTCTGGGCCATGTGGCCTTCATTCATGAATAAACTTCTTGTATAAGCTTGTATAAACAAATATGGACCTTTGGATATATGTTAATCTACAAACTTGCAATGTCTCCTAGATTTACTTATGCGGCGTTTCTGTATTGTTATGCCTCAAAAACTTCATAACATGCCAGGAGTTGCCAATGAAAAGCGAAAAGCACAAAACACGTAGGCGTTGAGCTAAACTTAAATTTGTGGGAGAGAACAATAAATGCTTGCTCAAAAATGAAATCCTCAACGATGATGCTTATTAAGGCTGGTTGTCACTCTAAAGGTCTTAATCCACTCACGAGTGCAAATTTGGTTCGTTCTGTCAGCCATCCCCGGGCACTCTTTGGCTGTGAACTTTGAAACAACTTATCCAAAGGTGAACTATCTCAAGTTGTGCCAAGGCCTGCCCAGAACATCAAGGAATGACATCTGTATTACACTAATAGGTTGGCATTCTTTGGAATCCCATTTTCTAGCAAGACTGCTCTTCTTAACTCGTCTCTTCGCTTTTAAGAACAACTGTTGTATGAATGCACATGGCTTCATCACGGATTACTGGAACATTCTGGAGAAGTATCTGCTTCTACCCTTCTTACATGCTTTCATGGTCAGTGGTACATTTCCCGTGCAAAGCTCCTGGAAGAAAATTGCAAAGAAATCCATTCATGACCATGAAGAGAAGGAATGGAATACCCGAATATCTCTAGATCACTACTTTTCAGGAAAATCCATTCCACCAGAAAACCCCACCCAGCCTGGTTCATAGCAAAAGCCCACCCAAACATTAAGAAACAGTGTGCGTTCATTGTTCATTTATGTGCCCTCTTGAGACCTGGGGTTGTTCAAGGAAGCTGCTTTCTCTGTGGTCTACACTACGACGACCTTCTAACACATGCCCTGTATCATTGTGAGACTTTAAGCATGTATCGAGACATGCTGTGGTGTGACATCGTCAACATTGGTCCCGTGGAACTCAGTGTCCATCTCCAAGATAGATCCGACACTGATCTTGTCTGCGGTCTCCTGTCCTGCCAGCCTCCTGTTTCCCTGTCTGATGAGGATCAAGAACTGTTCCAAATATCTGTGATAACCAGACTATATGATATGTGCAACTTTTAAAGTGACTCTTAATCCATGTAAAATCTCCCCTTTTCCCTGTTAACTTATAACATATTTGTACTCTCCTATGGAGGAATAAAAGCATATTATATATATATATATATATATATATATATATATATATATATATATATATATATATATATGAGAACAGGCCCGGTCAGTAGGTTGACTGCGTGTCATCGTAAGTATCACCACTGGATTGTCCGACCCAGACCCAATTACTTACAGGATTGGTGCGGAGTTAGGCAACGAACAAAAAAACATGAGGGTACTAAGGTGTAAGTTGTGTGTGTGCTACTAGTTGAACAGAACATGCAGAACATGCGTCATCTGTAACAAAGTATTTATTTGGGATAACACTTTCTTGGTAAAGTTCAAATTCTAGTACTTTTGGGGGTTGAGTTCCATCGGGATTCGACTCCACACACTCAGAGTGAGGCACTTAATCGCCGGCACACAAAGTCAGCGATCTAACCCACTCAGGCACTCAGCTTCCCCAAATTGGAAGCCCGACAACTGGTAGTCCAGATCACGTACTTTGTGTACCCCTCTGATAAGTGAAAATTGACAGGGCTCCCATGGCCGAAACATAAGGCATTGTGTAATCATCTGATGTCATCATTGATTAATAGTGATCCAGTCATACACTTTTTATTACTTTTATTGCCTCTTAAGTTTGATATCACTTTTGAAGTATTAGATTTTGTCTTCTCGTCAGCTCAGAGGAACACAATTCTGAATAATCTAAATTAAGTTCGCCCTGACATCAGTAAACCAACGTTACATTGACTGGTACATCTGACTATAAATCTAATGAAGATAGCGACGACTATGGTTTGTGATGCGATGATGAAAGGAATAATTTTTGATGATCTTTGATACATGTAATACTATTCTCTGAAAACAGTAGATTCATGTTTTCTACATTTCCACATTTTCACTCTGAATATTAGAATATAGATTCAGGAGTATGTTGAAAACCGGACAATTCATGGAATATATGCATAATGTTTGATAGAGTTGAGATTAATGCCGAAAAAGTTATTACAGGGCAATGAATTATATAGCACAGCCTCCGGTTTGAAAGTAAAAATTGAAAATTGAATTCATATAGCCTGTGACAGTCTCCTGAGAACTATTATCAACTTTTATGGACATCATGAGCATCGATCCACGCAATTGAGATACGATGACATGCATAAACCAAGTCAGCGAGCCATGTATGGCATCAACCCTATGACTTCAGCGTAACGAGCCATCGCTATAGCAACAGTTATATTCCACCGCCTATTTCAAGGAGAAAGGCCGTACAAAGATGGTAATAAACATATATCAAATTTTCTTGCTTCTTGTTTAATGGCACCTGTGTGAAAACTGAACCTTTCGTTTCCTTACACCAATAAGCGCATTCTGAGGTTACTGTATTTATTTATTGTCACTTGAATAGAATGATCAATTTGCTGAAAATAGGAGGATATCGTGATTAATATATCTAATTATGTTTCGTCTGGGTCCGACCGCCTCCGTGGTGTAGTGAATAAAGCGTCTGTCTGAACAGCGTCTGTGCCGTGCTCTTACACTTTAGGATCCAATAGACTTGTTAAATACTTTCAGAGTTAATATATGACCATAAACACTGGATACAGGTGCTACACAGTGCACGTTCTTACACATGTATCCTAACTTTCTAATAACACCAATTTTCTGTTAGGAAATATATCTTAATCAACTTATATCTGTAAATTAATATGGATATTCTTACAGTATTGTCAATGAAGACAATGCACTAACTGCCCCCCGCATACAAGATATTTTATATTTCACATATGCGGCTAGACACTGTCACTCCAGCTGTGAGCCAGTGGTCCATTACGCAAATCTACCTGTCCAGGCTGACACAAACGGTAACTCCCTCAGGGAGCCGTTGATCAGTGTGTCAACTCCACGTCACATGGTCAGTCCGATTTTGAGATAAAAGTCAGTTAGGCACGATAACAACCTATATGAATGTAATTCATAAAAATGACAAAATCATCCATCTTTAGACCTAATACACAACTGACACCTGGGATGTTATGAAAGATACAGGAATTCGTAATCTTTAGTTATTTGTTACATAATGAAGGCCTGAGTTCCGTATTCGTATAGCAGCCTTCTTTGTTTACAAGGTAAGAAACTACAGTCAAACACCGTTGTGACGAACTTGAAGAGACCCATGTATATACTTCGAGTTATCCGAGACTCGACACAACCAAAAATGATGATTAAAGAAGGAATACACAGGAACCATGCTTTAACTTCGAGACAATCGTAAATTCAACACATGAAAGTTTGACACAATGCTGTTTTTCGATGTCCTGCTAAACAAGCGACGATCTAAATACGTTAGGTTTAAGTAAGATATAGTTTGGACTATATCCGAGCGTTGTGACAAATATATTTGATTAAATATCTAGTTGACAATACTCCCTCTTGCAGACATACCATCTATATATGATATCAGTATAGTTTTTGCACTGCAATATTCCAAATAAGAGTACGTGTTTATATTTGTATGTGTACCAATGTCAAAAAAGAGTAAGTTCCTACATTCAGAAACACATGCTTATAACGATGGGCTGCCTTCAAATTGGTACAAATGAAAAATGAATCAGCTCTCTTCTTAAATGATTGAATTCTGAAAGATGTTTTGGTATTACAACATGTTTGTCAGACAGCCACGCATGACATCGTGTACGGAGTACCATTTCATAGACACGTATTTCGTATTAACGACCCAGTACATAACTATCTGTTCAACCCTAAAGTACCATGTACCGTATATCTACAATATACATTAATTTCATTATTTGTGGCATCAAAGTGGTCAATATGTAAACGTAAACGTTCACGTGTTTGACTGTTATTATGATTATACGTAATTGACTCTGCCTCTGTACACGTGATGTACACATATTATATTTTTATTATGATTATGTGTACATCACTCCACAGATTAAAAGCCTTCTCTGTTTTTAAAGGTTCAAGCCGGTCTTGACTGTTATACTACCGATGAGACCCGTGAAGAGTCCGGGGTAGAATAGGTCTTCAGGAACCCATACTTGGCGACTATGCTTGTCGTAAAAGGTGACTAACGGGATCGGGTGGTCAGGCTCGCTGACTTGGTAGATACATGTCATCGATCCAAATTGCGTAGATCGATGCTCATGATGTGAATCACTGGATTGTCTGGTCCAGACTCGATTATTTTACAGACCGCCGTCATATAGCTGGAATATTGTTGAGTGCGGCGTTAAACAACAAACAAACAAACAAATAACTACCGATGATTCCTCCGATTGGAAGTGCGTCACCCAAAAGACACGCTACGCCACACGTATACTGCATAGTCAAATCATGAAGTAACGGAGTTCCGGGCTACCATACTGTTTGGGTGAGATAAAATTCTTACAACTTGTTTTATTTGATAATGACATTTGATGTACTCGGAATCGAACATTGACTCTGCTTTATACAGATATGTCAAATTATTCTGGAAAGTCTGTTTTCGCTTTTCTATTTATTAACACTGTTCTGTATACTTGATTGGGGTAATTCTGTAAAAAAAATTAATTTATTCCAGACCTAGATTGTATTTGCTTAATATCTTTGCATGTTTTGAGTTTGCCACATCAAACAAGGGTCCAAGTCTCTTTCACAGTCGTCAAAAGTCTTTATGTTACTCGTCAGTGATCTCAAAATATCCCCAACAGGGTTTTCATCACTTCAGTGTAACACAAAACACACATTTCCCCACTGATGGCCGGAAACGTGGCCATCTCCGTTCCATCTTGTTGCGTAAAGGACACTCTGTAAGGGGATAATTATCACAACTAAAAAATAACATCACGATAAAGAGGTAATGTCCCCCTAATTGGCTATTTACACCGTTCGAGGTCAGTCTCTGGCTTGAAGGAACTCCGTATAATTTAGTATATGAATTAAGCACAAGGGAGGGCGGGGAGGGGCAGTGTCAAATGAAAGCAATCTGATGTTTTCCGAGACACTAGTTTCTAAGAAATATGACATTTTGACATTTCTTTATGCATACGAGTCAGAATTTCTTCTTGGATTGTCCAAATCAAGATTTCAAAATTTGGCCAAGCGGTGATAAACTTCAACTTCAAGTATATCGATGATTTTATATTTGTCAAAGAAGCAGTTCCCTGTCGTTGATTTCACCCACAGGAACTAGTCATACAGGAGACCAGTGAGACCGCCTCGTCTATTTCATGTTTAGATCTTTGTGCATCATCTCTTAAGGATCTTTTTAATAGTATCAGTTGTCATTTAATTGTTGGTTTTTTAAAAGAAATAGAACTTATTGATTATTTTTGATTGTGTAGATAGTTGATTTTTATAATATTGGTAGTGTTTAATTAGTAACTTAGATGGTTAATGGCTGTTTCCTCAAAGGGGGTTGAAGTAGTGTAAAATTATTGTCCCCCTGAGAGGATATGTAAGACCACATCCTGAAAGTACGTTTATTCATACCACTGTTTTTAAACGTAGTATATTTGTTTTGTTTTAATTATGGCTTAATTGCGTACAATCGCCAGCAGCTGAAGGGATGGTGTAAATCGTGCTGGGGAGCCGTGCAGGTAGCAGAAGTATTGTAAGTCCCCACGGTCCCCAGTAAGGTGGCCTAACTTTGGTTGCTGGCGATCTCTAGCCCGTTTTTATAATGTATTGTTGAATAATAGGTTATTCTTTTGATTGTTCTAAACTAGTTTTACTTATAAACTGTAATATGCTAGTAACACGTCCCATTTTAATTCTGGAAACCCAAAAGTCCAGAAACTCTACGCTCTTTGCCCAGTCTCGGTTAAAGGTATTTACAAAATTAAACACGCCTTTTTCATGGGAACATACCAAGGAAGAAAAAATGAAAAAAAAATTGTTTAAAAACTCAATATTTAGACTATGTCGCCCATGGGCCTGCCCATGGGCGAAGTGTGGCCCATGGGCCTGCCCATGGGCGAAGTCTGGCCCATGGGTAGGCCCATGGGCAGGCCCATGGGCGAGAACATGTTCCTTTACTTAAAACTCATGATTTTGTTTCGCAAATACATTAAATGTATTTATTGAAGTATCATGACACAAAATTTAACTCATTTTAACTTAATTCAACGATTTTATAGCGATATTGTAATATTTCGCCCATGGGCGAGAAAAAGGTTTGGCCCATGGGTAGGCCCATGGGCAGGCCCATGGGCGAGAATATCTTCCTTTACTTAAAACTCATGTTTTTGTTTCGCAAATACATTTTATGTATTCATTCAAGTATCATGACACAAAATTAAACTCATTTTAACTTAATTCAACGATTTTATAGCGATATTGAAATATTTCGCCCATGGGCGAGAAAAAGGTTTGGCCCATGGGCAGGCCCATGGGCGAGAACATGTCTCTTTACTCAAAACTCATGTTTTTCGTTCGCAAATACATTAAATGTATTTATTCAAGTATCATGACACAAAATTTAACTAATTTTTACTTAATTCAACTATTTCACGGCGTTATTAAAATATTTCGCCCATGTTTTCGTCAGTCCCTTTCAAGCATCAACTAACTGTTTGCAAAGTATATTGTATCATGTGAAATATACTTTATATTATATCATTACATTACTATTTAAAAAGGGCTTTTGGTTGGATGTTTCCTTTAGTTCTACAAATTTCACCTGTTTTACATATTGTAGCGATCTTTAATGAACCCGGCCTTACCTCTCAAAACGTTTTGACAGTTTATCATACGAATTCATGTGCGTGTACTCAAATTCATTGGAGTTATTTTCCACAACATTAAATTTTAGTTAGTTTCTATTTCATTTCCCATTTTATGTCCCGTTGATACATCACACTGGGCAATTACGTGACACTAGGTATGCAATATACAGGTACGCGTGCGCGTATTTTAATGAAAAAAACTATTCGTCTTTTATTGCACAACGTTTGGCTGAATATCTTACATTCTAACGAAATCTCGAAATAATTTTTTAATTACATGCGGTTTCGAACTGACCAGTAGGAATTATGTTTCAATGCGATTGAGGAAAACGTGAGTGAATATTGTGACACTAAAGCAACTTTTAACTGCATTGTCACTTTTGGTATGAAAATGGTAACAGTTCAGAAAAAACAACAGCCTTCTTATGATAATTCTCATTAGTACGTTGTATCTAATTACAGTGTCGGCCTTATTTACAGGTGATTCTACAATACCTGCTCTCGGTCAATTACGATCTACCACACCACGCATGAATAAACAGTTATGCAGGTGTTGCTGTGGGCAAATACCTAGCCTGAAAATGTTGGTTTTTTTTAGGATACATGTTTTACAAATGTTCGTTGATATGTGGATATATTAAGCACAAAGACAAAAAAATGTTTATGAAAGATGAATTAGTGCCTTGATATATTCATCGAGATGTGTATCATCGTTTAATGGGGTCATTCAATAAACGTATGTTTGGAGGAGATATCAAAGGAGCCGCCCAATACACACAGTGTCGTCCGGTGAACTACCACCCCACCCTATCCATTAGAGTTATGTAATCGGTACACAAATATATTTGATGCAGTGTCAGTGTGGAAGGAGTTTGAATTACGTCCGCCACTTGCCACAGAAATCCTCAAAGTATAGAAACAATAAACAAGGTCAATCCGTACTAATTACCTAGTGACGCACGCAACAACGACTGTCAATAGGGAAAATGGTGAAAACAAATTGAAATAGATTTTAATAAAACATTATTGTACTAAATAACTCGCAAAAGCGGTGTCTAAAATTGTTTGACCGTGTTATGTGTGTTGTAAACTGACGAATAGCAAGTAATTGTCATGCTGTACGCATGGTTCCATATACAAATTCAGTTATACAACCGGTATGAAACTGAGAACTTAGATACCAAGTACAACCTGCATTCACACACGGAAGCAATATACTTGTGTGTATGCCCTCTCCTCTAAAAAATGTATCACTAAAGTATTTGCATTGTAATAAATATAGTAATGATAAAACTTGGTAATTTGGTAGGTCTCCGACAGATATGATTTTCAGTTTTTTTACACCTTTGATTGATACGGATTACGTACCTGTAGTCTAGTCACTGTATCTAATGTATCTGCTTGTTAGAAATTTCAAATGTCTTGTTATAGCACTGTTCCTAAAATACGACAGTTTCTTTTATCGGGTATAAATAGTTGATTCGTCTTGTCACGCAGTCATTTTTACTTGATCGAATGATTTCCACAAAAAATTACGGCAGAGAGTTTTGTATTTTATTATATTTTTAGAAGATTTTAGAAGATGCTTACATCACTGTATCTCAGAACGTAAAACTGATAACATTCAAACATGTAATTAGTACACAGTTAATTGTTACATATAATTTCCTGCATATTCCTTTTTGAACAAAAAGCCTACATGTATACTGATATCGGTGTCCACTGTTAAAAGGGTATTTGTGCAGTCAGCCAAGGTAAAAGGAGAGACAATAATAAGGTGATTAATTATAGTCTGTTGCAGAATATGCGGTATAAGTGTAGTCATTGATACATATACACATTACACATATACAGATGAAATACACGATATGATTACACGATATGAAAAAAATTAAGATACAGTTTCTATTAAAAATATTTATACGATTTTGGATTTAATTAGCATGTTTAAATTTTCAGGCCAACACGGCTGAGATACAGCATCGGCATACTTAACTGGAGTTGTTTTCTGCCGGTCGTAAGTTCATTGTTTGACTGAGCACACTCGTGTCGGGGTTGCGATATTTTCTTCTGTTTGTTGGCAGCCTGCCACCGGTCTGAATTTTGAGAAAGGTCTCAGCATGGGACTGTTAATTACTTCTTAATGATGTCTACAAGCTTACAAACTTGTAGATGTTGGGTGCGGTTAGGGCCAAACTTTTTCAGCTCAGAGTGTTAGTGGTCCTTGAACCCATAGTGTCAAACAGGTTCTGCACAAAACGTCCATCAGATTCTACTGTTCAGCAACATTGTCACTGAATTTCAGAACTCTGGCATGATATAATAATCAAGGATTTCGAAGGTGAACGAGGGGAAAGGCAGACGCACGTGGATTTACCCTCAGGTTATTATTGTCTGGAGTTCACATTTTGGGGCATTTCATATACTAATTGAACAGAGTTCACCTGCACATGTCCACTTTAGTGATACAGACTGTAACCAAAAATACAATGAGCCGTAGCTCTTAATCCCTTATAACAACGGTAACAACAACCAGGGTGAGGACACAGTAAGGTTAAACCGTGTCCAACAGACAATCTGAGGTGGCTATCTCCCATCAAGTCAGCTCTGTTTTTAAGCGCATAGTTATGTTTTTTTACATATTGAAATAAAAGGAATTTAAAAAATTATATCTAACAAACCTACACATTACCAAATACAAAACTTTATAACCCTTTCTAGACTTCGTTCCAATTAACCTGGATCATTCAACTCGCTCGCGAAGGTCGTATGCGACTTTAAAGTGAATACGTCTACAGTGTACAAGTAACTTTTAACTGTATCATATATACTCATGATAAGCAATTATTTTCGTTCCTAATTCGAATGAGCACATTCTAAGGCTAAATCTGCAAAAGGACAGATAAAATATTTCTTTGTACAATGCAAATGATACAAACGTAGCGGCTGATAATAGAGACAATGATTTAATAATCTGCAATATATCAAGTGTTCTCGTTCAATCTATTGTACATATTGAAGTGATTGTAAAGTTTCAAGGAGTACTAAAATGTTGTGGTATTATGAATGTATTTAGAATATGAATAGCGAAAAACAGTCACCATATCGGATGTACATGTATAACTTGTCTTCCAACACCACGCTTGTGCCGAGGCCCATGGTAATAAAACTAATCGGTCCCATAAAAGGAGCAAATAGTTTCGCAGATACTTCTTGCTATGGTTCACTCCTAATTGTCAGACGACCTAATCATCAGTCAGACCAGTCAAGTGTGACCAGCGTACCTGCCTGGATTTGGCTCCTAATTACTGAACTGCCCAATACTGTCATACTGTGGGCAGAGTAAGCGGCCTCGTTGAGTGATACAGACTAACCAGATTATGATTGTGTTTGTAAGTTGCGTTTAATCTGTGTCGGGTTGCAGCTGTTTTATAAGTCAAGACTAGGGGTAGTTTTTTCAATGAAACCTTTTTAGTTTGTTTTGCATTCATTTCATTAAATACATTGTTAGGTAGAATAATAACACGTTATATGGATTAAACATCTCCCTAATCTGAGTATAATCTCACATGTACTCTAAGTACCGTACTATATTACTTTGCGGAGACACTGAGTATAATTTTTTAGTTGGCATTGTATGCTGTCTGAATGACTTTACACAAATCCCTGCATTCAATAGACCCGTGAAGATCTTCAACAAACCATTCTTGGCGTAATAGGGCGACAGCGCTTGTCGTAAGAAGCGACTACCGGGATCGGGTGGTCAGGCTCGCTGACTTGGTTGATGCATGTCATCGTATCCCAATTGCGTGGATCGATGCACATGATGTCAATCACTGGATTGTCTGGTCCAGACTTGAGTATTTACAGACCGCCGTCATACAGCTGAAATATTGCTAAGTGTGGCGTTATACAACTAACAAACAAACAAAACACAAAAAGAGAAATTGTATGAGTACTAAAACTTGCAATAGATATGCGTACCCTACGTACACACATGAGTCCCATTCGACAGTCTACAACACACGAATAACTGTCAAACAAGTTTGGGTACCCCTTCTGTTCAGGCAAGTTATTTAGTTCGATAATTTTGTATTAAAATCCTTTTCAATTTGTTTTCATCCTTTTTCCCTATTCCATGCATGTTTATGTTGCTCCATCTTATTGCTCATGTTTCTAAGTATTGTAAAACACTTTAATGTTTCTCCTTCTTAATCTTACGTTATAACATTTCCGGTCATGGCCATCATCTAATACACAAGAGATGATACCAAGACATATTTTATTCGGTTTTATGGTCTATGCGGTCTTACAATTGATTTTATAAGTCATTAAATCTTATGTCTAGTAAATTTTTTCACAAACAGGGCTGTTAACTGATATAAGGAATGTAACATCCAGTTGAGGACTGAATACGACGTACGTTAGTCTGGTAACGACATTTCTACAATTAATATTTTGAATAAGCCGTTAATACGCCAGTTGTGACAGGGATGATGGTATGGTAGATGTAGCAGACATATTGACAGCCGTTGTTACGCGAGTCACTAGGTTATTAGTACGGCATTGGCCTTGTTGATTGGTACTATACTTTCTGTGGCCACTGGCGGACTGTGTACCGATTACATAACTCTTACTGACAGGGTAGGGTGGTAGTTCACGCGAAACGGACGACACTGTGTATATTGAGCGGCTCCTCTGATATCGCCTCACAACATACTTTTAATGAATGACCAATTAAACGATGATTCTCATCAGGATCGCGGAGAAAATACAAGCTTCGTTCGCGTTGAATATATATATCAAGGCACAAATTCATCTTTCATAAACTTTTTGTGTCTTGGTGCTTAATATATCCACATATCAACGAAAATATGTAATACATGTATCCACAAAAATATACATGTACAGGCTAGGTATTTGCCCACAGCAACACCTGCATAACTGTTTATTCAGGCGTGGTGTGGCAGATTGTAATTGACCGACAACAAGTACTGTAGAATCACCTGTAAATAAGGCCGACACTGTAATTAGACACAACGTACTAATGAGAATATGAGAATTATCATAAGAAGGCTGTTACGTTTTTCTTAACTATTACCATTTTCATACCAAAAGTGACAATGCAGTTAAAAGTTGCTTTAGTGTCACACTATTCACTCACGTTTTCCTCAATCGCATTGAAACATAATTCCTACTGGTCAGTTCGACACTGCTTGTAATTAAAAAATTATTTCGAGATTTCGTTAGAATGTAAGATATTCAGCCAAACGTTATGCAATAAAAGACGAATAGTTTTTTTCATTAAAATACGCGCACGCGTACCTGTATATTGCATACCTAGTGTCACGTAATTGCCCAGTGTGATGTATCAACGGGACATAAAATGGGAAATGAAATAGAAACTAACTAAAATTTAATGTTGTGGAAAATAACTCCAATGAATTTGAGTACACGCACATGAATTCGTATGATAAACTGTCAAAACGTTTTGAGAGGTAAGGCCGGGTTCATTAAAGATCGCTACAATATGTAAAACAGGTGAAATTTGTAGAACTAAAGGAAACATCCAACCAAAAGCCCTTTTTAAATAGTAATGTAATGATATAATATAAAGTATATTTCACATGATACAATATACTTTGCAAACAGTTAGTTGATGCTTGAAAGGGACTGACGAAAACATGGGCGAAATATTTTAATAACGCCGTAAAATAGTTGAATTAAGTAAAAATTAGTTAAATTTTGTGTCATGATACTTGAATAAATACATTTAATGTATTTGCGAACGAAAAACATGAGTTTTGAGTAAAGAGACATGTTCTCGCCCATGGGCCTGCCCATGGGCCAAACCTTTTTCTCGCCCATGGGCGAAATATTTCAATATCGCTATAAAATCGTTGAATTAAGTTAAAATGAGTTAAATTTTGTGTCATGATACTTGAATAAATACATTTAATGTATTTGCGAAACAAAATCATGAGTTTTAAGTAAAGGAACATATTCTCGCCCATGGGCCCAACCTTTTTCTCGCCGATGGGCGAAATATTTCAATATCGCTATAAAATCGTTGAATTAAGTTAAAATGAGTTTAACTTTGTGTCATGATACTTGAATGAATACATTAAATGTATTTGCGAAACAAAAACATGAGTTTTAAGTAAAGGAAGATATTCTCGCCCATGGGCCTGCCCATGGGCCTGCCCATGGGCCAAACCTTTTTCTCGCCCATGGGCGAAATATTTCAATATCGCTATAAAATCGTTGAATTAAGTTAAAATGAGTTAAATTTTGTGTCATGATACTTCAATAAATACATTTAATGTATTTGCGAAACAAAATCATGAGTTTTAAGAAAAGGAACATATTCTCGCCCATGGGCCTGCCCATGGGCCTGCCCATGGGCCAAACCTTTTTCTCGCCCATGGGCGAAATATTTCAATATCGCTATAAAATCGTTGAATTAAGTTAAAATGAGTTAAATTTTGTGTCATGATACTTGAATGAATACATTAAATGTATTTGCGAAACAAAAACATGAGTTTTAAGTAGAGGAAAATATTCTCGCCCATGGGCCTGCCCATGGGCCTACCCATGGGCCAGACTTCGCCCATGGGCAGGCCCATGGGCCACACTTCGCCCATGGGCAGGCCCATGGGCGACATAGTCTAAATATTGATTTTTTCAACAATTTTTTTTTCATTTTTTCTTCCTTGGTATGTTCCCATGAAAACGGCATGTTTAATTTTGTAAATACCTTTAACCGAGACTGGGCAAAGAGCGTAGAGTTTCTGGACTTTTGGGTTTCCAGAATTAAAATGGGACGTGTTTAGTTGTTATACTGTCCGTCGATGACAGGTTTTTTATTTTAATGTCAGTATTATAAATGTTCTCGTCACGATATGGCTGAAATATTGCCGATGTGACGTAAAGCTTTAACTCACTCAGTAGATCAGTGTGTAAAGGTTCAAACTGAGAAATCAGACCCACAACACTGTATGACAAGAGGGATGGAACGACTTCAACTAGTCAACTTATGTCGAGCAATATTCCAGTTTTCAAAGAGTGTCACACGTGTCTAGCTCAAAAGTCATGTTGCTACACCTTGGAGGCGGTCAGTAACTTTGAGGGCATTTGAAAAGTCTTAATTCCTTCAATCTATTTCCAGTGGAATCTGTTCCCGCGGATTTCCGAGACTAATTCAGGATAAACAAGACGGAATACAAGAAATTTAAGATAATTCCAGTTAAAAAAAAGGCAACAAAACCCTTTCCATATTCATAAGAAATGCCAAAAGTAGAGACGATTGAACGATTCCAACTATGTCATGAACATGTGTTTGTGAATCACTATCAAATAGTGATGATACCAGATAAAGGCAAGTCAATAGTTCACCTACAATAAATACGGGAATATTTGGTACAATTCAAAATAGGGAATTGCATCTGACTGATGCGTCAGTTTTAGAAATGTTTTTCAAAAGCCTTGAATGTTGTAATCTTAATCAAACAACTTCTGAGCAAGAGACGTATCACGCTGTGTGAAATCTTGGTAGAAAGAGCATGCTCGATGTACGTCAAAAGTTGAGAAATGTCAACACCCCAGGCTGGAACTTGAAGTCGTCCCTGTTGTCGTGACTCATTTACCAATTTGACGCATCAGTGCCCAAAAGTCTGATAGAATTCCCCATTTCGTCATGTGCCAAATTTTACAGTGTTTTTTTCCAGGTGAACAATTGACTTGCCAGGACATGTGTTTGTGACGGGTGCCACGGATGGGTATGATGCGCTCACCCTTTCCGAACACCTGATATCACGATTTGATGGAGACAAACACATGCTCATGTTGGTGTGTGAGTGAGTATTGTTTTACGCTGCTTTTAGCAACATTCCAGCAATATCTCGGCGGGGACACCAGAAATGGGCTTCACACATTGTACCAATGTGGGAAATTGAACATGATAATGCATACACGCGCGTACGACTGTGTTGATATGTTTTTTGATTTCGAGGACTACATACAATTGTCTCCACGTGTTAGCACGTAACTATTTTCTTGGACGATTATCTTGTCAAAATTCAATTATTTACAAACCACCGACGTATGACAAGAGTACTGCTATATTGTCTTTTACGCCCAATGGAATCTGTGACGTTTCATGTTCATATATTGTGGAGAGATGTGTAGTATACTTTGTGTGTTTGTTTGTTGTTCAACGTGAATATGGGAGTTTTATGACGCTTTTATCAATATTCCAGCATTCAAGAACCACCATCACGGTGAGGGAACCAGACACAGTTATCATCATGTGGAATCAAACCCGCGTCTTCGGCGTGACGAGCGAACGATTTAACCATGCAGATACCCCACCACCTCACATACTTACTTCATTGCAAATACAAAATACACTGTTTTAGTGACATGCAAGAACAGATACAAGTAACCAACCAACATCCTCAAAACGTCTAGATGTGTGAGTGAATCGTTTTAGTTGCATCTCCTTGGCCAGACGGCAAATGTTTCTGCCCTACGGGTATTCGTGTCTATTGCTTTAAGAGAATGGCGAGTGACATTTTCCCAATCGGCGTCTCGCGATGCTTCCACCTCATAACCCCAGTCATTAATTGAGGATTGAAACAGGCATTAAACACATCTTAGGCACATGTGTGCTCGACTCGCAAACAGCAACGCAAATCTGAATACCATTCCGAGACAAACATGTATGTGCACGAGGCTCCATAAAATGCTACTTACGTGCGCTCCATGTTGACAAGGAACGGACAGGGCTTGAGACTTGTAGTAAATCCATCCCATAACATTAGTGGTGACATAGTGATTTCGACGTGTTAACGGGTAGGAAAGGACATCGAAACCAATCTGTCTTAGAGTGTAATTGACCATAAGTCCACTTAATAATGAACGGTCTGTTAAGCAGTTCGCTTTAAAAAAAAGACAGGCAAGTTGCGGCCTGAAGAAAGGACGAAGTGAAAATGATTTTTTTTAAACCAAGCTTTATGTGCGAATAATTTCTCGGAAATACTGAAATACACTTTTGTCCGATGAAAATTCGTCTTTTCAATCAAGTCTGTCGCTCATAATACGCAGGGATTGACGTTCTTAATCGCATTGTCAGGATCTATTTGCATCCATTCCGTTTGGCCCGAAGCTATGGGGCTCCAGACTCCAATAATCCAACAACTGTGAAAGGCTTTAAAATTATGTATGGTGCAGCGGACATCGACACATGTTAATACCATAGCTTGCAGTGATGTAACGCGTAGGTTAGACACGGTCCTTCCACCTGGATCCGGTGGCCAGGCTAGGTAGCTTGGTTGTTTGTGTGTCATCGTAGGACGCTGGTCATAATATCTACGACAGGGTCAGATTCTGTTATTTAAAGGCCGTCGCTGGAATATTGGTGACTATGGTGTAAATCTTATCACAAAGAATCTATTGGTCAGTCAAAGTCTTATAGAAACCTATCAGTTTGCCTGCCTGTATGCTTATCAGGATATTTCACACGTCACGTCACAACAGACCATGATCGTACTTCGAATTACCATGAAAAGAGTCTTGTTAACTAGTTATGAGAAATCCGTGGCACTGGCGGGGCGTGTATGACATTTAATGGATGCACATAGTGTCAGAGAACGGTGGAATCAATATATGTTTGTGAAATTCGAAATACATGACGCGTCAGCAAATAATTGATCTTCTTAGTATGATTCAATATTCATGTTTTTATTATTTGAAGAATATGCACATAATGGTAAAATGTTGTCATGTTTGGTCTGTCAAATAGCCTGTATTGCATATATTTTGGGTCTTGTGACACATTATTGAAGATGGAATTGTTGATAAGGTACACATTCACGAAAGAGAAAACTGATCAAGGGAAATTCAGTCAGGAAGCAAAATCAGATTCCAAGTAACCTACTTGCAAGGAAATCAGAAAATAGATCCGCAATGCGCACGTGTCTATTCACGAAATAAATAGTAGTCTGCGCGTAAAACATGGGATACAATAGTTCATGTAATACTGACCCTAAAGACAAAAACAATTATCTTATTACACACATCAATTATTATATCTAATAATTGTCCATAGAAGTAATAAGTGAAATAGAACTATTTTCTATAACACAACGAAATACGTTTTTATCTCAACAAGCTATGAGAAAGCTATTATTTATTAAATCTGCTTTTTTGCAAACATTTTTCTTCAGGCAATCTCGCAGCTGTTAATGTGGTCCGTGCAATATTGGTTTAGTTAAAAGAGTGCAGTCACATCCCATCTACATGATTCCACTGGGCATTGGTTCCTACCATAGAGACAGATGTACCCATTAAGTTTAACCTTGACCTGCTCAGCATGAACCTGAGCGGGAGATTACATTTCTCCTGGTCGCAATCATCCGAGAATTAGCGTGATAACGCCATGCGTGGTATATCGTGACAGTGCGTAATGCCCAAGGAAATTTGATTCCCAGCAAGTAGCAGTGTTTTACGCAGGATTTGAGGATGACCTTTCAAGTGATTAATATAAACAAGTAAAATGGTATCAGTCAGTGATCCCGGGTTTCCGGATCGGACGTGGCTGACGATGACGTCAAATTGTTATCAGGCTGTTTGTAAAAAGCTAAAAAAGTGTATCGTTACGACGCAACGGATGCCCCACTGGTGCACTCTATCCAGATTGAGAAATAGATAAGAGCCAAAAAGACAAATCGTGTGTGAACTACGATTTCTGACTGATATTAATTTACACTTATGACGAGGGGGTGAGTGAATGGTTACAGACATAGTTAGCGTATGACACCACCACATGAACGGTAGAGATAACTCGATAGGCGAACCAAGTCGTTGAGTACGATGACAAACAATCGGACTTGTCACACATTATAACAGCCTGATCTCCATGTTATCGAAACAGTAACACGAGCAATGAGTACTGGGGCCCAACTGTCATCACTTCCAAATCCCATATATATCCGTCAGGAATATACATGCCGGAATTATGACATGAAAAGATATAAATGTCATTGCACATCTAAATATCGTTTTCTGTGGCGCTGACACACCGTGAAACATAATCAGAGTGAATAGTCGTACGTTTCTGGCACACCCAAGGGTCGCAACACCCGTCATAGACGACTGGAGAAGCCATGCTCCCTCAGATAAGATACGAGAATGTATATGATCATGTGCGTTTCTGCAATGTTATTGATTGAATATCCTTATACTTCAGCTGTATCGGTACTCGAACTGTATGACAGTCAGGAACACCATTAATTGGCTTCACACACTGTACCAGTGTTGGGATTCGAACCAGCGTCATTCCTGAGTGGCAAACACTTTCAATACGAGATTACCCTACCGACGAATACTATCGATTCCATCCCAGAACAAAACAGACTTCATTTAAGCCATCTCTCCAAACATAGGATTTTGTTTTAAATCAACAAATAGGTAACTGCTAAAGTTTCAATCGTCAATTTTGATAATGCACAAACTGAATTGTTTGAATCTGGCATGCTGCTGTGCTTACGTGTGGATATATTGACATTTGTATAAAGTGAAGTTAACGCTCAGAAACGTATTAATGCAATCCGGAGGAAACCACTGGGAATCCCCCAGCATGAATACAATACAGAAGCGTTGTTTCTGATCAAATAGACATATTAATCTTGAACTCGCAAACTCCAACATTCATACAGTTTGATCCACACTTTATTAAGGTTGATTGATACCCTAATGAACGCACACAATGTGAAAGTAAATTCACCTGTGTTTGATGAGTCATCTTTGACAATTTGGCTTGCTTCAGTCCAGTGATTTTCTGAAAATTGACTTTGACGCTGGGGTACCCTACCCCTTTGCAAATTAACAAAAGTGAGTGCAGAATGGTCATTAATATTTCGACACCAAGGGGTCAATCAGATGAAATGAAGTCCACACGGGTCACCACCTCTAATGTTCTGTTAACCAGACATACTATTAAATGCGTATTCGCATTCTATAAGGTTTTCATTTTAAGCTGAGATGCCGAGAGGAAGCAACAATCCATGACGTGGAAAGACTTTGTCTTCCCAAATAAATATTTTAAAGTAAGCCAATCCACTAGGAAAGTTATGACCACCTTCTTTTGGGACACAAACAGCATAATATACATCGATTATTTACAAAGGGGAATAAGTATGAATAGTGAATATCATGCCAACTTATTGCCATGATTGAGTCTCTAAAAAGTAATTGTCGCGGCAAACATTGCGGTGAGTTTTCTCCTTCTTCGGGACAATTCTCCAGTTCAAATTCAGCGTTTGAAATGTTTCATGTTTTGAAATAATATACCCACTGATAAGATACGACCGCTATATAATTTTATTTGTCTTAAAATCGTAACATCTTTAAAAAGTAATTTGATTATGTGACCATTATTTCATGCAACCAAATAATTTGAATTTGTAGTTCTTCGAGCATCATAGTTTCGTTCGTGGCGAATTTTAGACCCTCAAGAACTGTGGCGCTTGCCGAAATGAAATAAAACGTCACATTACCTGCATCATTGGAGTGGTGCAAGGAATATAGGAACTGAACTGTTGAGGTAAATATGTATGTATTATGCCGTTTGTTTGTATATGTGAACATGGTAACCGATACGTTATTCTCTGACGTTGACGTTGATCTGACGTTGAAGTACTTTTCTTTAGAAGAAAAAAACCCTTTATTATATCTTCAACTGTGACGTGTTTGGTTGCCAAGAAAGATGTGATGTGACTGAAATAAAACAGTCCAAGTACAACAGTGATTTCTGTAAGAAATCATTGGTCATAACATACAATGTAATTTTGTCAGGAAATGTATCCATGTCGACGGAAACGCGGGCATTCTTTTGCTTCTGTGTTTATAAAACATAAAGCTCTGGAACATCATCTAGCGAATTACAAAACACCGACGAACAGATTCAAAAAGCTTAACTTTAAAAAAATAATGAAATAATATGGCATTTTCTTCTTCTCGGGGTATCCAAACAATACAATTTATTTTATTTTATTAAAAGGTTTCAGACATTCAGACATAGTTACAATTGGAGAACATATAATTGTCACCTTATCAAGGGTATTATTCAGATGTTTGATATCACAAACTGACAGGCACGTAACGAAACTATTTGGTAAATAGATATCCAACCTGTTTGAATCGCTGACGTTATGCTTGGCCACTCATGTGGGTGAACTGACAGGTGGCGAAAGGTTTATTTTGTTCTGAACATTGCTTAAAAACTCATATCTGGAACACACATCTATTTTCGCGAATACCTGGTATCATCACTCTATGATACAGTTGGAATCGTACAATTTATCCTGCTTTAAGCAAATATTTCTTATTTGAAATGTTCACTGCTCTTTTGCCTTTTACGCCTTGTAGCCGTCTCTTATAATTTATGCGTGACCCTAAGGTCAAACTCCAAAACGAGGCTATCCCCGCAAGCTGTCAAAACGGCACCGGAGCATTGCTGTGTCCTAGATTGCGTTTCCGATGCGAGCTGCGACAAATCTTAAAGTTTTCATCATTGTTCCGGCCAATTTACCTTTGCGGAAACGATGACTGGTAGACTTCCGACAAGTTAAGGGAAAATTGTTCAAATTTTCATTTGGCAAAACTGATGAGCGAATATCGCCTGTCGACTATTTGTTTGTGTGTTTGTTGTTTAACGCCGCACTCAGCAATATTCCAGCTATATGACGGCGGTCTGTAAATAATCGTGTCTTGACCAGACAATCCAGTGATTGACATCATGAGCATCGATCATCGCAATTGGGATATATATATATATATATATATATATATATATATAGAGAGAGAGAGAGAGAGAGAGAGAGAGGTTATCACGCGAGTGTGTTTGGGAATAGTAAATATCCTGCATTAGGAATTAACATTGTATTTAGCGAGCCTTGGCGAGCTAAATACATAGTGTTTATTCCTAATACAGGATATTTACCATTCCCAAACACACAAGCGCGATAACCACTTTATCATATAATGTCATTCTTTAATTCTGTGCTTCAAAATCGCTTTCCCTCTCTCACAAACATTACCGAAACATTGCGAGTTTTCCTGGAATGCGCGCATTAATATTTATTACGTCACAGGGTAAGTGATGTGTCAGTCGGACAGTGACAGTAGCCAATATAGTTCCAACTGAAATCTGTTTCTTATACAGTGGCCAAGCAATATATACGCAAAACAACAATTGTTTTTATTTGCCTCTCGCGCCAATCCATCAATCTGTCTGCTAGAGTAACTGCCCTTTGTCAAAGGGAAGCTACTCTAACCCTAGTCTCTGAGACGTCACTGCCACGGTCAGACGTTGTTGACAGTCGGTCAGTCCTGTCAAAACGTTAAGAAGTGTAGTCAGATGTACACACAGCGACAAAACGGAACAAGGTAACAATTCAAACATATTTCGGCCAAATCCAACTTTTTTAATTTGTGGAGAAGGTTTCAAGCCGTAGAGGTCTACAAGCACATATATGGCTACTCATCCCGCATGGCTAGGCCTCGTGCCCTCGCAAAATTGTTTCGAAATTTATATCTCCAAAGTTGCCAAAACTTATAAAATGCCACGTTACAGTTAGACTCTGATTTTAAGTATATTAGACTGTTCTTTTGATGATGATAGCAATCATCCCTGTAGTTTATCCAGATTCCCGATGGTTATTCTGACTCGATCGCCGAATGACGAGGGCGACGCCATGTTTGTTTATAAACAGTGAAAATAGTCCCTACTTGACCTTTGACATTTGCATCTCTATCCGCATATGACCCCAACGGATATCGTTTTTATCCGTTGGCATTATCCTGCCGAAAAACCTACCCATTATATGATAAGAGTTCATACACACATACCAAAATGTAAATAGCGATAAAATTCGAAAGCGACATTGCGTCTCTGAAAAATGTCAACTTCAAAGGCAGTCTTGAAGAAGCAAGTCTGTGACTTAAAAGTGCATAAATTCCAACTATGATTGAATCTTGTCAATGGTATTATTGTTCATATAGGAAGTTGTCATGATTAGTGCAGGGGCTTTCAATTTTTCATATATAGAAATATATGGCTATTCTTAATATAAAACGACTTAAAACCAACGTATTCATGGAAATGATATGGGATAACACATTAGTCACTGTATATCTGGTTAGGAAATAAATAACATAATCCTGGTGTGTGTTTATGATAAGAGGCATCAAACATCAAACGCCGTATACACACAAGGTTTTTAACACGGACTATTCATGAACATAAACGAAGGTTTAGTTTCACAGTAATATAAGGCTTTGTCGCCTTTCTTGGAGAAACCCATCAAATACGAATATTTAAATTATTAATAAGAAAGAAAAAGTTAGAACAAAATTTTGTGGATACTTCTCCTTATTTAAAATGTGTTCTTGTGTGTAAGTATTATGTAAGCACACTGATTCTGCAAATCAATCACCTATTCACAGTCCCCGTGAAGATTCCGGGGTAGAATAGGTCTTCAGCAACCCATGCTTGCCGTAAAAGGCGACTATGCTTGTCGTAAAAGGCGACTAACGGGATCGGGTGGTCAGGCTCGCTGACTTGGTTAATGCATGTCATCGATCCCAATTACGTGGATCGATGTTCATGATATCAATCACTGGATTGTCTGGTCCAGACTCGATTATTTACAGACCGCCGTCATATAGCTGTAATATTGATGAGTGCGTCGTTAAACAACAAACAAACCAAACCAAACCTATTCACAGCTCTATGCATGTTTTAGAGAGACAAATATGCATGTGGTTCGTAGCACATGTAGATTTATCTCTCTATAATTAACTGCTGGACGGCCAGTCAAACACAAATGGCCTGAAAACATTGATCGTAGGTTGTATAAATATATCAAAACCTAGATTTGCGAGGGTCCACTGTTAACAGGTTTGAATCACCCTCTCTGGGAGCGTAACATGATTATAGAAATAGATCATCGGAACAACATGCCAGACGGGAGTGGTTTACGATTCTGTTTCCTTTCATCCCAACCCCGTGGTATCTTGTCACATAATGTGTTTTATTGCTCTTCCTGTGGCCTTGGAACTGCCGCTAGAACGTAAAAATCAAATCGAGTAATTTCTTTGTGGAAGCCATTTCCAATTATCAACAGAAGTAATGAACAAATTGTACATCAACTCAGAAAAGAGGTGTACCCCCAGGGGGAAACTGGGAACCGATACAGAAACGATGACGATGAAATATGGTTTCACGTCCGCTATTAAGATATAACAGCCATGTGGTTCCCCATTAGTAAATCTTGACAAACATTAAAACATGATTTTCTTAAATCCAGTTATCTCTTCAAGGAATAAGATAGAACTTTATAAGCTAACAAAGCATTATCACGAATGGGGTTCGCTGTTAATGCATTTCTATATGTGAAAACACGTATTATACGCTTAATTTCAGTGATGTTTGTCTTTGAATGGTAAAGAGTATCAGAACACTTATGCGGCAACGTGCTGGTCACTGTAACATGATAATGCCCTCACATTGCTTTAACGATGGGCCTCTGTACTGTGTCTGTCAACTCGGTGATTTGAAATAGCGCCCCATGCGCCAACTGATGATATTGGTCAATGACGTCCAGGGCAGACAAATGGAAGAAACCGACAGCTTGCAGGTGGAGGGTTTATCGAGCACTATGGTAAAGTGAAACGGTGCTTATCCCTAATTTAGGCCGTGGAATTTCAGTCATTGCCCTTTTAGTCGATCTACAGATGGCTCCAAAACCTTTTACTTGTATCATATATTCCCGTGTCGTTTCAGGCAAACAATAATATGTTAATGACTAGCCGTTGCATGCTTCTATGATGGATGGGATACACGTGGTGCTGAAAGCTGCATACAAAAATAAATCACTCACTCACGCTTGTGTTCCCACCAAGCTAATGCTGGAATATTGCTAAAGGTGTCGGAAAACCATACTCACTTACTCATTATAGAAGTAAACGTCAATGACCTTCATCATTTCGTTTTTCTCCACCCACTTTAAACTGACGTGATAAAGCTAAAATATGATGAAAAAACAGTGACTTTCCAATCTCACTATCTACTATCCGTAAACACATTAAACACACATCAACACAAAGAGGACTCTCGGTTTGGCATTTAGTTCTTCACACATTAATGTTGCTGAAAGCTTGTCGTTGTTGGAATCGTTGGAGGATCTCCGCTGTTTGTGTTGGTTTTCTTGTTATTCATTGATGGAAATAGACAACGTTTCTTTGGGGAACCAAAATATCAAGACGATAAAAAATGAAATGTTCAATTTTGTTCTATTTTCTTGAGTAGGTTATTTTTATTCGTACTTCTGACGAAAAAATGTCAGTCGTTAATTCACATTTAGGGAACAAAAATGACATTGATCCCTATCATGGTCTTATTGATGGGGCTGAGGTCGCTGTGTACTGCGCAATTGTGGAAAGTAGAATTATGTTCTATTGTACTGAATGACAAGGAAAATGATAGATCGAAAAAGTCAAATCGTTTTCGATTCAGCTGCGCTGATTTTCCACCACGCAAGAGGGGTCTTTCTTCTTGAATTTCCTCAACGACAAGGCCTTCTAACTTTGATCACGTGTCAGTGGCCTGACAACATGTATTTCAAGGTCAGTTTTTATTAATGTGTTATTCTGGTATCACACCGTTGGAACACCGTTGGAAAACCTTTGGAACTCAAACCCAAAGACAATAAACTATATATGAAATAAAACTGTGGTAATCCTTCGTGACTGTTGTCAGTATAATACGGGCGGAGAATGACAGGACGTTGATGTTTACTGCTTTTATGAGTGAATGAGTGAGGTTTGTTTCACAGAACCTTTATCAATATTCCAACAATGTCTCGGCAGCGAAGAAATTTTGCTTTTACTCATGTGGGGAATTGAACCCAGAGCTTCTAGCATCTTAACAACTGTCCACTTCGGACAGATATCTAACGAAGCAAGATGTTACAAATAACGGAAACTACCAAGAAACCATTCTTCGGGAGGTGTTGCTTTAACATATTGATTTTAACTAAATACATGTATTCAAAAATTCACACGTGAGTGGAGAGTTTGCACATGTCTTCTATTGAAAGAAAGGTGTTTGTAAACACGGAATAGCTGGAGTTGTCATCTGCACATTTTCAAACTTATTGCACAAACACTAAGATCACTTTCACATCTGCTAAAATGTCTTTCATTGAATATATACATATTTATGGCAAAATGATTCTCAGTTTCTCCTTTTATTCTCTCAGCCAGTTTATTTTGCCCGACTTAAAGCGTACGCATGAATGTGACAGCATTACAAATTAGTAGCCAAACATTCTCCATAGAAGAGATGAATCTGTTACACCTTTGTGCGAAACATGGAATAAATTCACGCCGCAAATTACTGAAATAGATGAATATGGAAAATGCAAATGAATGCTTCAAGCATTTCATTTTCAAATAGTGAACAATTAAAAAAAACATAACGCATTGGGTGACAGAAACAAACTGGCGTCATTCATTTGTTTTACTCAAACACCCGAGGATAAATGGAGATGACTGAGGCGGCCGCTGATGTCTTATTCAGCACTAACACACTGGCAGGTGCTTAATCCCATGAGGGGCACGGGCGGACCAGTCGTGTAAGGTCCAGAAATTCGCTATGCACTGTTTGCTTTATCAAGATTCAAATATATACAAAAATTAAAATTATAATAGCGGAAACCCATCCAGAGGAATTTGTCTCTTTTAAAAAAATTCAACGTAATAGACTCAATATGAGATTACTTTTAAAATCATCCCTTTAATTATAGAAAAGCCCCAGAGCAGTAGAGCGTGTAGGATTCTGGTGTTTTCATCCAAATAATGCTTTCACAGTCGCCAAAGCTCCCCAATTTGATATTTTTTATGACGTTCACTAAATCCTTAAATTTCCAAAATACTTGGAATGACCATGCCACAATTTGTAATGAATAATGAATAATCACAGAGAACATGACCAATGTCTCCCTTCAAATGTCGAATTACAAAACAGTATTTTCAGTTTCATGGTTTTTTGTTTTTGATCCGTGGTCCACATAATATCTCCTCCATTGCACATGAGCCAGAGATAAGTCCGTCGTAAATCACTCATTTTAAAGGCGGTGGATGGTAATCCTTTGTATTCCTTAAACTTGATTTTGATAAAACATCAACAATGATTCCTCGTTTGTTCTAAAATACAATTGTATAACGGTTTCGTTTGATGACATTTCAATTTTTGCATGCAAATCTGTGTCGCTACATAACACTTCAAAGAGACTTCATCAGAGTGCTGAAAGCGTCCTCTAAACTGGCCAGCTTCTAACATCAGATGCATTAATTTATCAATGCATATATTCATTAATATGTATACATTATATATGTATACATTGTTTATGTAAGTAATTTGGATGCATATAAATAAGATACAGCAGTTTGATGTATGTTATGTTGATGGTGTACAATGCATATAATATGTACATCAGTTTGATGTATATAATGCTATGTGTCTGAAAACACGAGGCAATAATGACACCTTCGTTACCAACGCATTTCCCAATATGGTGTTTGTGTGGTGGGGATAGGTGAAAATGGGTTTAATCATTGCAATAAAATAGCGCCGTGCATGCACGTGTGTGTGTGTGTGTGTGTGTGTGTGTGTGTGTGTGTGTGTGTGTGTGTGTGTTTTGTGTGTGTGTCGATTTATAGTGATTGCCCATTGAGATAACATGCCGCAAGTTAACATCAATATGAGTATACTGACTCCGTGCCTACCGGTCCTTGTTTTAACCCCTTAATGCCGAGCGCCAGGCAGGGAACAGCAAGTACCATGCATTATTTAACGTCTTTTGTTACGACGCGGCCGGGGATCGACCCCTGTGTGTGTGCGCGCTCGTGCGATTGTGTGCGGTGTGTGTGTTTGTGTTGCTTAGCGCCGCACTAAGCAATATGCCAGCTTTATGTCGGCGGCTTTGTAAAAAGTCGTGTCGCACCGATGCTATTGTGAGTAACGATCCACGCCATCTGAATAAGATGACATGAATTCAACCGATCCTGACCACCCGATCCGCTTGGTCGCCTCTAACGGTTGATGGGGATTGGATGGGGGTCAATTCTAATCGGAAATCCAAAAACTGAAAGTCATAAAAGAAGGTCAACTTTGTATAGGTGCTGTCGGATTATATTTGTAGTCGTGATTGCTGATGAAATCACTTTAATCAGCACCAACAGATAGTTAAACATCGGAGATCAAAGAAATACAAAACGTCAATGCCAGGAAATAACCTGTATCGATCATCCGTACAATTTGATTCCGTTTGGCGCAAAAGCAATACTGCGGTGAAAATTATACGATTGGATCACTTACAACCTGGTGTTCGCAAAGCTTCTGTTCTGTCGAATGAGATATTGTTGCGAGAATTGGTTGTTCTGTGACGAAAATACACAAACAACATCATATGTTTGTGAGGTTTTAGACTTTTACAAAAGGAGTGTATGTGTGAAAACAGATATCACTTAGTAATTAATTCCAGGTACTTGAGTGAAACAAGGTGATTGTACAAAACCGATGCCTCCTTTTACATGTAGATGTATTTATCAATAAGAAGGTGAATATGCTTATCCAATTATGCATCACTGATCCTAAACACTTTCATACATGTTTTTGCAGATTATGCACTCCTCTTTATAAAATGATATATTTGACTCTAAATTATAAAGTATAATAAGTGTACAACAATTCCATCACATTCATGCATATCTACTACCTTTGGTGTGCCAATACAGCATCTATTTCCCATAGAATTGCCACTAAAGTTGAAAGATTATCTGTAGGCAAATGTTGTCGTTTTGCCTATCTGTAGATTTTACCCCACTGTCTAAAAGACAAGTTTCAGCTTGAGCCATTATTGACTGTTTCCAATAAATTAGCCCATCCGAGTACTCCATTTAGGTTTTCGTGTATCGACTCTCCGACCAGATATAAATGTTGGGCAAAACGTTTTACTCAGAGGTGGTTTACAATTATTCTATTTCCTTTCACCCCAACCCCGTAGTATCTTGTATCAAATGATATTTTATGTTTCTCTCCTTGTGGCCTTGGAACTGCCTCCGGAATGTAAAAATCAAATCGGAAACATATTTTTAACATACAGTTAAGAACAAATTGTAAATCAATTCAGAAAAGAAGTCTACCCTTGGGCAAAAAATGGGAACCGACATAGTATTGATCGAGTTGAAGATGAAATATGATTTCTAGTATGCAATTAAAATTATAACAATCAGTTCCATATTAGCAAAACTTGACAAATATTAAAACATATGACGTTTTGAATCCAATTACCCTTCTGTTACAAGAGTTATCTGTTATGATAAAATCGTTTTCAGATTGAAGCGGGAAAGATGGCGTCTTTCCACTGTTCTTCTCTAACGAGTAACATAGCACGTGGTCTGGGCAAAGCATTGTCTCGAATAGAGCTCGCTGTTAAATCGTGCGTATATGTAAAAGAAAACAAATGTATTAGATACTTAATCATATCGTGACGGCGAAGCTTGTCTTTGGTTGGTTCCCAAGAGACTTGCTGATATTAATGTGGTTTTGTGTTCATACGCTGGAAGTGTTTCCCCTTGTGTTTTTTCTTTTCAGATTACTCAATGGGATAGTTAAGACTTATGTCAATTTACCCAATAGTGTTCTCCATGGAACTGCTTTTCAGGGTATTCTTACTGTTTCCCTTGATTTACTTAATCTTTAACTGGACATAGGTAATAATTAAGATTCTTACCTGCCACCGGAATATAAAAATCAAATCGGAAACATATTTTGTGGAAGCCATTTTCTATTATCAACAGAATTTAAGAACAAGTTGTAAATCAATTCAGAAAAGAAGTCTACCCTCGGGGGAACATGGTAACTGACATAGTATTAATCGAGTTAAAGATGAAATATGATTGCTAGTATGCAATTAAAATTATAACAATCAGTTCCGTATTAGCAAATCTTGACACATATTATAACATATGACGTCTTGAATCCAATAACCCCTTGATTTACTTAATCTACAACTGGACATAGGTAATAACTATGATTCCAATCAAACGTCTAATTGTATGAGTTCTTTAACCACAAAACTGTTGCATGACATTTCTGCCGCACAAATTTAAGTGAATGTTTCAAATATTAATTTTGTCAAAGCTCTCACAGTGCATTTTCGCTTTAGTTCTTTTTGATGCAATGATCGACTCAGAACTATTTGTTACTATAAAACCTTTTTGATTTCATTGCTGCTACTAAAAGCAGCCTTTTAGGTATTACTGACTATTTGAGAAGTACAGGTATCTGGTACCTGCATATGGTTGCAGTACTAAGCAAGAACACTAACGATACTCTAGAACAGTTTCTTAAAATACCGGACCGTGTGAGTTTGATAATGCCCTCATTTTGCCTAATGATAAGCCACTATTAAGCTAAATGTGGTACTGACGCAATTGTAAAAATTCCCGACTGTATGCTAAGCATATGTTTATAAATCACTATCAAAGGTGAGCTTATCCTGCCCCACAATCGGTGGCGCCCGTCACAAACACACGAAAAGGCAAATCAATTGTTCACCTTAAAAAAACACCAAAAAAAACACAGTCAAAAAGGGTTTTGCATCGGACCTTATCTTTGTCACTGATGCGTCAGATTTGGAACTGGCACGCTGAAGACAGTGTCTATTCCCCATACATGATATATACTAACTCAAAACACACTTGCGTGATACCCTCTATTGATACTTAATAGGTACGCTACACTATTGACATAGGTATTAGGTATACTATACTATGTATGTCGATATTGCTGCATTACAAGGTGATATGGAGGTACGGAAAATAGAGACTATACACTATTTTGTATTGGAGTTCTAACTTATATTGTGTATAATAACTGCTTTAATTTTCAATTACTGTACTAATTGTATTATTTGCCTATTAGGTGAAACTATGAAACATGTTCCCCATGTTCCTCAAAATTAACAGCGCAGCAGTAGAAATTATTTATATCATTTAAGTATATCGTTGTGCAAAGACAAATGAAATCTCTCAAGATCAAATGTCTTCTTAAGAAATGCATACGAGCAAATTCACTCAAAGATAACACCATGTAGTGCCTTAAATTGTTATATAATTGTCTTTAAAGACATTTATGTCTACTTAGAGGACACTTTCCAACCAATCATGTCCAAACCAGGTGACAGATTTAGTCACCAAGGAGTACAAACACATTCGCTTTGTGATGGAATATGCCAAAGAACAAATGCACGAAATTACAAAGGGTCCCACGAGAGAGCTGGGATGACAGCTACGGGGATCACAGACACAAGAACATATGCATGGTTCAATGTATGTGGCAAGCTACTCAGCACCCAACATTGAAACTGAAAAAACATTCGTGAGGGAAGAGTTAATTTGGACAAAAGTGGATCAGATACTAGTACTTTTCTTTCTGTAATGATTTTGATTTCTGGTTTACTTTCAATAGCCTGCAAAGAAAAGCATGTAACAACCCTGACAAAAGCGTCAAAACCCTTTCCATAATCACAAAAAACAACAATTTGTGCCAAAAGCAGAGTCCAATGTACGATTCCATACACACCAATTTGAGGAAGATATTTCGCAGAAGGTTATCACAATTCTAGCTAGTTGCCAAAGGTTGACTACATATTAACTACAGTATGCCGATGACATGCTATTAGTTTATAGTTTGTATGCAGCATCAATATGTGGCAAATCAATTCTACATCAGAAACAGTCAAGAATATGGAAAACAACATTAATAATCAATTTCATGTGTTAAGGACTTTGGACACACAATTAATGTTCTGCGTTCTATCGCATGTCTCAATTCAACGGACCTACGGTGTATAATAAGAAATTGTGTTTGCATGTGGTTATATTTGGAAATACCCCGTTTACGTGCCGGATGATTCAATTTGAAACAGGAGAAGCTTTAGTTCAGGGATATGCATTATTGTGTAAAGAGCATCGTGTTGCCCACGTTGTGTACGAAGGTGAGAAGTCCCCGATGGAGGTGACATGGACCCTTATAATGAGGAGCTACATGTACGCGCAGCTGGCTAATGGTTAAATATATACTCCTCAGACGAAGTAAAAAAACATCACATTTTAAGTATTTTAGTTAATCTCTCATGCCACAGTGTATATACAATGGCTATTGCTTACATCCCTATTACGGATATAGTTAGATGACCCAACGACCGGACGAATCGTCGTTATTTGGTCTAAACTGTACATGACACATGCTGTACAAAGGTTGACACAAATCCCCGTTGAGGAGACAGGACTTCCAATTGCAATGTTGATTAAAAAAACAAAAAACCCTTTCCATATTCATGAGAAATCTCTGCTAAAAGGAGAGTAGATTTACGATTGTGACTACATCATTAGCTTATGGATCACTGTCAACTAGTGATGACATCGAACAGGTGCAGACGGGATGTATTCAGTTGGATCATTTGTCAGTGAGTGTTTTCCGGAAGGTTCTGTCAAGCCTTGTTGAATAATACCAAAATGTGACACCAGTTGGACATTGGTTTCGGGGACTCGGTCAATGCGTTCTTGAAATAATCTAACTTTTATTCTTAATGAGCGAAGGAGTAATGTATAATTTGGTTAACAAATTGTAAGTTTTCATGGGGACAGTGTCCTTCTGCTGTGTCAAAGACAGATCATGGTATATTACATGATCTTAAACATGTTTCATGCAAAGTACTAATTCAAACTTTTATATTGAACATACATGTATCTGTAGAACATATCTAGTGAGTGAGTGAGTGAGTGAATTTGGTTTAACGCCGCTTTTAAGAGTATTCCAGTTATATCACGGTGTGTCAGCTTAATGTGGGAGGAAAGCCCGAAGTGATGCAGTCCTCAGACGTTTACCACTTCGGTGAAATCCACGAGCACGTTTATGGTGCTTACAAACCTAGAAACATAATCGGGGCGAAGCGGGATTCGAACTCACAATCATAGATTTCTGGCGTGCCCAAGGAACGCAACTCTGCATAGCGATATTTTCAACACACCGGTACGTTTTGTACATAGTGTAATTATATTGACCTAGCTGATGAATACCTGTATAAATTTTTTAAAGTGACTATTTCAACGAGAATGGGAATTCTTAAATACCTTTACATTTTTTAAAGTTTATTTTCCCGAACACCGGGTGTCATCACTAGTTGTTTATGATTTAGAAACACATGCTCATGATATTGTAAAAGTGCAAACCATTTCAGTACTTTGATTTAAAACTACATTCATCAAAAATACCTAATTGTTTCAATATGTTTCCAAATGTTAAGTAATAACTACAAAACCTGACTGCCATGGTCAATCAGAGAGACGGACCCAGATCACGGACAGAAGCCGTCCTACCTACTGCCTTTGTGCAAGTGACAGAGCGGGTCTCCGCACCGTGAACATATTGGCCAATCGGTCACGACGTGCGGACTGTGACGTGATTGCTATCACTTGCATCTTTACGACTGATGTTCCCCTCAACAATAAATATGGCTGCTGTCATCTAACCTTCACCCCTGACTTTTGTCTTCCGTCATCCCACTGAACTGCTACCCGAGGGCAACACGTGCACGCAAGTGCCTATTAACACGATGTTAATTCCACTCCGACTTAATCTCAGAAATATTCTGTGCCATAAACGAAGCAAAAGATATAAACAAAATTGAAAGGGAAAGTATTCAGGGCTTAAAAGCCTATTCATGGGAGTTTTTAGTTATCCTTCCAACCTTTGTATTCCTGTTGTTACAAATGACATCCACATTCATCCTTATAATAATCCGATCATTGGAATATTATTGACGTATCTTTACTGAATAGGTTCACTTGGATCTTCGTAATTTGTTGATGGTCCCTCTTATTCCTTGATGATATTTTGATTAGCTAATGTCAGCTTTTTATGAGTTATATGTAGAGGGTGCGGATGTTCATTAACAATGAGTCATGTAGATGAGACCATCGTTAAGATTGCCCCAAATGAATCATTAAAAATCTGCGGAGAAATTCCTTTTGTTCTCATTTTTTAAAACAAATTTACAAAATCCTACCCGTTGTCAAATACATATCAATTCGTCGGCCCCTAAACCCATTTGAAAGGTTCAAGTGGGACCCCACACTTTCAAGCAGGAATTCATTGGGATATTATTACGTGTAAGGGAACATGCTTTGATAATCAGGCGTGAAGCCTAATCCAATCGGTGTTAATGACGCTCCCTCGTCATCTACAAACCTTCCTTGTTTCAGGGTTTCATGACATAACATGGAGTTCATGGAGTAAAATGAACATGCGCGCATGCATTCTCCTTAGGAATTCGAGCATACTTAGTGCACATTCTCCGTGATTATCGCAACGTAATTGAGGCTACAATGAGATACTTGAAGTGAACACTTCATAGGAATCCTGACTGATCATGAGGGAAGGTAAACTGTTTTATATCTACAAGTATATATATATATATAATCTATTTTATTGATGTATAGATTTAAGCTGGTCGACGTATTATAAAACACATATGATTATTTTGTGATGATATACTTGTTCGAGCACAATGAAGACCAAATAAAAATTATATAGAGAGAGAGAGAGAGAGAGAGAGAGAGAGAGAGAGAGAGAGAGAGAGAGAGAGAACTAATTATCCACACAGTTATACAAGCTTCAAGTACATCAATGATCTGATATAGTTCAAGAACGGTCAAATAGCCATTTCGCTTCCACTGATTTATGAACCTGGGCTACAAATGATAAAGCTATCCACAAGACTGTATGACAAGAGGGATGACTTCAACTTTCAAAAAGTCAACTTCCCCTTTATGTCGACCAATATTCTGTCAGTTCCAGCCTCAGGTGTCTGCTTTTCACAACTTTCTAGGAAATATCGAGCATGCTCTTTCTTCAAATGTTGTTTGATCAGGGTTACGACATTCGATGCCTTTGTTAAGTTTGCAAACGTTTTGTGGTGGTAATGTTGAGTGAGTGAGTGAGTTAAACTTTGACGTCGCATCGGCATTATTTCAGCCATATAGCGACCAGACCAGGTTAATATATTTACAATTTAGTCATCAATGCAAAGTTTTATTTAAAAACAACTTGTAAAACATATTTGAGCGTACTATATTTGGACACAATTTATGAAACATTTGAGCATAACAATATTATATATACGGTTTTAAAACACGGGCTATAGGCCACCAGTAACCAAAGCTAGGCCACCTCGCTGGGGATCATGGGAACTTACAGTACCTCCGCTTCCTGCATGATACCCCAGCAGGATTTACGTCATCACTTTAGCCACTGGTGGTGGTGCACAATGCCAGCCAATATTAATAAAAAACTCATCAATGAGCTGGCTTAAAAACACTGGTTGATGATAGTTATATGTATTATGATAGGATTACGTTAGTCATGTTGAGGACATTTCAAAATTTAAACTTGTATCATATGTTGCGGTTTGTTTCGGATGTACAGTTAACTTGCCTTTGCATGTGTTTGTCACGGGTGCAAGCCGTTGGGCAGGATGCACTCACCTTTTGCGAACACCTGGTATCATTACTGTTTGATAGTGATTCTTTCACGTATGCTTATGGTACAGTGGGAGTTGCTCAGTGGACCCTACTTTTAGCAAATATACTCTTCAAAAAAAGGAAACGCAATAAATTAGCGGACCAAGAGGTGCAAAATTAAGAGGTTTAATGTGAAGTAGTGTCAGTAACAAATTTTCTGGATCAAAATAATCACAACAAGGACATGCAAACCATAAGTTGGGAAACATGTACAATTCGGAAAAACGCACCTTAACTGCGATTGAAAGATTACTGGTTTAGCGACGAATCAAGATTTCTCCTCCGTGGAGGGGATGGAAGAGCACGAGTCTACAGACGTCGGGGAGCATGTTACGCCGGAAACTGCGAACAGGAAGTGGACAGGTTTGTTGGGGGTAGCGTTATGCTGTGGGCAGCAAGACAGGACAGGTTTGGTCCATATCCAGGGTAATCTTACGCTCAACGATACATTAACGAAATTCGCCTTCCACACGTCCTCCCAATTGCAGCCAACGGCAACGGTGTATTCCAGGACAACGCTCGACCGCATACGGCACGGATCACAAGAGCCTGTAAAAACAAAAAAACAACGTTGATGTTCTCCCCTGGCCCTCCAGATCCACGGATTTGAACCCGACAGAGCACCTGTAGGATGCATTGGATAGGCGGCTACGCCGACGTCAACCACAACCCCAGACGTGGCCGCGGTTGGCTTTTGCGTTGCAGGCCGAGTGGGCTACCATTCCCCAGGATGTGATTCTCATACTCGTCTCTTCCATGGGCGGGAGATGTGAGGCCGCTATCGATTCCAACCAAACGCAGGGGACATAAGCGTTTTGTTGGTAGCTGACCTTCACCTTGGACGTTCCTATGTACCGATAACTGAGATGACTACAATCACAAAGTGATCTCTTCACAACACATTGACTCAATACCTTGTACAGTTCCTCGTATAAATGTACCTACCTCACACAAATTTGGCTTCACGTTTCTTTTGGTGAGGAGTATATGTCTTATGATTATGGAAAGGATTTGATAGCTTTTCTTTATATATTGAGGTACATGTTGTTTGGTCAAGGCACATACAGACCTTATAGAATGTGACAGTCACATATATTTCTAACCGGTTTTCAATGATATCAGAAAGTCTTAAAAACATTACAGGACATGTATGTCTCGTTTGTGACAATGGCACTCTAGTAATGTGTCAAATAAATAGAAATTATATCCTTTTATACATTAGGTCGCCACTAGAAACCGTCATGGCACATATACTGAACATAAAGAACGTGTCATAGCTTTTAACTAACTTTCTATGACATTAGAAAGAACATGTATGTCTCGTTTTGTGTCAATTACGGAGAAATTCAATACATTAGATCTCCACTGCTAACTGACATTTACACTGGTAGTTTCTGAAATAGCACTGATGGTATCAATACAATTTACATTGTCAATTAGATGTTCTGTGCATAGATATTCCCGTGGTGTTTATAAGACAGCTACTGCGTCGGAGAGAGGGCATTATTCATAAGCCTGTAAGCAGGTATCAAACTGATACAGTACATGTGCTAGTCCCAAACGTCGTCCATTGTCAAGAATCTGCAGACACGCTTGACAACCAAAAGTTTCTGTAAACAGCGCACATGTTAATATCCTAGAGAAATATAACGTAATTGAAATACTGTCATCTTTCTGGTAACGTTAGTTCGCGCACGCAATAAAGCAGGCATTCCGCGCTCAGTTTTAAAACTTTTTAATTTTTTATTATAAGTTGAACTCACGGAGGACCATTTTAAACTTTTACAAACGTACATGTATACATCATTCCGTTTCAAAATAATTATTATAATACGAAATGGTATAGATGCAGTGTACAACACCTTAAGGGATAGACTGGTAAACATCTAACGCATCTACAAAATTGTTTGCTCCGAGCGTACATGGAGTCAGCAATTGTAATTTCTGGAAATCCGCCGTGTGCTGAAAACCACATGAACAAACATTCCCTGCAGCAGCGCCTCTCAACTACAATGGAAACATCTACTCAGGTACACCGAGGTCGGACATAATGTTTCCACCGAATCACATACAGTCTTCCTCGCATTATTTTCAATAAAGGCCAGACAGTCCAGCATGTGTATATGATGAATGAGTGGTACAATAGATTTGATAAATGTATCCCTATTAAATTTGTGTGAAGTTTTCTGTTTTGGACTGGGGGCATTTGAGGCCCAGTCACCTGAGGCGCCTCAATTCGTTGTGCAGAGTTGCGTCTCTTGGGCACGCCAGAAAGCTATGATCATTGGTTCGAATCCAAGTTCGCCTCTGTGTGTGTGTGTGTGTGTGTGTGTGTGTGTGTGTGTGTGTGTTTGTGTGTGCTGATATGTCGTATCGGGATTTGACGTTTTTCAGCTGCTGCTACAAAACCTAATGTTTCTTTATTATTTAAAGCTATAAGCCTGAATGTTCTTTAAAGAAATAAAACCTTGCCGCAATATCATTTTTATAGACAGATGAAGAATAATTATTTTTAAGAATGTTCCGGGACAGCTATTTTTTCGATATTCTTGTAGAGAATGCGAGTGTACACGGTACACACTGGTGTAAACGTGAGTATTTGTGAATGGAATTCGAAGAAGCAAACATCTCTTAGGCAGGTATCGATTAAATACATTTTTTGGGTGACCTCCATGTCAGGTTGATGTAACCAGAAGTCAAATTAGAAAGCATGTTTAAATTTAAAAAAATTCGGATTAATTTATGAACTTTCTGAGCATTTACTAATCGTTTATTCATCGTTGTTTAATCCATTTTCAGTGTTGATTCATAGGTCCAAATAGTCAACTATTTGAAACACAGACGTGCTCTTGCTCACTTTAGATCGGGCTCTCATAAACTACGAATGACAAAAACTGGCAGGTCTATGGGAGAAGCTAGAAATAAGAGATCATGTAATATCTGTAAAATGCCATCTATATATCATTTCTAACTCATTTGTAATAAATATCAATCATTGCGACGTTTGCACATTCCTTTAAAATTTTATGAATATCCAACAATCCACAAATTGTATAAGTTTATACTGTCATCAAATGCAACCATCTTAAACATTTACCAGCAAGATAACTTCTTGTATTCCTTGTCCTCCTGTAAAATGTAATCATATTATACGACTTTTGATCTGCTTTTAACATTATCTCATTAGCTTCTTATTAGGAGATAAATATTTCGTTTGGGAAGATTTGCGTGATGTTATGCTGAATGGACGTGAGGAAATTTCATTTGAACACGGCGCCGTAAGGATGTACGGATATTTCATTTCAAATGAAAACTTTCCGTACATCCATTCAGCATAACATCACGCAAATCTTACAAAACGAAATATTTATCGATATTGTAGCATTAACGTTAATTAAAATCGATATTAGGAGGAATTAATTTACTGAGGGCATGACGCAACAAAACTGTCGTTCGCAATACGTCTCCTCGTGCTTACCTTCGACAAAATGCATGATATGGGATGCCGCGAAACCGATCAATAGTTGTCACATGTTCAAATAAAACACAACAGGAAACATCAGCCGAACCCGAGTCAATGGAATACGACTTCATCTATTCATCAGTTTTGTGGCCGGTACTTTTGCAAATCCCGCGATTTTCAATACCTGCATTTGACAACAAAGTGACGGTAGTTGCCCAAAGACAATGGTTTGTGTACACTATGAGACCAGCGTTGGCAGAAATGTCTTTCATCATGTTGCCAATGACATAGCAACTAACTGGCCTCGTGGTGTACCATTCGGTGTCGTCCACGTGGACTCGTCTCTTGGGAGTCTGGTAAAAAGCACAAGTGTTGGGATTGAGGAGAACCATGTATTTTTTAAATGAAAGTACAGGACAGAATTGGTCCGATGTTGCATTAATGCGTTTGTTGGGCCAATTTGAGTCTGTGAGGTTCCCTCTGTGATTTTTAGTGATTTCAGAGTGTGTCATTTAAATGAACTCGAAGCCCTGTTCATCTGTGGATACAGGGAAAGAAGATGAAGTTAATTCACTTTGGTTTTCTTTAATACGACGAGCAAAACCGAGTGTAAGGTCGAATCACACTTTACGAAGCAAGCCGGAAGGAGTTTCAGTATCAAAACTTTCACGAATTTTTTTTGAATCGTTCTCGGGGATAGCATCATCATGCGCTTAAGTTTTTTTCATCATGGACAGAAAAACATTGTTGGCAGTTTTAAATCCCCGGTCTTGGACAATGTTTATGCTACGCTCAAATGGTGGTCCTCTGATATGCCTGTGTATGGCAGCTCGCAACCCAACAAAATTCGATTTGGAAGAAAGATCTCCCTCAGCATTTCTGACTTCGGCATAAAAGAACCTCTGCCTCTCATTCAGTTGAGAAGCAGGAAGATCTTCGAACTTTTGTTTAACACCTCGGACACCAAGTCATTCTGGAAGTGAAAGGATTGCCTTGTTCAGGGTACAAATGTGACAATAAGTGGGAGTAATTTGTTATTATTAGGGCGACGTGTTCAAATGAAATTTCCGTACATCCATTCAGCATAACATATCTCCAATCTTACCAAAAGAAATATTTAATTTACGCTAAGATTTTTGTCAATCTCGTTATATTATTGCCAATTTTTGCGATGACACATTGGTCACGCTTTACATTGCTATCATGGCAATGGTGTAAGGGGGGTTACTCTCGCTGATGTTGATCGAATTTGCGTAGGAATTTTAGGTATATGTTTATGTATTCTATTATGTTTCAATGTCTTACGTCGAAATATTTTAACTCCCCAGGAGGTATTACGCCTCAATAGATTTGAAGAGGTTCCCATCCACGATGTCCTGTACTGCTTTTGCATCAAGGAATGCGAAGCGATCACTGAACGCTTGAACTTCGGGCTCTACGGAAACGCTGGCTGTATTTCCTAGTTCAGGGGCCATCAGAGAACGGTTTTCAGCTTCAACAGCTGTTGTGAGTAATATTAATAACAAAATTAGGTAGGTGTATGAAAGTCTTAACTATTATTGAGTTGCAATAAATGTTTTTTACTGTTTTGTTTTTCCCCTTTGGTCAAGCCCAAGAAAAGTACATCAATTACATCAAAATTATGATTGTGTAATTAATGGAAAAAAGGTAAATTTCATTTACCTTCACTGTCTTGAATTATCTCAGAAAATGTCTCGTCGTCCCATTTGCTCAATACTTCATTGAAATTTCCGATGTTGAAGTCAGGGAAAATTCCCATCTGTTCCTCCATGTTGATTATTTCAAAATTAGTTCCATTAATTAATGTATACATACACAGTGATGCAATGCTCATTCGACGACATTTTTTAACCAGTCCGATCAGACATACCTACTTTTATGTTACAATAGAGAGAAACAGCCTTATGATAGATGTAATATATGATTGTATCAGCCTTATCATAGATGTACTATATCAATGTATCAGCCTTATCATAGATGTACTATATCAATTTTAACAGTCTTATAATAGATGTAATATATTAATGTATCAGCCTTATCCTAGATGTACTATATCAATATAACAGTCTTATAATAGATGTAATATATTAATGTATCAGCCTTATCATAGATGTACTATATCAAAATAACATTCTTATAATAGATGTAATATATTAATGTATCAGCCTTATCATAGATGTACTATATCAATATAACAGTCTTATCATAGATGTACTATATCAATGTAACAGTCCCATCATAGATGTAATATATGAATGTATAATTTTTTATATTGAAGTTTACACGATATACGGGTTTTCCATTGGACGAGAGGTAGGTCACATGACCTATAAGTGTATGAATGACACCATTGTACTTCTTACGATTTTCATTGTTCTTGAAATGACTAAACACTGACGGACTACTCCCACATTCCTGGGGGAACCCCTGGGAATTCCCTAGCACGAATACACACAGAAGCGTTTTTTTCTGATCATTTAGGGGGCGGTCGGATAGCCTAGTGGTTAAAGCGTTCGCTCGTCACGCCCAAGACCCGGGTTCGATTCCCGACATGGGTACAATGTGTGAAGCCCATTTCTGGTGTCACCTGCCGTGATATTGCTGAAATATTGCTAAAAGCAGCTTAAAACCATACTCACTCACTCTGATCATTTAAACCCTTTAATCTGAACTTAGCGTTTTAGTATGCATTGTGAAATGTCAGAGGGTTTGACGAATATCGTTCATGAATATCCTCGCTACGACCCATCTTAGTGATCAAAACGAAGCAATGCACCACCAAACTATCGTTGTATCGACTTGATCTGTGTCTGGGCTGACAGTGCCAGTCTACAGCAATCTATGTATTTATTTACCTTAGTGCCTTTATGACACATCATTAATCACTTTTAAATGATCTTTCAATAAACTTCCTAAATCACTCTCGTCACGTCTATCGTATCGGCCCTTTTGACGTCTTGTACTTGATGTGAATGTATTTCGACGCGCTGTCATTGTGATTGACTTACAGAAGTAGTTCTTAACAGAATTTTTTCATCTAATGGTGATGTTTCTGAAGAGCAAGTTGTGCACACATACGCTCATATGCATGTCCCCTCTCCTTTTGAGGAACTATTTTATTCCGCGATACAGCTGGTTGTTGTATGGTTGTCAGTGTAAACATGAAGTCACACATACTAAATAAAATTGTGTATAGATCTAGGCCTAGATGTAAAATATGAATGTAACAGTCTGATAAAAGATGTAACATATGAATGTAACAGCCTGATCATAGATGCAACATATGAATGTAACAGTCTGATCATAGATGTAACATGAATGTAACTGTCTGATCATAGATGTAACATATGAATGTATCAGCCTGATCATAGATGTAACATGAATGTAACTGTCTGATCATAGATGTAACATATGAATGTATCAGCCTGATCATAGATGTAACATATGAATGTAACTGTCTGATCATAGATGTAACATATGAATGTATCAGCCTGATCATAGATGTAACATATGATTGTAACTGTCTGATCATAGATGTAACATATGAATGTATCAGCCTGATCATAGATGTAACATATGAATGTAACTGTCTGATCATAGATGTAACATGAATGTAACTGTCTGGTCATAAATGTAACATATGCATGTATCAGCTTGATCATAGATGTATCATATGAATGTATCAGCCTGATCATAGATGTAACATATGAATGTAACAGCCTGATCATAGATGTAACTGTCTGATCATAGATGTAAGATATGAATGTAACTGTCTGATCATAGATATAATATATGAATGTAACAGCCTGATCATAGATGTAATATATGAATGTAACAGCCTGATCATAGATGTAACATGAATTTAACAGTTCGATCATAGATGTAATACATGAAGGCACATAAGTACAAAGTGAGGATAGAAACATCATACATTACTTCTCAATATCATTAAACTGCCGGGCAAAAGAAAGTATACGCTTGAAGAATTCAAACGTAATGAAAAACGCTGCAAGGCTGAAAACAGTCGCCAGAAAACTGCAAACTTAAGGTCAAAACCACAACTGTGATGCCTGTATCAAAAACATCACCATCGAATAACAGTTTCTTGTTTGTTTCATTCAAGCCACCATCAAACAGGTGTGTATATTTTCTTTTGCCTGGCAGTTTATATCAAGATAAACATAAAGATGATGTGACATTCATATGCACTCAGTTTGCACACAAGGCCTTTGTACTCAACCATGTATTACAAACTAGAAGACGACAGCCTCAACTAGGACCTCTGACTTCTAATATCTTCAATCATTTCCATGAACCTTGAGCGGTTTCCATGATCCGCACGCAATTGTGATATATTACTTTTATTTGCATTATGGACGTGAGGTCTTTACCAGAGGTATCGTGAACACATCTCACTGAGGTATTGTTGATCCTGGGGAATAGTTTTGTGTCCTTTCCTTTCATCCTGGCTGACACGTACACGCTAAAGTGTATTAATGTCTGAATCTCTGGACAAGACGTGCCAGACGGAATATCGAATCCCAATCTCTATGAATGATAAATGATTGACCTTTGTCTGCAACTTTGTTGATGTCAGTTTCATAAGGTTTATTGTATGGTGACAACTATTTTCATTTCCTTAACGATAAATATATGTATAGGTCACAACCACAGACATGTATTCCACTGCTGTACCACTTGGATAGATGAGACTGCACACCTAAAGTATATTTCCCTTTTTCTAAAGTAGCATACATATTTTTTAATAATGCAATGTTTAATTTATTGTTTATGGAATGATAAAAGGAATGACTGACCAACTTACAAAAGTTTAACAATGTGGCCTTTGATTTGCGATACACATGCAGGACGGTAGAGGATCAGATACATTTAAATGTGCGTTTATGCTCAACAAAACGGGAAAGAAAGATGTTGATTATTGTTATGGATTACGATTAGGGGAATATTTGGAAAGAAATGGTTTTTTTTATTAAAGGGTTTATTGATATCGCCTCAGATGTACATGTAACACAGTTCATGAAAAATGATTTTTTCCGCTGTGATTATGTAATGTAGTCCTAAATCTTACTTTGGTGAATACAGTTTGAATGCACATTGGATTTTTGATTATCAGGTAAAACACTGGCCACCTCAAAAAGTGATATCGCACAACAAAATTAGAACTATATCGGTGCATACTTTTTTGTTTGGTTGTAGTTAATACCACCCATGATGTTGCCTTACAGATGATGGGCGGTCGGGTAGCCTAGTGGTTAAAGCGTTCGCTCGTCACGCCGAAGACCCGGGTTCGATTCCCAACATTGGTACCATGTGTGAAGCCCATTTCTGGTGTCCCCCGCCGTGATATTGCTGAAATATTGCTAAAAGCGGCTTAAAACTATACTCACTCACCTTACAGATGATTTGACCATTTTCGACTATCTATTTGCACGCCTGTATAGTAACTGCACCTCATCCATTTACCAGAGCTGGAAATCAAAGTAACAACGGAGAAATCATATTTAGCATCCTGTTTGATTCTGTGCATAGAAATCAGAATGATGACATCCTCTGAACCAAGCTGACCCTTACAGGGAGTGTTTAAACCCCATTACTCATTGGCACTTACTTTATCTATGATCATCATGTGACTGGCGGGAGATGCCATGTGAGCAAGACATGCCTACCCTTTTCGCGTGATTTTTTAGTTATCCATTTAAAATTAGTTTCACTATTTTGCCTTTTACGCCCAATGGAAATTGTTTCAGCAAACTCATTATTCTCTTGCATTGACGTTTTAAATTCCCTACATCCCGTAGTTTTCTAGAATCCATCACCGGCGAAATAAACTAATGGTCTGGAATTGTTTTGGTCCATGTGTTAGACCGCTAATTGAAATAAATATTAAGAACAAACTTTGTAACTGCCCCCGTCTTCTTAACCCATCAAGGCCTACACTAGAATATTTCAATCTTATTGTTGACAATATGATGTTTACATACCTGTATATACCACATGCAAGCAGGTAAGATTGTCCACGCTCACAAGTCTACCCTATACCACATGTATTAATGAGAGAGAGAGAGTATGGTTTTACGCTGCTTGTAGCAATAACCCAGCAATATCAAACGCTTTAACCAAAAGGCTACCCTACCGCACCACCACATGTTATAATATACAGGGTCAGATATTACTATTAAACCTAAAATACAACAATCATCTACAGTAGCTGTTGGTGTTGGAAAGACACATTTCATTTCGTAAGATTTGGTTTCAATATATCACACAACTGTGGACGTTTTGGATATGTGTTTATCTACAAACTTGCAAGGTCTCTAAGTATTACTAATGCGGCCTCTCTGTGTATTGTTAAACTTAAAAAGCGTCATAACATGCATCTTCCCGAGGCAAGAGAGTTAACTGACTTTAAAAGTCCAGTTTCCACCCTTGCCGAACTAGGCTGGAATTACTGGGCTCGATCGTAGCGCCACCAGTGGCTATTACGAGCTATGTCCTTTCTATGCCTCTCCTATTGACTAATCAGATTCCACCTCTCGTATCACTTGCATTTGCTTCAAACAAAACGGTGGCGCCCAGTCAAGACGATCTGATTGATAATCAAGATATATATTGTGAAAAAACGAGTCTTACATCGCGAAGTGCATCAAATCACGTGAGCACCTTGATTAAAAGCATGAAAAGATTTAGAAAATATCTGTTGACAACGAGTTAGCGGTGCACATGCTTTGCAAATCCTGCAGTCGACAGAAATCTGCATGACACTTTACGAACCGGATTTCGATTTCAGTGCGCGATTCTGATTGGACTATGCATAGACTCGTTAGTCCAGCCAAACTGTAACTCCATAATACCAGCCTAGTTCAGCAAGGGTGGAAACTGGACTTTTATAGTCAGTTAACTTACTTGCCTCGGGAAGATGCATAACATGCTGATAAAGATATAAATAAATGAGACAATACCCTTTCTGTGATCATAAGAACTGAGAACATCAATAGTGAGGTGAAATTGCATTTAACGTCGCGTCCAAGATTTTTGCAATTATATAGCGACGTGCCTACACGTGCGTGTGTGTATGTGTTGCTGCTTGTACTAGTCCGGACTGATGCCGATTTATAGTGCTAGCTCACTGAGATACCATGCCGCAGTTTTACATGAATACCCCACTCGGACACAATATTCTGATTCCTAACCGACCAGTACTTGTTTTAGCCCCTTAATGCAGAGCTCCAGACAGGGTAACAACCATCTTTTAACGTCTTTTGGTATCACGCGACCGGGGATCGAATTCCGGACCTTCCGCTCTCCGGGCGGACGCTCTACTACTAGACCACGGAGGCGGTCGAACAACAATAGGATAATGATACAAAAATGACACATTAATAGTTGAATAATGCCTTTAATCATTTGTCATGTATTCAATCTCACGTACATGTGTTTGAAAAGGAAACAATTATCAAAGGGATAGATTGGATACACTAATTGATAAAAATATTCACTTTCTTTAAGGAACCATCAAACGAGTTCTTAGCAAAGCGTCCGTCGATATGCTATTCTCAGCTTTTATACCCACATTGCACAAAGAAATATTGATTGAATAAGCTTGTGTAGTGCAGACCAATATAATATGGCTTTGCATGAATGTCATTGAAAACATGTAATTATATTCACAGCCACATTAAAACACATATCTATCCTGTTTGAAAGATTAAAAAAGAATACTGGCACTGTCAATTACGGAGCATCATTCAAGCAAATTGACAGAATCTCACATCCGACCTTCTTCTGCCATAGTTCTTGAAGATAAATGGATATTGTTTTTCTCCTCACATCTGAAACGTGAAGTATTACTTTGCTTTGGTACAATGTAAAAGACGATTCACTCACACATTTACATACATGACAACTATATTATATCAGTATTGACCACTTGCAATATACGAACAATATGCAATAATGTGTAATGTGTGTTATATCCAGAGGTCGATGTAACTTGAGTAGACTTCTTGAATTTACGGGTATCTTTAAACTGATTGTGATGGTATTCAGTATACATCACTTGTAACATGTTGCGTATCCTCATGAAAGAACAAATTGAACCTCCCAAGAACAAGCCTTTTAGGCTTCTTCAGAAATTTACTTTATTCATAAGATAATACTATGAAAGTGATTTACAATTTTCTTTAACGATATTGATATGAACATATTCAACATTTTCTTACAATCATGTCCAAACCAGGTGAAAGCTTTAGTCACAAGACAGACAACTGCCTGACAACAACCTTTTTCAGGAATCGCAACATCCAGGTCCTGCCATCGCCCTCCGGGTCTCAAGATGTAAACCCAACCGAACATTTATTGGCCGCACCGAATCAATCATTTATCATGCTAGAACGTGTTGGCAACAGCATGACCTTGAATTGATCCCCCTGTTGAGAAAGTTAGAAAATATGTACAAGTTTGCCCACAGAAATATGTTGATATACTTACCGACTAAAGAAAAGCGAATACCATACATGTTGGTTAATTTATGAAGTATTACTCATGTTCAAGAGATACTAGATTGGTTCGATGCCAAAACAAACAAACTGGTATGTTGTGCGAACCGATGCTTATGAACGCATTACATGTGACATCATAGATCCATGACTTGAGATGCACCATTTCTCTCGTGTAGGATTAGCGTGTAAATTTAGGGAATCACGTTCAGCATAAAGACAATCTGTGGTAACACTTGACTGATTGTTAGTTTCTTCATTAATTGGTAGATATTTGAAACATCTCTCCTAAACTTACATTCTGCTCCATATGTTTCTGAAGTCTGCGTTGGTTTTGGCCGTGAGCATATATTTAGGGGACTAAATGGATCGGTGGTCATTTATCTCTAAACCGAACGCTCAACTCAGTACAAGTATAGATTGTAACTGTGCATGTATGTATAGTTTGCTGTGAAGCACAGTCTGTCTTGGGCTTCGGTCCTGCCCCACACTGAAGCACATGTACCACAAGTGGTGTCTCCTTTAGCAACTGACTTTGTTCGAAATGTGCCTCTGTTCACCCAGCAGTGAGTGGGTACCCGGTAGGATGATATGATAATGTGGCTGTTAACCTTCTAGCACCTCACAGGCAGCTAGGGCTGTGTACTCCCTAGGGAGCTGAGAATGAAAACGGAGTGCTCTCTGATCAATTGACCGGGGTAGTAATAGTGTAGCGCTATGAGCACACACATGGTGAATGGAACCTCGTGCATTATAAATGTATTATAATTATTACTAATCCAAGTTAACGACACTCACGTCAATTGAACGGTTCACACCATATCAGAAGCATATGTTTTTGACTTACTATCAGCAACTGATAGTACAGGTGTTAGCAAATATGTGAACGTAGCTTACCTCACCAGTGGCACCCGTCACAAACACAAGCAAAGGCAAGGCAAATGTTCACCTGAAAATGACCGGTGCTGGTCATAAAAGGGAATTACATCGGATATAATTTTTGGTCAAAACAAGTTTTTGATGTCTGACTATGAAACAGATGAGGTGGTCTCATTGGTCTCCTCATATGTTTCAAGCTTAAGTTAAACGTCTTGGCCAAATTTCCTTGTTTTGGGTTTTCCACTGCGAGCAGAAATCCTGACACGTAGGTATAAAAAAACAGATGAGCAAGGCGGGAAGCGCAATTGATGCCCCCCCATTCTTGCCTAAATGACCTATCCCCAAACTTCACATACAATGTTGATGTTATCTGTGAGGAAGTCACATTTCACGTATTGTTTTCTCAGTTATTTCTCGGGATGTAAGTATATATGTATTCAGCATCACCACCTTTGGAGACGGGCGGTCGGGTAGCCTAGTGGTTAAAGCGTTCGCTCGTCACGCCGAAGACCCGGGTTCGATTCCCGACATGGGTACAATGTGTGAAGCCCATTTCTGGTGTCCCCCGCCGTGATATTGCTGGAATATTGCTAAAAGCGGCGTAAAACCATACTCACTCACTCCTTTGGAGACAAATGGCCTGTTATCAAGGAATGAAGTTCGTCGTGTGGGACAGCTGTGTACAAAGTTGAAGAGGTGTGGGAGGGATAAATGCTGGCCACCAATCAATCGTCAGATGTCTCAGAACCGTTGTGATCAAATCTATAATAAAGGTAACAGTTAAATAAACACATTTTTCCTATTCTATCTTAAAAGACTTAAACACGAAGGAGTCCTTACCATGTACATTATCTCAGCAAAAATGCATCGGTCAGGAAGGATTCAGACTTGACAGTGTCCACACAAAACTATACTGCCGGGAAATAACTTTTCCAACTGGAATTTTGTGTGAAAATAACACAGAGCTGAACATAATCTAATCAGAAATTCCAGCCCTGCCACGGAAGACGAAACAGTCCATACCTCATCACAAATACGTCAGTGTGTGAGACCTGTCCAAACGTCGACATTCTTTGCACACGTCAAAATGCCCTAACCACTGTTTAGACGTATTTTGTAACCTTCCAAAAGTACTTCTAACGTGTGATCAGTTTACCAATCGAAATTAATAGGGTTAATGTCAATACACTCATGCCTCCGTCAAGAACTGAGAGGTCAGATAGACTGACATAGGCGTTTTGGATAGTGGAATTGTGTAAAATTTGTACAGAGCAGATAATCCAATATTACGAATGAGACATACTTGAGTGAGTGAGTGAGTGAGTTAAGTTTAACGCCGCTTTTAACAGTATTCCAGTTATATCGCGGCGTGTCAGCTTAATGTGGGAGGAAAGCCCGAAGTGATGCAGGTCTCAGACGTTTACCACTTCGGTGAAACTCACGAGCACGGGTATGGTGCTGACAAACCTAGAAACATAATCGGGGCGAACCGGGATTCGAACCCACAATCATAGGTTTCTGGCGTGCCCAAGGGACGCAACTCTGCACAGCGAATCGCGGCGCCTTAGACGACTGGGCCACCCGTGCCCCCGAGACATACTTGACGTTGCCATATATCAATGTTCATTCATTATTCACGCAGCTATCTGTCAACTGTCAGTTTGCTGCAAGCTGAAATATCAACAGCGTGTGAATCTTAGAAACTGATGAGCTTGAGTCGGGCGCCTTATGTCACTGAGTTATCACCTGGCAGTATTGTACTGAACCGAGTAAGTGCAAATTAAGAAAATTCTGTGCCAACAAAACATGACAGTGTATAGTTGAAGAAGGAATTGCTCTGAATATGTTACTTTTTAAATAACAACTTGTCAGCTGTTGCAAACAAATTGTTCCATGCAGTGTCGAGTTTCTTTTATTAAATCAAAAGAGAGAATATGTTACAACAGATGGGAAGTTAAATTCCAACGGTATTCAATTATGTGCGAGCAAAACAGGCAGATGAGGATAGGCACGTTCCGTTGGTTGACTGCGTGTGAGCGAAAGTAACACTCACTGGACTGTCCATCCCAGACTCAAGTATTTATGGGCTGAGTGCGGAGTTAGACAACGAACAAAAAAGCGCAAATGTTTTTAGGTGAAAGTTGTGTGTGTTGCGGTGCTACAAGCGGAGCAGAACATGCTTACCCTTTACACGAACATCTGATGTTATCTGTAACAAATTTTATATTTGGGACAACGCTTTCTTGGTAAAGTGCAAATTCTAGTAGTTCTTTGGGTTGAGTTCAATCCGGGATTCGAACCCATACTCTCAGAGTGAAGCACCTAATCGCACCCAGCACACAAAGTCAGTTATCTAACCCACTCAGGAACCAAGGCTTCCACAAAATGGAACTGGTAGTCTAGATTACGTACTTTGTGTATCCCAGTGTAAATTGGCACGATTCCCATGGCAGAAGCATAAGGCATTGTGTAATCTGATGTTAACTTTGATTTTCAGTGATCAGGTCATATAATTTGTATTATTATTATGCCTTTTAAGTTTGATATCACTTTCGAGGTATTAGATTTTGTCTTCTCATTAGCTTGGAGGAATACAATTCTGAATAATCTAATGTTAATTCGCCCTGAAATCAGCAAACCAACGTTTGATTGACTGGTACATCTGACTACAAAACTAATGAAGATAAAGACGACTATGGTTTGTGATGCGATGATGAAAGGCATAATTTTGGATGACCTCTGATACATGTAATACTATTCTATATTAGTAGTATATTCATGTTTTCTAGATTTCCACATATTAGGGCTAAATATCAGTAAATAGATTCAGGCGTTTGTTGAAAACCGGAATATTCATGGAATATATTCATAATGGTTTGATAGATTTGAAATCAACGCAGAAAAAGTTTTTACAGGGCAATGAATTATATATTACAGCCTCCGGTTAGAAGGTAAAAATAGAAAATTAAATTCATACAGCCTGTGACAGTCTCTTGAGAATTATTGTAAACGTATATAGTATAATTCGTGCACGTTTATTTGTTTGTTTCTTCAGTATATATATTATTCATACATTGTAAAAGATGACTACACTGGATATTGCTATCAGTCTGGTTAGTTTCGTGTATGACGAAGTTCTTGAAATTGTTCTTGACAGAGGAAATAGAGATGGTTAAGAGCGTAAAAACAGCAAAGATCGATTATTGTATTCGACTAAGTTAGAGGCTCAGTGCCTTGCATGATTGCATAATCACAGTGCCCCTCATGACGTTCAGCGCCACACTTTTGTGTCTAGATTTCAGAAGGTTTGAGGGATAATCTACATACTCTATCTACGGGGGTTTGAAAGAGAGTTGTTTGATCATGGTTACAGTAGTCAAGGCCTCAGCGAAGCCTTCAAGAAGTGTAATGGTCGACATTGATGACAAATCCAAATCCAAATTGACACATTCCTCACCAAAAGGTGTTATGACAGACATGAGGGGGACATTTGCAAATTTGACTCATCAATGGTACAAATACTATCTGATGCAAATTCCTTGTTTTCACTTGCACTGTATGTGTTTGTTCAGGTGAACAGTTGACTTGCCTTTGCATGTGTTTGTGGTTGGAGCCATCGGTGAGAATGATACACTCACAGGATACCTAATATCATCATTGTTTGATGTGACGCTGAATCACATGCTTATGATATAGTCGGAATCGTTTTTAGCAGACATGTCTAACGATTCTAGATTATACCTGTCCAAGAAATCAATTAGTTCCCTGCCGATGCGGCCTCTTGTTAAACGGTACCCGTGTCATTATACAGCAAACTGAACGTTCCACTTCCTTAAATCAATAAGCAGATCCTAAGGTTGTTTTATTTATTTATTGTCGCTGGAACAGAATAATCAATGTGTTGATAAAAGGAGATGATTGAGATTAATATCTCTATTTTTTTCGTCTGTGGCCGACCGCCTCAGTGCGTCTGTGCCGTGCACTTATACCTAGGGATTCAATAGACTTGTTACATAGTTTCAGATATAATTATATGACCATATATACAGGATATAGGTGCGACACAGTACACATGTGTCATAACTTTCTCATAACACAAATTTTCTTTTGGGAAATATATTTTAATCATCCTTTATCTATAAATTTATATGAATATTCTTAAAGTAATTTCAATGTAGATAATGCACTGACAGCCAGCCGCATACAAGATATATATTATTTCACATATACGGGTGTTACTCCAGCTGGGAGCCAGTGGTCCATTATGCAAATCTACTCAGCCAGGTTGACAAAAAGGGTCACTCCCTTAGGGGGCCGTTGGTGAGTGTGTCAACTTGACGTCACAGGGTCGGCACACATGGTCATTCCGACTTTGAGATAAAGGTTAGTTTGACACGATAACAACCTGGTGTGAACGATACAGGAATTCGTAATTTTTAGTTATGTTACTTAATGAAGGCCTGAGTTCTGTATTTATATAGCAGCCTTCTCTGTTTTCAAGGGAAGAAACTACAGTCAAACAACGTTGTGTCGAAGTTGAAGAGACCAAGGTATATACTTCAAGTTATCCGAGGTTCGACACAACCGAAAATGATGAATAAACAAGGAATGCGCAAGGACCATGCTTTAACTTCGAGGAAACCGTAAACTCAACACATCAAAGTTCGACAAAACGGAGTTTGCCTTTTTCGATATTTCGCTCTACCAGCCACGATCAAAATACTTTAGGTTTAAATTAAATTCTAGCGTTGTGTCAATCATCTTTGAGTAAATATCAAGCTTACAGTACTCACTCTTGCGAACCAACTCACTATGTATTATATCATTAAACTTCTTGCATGGCAATATTCCAAACACGAGTACATGTATGTATGTGTATGTGTATGTGTATGTGTACGAATGTCCCAAACGGTTAAGTTCCCACATTCAGACACACATACTTATAACGATGGCCTGCCTACAAATAATCAGTACTAATGAATAATGAATCGCCTCTGGTCGCCTATATTCTGAGAGATGTTTTGGTATTACAATATGTTTATCAGATAACCACGAATGACATCGTGTACTATGTACCATTAGACAGGCTTGCTTTTCGTATTAACCGCCTATTACATAACTATCTGTTCAACCCTAGAGTACTATGTATTGTACATCTACAATATACATTAATTTCAATATTTGTTGTATACTAGTTACACCATTGTGATGATTATGTGTACATGTTGTACACCTATTGGATTTTTATTCGGATTATAATAACTATGAATCTGCCTCCACTGAAAAATTGCAATTCAAGAGCTTCCTAGGATTTTCAAGGTGTGAGCCAATCTATTTTTTTTTACATATTTTTTTTGCAACTTTAGATTTCGTAGATTTTTATTTGCAAAATTTCTTTGCCTCTTATAGTTTTGGTCCAACTCTCTTTCACAGTAGTCAAGAGTTTTAATGTTACTCGTCAATGATCTCGAAATAACCACGACAGGGTTCACAACACTTCAGTGTACGGTAACGCATAACACAATTATTTCCACTAATGGCCGGAACCGTCTACTCACCATTCCATCTTGTTTTGCAAAGGACACTCTTTAAGGGGATAATTTTCACAAATCAAAAGAAACATTAGAATAAAGAGGTAATGCACACCCTTGTCAGGCTTTGGCCGGAAGGAACTAAGCACACATCATACATCTTTGTTTAATAAACAGGCAAATAACCTGGTTTAATCAGACTCTGTCTGGAACCTTATGGGCCCAACACTGATAAACTGCGCAGCCAACGAACCCAGCTTTGGGGGACAATGCAAAAACATTAATAGGTGTCTATCACTCCCTCATTAATGCTATCACAGACGAAACATGGTAAAAGGATACCTAATGTTAGTTGGCATCTTGACGGAAACATGTGTTGTGTATCCTGTCACGGCCCGCTTGAATTGGCTCTTCAGTTATTGAAAGTGAGCCTTCACAAACACATGCTCATGAAATACTCGGAATCGTACAATAGCCTCTGCTTTTAACAGAGATTTCTTGTCAATGCAGAAAGAGTTTTGTCGTTTTTATTTGTAAAAGTGAATGTTGCTTGTGTTTCATGATTCACAAGTTTAGAATGTAAAACCTTCCGCGAGATACTTTAACTAATGACTACTTTCAATTTTAAATTCAAATGTAAACAGAAAATACGCTGAATAATTGATTATCAATCCGAACTATTCACGAGGAAAAGATACTGATGTTCGAGGTTCGTTTTAACGTAGGTTAGTTTGAGTGAGTGAGTGAGTTTGGTTTTACGCCGCTTTTAGCAATATTCCAGCAATATAAAGGCGGGGGACACCAGAAATGGGCTTCACACATTGTACCCAAGGTTGGTTTGAGGACTCTAAACGAGGCATTATTGGTGCCTTGAACAAGGCTGTATTTCAACACGTACATGTGTATTTGTAGACGGGAATAGCAATCAGCTATTACTCATTTCACAGCTTGACTGTAGCTTGGGGTGGGGGCAGTTTCGCGAAATGTCCTATACCATATAATACTACACGCAGGCATATGTCCATTCATGTATAGTTGTTCACCTTTATGTTGCCTTTTTCGCCCAAAGTAATCGGTTTCTGCGGATAATCGAGACGAGTTAGTCTCTAGCTTTGATGCTTTATTTAAAAAATTCTGTACATAAATATCATGTATATCCTGCTTATGAATATATACAGAGTAACTAAGCTTTAGTATGAAAGCAACTGTCAACTAATGTTGGTGATAAACCTCAGCTTCAAGGATATCGGCGATTTGATATTGGTCAAATAAGCAATTCCCTTCCGTTAATTTAACCACCTGAACAAGACATCCGGTCTCCTGTATGTGAGACCAAGTCGTCTATTTCAGGTTGAGATCTTTGCATAAAGATTCAGAGTGACAAATCCGATCCACAACACTGTATGAAAAGAGGGATGACATGACGTCAACTTTCATTTGACAAATATATAACAAGCCGTAAATGGCAGTAGAAAGATCAACCAAACCAACAAATACCAGTCATTCGTGAAACTTTTTATCCATTCATATTCACTTTGCTATATCTTCATATATCACAATGCTCAATCATTATGTACAGCCTCTTGAGGCTGAGTATGCATTGGTTTGAAATTCAAAGCTTGATGCCGGAAAAATCTTAATTCCTTCAATCTATTTCCAGTATAATCTGTTCCGGCAGATAATCGAGACTCATTACTTCAGATAAAACGAGGTGGAATGCAAGGAAATTTAAGATAATGGCAGTTCAAATAAAAGCGACAAAACTATTCCGTATTCAGAAGAAATGCCAAAAGTCGATTGAATGATTCCAACTTTGTCATGAACACGTGTTTATGAATCACTATCAAATAGTGACGATACCAGAGAAAGGCAAGTCAAATTTTCACCTGCAATGAATACGGGAATATTTGGTACAGTTCAAAATAAGGAATTGCATCTGACTGATGCGTCAGTTTTAAAATGTTTTACAAAGGCCTTGAATGTTGTTATCTTAATCAAACAACTTCTGAGCAAGAGTCGTATGACGCTGTGTGAAATCATGGTCGAAATTTAGTGAGTTGGGTTTAACGCCGCTTTTAACAGTATTCCAGTTATATCGCAGCGTGTCACCTTACTGTGGGAGGAAAGTCCGAAGGTCTCAGACGTTTACCACTTCGGTAAAAGCAGCAAGCACGGGTATGGTGCTGGCGAACCTAGAAACATAAATCGGGGGGAACCGGGATTTAAACCCACACTCATAGGTTTCTGGCGTGCCAAAGGGACGCAACTCTGCACAGCAAATCGCGGCGCCCTAGACGACTTAGCCACCCGTAAACTCCCCACCCACACCCTGGGTGGAAAGAGCATGCTCGATTGTTCCTCAAAAGTTGAGAAATCCCTATTGTCGTGACTCATTTACCAATTTGACGCATCAGTGCCAAAACGTACGATGATATTCCCTATTTTGCCGTGAACCAAATTGTCCAGTTTTCAATTGCCTTGCCTTGGCATGTGTTTGTGACGGGTGCCACCGATGGGGCAGGATGCGCTCACCCTTTTTTACGAACAACTGATATCACAATTTGAAAGTGACAAACACATGCTCGTGATGGTGAGTGAGTGAGTGAGTGAGTGAGTGAGTGAGTGAGTGAGTATTGTTTTATGCCCCGTTTAGCAATATTCCATCAATATCATGGCGTGAGACACCAGAAATGGACTTCGCACATTGTACCCAGGTGGAAAATCGAAATAGGGTCTTCGGCGTGACGAGCGAACACTTTAACCAGTAGGCTATCCCACCGCCCTTCTGCTCATGATAGCGTCAGACGCGTACAATCGAGAGATTTCTTATAATTAAACATTTCTGTCACTTTTATCATATACTTCAGCGTGAAAGACTGAATTGTGAAGTTAAGAAAAGTGATATTTTCATTGAAGTGAACATAACACTTGATAATTCACTGCAGTGAACATAACACTTTGACGGAACTATTGTCATACAAGAGTTTCTTCCCCTTTAATTGTCTCCCGTTATCGTAGGTGACAAGCCCGTGCACAAACTGTTGACGTTCTTTTTACGTTAGTTCAACATTGAAAAGGCAAAATGATGATTGATGGTCATTTATTGAGTTAATATTACTTCTAGCCGTTTATTCTTCTCTCGAAAATGGTTCTTTATAAACTTTAAATCTCTTTTAACTCGTCAATCGATACTGTTCGTTTCGCAAAGCGCCATTTTTGTTACTTGACCAGCGTGTATTCTTTTGCTTCTGCTAGAATTCAAGAATATTTTTTGTTGAAGTTGATTTTGTATATAATCATATCGAAATGTATGATAAGAATTATCGTGACCCTAACTTTCTTTGGATACGTTTATTTATATTTTGTAAGATTTTGCAAACACGAAAGAACTTTTTAAGTCGCAAATACAAGGGGTGGTGAACCGTCCCTGTGTGTCAGTTAGGGAGAATTGAAATTTCATGGTTTTACATTTGTAATGAACTGGTTTTCCGGTAGACAACTGCACAAAAAATATATAATAAATAGGATATTCCATGTGTCTCGTGAAATATCATGTTTCTCTCATCGAGTGACGAGGGGAAAGGAGATATTTTCACGAGTGGCGTAGATCGGAGTGAAAATATCACATATTCCCCGAAACATGACATTTCACTCGAAACATGAAATATCCTCTATTTATCGTATGTTGTAAAATCCACATTTTGGAATGCAGCGTCAAGTGATAAGAAATAAAGACCTGTCACAGACCTGTGTTGGGGAAGTGTATCGAGTAAGTGTAGCTCATGGTAAAGAGGTATCATTGTATGTGGTTGATTTCCAGCACTGTCGAGGTTTCTACAACATCCCTGACAAGCATCATTGAGCAAGAATACATAATATCCTTGCTGATCAATATATAAAATATGTTACACAGCTTGTTTACATCATAAGGTATTAGTTGTTGAGATGAGATAATATTGTGAAATTATGACTGAACAAAATCACATCGTGTTTAACCTACAAACGTATATGCAAGTTCCATCCGGTTGTAAGGTAAGACCCATCTCATTCATCAGAAACAATTTCCATTGAGAAGTCCAGTCTCTTGAGGTCAGAATAGACTTGAAACGACATTGTAGAACATGACCGCATGTGAAAAACCGAAAACTGTGGGTCCGAATTCTGGTTAGCGCTTATTATTTTTCGGACCCCTTACGTGGTCTGGAGGAAGAGCATCTGCCCGGAGACCAGAAGATCGGGGGTTCGATCCTTTTATCTCAGTGGGCCAGGACGATAAACTCAGCACTTGTCCGGACTAGTAAAAACAGCCTCCTCACGTCGCTATATAACTGCAATGATATTGTACGCGACATTAAACTCCAATTCACCTCACCTCATCTGATTATGTTTCCAGGTTTGTCAGAACCCTATCCTCCCGTGGACCTTGCTCTCATCTGAAACCGACATTCCGTGAAACTATTGAAAGACTCTCACTTACAATAATCCAAGCGGATGTGCTCTCATCGTTCATAAGATCATACAGACGTTAATTCTCAAACACATTTATCCACACTTTTCACCGAGTTGGTCAAGACAACACGTACACAACTGCTCCTGTACACAGGCGTATGTTTGATGGTAAGATGGTGACAGAAAGAAAATATACCCAGAGACAGATTGGACAAGCACTTGTAAGTATAGGACATAAATACCTCCCCATACGACAACGATACAATCGGCATATATCTCCTGGCGACTCGTCCAGTTATGTTCTATGTAGTTATCACCAGACCTTAAATGATAAAAACTGATACCCCGAGTTTAAGTTTTTTCGTCATGTAATCCCAACTGGAGACCACGTATTGATTGTTCCATACATGTTTGAGGTTTTTGGCACATTTACAGTCCTTACGTCCAACCTTTGGTGTCTAAATTTAAGAACGTTTGAGGGACAATCGTGCACACTCGTTCTACAGGGGTATGAAAGGGCGTTAAACGACTTTTGCTTAAAAGTTGTTTGATCATGGTTAAAGTTGTCAAGGCCTCAGTGGAGCCTTCAAGAAGTGTAATGGTGGACATTGGTGGCAAATCCAAATTGACATATTCCTCATCAAAATGATGCCTTCGTAGACATTTGCAAATTTGACACATCAATGATACAAATAATGTCTGATGCAAATTCCCTATTTTTTCGTGTACTGTATGTGTTAGTTCAGGTGAACAGTTGACTTGCCTTTGAATGTCTTTATGACGGGAGCCACCGGTGAGAAATAAAGAATCCCACCCGAGTGTCTTTTGATATCAAATATACCAACCCGAGTTGATAAAAGTGGAAAAGCTCTGAGGCTTGCCGAGGTGTTTTCCCACTGTAATCTACGAGTGTTGATTCATTTGATATCAAAAGACACGAGGGTGAGAAGCTATTTATCATCAAACCTCTTTTTCAGTTTGTAGACAGGAACAAGCAGTGTCTTAGTGTAAAAAGTGCTGTACACAGCTTCAGTAGCAGAGCCATTAGTGATGTCATTTGATTGTGACGTCATGGTAACCAATAAGGTCAAAATGGTGTGCAAAGCATTGTGATGCAATTTCATTGCAGCGATATCTACAATGTAGATATCGCTTGATCTCACCCAAGCGATATCTCCTGTGGGAACCAGTTTGGGATGATAAATGATACACTCACAGAATACCTAGTATCATCATTGTTTTATGTGATGCTTAAACACATGCTTATGATGTAGTCGGAAATGTCTAACGATTCTAGATTATGCCTGTCCAAGCCAATGCGGCTTCTTGTTATACGGTACCTGTGTCATTATACAGCAAACTGCACTTTCCACTTCCTTACATCAATAAGCACATTCTAAAGTTATTTTATTTATTTATTGTCACTGGAACAGAATAATCAATGTGTTGATAAAAGAACATCGAGATTAATATCTCTAATTATGGTTGGAATGGGTCCGACCGCCTCCGTGGTGCAGTGAATAGAGCGTCTGCCTGAAGAGCGGGAGGTCGGTGATTATTTTTGCGTCTGTGCCGTGCACTTACACCTAGGGATCCAATAGACTTGTTACATAGTTTCAGATTTAATTATATGACCATACATACAGGATATAGGTGCGACACAGTGCATGTTCTAACACATGTATCATAACTTTCTTATAACACCAATTGTCTGTTGGGAATAATATCTCAATCATCCTTTATCTGTAAAGTAATTTCAATGTAGATAATGTACTGACTGCCAGCCGTATACAAGATATTTATTATTTCACATATGCGGCTAAACACACTGTCACTCAAGCTGGGAGCCAGTGGTCAATTACGCCAATCTACTCAGCCAGGTGACACAAAGGATCAATCCGTTAGGGAACCGTTGGTGAGTGTGTCAACTTGGTCAGTCCGACTTTCAGATGAAGGTTAGTTTGACACGATAAGCCTTCTCTGTTTTCAAGGTAAAAAAAACTATAGTCAAACAACGTTGTGTCGAAGTTGAAGAGGCCAAGGTATATACTCCGAGTTATCCGAGGTTCGACACAACCGAAATTGATGAATAAACAAGGAATGCGCAGGGACCATGCTTAAACTTCGAGGAAACCGTAAATTCAGCACATCAAGGTTCGACAAAACGGAGTTTGCTTTTTTTTGATGTTCTGCTCTATCAGTCACGATGAACATACTTTAGGTTTAAATTAGATCTGTTTGATAAAATCCTAGCGTTGTGACAATTATCTTTGAGTAAATATCTAGCTGACAATACTCCCTCTTGCGAACATACTCTCTATGTATTATTTCATTATACCTTTTGCACGGCAATATTCCAAACACGTGTGTATGTGTACGAATGTCCAAAACGGTTAAGTTCCCACATTCTGACACACATACTTATAACGATGGCCTGCCTAAATGATTAGTACTAATGAATAATGAATCGCCTCTGTTCTTAAATGATTATATTCTGAGAGATGTTTTGGTATTACAATATATTTGTCAGATAGCAACGAATGACATCGCGTACTATGTACCATTTGACAGGCTTGCTTTTCGTATTAACCGCCTATTACATAACTATCTGTTCAACCCTTGAGTACCATGTATTGTACATCTACAATATACATTAATTTCATTATTTGTTGTATACTAGTTACACCATTGAGATGATTATGTGTACGTGTTGTACACGTATTGGATTGTTATTCTGATCATAATAAACATGAATCTGCCTCCACTGAAAAAAACGCCAACAATTGAAGAGCCTTCTCAGATTTTCAAGGGTCTCGCCAATCTTGACTGCTCTTTAACCGAAAGTTCCCCAATTAGTAGTGCGTCACCCAAAATACACGCTACTCCACATGTATGCTGCTTAGTCAAATCAGGAGTGAGTGAGTGAGTGAGTGAGTGAGTTTGGTTTTACGGCGCTTTTAGCAATATTCAAGCAATATCATGGCGGGGGACACCAGAAATGGGCTTCACACATTGTACCCATGTCGGGAATCGAACACGGCTCTTCGGTGTGACGAGCCACAAGGATACCCGACCGCCCATCAAATCAGGAGGTAACAATACGGAATTCCGGGCTACCATTTTGTTTGGGTGAAATAAATTATTTAAAAAATGATTTGTTTGATAGTGACATATGAACACATGCTCATGATATACTCGGAATCACACAATGGACCCTGCTTTAACAGTTGTTTCTTATGATTCTGGAAAGTCCTTTTTCGCTTTTATTTATTTACTTATACTGCTCCGTAAAATTAACCGGGGTACTTTTGTAAAATATTTTTATTTATGTCAGACATATTTTTTTGCTTTAGTTATCGTTGATTTTTATTTACATAATATCTTTGCATTTTATAATTTTGGTCTAACTCTCTTTCACAGTCGTCAAAAGTCTTTTTGTTACTCGTCAATGATCTCGAAATATCCACGACAGGGTTCACAAAACTTTAGTGTACGGTAACGCATAACACAATTATTACCACAAATGGCCGGAACCGTCTACTAACCATTCCATCTTGTTGTGTAAAGGACACTCTTTAAGGAGATAATTTTCACAAATCAAAAGTAACATCAGAATAAAGAGGTAATGTACACCCTTGTCTGACTTTGTCCGCAAGGAACTCTGTTTTATTTAGGTATATGAATTAAGCACACATCTTACATCTTTGTTTAATAGACAGGCAAATAACCTGGTTTCATGAGAAACTGTCTGGAACCTTATGAGTTCAGCACTGATAAATTGCGCAGCAAAAGAACCCAGCCTTTGGGGGAAATTCCAGCAGCTAATAGGTGTCTATCACTCCCTTATTAATGCTATCACAGACGAAACATGGTAAAAGGATAACTAATGTAAGTTGGCATCTTGACGGAAACGCTTGTCGTGTATCCTGTCACGGCCCGCTTGAACTGGCTCTTCGGTTATTGAAAGTGAGCCTTCACAAACACATGCTCATGATATACACGGATTCGTACAATCAACTCTGATATTTTTTGTGAATGTGGAAAGAGTTTTGTAAAAGTAAATGAATGCAGCTTGTGTTTCACATCCAGATACGACAGTTTAGGACGTAAAGCATCCAGCGAGATACTTTTAACTGAAAAATACTTTTCATTTGAAAATCAAATGTAAACAGGAAATACGCTGAATAATTGATTATCAAACCGAGCTGTTCACGAGGAATAGATACTGGTGTTCGTGGTTCATTTAAACGTTGTTTGGTTTAAGGACGCTAACCGAGGCATTATTGGTGCAATCAACAAGGCTACATTTGAACACGTACTTGGAGACGGAAATAGCACTATAGCACGTAACAATTACTCATTTGCACAGCTTGTCTGTTGCTTGGAGGGGGGCAGTTTCGCGTTAGGTCCTGTGCCATGAGATTCTACACGAAGGCAGGTATCCATTCATGTATAGTTTTTCACCATTGTGCTGATTTTTACGCCAAATGGAATCGGTTTCTGTGGATACTCGAGACAGGTTAGTCTCTGGCTTTGACGCTTTATTTAGATAAATTGTGCACATAAATATCATATATCCTGCTTATGAATATGCATACTATTTAGTAACTAAGCTTTTGTATGAAAGCAGCTGTCATCTGATGCTTCCTGAGAAAACGTCTTCCTTACAGATATGACATTTAAGCAAGAAGTAGGCATCCCTGTGGGCCTCAATTGTGCTTCCTCCTTGCTAATCTGTTTCGTTATGCATACTAGTCAGAATTTCTTCTCGGATTGTCAAAATCAAGATAAGGGAATTTGGCCAATAGGTTATAAAACTTCAGCTTCAAGCACATCAATGATTTTATATTAGTCAATTAAGCAATTCCCTTCCGTTAATTCAACCACCTGAACAAGACATACAGGAGACCTGTGAGATCGCCTGGTCTATTTCGTGTTTAGATCTTTGCATAAAGATTAAGAGTTACAAATCCGATCCACAACACTGTATGAGAAGAGGGATATCATGACTTCAACTTTCTACTAATCCACTAATGTCGAGCAATATTCCAGATTTCAAAGAGTGTCACACGATTCTTGCGCAAGGGTCGTTTCGCTACACCCTGGAGGCGTTCAGTATTTGGTCATTTAACAAAAAAATAATGAGTACCATAAATGGCAGTAGAACGATCAACCAATACCAGGCATTCATAAAACCTATTAATATCCATTCATATTCTCTTTGCTATGCACGCCGCGATATAACAGGAATACTATTAAAAGCGGCGTTAAACCCAACTCACTCACTCTTTGCTATAACTACACAAGTATCACCGATGTTCAATTATTATGCACAGCCTCTTGACGCTGAGTATGCATTGGTTTGAAATTTGAAGGTTTGATGCCGGAAAAATCTTATTGCCTTCAATCTATTTCCAGTGAAATCTGTTCCGGCAGATAATCGAGAATCATTACTTTCAGATAAAACGAGATGGAATGCAAGGAAATTTAAGATAATGGCAGTTCAAATAAAAGCGACAAATCTCTTTCCATATTCAAAAGAAATGCCAAAAGTAGAGTCGATTGAACAATTCCAACTATGTCATGAGCATGTGTTTATCAATCACTATCAAATAGTGATGATACCATTTAAAGGCAAGTCAATTGTTCACCTGCAATAAATACTGGAATATTTGGTGCAGTTCAAAATAGGGAATTGCATCTGACTGATGCGACAGTTTTAGAAATGTTTTTCAAGGCCTTGAATGTTGTACTGTTAATCAAACAACTTCTGAGCAAGAGTCGTATTACGCCATGTGAAATCTTGGTCGAAGTTTAGTGAGTTGGGTTTAACGCTGCTTTTAACAGTATTCCAGTTATATCGCAGTGTGTCAGCTTACTGTGGGAGGAAAGTCCGAAGGTCTCAGACGTTTACCACTTTGGTAAAAGCAGCGAGCACGGGTATGGTGCTGGCGAACCTAGAAACATAATCGGGGCGAACCGGGATTCAAACCCCCACTCAAAAGTTTCTGGCGTGACGCAACTCTGCACAGCGACTGGGCCACCCGTTGAGAAATCCCTATTTTTGTGACTCATTTACCAATTTGACGCATCAGTGCATCAGTGCCAAAACGTACGATGAATTCCCTATTTTGCCATGAACCAAATTTTCCAGTGTTTCAATTGATTTGCCTTGTGTTTGTGACGGGTGCCACTGAAGGGGCACGATGCGCTCGCCCTCTTTCCGAACACCTGGTCACGATGGTGAGTGAGTGAGTGAGTATTGTTTTACGCTGCGTTTAGCCATATCCCATTAATATCATGGCGAGAGACACCAGAAATGGACTTCGCACGTTGTACCCTTGTGGGAAATCGAAATAGGGTCTTCGGCGTGACGAGCGAACACTTTAACCACTAGGCTATCCCACCACCCTCCTGCTGATGATGGCGTCGGACGCAAACAATCGAGAGATTTCTTATAATTAAACATTTCTGTCGCTTTTATCATATACTTCAGCGTGAAAGACTGAGTTTTCTAATTTTGAGAAAAGTGATATTTTCATTGAAGTGAACATAACACTTGATATTTCACTGCAGTGAACATAACACTTTGACGGAACTATTGTCATAAAAGAGTTACTTCCCCTTTAATTGTCTCCCGTTTGTCGTAAGTGACTAGCCCGTACACAAACTGTTGAGGTTCTTTCTACGTTAGTGCCACATTGACAATGCAAAATAATGTTTGATGGTCATTATGGAGTTAATATCTCTTCTAGCCGTTTATTCTTCTCGCGAAAATGTTTCGTTATAAAATCTCTCTTTTAACTCGTCACACGAGACGAGTTCTTTTCGCAAAGCACCATCTTTGTTACTTGACCAGCGTTTATTCTTTCGCTCCTCTCAACGGTCTCAAAGTATTCAAGAATATTTTTTGTTGAAGTTGATTTTGTATATAATCATATCGAAATGTAAGAATAAAGAATTATCGTGACCCTAAATATATTTTTATACGTTTGTTTATATTTTGTAAGAATTTGCAAACACGAAACTTTTTAAGTCACAAATACAAGGGGTGGTGAACCGTCCCTCAATGTCAGGGACGGGAGAAGTTACGTTTCAAGGTTTTCATTTGTAATGAACTAGTTTTATTTTCCGGTAGTCAACTGCACAAAAAGTATATGATAGATAGGATATTCCATGTGCCTCGTGAAAAATCACGTTTATCTCATCTCGTGGTGGTGGAAAAATGATATTGCACTCGACACATGAAATATCCTCTATTTATTGTATGCTGTAAAATGCACATTTTGTAATGCAGCTTCAAGTGATAAGAAATAGAGACCTGTCATTTTTCGGTGTGTTGGGGAAGTGTATCGAGTAAGTGTAGCTCATGGTAAAGAGGTGTCATTGTATGTGGTTCCGTTCCAGCACTGTCGAGGTTTCAACAACATCCCTGACAAGCATCATTGAGCAAGAATACATAATATCTTAGCTGATCAATATATAAAATATGTTACACACTTTGTTTACATCATAAGGTATTAGTTGTTGAGATGAAATAATATTGTAAAATTATGACTGAACGAAATCACATCGAGCTTAATCTACAAACGTACATGTACGTTGTATCCGGTTGTGAGGTAAGACCCATCTCATTCATCTGAAGCAATTTCCATTGGGAAGTCCACTCAAAAAAGACTTGGAACGACACTGAAGAACATGACCGAATGTGAAAAACCGAAAATTGTGGGTCCGAATTCTGGTTAGCGCTTATTATGCTTCGGACCCACTCCGTGGTCTAGAGTAAGAGCGTCCACCCGGGGACCGGAAGGTCGGGGGTTCGATCCTTGTATCTCAGTGGGCCAGTACTATACAATCAGCACTTGCACGGACTAGTAAAAACAGCCACCGAACACACACACACACACACACACACACACACACACACACACACACACATGCCTCACGTCGCTATGTAACTGCAATAATATTGTACGCGACATTAAACTCTATTTCACCTCACCTCAACTGATTATGTTTCCAGGTTTGTCGGAACCCTATCCTCCCGTAGACCTTTCTCTCATCTGAAACCGACATTCCGTGAAACTATTGAAAGACTCTCACTTACAATAATCCAAGCGGATGTGCTCTCATCGTTCATAAGATCATACAGACGTTTATTTAATTCTCAAACACATTTATCCACACTTTTCACCGAGTTGGTCAAGACAACACGTACATAACTGCTCCTGTACACAGGCGTATGTTTGATGGTAAGATGATGACAGAAAACAAATTTACCCAGAGACAGATTGGACAAGCACTTGTAAGTATAGGACATAAATTTCCCCCATACGACATCCACACAGCCGACATATATCTCCTGGCGACTCGTCCAGTCATGTTCTATGTAGTTATCACCAGAGCTTATATGATAAAAACTGATAACCCGTGTTTATTTTTTTTCGTCATGTAGTCCTAACTGGAGACCAGGTATTGATTGTTCCATAAATGTTTTAGTTGTTTGTGGCACATTTACCGTTCTTACGTCCTGTTAGGGTCACCTTTGCCCCCAAATGCACAGCAAATCACCAGCTCATCTAAGTAAAGTCCAACGAATAAGTCATGGCTTGCATGAATGCTTGTGTAGTCTTCACATCTCCAAGTACATATTATGAAATGTCAACTTCAATTTAGTCTAAATTGGTTGGGGATTCCAATGGATTTTTAACGATGAAACTGGAATTTTGCTGGGTGCGGCGTTAAACAATAACCAAACAAACCAAAAAACCTCAAAAAACTTAACATTAAAAAAAAGCGACACATGTCGCATTTCATATCGCCTGCAATTCGTTTATATTGATGACCATTGACAATTTGTCATTACCTCTTATCAGATAGGAATCACGCGTCCAAAATGAATTGAATGAATGACTTTTCACGAGTAGAAACTGAATTCAATTGTGGTTTGCAACCACATCTTTTTTAACTTGCGTACAGGAACGTGTTAAAACACTTGTCATCTTAATATTAAACACACCAGAGTGTTAAAAGACTCGGGTCCAAACGGGCTTGTGCACCATACAAAAAATGAATTACAACGGGCAGACCGCCATTGCTATATGTATATAATGGCATACATTAATACGCCAAAGCAAGAATTCAACACTTGCTAGCTTGCGCGAACTGACGATGGTTGAGATGTTTTGTCCCGCCAACAAAATATGCAATGATGTGAGGGAATAGCTTAAATAAGAATTCCACTTTGGATAAATTAATCAGGGTCAGGAGTTAAATTGTTTTTCTGGTCACTAATAAGAATAGAGAATAGACAGAAATCAAATGAAGTTAGTTTGATCTTATCAGTGCAATACATTGAAAATGCACACTCAAACTCTGTTGATTTGTTCTTTTGATTTCGAAGGAACAAAATTTTACCAACTACAGACAATTGTCTCCTTCGCGTTTTATCACGTAACTATTTTCTTGGACGATTATCTTGTCAAAATTCGATTGTTTACAAGCCACCGATGTATGACAGGAGCACTGCTATGCAGCATCTGGTGACACACACACACTTACTTTTGTGTGCAAATTGTGTTACCCGCGGGTGCTACCGACAGGGTACGACATGATTAACATTTTCGTGACCACCTGGTGTCTTCACTGATTTTCAGTGCTCCGTTCAAACAATTTTCACTGCCATATTGCCATATTTTTTACGCCCAATGGAATCTGTGTCGCTTTAAATTCACAAAAAGAAAACAATCGGTTGAGATTGTGGAGACCAGAAAGGTGTGTGGTATACTTTGTTTGTTTGTTGTTTAACGTGAATATGTGAGTTTTATGACGCTTTTATCAATATTCCAGCATTCAAGAACAAGACACAGTTGTCACCATGAGGAATCGAACCCGCGTCTTCGGCGTGACGAATGAACATTTTAACCATGAAGATACCCCCACCACCTCACATACTCACTTCAGATAAATACAAAATACACTGTTTTAGTGACATGCAAGAACAGATACAAGTAACCAACCAACATCCTCAACACGTCTTTATTCGTGAGTGGATGAACCGTGTTAGATGCATCTCCTTGGATAGACGGCAAATGTCTCTCCCCTACGGTCACTCGTCTCTATTACCTTAAAGCATGGCGTGTGATTCTGACATTTTTCTCAACGTCCCAATCAGTGTCTCGCTACGCTTCCACCTCATAACCCCAGTCTTTAATTGAGGCTTGAAACAGGCATTAAACACATCTCACGCACACGTGTGCTCGACTTGCAAACAACAATGCAGATCTGAATACCATTCCGAGACATATGTGCACGAGGCTCCGTAAAATGCTACTTACGTGCACTCCATGTTGACAAGGAACGGACAGGGCTAGAGACTTATAGTTAATCCATCCCATAACATTAGTGGTGACATAGTGTTAACGGGTAGGAAAGGACAACGAAACCAATCTGTCTTAGAGTGAAATTGACCAAAAGTCCACTTAAGAATGAACGGACTGTTAAGCAGTTCGCTATAAAAAAAAGACAGGGATGTTGCGGCCTGAAGAATGGACGAAGTGGAAATGATTCTTATTAAACCAAGCTATATGTGCGAATAATTTCTCGGAAATGCTGAAATACACTTTTGTCCGATGAAAATCCGTCCTTCAATCAAATCTGTCTCTCGCAATACGTAGGGATTGACGTTCTTAATCGCTTTGTCAGGATCTATTTACGTTCATTCCGTTTGGCCCGAAGCTATGGGGCTCCAGACTCCAATAATCCAACAACTGTGAAAGGCTTTAGAATTATGTATGGTGCAGCGGACTTCGACACATGTTAATACCATAGCTTGCAGTGATGTAACGCGTAGGTTAGACACGGTCCTTCCACCTGGATCCGGTGGCCAGGCTAAGTAACTTGGTTGTTTGTGTCATCGTAGGACGCTGGTCATAATATCTACGACAGGGTCAGATTCTGTTATTTAAAGGCTGTCGCTGGAATATTGGTGACTATGGTGTTAATCGTATCACAAACAATCTTGAGTCAGTCTAAGTCTTACATAAATGACCGAGTCAGCTTGCTTACCTGTATGGTTATCAGGATATTTCACACGTCACGTCACAACTGACCACGATCGTACTTCGAATTACCATGAAAAGAGTCTTGTTAACTAGTTATGATAAATCCGTGTCACTAGCGGGGGTTGTATGACATTTAATGGGATGCACATAGTGTCAGAGAACGGTGGAATCAATGTATTTTTGTGAAATTCGAAATACATGAAGCGTCATCAAATAATTGATCTTCTTAGTATGATTCAACATTCATGTTTATATTTTTTGAAAAAATATGGACATAATGGTAAAATGTTGTCATGTTTGGTCTGTCAAATAGCCTGGATTGCAGATATTTTGGGTCTTGTGACACATTATTGTAGATGAAATTGTTAATAAGGTACACATTCACGAAAGAGTGAGTGAGTTGGGTTTAACGCCGCTTTTAACATTATTCCAGTTATATCATGGCGTGCCAGCTTAATGTGGGAGGAAAGCCCGAAGTGATGCAGGTCTCAGACGTTTACCACTTCGGTGAAACCCACGAGCACGGGTATGGTGCTTACAAACCTAGAAACATAATCGGGGCGAACCGGGATTCGAACCCACAATCATCGGTTTCTAACATGCCCAAGGGACGCAACTCTGCACAGCGAATCCCGGCGCCTTAGACGACTGGGCCACCCGTGCCCCCCATTCACGAAAGAGAAAATTGATCAAGGGAAATTCGGTCAGAAAGCAAAATCAGATTCCGAATAACGTACTTGTAAGGAAATCAAAAATAGGTCTGCACGTAAAACATGGGATACAATGGTTCCTGTAATATTCACCTTAAAGACAAAAACAATTATTGTAATACACATACCAATTATTATATGTAATAATTGTCCATAATTAACAAATGATATGTTCTTGGAAATAATAAGTAAAATAGAACTCTTTTCAATAACAACACGAAGTACGTTTTATCTCAACCAGCAATAAGGAAGCTGATTTTTATATAAGCTGCTTTTTTTGCAAACATTTTTTCTTCTTGCAATCTCTCAGCTGTTAATGTGGTCCGTGCACATATTGGTTTAGTTAAAAGAGTGCAGTCACTTAGTGTTCATATCTGCTTGATTTCACTGGGCATTGGTTCCTACCATAGAGACAGATGTACCGATTAATTGAGTTAAACCTTGACCTGCTCAGCATGAACCTGAGCGGAAGATTACATTTCTCCTGGTCGCAATCATCCGGGATTTATCTTGATAACGCCATGCGTGCCATATCGTGACAGAGCGTAATGCCCAAGGAAATTTGATTCCCAGCAAGTAACAGTGTTTCACGCAGGATTTGAGGATGACCTTCCAAGTGATTAAGATAAACAAGTAAAAGGTATCAGTCAGTGATCCGGGGTTTCCGGATCGGACGTGGTTGACGAGGACGTCAAATTGTTATCAGGCTGTTTGTAAAAAGCTAAAAAAGTGTATCGTTACGACGTAACGGATGCCCCACTGGTGCACTCCATCCAGATTGAGAAATAGATAGAGGGCAAAAAAAGACAAATCGTGTGTGCACTACATTTTCTGACTGATATTAATTTACACTTATGACGAGGGGGTGAGTGAATGGTTACAGACATAGTTAGCGTATGACACCACAACATGCACAGTAGAGAAAACTCGATAGGCGAACCAAGTTGTTGAGTACAATGACAAACAATCGAACTTGTCACACATTATAACCATCTGATCTCTATTTATCGAAACAGTAAGACGAGCAATGAGTACTGGGGCCAAACTGTCATCACTTCCAAATCCCATATATATCGTCAGGAATATACATGCCTGAATTATGACATCAACAGATATAAATGTCATTGCACATCTAAATATCGTTTTCTGTGGCGCTGACACACCGTGAAACATAATCAGAGTGAATAGTCGTACGTTTCTGGCACACCCAAGGGTCGCAACACCCGACTGGACTGGAGAAGCCATGCTCCCTCAGATAAGATACGAGAATGTATATGATCTTGATCATGTGCGTGAGCATATCGTTTCTGCAATGTTATTGATTGAATATCCTTATTCTTGAGCTGTATCGGTACTCGAACTGTATGACAGTCAGGAACACCATTAATTGGCTTCACACACTGTACCAGTGTTGGGATTCGAACCAGCGTCATTCCTGAGTGGCAAATACTTTCAGTACGAGATTACCCTACCGACGAATACTATCGATTCCATCCCAGTTGTCATCCGCAGAATGCTCTACACATCATTCAATTGGCGATTACAGGTTTGTATACACATTGTTTCGACAACGTGAATACTTCTAAAGACAATTCAAAAAGTGAATGTTATATAATAGCAACATATCAATAGATAACTATATATCACATGCATGACGATAACCTAATGTATTAATTTAAATGTTTTAAAAAATATATAATAAATCTGTTAAAATAACAAAGAAATAAGTTTAACGCTGCTGTTTCACACTTTGTTCTTCGTTAAAAATACAAACGCCTTTATAATATTTACCCTTGTGGCTAGGTATCAAAGAATAATTCCTGAACAATTGAAAATAAGATCGAAATGACTTAAGCTAAAGAACCAAACTGGAAAACAGCACTGAAAAAGACGCAATGTCTCTCAATTGTCGACGACTTACACAAATGAGGAAGATGCTCTTGGAAATGTCACCTGCTGCTGCCAAATCCTGTTTTTAAAAGACTCTAAAAAGAATTCATTTAAGCCATCTCTCCAAACATAGGATTTTGTTATAAATCAACAAATAGGTAACTGCTAAAGTTTCAATCGTCAATTTTGATAATGCACAAACTGAATTGTTTGAATCTGGTATGCTGCTGTGCTTACGTGTGGATATATTGACATTTGTATAAAGTGAAGTTAACGTTCAGAAACGTATTAACACAATCCGGAGGAAACCACTGGGAATCCCCCAGCATGAATACAGTACAGAAGCGTGGTTTCTGATCAAATAGATATATTAATCCTGAACTCGCAAGCTCCAACATTCATACAGTCTGATCCACAATTTATTTAGGTTGATACCCTAATGAACGCACACAATGTGAAAGTAAATTCTTAAGTATTAACCTGTGTTTGATGAGTCATGTTTGACAATTTGGCTTGCTTCAGTCCAAAGATTTTCTGAAAATTGACTTTGACGCTGGGGTACCCTACCCCTTTGCATTGAAATTAACAAAAGTGAGTACAGAATGGTCATTAATATTTCAAGCCCCAGGGGTCAACCAGATGAAATGAAGTCCACACGGGTCACCACCCCTAATGTTCTGTTAACCAGACATACTATTAAATACGTATTCGCATTCTATAAGGTTTTCATTTTAAGCTGTGATGCCGAGAGGAAGCAAGAATCCATGAAGTGGAAAGACTTTGTCTCTCCCCAAATAAATATTTTAAAGTAATCCAATCCACTTGAAAAGTTATGACCATCTTTTGGGACATCAACAGCATAATACACATCGATTATATTTACAAAGGGGAATAAGTATGAATAGTGAATATCATGCCAACTTATTGCCATGACTGAGTCTTTAAAAAGTAATTGAAGCGGCAAACATTGCGGGGAGTTTTCTCCTCCTTCAGGACAACTCTCCGGTTTAAACGAGTCATGTTGCAACAGGTTCTTTTAAGAAATGAAGATACGAGCTTCCACCCCATTGTCAGAGCAATGAAAAAGAGAAAAACGCTATTTCAATGTTTTTCATGTATTTATTAACATTTTATTTGTTGATGTAATTATTGTTTCCACAGAAGTTTAATATTAGAAGAAAGCCTAAATTGCTTTAAGTGAAAAAGACTAAACCTGTTCAAGGCCGATAAAAAATATACCCAAAGAACGCCATACAGGTGAATTAAACCATTGCAATGTTTAGATGAGAAAGTTAAACTTTTGAGTTTGAATCAAAAGATAAAGCTTTTAAAAGTGACGAAATTTTACGATTCCTGAAGAAATGTGTAGACATTAAAATTCAGCGTTTGAAATGTTTCATGTTTTGAAATAATATACCCACTGATAAGATACGACCACTATATAATTTTTTTTGTCTTAAAATCATAACATCTTTAAAAAGTAATTTGATTATGTGACCATTATTTCATGCAACCAAATAATTTGAATTTGAAGTTCTTCGAGCATCATAGTTTCGCTCGTGGCGAATATTAGATCCCCCAAGAACTGTGGCGCTTGCCGAAATGAAATAAAACGTCACATTTCCTGCATCCTTGGAGTGGTGCAAGGAATATAGGAACTGAACTGTTGAGGTAAATATGTATGTATTATGCCGTTTGTTTGTATATGTGAACATGGTAACCGATACGTTATTCTCTGCATGAAGATCTGACGTTGAAGTACTTTTCTTTAGATGAGAGAAAACTCCTTATTATATCTTCAACTGTGACGTGTTTGGTTGCCAAGAAAGATGTGATGTGACTGAAATAATACAGTCCAAGTATAACTGTGATTTCTGTAAGAAATCATTGGTCATAACATACAATGTAATTTTGTCAGGAAATGTATCCATGTCGACGGAAACGCGGGCATTCTTTTGCTTCTGTGTTTATAAAACATAAAGCTCTGGAACATCATCTAGAGAATTACAAAACACCGACGAACAGATTGAAAAAGCTTAACTTAAAAAAAATAATGAAATAATATGGCATTTTCTTCTTCTCGGTGTATCCAAACAATACAATTTATTTTATTTTATTAAAAGGTTTCAGACATTCAGACATAGTTACGATTGGAGAACATATAATTGTCACCTTATCAAGGGTATTATTCAGATGTTTGATATCACAAACTGAGAGGCACGTAAAGAAACTATTTGGTAAATACATTTCCAACCTGTTTGAATCGCTGACGTTATGCTCGGTCACTCAGTGGATGAACTGACAGGTGGCGAAAGGTTTATTTTGTTCTGAACATTGCTTAAAAACTCATATCTGGAACACACATCTATTTTCGCGAATACCTGGTATCATCACTCTATGATACAGTGGGAATCGTACAATTGATCCTGCTTTAAGCAAATATTTCTTATTTGAAATGTTCACTGCTCTTTTGCCTTTTACGCCTTGTAGCCGTCTCTTAATATGTATGCGTGACCCTAAGGTCAAACTCCAAAACGAGGCTATCCCCGCAAGCTGTCAAAATGGCATCGGAGCATTGCTGTGTCCTAGAATGCGTTTCCGATGCGAGCTGCGATAAATCTTAAAGTTTTCATCATTGTTCCGGCCGATTTACCTTTGCGGAAACGATGACTGGTAGCCTTCCGACAAGTTAAGGGAAAATTGTTCAAATTTTCATTTGGCAAAACTGATGAGCGAATATCGCCTGTCGACTATTTGTTTGTGTGTTTGTTGTTTAACGCCGCACTCAGCAATATTCCAGCGATATGACGGCGGTCTGTAAATAATCGTGTCTTGACCAGACAATCCAGTGATTGACATCATGAGCATCGATCCACGCAATTGGGATATATATATATATATATATATATATATATATATAGAGAGAGAGAGAGAGAGAGAGAGAGAGAGAGGTTATCACACGAGTGTGTTTGGGAATAGTAAATATCCTGCATTAGGAATAAACATTCTATTTAGCGAGCCTTGGCGAGCTAAGTACATAGTGGTTATTCCTAATACAGGATATTTACCATTCCCAAACACACAAGCGGGATAACCTTTTTATCATATAATGTCATTCTTTAATTCTGTGCTTCAAAATCGCTTTCCCTCTCTCACAAACATTACCGAAACATTGCGAGTTTTCCTTGAAGGCGCGCATTAATATTTATTACGTCACAGGGTAAGTGATGTGTCAGTCGGACAGTGACAGTAGCCAATATAGTTCCAACTGAAATCTGTTTCTTATACAGTGGCCAAGCAATTTTTACGCAAAACAAAAAAAAATAATTAATTGCCTCTCGCGCCAATCCATCAATCTGTCTGCTAGAGTAACTGCCCTTTGTCAAAGGGAAGCTACTCTAACCCTAGTCTATGAGACGTCACTGCCACGGTCAGACGTTGTTGACAGTCGGTCAGTCCTGTCAAAACATTAAGAAGTGTAGTCAGATGTACACACAGCGACAAAACGGAAAAAGGTAACAATTCAAACATATTTCGGCCAAATCCAACTATTTTAATTTGTGGAGAAGGTTTCAAGCCGTAGAGGTCTACAAGCACATATATGGCTACTCATCCCGCTTGGCTAGGCCTCGTGCCCTCGCAAAATTGTTTCGAAATTTATATCTCCAAAGTTGCCAAAACGTATAAAATGCCACGTTACAGTTAGACTCTGATTTTCAGTATATTGGACTGTTCTTTTGATAATGATAACAATCATCCCTGTAGTTTATCCAGATTCCCGATGGTTAATTCTGACTCGATCGCCGAATGACGAGGGCGACGCCATGTTTGTTTATAAACAGTGAAAGTAGTCCCTACTTGACCTTTGACATTTGCATCTCTATCCGCATATGACCCCAACGGATATCGTTTTTATCCTGCCGAAAAACCTACCCATTATATGATATATAGAGAATACTACAGGAGTGTCTGTCAGATACCATTGATCTTACAACGAGTTGTTTCAAAACGTATCTAACGAGCGAAAGCGAGTTAGATACGCTTTGTAACAACGAGTTGTAAGATCAATGGTATCTGACGGACACGAGTGCAGTAATCTGTTTCTTACACACCCTAAAATCGCACCTTTTTAGCATCGAACCGATGAATTTTGTCTCATGATTGCAGTAGCGCATTAATACATAATACCACTGTCATAAGTGACGTCATCCTATGTGCTGCTTACTACTCATAAATAATGTGACCCTACACAAAAAGGTTTCCGTCCTATCTGTGGATTATCAAGGCGATGATGAAAATGCATACCAGACAAAAACCAAGAACACGCTGGGTGCTAAGTTGAAAGTTTACACCTCAAAGAAATGACCAAGTATGTACAACAATGTTTACTTCTATATGACATCACTACCGGTGACCGACTTTTACAAAATGGCGTGTTCACTGAGAACAGTACGCGGGATTTCCAGAGGAGATTTTCGTTGATTGAGGGATCGTATACACATAAATGTGTCACGTAAGTAATCAGAAACATTCTGACAATCTGCGTACTGTTATTTGTTTACCATGTTTTCCAATGTAACAAAGAGAATTAGTCTGAAATGCAGATAACTACCGTCATCGTTGTGCGTGATTTAGCGTCAGTCATGTCGTCACACAGGACGGAACTTTTACGGCTTCTGTTGAATTTACCACATCATTGTAATGTATATATGTGTAATTCCATAATTAGTGCAACGATACTCTTCCCATGAATATTCTCAAACGCGTGATCGAGCCAGTGTATGCAACAATTAGACGAAAGTACCTCTTTAATGCTACACAGTGTAAAATCTGAATTTTGCTTTGTTTACATTTCAACAAGTACAATTTTCCGAGCACAATTTTCGTTTCCATACCTAATTTATTTCGCAAGATTTCATCTAGACAATTTGCATTGGTGACAAAGACCATTTATCCATTGTTTCGAAAATGTATGAGGAATTCAGGGATGCATGTATAGCAGCGGAGTTTGAAATATACCTGATCGAGTCTAGGCGTCTCATAACCGGCATTTAGTAAACACAATCCAATTTGGCGGAACGCTTCGGCGTTCGTGTATGCATATTTTCCAAAACATTCTAGACGATTCTAGGCTTATTAGCGACGTTTCAGAATTATCATTAGTGATTTGATACCCGTGATCGCTAATATGGTATTTTTCTACTTTAATTATTCGAGTAAATATCCGATATTTAGATTTCTAAACACACAGTAAATATTTATATAACGCCGCGAATTGTGATTTGGCGAGATTTACAATGTACCTAACTTTCAGTAATTTTGAATTGCCTAAAATGACAGTAAATGATAAACAGAAGGGGGAATTCAAAACTGTGAAGTGTTTGCGTGATGTATTTTGAATTTTATTCGATTTCGAAGTGTTAAAGAGAAGGGACATGTGAGTCGCTGTGGCAGCCAGGGGGTTTACACTCTGAAAACACGATAATAATGACATAACAACAGATAATGTAACTGATAATAATAACAAACAAACTCGCAGACGAGGAAGAGTTTGTTTATTTTTATTATTAATTACACGGTCCTGTTTTTCAATACAGACGTAGGTGAACATTCGACTGAAGCACGAGCAACTTATGAATGACTTACACTCAGGAAAGTAGTCCGTCATCATCTGACCCTAGGTCATCACCATGGAGTAGCCAATCACGGGCCTGGAATTCGATCTCACACATATGTTTGATACCAGTTATCTCAAATGGGTTTCTCACCCACAGGTGTGTAAGAAATATACGTATATCCCACTTAAATGGGATGATGAGAGTTATATGAACAGTCTGCTAACATAAATTGTCAAAATATCATATTTGGTTATTTGGATAAATGTTTTCTTAAGAAAATATTTTAAAAGCCAGAAGTCCAGAAGGATGTCAGATTGTCAATCGGCAGATGTTCAATAAGAGTTCATACACACATACCAAAATGTAAATAGCGTTAAAATTCGAAAGCGACATTGCGTCTCTGAAAAATGTCAACTTCAAAGGCAGTCTTGAAGAAGCAAGTCTGTGACTTAAAAGTGCATAAATTCCAACTATGATTGAATCTTGTCAATGGTATTATTGTTCATATAGGAAGTTGTCAGTGCAGGGGCTTTCAATTTTTCATATATAGAAATATATGGCTATTCTTAATATAAAACGACTTAAAAACCAACGTATTCATGGAAATGATATGAGACAACACATGAGTCACTGTATATCTGGTTAGGAAATAAATAACATAATCCTGGTGTGTGTTTATGATAAGAGGCATACGAGTATTTAAATTATAATAAGAAAGAAAAAGTTAGAACAAAATTTTGTGGATACTTCTCCTTATTTTAAATGTGTTCTTGTGTGTAAGTATTATGTGAGCACACTGATTCTGCAAATCAATCACCTATTCACAGTCCCCGTGAAGATTCCGGGGTAGAATAGGTCTTCAGCAACCCATGCTTGCCGTAAAAGGCGACTATGCTTGTCGTAAAAGGCGACTAACGGGATCGGGTGGTCAGGCTCGCTGACTTGGTTAATGCATGTCATCGATCCCAATTACGTGGATCGATGTTCATGATATCAATCACTGGATTGTCTGGTCCAGACTCGATTATTTACAGACCGCCGTCATAAAGCTGTAATGTTGCTGAGTGCGTCGTTAAACAACAAACAAACCAAACCAAACCTATTCACAGCTCTATGCATGTTTTAGAGAGACAAATATGCATGTGGTTCGTAGCACATGTAGATTTATCTCTCTATAATTAACTGCTGGACGGCCAGTCAAAGACAAATGGCCTGAAAAACATTGATCGTAGGTTGTATAAATATATCAAAACCTGGATTTGCGAGGGTCCACTGTCAACAGGTTTGAATCACCCTCTCTGGGAGCGTAACATGATTATAGAAATAGATCATCGGCACAACATGCCACTCGGGAGTGGTTTACGATTCTGTTTCCTTTCATCCCATCCCCGTGGCATCTTGTCACATAATGTGTTTTATTGCTCTTCCTGTGGCCTTGGAACTGCCACTAGAATGTAAAAATCAAATCGAGTAATTTCATTGTGGAAGCCATTTCCAATTATCAACAGAAGTTAAGAACAAATTGTATATCAACTCAGAAAAGAGGTGTACCCTCAGGGGGAAACTGGGAACCGATACAGAAACGATGACGATGAAATATGGTTTCACGTCCGCTATTAAGATATAACAGCCATGTAGTTCCCTATTAGTAAATCTTGACAAACATTAAAACATGATTTTCTTAAATCCAGTTATCTCTTCAAGGAATAAGATAGAACTTTATAAGCTAACAAAGCATTATCACGAATGGGGTTCGCTGTTAATGCATTTCTATATGTGAAAACACGTATTATACGCTTAATTTCAGTGATGTTTGTCTTTGAATGGTAAAGAGTATCAGAACACTTATGCGGCAACGTGCTGGCCACTGTAACATGATAATGCCCTCACATTGCTTTAACGATGGGCCTCTGTACTGTGTCTGTCAACTCGGTGATTTGAAATAGCGCCCCATGCGCCAACTGATGATATTGGTCAATGACGTCCAGGGCAGACAAATGGAAGAAACCGACAGCTTGCAGGTGGAGGGTTTATCGAGCACTATGGTAAAGTGAAACGGTGCTTATCCCTAATTTAGGCCGTGGAATTTCAGTCATTGCCCTTTTAGTCGATCTACAGATGGCTCCAAAACCTTTTACTTGTATCATATATTCCCGTGTCGTTTCAGGCAAACAATAATATGTTAATGACTAGCCGTTGCATGCTTCTATGATGGATGTGATACACGTGGTGCTGAAAGCTGCATACAAAAATAAATCACTCACTCACGCTTGTGTTCCCACCAAGCTAATGCTGGAATATTGCTAAAGGTGTCGGAAAACCATACTCACTTACTCATTATAGAAGTAAACGTCAATGACCTTCATCATTTCGTTTTTCTCCACCCACTTTAAACTGACGTGATAAAGCTAAAATATGATGAAAAAACAGTGACTTTCCAATCTCACTATCTACTATCCGTAAACACATTAAACACACATCAACACAAAGAGGACTCTCGGTTTGGCATTTAGTTCTTCACACATTAATGTTGCTGAAAGCTTGTCGTTGTTGGAATCGTTGGAGGATCTCCGCTGTTTGTGTTGGTTTTCTTGTTATTCATTGATGGAAATAGACAACGTTTCTTTGGGGAACCAAAATATCAAGACGATAAAAAATGAAATGTTCAATTTTGTTCTATTTTCTTGAGTAGGTTATTTTTATTCGTACTTCTGACGAAAAAATGTCAGTCGTTAATTCACATTTAGGGAACAAAAATGAGATTGATCCCTATCATGGTCTTATTGATGGGGCTGAGGTCGCTGTGTACTGCGCAATTGTGGAAAGTAGAATTATGTTCTATTGTACTGAATGACAAGGAAAATGATAGATCGAAAAAGTCAAATCGTTTTCGATTCAGCTGCGCTGATTTTCCACCACGCAAGAGGGGTCTTTCTTCTTGAATTTCCTCAACGACAAGGCCTTCTAACTTTGATCACGTGTCAGTGGCCTGACAACATGTATTTCAAGGTCAGTTTTTATTAATGTGTTATTCTGGTATCACACCGTTGGAACACCGTTGGAAAACCTTTGGAACTCAAACCCAAAGACAATAAACTATATATGAAATAAAACTGTGGTAATCCTTCGTGACTGTTGTCAGTATAATACGGGCGGAGAATGACAGGACGTTGATGTTTACTGCTTTTATGAGTGAATGAGTGAGGTTTGTTTCACAGAACCTTTATCAATATTCCAACAATGTCTCGGCAGCGAAGAAATTTTGCTTTTACTCATGTGGGGAATTGAACCCAGAGCTTCTAGCATCTTAACAACTGTCCACTTCGGACAGATATCTAACGAAGCAAGATGTTACAAATAACGGAAACTACCAAGAAACCATTCTTCGGGAGGTGTTGCTTTAACATATTGATTTTAACTAAATACATGTATTCAAAAATTCACACGTGAGTGGAGAGTTTGCACATGTCTTCTATTGAAAGAAAGGTGTTTGTAAACACGGAATAGCTGGAGTTGTCATCTGCACGTTTTCAAACTTATTGCACAAACACTAAGATCACTTTCACATCTGCTAAACTGTCTTTCATTGAATATATACATGGAATACTAACTTGTGTTTTATTTATGGCAAAATGATTCTCAGTTTCTCCTTTTATTCTCTCAGCCAGTTTATTTTGCCCGACTTAAAGCGTACGCATGAATGTGACAGCATTACAAATTAGTAGCCAAACATTCTCCATAGAAGAGATGAATCTGTTACACCTTTGTGCGAAACATGGAATAAATTCACGCCGCAAATTACTGAAATAGATGAATATGGAAAATGCAAATGAATGCTTCAAGCATTTCATTTTCAAATAGTGAACAATTAAAAAAACCATAACGCATTGGGTGACAGAAACAAACTGGCGTCATTCATTTGTTTTACTCAAACACCCGAGGATAAATGGAGATGATTGAGGCGGCCGCTGATGTCTTATTCAGCACTAACACACTGGCAGGTGCTTAATCCCATGAGGGGCACGGGCGGACCAGTCGTGTAAGGTCCAGAAATTCGCTATGCACTGTTTGCTTTATCAAGATTCAAATATATACAAAAATTAAAATTATAATAGCGGAAACCCATCCAGAGGAATTTGTCTCTTTTAAAAAAATTCAACGTAATAGACACAATATGAGTTTACTTTTAAAATCATCCCTTTAATTATAGAAAAGCCCCAGAGCAGTAGAGCGTGTAGGATTCTGGTGTTTTCATCCAAATAATGCTTTCACAGTCGCCAAAGCTCCCCAATTTGATATTTTTTATGACGTTCACTAAATCCTTAAATTTCCAAAATACTTGGAATGACCATGCCACAATTTGTAATGAATAATGAATAATCACAGAGAACATGACCAATGTCTCCCTTCAAATGTCGAATTACAAAACAGTATTTTCAGTTTCATGGTTTTTTGTTTTTGATCCGTGGTCCACATAATATCTCCTCCATTGCACATGAGCCAGAGATAAGTCCGACGTAAATCACTCATTTTAAAGGCGGTGGATGGTAATCCTTTGTATTCCTTAAACTTGATTTTGATAAAACATCAACAATGATTCCTCGTTTGTTCTAAAATACAATTGTATAACGGTTTCGTTTGATGACATTTCAATTTTTGCATGCAAATCTGTGTCGCTACATAACACTTCAAAGAGACTTCATCAGAGTGCTGAAAGCGTCCTCTAAACTGGCCAGCTTCTAACATCAGATGCATTAATTTATCAATGCATATATTCATTAATATGTATACATTATATATGTATACATTGTTTATGTAAGTAATTTGGATGCATATAAATAAGATACAGCAGTTTGATGTATGTTATGTTGATGGTGTACAATGCATATAATATGTACATCAGTTTGATGTATGTAATGCTATGTGTCTGAAAACACGAGGCAATAATGACACCTTCGTTACCAACGCATTTCCCAATATGGTGTTTGTGTGGTGGGGATAGGTGAAAATGGGTTTAATCATTGCAATAAAATAGCGCCGTGCATGCACGTGTGTGTGTGTGTGTGTGTGTGTGTGTGTGTGTGTGTGTGTGTGTGTGTGTGTGTGTGTGTGTGTTTGTGTGTGTGTCGATTTATAGTGATTGCCCATTGAGATAACATGCCGCAAGTTAACATCAATATGAGTATACTGACTCCGTGCCTACCGGTCCTCGTTTTAACCCCTTAATGCCGAGCGCCAGGCAGGGAACAGCAAGTACCATGCATTATTTAACGTCTTTTGTTACGACGCGGCCGGGGATCGACCCCTGTGTGTGTGCGCGCTCGTGCGATTGTGTGCGGTGTGTGTGTTTGTGTTGCTTAGCGCCGCACTAAGCAATATTCCAGCTTTATGTCGGCGGCTTTGTAAAAAGTCGTGTCGCACCGATGCTATTGTGAGTAACGATCCACGCCATCTGAATAAGATGACATGAATTCAACCGATCCTGACCACCCGATCCGTTTGGTCGCCTCTAACGGTTGATGGGGATTGGATGGGGGTCAATTCTAATCGGAAATCCAAAAACTGAAAGTCATAAAAGAAGGTCAACTTTGTATAGGTGCTGTCGGATTATATTTGAAGTCGTGATTGCTGATGAAATCACTTTAATCAGCACCAACAGATAGTTAAACATCGGAGATCAAAGAAATACAAAACGTCAATGCCAGGAAATAACCTGTATCGATCATCCGTACAATTTGATTCCGTTTGGCGCAAAAAGCAATACTGCGGTGAAAATTATACGATTGGATCACTTACAACCTGGTGTTCGCAAAGCTTCTGTTCTGTCGAATGAGATATTGTTGCGAGAATTGGTTGTTCTGTGACGAAAATACACAAACAACATCATATGTTTGTGAGGTTTTAGACTTTTACAAAAGGGGTGTATGTGTGAAAACAGATATCACTTAGTAATTAATTCCAGGTACTTGAGTGAAACAAGGTGATTGTACAAAACCGATGCCTCCTTTTACATGTAGATGTATTTATCAATAAGAAGGTGAATATGCTTATCCAATTATGCATCACTGATCCTAAACACTTTCATACATGTTTTTTCAGATTATGCACTCCTCTTTATAAAATGATATATTTGACTCTAAATTATAAAGTATAATAAGTGTACAACAATTCCATCACATTCATGCATATCTACTACCTTTGGTGTGCCAATACAGCATCTATTTCCCATAGAATTGCCACTAAAGTTGAAAGATTATCTGTAGGCAAATGTTGTCGTTTTGCCTATCTGTAGATTTTACCCCACTGTCTAAAAGACAAGTTTCAGCTTGAGCCATTATTGACTGTTTCCAATAAATTAGCCCATCCGAGTACTCCATTTAGGTTTTCGTGTATCGACTCTCCGACCAGATATAAATGTTGGGCAAAACGTTTTACTCAGAGGTGGTTTACAATTATTCTATTTCCTTTCACCCCAACCCCGTAGTATCTTGTATCAAATGATATTTTATGTTTCTCTCCCTGTGGCCTTGGAACTGCCTCCGGAATGTAAAAATCAAATCGGAAACATATTTTTAACATACAGTTAAGAACAAATTGTAAATCAATTCAGAAAAGAAGTCTACCCTTGGGCAAAAAATGGGAACCGACATAGTATTGATCGAGTTGAAGATGAAATATGATTTCTAGTATGCAATTAAAATTATAACAATCAGTTCCATATTAGCAAAACTTGACAAATATTAAAACATATGACGTTTTGAATCCAATTACCCTTCTGTTACAAGAGTTATCTGTTATGATAAAATCGTTTTCAGATTGAAGCGGGAAAGATGGCGTCTTTCCACTGTTCTTCTCTCACGAGTAACATAGCACGTGGTCTGGGCAAAGCATTGTCTCGAATAGAGCTCGCTGTTAAATCGTGCGTATATGTAAAAGAAAACAAATGTATTAGATAGTTAATCATATCGTGACGGCGAAGCTTGTCTTTGGTTGGTTCCCAAGAGACTTGCTGATATTAATGTGATTTTGTGTTCATACGCTGGAAGTGTTTCCCCTTGTGTTTTTTCTTTTCAGATTACTCAATGGGATAGTTAAGACTTATGTCAATTTACCCAATAGTGTTCTCCATGGAACTGCTTTTCAGGGTATTCTTACTGTTTCCCTTGATTTACTTAATCTTTAACTGGACATAGGTAATAACTAAGATTCTTACCTGCCACCGGAATATAAAAATCAAATCGGAAACATATTTTGTGGAAGCCATTTTCTATTATCAACAGAATTTAAGAACAAGTTGTAAATCAATTCAGAAAAGAAGTCTACCCTCGGGGGAACATGGTAACTGACATAGTATTAATCGAGTTAAAGATGAAATATGATTGCTAGTATGCAATTAAAATTATAACAATCAGTTCCGTATTAGCAAATCTTGACACATATTATAACATATGACGTCTTGAATCCAATAACCCCTTGATTTACTTAATCTACAACTGGACATAGGTAATAACTATGATTCCAATCAAACGTCTAATTGTATGAGTTCTTTAACAACAAAACTGTTGCATGACATTTCTGCCACACAAATTTAAGTGAATGTTTCAAATATTAATTTTGTCAAAGCTCTCACAGTGCATTTTCGCTTTAGTTCTTTTTGATGCAATGATCGACTCAGAACTATTTGTTACTATAAAACCTTTTTGATTTCATTGCTGCTACTAAAAGCAGCCTTTTAGGTATTACTGACTATTTGAGAAGTACAGGTATCTGGTACCTGCATATGGTTGCAGTACTAAGCAAGAACACTAACGATACTCTAGAACAGTTTCTTAAAATACCGGACAGTGTGAGTTTGATAATGCCCTCATTTTGCCTAATGATAAGCCACTATTAAGCTAAATGTGGTACTGACGAAATTGTAAAATTCCCGACTGTATGCTAAGCATATGTTTATAAATCACTATCAAAGGTGAGCTTATCCTGCCCCACAATGGGTGGCGCCCGTCACAAACACACGAAAAGGCAAATCAATTGTTCACCTTAAGAAAACAACAACAAAAACACACGGTCAAAAAGGGTTTTGCATCGGACCTTATCTTTGTCACTGATGCGTCAGATTTGGAACTGGCACGCCGAAGACAGTGTCCATTCCCCATACATGATATTTACTAACCCAAAACACACTTGCGTAATAACCTCTATTGATACTTAATAGGTACGCTACACTATTGACATAGGTATTAGGTATACTGTACTATATATGTCGATATTGCTGCATTACAAGGTGATATGGAGACTATACACTATTTTGTATTGGAGTTCTAACTAATATTGTGTATAATAACTGCTTTAATTTTCAATTACTATACTAATTGTATTATTTGCCTATTAGGTGAAACTATGAAACATGTTCCCCATGTTCCTCAAAATTCGCAGCGCAGCAGTAGAAATTATTTATATGATTTAAGCATATCGTTGTGCAAAGACAAATGGAATCTCTCAAGATCAAATGTCTTCTTAAGAAATGCATACGAGCAAATTCACTCAAAGATAACACCATGTAGTGCCTTAAATTGTTATATAATTGTCTTTAAAGACATTTATGTCAACTTACAGGACACTTTCCAACCAATCATGTCCAAACCAGGTGACAGATTTAGTCACCAAGGAGTACGAAAACATTCGCTTTGTGATGGAATATGCCAAAGAACAAATGCACGAAATTACAAAGGGTCCCACGAGAGAGCTGGGATGACAGCTACGGGGATCACAGACACAAGAACATATGCATGGTTCAATGTATGTGGCAAGCTACTCAGCACCCAACGTTGAAACTGAAAAAACATTCGTGAGGGAAGAGTTAATTTGGACAAAAGTGGATCAGATACTAGTACTTTTCTTTCTGTAATGATTTTGATTTCTGGTTTACTTTCAATAGCCTGCAAAGAAAAGCATGTAACAACCCTGACAAAAGCGTCAAAACCCTTTCCATAATCACAAAAAAAAACAATTTGTGCCAAAAGCAGAGTCCAATGTACGATTCCATACACACCAATTTGAGGAAGATATTTCGCAGAAGGTTATCACAATTCTGGCTAGTTGCCAAAGGTTGACTACATATTAACTACAGTATGCCGATGACATGCTATTAGTTTATAGTTTGTATGCAGCATCAATATGTGGCAAATCAATTCTACATCAGAAACAGTCAAGAATATGGAAAACAACATTAATAATCAATTTCATGTGTTAAGGACTTTGGACACACAATTAATGTTCTGCGTTCTATCGCATGTCTCAATTCAACGGACCTACGGTGTATAATAAGAAATTGTGTTTGCATGTGGTTATATTTGGAAATACCCCGTTTACGTGCCGGATGATTCAATTTGAAACAGGAGAAGCTTTAGTTCAGGGATATGCATTATTGTGTAAAGAGCATCGTGTTGCCCACGTTGTGTACGAAGGTGAGAAGTCCCCGATGGAGGTGACATGGACCCTTATAATGAGGAGCTACATGTACGCGCAGCTGGCTAATGGTTAAATATATACTCCTCAGACGAAGTAAAAAAACATCACATTTTAAGTATTTTAGTTAATCTCTCATGCCACAGTGTATATACAATGGCTATTGCTTACATCCCTATTACGGATATAGTTAGATGACCCAACGACCGGACGAATCGTCGTTATTTGGTCTAAACTGTACATGACACATGCTGTACAAAGGTTGACACAAATCCCCGTTGAGGAGACGGGACTTCCAATTGCAATGTTGATTAAAAAAACAAAAAACCCTTTCCATATTCATAAGAAATCTCTGCTAAAAGGAGAGTAGATTTACGATTGTGACTACATCATTAGCTTATGGATCACTGTCAACTAGTGATGACATCGAACAGGTGCAGACGGGATGTATTCAGTTGGATCATTTGTCAGTGAGTGTTTTCCGGAAGGTTCTGTCAAGCCTTGTTGAATAATACCAAAATGTGACACCAGTTGGACATTGGTTTCGGGGACTCGGTCAATGCGTTCTTGAAATAATCTAACTTTTATTCTTAATGAGCGAAGGAGTAATGTATAATTTGGTTAACAAATTGTAAGTTTTCATGGGGACAGTGTCCTTCTGCTGTGTCAAAGACAGATCATGGTATATTACATGATCTTAAACATGTTTCATGCAAAGTACTAATTCAAACTTTTATATTGAACATACATGTATCTGTAGAACATATCTAGTGAGTGAGTGAGTGAGTGAGTGAATTTGGTTTAACGCCGCTTTTAAGAGTATTCCAGTTATATCACGGTGTGTCAGCTTAATGTGGGAGGAAAGCCCGAAGTGATGCAGTCCTCAGACGTTTACCACTTCGGTGAAATCCACGAGCACGTTTATGGTGCTTACAAACCTAGAAACATAATCGGGGCGAAGCGGGATTCGAACTCACAATCATAGATTTCTGGCGTGCCCAAGGAACGCAACTCTGCATAGCGATATTTTCAACACACCGGTACGTTTTGTACATAGTGTAATTATATTGACCTAGCTGATGAATACCTGTATAAATTTTTTAAAGTGACTATTTCAACGAGAATGGGAATTCTTAAATACCTGTACATTTTTTAAAGTTTATTTTCCCGAACACCGGGTGTCATCACTAGTTGTTTATGATTTAGAAACACATGCTCATGATATTGTAAAAGTGCAAACCATTTCAATACTTTGATTTAAAACTACATTCATCAAAAATACCTAATTGTTTCAATATGTTTCCAAATGTTAAGTAATAACTACAAAACCTGACTGCCATGGTCAATCAGAGAGACGGACCCAGATCACGGACAGAAGCCGTCCTACCTACTGCCTTTGTGCAAGTGACAGAGCGGGTCTCCGCACCGTGAACATATTGGCCAATCGGTCACGACGTGCGGACTGTGACGTGATTGCTATCACTTGTATCTTTACGACTGATGTTCCCCTCAACAATAAATATGGCTGCTGTCATCTAACCTTCACCCCTGACTTTTTTCTTCCGTCATCCCACTGAACTGCCACCCGAGGGCAACACGTGCACGTAAGTGCCTATTAACCCGATGTTAATCCCACTCCGACTTAATCTCAGAAATATTCTGTGCCATAAACGAAGCAAAAGATAATAAACAAAATTGAAAGGGAAAGTATTCAGGGCTTAAACGCCTATTCACGGGAGTTTGAAGTTATCCTTCAAACCTTTGTATTCCTGTTGTTACAAATGACATCCACATTCATCCTTATAATAATCCGATCATTGGAATATTATTGACGTATCTTTACTGAATAGGTTCATTGGGATCGTCGTAATTTGTTGATGGTCCCTCTTATTCCTTGATGTTATTTTGATTAGCTAATGTCAGCTTATTATGAGTTATATGTAGAGGGTGCGGATGTTCATTAACATTGAGTCATGTAGATTAATCATTAACAAACTGCGGAGAAAGTCCTTTTGTTCCCATTTTTTAAAACACATTTACATTCTACCTGTTGTCAAATACATATCAATTCGTCGGCCCCTAAACTCATTTGAAACGTTCAAGTGGGACCCCACACTTTCCATTCAAGCAGGAATTCATTGGGATATTACTACGTGTAAGGGTACATGCTTTGATAATCAGGCGTGAAGCCAAATCCAATCGGTGTTAATGACGCTCCCTCGTCATCTATAAACCTTGTTTCAGGGTTTCATGACATAACATGGTGTTCATGGAGTAAAATGAACATGCGCGCATGCATTCTCCTTAGGAATTCGAGCATACTTAGTGCACATTCTCCGTGATTATCGCAACGTAATTGAGGCTACAATGAGATACTTGAAGTGAACACTTCATAGGAATCCTGACTGATCATGTGGGAAGGTAAACTGTTTCATATCTACAAGTATATATATATATATAATCTATTTTATTGATGTATAGATTTAAGCTGGTCGACGTATTATAAATCACATGCGATTATTTTGTGATGATATACTTGGTCGAGCACAGTGAAGACCAAATAAAAACTATATATATATATATATATATATATATATATATATAGAGAGAGAGAGAGAGAGAGAGAGAGAGAGAGAGAACTAATTATCCACACAGTTATACAAGCTTCAAGTATATCAATGATCTGATATAGTTCAAGAACGGTCAAATAGCCATTTCGCTTCCACTGATTTATGAACCTGGATTACAAATGATAAGGCTATCCACAAGACTGTATGACAAGAGGGATGACTTCAACTTTCAAAAAGTCAACTTCCCCTTTATGTCGACCAATATTCTGTCAGTTCCAGCCTCTGGTGTCTGCTTTTCACAACATGCTCTTTCTTCAAATGTTGTTTGATCAGGGTTACGACATTCGATGCCTTTGTTAAGTTTGCAAAAGTTTTGTGGTAGTCATGTTGAGTGAGTGAATGAGTTAAACTTTGACGTCGCATCGGCATTATTTCAGCCATATAGCGACCAGACCAAGTTAATATATTTACAATTTAGTCATCAATGCAAAGTTTTATTTAAAAACAACTTGTAAAACATATTTGAGCGTACTTTATTTGGACACAATTTATGAAACATTTGAGCATAACAATATTATATATACGGTTTTAAAACACGGGCTATAGGCCACCAGTAACCAAAGCTAGGCCACCTCGCTGGGGATCATGGGAACTTACAGTACCTCCGCTTCCTGCATGATACCCCAGCAGGATTTACGTCATCACTTTAGCCACTGGTGGTGGTGCACAATGCCAGCCAATATTAATAAAAAACTCATCAATGAGCTGGCTTAAAAACACTGGTTGATGATAGTTATATGTATTATGATAGGATTACGTTAGTCATGTTGAGGACATTTCAAAATTTAAACTTGTATCATATGTTGCAGTTTGTTTCGGATGTACAGTTAACTTGCCTTTGCATGTGTTTGTCACGGGTGCAAGCCGTGGGGCAGGATGCACTCACCTTTTGCGAACACCTGGTATCATTACTGTTTGATAGTGCTTCTTTCACGTATGCTTATGGTACAGTGGGAGTTGCTCAGTGGACCATACTTTTAGCAAATATACTCTTCAAAAAAGGAAACGCAATAAATTAGCGGACCAAGAGGTGCAAAATTAAGAGGTTTAATGTGAAGTAGTGTCAGTAACAAATTTTCTGGATCAAAATAATCACAACAAGGACATGCAAACCATAAATTGGGAAACATGTACAATTCGGAAAAACGCACCTTAACTGCGATTAAAAGATTACTGGTTTAGCGACGAATCAAGATTTCTCCTCCGTGGAGGGGATGGAAGAGCACGAGTCTACAGACGTCGGGGAGCATGTTACGCCGGAAACTGCGAACAGGAAGTGGACAGGTTTGTTGGGGGTAGCGTTATGCTGTGGGCGGCAAGACAGGACAGGTTTGGTCCATATCCAGGGTAATCTTACGCTCAACGATACATTAACGAAATTCGCCTTCCACACGTCCTCCCAATTGCAGCCAACGGCAACGGTGTATTCCAGGACAACGCTCGACCGCATACGGCACGGATCACAAGAGCCTGTAAAAACAAAAAAACAACGTTGATGTTCTCCCCTGGCCCTCCAGATCAACGGATTTGAACCCGACAGAGCACCTGTAGGATGCATTGGATAGGCGGCTACGCCGACGTCAACCACAACCCCAGACGTGGCCGCGGTTGGCTTTTGCGTTGCAGGCCGAGTGGGCTACCATTCCCCAGGATGTGATTCTCATACTCGTCTCTTCCATGGGCAGGAGATGTGAGGCCGCTATCGATTCCAACCAAACGCAGGGGACATAAGCGTTTTGTTGGTAGCTGACCTTCACCTTGGACGTTCCTATGTACCGATAACTGAGATGACTACAATCACAAAGTGATCTCTTCACAACACATTGACTCAATACCTTGTACAGTTCCTCGTATAAATGTACCTACCTCACACAAATTTGGCTTCACGTTTCTTTTGGTGAGGAGTATATGTCTTATGATTATGGAAAGGATTTGATAGCTTTTCTTTATATATTGAGGTACATGTTGTTTGGTCAAGGCACATACAGACCTTATAGAATGTGACAGTCACATATATTTCTAACCGGTTTTCAATGATATCAGAAAGTCTTAAAAACATTACAGGACATGTATGTCTCGTTTGTGACAATGGCACTCTAGTAATGTGTCAAATAAATAGAAATTATATCCTTTTATACATTAGGTCGCCACTAGAAACCGTCATGGCACATATACTGAACATAAAGAACGTGTCATAGCTTTTAACTAACTTTCTATGACATTAGAAAGAACATGTATGTCTCGTTTTGTGTCAATTACGGAGAAATTCAATACATTAGATCTCCACTGCTAACTGACATTTACACTGGTAGTTTCTGAAATAGCACTGATGGTATCAATACAATTTACATTGTCAATTAGATGTTCTGTGCATAGATATTCCCGTGGTGTTTATAAGACAGCTACTGCGTCGGAGAGAGGGCATTATTCATAAGCCTGTAAGCAGGTATCAAACTGATACAGTACATGTGCTAGTCCCAAACGTCGTCCATTGTCAAGAATCTGCAGACACGCTTGACAACCAAAAGTTTCTGTAAACAGCGCACATGTTAATATCCTAGAGAAATATAACGTAATTGAAATACTGTCATCTTTCTGGTAACGTTAGTTCGCGCACGCAATAAAGCAGGCATTCCGCGCTCAGTTTTAAAACTTTTTAATTTTTTATTATAAGTTGAACTCACGGAGGACCATTTTAAACTTTTACAAACGTACATGTATACATCATTCCGTTTCAAAATAATTATTATAATACGAAATGGTATAGATGCAGTGTACAACACCTTAAGGGATAGACTGGTAAACATCTAACGCATCTACAAAATTGTTTGCTCCGAGCGTACATGGAGTCAGCAATTGTAATTTCTGGAAATCCGCCGTGTGCTGAAAACCACATGAACAAACATTCCCTGCAGCAGCGCCTCTCAACTACAATGGAAACATCTACTCAGGTACACCGAGGTCGGACATAATGTTTCCACCGAATCACATACAGTCTTCCTCGCATTATTTTCAATAAAGGCCAGACAGTCCAGCATGTGTATATGATGAATGAGTGGTACAATAGATTTGATAAATGTATCCCTATTAAATTTGTGTGAAGTTTTCTGTTTTGGACTGGGGGCATTTGAGGCCCAGTCACCTGAGGCGCCTCAATTCGTTGTGCAGAGTTGCGTCTCTTGGGCACGCCAGAAAGCTATGATCATTGGTTCGAATCCAAGTTCGCCTCTGTGTGTGTGTGTGTGTGTGTGTGTGTGTGTGTGTGTGTGTGTGTTTGTGTGTGCTGATATGTCGTATCGGGATTTGACGTTTTTCAGCTGCTGCTACAAAACCTAATGTTTCTTTATTATTTAAAGCTATAAGCCTGAATGTTCTTTAAAGAAATAAAACCTTGCCGCAATATCATTTTTATAGACAGATGAAGAATAATTATTTTTAAGAATGTTCCGGGACAGCTATTTTTTCGATATTCTTGTAGAGAATGCGAGTGTACACGGTACACACTGGTGTAAACGTGAGTATTTGTGAATGGAATTCGAAGAAGCAAACATCTCTTAGGCAGGTATCGATTAAATACATTTTTTGGGTGACCTCCATGTCAGGTTGATGTAACCAGAAGTCAAATTAGAAAGCATGTTTAAATTTAAAAAAAATCGGATTAATTTATGAACTTTCTGAGCATTTACTAATCGTTTATTCATCGTTGTTTAATCCATTTTCAGTGTTGAGCCATAGGTCCAAATAGTCAACTATTTGAAACACAGACGTGCTCTTGCTCACTTTAGATCGGGCTCTCATAAACTACGAATGACAAAAACTGGCAGGTCTATGGGAGAAGCTAGAAATAAGAGATCATGTAATATCTGTAAAATGCCATCTATATATCATTTCTAACTCATTTGTAATAAATATCAATCATTGCGACGTTTGCACATTCCTTTAAAATTTTATGAATATCCAACAATCCACAAATTGTATAAGTTTATACTGTCATCAAATGCAACCATCTTAAACATTTACCAGCAAGATAACTTCTTGTATTCCTTGTCCTCCTGTAAAATGTAATCATATTATACGACTTTTGATCTGCTTTTAACATTATCTCATTAGCTTCTTATTAGGAGATAAATATTTCGTTTGGGAAGATTTGCGTGATGTTATGCTGAATGGACGTGAGGAAATTTCATTTGAACACGGCGCCGTAAGGATGTACGGATATTTCATTTCAAATGAAAACTTTCCGTACATCCATTCAGCATAACATCACGCAAATCTTACAAAACGAAATATTTATCGATATTGTAGCATTAACGTTAATTAAAATCGATATTAGGAGGAATTAATTTACTGAGGGCATGACGCAACAAAACTGTCGTTCGCAATACGTCTCCTCGTGCTTACCTTCGACAAAATGCATGATATGGGATGCCGCGAAACCGATCAATAGTTGTCACATGTTCAAATAAAACACAACAGGAAACATCAGCCGAACCCGAGTCAATGGAATACGACTTCATCTATTCATCAGTTTTGTGGCCGGTACTTTTGCAAATCCCGCGATTTTCAATACCTGCATTTGACAACAAAGTGACGGTAGTTGCCCAAAGACAATGGTTTGTGTACACTATGAGACCAGCGTTGGCAGAAATGTCTTTCATCATGTTGCCAATGACATAGCAACTAACTGGCCTCGTGGTGTACCATTCGGTGTCGTCCACGTGGACTCGTCTCTTGGGAGTCTGGTAAAAAGCACAAGTGTTGGGATTGAGGAGAACCATGTATTTTTTAAATGAAAGTACAGGACAGAATTGGTCCGATGTTGCATTAATGCGTTTGTTGGGCCAATTTGAGTCTGTGAGGTTCCCTCTGTGATTTTTAGTGATTTCAGAGTGTGTCATTTAAATGAACTCGAAGCCCTGTTCATCTGTGGATACAGGGAAAGAAGATGAAGTTAATTCACTTTGGTTTTCTTTAATACGACGAGCAAAACCGAGTGTAAGGTCGAATCACACTTTACGAAGCAAGCCGGAAGGAGTTTCAGTATCAAAACTTTCACGAATTTTTTTTGAATCGTTCTCGGGGATAGCATCATCATGCGCTTAAGTTTTTTTCATCATGGACAGAAAAACATTGTTGGCAGTTTTAAATCCCCGGTCTTGGACAATGTTTATGCTACGCTCAAATGGTGGTCCTCTGATATGCCTGTGTATGGCAGCTCGCAACCCAACAAAATTCGATTTGGAAGAAAGATCTCCCTCAGCATTTCTGACTTCGGCATAAAAGAACCTCTGCCTCTCATTCAGTTGAGAAGCAGGAAGATCTTCGAACTTTTGTTTAACACCTCGGACACCAAGTCATTCTGGAAGTGAAAGGATTGCCTTGTTCAGGGTACAAATGTGACAATAAGTGGGAGTAATTTGTTATTATTAGGGCGACGTGTTCAAATGAAATTTCCGTACATCCATTCAGCATAACATATCTCCAATCTTACCAAAAGAAATATTTAATTTACGCTAAGATTTTTGTCAATCTCGTTATATTATTGCCAATTTTTGCGATGACACATTGGTCACGCTTTACATTGCTATCATGGCAATGGTGTAAGGGGGGTTACTCTCGCTGATGTTGATCGAATTTGCGTAGGAATTTTAGGTATATGTTTATGTATTCTATTATGTTTCAATGTCTTACGTCGAAATATTTTAACTCCCCAGGAGGTATTACGCCTCAATAGATTTGAAGAGGTTCCCATCCACGATGTCCTGTACTGCTTTTGCATCAAGGAATGCGAAGCGATCACTGAACGCTTGAACTTCGGGCTCTACGGAAACGCTGGCTGTATTTCCTAGTTCAGGGGCCATCAGAGAACGGTTTTCAGCTTCAACAGCTGTTGTGAGTAATATTAATAACAAAATTAGGTAGGTGTATGAAAGTCTTAACTATTATTGAGTTGCAATAAATGTTTTTTACTGTTTTGTTTTTCCCCTTTGGTCAAGCCCAAGAAAAGTACATCAATTACATCAAAATTATGATTGTGTAATTAATGGAAAAAAGGTAAATTTCATTTACCTTCACTGTCTTGAATTATCTCAGAAAATGTCTCGTCGTCCCATTTGCTCAATACTTCATTGAAATTTCCGATGTTGAAGTCAGGGAAAATTCCCATCTGTTCCTCCATGTTGATTATTTCAAAATTAGTTCCATTAATTAATGTATACATACACAGTGATGCAATGCTCATTCGACGACATTTTTTAACCAGTCCGATCAGACATACCTACTTTTATGTTACAATAGAGAGAAACAGCCTTATGATAGATGTAATATATGATTGTATCAGCCTTATCATAGATGTACTATATCAATGTATCAGCCTTATCATAGATGTACTATATCAATTTTAACAGTCTTATAATAGATGTAATATATTAATGTATCAGCCTTATCCTAGATGTACTATATCAATATAACAGTCTTATAATAGATGTAATATATTAATGTATCAGCCTTATCATAGATGTACTATATCAAAATAACATTCTTATAATAGATGTAATATATTAATGTATCAGCCTTATCATAGATGTACTATATCAATATAACAGTCTTATCATAGATGTACTATATCAATGTAACAGTCCCATCATAGATGTAATATATGAATGTATAATTTTTTATATTGAAGTTTACACGATATACGGGTTTTCCATTGGACGAGAGGTAGGTCACATGACCTATAAGTGTATGAATGACACCATTGTACTTCTTACGATTTTCATTGTTCTTGAAATGACTAAACACTGACGGACTACTCCCACATTCCTGGGGGAACCCCTGGGAATTCCCTAGCACGAATACACACAGAAGCGTTTTTTTCTGATCATTTAGGGGGCGGTCGGATAGCCTAGTGGTTAAAGCGTTCGCTCGTCACGCCCAAGACCCGGGTTCGATTCCCGACATGGGTACAATGTGTGAAGCCCATTTCTGGTGTCACCTGCCGTGATATTGCTGAAATATTGCTAAAAGCAGCTTAAAACCATACTCACTCACTCTGATCATTTAAACCCTTTAATCTGAACTTAGCGTTTTAGTATGCATTGTGAAATGTCAGAGGGTTTGACGAATATCGTTCATGAATATCCTCGCTACGACCCATCTTAGTGATCAAAACGAAGCAATGCACCACCAAACTATCGTTGTATCGACTTGATCTGTGTCTGGGCTGACAGTGCCAGTCTACAGCAATCTATGTATTTATTTACCTTAGTGCCTTTATGACACATCATTAATCACTTTTAAATGATCTTTCAATAAACTTCCTAAATCACTCTCGTCACGTCTATCGTATCGGCCCTTTTGACGTCTTGTACTTGATGTGAATGTATTTCGACGCGCTGTCATTGTGATTGACTTACAGAAGTAGTTCTTAACAGAATTTTTTCATCTAATGGTGATGTTTCTGAAGAGCAAGTTGTGCACACATACGCTCATATGCATGTCCCCTCTCCTTTTGAGGAACTATTTTATTCCGCGATACAGCTGGTTGTTGTATGGTTGTCAGTGTAAACATGAAGTCACACATACTAAATAAAATTGTGTATAGATCTAGGCCTAGATGTAAAATATGAATGTAACAGTCTGATCAAAGATGTAACATATGAATGTAACAGCCTGATCATAGATGCAACATATGAATGTAACAGTCTGATCATAGATGTAACATGAATGTAACTGTCTGATCATAGATGTAACATATGAATGTATCAGCCTGATCATAGATGTAACATGAATGTAACTGTCTGATCATAGATGTAACATATGAATGTATCAGCCTGATCATAGATGTAACATATGAATGTAACTGTCTGATCATAGATGTAACATATGAATGTATCAGCCTGATCATAGATGTAACATATGATTGTAACTGTCTGATCATAGATGTAACATATGAATGTATCAGCCTGATCATAGATGTAACATATGAATGTAACTGTCTGATCATAGATGTAACATGAATGTAACTGTCTGGTCATAAATGTAACATATGCATGTATCAGCTTGATCATAGATGTATCATATGAATGTATCAGCCTGATCATAGATGTAACATATGAATGTAACAGCCTGATCATAGATGTAACTGTCTGATCATAGATGTAAGATATGAATGTAACTGTCTGATCATAGATATAATATATGAATGTAACAGCCTGATCATAGATGTAATATATGAATGTAACAGCCTGATCATAGATGTAACATGAATTTAACAGTTCGATCATAGATGTAATACATGAAGGCACATAAGTACAAAGTGAGGATAGAAACATCATACATTACTTCTCAATATCATTAAACTGCCGGGCAAAAGAAAGTATACGCTTGAAGAATTCAAACGTAATGAAAAACGCTGCAAGGCTGAAAACAGTCGCCAGAAAACTGCAAACTTAAGGTCAAAACCACAACTGTGATGCCTGTATCAAAAACATCACCATCGAATAACAGTTTCTTGTTTGTTTCATTCAAGCCACCATCAAACAGGTGTGTATATTTTCTTTTGCCTGGCAGTTTATATCAAGATAAACATAAAGATGATGTGACATTCATATGCACTCAGTTTGCACACAAGGCCTTTGTACTCAACCATGTATTACAAACTAGAAGACGACAGCCTCAACTAGGACCTCTGACTTCTAATATCTTCAATCATTTCCATGAACCTTGAGCGGTTTCCATGATCCGCACGCAATTGTGATATATTACTTTTATTTGCATTATGGACGTGAGGTCTTTACCAGAGGTATCGTGAACACATCTCACTGAGGTATTGTTGATCCTGGGGAATAGTTTTGTGTCCTTTCCTTTCATCCTGGCTGACACGTACACGCTAAAGTGTATTAATGTCTGAATCTCTGGACAAGACGTGCCAGACGGAATATCGAATCCCAATCTCTATGAATGATAAATGATTGACCTTTGTCTGCAACTTTGTTGATGTCAGTTTCATAAGGTTTATTGTATGGTGACAACTATTTTCATTTCCTTAACGATAAATATATGTATAGGTCACAACCACAGACATGTATTCCACTGCTGTACCACTTGGATAGATGAGACTGCACACCTAAAGTATATTTCCCTTTTTCTAAAGTAGCATACATATTTTTTAATAATGCAATGTTTAATTTATTGTTTATGGAATGATAAAAGGAATGACTGACCAACTTACAAAGGTTTAACAATGTGGCCTTTGATTTGCGATACACATGCAGGACGGTAGAGGATCAGATACATTTAAATGTGCGTTTATGCTCAACAAAACGGGAAAGAAAGATGTTGATTATTGTTATGGATTACGATTAGGGGAATATTTGGAAAGAAATGGTTTTTTTTATTAAAGGGTTTATTGATATCGCCTCAGATGTACATGTAACACAGTTCATGAAAAATGATTTTTTCCGCTGTGATTATGTAATGTAGTCCTAAATCTTACTTTGGTGAATACAGTTTGAATGCACATTGGATTTTTGATTATCAGGTAAAACACTGGCCACCTCAAAAAGTGATATCGCACAACAAAATTAGAACTATATCGGTGCATACTTTCTTGTTTGGTTGTAGTTAATACCACCCATGATGTTGCCTTACAGATGATGGGCGGTCGGGTAGCCTAGTGGTTAAAGCGTTCGCTCGTCACGCCGAAGACCCGGGTTCGATTCCCAACATTGGTACCATGTGTGAAGCCCATTTCTGGTGTCCCCCGCCGTGATATTGCTGAAATATTGCTAAAAGCGGCTTAAAACTATACTCACTCACCTTACAGATGATTTGACCATTTTCGACTATCTATTTGCACGCCTGTATAGTAACTGCACCTCATCCATTTACCAGAGCTGGAAATCAAAGTAACAACGGAGAAATCATATTTAGCATCCTGTTTGATTCTGTGCATAGAAATCAGAATGATGACATCCTCTGAACCAAGCTGACCCTTACAGGGAGTGTTTAAACCCCATTACTCATTGGCACTTACTTTATCTATGATCATCATGTGACTGGCGGGAGATGCCATGTGAGCAAGACATGCCTACCCTTTTCGCGTGATTTTTTAGTTATCCATTTAAAATTAGTTTCACTATTTTGCCTTTTACGCCCAATGGAAATTGTTTCAGCAAACTCATTATTCTCTTGCATTGACGTTTTAAATTCCCTACATCCCGTAGTTTTCTAGAATCCATCACCGGCGAAATAAACTAATGGTCTGGAATTGTTTTGGTCCATGTGTTAGACCGCTAATTGAAATAAATATTAAGAACAAACTTTGTAACTGCCCCCGTCTTCTTAACCCATCAAGGCCTACACTAGAATATTTCAATCTTATTGTTGACAATATGATGTTTACATACCTGTATATACCACATGCAAGCAGGTAAGATTGTCCACGCTCACAAGTCTACCCTATACCACATGTATTAATGAGAGAGAGAGAGTATGGTTTTACGCTGCTTGTAGCAATAACCCAGCAATATCAAACGCTTTAACCAAAAGGCTACCCTACCGCACCACCACATGTTATAATATACAGGGTCAGATATTACTATTAAACCTAAAATACAACAATCATCTACAGTAGCTGTTGGTGTTGGAAAGACACATTTCATTTCGTAAGATTTGGTTTCAATATATCACACAACTGTGGACGTTTTGGATATGTGTTTATCTACAAACTTGCAAGGTCTCTAAGTATTACTAATGCGGCCTCTCTGTGTATTGTTAAACTTAAAAAGCGTCATAACATGCATCTTCCCGAGGCAAGAGAGTTAACTGACTTTAAAAGTCCAGTTTCCACCCTTGCCGAACTAGGCTGGAATTACTGGGCTCGATCGTAGCGCCACCAGTGGCTATTACGAGCTATGTCCTTTCTATGCCTCTCCTATTGACTAATCAGATTCCACCTCTCGTATCACTTGCATTTGCTTCAAACAAAACGGTGGCGCCCAGTCAAGACGATCTGATTGATAATCAAGATATATATTGTGAAAAAACGAGTCTTACATCGCGAAGTGCATCAAATCACGTGAGCACCTTGATTAAAAGCATGAAAAGATTTAGAAAATATCTGTTGACAACGAGTTAGCGGTGCACATGCTTTGCAAATCCTGCAGTCGACAGAAATCTGCATGACACTTTACGAACCGGATTTCGATTTCAGTGCGCGATTCTGATTGGACTATGCATAGACTCGTTAGTCCAGCCAAACTGTAACTCCATAATACCAGCCTAGTTCAGCAAGGGTGGAAACTGGACTTTTATAGTCAGTTAACTTACTTGCCTCGGGAAGATGCATAATATAACATGCTGATAAAGATATAAATAAATGAGACAATACCCTTTCTGTGATCATAAGAACTGAGAACATCAATAGTGAGGTGAAATTGCATTTAACGTCGCGTCCAAGATTTTTGCAATTATATAGCGACGTGCCGACACGTGCGTGTGTGTATGTGTTGCTGCTTGTACTAGTCCGGACTGATGCCGATTTATAGTGCTAGCTCACTGAGATACCATGCCGCAGTTTTACATGAATACCCCACTCGGACACAATATTCTGATTCCTAACCGACCAGTACTTGTTTTAGCCCCTTAATGCCGAGCTCCAGACAGGGTAACAACCATCTTTTAACGTCTTTTGGTATCACGCGACCGGGGATCGAATTCCGGACCTTCCGCTCTCCGGGCGGACGCTCTACTACTAGACCACGGAGGCGGTCGAACAACAATAGGATAATGATACAAAAATGACACATTAATAGTTGAATAATGCCTTTAATCATTTGTCATGTATTCAATCTCACGTACATGTGTTTGAAAAGGAAACAATTATCAAAGGGATAGATTGGATACACTAATTGATAAAAATATTCACTTTCTTTAAGGAACCATCAAACGAGTTCTTAGCAAAGCGTCCGTCGATATGCTATTCTCAGCTTTTATACCCACATTGCACAAAGAAATATTGATTGAATAAGCTTGTGTAGTGCAGACCAATATAATATGGCTTTGCATGAATGTCATTGAAAACATGTAATTATATTCACAGCCACATTAAAACACATATCTATCCTGTTTGAAAGATTAAAAAAGAATACTGGCACTGTCAATTACGGAGCATCATTCAAGCAAATTGACAGAATCTCACATCCGACCTTCTTCTGCCATAGTTCTTGAAGATAAATGGATATTGTTTTTCTCCTCACATCTGAAACGTGAAGTATTACTTTGCTTTGGTACAATGTAAAAGACGATTCACTCACACATTTACATACATGACAACTATATTATATCGGTATTGACCACTTGCAATATACGAACAATATGCAATAATGTGTAATGTGTGTTATCTCCAGAGGTTGATGTAACTTGAGTAGACTTCTTGAATTTTCGGTTATCTTTAAACTGATTGTGATTGGTATTCAGTATACATCACTTGTAACATGTTGCATATCCTCATGAAAGAACAAATTAACCTCCCAAGAACAAGCCTTTTAGGCTTCTTCAGAAATGTACTTTCTTCATAAGATAATACTGTGAAAGTGATTTACAATTATCTTTAATATTACGATATTGATATCAACATTTTCTTACAATCATGTACAAACCAGGTGAAAGCTTTAGTCACAAGACAGACAACTGCCTGACAACAACCGTTTTCAGGAATCGCAACATCCAGGTCCTGCCATGGCCCTCCGGGTCTCCAGATGTAAACCCAATCGAACATTTATTGGCCGCACCGAATCAATCATTTATCATGATAGAACGTGTTGGCAACAGCATGACGTTGAATTGATCCCCCTGTTGAGAAAGTTAGAAAATATGTACAAGTTTGCCCACAGAAATATGTTGATATACTTACCGACTAAAGAAAAGCGAATACCATACATGTTGGTTAATTTATGAAGTATTACTCATGTTCAAGAAATACTAGATTGGTTCGATGCCAAAACAAACTGGTATGTTGTGTGAACCGATGCTTATGAACGCATTACATGTGACATCATAGATCCATGACTTGAGATGCACCATTTCTCTCGTGTAGGTTTAGCGTGTAAATTTAGGGAATCACGTTCATCATAAAGACAATCTGTGGTAACACTTGACTGATTGTTAGTTTCTTCATTAATTGGTAGATATTTGAAACATCTCTCCTAAACTTACATTCTGCTCCATATGTTTCTGAAGTCTGCGTTTGTTTTGGCCGTGAGCATATATTTAGGGGACTAAATGGATCGGTGGTCATTTATCTCTAAACCGAACGCTCAACTCAGTACAAGTATAGATTGTAACTGTGCATGTATGTATAGTTTGCTGTGAAGCACAGTCTGTCTTGGGCTTCGGTCCTGCCCCACACTGAAGCACATGTACCACAAGTGGTGTCTCCTTTAGCAACTGACTTTGTTCGAAATGTGCCTCTGTTCACCCAGCAGTGAGTGGGTACCCGGTAGGATGATATGATAATGTGGCCGTTAACCTTCTAGCACCTCACAGGCAGCTAGGGCTGTGTACTCCCTAGGGAGCTGAGAATGAAAACGGAGTGCTCTCTGATCAATTGACCGGGGTAGTAATAGTGTAGCGCTATGAGCACACACATGGTGAATGGAGCCTCGTGCATTATAAATGTATTATAATTATTACTAATCCAAGTTAACGACACTCACGTCAATTGAACGGTTCACACCATATCAGAAGCATATGTTTTTGACTTACTATCAGCAACTGATAGTACAGGTGTTAGCAAATATGTGAACGTAGCTTACCTCACCAGTGGCACCCGTCACAAACACAAGCAAAGGCAAGGCAAATGTTCACCTGAAAATTACCGGTGCTGGTCATAAAAGGGAATTACATCGGATATAATTTTTGGTCAAAAAAAGTTTTTGATGTCTGACTATGAAACAGATGAGGTGGTCTCATTGGTCTCCTCATCTGTTTCAAGCTTAAGTTAAACGTCTTGGCCAAATTTCCTTGTTTTGGGTTTTCCACTGCGAGCAGAAATCCTGACACGTAGGTATAAAAAACAGATGAGCAAGGCGGGAAGCGCAATTGATGCCCCTATTCTTGCCTAAATGACCTATCCCCAAACTTCACATACAATGTTGATGTTATCTGTGAGGAAGTCATATTTCACGTATTGTTTTCTCAGTTATTTCTCGAGATGTAAGTATATATGTATTCAGTATCACCACCTTTGGAGACAAATGTCCTGTTATCAAGGAATGAAGTTCGTCGTGTGGGACAGCTGTGTACAAAGTTGAAGAGGTGTGGGAGGGATAAATGCTGGCCACCAATCAATCGTCAGATGTCTCGGAATCGTTGTGATCAAATCTATAATAAAGGTAACAGTTAAATAAACACGTTCTTCCTACTCTATCTTAAAAGACTTAAACACGAAGGAGTCCTTACCATGTACATTATCTCAGCAAAAATGCATCGGTCAGGAAGGATTCAGACTTGTCAGTGTCCACACAAAACTATACTGCCGGGAAATAACTTTTCCAACTGGAATTTTGTGTGAAAATAACACAGAGCTGAACATAATCTAATCAGAAATTCCAGCCCTGCCACGGAAGACGAAACAGTCCATACCTCATCACAAATACGTCAGTGTGAGAGACCTGTCCAAACGTCGACATTCTTTGCACACGTCAAAATGGCCCAACCACTGTTTAGACGTATTTTGTAATCTTCCAAAAGTACTTCTAACGTGTGATCAGTTTACCAATCGAAATTAATAGGGTTAATGTCAATACAATCATGCCTCCGTCAAGAACTGAAAGGTCAGATAGACTGACATAGGCGTTTTGGATAGTGGAATTGTGTAAAATTTGTACAGAGCAGATAATCCAATATTACGAATGAGACATACTTGAGTGAGTGAGTGAGTGAGTTAAGTTTAACGCCGCTTTTAACAGTATTCCAGTTATATCGCGGCGTGTCAGCTTAATGTGGGAGGAAAGCCCGAAGTGATGCAGGTCTCAGACGTTTACCACTTCGGTGAAACTCACGAGCACGGGTATGGTGCTGACAAACCTAGAAACATAATCGGGGCGAACCGGGATTCGAACCCACAATCATAGGTTTCTGGCGTGCCCAAGGGACGCAACTCTGCACAGCGAATCGCGGCGCCTTAGACGACTGGGCCACCCGTGCCCCCGAGACATACTTGACGTTGCCATATATCAATGTTCATTCATTATTCACGCAGCTATCTGTCAACTGTCAGTTTGCTGCAAGCTGAAATATCAACAGCGTGTGAATCTTAGAAACTGATGAGATTGAGTCGGGCGCCTTATTTCAATAAGTTATCACCTGGCAGTATTGTACTAAACAGTGTAAGTGCAAATTAAGAAGATTCTGTGCCAACAAAACATGACAGTGTATAGTTGAAGGAGGAATTGCTCTGAATATGTTACTTTTTTAAATAACAACTTGTCAGCTGTTGCAAAAAAATTGTTCCAAGCAGTGTCGAGTTTCTTTTATTAAATCAAAAGAGAGAATATGTTACAACAGATGGGAAGTTAAATTCCAACGGTATTCAATTATGTGCGAGCAAAACAGGCAGATGAGGACAGGCACGTTCCGTTGGTTGACTGCGTGTGAGCGAAAGTAACACACACTGGATTGTCCATCCCAGACTCAAGTATTTATGGGTAGAGTGCGGAGTTAGACAACGAACAAAAAAGCGCAAATGTTTTTAGGTGAAAGTTGTGTGTGTTGCGGTGCTGCAAGCGGAGCAGAACATGCTTACCCTTTACACGAACATCTGATGTTATCTGTAACAAATTTTATATTTGGGATAACGCTTTCTTGGTAAAGTGCAAATTCTAGTAGTTCTTTGGGTTCAGTGCAATCCGGGATTCGAACCCATACTCTCAGAGTGAAGCACCTAATCGCACCCAGCACACAAATAGAGGTTATCACGCGAGTGTGTTTGGGTATGGTAAATATCCTGCATTAGGAATTAACATTGTATTTAGCGAGCCTTGGCGAGCTAAATACATAGTGTTTATTCCTAATACAGGATATTTACCATCCCCAAACACACAAGCGGGATAACCTCTTTATCATATAATGTCATGCTTTAATTCTGTGCTTTAAAATCGCTATCCCTCTCTCACAAACATTACCGAAACATTGCGAGTTTTCCTGGAATGCGCGCTTTAATATTTATTACGTCACAGGGTAAGTGATGTGTAAGTCGGACAGTGACAGTAGCCAATATAGTTCCAACTGAAATCTCTTTCTTATACAGTGGCGAAGCAACATATACGCAAAACAACAGTTGTTTTTAATTGCCTTTCGCGGCAATCCATCGGTCTGTCCGCTAGAGTAACTGCCCTTTGTCAAAGGGAAGCTACTCTAACCCTAGTCTATGAGACGTCACTGCCACGGTCAGACGTTGTTGACAGTCGGTCTGTCCTGTCATAAGGTTAAGAAGTGTAGTCAGATGTACACACAGCGACAAAACGAAACAAGGTAACAATTCAAACACATTTCCGTCAAATCCAACTATTTTAATTTGTGGAGAAGGTTTCAAGCCGCAGAGGTCTACAAGCACAGATATGGCTACTGATCCCGCTTGGCTAGGCCTCGCGCCCTTGCAAAATTGTTTCGAAATTTATACCTCCAAAGTAGCCAAAACTTATAAAATGCCTTAGCTACGTCACAGTTAGACACTGATTTTCAGTATATTAGACTGTTCTTTTGATAATGGTAGCAATTATCCCTGTTGTTTATCCAGATTCCCGATGGTTAATTTTGACTCGATCGCCGAATGACGAGGACGACGCCATGTTTGTTTATAAACAGTGAAAGTAGTCCTACTTGACCTTTGATATTTGCATCTCTATCCGCATATGACCCCAACGGATATCGTTTTTATCCGTTGGCTTTATCCTGCCGAGAAACCTGCCCATTATATGATAAAGTCAGTTATCTAACCCACTCAGGAACCAAGGCTTCCACAAAATGGAACTGGTAGTCTAGATTACGTACTTTGTGTATCCCAGTGTAAATTGGCACGATTCCCATGGCAGAAGCATAAGGCATTGTGTAATCTGATGTTAACTTTGATTTTCAGTGATCAGGTCATATAATTTGTATTATTATTATGCCTTTTAAGTTTGATATCACTTTCGAGGTATTAGATTTTGTCTTCTCATTAGTTTGGAGGAATACAATTCTGAATAATCTAATGTTAATTCGCCCTGAAATCAGCAAACCAACGTTTGATTGACTGGTACATCTGACTACAAAACTAATGAAGATAAAGACGACTATGGTTTGTGATGCGATAATGAAAGGCATAATTTTGGATGACCTCTGATACATGTAATACTATTCTATATTAGTAGTATATTCATGTTTTCTAGATTTCCACATATTAGGGCTAAATATTAGTAAATAGATTCAGGCGTATGTTGAAAACCGGAATATTCATGGAATATATTCATAATGGTTTGATAGATTTGAAATTAACGCAGTAAAAGTTATTACAGGGCAATGAATTATATATTACAGCCTCTGGTTAGAAGGTAAAAATAGAAAATTAAATTCATACAGCCTGTGACAGTCTCTTGAGAATTATTGTAAACGTATATAGTATAAGTCGTGCACGTTTATTTGTTTGTTTCTTCAGTATATATATTATTCATACATTGTAAAAGATGACTACACTGGATATTGCTATCAGTCTGGTTAGTTTCGTGTATGACGAAGTTCTTGAAATTGTTCTTGACAAAGGAAATAGAGATGGTTAAGAGCGTAAAAACAGCAAAGATCGATTATTGTATTCGACTAAGTTAGAGGCTCAGTGCCTTGCCTGATTGCATAATCACAGTGCCCCCCATGACGTTCAGCGCCAAACTTTTGTGTCTAGATTTCAGAAGGTTTGAGGGATAATCTACATACTCTATCTACGGGGGTTTGAAAGAGAGTTGTTTGATCATGGTTATAGTAGTCAAGGCCTCAGCGAAGCCTTCAAGAAGTGTAATGGTCGACATTGATGACAAATCCAAATCCAAATTGACACATTCCTCACCAAAAGGTGTTATGACAGACATGAGGGGGACATTTGCAAATTTGACTCATCAATGGTACAAATACTATCTGATGCAAATTCCTTGTTTTCACTTGCACTGTATGTGTTTGTTCAGGTGAACAGTTGACTTGCCTTTGCATGTGTTTGTGGTGGGAGCCATCGGTGAGAATGATACACTCACAGGATACCTAATATCATCATTGTTTGATGTGACGCTGAATCACATGCTTATGATATAGTCGGAATCGTTTTTAGCAGACATGTCTAGCGATTCTAGATTATACCTGTCCAAGAAATCAATTAGTTCCCTGCCGATGCGGCCTCTTGTTAAACGGTACCCGTGTCATTATACAGAAAACTGAACGTTCCACTTCCTTAAATCAATAAACTGATCCTAAGGTTGTTTTATTTATTTATTGTCGCTGGAACAGAATAATCAGTGTGTTGATAAAAGGAGATGATTGAGATTAATATCTCTATTCTTTTCGTCTGTGTCCGACCGCCTCTGTGCGTCTGTGCCGTGCACTTATACCTAGGGATTCAATAGACTTGTTACATAGTTTCAGATATTATTATATGACCATATATACAGGATATAGGTGCGACACAGTACATTTTCTAACAAATGTGTCATAACTTTCTCATAACATCAATTTTCTGTTGGGAAATATATTTTAATCATCCTTTATCTATAAATTTATATGAATATTCTTAAAGTAATTTCAATGTAGATAATGCACTGACTGCCAGCCGCATACAAGATATTTATTATGTCACATATACGGCTAAACACAGTGTTACTCCAGCTGGGAGCCAGTGGTCCATTATGCAAATCTACTCAGCCAGGTTGACAAAAAGGGTCACTCCCTTAGGGAGCCGTTGGTGAGTGTGTCAACTTGACTTCACAGGGTCAGTCCGACTTTGAGATAAAGGTTAGTTTGATACGATAACAACCTGCATGGGTGTAGTTTCTAAAGAAATGACAAAATCATCCATGGTCAGAACTAATACACAACTGACACCTGGGATGTTGTGAAAGATACAGGAATTCGTATTTTTTAGCTATTTTACTTAATGAAGGCCTGAGTTCTGTATTTATATAGCAGCATTCTCTGTTTTCAAGGTAAGAAACTACAGTCAAACACCGTTGTGTCGAAGTTGAAGAGACCAAGGTATATACTTCAAGTTATCCGAGGTTCGACACAACCGAAAATGATGAATAAACAAGGAATGCGCAAGGACCATGCTTTAACTTCGAGGAAACCGTAAACTCAACACATCAAAGTTCGACAAAACGGAGTTTGCCTTTTTCGATGTTTCGCTCTACCAGCCACGATGAAAATACTTTAGGTTTAAATTAAATTCTAGCGTTGTGTCAATCATCCTTGAGTAAATATCAAGCTTACAGTACTCACTCTTGCGAACCAGCTCACTATGTATTATATCATTAAACTTCTTGCATGGCAATATTCCAAACACGAGTACATGTATGTATGTGTATGTGTATGTGTATGTGTACGAATGTCCCAAACGGTTAAGTTCCCACATTCAGACACACATACTTATAACGATGGCCTGCCTACAAATAATCAGTACTAATGAATAATGAATCGCCTCTGGTCGCCTATATTCTGAGAGATGTTTTGGTATTACAATATGTTTGTCAGATAACCACGAATGACATCGTGTACTATGTACCATTTGACAGGCTTGCTTTTCGTATTAACCGCCTATTACATAACTATCTGTTCAACCCTAGAGTACCATGTATTGTACATCTACAATATACATTAATTTCAATATTTGTTGTATACTAGTTACACCATTGTGATGATTATGTGTACATGTTGTACACCTATTGGATTTTTTTTCGGATTATAATAACTATGAATCTGCCTCCACTGAAAAATTGCAATTCAAGAGCTTCCTAGGATTTTCAAGGTGTGAGCCAATCTATTTTTTTTTACATATTTTTTTTGCAACTTTAGATTTCGTAGATTTTTATTTGCAAAATTTCTTTGCCTCTTATAGTTTTGGTCCAACTCTCTTTCACAGTAGTCAAGAGTCTTAATGTTACTCGTCAATGATCTCGAAATAACCACGACAGGGTTCACAACACTTCAGTGTACGGTAACGCATAACACAATTATTTCCACTAATGGCCGGAACCGTCTACTCACCATTCCATCTTGTTTTGCAAAGGACACTCTTTAAGGGGATAATTTTCACAAATCAAAAGAAACATTAGAATAAAGAGGTAATGCACACCCTTGTCAGGCTTTGGCCGGAAGGAACTAAGCACACATCATACATCTTTGTTTAATAAACAGGCAAATAACCTGGTTTAATCAGACTCTGTCTGGAACCTTATGGGCCCAGCACTGATAAACTGCGCAACCAACGAACCCAGCTTTGGGGGACAATGCAAAAACATTAATAGGTGTCTATCACTCCCTCATTAATGCTATCACAGACGAAACATGGTAAAAGGATACCTAATGTTAGTTGGCATCTTGACGGAAACATGTGTTGTGTATCCTGTCACGGCCCGCTTGAATTGGCTCTTCAGTTATTGAAAGTGAGCCTTCACAAACACATGCTCATGAAATACTCGGAATCGTACAATAGCCTCTGCTTTTAACAGAGATTTCTTGTCAATGTAGAAAGAGTTTTGTCGTTTTTATTTGTAAAAGTGAATGTTGCTTGTGTTTCATGATTCACAAGTTTAGAATGTAAAACCTTCCGCGAGATACTTTAACTAATGACTACTTTCAATTTTAAATTCAAATGTAAACAGAAAATACGCTGAATAATTGATTATCAATCCGAACTATTCACGAGGAAAAGATACTGATGTTCGAGCACAGCAAATCGCGGCGCCCTAGACGACTGGGCCACCCGTAAACTCCCCACCCCCACCCTGGGTGGAAAGAGCATGCTCGATTGTTCCTCAAAAGTTGAGAAATCCCTATTGTCGTGACTCATTTACCAATTTGACGCATCAATGCCAAAACGTACGATGATATTCCCTATTTTGCCGTGAACCAAATTGTCCAGTTTTCAATTGCCTTGACTTGGCATGTGTTTGTGACGGGTGCCACCGATGGGGCAGGATGCGCTCACCCTTTTTTACGAACAACTGATATCACAATTTGAAAGTGACAAACACATGCTCGTGATGGTGAGTGAGTGAGTGAGTGAGTGAGTGAGTGAGTGAGTGAGTATTGTTTTATGCCCCGTTTAGCAATATTCCATCAATATCATGGCGTGAGACACCAGAAATGGACTTCGCACATTGTAGCCAGGTGGAAAATCGAAATAGGGTCTTCGGCGTGACGAGCGAAAACTTTAACCAGTAAGCTATCCCACCGCCCTCCTGCTCATGATAGCGTCGAACGCAAACAATCGAGAGATTTCTTATAATTAAACATTTCTGTCGCTTTCATTAAATACTTCAGCGTGAAAGACTGAGTTTTCTGAAGTTGAGAAAAGTGATATTTTCATTGCAGTGAACATAACACTTGATACGTTTTTATTTGTAAAAGTGAATGTTGCTTGTGTTTCATGATTCACAAGTTTAGAATGTAAAACCTTCCGCGAGATACTTTAACTAATGACTACTTTCAATTTTAAATTCAAATGTAAACAGAAAATACGCTGAATAATTGATTATCAATCCGAACTATTCACGAGGAAAAGATACTGATGTTCGAGGTTCGTTTTAACGTAGGTTGGTTTGAGTGAGTGAGTGAGTTTGGTTTTACGCCGCTTTTAGCAATATTCCAGCAATATAACGGCGGGGGACACCAGAAATGGGCTTCACACATTGTACCCAAGGTTGGTTTGAGGACTCTAAACGAAGCATTATTGGTGCCTTGAACAAGGCTGTATTTCAACACGTACATGTGTATTTGTAGACGGGAATAGCAATCAGCTATTACTCATTTCACAGCTTGACTGTAGCTTGGGGTGGGGGCAGTTTCGCGAAATGTCCTATACCATATAATACTACACGCAGGCATATGTCCATTCATGTATAGTTGTTCACCTTTATGTTGCCTTTTTCGCCCAAAGTAATCGGTTTCTGCGGATAATCGAGACGAGTTAGTCTCTAGCTTTGATGCTTTATTTAAAAAATTCTGTACATAAATATCATGTATATCCTGCTTATGAATATATACAGAGTAACTAAGCTTTAGTATGAAAGCAACTGTCAACTAATGTTGGTGATAAACCTCAGCTTCAAGGATATCGGCGATTTGATATTGGTCAAATAAGCAATTCCCTTCCGTTAATTTAACCACCTGAACAAGACATCCGGTCTCCTGTATGTGAGACCGCGTCGTCTATTTCAGGTTGAGATCTTTGCATAAAGATTCAGAGTGACAAATCCGATCCACAACACTGTATGAAAAGAGGGATGACATGACGTCAACTTTCTAATAGTCAAATTATTTCGAGCAATGTTCCAGATTTCAAAGAGTGTCACACGATTCTTGCTCAAAAGTCGTTTCGCTATACCATGGAGGCGGTCAGTAACTTTGAGGGCATTTGACAAATATATAACAAGCCGTAAATGGCAGTAGAAAGATCAACCAAACCAACAAATACCAGTCATTCGTGAAACTTTTTATCCATTCATATTCACTTTGCTATATCTTCATATATCACAATGCTCAATCATTATGTACAGCCTCTTGAGGCTGAGTATGCATTGGTTTGAAATTCAAAGCTTGATGCCGGAAAAATCTTAATTCCTTCAATCTATTTCCAGTATAATCTGTTCCGGCAGATAATCGAGACTCATTACTTCAGATAAAACGAGGTGGAATGCAAGGAAATTTAAGATAATGGCAGTTCAAATAAAAGCGACAAAACTCTTTCCATATTCAGAAGAAATGCCAAAAGTCGATTGAATGATTCCAACTTTGTCATGAACACGTGTTTATGAATCACTATCAAATAGTGACGATACCAGAGAAAGGTAAGTCAAATTTTCACCTGCAATGAATACGGGAATATTTGGTACAGTTCAAAATAAGGAATTGCATCTGACTGATGCGTCAGTTTTAAAATGTTTTACAAAGGCCTTGAATGTTGTTATCTTAATCAAACAACTTCTGAGCAAGAGTCGTATGACGCTGTGTGAAATCATGGTCGAAAGTTAGTGAGTTGGGTTTAACGCCGCTTTTAACAGTATTCCAGTTATATCGCAGCGTGTCAGCTTACTGTGGGAGGAAAGTCCGAAGGTCTCAGACGTTTACCACTTCGGTAAAAGCAGCGAGCACGGGTATGGTGCTGGCGAACCTAGAAACATAAATCGGGGGGAACCGGGATTTAAACCCACACTCATAGGTTTCTGGCGTGCCAAAGGGACGCAACTCTGCACAGCAAATCGCGGCGCCCTAGACGACTGGGCCACCCGTAAACTCCCCACCCCCACCCTGGGTGGAAAGAGCATGCTCGATTGTTCCTCAAAAGTTGAGAAATCCCTATTGTCGTGACTCATTTACCAATTTGACGCATCAGTGCCAAAACGTACGATGATATTCCCTATTTTGCCGTGAACCAAATTGTCCAGTTTTCAATTGCCTTGCCTTGGCATGTGTTTGTGACGGGTGCCACCGATGGGGCAGGATGCGCTCACCCTTTTTTACGAACAACTGATATCACAATTTGAAAGTGACAAACACATGCTCGTGATGGTGAGTGAGTGAGTGAGTGAGTGAGTGAGTGAGTATTGTCTTATGCCCCGTTTAGCAATATTCCATCAATATCATGGCGTGAGACACCAGAAATGGACTTCGCACATTGTAGCCAGGTGGAAAATCGAAATAGGGTCTTAGGCGTGACGAGCGAACACTTTAACCAGTAGGCTATCCCACCGCCCTCCTGCTCATGATAGCGTCAGACGCGTACAATCGAGAGATTTCTTATAATTAATCATTTCTGTCGCTTTTATCATATACTTGAAGTTGAGAAAAGTGATATTTTCATTGCAGTGAACATAAAACTTGATACTTCACTGCAGTGAACATAACACTTTGACGGAACTATTGTCATACAAGAGTTTCTTCCCCTTTAATTGTCTCTCGTTATCGTAGGTGACTAGCCCGTACACAAACTGTTGAGGTTCTTTTTACGTTAGTTCCACATTGAAAAGGCAAAATGATGATTGATGATCATTTATTGAGTTAATATAACTTCTAGCCGTTTATTCTTCTCTCGAAAATGGTTCGTTATAAACTTTTAATCTCTCTTTTAACTCGTCAATCGATACTGTTCGTTTCGCAAAGCGCCATTTTTGTTACTTGACCAGCGTGTATTCTTTTGCTTCCCTCAGCGGTCTGCTAGAATTCAAGAATATTTTTTGTTAAAGTTGATTTTGTATATAATCATATCGAAATGTATGATAAAGAATTATCGTGACCCTAACTTTTTTTGGATACGTTTATTTATATTTTGTAAGATTTTGCAAACATGAAAGAACTTTTTAAGTCGCAAATACAAGGGGTGGTGATCCGTCCCTGTGTGTCAGTTAGGGAGAATTGAAGTTTCATGGTTTTATATTTGTAATGAACTGGTTTTCCGGTAGACAACTGCACAAAAAATATATAATAAATACGATATTCCATGTGTCTCGTGAAATATCATGTTTCTCTCATCGAGTGACGAGGGGAAAGGAGATATTTTCACGAGTGGCGTAGATCGGAGTGAAAATATCACCTATTCCCCGAAACATGACATTTCACTCGAAACATGACATATCCTCTATTTATCGTATGTTGTAAAATCCACATTTTGGAATGCAGCTTCAAGTGATAAGAAATAAAGACCTGTCACAGACCTGTGTTGGGGAATTGTATCGAGTAAGTGTAGCTCACGGTAAAAAGGTATCATTGTATGTGGTTCCGTTCGAGCACTGTCGAGGTTTCTACAACATCCCTGACAAGCATCATTGAGCAAGAATACATAATATCTTAGCTGATCAATATATAAAATATAATACAAACCTTGTTTACATCATAAGGTATTAGTTGTTGAGATGAGATAATATTGTGAAATTATGACTGAACAAAATCACATCGAGTTTAACCTACAAACGTATATGCACGTTGCATCCGGTTGTAAGGTAAGACCCATCTCATTCATCTGAAACAATTTCCATTGAGAAGTCCAGTCTCTTGAGGTCAAAATAGACTTGAAACGACATTGTAGAACATGACCGAATGTGAAAAACCAAAAACTGTGGGTCCGAATTCTGGTTAGCGCTTATATTGTTTCGGACCCCCTACGTGGTCTGTAGGAAGAGCATCTGCCCTGAGACCAGAAGATCGGGGGTTCGATCCTTGTATCTCAGTGGGCCAGCACAATACACTCAGCACTTGTCCGGACTAGTAAAAACAGCCTCCGAACACACACACACACACACACACACACACACACACACACAGTCACATATACCTCATGTCGCCATATAACTGCAATGATATTGTACGCGACGTTAAACTCCATTTCACCTCACCTCATCTGATTATGTTTCCAGGTTTGTCGGAACCCTATCCTCCCATAGACCTTGCTCTCATCCGTGAAACTATTGAAAGACTCTCATTTACAATAATCCAAGCGGATGTGCTCTCATCGTTCATAAGATCATACAGACGTTAATTCTCAAACACATTCATCCACACTTCTCGCAGCGTTGGTAAAGATAACACGTACACAACTGCTCCTGTACACAGGCGTATGTATGATGGTAAGATGATGACAGAAAGAAAATATACCCAGAGACAGATTGGACAAGCACTTGTTAGTATAGGACATAAATACCTCCCCATACGACAACGATACAATCGGCATATATCTCCTGGCGACTCGTCCAGTTATGTTCTATGTAGTTATCACCAGACCTTAAATGATAAAAACTGATACCCCGAGTTTAATTTTGTTTCGTCATGTAATCCCAACAGGAGACCACGTATTGATTGTTCCATAAATGTTCGAGTTTTTTGGCACATTTACAGTTCTTACGTCCAACCTTTGGTGTCTCAATTTAAGAACGTTTTGGGGACAATCGTGCACACTCGTTCTTCAGGGGTTTGAAAAGGCGTTAAACGACTTTTGCTCAAAAGTTGTTTGATCATGGTTACAGTAGTCAAGGCCTCAGTGGAGCCTTCAAGAAGTGTAATGGTGGACATTGGTGGCAAATCCAAATTGACACATTCCTCACAAAATTGGTGCCTTCGTAGACATTTGCAAATTTGACACATCAATGATACAAATAATGTCTGATGCATATTCCCTATTTTTTCGTGTACTGTATGTGTTAGTTCAGGTGAACAATTGACTTGCCTTTGCATGTCTTTATGGCGGAAGCCACCAGTGAGAAATAGAGAATCCCACCCGAGTGTCTTTTGATATCAAATACATTGTATATCAACCCGAGTTGATAAAAGTGGAAAAGCTCTGAGGCTTGCCGAGGTGTTTTCCCACTGTAATTTACGAGTGTTGATTCATTTGATATCAAAAGACACGAGGGTGAGAAGCTATTTATCATCAAACCTTTTCAGTTTGTAGACAGGAATAAGCAGTGTCTTAGTGTAAAAAGTGCTGTACACAGCTTCAGTAGCAGAGCCATTAGTGATGTCATTTGATTGTGACGTCATGGTAACCAATAAGGTCAAAATGGTGTGCAAAGCATTGTGATGCAATTTCATTGCAGCGATATCTACAATGTAGATATCGCTTGATCTCACCCAAGCGATATCTCCTGTGGGAGCCAGTTTGGGATGATAAATGATACACTCACAGGATACCTAGTATCATCATTGTTTGATGTGATGCTTAAACACATGCTTATGATGTAGTCGGAAATGTCTAACGATTCTAGATTATGCCTGTTCAAGCCAATGCGGCTTCTTGTTATACGGTACCTGTGTCATTATACAGCAAACTGCACGTTCCACTTCCTTACATCAACAAGCACATTCTAAGGTTATTTTATTTATTTATTGTCACTGGAACAGAATAATCAATGTGTTGATAAAAGAACATCGAGATTGATATCTCTAATTATGGTTGGAATGGGTCCGTCCGCCTCCGTGGTGCAGAGAATAGAGCGTCTGCCTGAAGAGCGGGAGGTCGGTGATTATTTTTGCGTCTGTGCCGTGCACTTATACCTAGGGATCCAATAGACTTGTTACATAGTTTCAGATTTAATTATATGACCATACATACATGATATAGGTGCGACACAGTGCATTTTCTAACACATGTATCATACCTTTCTTATAACACCAATTGTCTGTTGGGAATAATATCTCAATCATCCTTTATCTGTAAAGTAATTTCAATGTAGATAATGTACTGACTGCCAGCCGTATACAAGATATTTATTATTTCACATATGCGGCTAAACACACTGTCACTCAAGCTGGGAGCCAGTGGTCAATTACGCCAATCTGCTCAGCCAGGTGACACAAAGGATCAATCCGTTAGGGAGCCGTTGGTGAGTGTGTCAACTTGGTCAGTCCGACTTTCAGATAAAGGTTAGTTTGACACGATAAGCCTTCTCTGTTTTCAAGGTAAAAAAAACTACAGTCAAACAACGTTGTGTCGAAGTTGAAGAGGCCAAGGTATATACTCCGAGTTATCCGAGGTTCGACACAACCGAAATTGATGAATAAACAAGGAATGCGCAGGGACCATGCTTAAACTTCGAGGAAACCGTAAATTCAGCACATCAAAGTTCGACAAAACGGAGTTTGCTTTTTTTTGATGTTCTGCTCTATCAGTCACGATGAACATACTTTAGGTTTAAATTAGATCTGTTTGATAAAATCCTAGCGTTGTGACAATTATCTTTGAGTAAATATCTAGCTGACAATACTCCCTCTTGCGAACATACTCTGTATGTATTATTTCATTATACCTTTTGCACGGCAATATTCCAAACACGTGTGTATGTGTACGAATGTCCAAAACGGTTAAGTTCCCACATTCTGACACACATACTTATAACGATGGCCTGCCTAAATGATTAGTACTAATGAATAATGAATCGCCTCTGTTCTTAAATGATTATATTCTGAGAGATGTTTTGGTATTACAATATATTTGTCAGATAGCAACGAATGACATCGTGTACTATGTACCATTTGACAGGCTTGCTTTTCGTATTAACCGCCTATTACATAACTAACTGTTCAACCCTTGAGTACAATTAATTGTACATCTACAATATACATTAATTTCATTATTTGTTGTATACTAGTTACACCATTGAGATGATTATGTGTACGTGTTGTACACGTATTGGATTGTTATTCTGATCATAATAAACATGAATCTGCCTCCACTGAAAAAAACGCCAACAATTGAAGAGCCTTCTCAGATTTTCAAGGGTCTCGCCAATCTTGACTGCTCTTTAACCGAAAGTTCCCCAATTAGTAGTGCGTCACCCAAAATACACGCTACTCCACATGTATGCTGCTTAGTCAAATCAGGAGTGAGTGAGTGAGTGAGTGAGTGAGTGAGTGAGTGAGTTTGGTTTTACGCCGCTTTTAGCAATATTCCAGCAATATCACGGCGGGGGACACCAGAAATGGGCTTCACACATTGTACCCATGTCGGGAATCGAACACGGCTCTTCGGTGTGACGAGCCACAAGGCTACCCGACCGCCCCTCAAATCAGGAGGTAACAATACGGAATTCCGTGCTACCATTTTGTTTGGGTGAAATAAATTATTTAAAAACTGATTTGTTTGATAGTGACATATGAACACATGCTCATGATATACTCGGAATCACACAATGGACCCTGCTTTAACAGTTGTTTCTTATGATTCTGGAAAGTCTTTTTTCGCTTTTATTCATTTACTTAAACTGCTCCGTAAAATTAACCGGGGTACTTTTGTAAAATATTTTTATTTATGTCAGACATATTTTTTTGCTTTAGTTATCGTTGATTTTTATTTGCATAATATCTTTGCATTTTATAATTTTGGTCTAACTCTCTTTCACAGTCGCCAAGAGTCTTTTTGTAACTCGTCGATGATCTCGAAATATCCACGACAGGGTTCACAAAACTTTAGTGTACGGTAACGCATAACACAATTATTCCCACTAATGGCCGGAACCGTCTACTAACCATTCCATCTTGTTGTGTAAAGGACACTCTTTAAGGAGATAATTTTCACAAATCAAAAGTAACATCAGAATAAAGAGGTAATGTACACCCTTGTCTGACTTTGGGGGAATATTCCAGCAGCTAATAGGTGTCTATCACTCCCTTATTAATGCTATCACAGACGAAACATGGTAAAAGGATAACTAATGTAAGTTGGCATCTTGACGGAAACGCTTGTCGTGTATCCTGTCACGGCCCGCTTGAACTGGCTCTTCGGTTATTGAAAGTGAGCCTTCACAAACACATGCTCATGATATACACGGATTCGTACAATCAACTCTGATATTTTTTTGTGAATGTGGAAAGAGTTTTGTAAAAGTAAATGAATGCAGCTTGTGTTTCACATCCAGATACGACAGTTTAGGACGTAAAGCATCCAGCGAGATACCTTTAACTGAAATATACTTTTCATTTGAAAATCAAATGTAAACAGGAAATACGCTGAATAATTGATTATCAAACCGAGCTGTTCACGAGGAATAGATACTGGTGTTCGTTGTTCATTTAAACGTTGTTTGGTTTAAGGACGCTAACCGAGGCATTATTGGTGCAATCAACAAGGCTACATTTGAACACGTACTTGGAGACGGAAATAGCACTATAGCACGTAACAATTACTCATTTGCACAGCTTGTCTGTTGCTTGGAGGGGGGCAGTTTCGCGTAAGGTCCTGTGCCATGAGATACTACACGAAGGCAGGTATCCATTCATGTATAGTTTTTCACCATTGTGCTGATTTTTACGCCAAATGGAATCGGTTTCTGTGGATACTCGAGACAGGTTAGTCTCTGGCTTTGACGCTTTATTTAGATAAATTGTGCACATAAATATCATATATCCTGCTTATGAATATGCATACTATTTAGTAACTAAGCTTTTGTATGAAAGCAGCTGTCATCTGATGCTTCCTGAGAAAACGTCTTCCTTACAGATATGACATTTAAGCAAGAAGTAGGCATCCCTGTGGGCCTCAATTGTGCTTCCTCCTTGCTAATCTGTTTCGTTATGCATACGAGTCAGAATTTCTTCTCGGATAGTCAAAATCAAGATAAGGGAATTTGGCCAAGAGGTTATAAAACTTCAGCTTCAAGCACATCAATGATTTTATATTAGTCAATTAAGCAATTCCCTTCCGTTAATTCAACCACCTGAACAAGACATTCAGGAGACCTGTGAGATCGCCTGGTCTATTTCGTGTTTAGATCTTTGCATAAAGATTTAGAGTTACAAATCCGATCCACAACACTGTATGAGAAGAGGGATATCATGACTTCAACTTTCTAATAATCCACTAATGTCGAGCAATATTCCAGATTTCAAAGAGTGTCACACGATTCTTGCGCAAGGGTCGTTTCGCTACACCCTGGAGGCGTTCAGTATTTGGTCATTTAACAAAAAAATAATGAGTACCATAAATGGCAGTAGAACGAAAAACCAATACCAGGCATTCATAAAACCTATTAATATCCATTCATATTCTCTTTGCTATGCACGCCGCGATATAACAGGAATACTATTAAAAGCGGCGTTAAACCCAACTCTCTCACTCTTTGCTATAACTACACAAGTATCACCGATGTTCAATTATTATGCACAGCCTCTTGACGCTGAGTATGCATTGGTTTGAAATTTGAAGGTTTGATGCCGGAAAAATCTTATCGCCTTCAATCTATTTCCAGTGAAATCTGTTCCGGCAGATAATCGAGACTCATTACTTCAGATAAAACGAGATGGAATGCAAGGAAATTTAAGATAATGGCAGTTCAAATAAAAGCGACAAAACTCTTTCCATATTCAAAAGAAATGCCAAAAGTAGAGTCGATTGAACAATTCCAACTATGTCATGAGCATGTGTTTATTAATCACTATCAAATAGTGATGATACCATTTAAAGGCAAGTCAATTGTTTACCTGCAATAAATACTGGAATATTTGGTGCAGTTCAAAATAGGGAATTGCATCTGACTGATGCGACAGTTTTAGAAATGTTTTTCAAGGCCTTGAATGTTGTACTGTTAATCAAACAACTTCTGAGCAAGAGTCGTATTAGGCCATGTGAAATCTTGGTCGAAGTTTAGTGAGTTGGGTTTAACGCTGCTTTTAACAGTATTCCAGTTATATCGCAGTGTGTCAGTTTAATGTGGGAGGAAAGCCTGAATTAATGCAGGTCTCAGACGTTTACCACTTAGGTAAAACTAACGAGCACGGGTATGGTGATGACAAACCTAGAAACATAATCGGGGCGAACCGGGATTCAAACCCCCACTCCAAAGTTTCTGGCGTGACGCAACTCTGCACAGCAACTTGGCCACCCGTTGAGAAATCCCTATTTTTGTGACTCATTTACCAATTTGACGCATCAGTGCCAAAACGTACGATGAATTCCCTATTTTGCCATGAACCAAATTTTCCAGTGTTTCAATTGATTTGCCTTGTGTTTGTGACGGGTGCCACTGAAGGGGCACGATGCGCTCGCCCTCTTTCCGAACACCTGGTCACGATGGTGAGTGAGTGAGTGAGTATTGTTTTACGCTGCGTTTAGCCATATCCCATTAATATCATGGCGAGAGACACCAGAAATGGACTTCGCACATTGTACCCTTGTGGGAAATCGAAATAGGGTCTTCGGCGTGACGAGCGAACACTTTAACCACTAGGCTATCCCTCCACCCTCCTGCTGATGATGGCGTCGGACGCAAACAATCGAGAGATTTCTTATAATTAAACATTTCTGTCGCTTTTATCATATACTTCAGCGTGAAAGACTGAGTTTTCTAATTTTGAGAAAAGTGATATTTTCATTGAAGTGAACATAACACTTGATATTTCACTGCAGTGAACATAACACTTTGACGGAACTATTGTCATAAAAGAGTTACTTCCCCTTTAATTGTCTCCCGTTTGTCGTAAGTGACTAGCCCGTACACAAACTGTTGAGGTTCTTTCTACGTTAGTGCCACATTGACAATGCAAAATAATGTTTGATGGTCATTATGGAGTTAATATCTCTTCTAGCCGTTTATTCTTCTCGCGAAAATGTTTCGTTATAAAATCTCTCTTTTAACTCGTCACACGAGACGAGTTCTTTTCGCAAAGCACCATCTTTGTTACTTGACCAGCGTTTATTCTTTCGCTCCTCTCAACGGTCTCAAAGTATTCAAGAATATTTTTTGTTGAAGTTGATTTTGTATATAATCATATCGAAATGTAAGAATAAAGAATTATCGTGACCCTAAATATATTTTTATACGTTTGTTTATATTTTGTAAGAATTTGCAAACACGAAACTTTTTAAGTCACAAATACAAGGGGTGGTGAACCGTCCCTCAATGTCAGGGACGGGAGAAGTTACGTATCAAGGTTTTCATTTGTAATGAACTAGTTTTATTTTCCGGTAGTCAACTGCACAAAAAGTATATGATAAATAGGATATTCCATGTGCCTCGTGAAAAATCACGTTTATCTCATCTCGTGGTGGTGGAAAAATGATATTCCACTCGACACATGAAATATCCTCTATTTATTGTATGCTGTAAAATGCACAGTTTGGAATGCAGCTTCAAGTGATAAGAAATAGAGACCTGTCATTTTTCGGTGTGTTGGGGAAGTGTATCGAGTAAGTGTAGCTCATGGGAAAGAGGTGTCATTGTATGTGGTTCCGTTCCAGCACTGTCGAGGTTTCAACAACATCCCTGACAAGCATCATTGAGCAAGAATACATAATATCTTAGCTGATCAATATATAAAATATGTTACACACTTTGTTTACATCATAAGGTATTAGTTGTTAAGATGAGATAATATTGTAAAATTATGACTGAACAAAATCACATCGAGCTTAATCTACAAACGTACATGTACGTTGTATCCGGTTGTGAGGTAAGACCCATCTGATTCATCTGAAGCAATTTCCATTGGGAAGTCCACTCAAAAAAGACTTGGCACGACACTGAAGAACATGACCGAATGTGAAAAACCGAAAATTGTGGGTCCGAATTCTGGTTAGCGCTTATTATGCTTCGGACCCACTCCGTGGTCTAGAGTAAGAGCGTCCACCCGGGGCCCGGAAGGTCGGGGGTTCGATCCTTGTATCTCAGTGGGCCAGTACTATACAATCAGCACTTGCACGGACTAGTAAAAACAGCCACCGAACACACACACACACACACACACACACACACACACACACACACACACCTCACGTCGCTATATAACTGCAATGATATTGTACGCGACGTTAAACTCCATTTCACCTCACCTCAACTGATTATGTTTCCAGGTTTGTCGGAACCCTATCCTCCCGTAGACCTTGCTCTCATCTGAAACCGACATTCCGTGAAACTATTGAAAGACTCTCACTTACAATAATCCAAGCGGATGTGCTCTCATCGTTCATAAGATCATACAGACGTTTATTTAATTCTCAAACACATTTATCCACACTTCTCGCAGAATTTGTAAAGACAACACGTACACAACTGCTCCTGTACACAGGCGTATGTTTGATGGTAAGATGGTGACAGAAAGAAAATATACCCAGAGACAGATTGGACAAGCACTTGTAAGTATAGGACATAAATACCTCCCCATACGACATCCACACAGTCGACATATATCTCCTGGCGACTCGTCCAGTCATGTTCTATGTAGTTATCACCAGAGCTTATATGATAAAAACTGATAACCCGTGTTTATTTTTTTTCGTCATGTAGTCCTAACTGGAGACCACGTATTGATTGTTCCATAAATGTTTGAGTTATTTGTGGCACATTTACCGTTCTTACGTCCTGTTAGGGTCACCTTTGCCCCCGAATGCACAGCAAATCACCAGCTCATCTAAGTAAAGTCCAACGAATAAGTCATGGCTTGCATGAAGGCTTGTGTAGTCTTCACATCTCCAAGTACATATTATGAAATGTCAACTTCAATTTAGTCTAAATTGGTTGGGGATTCCAATGGATTTTTAACGATGAAACTGGAATTTTGCTAGGTGCGGCGTTAAACAATAACCAAACAAACCAAAAAACCTCAACTGCACTTAACATTAACAAAAAGCGACACATGTCGCATTTCATATCGCCTGCAATTCGTTTATATTGATGACCATTGACAATTTGTCATTACCTCTTATCAGATAGGAATCACGCGTCCAAAATGAATTGAATGAATGACTTTTCACGAGTAGAAACTGAATTCAATTGTGGTTTGCAACCACATCTTTTTTAACTTGCGTACAGGAACGTGTTAAAACACTTGTCATCTTAATATTAAACACACCAGAGTGTTAAAAGACTCGGGTCCAAACGGGCTTGTGCACCATACAAAAAATGAATTACAACGGGCAGACCGCCATTGCTGTATGTATATAATGGCATATATTAATACGCCAAAGCAAGAATTCAACACTTGCTAGCTTGCGCGAACTGACGATGGTTGAGATGTTTTGTCCCGCCAACAAAATATGCAATGATGTGAGGGAATAGCTTAAATAAGAATTCCACTTTGGATAAATTAATCAGGGTCAGGAGTTAAATTGTTTTTCTGGTCACTAATAAGAATAGAGAATTGACAGAAATCAAATGAAGTTAGTTTGATCTTATCAGTGCAATACATTGAAAATGCACACACAACTCTGTTGATTTGTTCTTTTGATTTCGAAGGAACAAATTTTTACCAACTACAGACAATTGTCTCCTTCGCGTTTTATCACGTAACTATTTTCTTGGACGATTATCTTGTCAAAATTCGATTGTTTACAAGCCACCGATGTATGACAGGAGCACTGCTATGCAGCATCTGGTGACACACACACACTTACTTTTGTGTGCAAATTGTGTTACCCGCGGGTGCTACCGGCAGGGTACGACATGATTAACATTTTCGTGACCACCTGGTGTCTTCACTGATTTTCAGTGCTCCGTTCAAACAATTTTCACTGCCATATTGCCATATTTTTTACGCCCAATGGAATCTGTGTCGCTTTAAATTCACAAAAAGAAAACAATCGGTTGAGATTGTGGAGACCAGAAAGGTGTGTGGTATACTTTGTTTGTTTGTTGTTTAACGTGAATATGTGAGTTTTATGACGCTTTTATCAATATTCCAGCATTCAAGAACAAGACACAGTTGTCACCATGAGGAATCGAACCCGCGTCTTCGGCGTGACGAATGAACATTTTAACCATGAAGATACCCCCACCACCTCACATACTCACTTCAGATAAATACAAAATACACTGTTTTAGTGACATGCAAGAACAGATACAAGTAACCAACCAACATCCTCAACACGTCTTTATTCGTGAGTGGATGAACCGTGTTAGATGCATCTCCTTGGATAGACGGCAAATATCTCTCCCCTACGGTCACTCGTCTCTGTTACCTTAAAGCATGGCGTGTGATTCTGACATTTTTCTCAACGTCCCAATCAGTGTCTCGCTACGCTTCCACCTCATAACCCCAGTCTTTAATTGAGGCTTGAAACAGGCATTAAACACATCTCACGCACACGTGTGCTCGACTTGCAAACAGCAGTGCAGATCTGAATACCATTCCGAGACATATGTGCACGAGGCTCCGTAAAATGCTACTTACGTGCACTCCATGTTGACAAGGAACGGACAGGGCTGGAGACTTATAGTAAATCCATCCCATAAAAAAACATTAGTGGTGACATAGTGATTTCGATGTTTTAACGGGTAGAAAAGGACAACGAAACCAATCTGTCTTTGAGTGAAATTGACCACTTAAGAATGAACGGACTGTTAAGCAGTTCGCTATAAAAAAAAGACAGGGATGTTGCGGCCTGAAGAATGGACGAAGTGGAAATGATTCTTATTAAACCAAGCTATATGTGCGAATAATCTCTCGGAAATGCTGAAATACACTTTTGTCCGATGAAAATCCGTCCTTCAATCAAATCTGTCTCTCGCAATACGTAGGGATTGACGTTCTTAATCGCTTTGTCAGGATCTATTTACGTTCATTCCGTTTGGCCCGAAGCTATGGGGCTCCAGACTCCAATAATCCAACAACTGTGAAAGGCTTTAGAATTATGTATGGTGCAGCGGACTTCGACACATGTTAATACCATAGCTTGCAGTGATGTAACGCGTAGGTTAGACACGGTCCTTCCACCTGGATCCGGTGGCCAGGCTAAGTAACTTGGTTGTTTGTGTCATCGTAGGACGCTGGTCATAATATCTACGACAGGGTCAGATTCTGTTATTTAAAGGCTGTCGCTGGAATATTGGTGACTATGGTGTAAATCTTATCACAAACAATCTTGAGTCAGTCTAAGTCTTACATAAATGACCGAGTCAGCTTGCTTACCTGTATGGTTATCAGGATATTTCACACGTCACGTCACAACTGACCACGATCGTACTTCGAATTACCATGAAAAGAGTCTTGTTAACTAGTTATGATAAATCCGTGTCACTAGCGGGGGGTGTATGACATTTAATGGGATGCACATAGTGTCAGAGAACGGTGGAATCAATGTATTTTTGTGAAATTCGAAATACATGACGCGTCATCAAATAATTGATCTTCTAAGTATGATTCAACATTCATGTTTATATTTTTTGAAAAAATATGGACATAATGGTAAAATGTTGTCATGTTTGGTCTGTCAAATAGCCTGGATTGCAGATATTTTGGGTCTTGTGACACATTATTGTAGATGCAATTGTTAATAAGGTACACATTCACGAAAGAGTGAGTGAGTTGGGTTTAACGCCGCTTTTAACATTATTCCAGTTATATCATGGCGTGCCAGCTTAATGTGGGAGGAAAGCCCGAAGTGATGCAGGTCTCAGACGTTTACCACTTCGGTGAAACCCACGAGCACGGGTATGGTGCTGACAAACCTAGAAACATAATCGGGGCGAACCGGGATTCGAACCCACAATCATCGGTTTCTAACGTGCCCAAGGGACGCAACTCTGCACAGCGAATCCCGGCGCCTTAGACGACTGGGCCACCCGTGCCCCCCATTCACGAAAGAGAAAATTGATCAAGGGAAATTCGGTCAGAAAGCAAAATCAGATTCCGAATAACGTACTTGTAAGGAAATCAAAAATAGGTCTGCACGTAAAACATGGGATACAATGGTTCCTGTAATATTCACCTTAAAGACAAAAACAATTATTGTAATACACATACAAATTATTATATCTAATAATTGTCCATAATTAACAAATGATATGTTCTTAGAAATAATAAGTAAAATAGAACTCTTTTCAATAACAACACGAAGTACGTTTTATCTCAACCAGCAATAAGGAAGCTGATTTTTATATAAGCTGCTTTTTTTGCAAACATTTTTTCTTCTTGCAATCTCTCAGCTGTTAATGCGGTCCGTGCACATATTGGTTTAGTTAAAAGAGTGCAGTCACTTAGTGTTCATATCTGCTTGATTTCACTGGGCATTGGTTCCTACCATAGAGACAGATGTACCGATTAATTGAGTTTAACCTTGACCTGCTCAGCATGAACCTGAGCGGAAGATTACATTTCTCCTGGTCGCAATCATCCGGGATTTATCGTGATAACGCCATGCGTGCCATATCGTGACAGAGCGTAATGCCCAAGGAAATTTGATTCCCAGCAAGTAACAGTGTTTCACGCAGGATTTGAGGATGACCTTCCAAGTGATTAAGATAAACAAGTAAAAGGTATCAGTCAGTGATCCGGGGTTTCCGGATCGGACGTGGTTGACGAGGACGTCAAATTGTTATCAGGCTGTTTGTAAAAAGCTAAAAAAGTGTATCGTTACGACGTAACGGATGCCCCACTGGTGCACTCCATCCAGATTGAGAAATAGATAGAGGGCAAAAAAAGACAAATCGTGTGTGCACTACATTTTCTGACTGATATTAATTTACACTTATGACGAGGGGGTGAGTGAATGGTTACAGACATAGTTAGTGTATGACATCACAACATGCACAGTAGAGAAAACTCGATAGGCGAACCAAGTCGTTGGGTACAATGACAAACAATCGAACTTGTCACACATTATAACCATCTTATCTCTATTTATCGAAACAGTAAGACGAGCAATGAGTACTGGGGCCAAACTGTCATCACTTCCAAAGCCCATATATTTCCGTCAGGAATGTACATGTGTGGAATTATGACATGAACAGATATAAATGTCGTTGCACATGTCAACATCGTTTTCCATGGCGCTGATACACCGAGAAACATAATCAGAGTGAATGGTCGTACGTTTCTGGCACACCCAAGGGTCGCAACTCCGCCCTATACGACTCGACAAACTATGCTCCCTCAGAAAAGAGGATGTATATGATCTTGATTATGTCCGTGAGCATATCGGGTCTGCAATGTTATTGCTTGAATATCGTAATTCTTCAGCTATATCTGTACTCTCGATATATGACACCCAGGAACACCAATAATTAGCTTCACGCACTGTTCAAGTGTTGTGATTCGAACCAGTGTCATCTTGTGTGGGAGGTGAGGTGAGGTGAGGTGAAATGGGGTTTAACGTCGCGTCCAAGATTGTTGCACTTATATAGCGACGTGCATGCACGTGTATGTGTGTGTGTGGCTGCTTGTACTAGTCCGGACTGATGCCGATTTATAGTGCTAGCTCACTGAGATACCATGCCGCAGTTTAACATGAATACCCCACTCAGACACAGTATACTGACTCCGAGCCGACCAGTCCTTGTTTTAGCCCCTTAATGCCGAGCGCAAGACAGGGTAACAACAAGTACAATCTTTTAACGTCTTTTTGTATGACGCGGCCCGGGATCGAACCCTGGACCTTCCGCTCTCCGGGCGGACGCTCTACCACAAGACCACGGAGGCGGTCTTCTTGTGTGGGAAATACTTTCAGTACGAGATAACTCTGCAGACGTCGGCCTGAGAACACTTATAGGTGTTACTGTAGACCCACAAAGACTATCAATCCAATGCCGGTTGCCCTTCGTAGAATGCTACACATCATTCATTTAGCGAGTACAGGTTTGTATACACATTGTTTCGACAACGTGAAAACTTCTGAAGACAATTCTAAAAGTGATTGTTACATAATAGCAACATATAAATAGATAACTATATATCACATGCAAAACGGAAACTTATTTATTTATTCAAATGACTAAAAAACATATAAATCTGTTCAAATAACTAAGAAAACAATCTAACACTGATGTTCACACTTTGTTCTTCGTTAAAAATACAAACGCCTTGATAATATGAAACATTTGCCCTTACGGCAAGAAATCAACGAATTATCCCTACACAATTGAAAAAAAAATCAAAATAACTTACGCGAAAGAACCAAATTGGAAAACAGCAGTGAAAAAGACGCAAAATCTCTCAACGGTCGATGACTTACACAAATGAGGAAGACGCTCTTTGAAATGTCACCTACAGTTGCCAAATCCTGTTATTAAAAGACACTAAAACAACTTTATTTAAGCCATCTCTCCAAACATAGGATTTGGTTATAAATCAACAAAAGGCAACTGCTACAGTTAAAATCGTCAATTAGTATAATGCACAAACAGAATGGTTTGGGTCTGGCATGTTGCTTTGCTTTCGTGTGGAGATATTGACATTTGTTTAAAGTGAAGTCAACGTTCAGAAACGTATTGGGAATTGGGAAACACTGGGGATCCCTAAGCATGAATACAACGCAGAAGCGTTGTGTCTGATCATTTAGATATATAAATCTTACACTCCAAGATCCAACATTCATACAGTCTGATCCATACTTTATTAAGGCTGATACCTTAATAAATTTAAGTCTAAGTAAATTCTTATGTATTTACTTGTGTTTGATGAGTCATCTTTCACAATTTGGCTGGCTTCACTCCAGTGGATTTCTGAAAATTGACTTTGACGCTGTGGTACCCTACCCCTTTGCATTGACATTGACAAAAGTGAGTACAGAATGGAGTCAATCACAAAAAAGTATTGGGAGGCTGTCCCATTGTATGCCACTACTACATTGGATGAAAGGATTCAGCGTTGGAGAGAGTGCTGGAAGATTATCCCCACACTGGCTCACCACAAAAGAGAACATTGAAGCCTTCAACTACTTGGCTCTGATCAATACACGCATTACGCTCCATGCGTTCGAGGGTAACAGACGTCTCGTATGTGTCATTAGAAACAATCCTTCATGAACATGTACATGTCTACAAAGGTTTGTGCCTGATGGGTTCGTGCGTTGACTGCTAGCAGATGAAATGAAGGCCACATGGGTCACCACCTCTAATGTTCTGCTAACCAGACATACTATTAATAAAGTATTCTCATCCTATAAGGTTTTCATTTTAGGCTGTGATGCCAAGAGAAAACAACGATCCATGAAGTGGAAAGACGTTGTGTCTCCCAAAACCAAGGGTTTCCGATCCACTTTGAAAGTTATGACCATCTTCCTTTTGGACATCAAAAGCATAATTCATATTGATTATTTACTAAGCGGAATAGTGAATATCATGCCAAGTCATTGTAGAGGTTTTGTTTATCAAAAAGAATTGTCCCAAAAACATTTTTCTCCTCCATCAGGACAAGTTCACACCAGTCAAGAGATGCTGTAGGGAAATGTAGATACGAACTTCCATCCCATCTCCCTTATTCAGCAGATATGACTCTGAGTAACTGTCACTCAAATTTAAGATTTATCGAGGACCAAGAATGGGTTGCTGCCTGACAGAGCAGGATTTGAACTACAAAACATGATAACGGACCTGGAGAAGAGATTGAAGTAAATAATTCAATTTGTTTTTGGGTGTGTTTATGAACATTTTATTTGTTGATGTAATTGTTGTTTTCACAGAAGCTGAATATTAGAACAAAGCATTCCATTGCTTTTACTAAAAAGATTAACCTTTTCCAAGCCAATAAGCAACATATACCCCAAGAACGCCATACAAGTACATCAGACTTTTACAATGTTTAGATAAAAAGGTTAAACTTTTGAGTTTCAATCCGAAGATAAAACGTTGAAAACTGACGATATACACATTGATATTATACAACCGCTATCTAATTTGGTTCATAATAATAATATATTACAAAAGTAATTTGATTATGTGACCATTATCCAATGCATCCAAATAGTTTGCGTTTGTAGTACTTCGATCATCATAGTCGTGCTCGTGGCGAATTGGACGCCCCCAAGAACTGTGGCGCTTGCCGTAATGAAATGAAATGTCACAGTTCCTGCATACTCGGAGTGGCGCTAGGCAGACAGGAACTGGATTGTTGAGGTAAATGTGTCTATTTTATGCCATTTGTTTGTATATGTGAAAATGGTAACCGATACGTTATTCTCTGCATGAAGATCTGATGACACGGCGCGTCAGGTGAACTATTAACCAAGGTTGACTACTCCAATCTGCATGAATGATGCATGCTTGAGTAAATAAAATATCAACTGTTTTCATATTTGAATATACAGTAAACTACGGCTATAACGAACACAAAGGGACCATGGAATTTAGTTCGTTATTATCGTAGTTTGTCATAAGCATTTATACAGCATAAAATACAGCACAAATGGCCGGGACCAAGAAAATAAGTTCGTTATATCCGTTAATTCGTAATAAAAGTGTTTGTTACAAACGTAGTTTACTGCATAAGCAATAAGTCCAGTTTTGAGGAAATTGTTATTTCTTCTTCTAGTTTGTAAGAAGTCGTATCCGATGTAACTATCATGGTCATACGTTCGTGACCCGTGAAGATTCCGGGGTAGAATAGGTCTTCAGCAAGCCATGCTTGCCGTGAAAGGTGACTATGCTTGTCGTAAAAGGCGACTAACGGGATCGGGTGGTCAGGCTCGCTGACTTGGTTGATGCATGTCATCGATTCCAATTGCGTGGATCGATGCTCATGATATTAAACACTGGATTGTCTGGTCCAGACTCGATTATTTACAGACCGCCGTCATATAGCTGGAATATTTCTGAGTTCGGCGTTAAACAACAAACAAACAAACAAATCATACGTTCGTTTGAAAAAACGTTGAAGTATGTTTTGTTCAGATGAGAAAAACCTTCTTTGTGTCTTAATACAGTACACGAACAACATTGATGTCCGTAAGAAATTCTGTAAGATTGTTTATAACATTCAAATTAATTTTGTCAGGAAATGTATCCATGGTTATTCTTCTGTTTCTGCTCTGGAACACACTCCAGAAAATTACAAAACCCCGACGACAGATTAAAAAAGTTTCACTAAGGTAATGTGTGGGTTTAAAAAAATCAAACGAAATCATATGTCATTTTCTTCTTCTCGGGGTATCCAAACCATTCAATGTATTGTTTTCAGTTAAAAGGTTTCTGACATCAAGATATCAATATATGATTGATCTTAATGTTATTTCAAAGGCTAGTAGGGGTTTCCCGCTCCATGTATATATACGTCACAAGGACAATGAAGTGTGTCAGTTTAGTTGATCGTTATCCTTATTTTTATAAATTTCATGTGCATTTGTACGTTCTTTGAACTGATTTTGTAGGTGTTTATTTCAAAGAACGTGAAATTTCATGGACATTTTTATGATTGGGTATTATTCAGATGTTTGATATTACACTCCCTTAGAGGCACGTTATAAAAATGTTCAGTGAATACTTTGATAGATATCCAACCGGTTTGAATTGCAGTCGTTATGCTTTGTTACTCAGGTGGTTGAACTGACAGGTTGAGAAAGGTTTATTTTGTAACTGAACATTTATTAGTTTCAATTGTTTAAAAACACATATCTGGCATGTTTGAATAACACTGGGTTAAAACGTAAATTGCATTGATCTTACAAATAGTTAACTGATGTGATTGGTTCTATATTATTTTGTTGTTGTTTATACAGTAATAAGTAATACAATTTCCCTACTCAGTTTTATGTTTACTTACAGGTTATACAGGAATCTGCAACAGTGATTTGATTGGGCAATAGAAATGACAAACTAATTTTAATCCTTTATCCTGAGGCGTATCTCGTAGCAAAAAGAAGTCAATCAACAGTGGTTCAGAGCATTTACATAACCAGGGATGAAAGTGAGCTTCCAATGTGCCCACAGTAATTTCTGTAGGCATATTGAGATGTAGGCACAATGGGATTGAATCTCTGGAGCACACTTAGTTTTGCATAAATATTGCAAACTTCTTGATTTTTGTATGTAGATTCCGTATGTTGCAAGAAATGTCACTCTCTAACCTTTTCGCGAACACATGGTATCATCACTATATGATACAGTAGGGGTCGTACAATTGACCCTGCTTTTAGCAAATTTTCGCCGCTTTTTTTTTGTCTATTACGCGCAATGGAATCTGTTTTTGTAGAAAGTCGAGGCTGATTCTTCTCTGGTGTTGACTGTTTATACATTATGATTATGGATATATGGAGATATTGCCAGTCTTATTTATGTTAAACAAGAGGCGAAAAGGTTTTAATCTGCTTGTTTTCCGAAACAACAAATTGGACGTGACGTAATACACTGTCACTATATTATGCATTTGTGTGTATCAGGATCTAACTTTCTATTTATGCCTATTCAACTCTGTGTCTTCCCAAGGTCTGATATGTTTGTCGAAAGCTGGTTTTGATTGCCAGCCTTTTTGTTTTCAGTTGGTCCCGGGCGACCATGTCGTCCACGGCGCCGCAAATCGCTGAGAGGACTTGTTCCCTGTGGGCCGACAAGAAAAATGGCTGTGAATTCAAATCCCGGTTAGCCCATATTATGTTTCATGGTTTGTCAGCACCATACGCGTGCTCGTGGGTTTCACCAAGAAGGTAATTGTCTGAGACTTATATTAATTCCGGCGTGTCTTTTGGTATGACGCTGCCGGGGATCAAACCCCGGACCGTCCGCTCTCCGGGCGGACGATCTACCACTAGACCACGGAGAACAGCAGAACTTAACGAACGAAAGAATGAAACGAAAGTACAAAGTTTGTTATGCCAGGGTTCATCATGTGCCTAGAATAAGTAACATTTGCACAGTAGGAAATCAATATGTTTTACCCCGGGGGTCTTAAATGTAATCATGTAAGTTTGGATATATGCATTTATATAGGAAATATTGATAAAGTCTAGTTCCACTTAGGACGAGGCTTTCTTTTCCTGTTACATCACTAAATATTGATAGCTCAATCTTGGAACTTTGCTTGCTATGTAAACTTCGCTGAATACATGTACTTAGGTTGGAAAACAAACTCTTATTGTTCAGACGCAATCGTTCGTTTCGAAATTTATTTAGTACTGTGATTTGTATGTAGAATGGCAGACCTATTTTTGAAAGGGTATTCTTTAACAAATAGTTTGTGTGCCTAATACAGCAAAACACTGGCTCTTGAACGAAATCATTCTATCCTTAATTTGGACTTTTATGTCTGGCTACATAAAACAAGACAATATTTCTGAACTTCATAAAACATAATTTTTCTTATTTGAGATCTGGTTCTTAAGCAATCAAGATGAACAGATGATAATGTTTCTATGAGATAATTTCGTGAATGTCAAGAAACTGGGCTGAGGATTCATAGTCACACGATACAAATATCAGTTTCTTCTTCCTGGGCGTTCACACGAGTTGAGGCGAAGCAGCGCCTCTGGATAGCATGGCATGAATCCTATTATCATTAACAAATATTTCGTTCACCATCTTACATTTATGTAAATATTTGACAAAAGGAGTCATGTATAGCTATTTCTAAACACGCGAAAGGAGTTACCAAGGTATATCCTGAGTTAACTTTATGAAGTCATTCTTTCCTGTCAAAATGGAACGTCTGGCGGGTCTTCTGGCGACAATCCCTGCACATCTGAGGCGACGACGTACGGTTTGTGAAGATATTCGTCGAAGGCCAGGGATGCTTCTTGCAGTCACTGTTGCTGGCTGGAATTGATTTCGTAGGTGTGTTGTTCGAATCCAGTTGTCTTGTCGATTATTGGTTACGCGTGGCCTGTCACTCCGAGGATGGGCTCTGACTGCATTCGTCTGTTTCCAACGTCGACATAAACACCAAATGGTGTTTTTGTGGACGTTAAATTGTCTTGCAACATCATGTTGACTCGATCCTGCTTCAAGAAGACGCTCATTTTCGGACGGGCGTGGCATTTCGTAATGTTGTATAATTGCGTAATTTTTTTGTTTTTCTGTGTGGTTGTTGACAACACGATGCAAAACAATGCATATGGAATCCCGCTAACGCACATGTTTTTATACCCATTCTTGGGTAGTGAAATGCATGGGGCTGCATAAAAGTCAACTTTTGCATGGAATGCATGCTTTTCTGTAGCAGTTGCGTTTTTGTGACTTGATTCCATACATGTAATACAATATTGAAAACCAAACTTTACTAAAAATACACTAAAATATTGGTGTCACAGGAACTTTTGTTGTTGAGTATATATACTAGCCACATAAAGAAACTGTGCACAGAGAAGATATATTCTGGATTGAAATACAACACAGCAAGGACAAAATGATGCAGACGCTGTAGCAGCTGAATGATCGGATCATAAGAAAATGTCAACGGGACCTGAACAACATCTGTTACGATGACGTCAGAAGATCAAAATGGAGTAGGGGGTCAAACGACAAAGTCACAAAGTCAATAACGGGTATGACCACCCTGTGCGTGAATCACAGCAGTGCATCGGCGACGCATGGAGTCCACCAAATGGGCATGGAAGGCCTGGGGAATGGCCTGCCATATCCTCCTCAAATCCTGTGCCAAGTCACGGACGTTATCTGGAGGATGTGGAAGACGACGCAGACGGCGCTCCATTTCATCCCACACATTGTCTATTGGGGAGAGATCTGGAGAAATTGCAGGCCATGACAGTAACATGACATTGTTATGGTGAAGGAAATCCATTGCGACCCTAGCCGTGTGAGGACGAGCGTTGTCCTGTTGAAATGTCAATCCCGGGCCATGACGTTGCCGGAAAGGAATGACCACAGGCCTCAGAATCTGATCTCTGTAGCCAACACCGGTGAGATTGCCCTGAACAACCACCAAAGGGGTTCGGTGCCGTGCTGTTATCCCACCCCAAATCATCAGAGAGCCACCTCCAAAACGATTCCTCTCCACAATACAGTTGCGTGCATAACGTTCTCCCAAACGCCGGTAGACACGTTGGCGCCCGTCACTGTGGGAAATGTTGAACCTCGATTCATCTGTAAAGACATTTCTCCACCATATTCGAGGTTGGCGAACATGATTTCGACACCATCTTAGACGGTTGACTCGTCGTGGTCGAATCCCGTACGGACGTAAACGATTCCTGACAGTGTTGGGATGGATACGGCGCAGTCAAGGAATTGTCTGGGACGTCGTTACTGCCGTTTGGAACCTGTGTCGGAGATGTGTAACTCGAATCCATCTGTCCTGTCTTGGCGTCGTTACTCGGGGTGAACGTCCTGAACGTGGGTGGTTGGCTACGTCATTTGTGTTCTGATAACGCCTCACCAATGCCGATATCGTGTTACGATGGCATTGGAAATGTGTTGCCACCTGTTGTTGCCTCATTTCCGCTCGGATCATTCCAATGGCTTCATGACGCTGTGCAGCTGTCAACCTTGGCATGATTTGCTTGTGTTATGCTTGTGTCTGCGCCTGAGAAGTTTTGAATTTTTGAATGACCACAGATCATGCTTTCCAAAGTGACAGCGAATTTTGAGTTGCACATGCTGTGTACAGCTGCACAGGATGCACGTGCAGTAACACATTGCACGTCCATAGGCCCCCATCAATGACGTTATATCGCATGGCACGTGCATGAGCGTTTGAATGTCTCCAATAATTGCTGTGTTCAAACCTATCTTTCATATATGGACGGTGCGACCTTATATCCATATTTTCTCCGTGCACAGTTTCTGTATGTGGCTAGTATATATATACAACAATTTCCATTTCACATGATTGCTAAGTCTTCGTCAGTTTCTGTCAGGCTAATAAAAGTTTGCTGTAGTGACGTACACACTATCAAGCCCTTCAGTTCAAATATGATGGGGTTGTTAACGTTTAGTAATAAATTGTCTTATTTCCCAAAGCATCAATGTAATGTATTGTGGTATATGTAACATTTGTAGGTTGGTTAGCAAGGGTTAAAGGTCTACAAGAAGGACTACAGTGTTTGTTCAGATCGGTTCGTCAACGAAACTCATCCACTACCTGGGTCTCGTGTCGGTTAAAGCTGAAGGTTGCTTAACGACGGTACATTTAGCTTTTTTAGTATAAAGTAGTTCATTTTGTGTGATTTTTTCTCATGATCGAGAGAGATAGTCTCGGTACACAAGGTATATTTTTATATTTTCCGTTGCACTGAATATCTGCACACTTGTCTTTGTATGTTGTAAGGAAGGAGAACGTTATGAAGCATTACAAAGGGAAGATGTTTCATGACCTAGTACCTCCACAGGAACCCATTTCCTTGATCCCGTTCGATTTAAGATCAGATAGACCACCGGCGGGATTTTAATCAGAAGTTCCATCTCCATCTTCTGTCGTACCAACACCTCGCACCAACAGTGAAGTGGACAATGCAATGCCAGATATCATAATGGAAGAATACAGTCCAGAATACAGACGTTTTACCAGACCTTTACTCAGTGGAGATGAAACGAGCAGTAATGACACCAAAACACTCATGTCTCTTGTCAGTAGTAATCTTGTTGTAAACAGTCTGAGCCATAACTACTTTTTTTTACGAATTTTCTGGGAAGATTTGATCATCAAATCTGGTCCATCAAATCTATATGATGAGAGCGATAAAAAAAACATGTCTTATTGAGCTTTCCACAAGATTATGCAAGACAATGTGTAACTCATAACCAGTATCACTCAAGCAAGAGAACATATTGAAATTTGTAATTACTTAATACTCACTGTTTGTAAGGTCAACAGATCATACATCTTGTGTAGTGGCCTCCCGTCAGACAATATCATTACGGTGAGCAACAGAGTAGCCATATAATACAACGTGCTGTTCCTGGACCTGGCCAGGGGCCTTTTCGCCTTTCTGCATGCACACGTTGTGAAGACCATTCCAGCCAAATAGCCATAACAACGACTTCCATATCTAGTTTCGTTACCAGACTGAATCGCCTGTTAGTAGTCTTGATAACCTTTCAATCCCCTGCCTTCGTCGCCTGAGCTGCTTGTTGAAAGCCTTTTGATGTCTGCTGAAATGAATGTGGCCTGGCTCCTAAACAATACTGGATCCGAGTGAGTGAGTGAGTGAGTGAATATTTATAGTCGCATCCGCAATATTTCAGCCATATCGTGACTAAACCAAGTTAGACAGTAATAATACTTTCAATTTTATTATAAAACCCGTCGTCAAAGAACAGCAAATTAACTAGAGTATCACAGATGTATAGTTTAAGACTATTATGGAACCATAAAAAGATATCACGATAAATAACAATACAGTATAAAAACGGGGCTAGGTATCGCCAGCAACTAAAGGTAGACCACCACACTAGGAACCGTGGGGACTTCTGCTCCCTACACGGTTCCCCAGCAGGATTGATGCCATCCCTTAGCCGCTGGCGATTTTCATTAAGTTCAGCCCAAATTAAAACAAACAAGTATACTGCGACCAAAACGTTAGAAGGTATAAACTGACTTCGAATGATGTAGACTTACATACCATACTGGATCCGATGATTCGCGTTTATCAAAACTGACGCATCATGTACATGTATATACCAGTATTTACATGTGTAGAGTTGAGGTTCTCATCACAACATGCCACTCTGATGATCAAGTGGAATCTTTTTCTGTTGTAATAAGCGTGCCTTGATAGGTATGCGGCTTCGTCTTCACTATCCATGACATTTTATATCCTGGTTATGTCATCGAAGCCTTGAACAACTTATTTGGCTATTGATTTAGTTGCCAAGATTATGAAGTGTCTTAATATCCCTTTTGAGAGACATAGGATGACCAAATGCGTTTGACAGACAGATGCATCTTCGACTCTGAAAGTTCATCTGCTACACAGCAAAACAACCCCAGGCTGCCTGCATTGTCAATCCATCGTTACAACCAAAGAGGTTTAATGCGAACAACTGAATTAACAAGGCATTATTGGTATTAATGTATTGTGACATTCACCGAGTATTTTGAATTGGTTTTCTTGATGTACTTACTTCAGAAATAATAATGAAACATTTGATTAGGCTGGTTGTCATAAATGTTGTAACGTCGGTTGACTTCAAAATTTCATAATCTAACGCACATCATCATGTTAAAACTACCACATAGTATCTCGGTGGGATCGCACTAAAAGATACATGCAGTTGAGACTAGTACAAGCAGTACAAGCACACACACACACACACACACACACACACACACACACACACACACACACACACACACACACACACACACACACACACACACACACACACACACACACACACATGCACTCACGAGTGAATTCGCGTTGCTACATAAGTGCAATGATCTTGAACACGACGTTAAACCCCATTTCACCTAAGCTGTATTGAATCAGCTTATTGTCTTCTGCCCTTTTCTATTCATCGCATGCACCTATGGTGCAAAGTCGCTTCAATTACTGAAGGTGCGATTCGTTGGTGCTCGCGAGAATCGATATGGGCCTTTGCCAATCTCGTTTCAACGTTTGAAATGCTCCTTCCTGAATACAATTTTGACTTCCTGTAAACGGACACGCCTGCAAAAAGGCAACAACAAATGGCGGTCTACGATCCATTCATTTTTGCCGAAAATGTTGTTTTCGCATATGCAACATGTACATAAATATATCGTTCATTAAGGTTTATGAGGTCAGTTGTACATTAAACACATGTTCTCTTAAACACGTCTTCATTTAATCAGCAAGGTAAAGACAGGTCTTGTGATTTTAACAATATATGTATAAAGACGATGTTAAAGACTATAATATGCGCAAGGCATTTAACATGCAAATATATCGTGCCTACGTCACAAGAATAAAACATGGTTCGCTCACAATGGTGCTCCTTCCAGCAAAAACCACACCACGTCTCATATGTAGATACCTTTTATGATTGCTTGTCAGTTGTAATACTGTTAATCATACATGCCAGAATCCATGTAACCTACATTGTTTTAATTGTGAATGCTCACTGGAATAATAATCAATAAACTACCTAAATGCTCTCCATTGAACACAACAATTCCAGACAATTTATCTCCCATAATATTGAAATATTAAACATTATGTATTGTAAACAAATAAACTTATACTTTCCTTGTGGTGTGACATTTATATATTTCTCATCAGGTTAATATATCTGTATTAGTTATTGATAAGTCCACTTTCATGTTTTGTTTATATGTTCAAAATATTCTTCTGTCAGAAACCACTATTTGCCTTGGTTATCCAATGTCCATCATGATAATCACAGTTTATGTAATCTACTCAACTCCAAAAATATCAACATTGTAAAGGCTTTGGCCTTATACTTAAATCATGTATTTAATGTGAAATAAGACTACTTGTATTTATTTTCCTGACATCACGTGACGCAGCAATTATTGTAATTGTAATTGTACTCCAGGCCACATGGCCCAAAATACTGAATAAAGAATCTTGAATCTTAAATCTTGAATCTTGAAGTCCACTGTTTTACATGTCTGTCCTTCTATGGCAATAAGCTTGTTGTTATCCAGTCTTATAAAAGCATTAACCACAATAATTTCCTTGTAATATTTAAAATTATATGTTCACTGTTTGTGTCTGTATAAAACTGGGATAGCCTAGTGGTTAAAATGTTCGCTCGTCACGCCGAAGACCCAAGTTCGATTCCCCACATGGGTACGTACACTGTGTGAAGCCCATTTCTGGTGTCCCCCTCCGTGATATTGCTAGAATATTGCTAAAGCGGCGGAAAACAATACTAACTCACTCACTGTATTAAACTTGTAGGATGTGTCGCTCGATCGAAGCGCCAGGAGGTTGAGTTAGTGAGTATGGTTTAACGCCGCTTTTGGCAATATTCCAGCAGTATCATGTGGGGCATCTGGGCCGAGCCTTCGGCGTGACGACCTACCCCCGTTTACTCGTATATTGCTCGTTTATGGCTTAAATAATGTATTAAAAGTGCCAGTACCAGAGGTGCCGATGCACTCCTCCGCTTGCAGTCAACATATCACTTACATAGTCCATTCAACAAATGTGTTTTGCTTCCATTTCTTTTTTGAAAATCCTACACATGTAGATAAACATATGTCATGAAAGTGTTATTTCATAAAGCAAATATTATAAAATGTAAAAGCCTATTCCAGTTGCATATTTATTCTTTGTTAAAATCCACGTGCAGACATCGACCCCATCTTGACAGCTGTCAATGTTGACTTCGATGTATACAGATGAATTGTCATACTCCACACTGTAATAGTTGTATCATTTATCAATACTAAATGAAGACTTCCAATAGGCCTGTCTCTGATTTCAGAAGAAGCTTGGGGCACGGATGGCCCAGTCGTCTTAGACAGAGTCTGTGCAGAGTTGCGTCCCTTGGGCATGCCTGAAACCTTTGATTGTGGGTTCGAATCCCTGTTCGCCGAAATGATGTTTCTAGGTATGTCACCAATACCCGTGCTCGTGGGTATTAAACGTCTGAGACCTGCATCCCATTCGGGCTTTCCCCTACATTAAGCTAACACGCCGTAATATGGCTAGAATACTGTAAACAGTGGCGTTCAATCCAACTTACTCACTCACTCACTCAGAATATGTGACAATCTTGTGACTGACATGCCCATTACCTTATGGCAGTGGTGTAATCACGGTAATCACAGCGCCGGATATAGATGCCAATGGTGTCCTCCCTTTCCCCGAGAGCCTCGTCGCCCGAGACAGCACGACGACGTTCAAATTTAGAGAAGCGTATTATACGCAATCTTAGTAATATGTCAAGACGGTTGGAATTATGCTGTGATACAACTGTTACAATATAAGATATAAGATACAATAGCCTCTGGACATTTGTACATTGATTCAAACTGTCACATACATATTCCAAATGTATGTTCACGTGGTTCAGTCCCATCAGGATTGCCTTAGGTAACAAGATTTCGAACATCTAGATAATAGAAAACACCTTAAATATATTGTCTGGTGCAAACAGTTGTAGTCCTTGCGATCTTTAACTTTTGTAGGTTAAAAAATGTATACATGTTAATTGGACATGACCAGCATATAAATATAGAGATTCCCATCTGATCATTTACACTTAAATGCTTTTAATTTTGCATCACCCTTTCAATAAACAGATGCTTTCGGGGAGAAAAAAATACGTTATCTTGTACTTTATCAATTGAAGTCAACCGATGTGAGGGTTTTTCATGTGCTAGAAGACTAATTGGAGCCATCGTTCGTTCTACTCGGAGAAGAAGATGTGAAAAGTGTTGTTCTGGCGCCTGTATTCTTCGCTTCTGAACTGAACATGCAAGGTATTGTGAGCATCCACTGCTATGTTAATATCTCCTTTCTGGTCCATGTTGCATCAAGCAAAAACTAATCCATTATTTTTCAATTGCGTCCCCGACTACATCGGGAACTTTCGACCTGACTTCTCGCCCAAAACGTTCAATAGAGAAGACTGAAGACGTGGATGAATAGAATGCGTCTTAATTCAGTTTCAGGCTCAAAACGAACAATGGTAATCATATTACCTGCTTCAAAGGGAATGCCTTTACAGTCTAAACGATTGATCTAATATTAAAGACGATAGGGACACCAAAGGACGGGATCATGAAAAAAGCTTAAGTCCATATCTTGTATAAGTAAATCTTAAATGTCAAGGTCATAGAAAATCGTAAGTAAGTATAACACCTAAGCCTGTCCCCAAGTAGACATGAGACAAAACCTGGCGGAAGTTGTTACTTGACTGATGTGTCACTGGCGCAATGCACAAGATTACGTATCCACGGGAGAGGTTAAGATTGTTGCAACGTATACCATCTGTAAAAGAATAAACAACGTGTTCAGAGATACAGATTTCATCTGTTATTCATCTGTTATTCTTGTCGTCTCCTTCGTTCGATGCAATCCTTGTTTGTTGTTACTGGAACTTTTCTTTGCCCGTGGCAGTGTTCTAAACTAATGTCCAAAAGAAACTTTAAGCTTGAAAATGTTTTTGTTTTTTTCATAAAATAAAAATGTTTCATGACATGTTACTTTAACATAGCCGTACTGCCAAACCAAACGTATTCGGTGGATAAAAGCGATTTTTAATCGTGATTTGAGACATAAACGTCAATTTGCCAGAATGAGATTTGGTGATGAAATGCACGTGCAAACTGTCTGTATAAAACGGCTTACGCGACTCTTGACGAACACAGTTACAAAAAGCACACAACATTATGCTCCGTTCGTCAAGCATTGAGAGAGAGAGAGAGAGAGAGAGAGAGAGAGAGAGAGAGAGAGAGAGAGAGAGAGAGAGAGAATCGGAATGTCTCAAAAAGACGCCTCCAACGCCGACACTGCCAGAAGACTCCACTGTTCCCGTGTTATGGTCAGCAATTTAATGCAACGTTTACGACAGACTGTTCGGACATCGGACAGGCCAAGAAGCGGTCGACCCCCGTGAGCACGCCCGCTGAGTGATGTTTTCTGATAAAAACAGAATATGTCTGTATAGAAATGATGGTTCGGCTCGTGTATACAGACGACAGGGTGAACGTTTAGCACAAAATTGTCTCCAAGTTCGATCAAATGGAGGCGGTAGCGTTATGATCTGGGCTGACATCTGAGGTGATCTGACAACGAGGTTGGTTGTTATTCGGGGAATCCTGACAGCTCAGCGATATAGGACTAACTTCTGAAACCAGTAGTGCAGCCATTTATTCAACAACAACCACGTGGTGTTCTTTGTCAGGATAACAATGCTACGCCGCATACCGCAAGGCTAACAACCAAATTTCTGAATAACGGTAACTTTCATGTCTTACCCTGGCCCGCATGTTCCCAAGACATGAATTCGATTGAACGCATATGGGGACATAATGGCCGACAGTTGGGAAACGAATCCTGGCACCAACCATCGTTCAGGAGTTGGAACAATGTCCCTTTGACGAAGAGAATCCCGCCTAACTTCATCAATGCGTGGACGAGTTATGGCGTGTATTAATGCCCAAGGTGGACACACATTATTAATAAGACATTAGACACGCTTTTAATGCTTCTTAAGCTTTTCCTCGCAACTGTCGTAATGTGAATTTACTTTTTGACCTCACGAGACTTTGTGTCTCAGTGAGATCGGAAGTTTATCATTGAATGAAATGAAATTTTCTGCACCTGATCGTGAATTATTAAGTTTCTTTTGGACATTTGTTTATTTTGTCAATGCTCTGTGAACAGTGCGTGGAGTCTATGGGTAAGTGAATGAAGGTTTGTCAATTTATTCCAAGGTTAATATTATCTTTTGGTTTAACTTGACATATGTTGTATACATTGAATCTATTTATTGAAAGACGTCAAGTGATTAATTTAAACTTTCGCTACAATAAAGAGAGGGTGATATTTTATATAGCTGTACTTGGTCTGTATAAGCGGCAGGACCCGACGATACCAACACGAGTGCATGAGTGAGTTGGGTTGAACGACGCTTTGAACAATATTTCAGTTATGCAACGGCTTGTCTGCTTGATGTAAGAGGAAACGCTATTACCACCTTATCACATGATAATCGTGACAAACCTCAAAAACACATAATCAGGGCGGATCAGGATTCGAACCCATGATCATAGAGTTTGGCACGTCTAATGGACGCAACTTGCATCTTCAACAGCGGCGCCTTAGACGACTGGACACAATTTGTCCCCTACCGCTAAGCTTTACTCATAATTGATAAATAATCATATTATCGAAACAACTTTCTGAACATCTGTTTTCAAGACAAGGACACCTATGATGATGTCCAGACTCTATGGCAGCCAGTCAAGTCTAGAATTACATCTTCAAATTACTTAACCTAATTTCTGTTAAATGATCAGGATCTGCAGCTCCAGCCACTGGTGTCTACATTTCACAACCCTTAAGGTACAATCGAGCATGCAAAAATTCAAAGAACACCATACAACTCTTGTTCCAGAGTTTTTCATTAAGGCTACAACATTCAAGGCCTCAGTAAAGCTTTTAATATGTTTTATGGTAGACATGCGGAGGACATTTCCAAGTTTGATGCATCATTGAAAAGAAGGATGTCCGATGCAATTGCTTATTTTGACTATATATCTTCCCGTGTTCTTTTCAGGTGAACAATTGAGTTGCCTTTGCATGTGTTTGTTTCGGGAGCCACCATCGGGGCAGGATAGACTCACATTTTCGCGAACACCTGGCATTATCACTATTTGATAGTGATTCATAAACACATGCTATTGATGTAGTTAGAATTGTACAATCGATTCTGCTTTAGGCAGTGATTTCTTCCGAATATGAAAAAGTTTTGTCGCTTTTATTTATTGAAAATATATTTCATTATTATTAGAGATCAAGAATGGTATTTCCACATTCACTGTCAATCACTGAATTGTCTGTTCCATTTATTTACAGACCGCCGTCACATAGCATTATTTAAACAAACAAACAAACACAGATGTACAAATTCATCTAATAATGTGAAAGCATTGTGGTGTATGATCCCGAAGCGAGGAAAATACAGCTTACCGACAATTTTACTTTAATATAATGTTTAACGAGCACCTTACCCTATTGATCCTCTCATCTCCACTGGACGTTTAAGGTTTTGTGCTCAGGCAGAATTGTTTAATATCGTTTTTCATATTTGGGATAATATGATACCATAGAATAGCAAATCCATGTGTAGCTGACGAAATTTGGATAATATTATATATTTCAAATGCATCATTCATGTATGGCCGTCAATTAAGCTTCGTTTCATTTTGTGTGATAATTTGTTTTTCATTGGTTTGATGTCAGATACGCGTGATGGATCATGTTGTTTTCGATGCATATTTTACAATTTGATAGTCACATCTCAAAAGAAAATTACAGTTGTTAAAGGTAAATTGCAGATAAACCTACTGTGTTTTGAAATTTGAGCTAGTTCGACTTTCGATTAGGTAACTCCTATTTCAGTGTGGAACCATGCTCTTAAGCTGAACTTAAGTTACTTGTGTCGTTCTTCACTGTGCATGGCTACACGGTGCTTTTGACAAATTGCACCAACCCAGAGGACAATCCTGATCCGTCGTAATGTTCAACATTTACCTGAAGTTATACAGGTGAAAATGAGGCGGCTTGCACAACCATTGCTAACGGCATCACCCTCAAGTTTGTCCAAATACCTCAGTCTTTTAGGTGAAGCCTAGCCTGACTTGACATGCGACGTTGCTCATTCTTTGTTACACAGTGGTATGCGCAGGTGTTAATTAATTGTATCTGTTCGGAGACAGATGTTTGATAAGCTGCTTTGACCAAGTGCTTATGCAGTGTATCACTGAGTGACAAGGACATCTATTAATGTATCGAAGTTATGTAGTTTTAATGGGTTATCGGCAACCAAAGATGCTTACATGCATCCATATGTAGGCTTTTGTTAGGTCGAAGCATTCACACGAAAGCTTTGCCATTTTGCTTTTTCCGATCAATTGAATGTATTTCGTTGGAGGGGGGCACGGGTGGCCCAGTCATCTAAGGCGCCGCGATTCGCTGTGCAGAGTTGCGTCTCTTGGGCACGCCAAAAACCTATGATTGTGGGGTCGAATCCCGGTTCGCCCCAATTATGTTTCTAGGTTTGTCAGCACCATACCCGTGCTCGTGGGTTTCACCGAAGTGGTAAACGTCTGAGACCTGCACCACTTCGGGCTTTCCTCCCACATTAAGCTGACACGCCGCGATATAACTGGAATACTGTTAAAAGCGGCGTTAAACCCAACTCACTCACTCGCTCACTATTTCGTTGGATAATCGAGCCTGATTATTTTCTGGCGTTGGCGTTATGTAATTGCACGAAAAGGCTTTTAAAGGTATCTAAAGTAACTCGATACCTGATTGTAATGTTATTTTTACCAATCATAATCAAGCATTCTTCGATGTCATGGTAGGGTTCAATCTAAAGTCACCTCCGAAATGTAACCAAAGGGGATAATGTTAACATCTTAACATCAAATACGATAAAATACAGGTTAAAACTCAATCGATCAATTATCTGCCATTTAGAAGCTGATTTCGCTTGACGAATCATTCGGAAATGTCCATTTTCGACTGTTCATGCTCTCGTGGCTAAGTATGCATCCTGTCAACTCTGGCATGGCTAAGGCGGGTAGGCTGTTGATGCCTTGGTTCAGTACTCAGACACTTAGTCCTGGCAATCCTTGCTCTAACATGTGGTATCGATGTAAGGCTTATGTCACGCCATGGAGATACATTCTAGATACGTCAATGAGATGAATGCGTTGAATGCCAATTTTACCTATTACAAATGACAAACAAAATGTAAATCGATTCATTCCATAGTCATAAAAACAACAACTTTACTTTCTACGTGGTGTGTTTATCATCATACCTCTACACGATTGGGCGAATCAGTCTGTTCTATAAAATATCACATAATCGATAATTGTGGCAGATAAGCTATTTCCAGAACATGACACAGTAAAGTAGAGTTGCCATGATAAAGAGCGTCATTTAGACGAGCCTGTTCATTTCGTGTTATGTCATGAGTGATGTATGAAATGTTGCGGTAATGTTAACATTTATGTTCAGTTACTGCTATATTTCTTTAATATTGATAGCGTTCGGTATCGTTTGTAATCATAAGGATTATTATTTTTGATTATGCAGCCATGTATTAAGGTTCGAAAAGTCTTCTTTAAAGTTATATGTTCTTTTCAATAATGCTATTAAAACATTAAACGTCAAACGGCCTATACACCTTGCAAGAATAATTATAAGAATAATTACAATTACATTGTGTCTTCCTTATGAAATATTCACTTGATTATGATTGCAATTTCAAAGATATATGATATTGATTACGATTTAGGGACAACCATTAACAGCGGTGTTTACCAACATATAGATAAATGAAGATTACATGTCAGAAGAACGGTTAGGATCACATGCTGGGACACAATGCGTATGCGCAAGTTTAATACGACCATAAAATTTGTCTTGAAAGACCCACGGTATAATCAAAGAAACTAGACATGAGATGCAACTTTCTCTCCATGGACACATGCAACTTGCACCATTAAATGTGTGTATAACATCCATATCTGTCAACGTGATGTGTAATGTTTGAAATATTAAATAGTATCATATTTGCTGCGTTCTATCGGATTTCAATTTAACATGTATCTTTAAAAGTAATGATTATTACTTGGTAAATCAACAAATATCCAAGTACATACAAACATTTTCTTGTTATCTGCAAAAGTATGATTTGGTGCATGTATATCAAAATACAACACATACTTACAGTATCAACATGTACTGTGAGTGAGCCTAGTTTTACGCCGCTTGTAGATCTAGCACAGCAATAAAAGAGTGAAAAACACCAGAAATGGGCTTCATTGTACCCATGCGAGGAATCGAACCCGCGCATTTGGAGTGACGAGCGAACACTTTAACCACTAGGCTACCCCACCGCCCCTACATGTACAGTAGAATGTGGACATGCCAACGTATACGTCTGTATCCATTGTTATGTGACAGTGGAGACGATTGAAGTTTGTTTGTATGATTGTCCGTGGACGTGTGATAAGAGTTACCTCCCCTGGTTCATGAAAACAAACATGATAAGGATGATCGCTGGTGACGTTTCGGCATGAGACTGTTTCTGGTTGTACCAATAAATTAGCGACAAGGGGCCGTTTCGACCTGACTTGCATCTTAATTACTTGCCAAATGCTCTTACGATAGCTATCTGTAAACTTAGCCTCCCACAGTGCTCCGGATTCAAGAATGAAGAGAGGTCTGTTTCAAGACATTAGATAGTGACACATTCGTGCATGCACTTATTTATTATACAGCCTGTACCTATTGCTGCTACCACGAAGATAACCTTTTGCAGTGTTCGCGGTAAATTTTCAAAACATTTAGACACAATCTTTTGCGTGCACTGTTGTCAAAAGTCAAATGGGTGTCGAGGCGGTATGGTAACACTGTGTCCGCACGTAACAGTTGCTTAACCTTATCTCTGTTGTTACAAACATGGGGATCGTTTCAAGGCCTCTCAAGGATATATACATGTAAGCGATGGTCCCAAAGCGACATTTCAATGACTAGGTTTGTGCTGCATTTTGCTCATCTTCATAAATTTGTCAGAAAGCACTGGTCTTTGGGTTGTTTGTTTTGTCTTCTGTCAAAGCGTGAAATCATAGGTTGTAGACAGAACCATGTTTAGTGACAAAATCATCTTTGGTGTTGACGGTTGCGTTATCACCTGACATTGGACGCGTCCAGTGTAATACTGTTTGTGCGCCTATTCTTGATACGATACCTGTATTCCCCAACGACAAACGTGTCTGTTGCAAATAAACCGTACGTTAAACTGAGCAGTAGCTGACATGAAGACGAATTTTAAACGCCAAGCTTAGATAACACAACTGAGTGAATATCATCAATCCGGCGTAAAAAAGGTCTTTAGTAACCCTTGCTTGCCGTAAATGGCGACTTTGATTGTCGTAAGAGGCAACTAACGGGATCGGGTGGTCAGACTCACTGGACTTGGTTGATGCATGTCATCGTATCCAAATTACGTGGATCGATGCTCATGATGTCAATCGCCCGATCGTCTGGTCCAGACTCGATTATCTACAGACCGCCGTCATATAGGTGGAATATTGCTGAGTGCGGCGTTAACCAACAACAAACAAACAAAAATGTCCCATTGGCTGCCACCTATGTATTCATCGGCAATGAAAAAATGAGTGAATATCAGTTCACTTGTCAGTTAAAACTTGGGTGAAATTGCTTGAACTTAGTGCACCTGTCAGTTGAGACTGGGATGAACTCATTTCACTTGCCTGTGAGCTGTAGTCCTGTATTGTTGCACCAATCAACACGCTTCATTGGTTTGCCTACCTTCAACATTAAAAGCGGACATCGATATCATTCCGGGACGTCCCCGCCACAAAGACCCGGTAGAACAACACATATGGTACATATTTGAAACAACTATCATAGGTTTTCAAAGAGTCATACGACTCTTGCTCAAAAGGGGGGCACGGGTGGCCCAGTCGTCTAAGGCGCCGCGATTCGCTGTGCAGAGTTGCGTCCCTTGGGCACGCCAGAAACCTATGATTGTGGGTCCGAATCCCGGTTCGCCCCGATTATGTTTCTAGGTTTGTCAGCACCATACCCGTGCTCGTGGGTTTCACCGAAGTGGTAAACGTCTGAGACCTGCATCACTTCGGGCTTTCCTCCCACATTAAGGTGACACGCCGAGATATAACTAGAATACTGTTAAAAGCGGCGTTAAACCCAACTCACTCACTCACTCATTCACTTGTTCAAAAGTTGTTTGATAGAGGTTACACCATTCCTCAGTAAAGCTTTCGAAAGCTTTTATTGTATCCACGTTGAGGACATTTCCAAATTTGACAAAAATGACAATGACAAACTCAGTTCACTTACCTGTGAGACGGCCCCTATAATCCCCCATCGTTGTGCCAATCAACACGCTAGATTGTCTTGCCTTCCTTAAACAATAGATGTGAGAATTCTGGGAAGAACCCGTCGAGAATAGTGCACACCAACTATTACAGTTGTGTAGTTTGGTGTGTGCCTTTTAAACGCCAACATGATTTTGATGTTTTTCCCCAACACAAAGGCATTAACGAAAGCGCCCAACGCCGGCAACAAATCCGTACTGAAGTCCTCAATTAATCCTGGTATTACCCTTATATGACATGTCTGTTTTTTATTAAAAAAATCAGTCAATAATGTTAACATGAAATGCGGCGAAATAGTGTGTGAACTGAACCTACTCAACGTTATCTATGTACAACAACAACTTCCAGGTTATCGCTATTGGCGCCATGAAACGATATCATAAATGTCAGCATTGACTCGTCACAGGTAATATTTATTGTAGTTTGACTATTATGTTTACATAATGCTTTCGCGTTCGTAATGGCTAGACCGCAGGAAGTCTCCACGGTGACTGGTCATACTGTCCCATATGTAAAATATATCCAGCAATAGCAATCAGTTGTACCAAAGTGCGGTGCACACGGTGATCAGGATTATTCATTGATCGTGTGTGGTCATGTGCCGATTTCACAATTTAGTTCACATCGAAACACTTTGGCGCGTACATATATTTATCTAACAATGTGCTGATCCCTGTTCAACGAAATTACAAATTGGATCAGGTTTGTATGGAGTCTGTACCAAAGCTTCGTTATGTATCCAAGAAAAAGAAATTGCAAAAAGAACGGCTAACGAGAAATCACGGGTAACATTTCTTCTTATTATTACATGTATTATTATTTATTGTTATTCTTAAATAAGACTTCTTTATGTCCCTGTGAGAATGCCATTTGAATTAAAAGAACACTATTGTCAAACTTTGTTATTAGGTTATGAAGTTAATTCCTGAAGGTCATTCTCATAAGTTGTCGCTAACAAAACACCCTTCTATTACGTGCTATGAATTTATCAATACCGACACATTCGAGCTCCAGATTTGTGCCGTTTTAAAATTGTCCAATGTAATATTTCAAAACTGTTTTTTAAGATGATCAGCAGCAAAGCAACGTAAAAATGCTTAATAACACGAAGACAGCCCACCACGAAGCAAGACGGCACTCCAACATAACCATTATAGATTTAGTGTCAGGGACATATTGCTATAGTGGCACAGAAACCACTTGTTATTTAGCTACTCAACGTTAATTCATTCTGTTGAGTAGTGTTAGGAATGTCAACTGATAATCCATTCCTGACGATTAAGCAAATCTGAATCGTTATTGTGTCAGCATTTCATCCTTTCTAAGCTAGGATTTCACTCACTCGCTCTTATTTATACGTATTATTTGTTTGAGGCTTATTGGTTTGTGAATATTTCATTATGCCTGTAAGGCAACGTGCAATTTCTATAAATGTGTTTATTTTAAAAACGCATTCTACGAAACAGTGTAAGGAAATATATTTTACTCGTTAATTTACCTAAAAATGTCAGAGATGAGCGAAGCGTATTGTTAACGGAAACTTTAGATTGAAGGATTAATAGGGTTTTCACGTTCATGTTTGTTTGTTTGTTATATTTCAGGTTATATTCCAGCTGGTCTGTAAATAATCGATTCTGGACAAAAAAACGCCTTACCTTTCTTTTATTCGATTGTGGGTAAATGAAGTTGTCGTATTTTCGGAACATGTTGACTAAGCCGTCACATTACCAGGGAGGGGGCACGGGTGGCCCAGTCGTCTAAGGCGTCGCGTGCAGTGCAGAGTTGCGTCGCTTGAGCACGCCAGAAACCTATGATTGTGGGTTTGAATCCCGGTTCGCCCCGATTATGTTTCTAGGTTTGTCAGCACCATACCCGTGCTCGTGGGTTTGACCGAAGGGGTAAATGTCCGAGACCTGCATCACATCGGGCTTTCCTCCCACATTAAGCTGACACGCCGCAATAAAACTGCAATACTCCCAACAGCTGCGTTAAACACAACTCACTCACTCACTCATAATCAGGGAATCATACACACGTACAAATAAATTATTATTTCCCTAATACCTTTATTTTTTGGTTATGGGCACACCAATCAATGATGTACGCCCCATAATATTCTTTATTGCATGTATTAAGTGTTATTTAGAGACATATTACACATGCAGATTGTAATGCAAGGAAATACATTGCATTTGTCGTTTTCTTTCGTATTTCACAACTTTTGAGGTAAAATCGAGCATGCTCCTTCTACCGAGATGTCAAAGAACGTTATACGACTCTTGCTCAAAAGTTGTATAATCAGGGTTACAAGGTACAAGGCCCCAGCAAAACTTTGTGGTAGACATGTGGATTACTTTTCCAACTTTGACGCATCAGTGACAAAATGATGCAATTCCCAATTTTGACTTGTACCATATGTTCCCATTTTCATATGTTCAGATGAATAATTGCCTTGTCTTTGCGTGTGTTTGTGACGGGTGCCATGATACGCTCACCCTTTCGCGAACACCTGGTACCATCACCATTTGATAGTGTTTCATATACACATACTGATGATGTAGTCGGAATCGTACATATTTCTTATGATCATGGAAATGCTTTTTGTCGCTTTTATATCAAGGTTGAATATAGGATTTTAAAGCACACATTTTCAATGATAAATTTATTGTTATCATGATTACAGGCATGGCGTGTTTCTTACTTTGTGTACATATTTCTTTGATACATTAATTGTCTGAACATGAATCCCTATACATAAATCCGAAACTACAGTATACATGTTAATCGGAGCATTCGTCTTTGTTCTGGTAGTCCATGCTAAACTGAAACAAAACAAGCTTTTCCCGTAAGACCTGACGATGTATGTTAGGTTTAAAACTTACTTCACGAAGCACTAACGTCTTAACATTATGAAAATTGACTCCGATGTGATGGTGAAATGGTGCAAAAATAGTCAACATTGTCAAGTTATCAATCTTCAATACTCTTTGAAAAATTTAGTATTGGTTTTTCTCCATTTAAGGGCGTCATGTTTATCTTCACAGAAGCGCGAGACGTCAAAGACACATATTGTGTGCTGCTTGAAGCTTTATCTCGTTTGTGGCATAAAAACAGTTCCAAAAACTGGCGTCGGAAGCTCTTCGCACTGAGAGAATACACATAAAAGTTTATGGCATGCGTTAGATCACATAACAGAAAAGCAAGGGTGTCCATCAGGAACTTCACGGCACCTTGCATGCTGTTCTGTGTGGGTGTCCAGTATGGTGTGAGAATTAACATAACACAACGTGGCGTTGTTAGTACTACTAATGTCACAGCCGCTGTCACCAACATGATTGTAATGGGCCGATGACGGTCAACGGTGGACGAGCCTGTCTTATTGCCACGGGTGCTCTTCAGGTATTTTTGAGCGCGCCCAGACCTTACGATCCCCATGACAATCAAAAGGTTGAACAGCAACAGTAAAATACAGGGGACCACAGCATATATCATAACATTTATCCAGTACCATATATGCATCATGAAATATGTATACTCTTCGTGAATGTCACAATACACGCCCGTATCCTCCACAATGAAAGTCATGATCCAAAAGAGGTGAAGAAATATAACACTCAAGGGTAGCGCCACAAGAACCACTGCTATAAGAGACTTTTTAAACGTCCAGCTTTGGCCAACTTTGAACGGGAACCACACAGCAGCGAATCTCTCTACGGACATGGCGACGAGCAACCAGTTGGCAAAGGTGATGAGGAAGTTTCCGAAGTACCCAAGAACCTTGCAACCGAAGTTTCCAATGTGCACTCCCTTATCGGGCAAAACAAACAACAAAAGCTTATTGATGATTGCCAAATTATCCACGACAGCTAACAATGCTATGTATACAGTCAGCGATCTGGCAGGGGACATCTTAATGACTGTAACGATGGTAGCACAGTTACCAGGGAATCCCAAGGCGAATATAACCCAGAGATAATACGTCTGGATGTCAAGGACAACACTTTCCACCGCTTTCCAATCAGAATTATTGGAACTATTGTCCAATTCGGTAGAGAGATTCGTCTCCATAATTAATCGAAATGGACTGGTATAGATGCGTGATCAAGCACGAATGATTTCACTGTAAATGTGGTTCAATTCAGGCGGGAAATTCCTTCCTTGAAGCTTCTTCCGGCTTTAGTATCGTTTTGTGATCATGTTCTTCGATTACATTCCTTGTTGCTTGACTTGGTCTTTTTCGGATTTGACCCTGGAATGATAAAGGTAATTATGGTTAGCAGCTGAAATCATTATATTCGGTTTGTAGGTTGAAGAAAATACTGTAATATATAAATTTACATTCATCTTGATTCTTGATGTTAAATGATGCGCATAGTAACAACGTATTTGTATCTAATAGTGATTTAGTCCCCATAAGTATAGCTGGACTTAATTGGCATTTTACGATTATTTGGACAGCAAACAGATTCAGTTCATGATTTTTGTGTCAAAATGATACAATATTTCAGCATAAATGACATATCATACCGCATAGAATTGAACAATGCAGACTACAAATAAATCCATGTACCCGATGGCAGTAAACTGCAATGTATTCAAACTTACGTATTATTTATATTTACATTACTTTAATATTCTTTTGACTTCATATTCTGAATGTTTAGATTTTGTGAGTTTTGTTTGTCTCTTTGCCCTCAGCAGTATTCCAGCCATATGACGGCAGCTGGTATATTGTGAGTTGTTATTTAGTTTTTAACACCACGCTCAGCAATACTCAGCTATGTAATTGCGACCTGTACCGGACAATCCAGTGATTGACATCATATGCATTAATCTTCATAATTGTGATACGATGACATGCATCCACTAAGTCAGCGAGACTGACTACCCGATCCCATTCGCCCCCTCTTACGACAGGCATGACTTGCTGAAGACCAGTGTATTGTGAGTGTGTATGGGTTTAAGCCACATTTAGGAATACTTCAGCCATATCACGACGCGGACACTAACAGAACAGACGTTGCACTTATGCAAATCAAACGCGAAACATCAGTGGGCCGTATACCTTTATCACGACGCTACTCCAACTCCCTATGCTACTCATGAATTTATTACTTTAATAAGAGATGAATAAAGCCCAATTGTGAAAATGTTGTCAGCTTTAATCAGATTCAGATAAAGGCGTTGAAACATATATATAGAGGTTATCACGCGAGTGTGTTTGGGGATGGTAAATATCCTGCATTAGGAATAAACATTGTATTTAGCGAGCCTTGGCGAGCTAAATACATAGTGTTTATTCCTAATACAGGATATTTACCATCCCCAAACACACAAGCGTGATAACCTCTTTATCATAAAATGTCATTCTTTAATTCTCTGCTTCAAAATCGCTTTCCCTCACTCACAAACATTACCGAAACATTGCGAGTTTTCCTGGAATGCGCGCATTAATATTTATTACGTCACAGGGTAAGTGATGTGTCAGTCGGACAGTGACAGTAGCCAATATAGTTCCAACTGAAATATGTTTCTTATACAGTGGCCAAGCAACATATACGCAAAACAACAATTGTTTTTAATTGTCTGTCGCGGCAATCCATCGGTCTGTCCGCTAGAGTAACTGCCCTTTGTCAAAGGGAAACTACTCTAACCCTAGTCTATGAGACGCCACGGTCAGATGTTGTTGACAGTCGGTCTGTCCTGTCATAACGATAAGAAGTGTTGTCAGATGTACACACAGCGACAAAACGAAACAAGGTAACAATTCAAACTTATTTCCGCCAAATCCAACTAATTTGTGGAGGAGGTTTCAAGCCACAGAGGTCTACAAGCACAGATATGGCTACTGATCCCGCTTGCCTAGGTCTCGTGCCCTCGCCAAATTGTTTCGAAATGTATATCTCCAAAGTTGCCAAAACTTATAAAATGCCTTAGCTACGTCACAGTTAGACACAGATTTTCAGTATATTAGACTGTTCTTTTGATAATGATAGCAATTATCCCTGTAGTTTATCCAGATTCCCGATGGTTAATTCTGACTCGATCGCCGAATGACGAGTGCGACGCCGTGTTTGTTTATAAACAGTGAAAGTAGTCCCTACGTGACCTTTGATATTTGCATCTTTATCCGCATATGACCCCAACGGATATCGTTTTTATCCGTTGGCTTTATCCTGCCGAGAAACCTACCCATTATATGATAAATTCAGTTACCCAAATAAGAGAGTTGCTGGATTTTCTGATTGACATATCTTTGTCAAGTTTTATGAACTGAACATTGAAACATGTGTCCCTCTACTGGGTGATCTGTTTCTTTTTGCATATAAATATAATGTTTAGCAACTTAAAGTTTCCATAGAGTACAACTGTAATTTCAGATATATCAATTATCTCATTTTTTATCACCTAGACCCGTGAAGACCCGGGGTAGAATAGGTCTTAGCTACCCATACTTGCCGTAAAAGGTAACTATGCTTGTCGTAAGACGCGACTAACGGGATCGGGTGGTCAGGTTCGCTGACTTGGCTGATGCCTGTCATCAATCCCAATTGCTCATGATATCAATCACTGGATTGTCATATAGCTGGAATATTGCTGAGTGTCCAAGACGTCCATTGTGCGAATCCGACTATTTCATGAGTGAGTGAGTGAGTTAAGATTTAACGTCACATCGGCAGTATTTTAGCCATATCGTGACGAAAAGTACATTAATAATACACATATTTATACGAAATAAAAATCTGTCAACGAAGGACAGTAAAATAACTAGATTTATCACAGATTATATCTAAAACTAGTAGTTAGCCATAAAAATATAACATCATACGAAACAATACAAGATAAAAATGAGCTATAGATCGCCGACTATTTCATGAACAAATGTTTATGCTTAAGTGATGATACCAGGTGTTCGCGAAAAGGTCGACGTAAGCTGCCCCATCGATGGCACCCGTCATAAACACACAGGAACATACTACGTATTATTTGCTACATCGTGGCAAACAGCACAAGGCCATAATATAATATGTGTATGTAATGTATCGGCAATTTATTATCTTTTAAATGAAATGAAAGATATATCTGAAGTGACATTTATATTCACGAATAAATGACATGCTGTTTGCAATAATATACTATAATTAAAAAAAAGAAACGCATAACCCGTATTTGCTGAGGAAATGTTGTATATTCAAACATGAATAACTTTGTAGGAAATGAACTTGAGTATATGAAATTTTACATCCGTTTAGGAGAGATCAATGTCTATACAATGATGTCCATAACTTGAGGTAAGGCATTCACAATGTTCCTCAAACGTGAATGGAGTATCAATATCTGTTGTGCCCACCACGTGCACGAATAACAGTTCTCACACGCCTTGTCATGGACTGGATGTGACGCTGGATAACGGCCTGGGGAATCCTCCGCCACTCCTCCTGCAGAAATGCAGCTAGTGCCAGGAGAGTTTGGGGTTGATGTTGACGCTGACGGCGATCATGTTCATCCCACAGGTGCTCTATTGGGTTAAGATCCGGGGAACGGGACGGCCAGGGGAGCACGTTGACATTGTTAGCAGCGAGAAAGGTCATTGTGACACGTGCCGTGTGGGGCCGGGCGTTTTCCTGCTGGCAAATCTCACGTTGGACGTCAATGGCTGGCAGGAGGTGTGGTAGCAGGATGGTGTCTCTGTAGCGTACGGCCGTCAGGTTTCCCTGGACGTGGACAAGATCGGTACGATCAGTGTAGGATATGGCCGCCCACATCATCACACTCCCTCCACCAAATCTGTCCACTTGACGCACGCAGTTAGGGGCATAACGTTCATGAACACGTCTGTAGACCCGATTCCTACCATCACGTCTCTGCAACAGGAATCTGGACTTATCGCAAAACCAAATGCGTCGCCAGTTGCGAAGGTTCCAGGCAGTCACGTTGTTACACCAACGGAGACGATGAGCACGATGGTGACGACGTAGCACGTTCCCGACGTAGGGTCTCCTGGCTCGCAGTCCATGTTCTCTCAGCCTGTTCCGTACAGTCTGGCCTGATATCCTCCTAAGTCCTGGCACCCTGGCTGCAGTGCTCTCACCCGTAGCAGTACGGTCACGCAAATGGAGGACCCGGATGTAGCGATCCTGGGCTGGTGTGGTGACTCTAGGTCTTCCTGTACGGGGACGGTCATTTGTTGTGCCTGTCGTGATATTGTGCTTTGGCTAACATTAAGACGTCGGGCAACAGAAGATTGGGACTCTCCAGGGTGCAGTCTTCCAATGGCGTTGTTCCTTGTGGCAGCATCAAGACGTGGCATGTTCATTTAGCTTGGAAACACCTTCTGAACGAATGCCTATTTCCGAAAGCAAGCTTGCTTTTTATTGCCAAACACTGCATGCTTTTCCTGCCCAATTTCAACGTGCAAGATGCCACTTTTTGCGTTGTGGCGATGCATTTCTTACTCATTCTCAAAAAATCACATCAAAGTCAACATTTTTTTAAGCAAATCGATTTGCTGAAAACGGATGTGTGTCAATTGATGCTCTTACCAATATTGATACATATTTTGACGATAATATGAATACAATAGGTATTATTTTCGTTTTGACATATCAGTAACACCTATGCGTTTTTCTTTTTTTGGATAGTATATATTGATCGGTACGCAGCGCGGATACACGAGGGCTGTTGTATTTAGCTCCGTCCACACTGCCAAAATTAAGTAAATTGGAGAAACTTTACATATTGGATGTCTGGAGAACCAGAAAAGGTGGATTTGCCCAACCCATTCGACTGCTCCGTGTCAACAGAGCGTTGCCGTATGTAAACAAAACATGATGGACGCTGGGTATGAATTTTGCATATCGAGTCTTTTCTACTTCTTTGGTCTTTTCTGCTATACTTATCACTGGAACTGGTTCATAACCATTTTATAGTGATCGGTATGTGCATGGGATGCTAGAACAATATGTGGTTTTACCATCAACAGATAACTTTAAGGGTGTGACAAAAACCGTCAGTTACAAATGCAACATGCTTTTCACGCCCGTGACCGAATTTCAGGGTGAGACTGTATTCACAAACATTGTGATACTCGCAGGCGACAGTGAACTCAATCCAGGATCACGAACAGGTCATAATACGAGACAGGCTACTCTTACAGGTTCAGGAGAACTCTAACTTGAAGATACACCTAATGTTTGCATAACTAAAGTGCTGGAAAAAATAACTTAACAGGTTGGAGAGCTAAATAAGATCATCAATACACTACAAGACAAGGCCACGCTTACTGGTAAAGAAGTTGCACAGATTACACAGCTTGAACATCACCTAACAGATATTAGGGCGGAAAACAGTGACGTGAAGAATAAGCTGATTGAATAAGGTAAGAAAATATCAACTTTAGAAGAAGATATGCATAAATCAGAGGCGCACTCCAGAAGAAATAATCTTCTGTTCTTTTGGACAGATGGTGATATTACAGACACACCTTGACAATGTAAAGAGAAAATACAGACTTTAACGCGTACGCAACTGAAGATACCAGCTGTCGAGAATATTAAGATGTTATGAATTGCCCAGTGTCAACAAATAGACGCACGGGACACTGCACATTGTATGAACCTACTACTGTTCCTACTGCAACTTCTACTACTACTACTACTACTACTACTACTACTACTACTACTACTACGGCTACTACTAAAACAAGATTACAATCCGGCCCTGACACTGATATAAACCTAAACCATGTTACCACAATCTCATCACGTTCATCCAACGAGTGTCGGACTCCAGCTCCTTAGCTGTTGTCTTGGAATATATATGAACTTTATTCTAAGTTAAACAATATAGACTTTATATCATTGTTACAAACAATGTGCTAGTTTCTGTCTTTGGGAAATTTGAGCGAGAAATTCTAACGATTTTACACATATTGTCCCGGGTTATAAATCCTATTAATCTGTAAGAGAAGAAACAACAGTTATAGTGGGGGAGTAGCACAACATATAAGTGAAAACATATGCCACTTGTTTGTCAGATTTTATGTGTACCTCGCCTTGTATCAACAGTAAATATCTTATAATGTGTTTTGTGTATATCAAGCCAGAATTAAGGACATGTCACAAAGGCAAAGAAGAACTTGAAGATAAGTTATTTATATTTAAAAGTGCTTACTTAAATAGTCAAATGGCTGTTTCTGGTGATATAAATGCCAGAACTGGAAATAAATTAGATTACATTGAGGATGACTCAGCAGAGTATATTCCTTAAGATGATAATGTGTATGATGAAAATATATTTCTCCCGCCTCAACGTAAGAATAAAGATAGTGCGGTTAACAATAAAAGGAAACAGTTTCTATATAGTTGTAAATTCTTTAGCCTTTTCATTCTACGTGGGAGAGTATCAGATGGTTCGGGTACCGGTGCTGTTACTTATATTGGACACCAAGGCTATAGTACACCAGATTATATGTGTGCCACTTCGCCTACATTACCAACTGCAGTATGGTTTCTTGAGACTGATCATCTAACGCTTATATAGCAGCACGTAACCTCCTCGAGTGTAGTCTTAAGACAACAGTTGATTTATCACAGCATAATGATGGGGCTAAATGTTAATGGCACAAAGATAAGAGAGACAATTATATTGAATGTTTTAATGAAGAACAACCAACAGTCATGCTCAGTATTTTTATCTATCATATAATGGGTAGGTTTCCCGGCAGGATAAAGCCAACGGATAAAAACGATATCCGTTTGGGTCATATGCGGATAGAGATGCAAATATCAAAGGTCAAGTAGGAACTACTTTCTCTGTTTATAAACAAACATGGCGTCGCCCTCGTCATTCGGCGATCGAGTCAGAATTAAGCATCGGGAATCTGGATACACTACGGGGATAATTGCTATCATTATCAAAAGAACAGTCGAATATACTGAAAATCAGTGTCTAACTGTGACGTAGCTAAGGCATTTTATAAGTTTTGGCAACTTTGGAGATATACATTTGGAAACAATTTTGCGAGGGCACGAGGCCTAGGCAAGCGGGATCGGTAGCCATATCTGTGCTTGTAGACCTCTGCGGCTTGAAACCTTCTCCACAAATTAAAATAGTTGGATTTGGCTGCAATATGTTTGAATTGTTACTTTGTTTAGTTTTGTCGCTGTGTGTACATTTGACTACACTTCTTAACGTTATGACAGGACAGACGACTGTCAACAACGTCTGACCGTGGCCGTGACGTCTCATAGACTAGGGTTAGAGTAGCTTCCCTGTGACAAAGGACAGTTAATCTAGCGGACAGACCGATGGATTGCCGCGAAAGGCAATTAAAAACAATTGTTGTTTTGCGTATATGTTGCTTCGCCACTGTATAAGAAACAGATTTCAGTTGGAACTATATTGGCTACTGTCACTGTCCGACTGACACATCACTTATCCTGTGACGTAATAAATATTAAGCGCGCATTCTAGGAAAACTCGCAATGTTTCGGTAATGTTTGTGAGAGAGCGAAAGCGATTTTCAAGCAGAGAATTAAAGAATGACATTATATGATAAAGAGGTTATCACGCTTGTGTGTTTGGGGATGGTAAATATCCAGCATTAGGAATAAACACTATGTATTTAGCTCGCGAAGGCTCGCTAAATACAATGTTTATTCCTAATACAGGATATTTACCATCCCCAAACACACTCGCGTGATAACCTCTATGGACGCATTACATAAAATTAGTTATGATGCTAATGATCGTTTGGTAAACATATTCAGATACTATGGCTCCCAAAGTTATTGGATATGGACTTTTAAATGTTTTTAGAAAAGTATCATCACGACAGAACCTTGAGTATTTTAGAATAGCTAGAAATAAGTTTTCAAATATAATGCAGACCAAAGTAAGCCAAAAACAGAAGAAACATCAGCAAGACGACTACTGAAGCGGCAGAATCGCGGGATTGTAAAGCGTTTTGGACATTAAACAATACACAACGAAATCAAGAGTATCTAATAACATTGGGCGGTCTACCTGGGAATTCTACTTTAACGATTTACCTATTACACATATGATAGAGACTTATCAGAGGAAGTGGATAAAAGTATCAATATTCATGATTTGAATATGTTTGAATTGTGTGAAACAGATGACAGTTCCCCTTCAGAGGTTATAACTGAAAAAGAAGTATTAACAGCAATCGACAGTCTTAAGTTAAATAAATCCCCTTGAGACGATGGGATACCAGCCGAATTTGTCAAGTATATATTGTTACCCCATTCATATGTACTACATATTAGATAATTTATCAATGTTATTTTCCGAAAGCATGGTCAGCGGGTATTATAACAACTTCATATGAGAAAGGTGATGAGTATGATCCTAATACGTGCAGGGGCATTTCTCAATACGTTTGGTATGATCTTTGCACATATTTTGAATAAAAGATTAGGTAAATTAGTAGAATCTATAAAACTTATTGGAGAACAAGGAGGATTTAGGCAAGATCATTCAACTATTGAAAATATATTTATTTTGCAAGCCATTATACAGAAGCATACTGCACGTAAGAACTGGAAATTTTATTGCGCCTTCATTGATCTTAAAAAAAAAGCATTTAATATTGTGAACAGAAATAAGTTATTATTTGTGCTTTTAAAGGAGGGAATACATGGCAATGTCTATAAAATCATTGATGTAGGTAGTAAATTATCAAGAGTATTTTTCGTGTACAGCAGGTGTTCGTCAAGGATGTACACTCAGCCATCTCTTGGTTATCATTATTCATGAATGAATCGGTTGAACAAGCTAATACTTCATTAGATGATGGTCGTTTTGTATCTGAATATATGTTGAATATAATTGCAATGTTATTTGCCGATGACCTTACATTGGTATCCTATCCTGCTGTCCGAATATTCGTATAAATGGGGAAGGGATATCAGTATTACCAAGATAATTGCTTTTAAGAATGAGGACATCTGTAGCAGTTTGACAAATGATCTATAACAATGAACTTCTTGATTTTGTTAGTTCTATTTAGTACCTTGCTGTGATCATCTTCCCGAGGCAAGATAGTTAACTGACTATAAAAGTCCAGTTTCCGCCCTTGCCGAACTAGGCTGGTAATATGGAGTTACATTTTGGCTTGACTAACGAGTCTATGCATAGTCCAATCAAAATCGCGCACCGAAATCGAAATCCGGTTCGCAAACTGTCGTGCATATTTCGGTCGATTGCAGGATTTGCAAAGCATGTGCACCGCCAACTCGTTGTCAGCAGATGTTTTCCAAATCTTTTCATGTTTTTAATCAAGGTACTCACGTGATTTGATGCATTTCGCGATGTAAGACCCGTTTTATCACAATATAGATCTTGATAATCGATCAGATCGTCCTGACCGGGCGCCACCATTTTGTGTGAAGGAAACGCAAGTGATACGAGAAGTGGAATCTGATTGGTCCATAAGAGAGCCTTAGAAGGGACATAACTGATAATAGCCACTGGTGGTGCTACGATCGAGTCCAGTAATTCCAGCTTTGTTCGGCAAGGATGGAAACTGGACTTTTTTAAGTCAGTTAACTCTCTTGCCTCGGGAAGATGTGCTTTGATGGTCACCCCAAAATTAGTCTGGACAGACATGTAGTATACTTTCCGAGGAAGAGAACAAAGCATTAAAGCCCCTAAAATCTTTTATGAGGAGATATTATGTTTCAATAAAGGGTTCATTTCAAATACATGACAGCAAAAGTGTACCAATACTTATATATGGTATATATATATGGGATGATGTGTTTCATAATGCAGCGAATAGTACATACGTGTATGTAATGTGTAGGCATGAACTGACATATGTTTTCCAGAACAATTGACATGCAGGTACTTATGTAGACACCAGTGGTTGAAATGGGATGATTTGATACTTGGACTAAAGCGGGGAGAGTGATTTTTGGAATTGACTGTCATATCATTATATTTTAACCCATAATCATTGAATCACAGAACCAACTAGGGATGCAAAGCTGCACATCACCCATCCAAACTATTTGCTGGTACAGAAAAAGTTGGTATGTCATCTTTGTCATCCTAAAACAAGACCAAAACCCAACCCTGCTACTATAACATTTTAACCAACAACACCCCCGAGTACAGATCACGATCGAAATAGAAAAGAACAACCAACAACTCTTCCTAGATGTCCTCGTCTCCAGAACCCCAACAAACAAAATCCAAACCAGTGTCTACCGGAAGCCCACCCACACCGACCAGTACATCCACTTCAACTCCTACCATCCCCTTAGAACTAAGACTGGCAACATCTCCACCCTCACCAATCGAGCCATCAACCTCTCTTCTGCTGACCCTAAACCTGAGATCGAACACCTCCACCAAGTCTTCACCCACCTCAACAATTATCCACCAAATCTCATCAACAAAGTCATCTCCTATGTACTCCATCCCACACCCAGATCGCCGACCCCTAAACCCACATCAGCCCCTTCAGCATCGCCCTCCCTTTCATAGGAAAAGCCTCCCACATCATCAGCCATTTCCTCAAACAACACCCACTTCACCACCTCTTCCTCCCTCAATACCCTGCTAATAGTTAACGGCAGGAGCCCAACCAAACCCCAAGAGCCTTAAGGTGTAGTTTACAAAATTAACTGCAACTGTGGACAATCTTACTTAGGTGAAACATCCCGCCCCATCAACACCAGAATCAAAGAGCACAAAACCTCAACCATCATATGGTTATCCTTCTATTGTCATTACTTACTCATGTTATCCCACTCATGTATGCAACTGTTGTTAATGTTAAACCTCCACCTACTATATATATTCTGTACAATGTCCCTCATTCAGTCTTGCTTGACAACCGCATAAGGATCTATACCTCTACGTCGCTTTTTACAGTTTTACAGAAATCATAATATCCATAAATTGTGTATGCATTGTTTGATAAACGTGTTTTTTAAAAAGCCGAAACTTTTTTTAAAAAAAAGATGCCATATGCTGGAGCTGATGGTACATTGCTTGACCTTCGAAAGAACTGATAAATGCATTTTAATTGGTATAACAGGGGCGGTCGGGTAGCCTAGTGGTTAAAGCGTTCGCTCGTCACGCCGAAGACCCGGGTTGATTCCTGACATGGGTACAATGTGTGAAGCCCATTCCTGGTGTCCCCCGTCGTGATATTGCTGGAATATTGCTACAAGCGGCATTAAACCATACTCACTCGCTCACTCATTGGTATAACATACAGTTAACACTGTCATTTTAATTGTTAAAGAAGGGGATGCTCCACCGACCTGTGTCTATTCCCAGGTCTAGACTGTGAAATGCCATATGTTAAATTGACATTGATTCTGTCAAACTAGGATTAACAATTACCTGACTGGTGTTCCCTGTAACCTTCGATAAACGATGTAGTGTCGAAACGACTGTAGCAGTTACAGATTTTGAATATTTCTTGTATTTTACCTTTTAAGTATAACTCATGTACATAATTAAATTCAGTTTTAGTCACCTTATTATATTGCTCAGCCTACCTTAAACACTACACTGTCAGTCCCTGCCCTTTTTCTAAGCATACTTACTGCATGGTTAGTTTGTGAATGTCACACCCGGTGCACTAACACTATAGCATCAGCCCTTTCCCCACTCCTTTTGTCTTTATGGCCAGCATGGGTATTCAGCCAAGCTGTTTCTTGGACACCTAAGAAGGACTGTGGTCACTCAACATGCCTTTCAAAGGATAAACATATGTATATTTTCACTTTGGGGACTCGTAACCATGGTGATTACGGCATGGCACCTTAGAAACGGGCCAAATTACTAATTATGACAAAGTCATAAGTTAACAATAAAATCGAGAGAGCTATTTCTACAAGGCAGGATCAAAACAGTGAATTCGCATTTGCCGGGTTCGGACTAATATTATCATTGTTTTCAACGACCCTGAACAGACTCGAGATAAGTAGCACCATTAGTTTCGAAGAAGAATAACGAAACCGAGATAGTCCCGCATAGTCTCTCGATTATTATTCATCGTTTTTGCTATCCTCGCGGGGAGGGAGTTCAGGGAAGGATAACATAAGTCAGACTCGTGGAGTCTGTAATGACATATTTGGGCGTGGGTCGTGTGTCTTCAAGCCTACGAGACATAGCTTTTTTCTGAAGTCCCATAAAAGGTAAAGTAATTTGCTCAATAAAGTACATGCTGCTGTGGGGTTGTAGCCAAACTGGAGACATAGTATATATATATTAGAATATTTTCCTTAAAAAACATTGTGACCCCTCCAAGATAGTTATGTTCCAAAGCTGTCACTTCCCCAACAATTATGGTGTTCGCTTAAATACGTATGCTCATGAAGGCAGAATTGGCTCCACACTTCTGTGTTTCATAAGGATTGTAATTGAATCTCGTTTACTTAGTATCTAAAGACTTTGTAAATTACCATTTACTGATGAAAAAATGTTACGATCAAGTGGTTTAGTATACAACGTCAATGTCAATGATAGAGAATAAGCTGTCTCAAATATCAGCCGAAACAGATTCCACTGGGCGTAAGAGACAAAATAGTGGCGATAATTATGTGAATTAATCACTGAAATTCCGCGATGACACCAAGAGCAGCTGGACAATGTACAGATTGCTTAGCATTTGTTAATTTGGGTTCGAATCCGAGAGTGTTCGCTTCATAGCTTCGGAAATGTGGAGACTGGTTTCACCACCAACTTTCGTTCCATACATAAACGTACTCTCGAATAGCCTGAAATTCTACTTAAAGCGTCTTCTTTAAAAGTCGAAATACCTTTAGGACCAATCTTAATATGTTCTGTATAACGATTTCAGTACATATTGATTTTCCCTCGCATCCTTACGACTCAGCACTTTATTGGTATTTTTCAGCTCTAATTTAATGCTGCAGACATCCAAGTTTCGCAGCAAAACATTTCATCATTGTTACGTTGACATCATGATGAAGAACTACGTAGAAGAACCGTCCTCAATGCTTTTTATGATCAATCTTAAACGCCAGTAATGACAGTAATCACAGGCGTGATTTTAGGCATTTGTGGAACAAATTCGGTCTGATGTAGTTAAGTCCATGTTTCACAAGGGTTTTCAATGAGGACAATTCAGTAGATCTAATTTAGATTTGATGAGGAAGATGTGGACGAAGGTTAATTAACTTCTAGGCCGTGCCTTTACAACCATTAATCACGCCTGACCTTTAATTTAAGGTTCAGTTTATTGCAGTTAGACCTTATCTCCATGCGTGTCTTTGATGTGGTTTGATATGTATAAAACAGTCACCTAATCGTTGATAGGTTTTTGTAAAAGATTGAGAAGAGTAAGACGAACGAACCAATCGATGATCTAAAGTGTGCTTGCAATCCAGTAGGCAACAAAAGTACTTAAAACTATAAACGCAAACATAACATTAAATATTAAAAAACATAAATTAAATAAAGTGCATCCTCCTTACTCAGGACAAACTCAATCGTAAGGATGGGAAGGGGATTCAAGATTTACTGAAAACGGTACACAGAACATATTAAGACTGACCTTGAAAGGTATTTCGGGGATTTAAACGTTCAGGTATTGTCCAAACAACAGATTTTGTTATCTGCGTACTCAAAGTGATGGGTTTGTAATACTGTATAGGTTACAGCATTCACTGCCCCTGTTAAGCTTTCATAACGTTTTATGATTGACATGTTGAGTCCACACGTTGAGGGGTAATTTGAGATTGCGAGAACCACGGGAATGGATCCGGGGGTTAGTGTAGGTTTAACGAAATGCGAGAATGTTCGTCATAGAAAGGGCGATAAGGCAAGGCAGCTGCTGGCAAGACATGCACATGCCGGTCCTACTACATCACGCCCGGGGTCGTCCGGAAACGTCCGGAAGCCTCCGGTAGCGTCCGGGCAAGGCCAGGGAGCGTCCGGGAGAATGATACTTAAGAGGCGAGTAACAGGACCGGGTGGTCAGGTTCGCTGACTTGGTTGATTGGATTGTCTGGTCCAGACTGGATTATTTACAGACCGCCGTCATATAGCTGAAATATTGCGGAGTGCGAAAAAACAACAACAACAAACTAAACATACGACCCGTAAACATCGTCTTCAGCAACCCATGCTTGTCGTAAGAGGCGACTATGCTTGTAAGAGGCGACTAACAGATTGGGTGGTCAGGTTCGTTGACTTGGTTGATTGGATTGTTTGGTCCAGACTGGATTATTTACAGACCGCCGTCATATAGCTGAAATATTGCGGAGTGCGAAAAAACAACAACAACAAACTAAACATACGACCCGTAAACATCGTCTTCAGCAACCCATGCTTGTCGTCTTAAGAGGCGACTATGCTTGTAAGAGGCGACTAACAGATTGGGTGGTCAGGTTCGCTGACTTGGTTGATTGGATTGTCTGGTCCAGACTGGATTATTTACAGACCGCCGTCATATAGCTGAAATATTGCTGAGTGCGAAAAAAACAAAACAACAAACTTCACATACGACCCGTAAACATCGTCTTCAGCAACCCATGCTTGTCGTAAGAGGCGACTATGCTTGTAAGAGGCGACTAACAGATTGGGTGGTCAGGTTCGTTGACTTGGTTGATTGGATTGTCTGGTCCAGATTGGATAATTTACAGACCGCCGTCATACAGCTGGAATATTGCTAACTGTGGCGTTAAACAAACAAACAAACAAACAAACATTTTTAAAACAAATTTGTCTGTAATTACCATTTCGTCCGCTTTGTTGGAAAAAATAAACACTTTATGGCCTATTAGATTTTTTTTACCTTGTTACTCATTTTTGTTTGTTTTTATTTTGCTGTGTGTTCTACTAACACTGAACGCCAGTTGATATTCTCACGATCTTACAAAACTGAGAAATACATGTTTTATTGGCTGACTGCACTGTTATATTAAACTCCCGGACGTTTCCGGACTTCACCGGACGTTTCCGGGCGTTCCCGGACGTTAAATAATAGGACCAGCACATGCTGCCAAGGTAATCCAGTGGGCTATTGGGAGATGGACGCGTCTGTCGTTGTGATGAGGAAATGCTGTCCAGGTCCCACGGAGCATTATTTGGAAATAATGCGCTCCCGTAGAAACAGTTTGGGAAACGATCGTGATTTTCCGTCACGCTATTGGCCCCAAGTGGCAGGTCAGTGTTGGGTGTCCTCGGTGGTCGCTCATCCAACTGCTGTACACTTTAATCATCATCAGGCTTTAAATAGCCATACATCTGTGCAATACATTCTTATTTTGAAGAGCGTGTGCTCCATCTAGATATTTGGCAAACCTCGTTAGATTAAATAGCAGTTGATCGCGGAAATACCCAGACTAACACCCATCCACGCCTCGACCAACAAGCGATTGATCGTGTCAAGATGTATATGAGTGGAATCACTGAAAATAAAAACATCCCATTGTATCTCTGTTTTTAATTATCTTATTGTGTTATACTTTTTATTTCATTTTTGTGCGATATATGGTTGTTCCAATAGACATGAGGCAGATCACATGGCGCGCAACTGACTATCATAAGCGATTGAAAGACATTTTGACAGAAACCGAATTCTTGAAATGACGTTTCGCTTCCGTGTTCCAGTAGCAACTACTTGAAATTCCCAGGCACGAGTAAATACAGAAGCGTGCGTTGTTTCTGATCAGATAGACTCAGACCGCCGTCATATAGCTGGAATATTGCTGAGTGTGGCGTTAAACAACAAACCAACCAACTTCAGTATCTATTCGACACGTCGACATAATTACCTCTGAATGATCGACCAGTTGATCACTAATGACAAACACCTAATCGCCTTCATTGACAACATTGGAAAACTTCTCCGTCACGTTGAGCGTCCTGTGTTGGAAGTAAATGGATTACGACGCACGGTCAGGCCGACTGATTTGGAAACAGTTCTTCGCAAACATTTCAATTTATTTGATGATACTATTTACATCTGTTTGTTGTTACTAAACGGCAACAGAGTTCAGAACAATCTGAACATACATACGCTCATACATTGGCCCATACTCTATGAACGTTCATACTCGATGAACTCACACGAAGTAAAAGTCAATGCTCAAATGGTTCACAATATGACTCGTATGAATGGAATCGAAGTTGGTATGATACTGGTTAATGCGCCAGAACAGCAACGAATTTCTGAATTGAAATGGATGTTAATTAACGCCGCTTTGAACAGTATTTCAGCTTCAACTATCACGGCGTGTCAGCTCGATGGGTGGGGTAAGGCCGAAGGGATGCAGGTCTCAGACGTTTAACAGTTTTGGGGAAACCCACGAGCACGGGTATGGTACTGACAAACCTAGAAACTCGATCGGGGCGGACCGGGATTCGAGCCCACACTCAAGTTTTCTAACACCTCTACAAAGCGAATTCGAATTCGAATTTAGTGCAATTTGTTAACCCATTTCTTTGTACCTTGAAATGTCAGATATGGTAAATAATGGTATTATATGGAAAGCAGACCATTGCAAATCAATCCAATTCTGTTTTTGTCCCAGCTGAGTTTTGTGTGGGTTAGATTAGGTATGTGTCACTGTTCAAAATGTATTTTCCCATACAACACCATTGCAGTGTTTTTTCTTTCTGTTGTTCAACGAGACAATCAGCAACAATCCAGCTATATGCCGGCGGACTATAAATGAACCAGTCTAGACCAGATAATCCAGTGATTTACATTGTGGGCAACACTCCATACCTTTACAATGACACGCAATTAACCAAGTCACCGAACCTGACCACCCGATCCTTTTAGTCGCCTCTTACGACCAGCTTTGATTGCTTCGGGCCAACTCTAGTTCAGAATTCCCTTGGGATATCACTGTCGTCAGTAGGTTAGCTTTAATTTGGCATGCATCGAAAAAGATTTCCATAACTTATACCAAAATGCAAAATCGAGAAGTCATTTTTTAGGAATGCATTCAATATTACACTTGAAGTTTGTCCAGCTCCATGACACTACACATACAGTAAAACACCGTTGTGTCGAAGTTGAAGGGACCTACGTAAATATTTCGAGTTATCCGAGGTTCGACACAACCCAAAAGGATTGATAAAGAAGGAATAAGCAGGGACCAAATGTACTTCGAGTCAAACGTAAGTTCGACACATCAATGTTCGACATAACGGTGTTTGTACTTGTAATGATCCGGAGTTACCTGTGCATGTGTGAGTGTCTGTGTATTGTTTCGTGTGTTTACGTATGTGACGTGGATTCTATCACAACAACGTACACGGCGGTCGACTACCAAGTAATGTTTTAACATACCGGTTCCGTGTGATGGTTCAAACTTAATATGTTTTTAAAGCCCCGTGCCTCATGGCTGACTCACTGAGAGTCCAAAATACATTATTTTCCGAATACAGTAAACTACGTTCATAAGGAACACGCTTATAACCAACTGACGGATATAACGAACTGTTCTTTGGCCCTGCCCATTGCTGTAATTATGATGTATATGTGCTTAAAACGAACTACGGTTATTACGAACTAAAATCAGTGGTCCCTTAAAGGGACCGTATTACCGTAGTTCGTTATAACCGTAATTTACTGTATACCACTAGGATCATGTCCGTAGTTTTGTCGTATCGTTATTCGTCATAACGAATGCTTTATGTAGAGGAGAGGAGCACAAGTCTCGGTTCACGCTTTTTAATCGTTGCGTAAAGCGCATCGCGTATCGTGGCCAATATGCTATACATTGGTTTGGGCTCCTTTTCAAGGGTGATATGAACATTGACGCTTATCTGTGCATACAAGATTAAACATATACGATACGTCCTTTTAGACTTGCTTCCAGTGACGTGTTTCCATTCTAATAAGTTGTTATCAGACATTTTGCTCAATTGTAAAAGCAAAACAAATTAAACAAAGCATTTTGTTTAACAAAACAGACAGAGCTTTTATTGGTTTGGGCTCCTTTTCAAGGGTGATATGAACATTGACGCTTATCTGTGCATACAAGATTAAACGTATACGATACGTTCTTTTAGACTTGCTTCCAGTGACGTGTTTCAATTCTAATAAGTTATTATCAGACATTTTGCTCAATTGTAAAAGCAAAACAAATGGAAAAAGGCATTTTGTTTAACAAAACAGACAGAGCTTGAAAATAATTGTCATACAATATTGAAAACACTTGGTTTTATTTAGTTAGACATCACTTGTTTCCATCGCCCCTAGCTAATACGACGTATTGTCGATATTGATACAGTCAAAGTCTCACTTTGTCTATGTTACATCGGAATTACAGTACATGGATTGAATAATTCAAAAGAGTTTTTCGTTCATGCATCCACAAACATCCAAATATTTGGGCACAGTTCGCAGTTTAGGTTTTAAACAAGAAACATAAAAAAAAATTTTTTTATTATTATATTTTACTCAACTCTTAAAAAAGGTAGCTTCACTGTTTATTTTAATGAGGTCATTACATATTCATCTTAAAGATCTCATCAAAGGATAATGGTACTTACCCAAAAGTAGGCTCCACAGTACTCCTCTAATCCAGCCCGCAAGTTTCAGGATCATTATATGAGAAGGCATGCACTGCCTCCAATTGCCAGACAGCATGTAGAAGATGGTTCTCATAGAGACAGCAGCAACTGCCACTGGAAGCACGTCTCATAACGCTCCCGTAGTCTCAATCACAACTGCCTGGGACTCCAAAGCGATCGCGTTTTATAGCAAGCCTGCGTTATCTGCCGTGACAATAAAATCGTTAGATCGCCGCTATATTAAATGAGCGGGAGGCGACAGGACCCACCTGTTGCATTAATGGCGAGGAAAGCTAGAACGGATATTTCCTATTTTTATCGGTCTCCTGATGAAATCTTTTATATTATTCACTGTTTAATTTGTTTTCAATATTAAATGGTCATTTTGATTTCAAACTTAAATAGCAATAGGTACTATAGCAATATATATGAATAATGTTAATCGTGTATTGGATCAGTCAGTTACGTTAAAACATTTTTTTAATGAACAAATAATGAACGTACCACCAGTTGCGGTAGTTCAAAAGTGAATTTACTAAGTAACAGTAGACATTGTTATTCTGATTCCAATCATAACATGTTCTGAAAAGATAAGATACACTTTATTATACTATCCCTAGGGATATTTGGGTTACCTCGAAACTAATAGGGGCGGTCGGGTAGCCTAGTGGTTAAAGCGTTCGCTCGTCACGCCGAAGACCCAGGTTCGATTCCTGACATGGGTACAATGTGTGAAGCCCATTCCTTGTGTCCCCCGCCGTGATATTGTAGGAATATTGCTAAAAGCGGCGTAAAACCATACCCACTCACTCACGAAACTAATAGGTTCATGGGTTAAGTTAAATGTTTCGACATACGCATAATTACCACGTCAAAACGCCATAAAACCACTTAACAATAAATGAGAAAATGTGTATAAAAGTGGAGAACGTGAGGCATAAATTTGAAGGTACTCAAGTTAGGTGAATGTATTAGATCTAAACAACAACTCCATTTCTGTGCTCGCAAAGAATACTGTTTTACTGACTACTGACGTAGGTCTTTCAAGCGATGTTGTGGCAAAATGACGTTACATGTATATAGTCTCGTAACAGATCAATGACGTATTGGAAGATTAAGACATCCGCTTACGACATTGAATTCGAACTTGATATCTACGCGCGCACACACACACATATATATACAAGCACGCACGCACGCACGCACGCACGCACGCACGCACGCACGCACACTTGATTGGCATTTCTTAGAAGCTGACGGATGTCAAAGTAGATAAAAGTAGACAACGTCTTTATCATACTGTAATAGCGACGTTTTGCGGTATACATCCTCATACCGTTGCCTTGCTTGATAATCTTTTGTCTACTTTATATGTATACGTATGTGTCTCGTAAGTATAATGGTTACTTAGTCAGTAAGTAACTCGGTTTTAGAACCATTGTTAGCTCATAATAGGCCCGTCCACAAGGCCAAATGATATTTATTTGATTAATATATGTGCTCGAATTTGTCCAGTATGAATTTTAAACTTGCCCCGGGACGTTCACTTCATACCCCGAGTCGCCACAGCGCTAGTTGCACGTGCCAAAATTTCATGTGCATCGCGTTGGGGCGACTCACGCAGTTCTCTGACAGTTCGGCATCGAGTGTTTGAACATCCTTAATAAAACATTTTAGCTGCTGAGGTTATTTGAATGTTAGCAATGGTTGAAATAAGTTTCAACACTGGGAATTTATAGAAAAAATAGATTTTCCCATTACACTCTGCAATTCATTTACAAATTACATTGTGACAATGTCTTTTTCTTGAAAAAATCTTCAGGGTCACAATTAAAATAAACAAAATGTCTGGTTTTGCACCTGTAGCTGAAAATTAACTTATCTCCAGACAAAGTCCCAGCATCCCCCGCCACCCCGACTATCAACAGATCAATGAGATGGTCGGACCCTTAGCACCTCCTTACGTCGACTGATCTTGTGTTATTTAATACTTAATCACCATGGCCAAAACCTGGCTGAGATGCGCAATCAGAGACATCGGCCGCTATCATCGACGGGAGCGGACGGATTGTACGTAGGGACATGTCCAATGGTCACGGATCTTGTTCCACGTTATGTATTACATTAATCAACAAAACCTAGCTGAGATGCGCAATCAGAGAGAGAGAGAGAGAGAGAGAGAGAGAGAGAGAGAGAGACCGGGCGAGATCATCGACAGAAGCGGACTGATTGTACGGTTTGTCGTGGCGTCGGCTACGGCTGTCACCTCGCCACGGAAGTATTGCCGTCCAACCTCTTGTGTGTGAGTGACAGAACTGGTATCCGCAACACTGGCAGTCTAAAAAAGGTTCCTTGCATCTTCCATCGTTGTGGGTTGCAACAGCCTTTTTTTCTGATCAGACGTGTCATATGAAATATGTCCCAGCGTCGTCTTCTGTGCGTTGGCTATGGTTGATAGGCACTCAGTGGCATGCGTTCCAGCAATGGCTAGTGCCATCTGAATCAGTTTCACATTGGGTCGATCACTGAAGTCCAATTCAATAACTTCAATGACGTCACATGAATAGACATTCAGCGCAACATTTTACTGTTTAACGCTGTCACTTTAAATATGAGATTGATAAATGCGTGATAATAGTGTATTATTTGGAATTGACTTACACATGAACTTCCCCAACTCAAGAGACGACCTAAAGAATCTTATGTTAATTGAATAAAAAGAGGCATATCCAATAGCGTCAGTGTTTGTATTCAAACGGCATTCGTCATCACTCGCATCCTCCTGCAACCTACCGCCTCCGTGGTCTAGTGGTAGAGCGACCGCCCGGAGAGCGGAAGGTCCGGGGTTCGATCCCCGGCCGCGTCATACCAAAAGACGTTAAAAGATGGTACTTGTTGTTACCCTGTCTGGCGCTCGGCATTAAGGGGCTAAAACAAGGACTGGTCGGCTCGGAGTCAGTATACTGTGTCTGAGTGGGGTATTCATGCTAAACTGCGGCATTGTATCTCAGTGGGCTAGCACTTTAAATCGGCATTAGTCCGGACTAGTACAAGCAGCCACACACACACACACACACACATGCATGCACGTCGCTATATAAGTGCAATAATCTTGGACGCGACGTTAAACCCAATTTCACCTCACCTCACCTCACCTCCTGTAACCTACAAAAAGAAGCCCCTCTCTCGAAGGCCACCATGAGCCGGAGCTGACCAGGTTAAACAGACTGTGGTAATCTGATCAATATAATCCCGATTATTGAAATTAATTACGGCAATATGCCTTTGTTCATACCGCCACGTAGGTAATTAACAGAATTGTGTTGCAGAGAGGTGTTGTCGGGCTTGGGTAACAGGATGCGTGGTGGACTCTAATCAATGTCCGATGTCGATGATGTCGTTCTCGAACTTAAATTATACTTGACTTCTTGTCGGAGATGCTCCAACTTGAATGAGTTCATGTAATAGTGATGCTGTTTCAAAGGCAATACATCACTTATATCTACATGTATGTAATGACTAACGGTACGACTAGTCAGATCAGGGAACAACTGAATAGTTGAGCTCATGTCACATCAAGATCGCTGAACACCTCAGACTTTTTACGGCCAGGGCTGGTCTTTTCATCCAAAATACTTTCCACATGCTCACTGTAGGATTGCAGTCATCTGATACAGATTCAACAGGAGAGACAGAAACAATAATTTGTGGTGATATTTTTTTTAGACCTGACACGAAATTTCTTTATTAAATCTAAGTGACACAACCGTTTTTGTTTTCGTCGGCGCTGAGTTTGGACAATAGAGTCAGCTGCACATATCAATCACATTGAGAACAATGGTAACTAGCTGAAATGTGAGTAGTGATGGGTAACAAAACGAATACCCTATTGATAGAGCTACAATGTCCCAGCAAACCCCCCCCCCCCCCCCCCCCCCCCCCCCCCACGTGTTTGTCTCACAGCTAGCTTTCATTTTGTACTGCGATGACTGCAGAATTTCCATGGCAACTTCAGTAGCCCTCAGAATTTTATTTCGGAAAGTAGACACATACTCTAGTAAATCCAAATTGCATGGTGATTACGCGACTGCTCTTGCAAATACTTAAGTGGCCCCCTAATCACGAGAACAAAGACAAACTCAAAGAACTGAATCCCACTCTTTCCCAGATTCAAAGCAGTAAATCCTGATAATATTTCTTAGAGTCTGATGAAATCTCTCCAGTGCATTTTGTGACTCACAACGCCTACATGATCTGCTGCCTCAGCCCTCACAAGAAACTCGACTCTTGATGAAAATACTCTGAGTAAGCCAACCACAGTGAAAAACGATAACTGGCAGTACTTTTCGTCTATGGAATGGCTTCTGAGAATCTGGTTGAAGTGCCCATGCTTATTAACAAAAACGAGTATCGGGCTATGTTTTAGGGAAGAGACCAATACAATGAATAAAGACCCAACTGAATTCCTCTTCAAACGCCGATATTGGCTTCAAAGGGGCAGGGGCATTTTCTGTTTATGTTTTCCTACCGTCTGAAATGCATGACCTTGGTAACCTCATCGAAATAAAGTGCTCGTCTCGCAAGTACCATTAGTTTCAGGATCGTCACCCTATCACAAACGTAACTGTGTCCGAGAGAGTCAGCACTCAGACCATGAACAATACTTCTCGAAACAAATTTCTTGTTTGAAGAAACGGTGTTCCGAAGAGAATGATTCATGAAAGTACCAGCAAGATGATACGCGGCATTATTCTCTTTTCAAATCTCATAGAAAATTATTTTTGCCACTGAACAAGTGACCCGTGAAGATCCGGGGAAGAATAGGCCTTCAGTAACCCATGCTTGCCGTCATGGGATCGGGTGATCGGGCTCGCTGACTTGGTTGAAGCATGTCATCGTATCCCAATTGCGTGGATAGATTCTCATGATGTCAATCACTGGATTGTCTGGTCCAGACTCGATTATTTACAGACCGCCGTCATATAGCAGGAATAGTTCGTCGTAAAACAAATTAAAAAATCAACCAACCAAACATTAAACAAGTCAAAGCACACGAAAACAATATCCTCCAATGAAACCATCGAATTAGCTCTCCCGAATATGGCAAGACAACTTCTAACGGAAATAATCCTCCCTAACAACAGAGTTCTAGGGTCCGTTACCCTTATTAGTAACCGAGTAATAATCTGCCACGGTTGCAACCTGATGTAACTGATCTACCCTGTGTTCATCCAGATAAGTTCTTATATCAGCACACATTGCTTGAAATTATTCAACAAAATAAGCTGCCTGAACGTGTTAAAAAACTCTGGCCAACATCCTTTTATATACACCACCCATCACCCAACGTATCATTTTCTCTTGCAAACTCCACATTAATACAATCTCTCCTTTTCGTTACCTCACTCAGAAATATTCCAGCTACATGACTAGCGGTCTGTAAATAATCGAGTCTGGATCAGACAATTGAATGATTGATATCGTGAGCATCGATCCACGCAATTGAGATACGATGACATATATCAACCAAGTCAGCGACCCTGACAACCCGATCCCGTTAGTCGCCTCTTACGACAAACATGGCCGTCTTTTACGGCAAGCATGGGTTGCTGAAGTCCTATTCTACCCCAGAATCTTCACGGTTCAGATACATGTATATAATGACTGATAGTGATGAAGACCCCTTGAGCTTTTCGTCACTGCAATGCGTATTAAAACGAAAAGCTCAAGATGTCTATTCATAACAATCAGTTATTATGTAGAGCTCCAGGGTTCTATTCATCCCTGTCAGTTATACTATCAAGCTCAAAGAGTCTATTCATCACAATCATTTATTATCTAAAGCTCAAGGGATCTATTCATCACAATCAGTTAATTATATATAGCTCAAGGTGTCTATTCATTACTAAGGCCACTAACGGGATCGGGTGGTCAGGCTCGCTGACTTGGTTGATGCATGTCATCGGACCCAATTGCATGGATTGATGCGCATGATGTCAATCACTGGATTGTCTGATCCAGACTCGATTATTTACAGACCGCCGTCATATAGCTGGAATATTGCTGAGTGCGGCGATGAACAACAAACAAACCAACCAGCCAACCATCACTATCAGTTATCATATAAAGTTCAAGGGGTCTGTTCATCACAATCAGTTATTATATAAAGCTCAAGGGATCTATTCATCACAATCAGTTATTATATAAAGCTCAATGGATCTATTCATCACTGTCAGTTATTATATAAAGCTCAAGAGAAGTATTCATCACTATCAGTTATTAATATAAAGCTCAAGGGATCTATACATCACTATCAGTTATTTTTTAAAACTCAATGGGTCTTTTCATCACTGTCAGTTATTATATAAAGCTCAAGGGGTCTGTTCATCACAATCGGTTATTATAAATAGCTTACGGGATCTATTTATCACTATCAGTTATTATATAAATCTCATCTCATCGGATCTATTCATCACAATCAGTTATCATATAAAGCTCAAGAGGTCTATTCATCACAATCTGTTATTATATAACGGTCATGGGGTCTGTTCATCACAATCAGTTATTATATAAAGCTCAAGGGATCTTTTCATCACAATCAGTTATTATATAAAGTTCAAGGGATCTGGTCATCACTATCAGTTATTATATAAAGCTCAAGGGATCTTTTCATCACTATCAGTTATTATATAAAGCTCAAGGGGTCTGTTCATCACAATCGGTAATTATATAAAGCTTACGGGATCTATTCATCACTATCAGTTATTATATAAATCCCATGTCATCGGATCTATTCATCACAATCAGTTATCATATAAAGTTCAAGGGGTCTATTCATCACAATCAGTTATTATATAAAGTTCAAGGGGTCTATTTATCACAATCAGTTATTATATAAAGCTCAAGGGATCTATTCATCTCAATCAGTTATTATATAAAGCTCAAGGGGTCTTTTCATCACAATCTGTTATTATATAAAGTTCAAGGGGTATGTTCATCACAATCAGTTATTATATAAAGCTCAAGAGATCTTTTCATCACTATCAGTTATTATATAAAGCTCAAGGGGTCTGTTCATCACAATCGGTTATTATAAATAGCTTACGGGATCTATTTATCACTATCAGTTATTATATAAATCTCATCTCATCGGATCTATTCATCACAATCAGTTATCATATAAAGCTCAAGAGGTCTATTCATCACAATCTGTTATTATATAAAGGTCATGGGGTCTGTTCATCAAAATCAGTTATTATATAAAGCTCAAGGGGTCTTTTCATCACAATCAGTTATTATATAAAGTTCAAGGGATCTGGTCATCACTATCAGTTATTATATAAAGCTCAAGGGATCTTTTCATCACTATCAGTTATTATATAAAGCTCAAGGGGTCTGTTCATCACAATCGGTTATTATATAAAGCTTACGGGATCTATTCATCACTATCAGTTATTATATAAATCTCATGTCATCGGATCTATTCATCACAATCAGTTATCATATAAAGTTCAAGGGGTCTATTCATCACAATCAGTTATTATATAAAGTTCAAGGGGTCTATTTATCAAAATCAGTTATTATATAAAGCTCAAGGATCTATTCATCTCAATCAGTTATTATATAAAGCTCAAGGGGTCTTTTCATCACAATCTGTTATTATATAAAGTTCAAGGGGTATGTTCATCACAATCAGTTATTATATAAAGCTCAAGAGATCTGTTCATCACTATCAGTTATTATATAAAGCTCAAGGGGTCTGTTCATCACAATCGGTTATTATATAAAGCTTACGGGATCTATTCATCACTATCAGTTATTATATAAATCTCATCTCATCGGATCTATTCATCACAATCAGTTATCTTATAAAGTTCAAAGGGTCTATTCATCACAATCAGTTATTATATACAGTTCAAGGGATCTGTTCATCACAATCAGTTATTATATAAAGCTCAAGGGATCTTTTTATCACTATCAGTTATTATATAAAGTTCAAGGGATCTGTTCATCACAATCAGTTATTATATAAAGCTCAAGGGATCTTTTCATCACTATCAGTTATTATATAAAGCTCAAGGGATCTTTTCATCACTATCAGTTATCATATAAAGTTCAAGGGATCTGGTTATCACTATCATTATATAAAGCCGAAGGGATCTATTCTTCACAATCAGTTATCATATCAAACTTACGGGGTCTATTCATCACAATCAGTTATTATATAAAGCTCAAGGGGTCCATCATCACCATCAGTTATTATGTAAAGCTCAAGGGGTCTACACATCACAATCAGTTATTATGTAAATCTTACGGGGTCTATTCATCACACTCAGTTAGTATCTAAAGCCCAAGGGGTCTATTCACCACAATCAGTTATTATATAAAGCTCAAGTGGTCTTTTCATCACAATCAGTTATTATGTAAAGCTTACGGGGTCTATTCATCACAATCAGTTATTATATAAAGCTCAAGGGATCTATATATCACAATCATTTATTATATAAAGCTCAAGGGGTTCTATTCATCACAATCAGTTATTATATAAAGCTCAATTTGCAATTCCATTTCCTTCTATCCGATTTCTCTCTCCTCTTTCTTTTTTAAAATTCTTCTTCCTCTTTTTCTCGTTGAAATTTTGCTTTTTGTATTACCAATTCTTTCAATCTTTATTCCATTTAAAGCTTTTTCAGTTCTAAATTCTGATTTTTCTTTCAAAAAGCAAAGCCAAACCTGATTCATTCAAAATGTCCTCATCAAACAAATGTACTAATTTGATAATTTCTTTTTTTTATCATTGAAGGCTTAATATCAGGGCCATGGTATTCAGAAATCTGATTTCTTTGAAACCCTGATTTTCTCTTCACTTGGAGACTCAACAAATTGTCTCAACCTCAAACTCCACATTACAGACATTGATTTTACAACACTCCTGTGCAAAGTAATGACTGAAAAGCGAGCACTGGATCATTAAGCACCGATTTTTGTTGTTTACAAATGTAGGAGATCCTGGACGAGCCCCCAGTTTCTGTTACATGTGATTTCCAAATACGTATCCACCCTGCACTACACAAGTAAATACGTAATTCAGAAATGTGCTGCCACTGACAAGTACTTACCCTTAAAATAAGCATGTGTGGCAAAGGATATAGGCATAGTCTATACATATGATTTTGCCAGTTATTCCTCTGGGGACAGAGTACTGTAGTGTGCGTTCCTGTGTACGAAGTACTTGTAGTTACAGTGTGACTCTATAAGAAGAGTTAAGAGTTGCTGTGTTAGTGAAATGTGTTACTGTGTCACTCTATAAGGTGTGTTTGTGTGGCTGCTTGTACTAGTCCGGACTGATGCCGATTTATAGTGCTAGCCCACTGAGATACCATGCCGCAATTTAACATGAATACCCCACTCAGACACAATATACTGACTCCGAGCCGATCAGTCCTTGTTTTAGCCTCTAAATGCCGAGCGCCAGACAGGGTAACAACAAGTACCATCTTTTAACGTCTTTTGGTATGACGCGGCCGGGGATCGAACCCCGGACATTCCGCTCTCCGGGCGGACGCTCTACCACTAGACCACGGAGGCGGTCTGTCACTTTACAAAGCGTTTTGAGCAGTTATTGTGTAAGAAGTGTCTTGTGTTACAATGGTGATGTATACGATGTGTTTCGAGTTAGAATATTAATGTGTAAGAATAGTTTTGAGTTACGATGCCTGTGTGTGAAAGTGTAACAAGTGTTTTGTTTGTTTGTTTGTTGTTTAACTCCGCACCCAGCAATATTCCAGCTGTATGACGGCGTTCTGTAAATAATCGAGTCTGGACATGGTTGATGTCATGAGAATCGTTCCACGCAATCGGGATACGATGCCATGCATCAACCAAGACAGCAAACCTGACCACCCGATCCCGTTAGTCGCCTCTTACGACAAGCACGGGTTGCTGAAGACCAATTCCAACCCGGATATTCACTGGACAAGTGTGTTCTGTTACTGTGTTACTGTAACGTTGTACGACCTACATGTACCACGTGTGTACGAAGACGGGTGATGACGAATGTCGCCTTATGTCGAGCAATATACCATCAGTACCAACCTAGTTGAGTCATTCATTTCTGAATAGGAGACATCTCTATTCACACCGCCCCACTTACTGATCATTGTACTTTGGAATATGTGTGAATAGCAGATGTTGTTAGTGGAGCAGAACATATTTACCCTGACCCAATTTCAGTTATCCATTCTTATACTTTTTATCACTATTTTACCCTTTTCGTCCGGCAGACATTCGCGACCTCTTGAATCTGTAAAAAATATTTCGAGTCACAATGTTACCGTAACGTTTTACCATTTTGCAAATGTTTTGATATGCAATGTAACTCGGTTGTTACATCGTAACCTTGCGACTTGCAACGCTAATTCTGATGTGGCGAATGGAACCGAACCGTAATTACATGCACTGCTCTCACTAATTGGGGTTCTCCGTCTCTATATTACAGCTACACCGTATTATAATTGTGATTACAACATGAACAAATTGCTTGTTTAATATATATGTCTTTGGAATAAATTGTAAAAATAGTGCCACGGCACAATAACTCAGATGGAGACGGATGTTTGTGTGTGTGGCCAAGTGAATCAATCAAACCGCAGAACATTAAACTGAGACAAATTTCTTCTTATGAAAACGACATTTCTCGTATGGAAAAATAAGCAGATCAGCAAGGAGGGCACCATTGGTGTCGATTGAGATTTGGAATCCAGTAGAAAAGAGGAATGGACAAGTCTTCAGGCTTAGAGTCAAGTCACAAGTTGATAGTACTGTTGCGTGGTTTTGGCAGTTAACACACTTGGCTTATATGTGTTGTTATTTGATATGTCACTTATACCAATTTCTGGATCAAACAGTTAATGTATTGATGCTTACATGTAACAGTTATATTTTTTCAGCCCTTGTCAACTACACTTTTATTATGTACAGCAGCCAATCCGTATTGATGAAAGCTGACACGGACAGAGTAGGTTTATTCCAATTCTGTTTCCTTTTTCCTTTTGTTAATTCTCCCAATTCCAACATCACGCACTGACTCTGAAAACACGTTTAACAGGTTTATCTGCATAATTTGAGACACACGCAACGACAACACCTATAATTATGCTGTGAGTGAGTGAGTTAACATTTAACGTCGCATCGGCATTATCTCAGCCATGTAGCGACGAGACCAAGTTAATATATTTACAATTTAGTCGAAATTTTGTTGAAAAACAAGTTGTAAAACATATTTGAGCATACTTTATTTAGAAACAATTATTCATGAAACATATTTTAGCATAACAATATTATATATATACAGTTTTAAAACACGGGCTATAGGCCACCAGTAACCAAAGCTAGGCCACCTCGCTGGGGATCATGGGGACTTACAGTACCTCTGCTTCCTGCATGATACCCCAGCAGGATTTACTTCATTACTTTAGCCACTGGTGGTTGTGCACAATGCTAGCCAATATTAAAAAATACTCATCAATGAGTTGGCTTAAAAACACTGGTTGATGATAGTTACATTGATTATGATAGGATTACGTGTCACACAGGGGGGCAATATTTTTACGGTACTTTAACCTCAGAGCCTTCAAAAAAGTCTGTTAATAGAAGCATCACACCAAAGTTAAAAACAAGCATTTAATTATTCACATACATATTTAAAATTTATTATACAGACCAATTTCTTTCAAGTAATTTATGATGAGATGCCCGCTGACACGGGGAAAGAGATCTTTTAGATTTACACTTTGATAATGTGAATCCCTTGCGATTGCAAAGTCCACACAGTCAAGCAATATATGCTTGACGGTGAACCTTTCATCAGCTAGAATAATGTTCAAAGCGGCGTTAAACCCAACTCACTTTCCAACCGATTCATAAAGCCAAGTTCCCTTTAACGTGACGTTAAATAATCTAACTTTTTCTGACAATTGGAGAAAAGACAACGAAATAGTGATGAAAGAGTTACATTTCATCAACGGTAAAGTGGTTACCAATCGACTACTGCGCCAACTCTAAACCTTTAATGACCAAGACGTTTCAGATGCTATAGGAAACGAAATAACTATTGTTCTAGTGACACCGTTACAGCCTCCAGTCTGCTACTTTGTAACGAGTTCAAAACAACCATTAGCAATTCAAGATCAACCAATCAACCTATTCCTGTCGCAAGAGCCGTCCACGTTAGGATCGGAGGTCATAATTGTCATATGGCGCCATTACACTCCGATGATACTCTGTTCGTACTATCTATGACCTGTTTCAATTGCCCATGCTCGAGGACTGTCATCTGACAGCTGTCACTGGAATACTGTTATAGCTTAAACCACAATCAGCATTCATTCGTTTACTGAAATATAGTATCAACCCTTTGAAGAACTCCCTGGCCTCCCTAATATGAGACATGAACTTGATCATTTATGTATACACAATCCTCGGGCATCAATCACGTGTCACGGCTGATGCCCTTGATCGCATCCGAAATACACAATTATGCGTGGGTACCATCTGTCAGTCGTATTATACATGTATATTTTATACCGAAATCGTTTTGTCTGAGCAGCTAAACGATGTGAGAAAATTGATCCCGTGTCTTTTTGCTTTATGCTTTATCGCACGCATAACTTCAGTCTAGTAGCTTATTAAGGTTAAGCCAAATGGAGTTTAATGTCGCTTTCAAGGCTATTGCACTTATATAGTGGCATACAGTCCCCAGTTTATAGTGCCAGCCCACTGAGATAACATGCCACGGTTCAACAGGATACCCTATGCAGAATAGTGACAAGTACCATCCTGGTGTGACTCGGCTTGGGATCGAACCACCTACCTTCCGCACTCCAGGGTACGCTACGCAATATAGTGACTCCGAGCCGACCAGTCATTTTTATCCCCTTTAAGACAAGCGTCAGGCAGGGTGACAACAAGTACCATCCTGGTGTGACTCGGCTGGGGATCGAACCACCTACCTTCAGCACTCCAGGCAGGCGCTCTATCCACAGGACCACGGAGGCGGTCAGCAGTTTATGGTTCATGCTGCTAAGATGTGGCATATTTGGTTATTAATGTTGGTCACACATCAAAGTATAATCGTTCAACACTATTCAGACAATTTCACATAATGGGGCGGTGGGATAGCCTAGTGGTTATATGGATACAATCAGTGAAGCCCATGTCTGGTGTCCCCCAGTGAGGTTTACATGTATATGTCTGCTGTGAAGAGTCACAGGCAAGCATCTTTAGCGGAATGAAAAAACATCACATGGCATTGACCGTTTGCCTGCCCGTCATGTCGCTGTTATTTCCATCTTCCACCTGCTATTCGAAAGTTTATAAAGTCCTTCCAGACCGTGTTTTGTGCACACGCATGTGATAACCAGCAAAAAATATCGATTTTTAGTATTTTTGCAATTTACATTATATCTGAGAATATATCTATGAAAATGGTATCATTTGTAAATATGCAATGTATATGTGTACCTGAACAAATATCTATTATGTTTTTTAAAAATCTATGACAGGACATATAAAAAAAGAATCTGTAGTAACAGGAATATTTAATACCCTATCTGCCTTCTATGCGGACAAGAACCTCGTTCCCTCATGATGCCAGCTCCGGTGACACTTAATCAAATGCGTGATCAGGCTCAATCCACAATCAAGCTTTCCTGTTGAAAGGATTAACAGTCGTTCTTCATTTCTACCTAGACCGTGGCTCCACGGAAGGTAATTGTCTTCCCTAACGAACGACGTCAGGAAAAACGCCAAAAGAACATGCCTATGGGCGCCCTCAATGGCGTCTCGCTACTCCCTGGCTAAATACCAAGTACGCTTCATTTTCTGGTTTTGTCCGTGGAGTGTTGGCGAAGAAAGTACGCGTTAATGGATTTTCTGACGCTAGTGTAACCATGTTTCACGTAGTATTTCTTACATCAACATCAGCTTTTCACCAGGAGTGTATTTGGAGGACTTTTAAACAGGACAAATCCTCTTTGTGATGGCATTGATTACATGAACGTCAGATTCAACACGAAAAAGTATTTCTGCGTCGGTATGCTTTACAACCCGCACATCCCATTGCTGTCAAATATATGGTGACCTTGTTAAATGATTGAAGGTGCAGGAACCTTTTCCAAATTTGAGTTCCATGCAAGTACATTATAAGTACATCTGTACCTTAAACATGTAGTTGAAGACGACTGCAATTATGGAAAAATTGACTACTATCATGCCTGACTTCTTTCAGTATGCTTGACATATATATATTTTATAGATATATCGCTATTTAAAGACTTTCTCTTTTGCTGCATAAATGTCTCAAAATAACCAGAGAGCTCGAATCAATAAGGATTTAATTTTACAAATGCGGTCACCGTACATGCTTTATGAAATATCGACTGAAGTTCGTTTTTATGACTGACTTCTAACTGGAATGTAATACGGTTCACCTGCATCGCTCCTGGTTTCGATTTCTCACCTTAATTAATGAAGCAAATGGTTTGGCACTCACGTAACCTTGAGAACGATCCAAAGAATAGTGCCAACCATCCCTATGGGGTCTGGGGCAGAGAAGGTTACCAGTAACCCATACTTATCGATTCAACATAAATCAGACTCCAGTGGTTACAATGTGCGATCGGCTGTAACTTTATCATCGTACCTTGATAGATGCACGTCTGCCACTGATTTATCTGGTCCAGTCTCGCTTATTCACAATGCTCTGTGACACAATGGCAATATTGCTTCATCAACAAGCCTTGCCGTCAGTTTCCGAAGCGTTTGTCTCATGAACCAGTCAGCATTCTTCACTATTGTTTGCAAATCCGTCTTACTGTCATTCATGCAATTTAATAAGATCAGCGCGACTACCGCGGATCCTTTTGGTATGACGTTGTCAGCCATTGCTCCATAGATGACAAAATATATGAATTAGTCTCAGTGAAGGTCATCGTGTAGACGAATCCACGAATCCAGCATTTTAGAACTCATCTGAAATTTTGTGTTTCACAAATCGATGTATTTTGCCTCGGAACATTTACTGGCACGGAGACACTGTCTGGCCGTGATTACAAAGGAGATCCATCCAGGTGTCAAGTATGTAATACCTTATCAACGACTATTTTAGTTTTTGCTTAAGTGTCAGCATACAATTTGAAGATGTCTTTGAAGAAACGTAACAGGTGGGAAATTGGTCCGATCTGAAAAATAGTTTTTTGCTTGCTTCCACCATGTCTTGGTACCTCTCGAGTTTTTATTTTCACCGTCAGTTTTTCTAAGTATGTGTTTCCTCGCAGACCAAAAACCGGACGTAACTATATTTCTCGTTGATTTAATTGGTACCCAATCAGGTGGGACATTCCTTCTCTTGTAGTTTTATTTCTGCGACCTACGCCTTGTCATTATAACCCGTATCTCATTGTTCCAAATTGGATAAAGACATCGAATTGTAACAGTTTTGTTCTGCATGAACGGATCGCATGCATTTCTATCACATTTGAAGTCTACTGCAACAGTATTTACGTTATTACTGAAGCTCGTGAATAGCTTCTCAATTTCAATTTTATATCTGTTAATATAAGTTAATATCATATACTGCTTACGAATAATGTTTCGTTGATAATTAAGCGTTTTAGGAACTCAAGGCATTCTTTAAGAATTTCGTAATTTGGGTGTCCCGCATGAAAGCAAGGTATACCAAGTGTACATAAACATGGATCTATAAGTGCATATATATATATATATATATATATATATATATATATATGACATGAATCCAAGCTGTTAGCTGTGTTCAATGAAATGAAGTTATGTTGGTAATTGTTTGATGTAGTTTCTTGTATTTGTCATTGCATGTGGAAAGACAAGAGAAAATATGACAGACTAGACATGAAAGGGGCTTGAAGGACTAATGACTCTTGACTTCTAACACGACAGAAGGGTTACACGTAAATGGAAACACCAATTTAGTTTAGAAATCAGCAGGTCCTACATCTGACATGGTACCTTTGGAAAAACGATTTGTTTGACCTGAAAATATGAACACTGTTGTTGTTGTTTGAAGACGCCTTTATTCATTTGATCCCTATAATCATTTTTCGTGTATTTTTATTTTTTAATAAGCAACTCTTAAACAAGAAACTACTGCAACATAATCACACAATCACACCCACATTCTCAGATTAGTGCGTAATTGCTGTACATCATATGCAATGAACGTGGTATATTTAGATGCCAGAGTAATAAAAGAGTTCTCAGTTTGCATTGTTAAAATTGTGGGAGTGTGTGCTGCAAACAGATTCATTGAAAAAGATGTTTCAGTGTTTGTGAGTGAGTGAGTGAGTGAGTGAGTGAGTGACAGGTTATGTATCACTGGCAATAGTTCAGCCACATACATGGTATGGTTGGTTGGTTTGTTGTTTTACGCCGCACTCCGCAATATTCAAGCTATATGACGGCGGTCTGTAAATAATCGAGTCTGGACCAGACAATCCAGTGATTGGCATCATGAACATCGATCCACGCAATTGGGATCGATGACATGCATCAACCACGTCAGCGAGCCTGACCACCCGATCCCGTTAGTCGTCTTTTACGACAAGCATAGTCGCCTTTTACGGCAAGCATGGGTTGCTGAAGACCTATTCTACCCCGGAACTTCACGGGTCTTATACATGGTATGGATACCTTCTGGTGTATTCATCATGATTCTACCGTATGCATTCCTGTCAGTTAAAAGTCCATTTTAGTTTATTGGTAAAGATGACATCAGAGTATATACGAGTCATACAAGGTAAAGATTATACTTTGGTAATGATGGCTCTTCGTCTTGTAGTCACAAACATGTGGACGTTGGCGTGGTCACGTGTTAGAGGGTGCGTGTATGCGCTGAATTAAACTGAGAAGAGGTGAGGTGACATAGGGTTTTAATGTCGCGTTAAATCATTGCACTCATATAGTGACGTGATGCATTATGCGTAAGTGCGTGTGGCTGCTTGTACTAGTCAGGACTAATGCCGACTTTATTGTGTTAGGTGTAAGTCCACTGAGATATGATGCCACAGTTTAACATGGAGACACAAATCAGACACAGTACGCTGACTCAGAGCCGACCAGTCCTTGTTTTAGCCCCTTTTTGCCGAGCGCCAGGGTAACAACACGTACCATCCTTCCGCTCTCCAGTCTTTTTCCGGACTACGGAGGCGGTTTCAACTGCATTGAGAGGTAATGGTGGCCAAGAGTCGCCGCAATTTGAGTAAACGTCATCTTACTCGACGCAGGGTTTTACCAAAGTTGAAACGTTTACGAGCTTTGCTACCCACGTCACCTGACGCTGATCACACAGCTGCGAAACTAGGCGCACACTACAGCAGTCTAACCAAGGGACGCAGCAATTCTTTGATTTATTGATTCGAAACCAATATTTGATCCTTTTGGTAGACAGTTTTTGTACCCAGCGCATTGACGTGTGTTTTGTCAGGTACACATTTGACTTGTCTTTGCATGTGCATCCGTCAATTGGTAGGGCAGGATACGCACACCTTTACGCGAACACTTTATACATCACTAATTGATATTGATTCTTAAACACAAGTTTATGCTATAAACAGAACCGACTTATGATAATTGAAATGATTTTGTCGATTAACCTGAAAAAGTGGTAAAGTGGTAAAGGTCTATAGTCTTAATCAACTACAATCCGGAGATCCTGAAACGGTTGTGAAATATAACTCCTGATAGTGAATTAAGTTTCCATATACATATGAAACAAAATCAATATAGCTTTTATTACGAATGTACTTCCTCGGATGTTAATGTTGGGACAGAAGTCACAACCTTCATCACTTTGCTACACTGTCTAATCGTGTTCGTTTCTACGCCTGTGCCAAAGCAATCATAGTTATAATTTATTTCTCTTGTCCATGTGCATTCACACATTATTCCTTGTTCACACGTAAGAGCTCAAAACACGGAAGGTGATATCAATGTGTTTTTCAGGGGAAATTGAAACGATTTTATTCTCCCGATGAAGGAATAAGCATTTACTTCGAAACATTGTTTTTTTCACAAAAGGAAGTTGACATCAATTAATTCGCTTTCTTAATTTTATTCCCGATCTTATCATTAAATTCGTTGTTCGAATCAATATGCCAGTAATAACGCCACATCAAAAGTCAACGATGCCCTTTATATCACAAAAAGGGTATCGATGAGGTTTACAGAAAACATTCAGATCAACATGACAATAAAAACTAACCCTTAAAATAAATAAATTACCTTTAGCTTGTTTTATACTACCAACAGTGCAGAGGGGGGCACGGGTGGCCCAGTCGTCTAAGGCGCCGCGATTCGCTGTGCAGAGTTGCGTCCCTTGGGCACGCCAGAAACCTATGATCTTGGGATCGAATCCCGGTTCGCCCCGATTATGCTTCTAGGTTTGTCAGCACCATACCCGTGCTCGTGGGTTTCACCGAAGTGGTAAACGCCCAAAACCTGCACCACTTCGTGCTATCCTCCCACATTAAGCTGACACGCCGTGATATAACTGGAATACTGTTAAAAGCGGCGTTAAACCCAACTCACTCACTCACCAACAGTGCAGACGTTTATGGCATGCTACACTCCACGAGTATTTGTATTTGATGTCCAATCGACATTCAAATGTACGGAACAGGAACACCTGATTGTACTTGTAATTTATTCTTAATAATAGCCTCTGTAACATAATGGTGATTAATGCCTGCTATTGGGGGTCTGCATCCGCTGAAAGTCAATTCCAGTGAAAGCAATGACCCTGCCTTGGAGGCCATCATAAAAGCTAGGGAGAGTAAGTGTACGCTCCATAGAGTAGCTAACCCTCCAGTCCTGGCGCTTTATCATTTATTTGGTTGTTTGGTCAACACGATATTGCTACGAAGGGGGATCGTTCTCTTCAAAAGAAAAACCAACCGCTGGTAATTAAGCATCTGAAAGTAGGCCGTAATTAAGTGGCCGGAAATACGAAGTTATTCAAGGTATACTTTACAGCGGTCACTCGGAAATTACCAATATCTGATTGAAAACAGTCAACGTTCAGAGCTAATTTCTATCTGATTACATTTTTCAAAGCTGCTTTTAGAAGGGATTTCTTATGATTATGAATCAAGGCAAGTAAGAATTGTAATATAGGTACAAGCCATTTCTAAAGTGGAACGATAATGTCACAATAATATCAAAGGATTCTTTAGGTTGTTGGACGATCCAGGCAGATCATACACATGTAGATATTAGAGATATCAACGTTTTGCTAAATATGTGTAATTATGCCACTTTATATTAATAACCCTAATATTTGGTAAGGATTAAGATCTGTCTAGATTTCTAAGTTTCAGGAGTCAGCGAGGGTGATGTAATGCCGCCTTCAGCAATATTCCAGCAATATCACGGCGGGAGACACCAGATATGGGCTTCACACATTGTACCCACTGGGGAATCGAACCCGGGCCTTTGGCGTGACGAGTGAAGGTTCTATCCACACGGCTACCCAGCCGCTTCATAATATCTACGAGGTTCAAATTTGCAATTGCTATCAATGTTAACATTATCCTGTTTTATGACGTTTTCTCAAACCTCAAAAAGTGTTTTTATGACTAATTTGGCACATAGCAACTACACATAAATGTTAAAAAGATATCTTCGTTTGGAGCCGACACTTTTATTCAAATGAACTAAACGCAATCTATATGGTTTCATAAATAATAAAACGTAGATTGCCTCATACTAAGATCATCCAATGGAGCAATTCGTCACACAGAGGTGTGTCCTTTACAATAACCACCGCGATCCTTTGTCAGTAACAAGCCGTCGTTGTAATTCTTACAATCCAGGGCTGTAATTGTCTACGATCGTCTTCAATTTCAACTCATCCACGACATTAGGCTGCCCGTTGGAATATGACTGAAATATTGATCAGTCACATCCTTAATTTGGAATGCCTCCCTCAATACAAGTGTAAAAGTATGCAAGCAAGTCTTGCTGTTGGAGTGTGTGAACCCTCCTTTCGACGGTCTCATAAGAAAGACAATTTGATTTTGGTCTCCAGGATGTGCATGAACTCTCATGAGACCCACTGTGCCATACCAAACAGCTACACGAAACGCCTCTAATGTCCTTAACTGCGCCTGGCCATTGTTAGCAATTAGTATCGTCTCCCGAATGGAGACGAGAGTCTATTACTGACTTGGTTAAGGTAACACAAGTGCGGAAAAAAGGTTTCAAGTCTCAGATATTGAACACAACCACCTTTTTATCTCTTCATTCAATGACAAGTAAACTGAAGAACATAGGAAACTACACCCCTCGGTTCATCTTATCATATGTTTGATTTTTAATTAAAATTAACTGGTTAAGCGATATTACATCCCCAAATTTAACTGAACTGGCGCCTAGTCAGCACTCGAACAGCACTTCTACACGGTTTTATTAACTTTTGAAAAAAATATATTCACATATCACACTAATGCTGATGGGTATTTGAGACATCTAATCTTTGAAAATGAGTATATTTGCTTTTTTCTGCACAAATTTACATTTCAAACATGGTAGGGGTTATTGAGACAATGTATTTTTAACAAAATTACCCTGCTACAGATGACTCTTTACACACTGTTACAGGAATGAGTGGTGGTTAAATAGACATGATCAAACAGTTCTTTCAACTTTCAATTACATGAAAGCAAACTCCATATACATTATTTTGCCTCTTAGTAGATATTGGCTTTAGCGATTTCAGTTTCAGTCCTATATAATTACAGCTTTATAACCCCTCATTGATAACATCCGGACACTCCACACACAATGGTTATACCCTTGAGTGAACTGCAGCGCTAGCTGGGACTGTTACCGGTTACAAAACTTTAGGTTTATATAATTTTGCTCACTGGTGGTGATCCCGTGTTGTCAGCATCAGACTTCGGCGCAATTTTTCATTTAATATCCTCTCAGAAAAAAGACAGTGAAACAAAATTGCTGAATGCTGACAATCATAATCTCCAAGCAGACTTTCCCGACACCGGCCATATATTTCATGTGAGACAAATCCTTCGGGACCAGCAAAGACGATAAACTGTTCCCACAAACTGTGAAATTAGTTTGTCCTCAGGTTTTAACCCTACCCCCCACCAATAATATTAATGGTTACTCTGAACCTAAAAGCGACACAAATGGCAGGTTACTAGTAACCTACTCTGTCGCGGATCCCTTGGGGATGGTTTGCACTATACTTTAGATTGTTCTCGAGGTTACGTGAGTGCCAAACCATTTGCTTCATGAATTAAAATAAGGAATAGAAACATGGACAGGGGTAGATGAATAATATTAGTATACACTCAATTTACCCAACATTATAACCGCACTTCAGAGGACAATTTTGGGGCCTACGTATAGTAACCGTATTTGTTGAATTACATCATCATTGATTAATATAGTCAACCGTCACAAAATGTCTGTCGTCTTTAAGCACAACCATTTGGTAAATATGTACTATGTATGGAATTATTCGTATTGCGAAACGGATCACAATTTGGAAAAGGCTCCCCCACCTTCAAGGTATGTGTCATAGCGACTGACTTATGACCCCCTTTGTCTGAAGAACATTTAATTGCAAAGGCTCATTACCCTGGAGCCATGACATCTATATGCTTTGAAACATTTAATTGCTGTTATTTATAAGATGCTAATCCTAATTGTTAATCCCCATTTTTGTGTACATCGACCGTCTGCCATCCTGCTGATAAATTACTGTTTACATTTATATTTATTATTTACTAAATGTCAGGTGACCTTGGCTATATAAGCCTTGGTCCAGAGAGATTGAGAAAAAAGAAAGAAAGAACAACCACTACCACTATGTGCTGACCTGACACATAGTGTCTTTTGTATGTATATATCTACATGTATAAAGTAAAACTGTATATACACCAAGCCATCGTCTCCAAGTTGTCACTTCCTACTGAGAACCATACGGAGGCCTCTTGCATATATGAGTATGCAAATTATTCATTAATCAACGTCACACCAACGCGTTGTTATATGCATATATTTGTAAGCAATAGGAGGTGCGGGTTATAAAGCACACGACGCAGAAATAAAATCTCGTACTGAATCTCGTTCATGTTATCAATGCCATCACAAAGAGGATTGGTCTGTTTTAAATGCCCTCAAAATACACTCCTGACAAGCTGATGCTGATGTAAGAAATACTCCGTGAAACATGGCCACACTAGCGTGAGAAAATCCATCAAAGCCTGTATGCACATTTTCCTCGCCAACACTCCACTGACAAAACCAGAAAATGAAGCGTACTTGGTATTTAGCCAGGGAGTAGCGAGACGCCATTGAAAATGCCCCCGGCATGTCCTTTTGGCGTTAATCTCGACGTCGTTCGTCAGGGAAATTTATTCCTCAGAGAACAAGGTCTTGCAGAAATAAAGCACGAATTGAACGTTCATCCTTGCAACAGGAAAGCTTCATTGTGCACATGGTGAGCCTGATCTCGCATTTGATTAAGTCTCTTAGGAGCGTGCATTTTGGGGGAACCAGTTTTCGTCTGATTGGGAGGCAAATGGGACAATAAACGCTTCCGATATTCCGACATAGCCTTCGTTCACATCTCCTGTCATTGATTTTCAAGACATAATAATCATATTTTTTCCAAGGTACATCATTAAATCGCTCTGTTTGTTTCCTGGTTTGTTGTTTATAGTCGCACTCAGCAAGTCTGGACCTCACAACCCGTCGGGGCACATCATGAGAATCTATCTACGCAAATGGGATTTGAAGACATGCATTAACCAAGTCAGCGAACCTGACCACCCGATCACGTTAGTTCGCTTCTACGACAAACAATCTAACCCGGGTAGCATTGCATGTATACAAACAGACAAAAGCGACAAAACTGTTTCCATTTTCATAAGAACAACATGTGAAAAGTAGATTCCATTGTACGATTCTAGCTATATCATGAAAACGTGTTTATGGATCAGTATCATCTAGTCATCATACAGTTTCCAACCCCGTTGGACCAATGATAAAGACACAGTTTAGTTGTCTTGATTTGCAGAGGCCTTATTACGCCTGACGATACAGCGGGACTCGATCACAACACATGCGGGCTGCCATCTTTTAGGGATACCCGACCATGCTACTTCCGGCCTGACATTCGCAATACTTCGTATTTCCAACAATCGGAATAACTCGGAAATGAACATACTAACAATACCAAGTTCCCGAAAAGATGAGGCTATCCTGCACTATCAGCGGCATCCGCTCCAATCACACACAAAGGGAAGTCAAATGTTGAATGTGTTCTGGGTTTAAACAGATATGTTTGGCACCACCCAATAGGCAAACACAATTGTATGTTTTGAAGCGCAGAGAGACATGCATATTCTGTCGCTAACAAACTTCCCCTAAGTATATTAAATGACCGTTGTTTCGGGTTATTCAAACTCGTTACTCTTATCCGTTTTGCTTTCTTTGCTGTTTTACGCCTCCAGCAGCAATATTCCAACACTATGAAGGCGGTCTGTAAATAATCGAACCTGGGTCACCCAATTCTCATAATGAGACATCTTCCACACCGTAGGGGCACGACCTAGCCTGACCACCCGAACCATTTCAGTCGATTCTCTTGAAAAAATATTGGCTGCTGGGGACCTCATCAAACCCGGATTCCCAGCCTGAATGTTTTATCACTGATTAATTGAATCTGTTATCCGTAATGTTTGATCTATGATGTATTGCGCCTCGTATCGGTTTGGGTTTTGATACATATAGGTTGCGTCGTATATCGGAAATGTTTAAATTTGGAAAGGCCGCTGAACTATCCAGAATGTTTGATCTGAGAGAGGTTGCGTCTCTTTTCTTAAGTGTTTGATTTTGGATACGTTGCGTCCTGAATCTGGTATGATTCATTAAGGACAGGCTGATTATCCTATCCAGAATATTTGGTCTAACAAATGCAGTGTCTCTCATCCGGAAAGTTTCATCTGGGATGGTTTGCGTCTCTTGTCAAAGAGAGATTGAATGTGCCGGGAGGCCGCGTTGTTCATTTATGAACACATTGTGTTAACTGCCAGTACACACGAAAGGTAGTAGAATACATAAGAGAGATATGAGTCCCAACTGTGTCTGACATTAACGACATTATATCGAATTGCCAGGTATCTAAAAATGGTCCTTTATCACATATTAATGTGTTCATAAAGTAAGCAAGAAGTTCTATATGACTTTATTTCAGTTTTTAGCTAATTTTGTTATTAAAACACCAGAAGTTATATTGTATGTGTTGTGCTGAAACATACATACACATGTACATAAGAGCATTAATTAAGCACAATCTGATAAATACCCGTGAAGATCCGGGGTAGAAATGTTTTTCAGCAACCAATGCTTGCCGTAAAACGCATCATGAGCATCGATGCACGCAATTGGGGTCGATGACATGCATCAACCAAGTCAGCGAGGCTGACCACCCGATCCCGTTAGTCGCCGCTTACGACAAGCATAGTCGCCTTTATGGCAGGCATGGGTTGCTGAAGACCTATTCTACCCCGGATCTTCACGGGTCAGATACCGATTTCAGTCAGTTGTGATGCCTAGGTGGACAGTCCGATTCGTTTTGTGAGCTGGGTGGTGATACTGTACAGTGTTGTTGAAATTAACGCTTTTAGACTTCTCGCCAATCAATCGGTACCGATAGCTGGTGTCAGCTTTATTATTTGTGTGATAGTCGTGCCAAGCGTTCTGTTTGTCAGTTCACAGCCCTTTTGGCGTGTTTCCAATTATCAATCACACCAGCACATAAAGTAGCACATATCCAAAAAAGTGGGTGGTGCTTAATTAATGTTGATGTGTATATAATATGTAATGTGTAGTTCGACAGTGCAACCTACTCAACTCGTTATGGTGTAACTTCCTCGGTACATGATCGAAATGTCAGTAGCAAAATCAAATTGCTGTGTCTGATCATGACAGAGTAGGTAATATTGTCATGGCTTGATACCAGAGTAGCACTGACATAGACAATTATTTAAGTTACTCAATTGTATCATTTGGGTCTTGTGGCAAAAATGTCAAAATATGTAGTTTATGTATGGACTGAAACACTATTTAAGTTTTCAAAATATATATACACTATCCTTCCTTGGGGATGGTTTGCACTATACTTTAGATTGTTCTCGAGGTTACGTGAGTGCCAAACCATTTGCTTCATGAATTAAAATAAGGAATAGAAACATGGACAGGGGTAGATGAATAATATTAGTATACACTCAATTTACCCAACATTATAACCGCACTTCAGAGGACAATTTTGGGGCCTACGTATAGTAACCGTATTTGTTGAATTACATCATCATTGATTAATATAGTCAACCGTCACAAAATGTCTGTCGTCTTTAAGCACAATCATTTGGTAAATATGTACTATGTATGGAATTATTCGTATTGCGAAAGGGATCACAATTTGGAAAAGGCTCCCCCACCTTCAAGGTATGTGTCATAGCGACTGACTTATGACCCCCTTTGTCTGAAGAACATTTAATTGCAAAGGCTCATTACCCTGGAGTCATGACATCTATATGCTTTGAAACATTTAATTGCTGTTATTTATAAGATGCTAATCCTAATTGTTAATCCCCATTTTTGTGTACATCGACCGTCTGCCATCCTGCTGATAAATTACTGTTTACATTTATATTTATTACTTACTAAATGTCAGGTGACCTTGGCTTTATATAAGCCTTGGTCCAGAGAGATTGAGAAAAAGGAAAGAAAGAACAACCACTACCACTATGTGCTGACCTGGCACATAGTGTCTTTCGTATGTATATATCTACATGTATAAAGTAAAACTGTATATACCGCAAGCCATCGTCTCCAAGATGTCACTTCCTACTGAGAACCATACGGAGGCCTCTTGCATATATGAGTATGCAAATTATTCATTAATCAACGTCACACCAACGCGTTGTTATATGCATATATTTGTAAGCAATAGGAGGTGCGGGTTATAAAGCACACGACGCAGAAATAAAATCTCGTACTGAATCTCGTTCATGTTATCAATGCCATCACAAAGAGGATTGGTCTGTTTTAAATGCCCTCAAAATACACTCCTGACAAGCTGATGCTGATGTAAGAAATACCCCGTGAAACATGGCCACACTAGCGTGAGAAAATCCATCAAAGCCTGTATGCACATTTTCCTCGCCAACACTCCACCGACAAAACCAGAAAATGAAGCGTACTTGGTATTTAGCCAGGGAGTAGCGAGACGCCATTGAAAATGCCCCAGGCATGTCCTTTTGGCGTTAATCTCGACGTCGTTCGTCAGGGAAATTTATTCCTCAGAGAACAAGGTCTTGCAGAAATAAAGCACGAATTGAACGTTCATCCTTGCAACAGGAAAGCTTCATTGTGCACATGGTGAGCCTGATCTCGCATTTGATTAAGTCTCTTAGGAGCGTGCATTTTGGGGGAACCAGTTTTCGTCTGATTGGGAGGCAAATGGGACAATAAACGCTTCCGATATTCCGACATAGCCTTCGTTCACATCTCCTGTCATTGATTTTCAAGACATAATAATCATATTTTTTCCAAGGTACATCATTAAATCGCTCTGTTTGTTTCCTGGTTTGTTGTTTATAGTCGCACTCAGCAAGTCTGGACCTCACAACCCGTCGGGGCACATCATGAGAATCTATCTACGCAAATGGGATTTGAAGACATGCATTAACGAAGTCAGCGAACCTGACCACCCGATCACGTTAGTCCGCTTCTACGACAAACAATCTAACCCGGGTGGCATTGCATGTATACAAACAGACAAAAGCGACAAAACCGTATCCATTTTCATAAGAATAACATGTGAAAAGTAGATTCCATTGTACGATTCTAGCTATATCATGAACACGTGTTTATGGATCAGTATCATCTAGTCATCATACAGTTTCCAACCTCGTTGGACCAATGATAAAGACACAGTTCAGTTGTCTTGATTTGTAGAGGCTTTATTTCGCCTGACAATACAGCGGGACTCGATCACAACACATGCGGGCTGCCATCTTTTAGGGATACCCGACCATGCTACTTCCGGCCTGACATTCGCAATACTTCGTATTCCCAACAATCGGAATAACTCGGAAATGAACATACTAACAATACAAAGTTCCCAAAAAGATGAGGCTATCCTGCACTATCAGTGGCATCCGCTCCAAACACATACAAAGGGAAGTCAAATATTGAATGTGTTCTGGGTTTAAACAGATGTGTTTGGCACCACCCAAAAGCAAACACAATTGTATGTTTTGAAGCGCCGAGAGACATGCATATTCTGTCGCTAACAAACCTCCCCTAAGTATATATAATGACCGTTGTTTCGGGTTATTCAAACTCGTTACTCTTATCCGTTTTGGTTTGTTTGCTGTTTTACGCAGCGGCAATATTCCAACACAATGAAGGCGGTCTGTAAATAATCGAACCTGGGTCACCCAATTCTCATAATGAGACATCTTCCACACCGTAGGGGCACGACCTAGCCTGACCACCCGATCCATTTCAGTCGATTCTCTTAAAAAAATATTGGCTGCTGGGGACCTCATCAAACCCGGATTCCCAGCCTGAATGTTTTATCACTGATTAATTGAATCTGTTATCCGTAATGTTTGATTTGTGATGTATTGCGCCTCGTATCGGTTTGGGATTTGATACATATAGGTTGCGTCGTATATCGGAAATGTTTAAATTTGGAAAGGCCGCTGAACTATTCAGAATGTTTGATCTGAGAGAGGTTGCGTCTCTTTTCTTAAGTGTTTGATTTTGGATACGTTGCGTCCTGAATCTGGTATGATTCATTAAGGACAGGCTGATTATCCTATCCAGAATATTTGGTTTAACAGATGTCTCTCATCCGGAAAGTTTCATCTGGGATGGTTTGCGTCTCTTGTCAAAAAGAGATTGAATGTGCCGGGAGGCCGCGTTGTTCATTTATGAACACATTGTGTTAACTGCCAGTACACACGAAAGGTAGTAGAATACATAAGAGAGATATGAGTCCCAACTGTGTCTGACATTAACGACATAATATCGAATTGCCAGGTATCTAAAACTGGCCCTTTATCACATATTAATGTGTTCATAAAGTAAGCAAGAAGTTCTATATGACTTTATTTCAGTTATTAGCTAATTATGTTATTAAAACACCAGAAGTTATATTGTATTTGTTGTGCTGAAACATACATACACATGTACATAAGAGCATTAATTAAGCACAATCTGATAAATACCCCTGAAGATCCGGGATAGAAATGTTTTTCAGCAACCAATGCTTGCCGTAAAACGCATCATGAGCATCGATGCACGCAGTTGGGGTCGATGACATGCATCAACCAAGTCAGCGAGGCTGACCACCCGATCCCGTTAGTCGCCGCTTACGACAAGCATAGTCGCCTTTATGGCAGGCATGGGTTGCTGAAGACCTATTCTACCCCGGATCTTCACGGGTCAGATACCGATTTCAGTCAGTTGTGATGCCTAGATGGACAATAATCGTTTTTCACTGAAAATTGTGACAGTCCGATTCGTTTTGTGAGCTGGGTAGTGATACTTTACAGTGTTGTTGAAGTTAACGCTTTTAGACTTCTCGCCAATCAATCGGTACCGATAGCTGGTGTCAGCTTTATTATTTGTGTGATAGTCGTGCCAAGCGTTCTGTTTGTCAGTTCACAGCCCTTTTGGCGTGTTTCCAATTATCAATCACACCAGCACATAAAGTAGCACATATCCCAAAAAGTGGGTGGTGCTTAATTAATGTTGATGTGTATATAATATGTAATGTGTAGTTCGACAGTGCGACCTACTCAACTCGTTATGGTGTAACTTCCTCGGTACATAATCGAAATGTCAGTAGCAAAATCAAATTGCTGTGTCTGATCATGACAGAGTAGGTAATATTGTCATGGCTTGATACCAGAGTAGCACTGACATAGACAATTATTTAAGTTACTCAATTGTATCATTTGGGTCTTGTGGCGAAAATGTCAACATATGTAGTTTATGTATGGACTGAAACACTATTTAAGTTTTCAAAATATATATACACTATCCTTCCTCAAAATACAATTTGATCACGCCGTGCGACTGCGGTTTGTGATACCAAGCTTAAAACTATAGGTATTACGAAGAATATATATGTCAAGTTAAATTGCAATGTCATATCTCAATAGTAGAGACGTCTTTGCAACCTGGGTTTTCTTCTGGGATCAACATGCAAGTGTCATCCACTTTTAAAAATCAAAAGGGGCAACCTAGCCTAAGATACCTTTAATTAGTCGATACAAAGATATAGAACTTACGTTTTGAAACGCGACATCATATTCGTTGATGGCTGTTTGAATTGTTGCAATATATTTATTCGTTGCAGTAAACCTTTTCTATACCTCGAAAGTACAGAGATTGAAGTATTTGTACTCTTATCGTCATACGTTTCTTATCCATATGCTTCTTAAAAGTAGGACATATAAAATCAACGTCAGAGAATAACCAGTCTCGATTATCCGACGAAACAGATTCAGTTGCTCCGGCCACGCACACAATTTGCATAAAATGTAAGCGTTTGTTCCCATACCAGCACAGTTTATGCACAGATGCGTTGATTTTTCTCACTTTACGCTGGCGTTGTTTACAATCGATTAAAGTGCCTTGTACAATTACAATTAACTTAACGAGACGTTAAACTGACTAGGATATGTGCCACAAAGTATTTAAAGTTCAAAGTGCCCGTGAGCTGAAATTGCGTTGATCTTGGGTAATATCGTTATTAACACTGGAAAATAACTTTCTCGGCCGTCTTTTCTGAAGGAACATAATTCAATTTCCAACAAACTGACTTAATATAAAACAATTTTATTGTCACGTTTTTTGCAAGTGATTTTGTATCAGCTTCGATTGAAATCCGAGGAATATATCAGAAGAGTACAAAATGTTTAGTACAGCAACAAATAACGGCAAAAATTTGAACTCCGCCATTGTAAATTGACAGTTAAATACAGACATGAAAACCCCCCAAATAACTGGAAGTGACTAGTGAGTGAGTGAGTGAGTGAATTGTTAAACGCGCCTTGAACACTATTGCAGTTTTATCACGGCGTATCAGCTAAATGTGGGAGGAGTGAGTGAGTGAGTGAGTGAGTTATAATTTTACATCGCATCGGCAATATTGCAGCCATATCGCGATGAGAACAAATTGATTATAATAAAATTTAATTTAATTTAATGTGGGAGGAAAGCCCGAAGGATACCACAATGGTGAAACTCAAGATCACGAGTATGACACTGACAACCCGAGAAAAATACTCATAGGTCATAGGTGCAATTCTGCCCAGCAAGTCTGCCACGCGTTCCCCCGTATGCATTTCAACATTGGGGGACCCCCAGTGGGAATTATTAGCAAGTTACTATTTTACATTAGCTTATGTACACGTCTATAGACAGTCGTGCGTGAAGAGATGCTATTATGGTAACGGACGTATCTGGTCGTTTTAACTTGATCCTGGTAGACACACGTGTACGCTGTATAACGTCACATGCTGAAGCAGACATCGGTTTCTGACAGTCAATGGCCCTGTTTATTCTCTCATAGCATATACATAATTAATATATATTCAATACCGCAAACGTGATTTGGCACATCATGCACTTATAAAATAAGCTATCAGACTATAGCAAACTGTTAGAAGTTGGTGAGTAAACAAGAAAACGTACAAATTTATCAATAACAACTTCTGGATTATAGCATTTTGCGACGTTTCGTTGTAGATTCTTACACCTTTATCAAGCGGGAGGGAACTTCAAGGTTGATGCAATAACCCAGAAGTTGTACGTTTTCTTATAGACTAACATGCTGTGAGTATAAAAGCACACATTTTATCATGGCTATGCCATTTTCAAAGCCGCTGTCAACGCGTGAAGCTGCACACAAAGATACCACGGTAAACGGAGTTGGATTGGTCTCGGCAGTATACGCCTCTCCAGAACATCTACTATCTGAAGAGCATTTTAGTTCACCCTCATTGGAGATATGTGAGTTTTGTCGTGGCCATGCCTCGACATCAAAATCACCTACAAACACTTGGCACCATTCCACTTCTCCGGCACCAAAGAAATTAAAATCTCCAAGATCAGTGACGAAAGTTATGGTCACTGTATTCTGGGATGCAAAAAGGGGGTGATCCTTGTTGATTACTTAGAAAGTCTAAAGACGGTTTCCGGTGCATACTATGCAGATCTGCTTCATTGCCTTGGAGATTCTATCAAAGAAACGCGTCGAGGAATGTGACTGCTGGAGTTCTACTACTTCATGAGAATGCCTCTTCTCAAACCTCTCGACTCGCAAAGGCTGCTGTGCTATAGTGTAGGTTTCGGTTCGAAGACCTTCCTCACCATCCATACTCGCCAGACCTGGCACCAAGTGTTTCCCCCTGTTTCCTAAACTAAAAGAACAGCTTCGTTGAAAGTGCTATGACAAAAACGATGACTTTTTCTTAAAACTTCCTCCTGAATGGGATTGAAAAGCTCAGCTATCGATAAGAGGCGTATATTGAAAAGCAGGGAGATAATGTTGAAAAATAAAATTGAAAACACTTTCACAATTGTTGGTTATGTTATGCCTGAAAAATGAGACGGTATTTCAGATAGATTTAATAACATGTTTTAGACTCCTTAATTTATTCTCCGCATTTGACATTGGATCTATTTGAATCTACGATGATCAACTTCTGGAAGTAATTAAAAATATTTACGCAATGAATTGATTGGTTCTTCAAATATGAAGGAACGCAAGAGTCAAATGTTTATGTTACTTATCTTTAGTGACATAACATGCAGTTCAGATAAAGAATTCAAACACAATGATACTATAACAGGGATTGGATTAGCACCTTCAAAAACAAGTGAGGTGAGGTGAAATTGGGTTTAACGTCGCGTCCAAGATTATTGCACTTATATAGCGACGTGCATGTACGTGTGTGTGTTTGTGTGGCTGCTTGTACTAGTCCGGACTGATGCCGATTTATAGTGCTAGCCCACTGAGATACCATGCCGCTGTTTAACATGAATACCCCACTCAGACACAGTATACTGACTCCGAGCCGACCAGTCCTTGTTTTAGCACCTTAATGCCGAGCGCCAGACAGGGTAACAACAAGTACCATCTTTTAACGTCTTTTGGTTAGACGCGGCCAAGGATCGAACCCCGGACCTTCCGCTCTCCGGGCTGACGCTCTACCACTAGACCACGGAGGCGGTTCAAAAACAAGTAATTATACTCAACAACAAAAGTTCCCGTGACACCAATATTTTAATGTATTTTTCAAACAAGTAAAGTTTGGTTTTCAATATTGTGGTACATGTATGGAATCAAGTCACAAAAACGCAACTGCAATAGAAAAGCATGCATTCCATGCAAAAGTTGACTTTTATGCAAGCCCCATGCATTTCACTACTCAAGAATGGGTATAAAAACATGTGCGTTAACGGGATTCCACATGCATTGTTCAGCATCGTGCTGACAACAACCAATCAGAAAAGCTACAAAATTACGCAATTATTCAACATTACGAAATGCCACGCCTGTCCGAAAATGAACGTCTGTGAACCATTGGTATGCTTGAAGCAGGTTCGAGTCATCGTGATGTTGCAAGACAATTTAACGTCCACAGAAACACCATTTGGTGTTTATGGCAACGTTGGCAAAAGGCGAATGCAGTCAGAGACCATCCTCGGATAATAATCGACAAGACAACTGGATTCGAACAACACACCTACGAAATCGATTCCAGCCAGCAACAGTGACTGCAAGAAGCATCCCTGGCCTTCGACGAATATCTTCACAAACCGTACGTCACCGCCTCAGATGTGCAGGGATTGTCACCAGAAGATCCGCCAAGACGTCCCATTTTGACAGGAAACCACCATCAAGCACGTGGTGCAGACAGCGCCTACGCTGGATAGCCATGCAGTGGGGACAAATTCTATTCACTGTCGAGTCTCGTTTTCACCTCAGCCACAGCCATGGACGGATTCGAGTGTACCGACGTCAAGGTGAACGTTACGTCAATCATTGTCTCATGGAAGAAGATCGGTTCGGGGACGGCAGCGTTATGGTACAGGGTTGGATTACAGCAAGACAGAGGACCCGTTTCATAATGGTGGAGGGAAATCTCAATGGACAGCGCTAACGCGACGAGATCATCGGCCCTGTTGTTCTACCGTTTTTGCGTCGTCATAGCCCAGGCATTTCCTTTCAACATGACAACGCCCGTCCGACTTGTTCAGGATTCTCTTCAACAAAACAACGTGAATGTCATCCCCTGGCCGGCTCACTCCCCTGATCTCTCACCAATCGAGCACATGTTGGATGTAATGGATCGGCGCCTTCGACGTCAAAAACGTGTTCCACAGACACTCCAGGAACTTGAAACATGCTCCAGCAGATATGGACAGATATCCCACAGGACTTTGTGCGTGGCCTGGTCCATTCCATGAGACGAAGATGTGTTGCCTGACATTTGACATTTTGGCATGTTCATGTTTTTTTTGTATTAAATCACGCATTTTCTGAAGTCAGTATGGCAAATTAAACCATTTGAACACTTACAGGAGTCTTTTATCTGTTGCAAACCGAAATTGTTCAGATTTGGTAAAAAACATAACTTTGCATTGAATCTTATTCAATGTCACAGGAACGTTTGTTGTTCAATATATATAAGTTACTGTAAATACGCGTCAATGCCCTGAACTTTCTTAAGTTGATAAATATGCTTGTCGAATTGTTAATAAATATTTGCTGAAGCGTACCCGTTTTATATGTACGAAACAAATCATGTCATAGGGATGAGTGGTCGCAATGATTAGTATTTAGTTCTCAGCAAACGTAATGTATCCCGATCCAAGTGTTGTTTTAACATGGTTCGTACTGTCTCTCGACGTTCGCAAAGTCGGACAGATACAAAGGTCGTGACTGAAAACAAAGTGGGGCTGTTCTGATGAAAACCATGGAACGTCAATGCCTTTAATTATAAAAAGACAAGTCATGGCACGGTCTGCAAATTGTTATTAATTGAATAAAAGCGACAAAAAAACATTAGAAATAATACCAGGGTGTTTTTTACCCTTTGTGTAACACATCTAACGATTGTCGACCTCAGGAAATAAAAAGCTACACAGAAAAGGTCTAGATGGACAAACGGTCATTTTGATGACATTATGTTTAAACGTTTAAACGTATTGAATAATGTGTAGGCCAAGTGGCATGTGCATATCGATTTAATATCTTCATTTTGGGGGAGAGGTTAGTATTAAGAATAGACATTTCCTTTCAGACGAACCCCTGGTCAGCTTAATCGCCAGACCAATACCGTCAACAGAAGCAGATATCATTTACAAGCCATGCAGCAGTTTCAGTGACCTCGTTGATCTTTGCTGATATTAGGACACGTTAAAGGTGAAAGAGCAGATATCCATTTTGGTTTTGGATATATAATGTTGTATTTTGTAGATTTGAAGACACGGATATTATATTTGAGTATCACCTCCACAAAGTAAATCATACATTACAGTAAAGTACGGTTATAACGAACTCAAAGGGACTACTAATTTTAATTCGTTATAACCGTAGTTCGTTATAAGCATATATACAGCATAACTACAGCAAATAGTCGGGACCAAAAAAGTAAGTTCGTTATATCCGTCAGTTCGTTATAAGCGTGTTCGTTATAACCGTAGTTTACTGTAATACATTACATTAATTGAGCCATTCCACACGGAATTATGAGAAATTATTAGTCAGTCAAACATACGCGTAGGATGCATATACATACGTAAAACATTAATTGTACATCCTACAACGCTTAATTTTGCTGATGGGCGCGCTCTTGAACTCAACGTCACTGGGTGCAGGTATTACACGCACAGCGAGAACCATTATTCGAACTGCAATAACTCGATATATTGTCCACGTGGTGTCAGCACCAAGGTCTAGCATCTAGCCACTCTGAACACCTGGTATCATCACAATTTGATAGTTGTTCATGAACACATGCTCCTGATGTAAAATCGTACAATCGACTCTGCTGTTAGTAGAGATTTCTTATGAATATGGAAAGGGGTTTGACGCTTTTATACCACCAAAAATAGTTATTATTTAATACCTGCATCGCATTCCTCCCAAATTGCGGGCGGTCGGGTAGCCTAGTGGTTAAAGCGTTCGCTCGTCACGTCGAAGACCCGGGTTCGATTCCCGACATGGGTACAATGTGTGAAGCCCATTTCTGGTGTCCCCCGCCGTGATATTGCTTGAATATTGTAAAACCATACTCACTCACTCCCAAATTGAGCATAGCATGGTATAACATAATATTGAAATACACAATGGTTGTAACCCAACTTGTCCACTCATTCCATGCAGGTCACCAATCTCTCGCTGACAAAGTACGACTGTGATTAAAGTTCTATGATATTTTACCCTTTCTAAAAGAAAAAGGACTGCACAAAGAACTTGAAATCCGAGCGTGCACCTTTAAAAAGCTGACGCATTGGTCCATCGGTATTTTGTTAAGGTGTATCAAGTATGATTAACGTTACGGTAGCAAATGGTTCGTCCTCGGAATCCAGTACGTACAATAAGGGAAAACAGTTATGTCTGATGCACAATTAAGTTGCACAGTGCGAGTATTCTTAAACGACGGATAACACCACATCACGATACATCGTCCATTTGCGCCTACGCAGAACGGACAATGACACCCCGGCTATTCACGCAACAGTCAAGGTCGTTCAAGTGGAACCAAACTGTCCCTCCCTTTATGGGCTTTGGATCAGGAATCAACATTGAAGGCTTGGCTATTTTTCCGTTCAGGGACAGACATTTAGTGTTTTAGGGCGGAGGTCCCCAATAATGCTTGAAAAGTATATGTATACTTCGAATTGTTGTGGAGAAAGTAATTGTCTTCGTTTTACTTGGTATGTCATTCAGATGACTTTTGTGAGAACCCACTTTGAAATATTGTACAGTTAATTTTATTTTGTAGATCTGTGTTACAATCAGTAATACTGGTTATTAAGAATAATATAGGTTTCACCAAAATGCCTAAGGACTCCGAGCATCATATGCATCAAGGCGACTTAATGAATCGTGTGCATTCAACAGCTATTACATGTACGTGTTGTGCACAGTTTGGCCTTAGAGCAGCAATAAAAATAAAAAATGACTATCTTAGCCAACTTCTTTTCCGAGTACCGGAAGCTAAACACACCACCCCCAGTTTCGCACCAAATGTCACCTACTTGAAAATAGCTGTGGTCACATTCAGCATAAGTCATCATGTTGAAAAAGACAGTACTAAATATAGAAAAACATGGTCAGTTTTAATGACTGGATGGATGTACATTTGAAAGGCATAAAAATCTTAAAGGAATATCCTCCAATCATAGCCTGCAGATATCTCTCGATCTGCACTGATTTGGTGTAGTACAACCTCAAGCGCAGTGATCATTATATCTGGACGGCGTGCACGAATACCAGTCTCGGGCTTCCCTGGTCCTGACTTGATTATTACAGGTCATCACAATCCTGACATTCCTGAGTATAGCATTAAACAAAGACAAAAAATACATGCATATGTATATGAGTCCAGAAATGTCAGTAAACACCTGTCAGTGCAGCATGTAAACAAGTACATGTACAGTTGATATTTCTGTCTACAGAAGTGTTTGTTTGTTGTTTAACGCCGCACTCAGCAATATCCCAGCTATGTGACGGTGGTCTCTAAATAATAGAGTCAAGTCAGCGAGCCTGACCACCCGATCCCGTTAGTCGCCTCTTACGATAGCTTACTCGCCTTTTACGGCAATCATGGCTTACTGAAGATCTATTCTACCCCGGATCTTCACGGGCCAGATCAACGGTGCTTTGTGGGTTTTATGACATAATTACGATAGAGTCGTATTGCAAACTTGATTCAATACAAACACTGAAGATGATCTTGTCAACCTTTCGGTACAATAAAATGATACTGATTATAAACCTGTTTACAAAAGCCTAATATCCAGTCAATCCTTCATCGTGAGTAAAAAATAATCATATACAGGGCATATAACAGCACAATATACGAATATATGAACATTTGTCAGCCAGAATACCCAAAATTTTTACACTATTGGTGATTGACATTATCGGAAAACTTCTCACGTGGGATTGAATGAACAATGGCCGATATTAGGGAAGCGAGGGACTATGCAGATATTGTTTTGCCTCAACCAACAGCAGTGTAAGCCGCACAAACGGAATGCAAAATGGACCTGTGTACCCCATCATCAGCGGAAAAACAGAAAGTAAGTGAAACATGTGCAAAAGTGATTGATTCCACTGTTTACAGTGACACTGCCTCGATTCAAGATGTGCTCAATGTTAACAATACAATTCTGAAGGCTATCAACGGTATAAATCAGAGGTTCGAAGACTTAGAAACCAGACTTCTTGTACAATTGAGTGAAATAGTCCGCAAAGAAACTGAATCAATTAAACAAGACTTTGATAACCAAATCAAAACAATTAGAAGCCAAATTGTAGAATTAGAAAAACAACAGAGAGAGGAACAGACTAAAAACACTAAGGTTAATGATGGTATGACTGAGAAAGTTTCTACCCTTGAATTAAAGTTCTCCGATGTTGTCAAGTCCCAGGATGGAAGTTCCAACAACCTTGAACTCGTCATGATGAACCTTCCTGTTTGTAAACAAGAAAACGATGACGCCACCCGCCAAGCTGTCAATCAGGTGTTCAAGGACGGGTTAAAATTGACAGATGTGCATGCCACACGGAAAAAACGGAACGACAACAAACCAGGTCTCATCGTTTTTCAAGTGGAAACTAAAGAACAGAAGACAAAGTTACTTCAGTGCAAGGAGAATCTGAAAAGCAGCAAGAAATTTTCGGATGTGTACATTGCGAATGCGCTCTCTCAATCAGAACTTATCCAACGATCAAATATCAGCAAGCTGATTAAAGAATGTGGAAAACAAGGTGCCTTACGATTCCAAGGAAAACGTTTGGTTTCAGTCGATTAGGACGTATTACGGCTGGGATTTTGGAATGTCGGTGGGTGGTCGAACGTGAATAATCCTAATAGTGACTTTAGAAAAGCTCTGATTACATCATTAAACTATGACGTTTTTGGCGTCTGTGAGACTTTTCTCCGTGATCAGCGTGATTTATCTGTGAATGGGTATACGTGGACTGGTACCAATAGAACGAAGATCAACAAACGAGCGAAGCGGGGGTCAGGGGGTGTTGGAGCTTTTTTCAAAAACTCTCTTCTCGAAATGTTTGATGTTGACATTTTAGATAAAAGTGTTGACGATATTATTTGGTTTAGGCTTAAGTCAAAACTTGTAATTGATTTTAATATTGTTTTATGTGTAGCATATTTGCCGCCGCAATCATCAAGTCGTCAAAATGACGGTGAAAGATTTTATGAGAACCTGTTGGAAAAACTATATTTGTATCACAATGAAGGTTTAGTTTGTGTATGTGGTGATTTTAATTCCCGCATGGGAAATGAACAGGATTTTATTGAAGGAGTCGATGATGTACCTGAAAGAGATATAATTGACTATACCATTAATACATATGGCAATTTGTTTTTAGACTTTTTAACTGAATGTAATGTTTGTGTATCGAATGGTCGTGTCGGTCAGAATGATTTTACGTATGTTAAAAATGGGTCATCTGTTGTGGATTATGTCGTTGTTGCGCACGAACACCTGCAGTATTTTAAAAATTTTAATGTATTAAAAATGTCATCGTTAGTTAATGCTAATAATATGCCTGATAGCATACCGGATGATTCTGTGTTATCGTGGGAAATTCAACTACCTTCTGTTATCCATGATCCGAAATGTCCTGAGGATAAGGATGATATAGTGTTTCAATAAGGAAATTTCGACAAGATAAGATAACAGAACAATTTCTTCAAGATATAGACTCGCAAAGTTTATTAATCGACACTATATCGAAGATAGAATTACAGTTAACTAATGAAAGTAACATGAACGCCGCCTTTGACGAGTTCGTTACATTCATGCACCAACAACTTGATCGGACCGTTGGACGCGTCGGGTGTCAGGAGTCGCGGAGGTCTCGCATTTAATCCGTGTACAAACCCTATTGGTGTGAGGAACTGCAAACACTCTGGGATACTACGTGTCGCGCGGAGCATGAGTGGCTCAAGTGTCGGGGATCTCATAAACGGAATCAGTTCAAATCAGTTTTTATAAGCAAAAGGAGACAGTTCGATAAAACCTTACGTAAACATAAACGATCTTATCAACAATCTTCACAGCAGAGACCGTTAGACGAATGTAACTCCAATAACTCCCGTGACTTTTGGAAAAGCATTGGTAGGATAGGTGTTGCAAATGATAGATCACATAGCATTCCGTGGGAAGTATATAAAGTGGACCGTATATCTACTAATAACAAACAGTTTTGAACACGTGGAAAGAATCATTCAGTTCCCTGCTCGCTGACGATAACGATAACTCATACGATGACGATTATTTTAGGCATATATCGGACGAATTGCTTAAACAAATAGCTGAACCTTTTCCATCTGCGATAAACTGCGATGTTTTAAACAGCCCTATAACTTTGAGTGAGGTACAGAGCGCCGTTATAAGATCTAAACGAGGGAAGTCACCGGGACAAGATTCGATACCCGCTGAAGCTTTGAAAAACGCCAAATGTATAGAAATTTTACATAAACTTTTCAACTTCTGCTTCGAAAACCAAACATATCCTGAACTTTGGAAACTTAGCATTATTCATCCTATTAAGAAAACTGACACAGACCCGAGGGACCCGTTAGGATACCGAGGAATATCGTTGCTGTCGGTCCCGGGTAAAATATAGTCCGATGTACTAAACTGTAGACTTTCAACTTGGCTAGAAGATAATGAAATACTTGTTGATGAACAAAATGGTTTTAGAAGAAAACGGGGAACGCTTGAACATTTGTATTCTCTTTATTCTATTTTAGAAACTCGTAAGCTTAATAAACAATCAACGTTCGTGTGCTACATCGATATAAAGAAAGCCTTCGATAAAGTCAACCGTAAATGTTTATGGTATAAGCTACAACAAGTTGGTGTCACAGCAAAATTCTATGAAGCAGTGAGGTCCATGTACGAAAACACATCTAGTCGGGTTCGAATAAATGGTCAATTAACAGATATGTTTCCGGTATCTGTCGGGGTTAGACAGGGATGCGTACTCTCGCCAACACTATTTTCAATATTCATCAACGATTTAGCTAATGATATTAATTCTTTAAAATGTGGTATTAACGTAGATGGATCAATCTTGAGCATGTTACTATATGCCGACGATATTGCACTTATAGCGCCCAATGAATCATGCCTTCAATCGATGCTGGACGTTTGAGAAGAATGGTGTAAGAAATGGCGGTTATCGGTAAACGGAGATAAAACTAAAGTCGTTCATTACAGATCAACAACCTGTTTAAAATCTAATGTGTTGTTCAATATCGGAGAAAAAGTGATCGATTATTCCTAAGCCTTGGATTGTGGCTACATGAGAATCTTGACCTTAACTTTGCTGCCAAGGAGTTAGCTAAGTCGGCTAACAGAGCTCTTGGTGTTATTATCAGTAAATTTAAAACTACGGGCGGAATGGCATTTGAGTGAGTGAGTGAGTGAGTATGGTTTTACGCCGCTTTTAGCAATATTCCAGCAATATCACGGCGGGGGGACACCAGAAATGGGCTTCACACATTGTACCCATGTCGGGAATCGAACCCGGGTCTTCAGCGTGACGAGCGAACGCTTTAACCACTAGGCTACCCGACCGCCCCCTAATGGCATTTGAAGTTTATAATACTTTATATAGTAATTTAGTACAACCAATTTTGTCTTACGGGTCCGGAATTTGGGGACTAAGAGAGTTTAGATGTTTAAATAACGTCCAGCATCGTGCATGCCGTTTTGTCTTGGGCGTCAATTGTAAAACCCCTAACTTGGCTGTGAGGGGAGAGATGGGTTGGCTGTCTTCGCTTACCCTGCAGAGAATTGAAGTCATTAGGTTATGTAAGAAGTTGTCGATCGTTGAACAAGACAGAATAGTTCATAAAATCGCTATGTGGTCCAAAAGAAGATGTAAATCCTGGATAAATAACGTTCAATCAGTCTTTGCTAAGTTAGGAATCGATATCCCAAATATACTGCAGATGTCAAATCAAGATTTTAAGACCATTAAAGAACATTTAATCCATATGGACTCTGTTACGTGGTTTAACGACCTGTGGAATGACAGGGGACTAGCCAACGGTAATAAGCTTCGTACCTATAGGAAATTTAAAGTTAATCCCTGCACAGAACCACACGTTAAATTAATCAGAAGCAGACAACATAGAAGTAATCTCGCTAAATTGAGATGTGGCACTCTACCTCTTCAAATTGAATTAGGAAGATTTAGTCGACAACCAGTTCCTCTAGAGGAAAGAACATGTAACTATTGTAATCCAAATATCGTAGAAGACGAATTTCATTTCCTAATGAACTGCAGACTGTACTCAGATATCCGTTGTAACTTACTGATGGATGCTCACACCACCGACAATAATTTTCTCAGTTTAGCCAAAAATAATCAGTTTGTTTACCTTATGCAAAACGAGGGGATACAACATTGCCTAGCTGCAACAGTGTCCCTGATGTTTCGACGACGTATGGATGTAAATATATCATAATAATCTAATATTAATTTATTACTTGTACACAGCACTGTTTCCAGCGGTCTGTGTCTGAATATTACACTGCGGGTCGTCTTTAAGCATTGTATTGCAGGCTATATTTAGATATTATATCGTGGGTAATATTTGATATTGTAAGTGAAGGTTGCTCGTGTGACCCAATACTTATATGTTTTTAAATATGTGATTTAATTTATAATTTGTTTATATGTTAAATGTCTCTCATAACCCTGAATGGGTGGCCATGTTTTAATTTATCTTGTGGTGTAATGTATTTTGTGACCATGGGTGAGACAAAAATAAACAATTTTTCTTCTCTTCTTCTTTCTGTGACGGTGGTCTCTAAATAATAGAGTCAAGTCAGCGAGCCTGACCACCCGATCCCGTTAGTCGCCTCTTACGATTAGCATACTCGCCTTTTACGGTAATCATGGCTTGCTGAAGATCTTGATCTAGCGAACAAGCGAATGTAATATAATAACCACTTACACTGAACGTATTCTATAACTGTTTAATTTATCCTATTGTTCCAACAGGGAACTCACCAATATACTCGTTACAACACGAAACTTCTTTGGGGACAGAGTAATAGACAAGACCTTGAACTGTTTATGCGGTTTAAGAAACCCCGATATAGAAATCTAATTTGGACATAAACCTATTGTGTTCTCAATTTAGAGGTTTACAGTAGGTTTATCTCAATTGAACCATGATAGCGAGGAAATAAACGCGTAACCTTTGGTATTAGCTATAGTGATGAGTTAATTAACACTGGCTGCGTCTAAAATTATCATTGGTTTAATGGTCGTATTAAAAGATTAATCGGTTTTATTCAGAGTATGTTTGCTTTCATATACATGTATGGTAAAATCACAAAATACCCCATAATGAATAACTCTCTCCGAAATGAGTTAATACAAAAATACTCTGCCACACATACAATAATTTAATGGTATTATTCAAATGGTCCCCCATGAAGAAAATGAAGAATCCAATGCAACATTTAGTCCTTAGGCACACCACCATTGTGACGTTATAATGCTATGCACACACGGTTGGCGAGCGATGTAGACATCGCGTTGCAGTCAATCTGTTTTGATGTTCCTGAACGTCGCATTACAATCAGCAGCTGTTCTTAGGTTTTTCTTTGAAATGTTTTGCCTAAGGGCCCACCCAGTATTTTGCAACACTTGTTAGCCCCCGCTGAGTTGCACAGCGAACATATGTAATAAACGTTTCTATAAAACGCCAGAATTTCTGCACTTGGTAGCACTTGTAAACATCAGATGTAATGACGTTATACATTAATTTGCTTTTATGTCTAGTGTCTCGTAGGCCATACCTGGTTGGATGTTATATTTTATTGTGTTTTTTTTTCTCTCTCTCTCTCTCTCTCTCTCTCTCTCTCTCTCTCTCTCTCTCTCTCTCTCTCTCTCTCTCTGAGTAATAAGAAGATAAACATACTGTGGTTTCAGTGTGTTAACCGCGATAAATTGAATTTGGAACCGAACGCTCACTGGTTGCGTTAAGGCTCGTGTTTTTGCTGACGTTTTCCATTACCTATAATCTTGCACTTTTCGTTGAATGTAGTTATCGTTGCCTATTTTACCAGTGACATAAATGCATTCAGTCAGCGTTACATAGGCATAAGCAACATGTACGTCCACTTTTAATCACACTGTCAACATACTCAGACCTATTGGCGTTTGTTGGCATATGTTCATGTTTGACACCCTTCTTTCCGAGGCTTACGTGTACAATGCAAAAAGAAAACAGCGTTGTCACTGCCCCGCCATGGGGGACATTAGACTTTTGTTTGTTCATACAGTGGTAAATATAAACTATAAAACAATGAGTCCTATAAAGTCTTAAAAAGACATAGGCACTTGGGCCGCTTTCAGTCATCAGATACAAATGATTAAATGAACTTAAAACACACAAAAGGCCACTTCTCTAGCAAAACCCCGTATCGATAAGTATCTCTCAGATTAGCTAACTTCTGTAGTTTCTGAGAAAACTTGTCCCCACTGAAGACACAATGCACAAAGTAAAATAACATGGATACAGGTCCGTAACTCAATTTAACATAACTTAAGGGACGAATTTTCGAACTCAATCTTGACAAGTATCTCTTAGACAAGCATGCAAACTTTCACTCATGCAATTTTAGAAGTTTCTCAGAAACTTTGTCGCCATTGCACACACTATACTCTAAGTAAAATGACGTGGATCAAGGGCCGTAACCCTGTACACAAATAATTTACTGGACCAATTTCGAAATCACTTTTGACACATAACTCTCAGGTAAGCATGCACACTTTCTTTCAAGTAACTTCAGGAGTTTCTGAGAAATTTGTCCCCATTTCCTGCAGTATGCACTAAATTGGTAAGCAGGGAGCAGAGGCCCTATCTCTCTAAAAAAAAGATGGGACAAATTTTTGAACACAGGCTTGACAAGTGTCTCTTCTTTCTTTCACGTAACGTCAGCAGTTTCCGGGAAAACGTGTCCCCAGTAAACGAACAACGTTGAAAAGTACGGGGCAAGGGCCATAACATAACATAGCAAGGGTCGGATCATGAGATCATGACCAGTAACACTAGGGTGTAAAATTTCATTTCTCTGACTTAAATACTTTAAAAAAATAATTGAGGAAATTTGACGGACGGATGAACTCCGTTCCAATATCCCCCACTTCACTTCGTGGCGGGGGATATTAATGACGCTGGGTATATAAAGAGGGTACAGTAGAGATTGTGAGAGATCGTGGCATTTATGTATCTTAAGGTCAGATCATATACAAGGATGTATGTATATGAATGGAGCTCAAAACAAAGTATACAATCAGACATGGAAATCAAATGTCGCCTTTTTGCAAATGCGGGAATCCGAATGTTTTAAGTGAGCAGCTACCGCGAAGATCGGTATGACATTTCGATGTTGTGATCTAAAAAACCTGCTTTAGTGATAAGGAGATTGGCTACTGATGGTCGCACACATAACTCCCTGGAAATTGACAATGATATCTTATATACGCCAAGAACTCCCGCAATCTACGAACGTCTACATTTATGTTGTTGTGCCTGCATACTTTTTGGTAGCATAAGCCCTTGCAAATGAGCAGACATTAAGCCAGGTACCGTTCCGTGCTCGATGCTCGATGTATGTTTTATGCATTCAGCGACGAAAATCCTCCAAATTCTTCAGCACAAGTTGTTCATCCATTTCATCCAAATACCCACCAGTTTCGATACTCGATAATGAGACGTCTATGCCCCCTTCCCGGTTCTCAGGGCAAAATTCAGCCCTATATATGCACTTAAAATACCGAGATAAAATACCAGGAATGTCCTTTTCCCAAAGATTACGTTCTTGACCAAACTAGCTCGAGGATGCCATTGTCTCGAATTTTATTACCCTTAGATGTTCCTGTAAAATTTGGTGCTCATTTCCACAAGAACATCATCAGGTATATACTCATAGCTTTGCGTGACCTGTAGAGGGAACATATTGTTGACCTACATGAATAATTCCTCATGAAATAATAAATAATTTCCCCTAATCTTTTCACTCATTTTTCACAAGTGCTGACTTTGTCCACATCATTACTATTGCTAAAAGCGACGCAAGACCATACCCTCCCACTCAATGACGGCGAATTTTGATCCCCACACTACATGCACTTTGAAATGAAAACACTGTTAACAAATATGCATGTACGGAACGATCTATGCTTTCACGAACAAATTTGCCATGGACAGATTAGCATAACCTGACTTGTATACGCTAAGCTTATCATATTGTTACATGTTACATTAAATAAACATGTACACATTAAGAGTGCATTTCTTTTTTTCAATATCCCATGAGGACTTTGACTCAAGAAGTTCGTATGTGGGCGTAGCCTTTTTTTCGATATGCCGAGTTGTGACCACAAACATCCTTACCATGTCAAATTAAATCAGCGAAAAAAGAAAAGTACATTTAATGAATATCTGCTACAATGAAGTTGTTTAAGAATCACTTCGATGGATGAACATTTGCTTGTCTTTTCTACTTCAATCATGGAATGTCCTTACTGGGATGGCATGAAGTCAATTCCACTACTTGGTTGCAAGGATCATCATACTTCTACCAACCTCTTGGTCATGATCACAGGTGACTTCGGTATTGTTGACAATAACAACCGTTGTCAGTTACTGCAATATGGACACGTCGTGACATTGCTGGAATATTGCTCAACGCGGCGTAAAACCATAGTCACCCGCTATGGACCAAACTATTTTGAGCTGAGACCCGTTCCACCAAACGTGGAAGCGTTACGCCCGTCAACGCCAATGTTGAAGTATGGGAGTTACGATCACCTTAGCGATACGGTAGCTTTATGGAACGGCTCTCAGCCTCCTACCATGCGGGATCACAACATCATAAACTAATTATGTATGCGTTTGGATTGTAACCGATGATGTTACAATGGCCTGTAAAGCGTAAAATTCAATTCGATTGTAACGGTATCTCCTAGCAGACAGTGTTTGATCTCACCCATACGATATATCCTATACAATAAGAGCGGCATATTCGGGCCTTTTTATGATCACCAGAAATCTTTGTACGATATTGACTACATCATGAGCACGTCTATAAGGCATGTGTTAAAGTCAGTTCTGGGCGCCAAACAAGAGAGTATGATCATACCTAAAGCCAAAGCTTCTTATCAAAGACGCACTAACGTAAAGGTGCATTTATGCTTAACGCAATTGTGCAAAATCCAATGACATAACGAAACCCTACAGGTCTTCATTTCACTTTGTGCTGCTTTGTAAACCAACATCAAAAGCTTAAAATAAACGGCGAAAAGAGACCTCTCTCAGCTCTCAAACGAAATTGAAATCTATTATTTAAACTATTGTCAGAAAATCCGCTTGTAAAGAAGTTAGCATCAAAGAGCGTATCTTGAGCAGCAAATTGTTCAGAAATGGGAATGGTCTTGAAAATACAACATTGTGTACAGGATTTGTATTTTTGTAGAAATATGAATAAAACGTCACTATATCAAACGATCCAACTCATGATAGAGATCTTCTGTTTAGGATGTACACATGAAAACGACTATCCAGGGTGTAGATAAGTTTGAGCATGTTACTTTCAAGCCCCAAAGCAACAAATGTAACACCACGTCGCCTACACACGTAATATATTATTTATAGCCAGAACAAACGGTTATGTTCGATTACCTGCACACATGCATCAGCATTTATACAATGAGGTCGAAAAGCGGGTTAACAAAAACATCTAAATCAGAGGTTGACATTGATCCCACCAGTGTATTTTCGCTCTCGGCACTACATAGTTTGTGTTTCCCTTTGGGGCAATGAGTTTCACATAAAAGCCTTTCGAACAAGTGTGTCTCCTGTTATATTCTCAGTGAGTGGTCATGTGTCACACTTTGATTCCTTTACTGCTTCAGGAAAGTGGCCTTTATTGCATCCCTCACAAACCAAGGACACAAATCCATTAGAGAAAGTTTGGACATCTAATAATGTTTCCCGTGAAATCTTATCTTTCCTTAGCACGGACACATCAATATCAGTGCCCGCTTATTATTCCCTGAATAGACCTTAGGAACAGGAACATCAATGTGAAACATGTATTTAAAGCCAATGCATGTATTATCGAAGTTGTAAACCGTGTGCAAGCGCATATGAATTCTTGTAACATGTAAGACAATTTGAATTTGACTATTTAATTGTCAATACAAAATAATTTGAAACGTCAGTAGCTAGAAATGAATGACGTATGTAATTCATAGCCTCCCTAATGTTTATGCTGTTTTGCAAATGAAATGTTGTATAAGTTGTTATAACTGGTTCCTTGTAATATCTATTTTCTGTGTGTGTGTCACTGTCTGTAACTACGCTGATCATCATTTCCCCGATAGTTTTTGCTCATTCTTTCAGCAATTTGTTTTACTGTTCTAGACTTGTGTATTTACAGATTGACGAGATATACTCGTAGCTTGAATGTTGCTGGTTGCGTTGAACTACATACTCACTTTACTGAATAAAATGTGTTTTTACCAAACCGACTCCTCGTTGTTCAATCTGAAACATCGGCTATCTTTAGGAAGAATGCATTTAATATATGATGAAGCTTCAAACTATGTAGCCACCGTGCTCGATCGAGACACATTAAGCACATAAACGCTACTTTTATTGAACTGTATCACGTTTAATCACCATGCAAACGAGAAATAGTATTTTATTGAGTCAATAGTAGAAACTATATGTCAAAGCTCCAGACACATGAACTGCCAATGGTGTACTGCTTTTCAGGCTGTGACGCCACGTTATACTCATATTGAATATATCAATATCATTGCCAAATCAGTCTTCATATGTCATAGTTTTCATAACGGGGTCTGGTTGACAGTACGCAATGCCTAATACACTGTGTAATATATGTACACATTGTGAAATTTAGTATTTAACTAGATGTTCATACTCTCTTGACTTCATTTTCAATGTTGAGACATGAATCATTCACACATGATGGGTAGTGTATGAATCACGTTCCTTGCTGAATACAAGCACTATACATTCAGTGAAACGGTAATCCGAGTCTTCTCCTTAAACAACACGCCGAATTGAACAGAAAAGTTACATCACGGCATGTCAGATTGATGTAGACGTTTACCGCTTTGCTGAAAACCGCGAGCATGGGTATGTGATGGCAAACCTAAAAACCTAGACAGCGCGAATATGGGATTCGAACTCTCGATCATGATTTTTTTTGCCACACTGAAGGGACGCTTTCTGCGTTGCAGACTACGGCGCCTTTGGCGACTGAACAAACATTGCTCACTTTCATTTATGAGGAATCATTTAAAGGCTGACGATATGAAGTACCAGTTGCATTTTGTGGACGCCAGTAGTAGTCAGGATCTCACAAAGAGAGTTATGACTTCTGAGTAGTCAGTCAGCACAGATGGGAATAGCATCTGACGTATAATATCAACTCATATATCTGAGAACGACTTGACCCACATGTGTGGCAAAAGGGCACGTGATATGGCGAAGGGTTCCTTGGCCTTGTTGAAATGACCTCAATACGACCAGGAGGACATGTACAATGATTGCACTGAAAATTGTAATCACGGGTATGGAAAAGTGCATATGACGTATATGATCCTTGTTAATTGACACGACAGTATTATCAGTAATTACATCATAGTCCCAATGACACACACATCATGCTTTACATTTTAGTTTCAATGAAAACTTTGGACGTATAAGGTTTAATTCATAACATTGCGCTGCTCATGAGTGTGAGGTTCACTCAAATACATGGTATTATTTACACGAGTCTCAGTCCACACACGCTTCAATTCAATGCCTTTAATAAAAGATATTCATTAAAGTAAATGTTGATTTCATGCTCGTCCTTTCACATCAAAGTTGTGTGCGTTCTCTTCGAAGTACAGTGTTTTTGCAAATTGGATGTCAACATAACTATAAAGATCTAAGACATGCCAAAAGTAAAATTGAATCTAAATAAGACCATTAACAGCTTTCAAACAGGATTATAACAAAGAAGACGAAAACCGTAATTACTCTCATTTGTTCCCCTTGAGTTAGGATATGCGTCCAAATGAACGTTACTCAGGAAATCAAAATGGAAATGCATGAAATGGAATCTGTCTTTTTGGAGAACTTTAAATTGCTGACGCTGCACATCGTGCAAAGAGCGTCAGCACTAAATTGATTTAATCCACTGATGGGTCTGCCTGGTTTGTGGTCAAAAGCTTTCGCTCAGAGTTCTGCATGATAAGTTTGCTTTTGGAACATAGTTAAAAACTACATAAAGATATTGACACTAAAGCTTAACTTTACTTGTCTTCATAGACATTCACTCAGTGTCGTTATCAACAAGGTCTCAAAAGCTGTGTTGTTTGCGATTCACCAAACACCGACTATGAAAGGCAATGCATCCATTCATATAACTTTCGTCCCTCTTTTGCCTTTTACATCCAATGAAATATGTTTCGTCGGATCATCGAGACTGGATATTCTCTAGCGTTGACGTTTTCGTAACAAATTGAACGAGAAGCACCAGATCGCCACCCATATGCAATGCTCGATGTAGTACTATTGGTGATCACATCGCCAGTAACACTGAACACAGCAATCCCCCTGCAGACGAGTACCAGATCCGTTTGATGAGCTGACTGAGAGACCTAGTAAAGACGGACATCATGCCAGTACAGCAGATATACCTTACGTTTGTCGTGTAGTAGTAGAAGTAGGAGCAGCAGTAGTAGTAGAAATTTGAAAAATATAATGTATTGAAATACAAGTAATTGAACTTGATTCTTTTCTGAGATTGCATTTATGTTGAGAATCCACATGGTATTAATTCCACTTCCACATCTCAAATACCTTCTGTGACTATAATGAGTGGGTGAGTTAATATTTAACGTCAAATCGGCAATACTTCAGCCATATCGTGATAGTGACTATAAAGACATTCACGCACCGAAAGGTCACAGGAATGACGAATGTCTGAATGCCCTTGTCCTACGAATTACTACTTTCCTTTGTCCAAAAGAAGGCTGTAAAGAAAAGCACACATATCTTTACGTTTACTTTGGTGTCTCGTTAGAAAATCCAGGCTTACATTAAGTGTGTGCCCATAATATCTGTTACGACTGTTATTAGGAGGAACCACAGTCATAAATGGAGCTTGGAAATACATTTTGTTCATATTTTATACCCGACACAAAATGTGTCCTCTGATACGAAATAATTGTGAGTTAATGGGAGCCATTGTTTTCTATAAATAATGTGCTGATATTGAGGTAATACCAACTTATAATTTACAATTAGAATTTAAATTTACTTTTTCATTTCTAACTTTCTAGATTTTTTACAAATACATAGATCTTGAGATCTTGAGATCCTGATGTCGAAATATGCAATTAATTCAAGGCCAAGTGGCTTCAGCAATACATCCATTATTTATGATCTGTTTGTTTGCTAGTTGTTTAACGCCGCACTCAGCAATAATACAGTTATATGGCGGCGGTCTGCAAATAATCGAGTATTGGACAGACAATCCAGTGATTGACATCATGAGCATCAGTCCACGTAATTGGGATCGATGACATGCATCAACCAAGTCAGCGAGCCTGACCCCCCGATCCCGTTAGTCGCCTTTTACGGAAAGCATTGGTTGCTGATTACCTATTCTACCCCGGATCTTCACGGGTCCCATTGTTTATGAAAGACTGCAACATGCCTGTACTGTGCGTTTCAGTATTTGTGAGTTTATTTGTTTGTTTGTTTACTGCCATACTCACTCTAATGTCATACTCACAATATGAACTACCAGTTGCATTTTGTGGTTGTCAATAGTAGTCAGGATCTCACAAAGAGAGGGTATTGAAAAGTGCAAATAACGTATATGATCCTTGTTAATTGACACAACATGACACACACATTATGCTTTACATTTTAGTTTTGATGAAATCTTTGGACATATAAGGTTTAATTCATAACATTGCGCTGCTCATAAGTGAGGTTCACTCAAATACATGGTATTATTTAAACGTGTCTCAGTCCACATACGCTTCAATTCAATGCCCTTAATATAATATATGCATTTACATAAATGTTTATTTCAAGCTCGTCCTTAGTTATGTGACGACGGTCTGTAAATAATCGAGTCTGAAGCAGGCAATCCAGTAATTGACATAAAGAGCGTCGATCTAAATGATCGGGATACGATGACATGCATCAACCAAGTCAGCGAGCCTGACCACCCGATCTCGTTTCTCGCCTCTTACGACGAGCATAGAATGCTGAAACCAATTCTAACACGGGTCTTCACAAGGTGCGTTTCAATAAAAGATAGTTTGACAACTGATTGTTCTGATATGAAAAAAGGCCACGGAGAAACGGCCTCTGAGAAGTTTTATATCTCCAAGTGACGGGCTGATTTACTTTAGATATCCTCTATACCCTTACAAGGAACTGATAATAATGAGTATGATTGTGTTGTGGAGGAGTTTCTGCTCTCTCATACATGTGATAACTGTAATGATTTACCTTTTTCAATTAGGTGAGAAAACTGAAAGAGAGGTCACGGACGCTATCAACAATCTGAGTAGGGGCAAGTGCGCAGGTGAAGATGGGATACCCCCTGAATTCTTTAAACTACCATCGGGTCTCTTTGCACCATACTTAAAGTTATTGTTCAATAAGATTTTAGACATGGGTGTGTTTCCAGAATCTTGGAATTATACGAGTATGATTATTTCATTATATAAATCTGGGTCAGTGTGTGAACCAAGTAATTATGGAGGCATTTCACAACTAAATGTTATGTGAAACATCTTCACGTCCATCATAGAAAAAACGTTTCAGAATATGGATGGAAGTAAATGATTTACTGTCCGAGTCCCAAGCAGGGTTCCGGCCGAACTACTCTACTGTTGATAATTTGTTTGTTTTTACAAGCTCTTTGTTCTAAATATTTGTGAAAACCAGAGATGGCTTTTATTGAGTATAAAAAAGCTTCTGACTAAGTTAATAGGGAAAACATGATGTATTTACATTTGATGGTAAAATGTCTGTACAACATGTATACATCAGACAGCGCATGTATAAAGTCAATAATGAACGTACAGACTTCTTTACAACATCCTCCGGTGGACAAGGTTGAGGTTTACATGTACGTCCGTTGTTTATATTTTTCGTAAATGAACTTGCTAGAGTTGGTTTGTTTGGTTTGATGTTTAACGCCGCACTCAGCAATATTCCAGCTATATGACGGCGGTCTGTAAATACTCGATGTCATGAGCATCGATCCACGCAATTGGGATCGATGACATGCATCAACCAAGTCAGCGAGCCAGACCACCCGATCCCTTTAGTCGCCTTTTACGATAAGCATATTCACCTTTAACGGCAAGCATGGGTTGCTGAAGACCTATTTTACCCCGGAATCTTCACGGGTCGAACTTGCTAGAGAGCTGCAAAATAGTTGCCAACATGGGATATTTGTAACACAAGAAATAATGGACATTATGCTCCTAAACTTGTTAGAGAGCTGCAAAATAGTTGCCAACATGGGATATTTGGAACACAAGAAATAATGGACATTATGCTCCTAAACTTGCTGGAGACCTGCAAAATAGTTGCCAACATGGGATATTTGTAACACAAGAAATAATGGACATTATGCTCCTAAACTTGCTGGAGAGCTGCAAAATAGTTGCCAACATTGGATATTTGTAACACAAGAAATAATGAACATTATGCTCCTTCTCTTTGCTGATGATGTATTTTTTCCTATTCTGTAAATGGCTTGCAAAAACAGTTAAATGTGTTATATAGAGTTATTGTTCAAAATGGAGTCTTGAAGTAAATCTGTATAAAACCAATGTTGTAGTTTTTAGAAAAGGTGGTATTGTTGGAAAACATGAAAAGTGGTTTCTTGGTTCGTCTGCCTTGAGTGTAGTCACTTACTATAAATATTTAGGTCTTGTGTCATGGTCTATGGCGTTTAAGCAATTAGCTGCTCAGGCGTCGAAAGCCATTATGCCACTTTAAACTTTATTTAGGAAATACAGTTGTGTCTTTTTTCACATCATGTACCATTTTTGAAAGCAAAATTATGCATATACTTTTGTATGGTTCTGAAATATGGGGTACTTACTATTAGCTGCAATTGAAAACGTTCACACTTCATATTTCAAATGTTTCTTTGTGTTGGTACGTTTGCCTCCAACAAGGCAATCCTTGGCGAAACAGGCCGTTGTAATATTTTTGTATTTTAATTTAAGGGTAATTAAGTTTTGGAATAAGTTACTTAGAATGATGCCTGATAAATACCCATATCAGTGTTACAAAATGTTAAAGTTATTTAAGGATTGACTGTGTATTTTTTTCGGTTCATTGAGATATGAATCGAAAAACCGATGTGCACATTTGTGAAATGAAACCCGAAGACATGAAAGTTGAACCGAGGCGAGCAGAAAAAAACAGGCACACGTTTGCTGTTTCATTCATTCTCGGCCTTCGGTTTCAAAGGTTTGTTTGGACAATGGAAATGCATGAAAGTCGCTAAATGTCCTGTGCATGACGATACACGTGAGCAGTAAGGGAATTCCCTCGACTGTAATATTGGGATTCCCCGACATTCCGATGTAATAAAAGTAGTGCGCCTCGGTGGGCGTGGCTTAAGTTTTTACATTCATTGGGAAATGAATGCAATAACACTTGACCAATTCAGCTAATCAGAATACAGGAATTTCAATGAACACAACGAAAATTTAATTATTTGATGATAATGGTAAATATGATTGGGTTTCAGATGTGAGAAATCTATTATTTATCAGTGGCTTTTCATATGTATGGATTTCCCAAGATGTGGAAGATCCACAGTTATTTTTATATTCATTTAAGCAAAGACTGAAGGATATATTTTGTCAACAGTGGCACCAAAGTATTTCTGTATTATTTTATCTTAAAGTAAAATCATTGTTACAAACTGAAAAATATTTAATTTGTTCATACGATAAAAGTTTAATCAGAGCTTATTGTAAACTTAGAATTTCTTTGCACAATTTTAATGTAAACGTATGTCGCAGGTCCAAAGACAGTGATATTGTGAACTTTATTTGTACAAACTGTTCATCCATCAGATATTTTTAAAGACCGTCAGTTAATGATAAATCTGCTAAACTCTGAAAATTCTACGAAATGGCATTGTGTATTCATAGCTTTCGGCCATGGGAGCCGTGCCAATTTACGCTTGTCAGAGGGGTACTCAAAGTACGTGATCTAGACTACCAGTTGTGACTTTCATTTTGTGGAAGCCTCGGTGGCTGAGTGGGTTTGATCGCTGACTTTGTGTGGTGGCGATTAGGTGCCTCACTCTGGCAAGTATGGGTTCTAATCCCGGACGGAACTCAACCCCCCAAAAGGACGAGAATCTGTACTTTACTAAGAAAGTGTTATCCCAAATATAACATTTGTTGCATCTGAAAATCCTGATATGATCCATGCTGTTTCTGTATTTTTAAAACATGTCTTTATAATGAGGAATGTGTAACTTGATTTACAATCTAATCATGTACGTCACGTGACATATGTTAATATCCAATCTGCATTGTACTATTGGCCTTGATGCCTAAGGTAATGAATAAAATGTCTGTCTGTCTAATATGAAAAAGTCCTTTTCATAGGTTACAGTTGATGCACGCCCTCCGCGATGTCTTGGTGGAAATATGATTTTCGAAATTTGCTACACAGAAAAACGTCAATCTGTCAAACAAATTGGCCTGAATTCCTGAATGAGTTCATTTAAAGAGACTTTTGCGTTAATTTTATATTTAAACGACAATATCGTTCACGCGATCAATATCTTTTACCGTTATTTTGATAATACGCGATGTCCTTATGACACACACCTATAGAAACTAAGGTCCTTAGCAATCTTGTTGCCATATATACAATAAACATCAATTTAATATTTTTGAAACGTTGCAGCCCTCGTCTTTGCCTAGGGTAATAAATATACGGACAAATGTGAACAAGCGCAGAGACACAGCATGTAATGATTTGTTATAACACACACAACCTTCCTGATTTGACTTTCAAAAAATCATAGAATATTTAAATATGAAAAATATAAGAATACAGATGAAAAAACAACAACAACATTTTGCATATGTATATATATCAATCATTATTGATTGATAGGTAAAACATTGGAATAGAATATTATTTAGATTTGATTTACTATTATGCATCTTTCCTGAGAATCAAGCCCGGATACAAGGCAAAGAAATGAGAATAACAACTTTAAACAGTTTTGAAAATACTACACAGAAGAAAAGCCTGAATAATGGAAAGTTGCTCAAAGCTCATGTTTAGTGAAAAAGGTGACTGGGTCTGGTTACATGTAGCTTGTTCTTTTAGCAATTATGTAGGCTTTACTAACACAGGTGTGATATTATATGTACCTTACATTCTGTACAGAACATAATTGTTACACGTTGATATGTTATTGTGGTAGAACAGTGCAAAATAAAATTTCGTGTTGTGCCCTTTCCAAGAACAAAACATCATAGTTTTTTTTGACAGTTCCTATTTTACAAAAGGTAAATAAGCCATACCACGGGGACGCTTGCCTAGCTTAGTGGACAGAGCGTCTATTATGTTCTTAAAAGACTTTTCTCAGCCTATAGAAAACGATTTGAGAATAAGCAAAAAGAAGTAGGCACCAAAGAATTTATCATTTGCGGTAGAATGTTCAGGGATTTGTTGAAGCAGCTTTGAAATAATACGTCCATGACGTAATTGCCAAATCCAGCATTTAGATTGTGTCAGATGAAGAGAATATCTATGATTGGTTTACATTCTGAGTGAGTGCGTGAGTTGTGTTTAATACTGCTTTGAATATTATTCCAGTTTTATGCCAGCTTGATGCGGATCTCAGAAATTACCACTTTGGTGAAATCCAAGAGCACGAATTAAACTAGAAACATAATCGAGGAGAACCTGGATTCGAGCTCACGTTCATAAATTTCAGGCGTGCTCAAAGAACGCAACTCGCCTGACACGACTGGACCACCCGAGCCCCTTCAGTTTGACTTCAGGTTTGGAACAAGAGCGAGATATTGTTGAAAATTCACGAAATATTTTCTATTACCACATTGACGATAATGTTACGGTGGTTATGTGTCCTTTGTTATTAAAACGTGTTACATCATGTCTAACCATGTGTATAAATGTCATAATCATCGTTATAAATTCTACTAGTCTGATTGGCTAGTCCGTCTCGTAAAACCACATCAAAACGTCTTGGAGAACTAAACTTACAGCCAATAGGTAAACTGTAAGACGTCATCTGTTACAAACCCGTTTGGATATTACAGACGAGTTGCATTCATTAATAAAACTTTGTGAACCAATCTCTCAAAATCAGAACATGGCTCACACATTCCTCATCGTGGTAGTGTCACCATGAAGTCGGCAAAGGTTTAATAGCCATCATAAATGTTGTACTTGGGCACTTAGGTTATCCATTCACAGACACAGGAAGTACAGATACATCTTAGCCCCATGTAATTGTTTTACCCTTTGGTGCTATTAACTTCGCGTAAAGCACATAAACTGAATCCGTAAATTTCTTAACGTTCTCACTGCGAGATCCTTCGTGTGCGCTTATACATCGCACTTCGGTGGATTCTGCGTCCTCCATAAAGTGGTCGTTATTACTCCCAGTATTATCGGAGCACATACGTCCATTAGGGAATGTTACAACATCATATAATGCTTTCCATAACATCTTAAGGCTGGTTTCCACGGGACATACTTTATTTCAACGATTAAGTGTGTGTATGTGTGTGAGTGCGTGTGTGTGTGTGCGTGGTTAAGGTTTGTCTTTGTTGTACGAGTGTGTGCGTATGTGTGTGTGAACACTGCAAAAAGAGTTTACAAGCTAGTTGAACAATGACAAGCTAATGGCGAAAAACAGAATCGGTCTCTATTTGAGAGGAATGATGTTGTCCTTTCGAAGCTGTCTTGAGGCATGTCGACATGGGTACAATGTGTGAAGCCCATTTCTGGTGTCCCCCGCCGTGATATTGCTGGAATATTGCTAAAAGCGGCGTAAAACCATACTCACTCACTCACTCACTCACTCTTGAGGCATGTTACTCCGATACAAGCAAGTGATCGCTTAACATTTCTTTTGAAAGCAGGAAGGCAGATGAGAGTTCACATGAACTATTTCAGCAGCTGCTGTGAATTTTACGTTTGGTATTTTATTTATCTTACTTAAAGCTCCGTCTTTCAGTCTGTCAGTATGTCTACATTTAATCAGTAACATCGTAATATATTTAACTGGACCATGCCATGAAGGTATGAGTCCAAAACTAGGAAAGGATGTTCCTTACTGTGCCACCGTAAAATGACGCGGAGCAGCGTTTATGCGTGGCAAGGCGGGTCTTGAAAACGACTCCGTCTTGGATGGCCTGTCACATCAGCAGCACCAGAAATGATCAAGAAAACCCATGGTGATGTTCGACAGGCGAATGAGTGAGCGTCATTTTGCTGGTACAGTAGACATTTGCCAGTGGAAAGTCCATTTCATTATCACAGAAACTTTGGCAATGAAGTAATTATCAGCTCGTTGGGATGCAAAGCTTCCAACATCTGTTAAAGAACGCACCAGGCACTGCATGTCTTGTGATAATCTAGCTCTGTTTGAAGATAGTCCAGAAAGGTTCTTGCAACGAGTTGTGACTATAGATGAAACCTGGGTTCATCACGTCTAGCCTGAGTCCAAAAAACAATCTGAATAGTGGACATTACTAAAGAAGGCAATGATTGCCCATCAGCTGGAAAGGTTATTGCCTCTGTGCTCCATACTTTTATTGAGCAAAGTATGACAGGTCACGACGGGGTGCGACTTACTGATCTGGGTCCACTTGCACAAAGCAATCTTAGTGCTACAACTATTGTAAATCCTTAAGATCGCGATCTTAGGCTTCGGCTACAATAGTCATCCACTGATTGTAGGATAAGATCATTGTAGGCTACAATCGAAACTTACAATTGGTCCGGACCAATCTTAAGTAGCTAGGATCGTAAGTCCCTGTATAAACTTGACAAAATGGCGTCCAAGACTTGGTCTGTTTCACATAAATAATCTGCTTTAGGTTCAAACATTGCCTCCTTATTTTGTTAAACTTTATGATTCGAATCGACACTTTAACAACATGAAGAACGCACCACAGATTCAACATCAGAAATATCGTTAATCGCAATAGTTAACCATATAACTATGGAGTCGATAGCTAAAAGGAATATTCTCATCCGACTAAATGCTGAAAGAAGTGTGAAATAACATACCTTTTCGCTAAACAAGGGAAGACCTAAGTCGTCTGCAAGCGATCTGTAACGTCCGTGACCCTTTGGATAAATCAAGGGCAGCTAATATTAGTTTATACTCCAGATCGGAGTGGTTTCCCTTTGTTTTAGCCCGTAGAGTACAATCTATCTTACCCAGTGTATTAATGTTGTTGAATCGCTGAGCTCCCGCTATATTTCTTTTGGGTCACATTCATGTCAGTTATTTTGTCTTTAGTTTATCATTTAATTAATCTACAGATAGATACAAGTTGAAGAGCAAAATCATACATGCTTAAATCTAAAAGCGAGTGGGACGGGGACGAGCGGTTAAAATCTGAATTTAATAGAAACAAATACAAGTATTCATCACACAAGCAAATACACACAATGAGACATTTGAATCTTGTGTAAAATGTCCCATAAATAGCAAAAGTAAAATTCACACTTTATAATAAAAATTAATACCCAGTGCATACATATTAAACAACTGCTTTCTCGAAACAGTATTCATTATTCTTATTCCCGTCTATGCGTTTTTGAAATTTTCCGTCTTTCTGTGTTTTGTAAAGTAGTCAAAAGATCCTTTGTTATAGCAAGCTGCAACGAAACGAAAACATGAAGGATATATGTAGGATTTTAAGAAAAGCTCCCCCAAATCGATGACGATCGTGCATTAACGTATTATGTTATAAGGACATATTATCATTATTATTTATTTTTATTTCATAACAATTGTCACTAAATAATGTATTTATTCGTATTTCAATACCTTCAATAAAAAACACGAGTAGGTATTTCTCTGGTTGCAATAAAAAACTATTCCTAAATCACGACAGTATTAATGCCGACAAGAATATATGACATCATTCTAGTAATCGTTTCCTTCAAATAATTGGGACCTTTCTTGAAACTGTGCAAGATGCGATGGGGGGAGGTACGTGTTGTATGTCGTTATCGGTTCCACTTATTGTATGCGCAGCAAGTTATGCGGTTTGCAGACAACTGTAGACAGGAGCCGAGTTTAAGATATTTGTACCTCCACCGTTGAAGATTTCAATCTTAGCTAAGCTCGCGATCTTAACTCCGAGCCGTCTTACAATCGCGCTAAGATCGGTTTGTGCAAGTGGAATAGGACAATTGTATGTTGATTGTAAAGTTGATTGTAGCCGCCTAAGATCGATTGTAACTAAGAATGTTCTGTGCAAGTGGGCCCTGGAAGCAATTGTCACGAGGGGTCTGGTATGTTTTTTTATTCCCAACATATTCACAAAAAATGTAATTTTGCTTACTTTTCAGGTAAATTTAATTTCAGGATCAGTATTTTATTTTTTGCGGTTCGGATTCAGTTAGTGAAAGAATCTCCTGTTGCTAGTTTTATCAAATTGAAACATTTTCTAAAGATGCGCCACGACAGGTGAGGTAACTACAAATCGATACATAATCTCTCACATTTCAATTTCAACAGGTTTTTTTACCTGTTGCAAGTCAGATGAGGTTCCTGTGTTAAAAGTGAGTAATCAATATTGGTGAAGATTTGGTTTCAGAGTTTCAAAGAATGGTTCGCCATTAAAAAATGACCATACATGAAACTTATTTGTGGCGTTTTCTATCCTTCATCTGACTAATGTTCCACCTTGTCAGTCAGAACAATGAAATATGTGCCATGAAAAATATTCCTTTATAGAAAATCAGAAATGTACTACAAATTCCGAAGTAAAACCTATTTTGTGGATAACTTATTCATCAACAAAACATGCAAGATTGAAATGAGACATTGAAATATTGTAATGTATGCCATACATACCCCACAGGGCAGTATATTTTATTGTACAAGAAAGGTTGAGGGGAACAGCCTGGTGTCCAGGTGAACAATTGACTTGCCTTTGTGTGTGTTTGTGACGTGCGCCGACGGTTGAGCAGGATACGCTCTTCCTGTATCATGAGCATGTGTTTATGAATCACTATCAAATGTGATGATAACAAGTGTTCGGGGAAAGATGTGCGTATCCGGCCCCACCGGTGGCCTCCGTCACAAACACATGCAACGGCTAGTCGATTGTTCACCTGAAAAATGCACGGGACCGTATGGTGCAAGTCAAAACAAAAGAATTGCTTCGGACAGTTTTTGTCACTGATGCGTCAAATTTGGAAATGTCCTCCACATGTCTACCATAAAACTTTTTGAAAGCTCTACTAAGACCCTGAATGTTGTAACCTTGATCAAACAACTTTTGAGCAAGAGTCGTATGACATACATCAGTCTTCTTATGAAGACAGCGTCTGCCGGGAGAGCGAAAGGTCGGTGGTTCGATCACCTAGTCATCATAACGTCATAAGGACGCCCAGTTTTAAGGGGATAACACAACTACTGGCTGGCTCGGAGTCAGTATGATGTGTTGGAGTGGAGAATCTACGTTAAACTGCGGCATCTCAGTGGTTTAACACTACAAAACCGACATAATTCCGGGTTAGTACAGGGAGCCACACACACACACGTCGCTACATAAGTATAATAATCTTGAACGCTACGTTAAAACCCACTTCACCTGACACCAACTCTTAAGATAAGCTGTAGTGTGATCTGGAATTTGAACATGCCTTGGTGGTATTAGGCCGTTCTCTTTGACGTGTGCTACCGTGTAAACTGAATTGTTTGGACGAGGACTATGAAATGCCAAATCTGGCTTCAAAACAACAAATGCTTTTGAAAAAAAAGTAAAGACATCATTTGAAATTAGAACAGCCTGGAACAATAAAGTACTGTTTCTGCACATATGATGTGTTTGCGTGTATTGACGTTCAGTTCCCCTTCAGATATCTTGAGATGAAAGGATGCCTATCATAAAAATATAATTATAAAATGTTGGTTTTATACTATTTTCTGCAAGCCTTAATTAGCTGATGGCGTGTCGGTTCAATGTGGGAGGAAAGTACAAAGTGATACAGACGTGGACCCACGCGCAGGGTATTGTGCTGACAAACACAGAAAAATACTATGACTTTGGAACCCACGAGCATACGTTTCTGGCACGCAGTAGGGACGCAACTCTGCTACGTTACGCCTGTTAACCGCTTTTTTGGTAGTATGTATTGATCTTGAAAGATAGTCATAGTGGACATATGCACAGACAAGGAAGGCCCAGAGTGGTAATGATCCAAATCCTGAATCCTTTTAGTACGCAAATGGGACCCAGGTCACCGAGACCTCAGAATTATGACACGAGTGAGTGATCTTGTAGACGGGGCCAAATGAAGCGTTCTTATCAGTCGGGGAGGGACGGGAGTATCCATTCTAACGATATTTCTTCCGCACCTTTAAGAAGGCTTACTGCTTAAGTAGTTATTTTTGCGGATCATCAACTTGAGAACTGGCTATAGTTATTTTGGTCGGAGCTCGTCTTCGATTCTGGTCAAATGTATGCAAGTAAGATATTATGCATATTTTATTCAAGATTGTACAATTCCGTAAGGAATTCTATCGTTACTGCAAAGACTTCAACATTTGTGGACATGTGTGTTTCCTTCTTATATGATCCCCAGGGAAATCATGAGCTAAAGCAATTCTCTAGCTATTCAATAGTTCTAACATTCACTTGATGATTGATTTATAAAAGATTTCATAGTGGGAGGTTTTCCGTCGCTCTACCGCGACGCATGAAATAACGGTAATTGCATCGGTGACACCAAAGCTGGGGTAATGTGATTTTCATTTGGTTAATAATAGGAATACCGTATTTATCAATGGTTCTATTTGTTCTTAAGCCTGTTATGATCAGTAAAGGATGCGCGTAAGGCAAATTCAATAGAGTCATCTGTCTTCATCATGGTGTGACACTGTGTAAATGTGACACATGTGCCTGTATCGTCTTATGTATTGAATAAATATTTTGACATTGTCTTTTATATGTTTTAACTTGCGTATGTGTGGAAAATACAAAAAAATAGTTTTTGCCCGGCCATTGTCTTTAAGCTAACTAGAAGAGCATTGCAAACAAATCCACGAGGACGTAGTGTTAATACCCACACGACAGCGCTGTGAATATATTCTGCCCTTTATCAAAAATTTTATCCCTGTGGGGACCTGTATGAAATAGGTCCCCAGCAACCGATGCTTGTCGAGAGAGGCGACATAATGGATCGGTAGGTCACGCTGGGTGACTTGGTTGATGGCATGTCATCCTACCCCGACGGTGTTGATCGATGATCGTAAAATCAATCACTGGATTGTTTTGTTCAGACTCGATTATTTACAGTTCGCCGTCATAATATTATATCTGGAATGTTATTGCTGAGTGAACCGTTAAGGTACAAACACTTTTCACTACTGCCTTTGGAAAAGCTAATTTCCTGATAAAAGCATGTGAATACATGTTTTTTGGGTTTGGTTTGTTGTTTTACGCCGCACATCCATTATTTATGATCTGTTTGTTTGCTAGTTGTTTAACGCCGCACTCAGCAATATTCCAGCTATATGACGGCGGTCTGTAAATAATCGAGTCTGGACCAGACAATCCAGTGATTTACATCATGAACATCGATCCACGCAATTAGAATCGATAACATACATCAACCAAATCAGCGAGCCTGACCACCCGAACCCGCTAGTCGCCTTTTACGACAAGTATAGTCACCTTTTACGACAAGCATAGTCACCTTTGACCGGAAGCATGGGTTGCTGAAGACCTATTCTATCCCTCCCGGATCTTCATGGGCAGTGAATACATGTGGAAGTAGATATATCTAAACTTTTTCATGGTGTCCACAATAAACAATCTACTTGTGTAATCAAATGCAAACAATACCAAAAGTGTCAACTTACAAGATTGAACCTCAGTGTAACCTCATGGTCAGGACTTGGTATATACGTAGCGTTATATGAGGATCACTTAAACGAAGGTCGTTGAAACTATTTGGATACACTGGGGATAAAAGAGAATGGGGTTGAAACCATAATGCCATTTTTACAAAAGCGTTAAAGAGTATGATTTGTTTGTTTGTTTGTTGTTTAACCCTCCAAATAACCGAATCGGGACCAGACAATCCAGTGATTGATGTCATGAGCATCAATCCATGCAACTGAGATACAATGAAATGCGTCACCGAGCCTGACTATGTTTATACGTGGAATGATTCTGTAAAGAGTCACTTATAACAGATTGGAAGTACTGACCTCGACGACCTACCAAATAGCTTTGAATTTAATAAGCCAGCTTTTATGTGATGTGTATCTTCCAAACGTTTTGACGTATTTCTTTTTCTTTCTAGAAGTAATCCTGCTTGAAGAATTAAGACTTTCTATTAACAGCAAATCCAAGTGTTGTCTTTGACTTTAATGTGTGTGCTGAGTCCAGCAATAGCCCTATTTTTATAGAAACATGCACAATGGAATTATGCATCAGTATTTTTAGATTATAAAAGCCAAATGTTCACATTCTAATCACCTAACAAGAGCGTGTTTGTTACACTCCAATAAAAATTCCGCTGTTCATTCTAATGTGTTGTTTCAAAACACATTTAACCCAGCCTAATGACAACATTGTTGTGAAGCTGCTTTTAGAAATGTATAAAGATAAAATGTCAAAAGGCTTTACATGAAACCAAGATAATGAACAGCTCCATATAGAGAAATTAACAAATGAAATACGAGATCAGTTTTGAAGATATACATAATATGACAGCAGGCTTATGAAACTGTATATGTTAAGGATATTTTATTTTGAGCAAAACGTAAAATGCAATACGCTATCCGCGCTACACCGTTGATATGGATTTAAGATGGAAGATTTGAAAGAAGCACCAACTGTGCATCCGATGTTCAAGAAACATATGACTCGACGGTCTGCTGTCAGCTTTCAGTGAACATACATGCTGTGATACTTGAATTAAGGAGGGGCGGTCGGGTAGCCTAGTGGTTAAAGCGTTCGTTCGTCACGCCGAAGACCCGGGTTCGATTCCCGATATGGGTACAATGTGTGAAGCCCATTTCTGGTGTCCCCCGCCATATATTGCTGGAATATTGCTAAAAGCGGCGTAAAACCAAACTCACTCACTCACTCACTCACTTGAATTAAGGAATCTATATTAAATCATAATGGCGTGAAAGGTATTCAGTTGTTGCTAGAGAAATCGAGATGACAAAACCCATTCTCATTCTCCCTCTCTCTCTCACACACACACAGAGACACACACACACACACTCCCTCTCTCTCTCTCTCTCTCTCTCTCTCTCTCTCTCTCACACACACACACATAGACACACAGATATACACATTGTAATTTCGTTTACATTTCCAAATAATCGTTGCGACGCAGAATTCAACTGCACCTATCTGACCCTGTCCAGTTGTGACCTGCGTCATGAATCAAATCTAACTAATTGACAACACGTTTGGGAGGTTCTGTCCGTTTAAAGGATCAAACCTAAGTGGCCATATCCTCTGTAGAGTTATCCGTATGTATAATGGGCTAATTATGGCCCTGTAGTCATTAAAACAGGATGGAATCATGGCAAGTGCTGCACTAAGACATTCTTACATTAATAAGGTAACAGTAGCGAGAGCCACTGTTAAGAGAGATGAAATATAATATCGGTAATTTAAAAGTCAGAAAGTTGACCGACTTTGAATATCCAAACAATTTTTAGATTAGTTTGTGAAAGAAAAAAAATTACTCAGCGTCTATAAATAACACAACATTAATATATTAACTTCAGTGTTGTAGGTTACTGTCAAAAAAGGGGAAAAAACATTTAATTCAATTAATATATATAAATAAGAAGCAATACCTTATTTTTTTTAATCAATCGGATTTTTCCAACCTAAAGCGGCCATGGTGACAAGATACAAAGGCTGACTTAGCATAAATAGTACTAACTTGGATGTGTATATCTGAGTAATAATGATCCACAAGAAGAAGAGCGTGTATAGAGCCTGCATTATATGAAGTGGATATCAATTGTTCAGAAGTCAAGGTTATAGTTGCTTGTAACGGATTCACAACGTGTTTTACTGTTGTATAAACCAATTGAATTTAAACATATCTTTAGAATATATTTGACACCGGCACTTTCTTAGCCCTTTATTGGGGGAACGAGTGGACCAGTCGTGTAAGGCGCCACAATTCGCTGTGCAGAAACCTTTTATCGTGTATTCGAATCCTGGTACATCAATATTATATTTCTAGATTTGTCAGCACCATACCCGTGCCCGTGGGTTTTACCAAAGCGGTAAACGTCTGAGACCCGCATCACATTTTTCTCCGACATAACTGGAATACAGTTCACGGCTGCGTTCAACACAACTCATTCTCTTACTCCCAGCCCTTTATAGATTAAGCTGTATTCCCTCTCGTCAATATCTATCTCACTACGCTGACCCTTGACATAGAGCAATGAGTGCTCGGATTACCTCGCACGACCGCAACGTGCAACATCGTCGTAGTCTTGCGGTCATTTCATTTGCTGACAGACACGCGACACACAGGGCGCTTGGGTAATGGCTGGAAAGTAATGCTTACAAACCCGATTATTATTGGGGATGAAAATTGTATAAACATGCCTGCGTGATTTGTTCGGAAAAGACGTTTCAAAACCAGGCACGCTTTTCAGAGACACCTTGTGGTTTGGTATAAAAAAGTGTCTTTTCTAAACCTGTGAAGATCAGGTCGCCTTTTACGGCAAGTCTGGACTAGACAATCCAGGGATTGATGTCATCAACCCATGCAATTGGGATACGATGACATGCATCAACCAAGTACACGGGCCTTACCACCCGATCCCGTTAGTCGCCTCTCCCGACAAGCATTGGCGCCTGTTCCGGCAAGCATGGGTTACTGAAGACCTATACCCCGATTGACATGTGTGGTCTTCTGTTGAGGACAAATGTTTTATAATGTTATATTCTCGTGAAACATGTCCTCTTTTTTGTAACTCCTATTTACGTGCTCACTTAACATCCCTTGAATAGGAAGTAGAAACTGGAACACCAACAAAAAAATATTCATCAGATGAAACCATTGGGTTGTTTAACATGCGCAAGTTAATTGGTGTAATTATGTAAAACTCGATTGATATATTAAACTATATAAAAATGTGAATCATGTAGAGCTCAATCTGTTTCGGTTGACACGCAGAAGACAGGATAAATGTGATTTGCTTTCAAAAGTCAAGAGTGGAAATGTTTGTCGCTCCAGACAGATTCACCCTGCCTCTAGGGGATACAAGTAAACAAGCCACTGGGATGCTTCGTCTCTGGAAATGCAACCACGTAACATTCAGTCTAATACAGAGTTCCTCACCCATTCATCGATTGATATCATTACCTGAACTATTTTCACACATCATTTGTTTGGATGTGTGCATGAGTGAGTGAGTGGGTTGGTGGTGTGGTATGGGTTCAGTGCGTGTGTTAGGGGAGTATAGCATCGGCAACACATCAGACATGGATGTACGTGTGCAAACAATACATTATCTTAAAGAAAAGTGAAATAGATGTAAACACATTGAAAATAGTCAGACACTAGTAACGAGTAAGTGAGATTAATCAATTAGGCATCATGTGGACGGACATACAGCAGCTGGACCTGCAACAGTTCCCAGAAGGACTTCTGCCAGACCCGTAAAGATTCCGGGGTAGAATAGGTCCCATGCTTGCCGTAAAAGGTGACTATGCTTGTCGTAAAAGGCGACTAACGGGATCGGGTGGTCAGGCTCGCTGACTTGGTTGATGCATGTCATCGATCCCAATTGCTTGGATCGATGCTCATTATGTCAATCACTGGATTGTCTGGTCCAGACTGGATTATTTACAGACCGCCGTCATATAGCTGGAATATTGCTGAGTGCGGCGTTAATCAACAAACCAACAACAACAACTTCTGCCATTACATCAGAAAAGCAGCTTCAAATATAATCACATTGTCAATGTGGCAGCCATTTAATGAAGAGACAAATACAATATGAGTGAAAAGATTTCCTTTTTTTCCGAGTCAACGTTTATATTACATGCAATCAAAAGCGGGTTTTTGACAACCAGCAACAAAGTAGACCAGCCTATCATTGGGATCATGGTAATAACGATTGCAGAACGATTGATCTCGTCACCTGCAAGTGGACGTATGGAATTGTATCCGATAAATAAAACATAACAATATAAAGATTCGGTACGTAACTTGAAGATGATAAATATATCTTTGTTGATCGGAGTGCTACCATCTATCAAAAATAATATGTCAGACGTCTTTATCCCATTGAAATATAAGACCTAAATCTGTGAAGCTATTACTGTCGACTTATTTATTTATAAGCACTGACTTCAAGACCTGTTTGCGTTTGCGGAGATATATTCTGTACTTTGCGTAAATCCACAACGCTGATGTACACAATGTACCTTCATGTTTAGACTTCCATAAAAACAATAATTATTCAAATCTTCAACATATTATTCTCGTCTATTTTTGAAATATGAATATTCTCAACCGATTGTGAAGATGATGGATCGGGATGACAGTCAGAGGTTGTATTAACGGACACGAGCAATACGTCAACTGAGCAAACCAATACATACAGATGGCTGCAGTAGAATAGTTGAGTTGGCGGAGTTGCTGTTTGACTGGCAAGACGTAAAAGCTTCAATTTGAATACTTCTTTTGCCGAGCATATGATAGGTTGTGGAGGATACAATGAATTGTAAAGTTGCAATATAGTAGCAATATTCCAGCTACATTATATATGACGGCGGTCTGTAAATAATCCAGGGATTGACAACATGAGCATTGATCATTGTTAAACAAGAAAACACACGGTCACACCTTTCTAACCCTTTCAGATGAACTGCTGAGAATAAAATACATAAAAAAACACATAAAACCATGCTTAGGCAATTGCCATAATAATCATTTTTTGTCACTAAATTCTTTAACTTTGACAGATAAGAGAAGTTATCTTGAAGAATAGTTATTAAGAGCTGCAAAGACGCCACATCTGTAAGCCATTAATCTTTGTAAATAACAATTTGTTAATAATCTTATCATCATGTAAAATCGAAAGCTCACTAAACAACTGTTTTATGTCTGTTTGTTGTTTAACGCCGCACGCAGCAATATCCCAGCTATATATGACGGCGGTCTGTAATAATCGAGTCTGGCCCAAACAATCCAATGATTGACATCATGAACATCGATCCACGCCGAAGACATAACTTAAAACGGTGGAGTGTCCGCCTACGTAACAGTCAATTACTGCAAACAAGTTTTCATTGCCAATAACAGAGCAAAGAAATTGTCGTAAGTATGCATGTCTTAAGACACCAAGGTTTTAATGTGAGCACTGTGTGTCAAACTTCTTCTATGCTTTTCTGAAACGGGGGGCGTATTAAGATGTCAGACTAAATATGATATTAATAATAATATTGTTGAAACTGATGTAACTTCAAGTCCTGTCAGGAAATCCCCCCCCCTGTTCTTTTTTCGTTGAAACATATTAGAAGATGAGTTCATCCTGGGTGATATTGCTGTGCAATTTGACTAAAAATTGTTTCTGGGGTCAGCGGGTTATACATACTGCTCAAAGTTTGCTAAGGATCACATGTTTAATGAAGCGACAAAACCTTTTCCATATCCAATTGAAATCCCTGCATAAAGCAGAGTCGGTTGTACGATTCCGACTATATCATGAGCATGTGTTTATGAATCCCTATCCACTTGTGATGATACCAGGTGCTCGCGAAAAGGTGAGCCTACCCTGCCCCACCGGTGGCACCCGTCACAAACACATGCAAAGGTAAGTCAATTGTTCACCTGAAACAAACACGGGAACAAACTTTACAAGTCAAAATTGTATTTCCTCGAGTCGCATAATTCAGAGGTATTTCAAAACTACTACTTTGCGGAAAGTGCCTATGACTTTTCCGTAATAAACTTACCACATTTGAGAAGGGTAATAACGGGTAACTAAAATACTTGTTAGGATAATGACTTACAGAGAGTTTGTACGTAATATATCATTACGCCATTAACATCGTACTGCTATGAACAGTTCACAAAACAGAAAATGCATGTTTGACCTTACTGTCAACTGAACTACAGGTTTATTTGACATAGTTTCATCTTTAGTTACTTTTAGCCTTATTATTATCACTGCTAGAAAAGTAAAGAACACAAAAATAACAGACTGTCTTAACAAAAACATATGATCATCTGGGACAGCTTACGTGTTTAAAGATATCGTGCATTCTCAGTTTCAATTTTGAACCGGGAATGTTCCTGGTGTCACAAACATTTTGAAAGAGAACAATAAAATGTCGGGCAACCGAAAATATACACCGGCAACTTGGACTAAAAGAAACACCAACAACATCAACATGTTACTTGGCCAAAACACTTCAAACCTAGGGTCCAAAACACAATAATGAAACCGTATCAAATACATTACCATCGAGACCCGTAAAGATCCGGGGTAGAATAGGTCTTCAGCAAGCCATGCTTGCCGTAAAAGGCGACCAAGCTTGTCGTAATAGGCGACAAACGGGATCGGGTGGTCAGGTTCGCTGACTTAGTTGATGTATGTCATCCTATCCCAATTGCGTGGATCGATGCTGATCGATTGTCTTGTCCAAACAGCTGTCATATAGCTGGAATATTGCCGAGTGCGGCGTTAAACAACAAACAAACAAACATGACCATTGAATAACCATTTCCGTTTTGCTTCATTTTTAGCCACCATCAAACATGAGTGCATGCCTTCGTTTGCTCATCAGTTATAAAGTCTGTGAGATCGGCTGAGTGGCTTCCTCTATGTGTGCATCATCTTGCACTCGAATCCCAGTTTCCTTGAGACCCAATCAACTGGTATGCCAATAATTTACTTACGGTCTAGTCTGTTCACAGCTGAAACTCGTCTTTGTCTGGATTTCACGGTGTGTTTCGACTATGCTTGTCGTAAGAGGCGACTAACGGGATATGGTGGTCAGGCTCGCTGACTTGGTTGATGCATGTCATCGATCCAAATTGAGTGGATCGATGCTCATGTTGTCAATCACTGGATTGTCTGGTCGAGACTCGATTACTTACAGACCGCCGTCATATAGCTGAAATATTGCTGAGTGCGGCGATAATCAACAAACAAACAAACAAACAATACAAATTTGGCCGAACTGTGTTCCTGAATACAAGTGTTATATGTGAGATATATAGAGTGATTACAATAAATAAATGCAGTGTGTCAAAACGGACCGAGAATCGCATGATATAAGTGATTTCTTTGGAATTATCAAAACAAGACACGTTGGGCTTGATCAAGTAAACATATAAAAATGCAGCGAAGAGGGTTTGAGTGATCCTGGCAGTCAGGCTGGTAAGTGAGGGAGTGAGTTTATACTTTACGTCACATCGGCAATGTTTCAGCCATATCTTTTCTTGTCGAACCCACCAAGTATATTTCGATGAATGTGAAGACTTCCCAACACTGCTGCCTTTTGCATAACCCAGATTGTCAGGGCTGTATTACTAGCAGCAAACCTGGCTGCTCTCCCAAAGGCAGTCAACAGATTGGGAGTTACTAAACATCAAATATATCTGCATAAAGAAAACGTGTAAGTACCGCAAATCTACCCATCGAAAATCGTTCACCGACCCCTTGCATATGGGAATAAGCAAATAACTATTATCAACCTTGCAAGCATCTGTAACATTGAAAGGGTGAAGAATTAAAAGGATTTCCGGTGACAAAGAAATACTTCTAACGTAAAATGTAAGAAAAGTAAGGTCTGAAAAAGTTTGGAAGAAACTTCGGAGTCATGTTTTGCTTGAATGTAATTTGCAGCTCCGCTGGTCTGTAGATCTGCAGACATTTTGTTTTTTCCTCAAGCTATTTTAAGCGTTACTTGTCACCGTTGTGATTAGATGTGCCCTTGATCTATTGTCTGCACAGTGATATACAGAGTAAGACATGAAATCGTTACTCAATGCAACTAAGCAATGAAAGACACACGTTGATATGTAATTAAGCTGGTACAGCGGGAAGCAATCAGTTCGTGTTCAATTAGGATCAAAGTCTCCTGTTTACTTAAGTTAATATCGATGAAATAAGCATTTTGCCATGATATATTTCTGTGATCGTTGAATTTCGACACATAATGTAACTGAGAGATAGATTCTGCTCACTTTATGTCCTCTGTATGTGTATATTTGTATTATCTTACTGTCAACCATCAAGTGTAGGTGTACATAGGCTGTGATGCGCATTGAGCACGTCCCTCAGTGATGTGGAATTTTGCACTGAAGATATCAACTTATTGTTCTTCTTGTTTTTTATTATTATTTTTTACAGATTAAAATAAAAACGCAGCAAAGAGGGTTTGGGTGATCCTGGCACAGTCAGGCTGATTAGGCTCATCATAAGCTCAGGGCCCTTGCCCCCTCTACACGCAGCCCAGGCAGAGAAGGGGACTTCTCTCAGGAAGCGCTGCCTAGTCAAACCAAGCAGAACTTTTCGGAGAATGTGACGACTCCCCAACACTGCAGCCTTCTGCATTACCCAGATTGTCAGAAGGGCTGTATTCCTGGTAGCAAACCCGGGCACTCTCCCAATGTCAGTCAACAGATTGGGCGGTACCAAGTCTTCACCAGACGATCCCGTGATTGACATCATGAGCATCGATCCATGCAGTTGGGATACAATGACATGCATCAACAAAGTCAGCGAGTCTGACCACCCGATCCCGTTTGTCCTCCCAATGGTCAATAAATCGCCAGATTTGAAGCTTATAGAACCCCTATCGGTAGACACACGAAATATTCAGTTATCATTACTTTTGTCATTTTCCGTATTGTGTCTTCAATAACTGAAGGGATCGGGTGGTCAGGCTCGCAGACTTGGTTGATGCATGTCATCGTATCCCAATTGCGTGGATCGATGCTTATGATGTCAATTACCGGATTGTATGGCCCAGACTCAATTATTTACATCCCGATATATGTCTTGTGTTGGTGTAAGCTCGAACCGCGTCCATTTTGGGAAAGCGAGAAGTTGGTTGGTTGGTTGGTTGGTTGGTTTGTTGTTTAACGCCGCACTCAGCAATATTCCAGCTATAGCGGTCTGTAAATAATCGCGTGTGGACCAGACAATCCAGTGATTAATATCATGAGCATCGATCCACGCAATTGGGACCGATGACATGTATAAACCAAGTCAGCGAGCCTGACCACCCGATCCCGTTAGTCGCCTTTTACGACAAGCATAGTCGCCTTTGTACGGCAAGCATGGGTTGCTGAAGACCTAAGTTTCCCTGGCCATGGTTAGCACAGTCGGTGGTGTCTCTGTGATCGATAACGCACATGGAACTGCCAGAAGCAATGGATATCAGTCTGTTGTTACAGTCTTAACTCATGCAGAAGGCTTCTACCGCTAATCTTACTTCATCAAAGAACGATTGTCAGGAACCACATTGTGAGACTTGTCACAACTGGAAGAAGAGCAGCTATTATGTAACGAGAAATTATTTTATAAACATAATAAAAGAATTGTTAAGTCCCATTAACATTAGTTAACAATACGTGGGATACAGGTTGCATCCATTGTCAAATTACTATACACATAGCTTGATGTAGGTCACGTACAACAACATAAATATGGGTTTGATCAGGTATGGCCAAATGAATGAAATCATACTGACATATACTCAACAACAAAAGTTCCTGACACCAATATTTTAGTGTATTTTTCAAACAAGTAAAGTTTGGTTTTCATTATTGTAGTACATGTATGGAATCAAGTTACAAACACGCAACTGCTACAGATAAGCATGCTTTACATGCAAAAGTTGACTTTTATGCAAGCCCCATGCATTTCACTACCCAAGAATGGGTATAAAAACATGTGCGTTAACGGGATTCCAAAATGCATCGTTTAGCATCGTGCTGACAACAACCACTCAGAAAAACAACAAAATTACGCAATTATTCAACATTACGAAATGCCACGCCTGTCCGAAAATGAACGTCTGCGAGCCATTGGTATGCTTGAAGCAGGATCGAGTCAACGTGATGTTGCAAGACAATTTAACGTCCACAGAAACACCATTTTGTGTTAATAGCAACGTTGGCAACAGACGAATGCAGTCAGAGACCATCATCGGAGTGGCAGGCCACGCGTAACCAATAATCGACAAGGTAACTGGATTCGAACAACACACCTACGAAATTGGTTCCAGCCAGCAACAGTGACTGCAAGAAACATCCCTGGCCTTCGACGAATATCTTCACAAACCTCGATTGTCGCCAGAAGACCCGCCAGACGTCTCATTTTGACAGGAAACCACCGTCAAGCACGTCTACAGTGATGTGCACCGACGTCGAGGTGAACGTTACGTCAATCATTGTGTCATGGAAGAAGATCGGTTCGGGGGCGGCAGCGTTATGGTATGGGATGGGATTACAGCAAGACAGAGGACCCGTGTGATAGTGGTAGAGGGAAATCTCAAAGGACAGCGCTACCACGACGATATCATCGGCCCTGTTGTTCTACCGTTTTTGCGTCGTCATGGCCCAGGCATTACCTTTCAACGTGACAACGCCCGGCCTCATATTGCTCGACTTGTTCAGGATTCTCTTCAACAAAACAACGTGAATGTCATCCCCTGGCCGGCTCGCTCCCCTGATCTCTCACCAATCGAGCACATGTGGGGTGAGATGGATCGGCGCCTTCGACGCCACGTGTTCCACAGACTCTTCAGGAACTTAGAAACATGCTCCAGCAGATATGGACAGATATCCCACAGGACTGTGCGCCGCCTGGTCCATTCCATGAGACGAGGATGTGTTGCTTGCATCGCAACCAGAGGTGGACACACACGCTATTGTTTGTAAATTGACATTTTGGCATGTTCATGCTTTTTTTTATGAAATCACGCACTTTCTGAAGTCAGTATGGCAAATTAAACCATTTGAACACTTACAGGAGTCTTTTATCTGTTACAAACCGAAATTGTTTCAGATTTGGTAAAAAACATAACTTTGCATTAATTCTAATTCAATGTCACAGGTACTTTTGTTGTTCAGTATATGATTTTCTCTTTGGAAGCATTTCCTTATTTCGTTGTTTAGAATGCTTTCTAATTGACATGAAGGTTCGAGAAAAGCGGAGTGACAATGCGTAGATAACGAATACTACATAGACCATTAAGTTATGTCTAACTAAACCATGTGTAGAGATAATCCGCCTGTTAAACGATTACACATATGCGTCTTATTGGAGGCAACTGACAGGTCCAATTTGTATATCCAGAATTATGAGACATTCGTATTTCAAATATATTGTTATGTTTTTATTTAATGCTTAGCAATATTCCAAATGTGTGGTGGCGGGTCCTTATCAATCCAGTCTGGATGAGACAAACCTGTGATTGAAATAATGATAATGCCCATTGGGGTATGATGACACGCAATCAGCCAAGTCACCGAACCTGACCACATTATATTTGAAGTCATCCCTTTCGACCAGCATAGGATGCAAGGAATCTATTCTCTGATCGATAAGTGAGTGAGTGAGTTGGGTTTAACTCCACTTTTAACAATATTCCAGTTATATCACGGCGTTTCAGCCTAATGTGGGAGGAAAGCCCGAAGTGATGCAGGTCTCTGACGTTTACCACTTTGGTGAAACCAACGACCACGGGTATGGTGCTGACATACCTAGAGCCGGAATTCGAACTCTGATCGATAAGCCATAAGATGAGTACCAACATATTTGGGTACTTGCGCATGTATATACAGTAACCTTCGGTTACTGGTGGCCTGTAGCCCATGTTGTAAACTTTGTGAATGGTGTTATGTTATAATATATGTTGGGAAGAAAACTGTTTGTTTTAATATAACCTTGCATGTATGACTCCCTTTTGAATATATCAAGTTGGTCTCGACGTTATATGGCGATGCGACGTTAATGTTTAACTACCTCACTAACCCACTCTAAAAGGTCACGACATTTTCTGTTTTGACTTCCTGTCAATGTTTAAAATAACACCACATGCTTCAGTAGAAATCAGTGATTTAAATTATCTTTCTCAGATTTCAAACTATAAGAGTTTATTGCCCTTACGAATTATCAAAAACACAAAATAGAATAAACTGCCGACCAAACGAAAGTATACACCCATGTTTGATAGTGGCTAAAATTGGAACAGAACAAGAAGTTGTTGTTCGACGGAGGTGTATTTGATACGTTTTTTGTAGTGGTGGACCTTAAGTTTGCAGAGTTCCGGTGACTATTTGCAGCCCAGTAACGGTTTGAAAGTGTTTGTAATTTGTTTGCTCAAACTCATTTATCTTATGTATACTTTCTTTTTTCCCGGCAGTTAATTATTATTCATACATCAACAGGTTTAGTCCGAATCATCAAAATGCTATTGAGACATGGTTCTTAGCTTCATTATGTCTGCATATTTAATCTATAGTCCGTCCAAAATCTTATAATTGTCAGTAGATTGTAGCCCTCTGCACTTTTCCATTGGGGGCAATGACGGACGGTCTAATAAACGAAAGCACGCATTTCTTAACATGTCCAAATATGCCTAATTTCTAGATCCTTGGTGTCCTTATATATATAAAATTTATAATCTTTCTTCCCCAGGGATTAGCTGGGGAGACAGACCAATTTGATACTGATCGTTATTGCATGCATTAATGTTTCCCCCGACATCCCATCTCTTAGGAACATGACACCTACAGCTGGTGATAAAATACATATTATGAGACAATGTTCTCACGGAAATAGATGCTCAAGGGGTACAGAATATCTATCATTGGTATTATTTCTTTACCCCCGTGGGGACCCGGGGTAGAATGTGTCCCCAGCACCCCAATGCTGGTCGAAATAGGCGACCGAATTCGGCAACCTGTTTGTCGGAGGACGGGAGCCTGGTGGTTGAGTGCACTGGTTCCAGGAATAGCGTTCCTTTACCCAATACAATGAATCAATCGGACGGTTATGCCAAGCCCTGAGCACTATACTTTCATTGCTCTATCATTATTTGGATTGGGTTTTTGATATTCTGTGGGCGTGTTTGTTTTGGAATATATATACAATGTGAAATATGGATTTTCAGAACATGTAAAAACGTGCCTAGATGCTGGTGCCAGAAAGCAATGGCCCAAGGGCCAAACTGATGGATCTTACTACTGGTGTAAATGATCCCCATATCCGGGATCCCTAGTATCCGTCTGTTGGATATCCACGGCATTAAGATACAGCCCTTGGTGGCACTTGCTGGCGGGTGGGAAGTAGGGATGCTTAACCTTCACCCATACAAACATGGCTTTCTAAACTCCCCTTAAAAAAAAAGCGCTCACTAGAAAATGATCTTGAGACTGACGATGTAAATTGCAGTTCAAAATCAGTAGAGTACTGGCTTAGATTACTGGTGATTGAAACATCTGATGACAACACAATTAAATTGAACCCTTTTGCAGTTGCGAAGGGCATCTATGGAATAGCGGGTGACGTTAGAAATATCAAAAGATTGAGAACAGGATCAATACACATTGAATGTGCTAAAAGACAACAAGCAACAAACCCGATATCAATCTATGAACTTTTTGGAGTCTCAGTTAATATATCTCCCCACAGAACCCTCAAAACTAGCAGAGGCATCATCAGAGATCATGGTCCACTCTTTGTAGATATGACAGAACTGGATATACTTTCTGAAATGATAGCCCAAGAGGTTACATTTGTGAACAGATTTACCACGCGTCTAGGTACCAAAACAATCCCAACAAATACTTACCAGTTTTCCTCTTCTTCACCAACAATACCCGAAATCAATAAAAAGAGGCTATTGTAAAATAGACGTTGAGTTGTTTCCCCAAATCATTGAGATGTTTAAAATGTCAGCAATTTGGCCATGAGATCACTTGCTGGACATACCAGCTTACTCTTCATCCAGTAAAGCTTCTCCAGTCTGGACAAGTACTTTTGAAATCAGCAAAATAAAATGTACAAGAAACATGAGTTACATAGAAGCAGAGAAACTGCCAAATATTGAACTGACTGAAACCTTCGCGTCAGTTACCAAACCTCCCACAGCCTCAACATCAACAACATCATCACTTTAGTGCCCAACCGATTTGACGCGGGTAAATTCCGTCAATCATGAGCATATTTTACCTTCTGAGTCTTCCACACAGACTGCTGATCCAATTCCAGCTAAACAGACTTCTGAACCTTCAACTCCGTCTGTGACACCATCTAATAAACGTCAAAATCAAATTCACAGCATGATTCGGTACCAAAAGCACAATCTGGAAGAGAAAGAAATGTCATAACCAAACCAGACTCAACTTCAAGTGGGGAAAACAGAATCGAAGACCACAAAAAGATCAGATGATCCTCTCAAACTATATAGTAAATTTGGATCTCTTGAAGAGATGGATGTTTCGGAGAACTTCCATCTTATGACTTCAAGTTTGTCGCCTACAAGAAATGGGCGAGGCAGATCTCAAATCAATCGCCCCAAGAAATGAATAGTTCGCAAACATTGTAGAGGATTTAAAACAAACTTTAATGATTTACAATTATTGGTCCAATAAAATAATTAATCAAACCATCTGCACCGTCTGTAAGAAACGTATTCAAAACAAATAGATAAAACTAACTTACGTCAGTACAGCTCTTACCATTGTTTTTCTCCTTTAGGTGATAGGAAGATCCGGGGTAGAATAGGTTTCAGCAACTCATGCTTGCCGTAAAAGGCGACTAACGGGATCGTGTGGTCAGGCTCGCTGACTTGGTTGATGCATGTCATCGAATCCCAATTGTATGGATCGATGCTCGTGATATCAATCCCTGGATTGTCTGATCCAGACTCGATTATTTATAGACCGCCGTCATATAGCTGGAATATTGCTGAGTGCGGCGTACAACAACAAACCAACCAACCAACCCACCAGGTGATAGGGCCACTGGATACTCTTCTTTCTTGTGAGGCAGGGAGAGATCCACAGCCCTGACTCTCGAAATGTCAACCTTCAAGCTGTTGCTGTACGCCGTGCGTTACACATGGCTTTTACAATGTGCTCTTTGTATGTTCCATCTTCCTAACACTGCAACAGTCTGATCTACAGGGGTTGTATTATCAATTACGTAAACCATGTCTCATCATGGGCGATTTAAATGGTCCCAACCCGCTCCGGGGTGGTAGACACACAAACACTAAAGATCCAGAACTTTATCAACTAGATTACCGGGTAAATCTTCCATATTTATAGGCCATTTCAACAGCTCTGGAATATATCAGTCGAAACATTTATTGTATTTTCCCAGACTCTCTATCCTGTCTACAGGTTATTCCAAATAAATCGTCCAGTTTTACTTGACATCACTGAACTACATGCTAATCTTGTCTGGCTAATAGTCTGTTCTATTGGTTGCTCAGTCAAGTTGGAATCATTGGCAACTCATTGGCTGATGAATATTTATTGAAAGGTGAGGCTCCTTTAGTTTGTATCCCTTGCTTGACTGTGTATGTTTTTCCATTACAAGGGATAACCATTTCAAGGTTGCATCCATACAGGATCTTTTTACTAATAATAGTTCTCATTTAATTATTGGTTTCCTAAAAGAAATAGAATTGTATAATTCATTTTGTTGACCTCTTAAATTTGGTGGAATGTATCTATATCTGGGATTGTTAGTGGCTGTATCCTCGAAGGGGGTTAAAGAAGTGTAAAAGTTTTGTCCCCCTGAGAGGATATTGAAAGTTCCTATTTCATTTAATAAATATTTCTAGCCCCCACTAATTATAACGTAGAATATTTGTCGTTTACATTTTGACTGAAAATACGTACAATCGCCAGCGACTGAGGGAAGGGTATAAATCCTGCCGGGGTCAATGCAGGAAGCAAAGGTACTGTAAGTCCCCATGGTCCACAGTATGGTGATCTACCTTCAGTGGCTGGCCCGTTTTTATCGTTACATCTTTTTATAGTTCCATACTAGTTATATATCTATATCTGTGATATACTAGTTAGTTTTATTGTCCTTTGTTGACTGGTTTTTATATTGTCAAAAATGTATGTATTTTTAATATATAAATTGGTCTCGTCACCTATGGCTGAAATATTGCCGATGTGACGTTAAATTTTAACTCACTCACTCTTTGTTTTACGAAAATGGTGTCAAAGGTTTCACTGAACGTAATGAGTGAGTGAGTTGAGTTTAACGCCGCTTTTAACAATATTCCAGTTATATCACGGCGTGTCAGCTTAATGTGAGAGGAAAGCCCGAAGTATTGGGGTCTTAGACGTTAACAACTATGGTGAAACCCACGAGCGCGGGTATTGTGCTGACAAACCTAGAAACATAATCGTGGCGAACGGGGTTCGAACCCCCAATCATAGGTGTATGGCGTATCCAAGGGACACAGACGCCTTAGACGACTGTGCCACCTGTGCCCCCGACCGTAATGAGGAACACACATGTTCACTATTGTGCAAGTGTTAATTTTAATAACTATATCGGGGGCGATCGTTGTGATCACAGGCTGAAGCAGCACATACAACAAGCCGAAGTGGATTTACCTCTGCTCTCGCGTTTGATGAGTTCTATTCGACGCCTGTGGCTTTTTAATTCACTGAATGTGGTACCAGCCTCAAGGTTGACGGAAGTAAACAGACAATGATATTATAACAAATATAACAAATATAACAGTGTTGCTTGAAGAATGTGAAACACATTTCTACTCCCCTTCATGCCTCCCCAGAGATGTTTCCAAACATGTTGCTGTATGATGCAAGAAATTGCAATTTGGATGTATAAACATCATTTGATGTCAGAGTAGGCGCGCATGAATTTACAGGTTACGCGTGAGGTTTACCAGACCGTAACGTGATCAGATTGGGTTAACTGAAGTTCTCACGAAATTGCATTCATTCTAAAAGCTTCCCCACCTTTTTCAAGAGACAGGAGAATCGATAACCGATTGCCACAACTACATATGATAAAGACACCTTTACTCCGATTTCTACCACATTATTTCCACAGTGTGCACACCTGTGTTACGTTTATTCACATATAAACGAAAAATATAATGACGTCCATTCTTAACTGACATTTGAAGGATCTATGCTAATAACAAAACATGCCTATAAAACATTGTTCTAGACGCAAATGGGATAAAATATACAAATACCGATTCGCACAATGAATAGTTTGTGCTGCGGACGGTAAACGAGCAACTAAATACATTTGACCTCATTATTTTTTAACAATTATTACCTCGACACTTAGATAATCACTCAGTGCATATCCATGCCCACAACGGACATACGGATATACTGTTCAAACAGGAGTTCAACTATCTCACTTCCTCCTTAATACAAAACACTTGTGTGAGTACCAAATATCAATACCGGCCCTATGTAGGCCATCGTTACTTTGAACTGCTTGCGTTATCATAAAAGCAAAACAACAAGGCAGGTCTGAACAGTTCAAGGTTTCATGTTTCTTTAATGCCTTGTGGTATGCTCACCTATCACCCTCTGAATCCCCATTTGAAAGTAATGACCGCACGCTGAGATATTTGATTCCATACATCACAAACCCTAGGGACAAAGGAACGTATAACAAATTCCTAGCAATCTGACGTTGGCATTCATTCTGTTCCCTCGGGGCAATTAATTTCCCATAAAAGAATGGAACAACAGAAAGCCTTCTTGACGTCTCTAAAGGTGTCTCATTGCAAAGTCTAGCTTCAGCGTGTGTCTCTACATCACACCCTCACCCAGGCCACAAACTGACCTTATTACTCTGGTCAGCGAAAACACATTAGCAAACACATGCATGACAGGAGTTCGGAATAATGCTACCTTTGATCAACTACGGATAGGAAGCATACATGTAAATGTCAGCTTTTCTATGGATAGACTGTTTCAATTAAAGCCTTTATTCTACATTTACTGCCATTGACAAAGGATTGACACAGGAAGGGATTCAACAGAATTCAAATCGATATCAATTTAGTTAAAGCATGTGTTATGAATTACTGTCAATTAGTGATGATACCAAGTGTGCCCTTGCCCACTAATCAGTGGAAGGGAATCGGCTATTTGGCCGTTTATGAACAATATCAGGTAATCGATATACCCGAAGCTTAATTTAAACTCCTTGGTCATCTTCCCTTTTTTTGCTTTAGTCAATCCAGTGTGAAATGCCGATGTATGTGTATTTAGGAAACATGTCAGCAAGAAAAGGAGGGACATTTGGTATACAAGTGGATGCCTAATTCTTGCTTTAGAGCCGTATTCCTACATTTCACATAAATGTCACAAATGAGGTCCAGAAGTTTACATATTGTTTTCACAGAAAAGTTTAGATGACATTTGATTTGATTTTAGACAAATTACTTCAACATCTGAAGATAGAAATTTCACAAGAACTAAAGTCACCACATTTAGTATCAAATGCCTTATGGATCAATCAGTGGAGTTTTCCTTTAGTTTATCGTGTGGGATAGTGGTGTACAAAGTTGCAAAAATTAAACGTTTTACATAATTGTAGTATTCAAGCAGATGCACATAATATTAAGTCCACTTCCAATACTTTCCGTTGATATAAGGAAAGACCTTCTTTGTTTGTGTTCAGGGTTATGGTTTATCTTTGAGACAGAGATTTGGTGGTACATTTGCTTGACCCAGCAATATTTCTCTTTGTACGGATTTTGAGCTTCGGAATCCAGAACAAAAGTGGAATTTACATATCTTTAGGTTTTAATGTCAAGTCAATAGTGGTTACATGTTGGTCTTGTCAGTTAAAAAAATTCCAAGCATCATGCTTGTTTGTTATTTAAGGCTGCTCGCAGCAATATTCCGGCCATATGATGGCGGTCTGAAAATAATCAAGTCTGCAACAATCATTGCCATCATGAGCAATATGCATGCATCAAATCAGCGAACCTGACCTTCTGATCCTGTTAGTCCCTTTTCCGAAAAGGCATGGGTTGCTGTAGGCCAGCTCCAACCCGGATCTTCACGGGTTCAAACTTGCAAAGCAGCCAGACTTAGGGTGACATCAATCTGGGATAGAACGGCTTTATTCCAATTCTCTTTCTTCTGTTTCAGTTTGAGCTTTCTACCACTGATAATGTCAACATGATCACGCGCTGACTTCCCCCACTCTGAAGGACATGAAACAGGTTCATCTTCTCCTTTAGCTCATTTTGTAGTACATTAAACTACGGTTATGACGAACTCAAAGGGACCACTAATTTTAGTTCGTAATAACCGTAGTTCGTTATAAGCATGCATACAGCATAAATACAAGAAATGACCGGGACTAAAAATAAGTTCGTTATATCCGTCAGTTCGTTATAAGCGTGTTCGTTATAAACGTAGTTTACTGTATATTGATATTAAAGTTGTGTGACTAATTGGCAAGGTTAATGTCAACAATATATAGAGGAGTCAACATGTTGCTAGCAGAAAGATGGGTATGACAGGCACAATTTGTGGAGTAGTTCTGCCACAAGTTCCTTTTATTACACAACTTGGATTAAAGGGTGTTCATAAAGGGAAATGAAACTGTTAATGAATGTTGGACGTTTTCGAAAAATGATTTGTGGCTGAGAATGATACTGAAGTTAAAAGCATCAGTTATCTTGTTTAGTATGTTTCTGATTTGACCAAATATGTTTCAAAGCAATATCAAGAACTATACTCACCAGGGGTTTCTGTGGGCTCTTACTGCTCTAGGACCACCAATCGATTGTAAGATTTCCTTTAACGTCACAGAGTAAAGTCGTGTTTCTTACGTTGTGCAGTCTTAATGGTTCTTGAAGGAGCGAACAAATCGTCCAAGTCAGTGGTATCATATGGCCTTTGTCCTTACTAGTGGCCATGGCTCGTGCCTCTGGGAAGCCGGATACAGATTCAACTCACGTGCATTAATGTTAGAGTCGGAATTAAGATTGTCAGGTAGATCATATCCGAGGTAAAGCACACGTGCATTAACCCTGATATCATGTGACATCATTACGGGGGTAAGGTGTGTAAAAATGTTTGATTATTTTGTAAAACAAAGGCACAGTCAATTTAGAGATAACTTACGTGTAAAATGAAAAAATCGTGTCTCTGTTTATTAATTTGACAGACGTTTGATAAATTTATAGAACCAGCCTAAAATAAAGATTTAATTCAAACTTACCACCAGTAGAGGATCAAAGGTTTGATGCACTTTTTGGAGAAAAAAATTTAAAATATCATTGTCTGCTATGAAAATAATCTGCTTTAAGTGCTGAACATCTCATTACACTTAAGTGCCCATTACACAGACACCCATGAACAAAAATACGCTAAGTAGTTTCGTTGCCGCATCTAAACAAAATTATCACACATTAATGGACTGTTACAGGATAATACGGCATTAAGCATGTTTTGAAATGCGATGGCTACAGTCTAATGTGGAAAGGTACAGACAAATCTCATCACATTCAGACAGAATGGAGACACTAAAACCATCACCATCATCTTAAAGATCCTGTTTGTTGCAAAGTTCAACATCGTCTGACGCAGTAGAGTCTCACTTTGTGAATACCTGCTTGCAACTATTGATGCCAACTGATGCCATTTATGGCATTTCTACTATTGACCAACCAGTAAAATACATTAAGGCAAATTGGTTTGTTTTTCTATTTAAGGAGCTGATTCAATAGGACTTAGGACTAACTTTTCTACTGGTAAAACACAGACACCATTAAAAAACTTTAACAAAAGTAAACGTAGAACAACGTCAAACACCGGTTTTGTTTCATAAATAGATGTGCTTCTGCAGCTATCCCATAAAACGATCTTTAAATATGTTTCTTGTTCTTTAATTTTAACTCTTGCAACCTATATTATTTCTCAGGTGACATGAACTGATTTATGTATCAGTTTGATATGTAGTGCCTGTGCCTATATATAGCTGCCTATAACATAAGCTGATCTTGAATGCAATAAATAAAAGTAACAAAACCCTTTCCATGTTCATAAGAAATCTCTTCCGAAAGCCGAGTCGACTGCTGTCTAAGATACACATTGAAGGACAGTAAGAAGCGACCAGTTTGTGTTCTGTTCGGAAAAGTATCTTAGCAACTCTCTCCCTATTGATATGCTATATAATTTATAATATAAAAATCGACAAACCCTTTCCATAATCATTAGGAATCTGATTGATTATCCCGCCCCACATGTGGTTATTTGGTCATATGTTAATCACCTTTTAATGATCGATCCATTATTGATTTATGATGACGAAGACTTGTATTCGCCACAGGTTCATGAACAACTTCAAAAATCTCTTCCGTGGCGTTTTTCGTGTTGGCCGTTTTGACTTCCCGTATTTTATGTAAATGTATTGCGACACCTTGTCACTGTGAGCGACTTATTGGGGTAGTACGTAAACAATGACTGATGACATTATTTGAATCTATTTGGGGTAACCAAACTACAAAAGATTTCTCATAGAGAGCAATTTGAGCATACATACGCTGATATCGATGTAACCTCATTTTTTTATAAACTAGTTTATACAGTTGTTTGTTGTATGGCTGTCAGTGTCAACATGAAGTGACACGTAATATATGAAATTGTGTAAGACATCCCTTGAGGTGCATATGCTGATACTCGCAAACGCTGATGTTCTCTCTTTGAAGGTTAATACTACAATGAACTCAAAGAAAAAGTCAATTTTTAAAAATCTCAGTTATTCTTATTATAGCCTATACATTTCAGCAGAATCATGCAGCTGCTGTGCAACGATACAACATATAATTTTCACAATAAAACGTCATAGCTTTACAAAATGTGCCACAGCGAAGCTCACGGCTGTGATCCATATTACATGTCGTTAACTTAACTGGTCAACAGAACTTTCAGTTGCTTTCAGTTTCAAAATGACGATGTCTTGTTACCATTGATAAATGCACCAATGCTGACAGTTAAAAGACGAAGCTGGGCACATCTGCACAACTGACCTATGTAATGTTCATTAAAATCTTACTGTAAACATATTCATTTTTTATTAAGCACAGTTGGGACAACATATATAGAAAATACCCAAACATCAACACTACTGAAGATATCGATCTAAGCCCAGCACGAACACTCGGTTCAACAACGTGAATCAATGTCCACTGAGGGTTTTAAGCATAAAACAATGTCTCCCTGGTACTACTGTTGATTTAGTTTGTGGGATTTGAAACCATTGACTCTGTCATGGCGTCCTGACTAATGTTCAACCCATGCCTATCAGAGGCATTCATGGCCTAACCACCCTTTACAAGATTTGTGAAAGATGGTTAAGCTATGACCTGGCGGGGAGTTTCAATCTCAATGTCAATCGACATAGTGAAGCTAATAATCCCAAAGCTAAAAAATCTGATACCAGTCGTGAAAAGCTAATGTACAATCACAGACACTGACAGGTTATATTTCCATCAATGTCGAAAGCATATATGCACTACGAGGATGAAGGCAGGCAAAGGTAATGCATGAACATTTCCCTTATCCCTGGTAATATCCGCAGTCAGTTCTCATACAATGTACACAGACAATTAGCCACTTGTTGATCATCTGGAGATATAGTAGCTCTTCCAACCAGCGTGAGATCAGATAATAGGACAGAGTCTTTATAGAGTGGCGCGATGAGTTGTTCACAGATGTGGAGCCTAGATTTTCTTGGACTCTGTAGACGAGCATTTATATTTCAGATTTGCATCAGTTGTGATGAACCCTTAGACTGTAATCACCTCATTCTAGATAATTGCACGTCCTTACTTAACGGGAATACCACAGTCAAGAAGGACGTAATCTGTACTAACTCCCCTAACTATCCATCTGTAGGAGACACAATACCCTTCTTAACGGGAATACCACAGTCAAGAAGGATGTACCTCTACGACCTTACCCAACTTAATCTCTCTGTTACACACAATAACTTACATAACCGGAATAGCACAGACAGCCAAAAAGGATTAAAGAAGGGTGTATCTCTTCTGACTCATCTATCTATTTGCTTTCCATCACACACAACAACTCACTTAACGGGGAAAGCACGGACAGCCAAGAAAGATGTATGCAGATCAAACCTTGATGCACGATGCAACCAGTTTCAATACATCTTTCAGGAACGTCTAAAATTCAATGAGCCACACTCACCGAATGTCACCATAGTGTGAGTGACGTTTGGTGCTGAAGTGCTGTCAAAGCAAAGGACTACAGGAATAATTATTATGTGATGTAAAGCCTCTCGAGACAGCGTTTATTAAAATCCAGATCTTATCACATCAGTCCCATAACTAGTGTATTGACCATTAGGAGGCGAAGAAGACACCTTCAGCAGACAACGGTTAATGAAACGCTCTTTCCAGCCTTGAGGATAGATCACTAATTATCCTCGTCCTTCTTTAGACATCTGCAGACCACTCTCCCATGAATACTTTAGTTGCAGGCCATGTATTGTTCGTCTGCAGCTTGTTCCCATGGCAAGTGCAACCAGGTGTTTCTTTATTTGTTGTTGTGTTTAAAGCCAATAACATTCAAGCTATATGACAGCAGCCTGTAAATAATCGAGATTTTCATTGTTTTTTCTTTAGTTAGTACTCATGATCGTTGATTTCTAATTGTTTGAATAAATGCTAATCAGGGGTTGGGGGTTGTATTTGAACCCCAGAGTCCAAGTGCATACAGAGGAATTGGGTAAGTTCATGCAAAACAGTTCACTGTATTTTAAAATAGAAATAAACAATCACACCGTTACAATAAACATGGGACCCGTGGATATCCGGGGTAAAATAGGTCTTCAGCAACCCATGCTTGCCGTAAAAGGCGATTATGCTTGTCATAAGAGGCGACTAACGGGATCGGGTGGTCAGGCTCGCTGACTTAGTTGATGCATGTCATTGATCCCAAATGCGTGGATCGATGCTCGTGATATCATTCACTGGATTGTCTTGTCCAGATTTGATTATTTCCAGACCGTCGTCATATAGCTGGAATATGGCTGAGTGCAATGTTAAACAACAAATACACAAAGAAAACGAACAACATGGAGAGTGGTCTAGCATTATACAGCCGCAGGTACAAATTGCATAGGCTAGGCTAATAGATAGTGGCCGATGAGGTATCCTACAAGGCAATAATATCAGCAAGTCACGAACGCCATATGTTATCTGGCAGTGCATGGAAGCACCTGGTCATTTGTGATTTGTTATCAGGCATTTTGCAATTCCGTACATTTTGTCTACTGTTGTGCATTGGCACAGGCCATTTACTTTGTAAATTATTCAGCATTCATTCTTGGCGAGTTCATTTAACTATGAACCTTCAAATTAAATGTAACAGCTGTTAATATCACTATCTTGTGGGATTTGTACACAAATGCATTCGGCACGTATATACGTAGAGAGTGAGTAAGTATGGTTTTACGCCGCTTTTAGCAATATTCCAGCAATATCACGGCGGTATACATAGAGAGTCACATAATGACCATTTGTATAACTTAAAAAATAATTCCTTGAAACGGGCGGTAATATGAGGGTATGCATATAGTTAGGTCATTTGTGTACTAATTGTGTCATCATTAAATGGACACTTCTTGTGAAGATATTCTGCAGCAAATCAGAATCGGTCTTCAGCAACCCATGCATGCCGTAAAAGGCGACTATGCTTGTCGTAAAAGGCGACTAACGGGATCGGGTGGTCAGGCTCGCTGACTTGGTTGATGCATGTCATCGATCCCAATTGCGTGGATCGATGCACATGATATTAATCACTGGATTGTCTGGTCCAGACTCGATTATTTAACAGACCGCCGTCATATAGCTGGGATATTGCTGAGTGCGGCGTTAAACAACAAACAAACAGTGACAGTGCGCATAATACGTTCACGGAAATGTAGTACACCATGTCAAGAGTGCTGACTCGATCAACGTGACAGGTGAGATTTTCAAAATGTCACTAAACATTTGGCGGTTAGTTGAATGCCATTATTGCTGCATTAACCGATCATGATAATTTAGAAGTGAATAAAAAAGAAGTGCTTAATTAAATCCAGACATCAGAATATTGTAGACTACAACTGCCAGTCTGGTAAAGGAGTCAATCGTCTTTAAAATACATTCTTGAGTTTTGTTCACGAGGATGGGTGGACATTCCTCTTGAGAGTATCCGAAGGCGGGGAGAGGGGGCGAGGAGAGTGACGCGTGCCAGGAATAAAAAGTATCTTCACTTGTTACACACGGTATTCCTCTTGAGATTATAGAAACAAAACCATCCTTAACAGGTTGAAGTGCGTCTGAGACTGCAATATCCTGCCTTGCACGCTGCTTCCGTATTCACCTATCACACGGACTGGAGGAACCAGCAGCGCGCACAACTCTGGTACAGAAAGGTGTGACATCCAATTATGATCACCGACATCTGGATAAGAGCCTCTGTAGCCATGTTACACCAATATAACTTGCTTGACTTGGGAGTCAGGAAATGGAATTGTCGGACATGGCTGTACCCACATGCTTGTTAATGCCAGATGAACTCAGAAGCGTACTAAATGGGAGGACACAACTGGTGCATTCAACTGCCTTTTAATTAAATGCTCTTAATGTTGTATGTGACTTTACTGACAATCTCCAGAGTCATACCAATCAGTGTGCCTTTTATTACTAGATTAATGCTTATTAGGTTTCGTTCATTCCAGACATGACAAACGAGGGATTCTCCAAGTGCCTATGTTAGGGTATCACGTTTGTGTTTTGTTTATGTCGCCGTAATGTTGACAGCACTACAGAATTTTTGTGTGAAAAAGTTTATATTCGGTTTCCTGAATGAAGGCATATTTTTTTCTAATAACCCCAGATCCATCACAAACTGAAAAGAAAACAAATTGGAAACCACCGTTGGATGCAATTTCAATTGCAATGAGAACATTTGCAATGCAACATGAGTACTTCAAAACATTCTCAAATTGTCGTTTCGAGAGAAACATAAATTTCAAAAATAGAATTGCATAAATCCTTCAGCATTGAATTCACCACCCAACATAAATCTCATCTCTCAACCTGGGAAGAAAATTGAAGTGTCTTTATGACTTTTATATAGTCAGGATAAAAGCAGTGTCAGATCAACACATGACTTATGACGCCTAAGATGCAGGTTGTGTGTGGAAGTACTTCGAATGTCACGATGAATGACGAGCTCCCTCAAGAGTAGCCTTTAACGTCGACCCTACAATCTTTGGAATGAGACACATCTCAACAAATTAAACATTGCAACCAAATGGAATCTTAAATATCCGTGTTCTCGTTCTAATAATCATCATTGCGGGTAGATTGTGTTCGGACATGACGGGTTTGCAGGGAGGCAGGTACTTGTATTATATTTACAACTTTTTGTCAGTGTGTTATCCCAACACTGAGCATTTTGGATGGCAATGATAGGAAAAAACAATGTTTGTTTGTTTGTTGTTTAGCGCCCCACATTATGTTTTTCGAGCACTAACCCGGTCTGTAAACATTCGAGTCTGGAGCAGACAAGTCAGTGCCAACATCATGAACACCGATCTACGAAATTGGGATACGATGACAAGCATCAACCAAGACAGTGAGCTTGACCATCGGAACACGTCAGTCGCCTCTACGACAAGCATAGTAGCCTCCAACCCGGATACGGGGAAAACGAACAATGAAGGGACATTCTAACTCCTTCTTTACTTACTTGGGACGTTGAGGTAGCCAGTGGTGCTCGTTACCACTATTCCTGTTTCAATATGTGAATCCAATTTCTGTTGCCCCTAAGCCATCACTTTCATTAATATAGGAAACTTGGTGTGGATCACGTGATCCCTACTCCCTCTATTATTATTAGCGTTTAAAATACGTTTTACACAATATAAGAACTACCAGCCTAGGACACATGATTATCTGACAGAGGATAAAAGCATAGATGGCTTTTTCAAGTAAACGAAACTATTCGATTTTCATAACACCATGAAGGCTTAAACACATTCACTATAAGTGAGTGCTCCCGCATATCAAAGACGGTTAACGTACATGTAGGCCGCAAAAGGTTTGCTGCATTAATTAATTAAAATGGCGAGGAAGGGCCTCAAGACGAATGTAAATAAGGCATATGTATCGAACATCCGAGCGAAGTCCGAACGTGGCAGGATCAGCAACCTGGAGTCCTCGAGCTGGGGAGTCACAACAGCACCTAAAGATTGGTCTAACAAGTTTATGTTAGTCACAGAAAGTGAAATCAGAAGTAGGAAGAAAAAATCAATAAACGCTGGCTTTTAAATAAGTAATATCAGCCCTATTCGTAAAGTGATCTTTCGGGGTGGGGGGGTATATTATCTGAAATAGTGTTTGATTATGGACTACATCATGTTTGGAGGCGAAACAGTGAAACTGTCGTTAATCCTATTTACACGAATCTACTGCAAATTGTTGTTCGGACCTTTATGTCAGGAAAATTATTGTAACAAGCAGAAAAGTCATGCATATCTGTAGCAACTATAACTCTTCATCTTGTAACCTAATACGTGTGCTTATCATTATTTCAAAGGGTCAATCGACAATGATTGAGACAAAATAGTACCTTCTTGGGATGTTATCTTCTGTGGTGACGCTGACATCTCGCTAGAGATGATTATTGTGCTTTAAATATCTGCCTGACGGATTAGAATCGAGGTTTTTTCCAGTCAAATAGTAACTTAGAATTTGCTGTCTATATTTGAATTAACATTCTTGAGTAGTTCAACGTCCGTAACCAAAACTTATTTTAATGACAACCAGAAACATATATCTCTATCTCTTTGTTCTGATGCGTCGTTTGAGAAAAAACAGACAGGCAAATGATGAATTCATGTGACACAAGACGACCTTTTTGATCGTTAGAAAATGTAGGTTAAACTGTCGATTGCGCTCCTTGTCGTCGGCACCAGCCTAGTTAATGTCATTTTGCAGACACGGCTGGTTTCAGGAGCACAACTAATTGAATAAAACAAAGGAGATAACGCTTCTTGAAACATTATTTAAGATGTGTCAGCCAGATCTAAATACAATTCTAGGAAATTTGCTCTGTGACATTTCTGTTGATCAAACGACCTAGTTTTACGGCAAGGCAAAGTCAATACAAGCATTTTTGATCAGAACAAGAGCATAAATATCCACGTGGCTGGGCACCATGTAATTGAAGAGTTCAGACATTCGTTTGATATCAGGCATCAAAACATTTTTATTGTACGAAAATCTACCACCGATAATAACCGGATAATGATAAGTAATCTGCATCCAAACATTAAGTTTTAGCTCCGTCTTGATAGCCGACGCATTACCAATGACGTATGCCGTAAGTACACTGTTTAACTGTCTCATAAATGCGTAACAAATAAATAGCATTTAAGATACGGATTATTTGAAGCTATTACGCTTGATTTATGTAATTTTGGATAAATCACGAACAAAAACAGCATATAATCGGTGTGTCAGTTTAATCCCCCATTTGGTCTGTAAATTCCTGAATGGCTGCTCAATCAGGTCGAGCTAAGACGGTAATAACGCCATGAATAAACTACCTTGGATAGCGTACTGTCATGAAATTTGCAGATAAAACATGCACTTTCAAAATGTGGCCACGTTTATTTTGTTGTTGTCTGACAAGCCGAACTAGTGATTGTTGGTCAGTGACAAAAAGGTCGTCCGTTGCATTTTTCTACGTGGGGTTGTACCATATGTTCTATTACTTTTGCAGGTAATTTACTTGCCTTTTCGATTAAAAATACATCACAACTGAAACAAAATACTGCGACATCATATGTAAAGTACTGCCTGAAAGTTAAAATCAACAAGCATGAAATACTCATATCCCCCGCCAATATGACCGGTTGTGTGCAATGCATTAGCTCCTGTGAACTATGTTCACTGGACCTTTTAGTAATGGCCTAATTGCAGCACTAAAAAAGTTATTACTGGTCTTGTTTACAAGTCAAGGTCATTGCCATGGAAACATGAAAAATATATTTTTCAAAAATGCCAAACCATCAAAAGGCACCAGTTCACCACTAGACCTATCTATGTGCCAAGTTAGGTGAAGAAATATTTTATAGTTTTCAAGATCTGCTCCGGAAACGAGGATTACCACCATTTTTAGTCTAAGTCAAAGTCGTTGCCATGGAAACTCGAAAAATAATGTTTTCAAAATTCCCAAACTATCAAAAGGCACCAGTTCACCACAAGACTTATCTATGTGCCAAGTTCGATTAAGATATCTCCAACGGTTGTTGTGTTCTGCTCCGGAAACGAAATGTGACGGACGGACGGAAAAACTGAAGGACGGACGGACGGCACCCATTCCTATATCCCCCTTCCACTTCGTGGCGGGGGATAATAAATGAATACACACGTATACAACCCAAATATGCTGCCCGGAAGTTTCATGCAGTTAATTCGTAACACATAAGAATCGTCTTTTTGCTTCGTACGTTCGTAGTACACGTCAGTTAAGTACGATTTGATCGTTGTAGGCAGGGCAGTCGTAATGGAGGTGCTTAGAATTAATGCCGAAGAGGGACGCCATAACTGTGTTTTGACTCTCAGGTAGAGTCCCTTCGTGAGCAGCTAAGGGAGAGAAATCGCATTTATCTAAAATTCCTGTCTAGCATAGTTAGTATAATTCTTATTGGTAATATCCAAATGACAAAGAGCCGCCATCGTGGTCTATCGGATGTGTCCACCCGGAGAGCTGAAGGTTCGGGGTTCAATCCCCGGCCGAGTCACACCAAAAGACGTTAAAAGATGGTACGTGTTGTTATTCTGTGCCTAGCGCTCGGCATTAAGGGGCTAATGGGCTGATGGAGTCAGTATACTATGTCTGAAAGGGGTCTGAAAGGGGTAATCATGATACACTGCGGCAGGGTATCTCAGTGAGCTAGCTCTATAAATTGGCATCAGTCAGGACTAGTACAAGCAGCCACACACACACACGCATGCACGTCACTATATAAGCACAATAATCTTGGACGGGACGTTAAGCCCCATTTCACCTCACCCACCAAATGATGGACAAATAGGAACATCTAAACTGAGGATGCATTGCATCACAGTATCCAGAACTGTCTGTGTGCAGTAAGTGTATGAGTAAATACAAACTCTCAACGCCAGATAGTAATCAGTCTCGATTTTCTGCTGAAACAGAACCCATTGGCAGCAAAGGGCAAATCGTTAGGCACCAAAGATAACTGGACAACAAAATTCCCATCTCTGTATAAGGCATAGTAATTGCATTACTGCACAAACTCAATGATTCAGCACTATCATGATGTATCACTTGTTTCATTTACTAAGTACTGTAAGTCTCAATGGTCCCTAGTAGGGTGGTCTTGTTTTGGTGGCAGGTGGTAAGTCGCCTTGTTTTGAGTGAGTGAGTTATGCCGCTTTTAGCAACATCCCAGCATTATCACGGCTTCACACATTGAACCCAGGTAAGGAATCGAACCCGGGTCTTCGACATGACCAGCGAACACTTAACCACTAATTAGTTTTAAGTGAGGAAACTTAATCTATGGAGTAATGATGTGTAATTTTGAAAGGGTTTGTTGTATTCCAAAAAAATGTTATTTACGTAACTATTACTGTCCTATGTCGACCGATATGAAATAATGATTAATTTGTTCTGATCACTTTATGGCCGATGCGATGAAAAATTTTAACGAGCCCGTGAACATAGGAGTATATTCAAGAACCCGTGATTGTCGTAAGCGGGTATTAACGGGATCGGTTGGCCACAGAAATGTGTTATATTGAATAGAAAAATGAAGATTTGTTGTGGTCACTGCAACATTCGCAGCATGTGTGGCAATGCAATGTGGGCTGGAAAAGAGGTAAAGAAATTGACCGAGAGAGTGAAGTTTGAGTTTATGGGACCTCAGAAAGCTTGAAATTTGGTGCTTTCCCCAGTCCGACCAAAAATAAGGCGCCAAATGTTTTACTTCAGAGTGAGCGATGTTGTGTCATAATAGCGAAGTACGGCGTTGAAAGCAAACATGCCTAGCTTAGTTTCTTTTGGGGCTTTCTTGGTTTTCAAAGTAACTGTGCTACACTCTTTCAATACTTGTCGATTCGAGCTTTATTTACTCATGGCTAGGATGGAGATAAACATATCAGTGTTTTCAATCTAGAGTTAGGTTACCTGTAGATCTAATCGCACTAAATTTAATCTTTGATACCTTGGATTTAGTGCCGTGAAATGTCCAGGTCACCTTCCCTTGTTAGAAATTCAGTGGGTTTATCTTCTATTTTATTATTTACTTGGTGTTTCCCAATTGTCAGTTATATTTGAAACGTCGCAGCAATAACAGTCAAATATCTTTCATATTAATGTCATAGTGTGTCATGAATGTCAAGGGAAAGTAATGTGGTCAGTATAAACATATAACTGGAACAGGCGTAAGCCGTGGAACTGTTCCTGTTGTTTAAATCCCTTTCATTTTTTTCATTTGATGTTTAACGCAGCCCTCAACAATATTCCAGCTACATGTATATGGCGGTCTGTAAATAATCGAGTCTGGACCAGACAATCCAGTGATTGACACCGTGATTGATACCTGTACACACGGATATAACGAACACGGATACAACGAACTGTAAAAAAATCACCGATTTATCTCCTACATTATATCATATAAAATGTACGCATATAACGAACTTAAGCGAACTAACGGATACAGCGAACTGATATCTGATCACCAAGACCATCTGCCATTAATTAGTGACGTTTAAGCTAACTGAGAAATCTCACTTAGTGTCAAGTGTCACTGACGATTGGATGTACGAAATCAGCGATGAAGCAACATAATCGCGTCGAATCAATACAATCAGCGGTTTTATCCGAGATGGCGGAGCGAAAACGTATATAACGAACAACAGACATAACGAACTTATTTGTCCGTTTCCTTATCGTCTCTCATACCTTTATATGAGAGGGGGCACGGGTGGCCCAGTCGTCTAAGGCGCCGCAATTTTCTGTGCAGAGTTGCGTCCCTTGGGCGCGCCAGAAACCTATGGTTGTGGGTTCGAATCCCGGTTCGCCCCGATTATGTTTCTAGGTTTGTCAGCACCATACCCGTGCTCGTGGGTTTCACCGAAGTGGTAAACGTCTGAGACCTGCATCACTTCGGGCTTTCCTCCCACATTAAGCTGACACGCCGTGATATAACTGGAATAATGTTAAAAGCGGCGTTAAACCCAACTCACTCACTTTATATGAGAGGGGCCCAATTATTATTTTTAAACATTTATAAACTTTGTAAACTTTTTATAAACGTCTATTTAATGCATGTTTTATGATGTACAGCGATGAGACGAAAATAAAACATTTGTGTCTGTCTATTTGACAGCCTTGTTAAACTTAAATGAATGTTATGAAATGTTATCAATTTAAACCCCATGACGTGATCACTGCAACTACAAGTCAATGCTACAGTTACGTCCTTTGTAGTTCGTTATATCCACGTTCCACTGTATATCATCGAGCGTGTCGTCTCTCATAACTTTATAGGTGTGGTGCTGTTTAGGTGTATAATGTTTATGTATAAACGTCGAAAATAAAATGTCTGTCTGTCTGTCTACTTGACACATCGTTATAATAACCTTTCAATCAACGGCCAACTGACCAATGATGAACATATGTTACCGCCACAGGTTCATTATCTTCGGAAAAGTCTCCCGTCACGTTTAGCGTGTCAGCTATTTTGACGCGCTGTCCTTCTGACTGATACACTGACCTTTCACAACCATTGGTGATATTATTTGAATATATTTCTTGTAAACAAACTACAGCAGATGTTCCTGTAAAAAAGGTTGAGCATACATAGACTCATGTCACCCCCCTCTCTGTTTGATGAAGTGTTTCATTCCGTGATACACCTGTTTGGTGTAAGACATTTGTAAACATGAAGACATACGTATAGATATGGCGCCGCATCCCTCGAGGAATAAAATAGTGATGTAAAAGATTGCAAGAATTGACTTTCACTTAAGTATAATAAACCTTCAAAGTATGTGGGCCGAACATTGTATGGGCGGCGTCGCAACCTCCGCGTGCATACAGTTTTGCCCTCACTCTAAGAGTGTTTATACTCCAATGAACTCACACAAAGTGAAAGTCAATGTCACAATAATTTCAATATATATATATGGTTTTTTTATATTCTACTCTTTGTTTAGCTTGATACCAATCGGTGTAATTTCGATGTAAATGACCACAGATGTAAATGTCCACAGATATGAAAATAAAACTCGGTGCAAATGACACCATTTAAATGTAACAAAATGTATTATGTCCACAGATATGAAAAAAAAACCTTAATAAACAACAACATTAGTGCGAGCCCAGTTATTTAAGAAACAAACCGTCAACGCCAAAGAATAGCCAGTGATTATCCGTCGACAGAAATTTCACTAAGCGAAAAAGGAAAAAATATCGGTGGAAATTATACAAATGGATCACCAAGAATCAGTAATGACAGCCACGTCATCGGGACAAATAATGGTTTTACGGTTTTTACTTTCTACCAAAACAACAGAAAATGCAATCCTGTTACAAAACTTGAAAGAAGACGTTATCCTTCTCTGATTCTCTATGACAAGACTAGTGTGTGTCGTTATGTAATTGGCTCCAGACAAACATAACGTGTATGGTTTGCATTGGTTAGCATTACATGTTTAAAAATACATGAGACAAGCGTTTCTTTTCAACAATCACACTATTAGACTTCAAAGTACGCATCGAAATAAGATAATCATTTAATCAGCGTATTGCACTACTCGTGAAAATACTTATTCTAAACACGCTATCCAATGACTTTAATTGCCCCTTCTGTGCGCTTTAAAAGCACATTGGAGAAAACCCAATACTTTCAAATGTCAAAAGAGGTGATTATAGCGGATATCATTGCATGGTTAGGATCTCTATATTTATCCGATACTTTAAAAGGCCTACGTTGTAGTGACCTTTTGTTCCGTGTAACCCTTGGTTATGTCAGCATATTTCAACTTTGAATGTTATAGAAGCACTCGAAAGATTCAGTCTCTCACGTAACTTCAGATAAGTCTGAAAAAGGCTACCAATAGATTGTGATTCCTTAGATACAATGAGCCGCTAGATAGTTTTGGTAATCATTTAAATCCAAAATACATGTATAACTGATAAAATGATAGCATAAAACACAATTTATAACAAAGACTACTCAATGTATGCTTGGGGACAAAAGGGATAATCAAGATACTAGACTGATCTTAACCGATGTCTGTCATCTCATGTTATTTACTTATTGTTTGCGAAGTGATGTAAATTTCGTCAATCAGTTTCTTCTCTGTCTGTCACCACATTTTCCTTGCTCCGGACAACCTTTGCCTTTTAAACTTTCGGAATTTCATCCCCCATCAAGTTGACATGCCTTGATATAACCGAAGACTGTTTCCAAGCAGCGTTGAACTCATCTCAGAGTCAGAGTGAGGCTTGACTGGATCGAAGTTCCGTTCACTAATCTACTTCTTGTCAGCCAAATGGGGCACCTTCACGTTGATCAAACAGGATCTTGCACTGGATGCCCCCTATAGACAATGGTTTGACAATGGACGTTTCAGCACTGCGTACCCTCTTGTAGACAATGAAGGCTCCAGCACTGGATGCCCCCTATAGACAATGGTTGGACAATGGACGTTTCAGCACTGCATACCCTCTTGTAGACAATGAAGGCTCCAGCACTGGATGCCCTCTAAAAGACAGCGAATAGACAATGGAGGTTCAAAGGTTTCCAAATGGTGTTTGCTAAATGCAGTTACCTCGAACCTAGATTATTTCATGATGTCATTTGTAACCCATGGTCTCCAAGGATTAGTTGAAAATGTTTTTGTTTGTTTGTTGTTTAATGCCGCACTCAGCAATAGTCAAGGTATATGACGGCGGTCTGTAAATAATCGAGTCTGGACCAGACAATCAAGTGATTGACATCATGAGGATGTTTATAGATTGGTCATTCTTATAATCTTTGTTTCAGTTTTAAAAGACAAAACTTCCATTCGGGTTATGCAAACAAATTCCTTTCTGAGAACAAACATTATGAGATATTTTGTTGAAATAGACAGAGCCAGAGTGATTGAAGAAATAATGTAAATATTGGGTAAAAACGAGATCTTAGAACATAGATAACAAATATCGCATTTCATATGACAGCATCAGATAAATGTCGTCAATTATCGTTTTACCTACCACGACCTGGACAATCGGCCCCTCATTAAATGTGTATCTTCATTACTCAAATATCTCGACAAGAGATCACATTGCTCATCGAATGTACTCAGGACCTAGACGGTTCTTGGTACGTACTAGTAGGTCGGGAAATTTAATTTGAAACCAGTCTGTAAACCAACACATTATTTTCTATGTTACTCTAAACACCTTTCAACCTTTCTTGAGTGAAGACTGTCAGAACAGATATTCATTTTTTAATAAATTAATACTATCGTTGGCTTACATGTCGGATTTCTTTTGTTTTTTAACGTTAAGCAAAACATGCAACTTTACATATGGTTTGTTTCATTAATGATAACGACTTTAAATAATGTTATACTCAGTATTATTGGTCTGCCAGTTGTAATCTTGCATGGTCATAGAAACAAACTTTGATGGTCTGCTTATCGCTAAAGAACACAAGACATGAATCAGTTACACTTGATACACAGCTCTAGAATAGGAGATTCCTACGTCGCACTCAGCATTATTACAGCTATATGTCGGCAGTCTATAATATGAATAATCGATTCTGGACCAGACGATACATTGATTGACATAATGAGCATTGATCTATGCATTTGGGATACGATGACATGCATCAAACTAATCGGCGAGCCTGACCACCTGACCCTGTTAGTTGCTACACTAAAAACGATAGGCGTGGGTTGCTGAAGACCAATTCGATCTACATGGGGAGTAAATATGCCATTTTTATCCCAACATATTCACTCGCGCCTCATTTTCTCAATTTAAGTAAGGATTACTTGGGGTCTAGTTTTAAAGAAACGTTTCTCTTTCCAGGACGTTATTGGAATTCACAATGGCAAAACACGCATGAACATGTGCAACCACATGAACATATGCGAACATATAATAGTTATTCAACGTTATTCCAGTAGAAAAATACAGGGCCTTCCAAAATGTACATCAGGTACTGTTGCTGTGGACAACATGGGCTTGATATCTCTCCAATCCTTTATTGACAAACAGTCACTGTTACTACTTGGAAAACTATGCCGGTCCAGTTACAGCTATGTTTTTAAAAAGGTATTCATTACTCGCCTTGGGCAGTTTAGATACGAAATAGCTTTGGATAACTTCAGAAAACGATGTGCTTTGTCACCTGTATATAACATGCTTAGACTTGTCAAAAAACAAAATCTCTATGCAGAAATAGAAGATTATCTAATTAAATGTGGCTTCCCAAGTAAAAAGGCATGGTCTGATATTGTTAAGGAAAGGATTACTTTTGCAGACCAGGAAGCTGTATGCTCTAAGCTGCTATCTAGACTTAACTTAAATAGATATGTTTGGCTACGTAATGATAAAGAACACAGACTCTGGCTGCTTGCACTTGAACGTCCTGAACAGTTCCCAAACCTGTCTCATCTTGTACGGCTGGGATGCCTAAATATATAATCTAGCGAATGTCGATGTAGAATTGTAGCTCATGATATTATTAAGCATGTCTTTTTGTATTGTACATTGAATATGAATGACAGAAAAGAACTATTTGAAATCATTTGTGATGTGATAGATGTCTCTACATTTGCAAGACTATGTAGTGAGGACGATGATATAATCCTGTCTGTACTACTTGGCGGTATGCCTGAGTGTGTTAGCTCTTTATCTCAAAGTCTATGGGGTGACCTTGTGGTTATTGTGTCAAGATACTGTAGGAAATGGCTGTATCTGTTACAAAACAGTTATAAGAATGCTTGATTGTCATGCATTTTGTAGTTATCATTTCTCATAATATTGTTAAATTGTACCACTGTACAGCTCTGTAATTATACATAATATCATATATGATATGTATCTTCAATATCTGGAGGAAATAAAGAATATCTATCTATGCGAATTGTTTTAAATACTAACTAACCCTTTGATACGCATTATGTAAGTATGGGATTTGGGTCATAGACCACAACCCGCCGCTTGGTAGTTAGAATGCTTATAATTATAGCAGTTGGTTTTCTCAATGGAGAGTCAGTCAGCTATATTATGTGAGTGTATGTGGACTTTTACCACGAGGTTTGCTTATGAGATTGTAAGTGACACTATTACCACCACGCTGTCGAAAAAGCTTCATCTTTGAAGTTTTGCCAAGATAAACACACCCTTTACACGCGATATCGGCTTGCGTACATCTCATGGCATGAGTTAAATAATAAATGAAACAAATATATATCAGCATCTTGGAAAGAACCACTTAGGGTAATGACTACAAGCTCCGCAGCTTCATAGAAACGTCCGTTCCTGAAGGAGATTTACAATTACGAGCATGCACGCCAATTTGAATTAATTGAAGTGATGTGGATGAATGTCATACAGTGTCAGTCAGCAATATGACAGATACATTTGAATATAAATAGTCGGGGTTGATCAAGACAAAACAGTGGATGTCATTGGTCGAGACTTGACTACACAATTTGGCAAATTACACTGTAACCCTAGAATTGTCATTATAACCGGCTTCAGTAATTAACAAAACTACTGCAAGCGATGACAATACTTAATCCGTATGGCTCACTTAAGCTTATGGTTCTAAATTCGGATTGCTCTGTGAATATTCGGGACCTCGGGGGTTCTCCGTACGTCCAGCAGGCCGTGAAACATTTCCATTTACCGATTCTGCCAAAATATCAACTCGGAAGGCGTAAAATATATCGACTGTTGATTCCAAAAGTGGTTCACGATCATTCCTTAAATCCATGTTTCGGCTTTCGTGAAGCCAAACAGCGCCACACTGTCGGTCCCACTGCAGATACAACAATATTCTGCCCGGAGAGTGGAAGGTCGGGGGTTCGATCCCCGGCCACGTCATACGTTAAAAGATGGTACTTGTTGATGCCCTGCCTGTCTCCCGGCATTGAGGGGGCTAAAACAATGGTCGGTTCAGAGTCAGTACACTGTGTCTGAGAGGGATATTCATGTAAATATAAACTGTGGATGCTAGCACTTTAAAATAGGGCTTGTACAAGCAGTCGTAACACAAACACACACGTATATACGAGTCGCTATTATCAGTGCAATATTACCTGATTATAACTTCAGGCTGCTTGTTGACCCATGTCAAACTCTAACGGTCACATGTTCCAATACGGACATCAGGAAAAACACAGGGTTCAATAAATCTTTCGATTTGTTTTCGATATAGCGATGAGAAAAGTCTGTCAGTAACTTTCTAATTGCGACCGCTTTGACGATACCTTTCCAATTTAATGACTCCAATAAACCTACTGTACGGTGTTGTCTAAATGGCATTTTTAAGGACAGGATTCAGTTACGAGACATATTGATGGGGTTAAATGGCAGCATTATAATTTTACAAAATTTTGATAATCAGGTACTAGGCCAGGCTTGCCATAAAAGGCGACTATTCTTGTCGTAAAAGGCGACTAATGAGATCGGGTGGTTAGGCTCGCTGACTTGGTTGATACATGTCATCGATCCAAATCACGTTGATCGATGCTCATGATGTCAATCACTGGATTGTCTGGTCCAGACTCGATTATTTACAAACGTCGCAATAGCTCGGAAAACCCCAGGGAATTCCCCTGCACAGATACTTATAGAAACGTTTTTTTCTGATCATTTCGACCCTTTAATCTTGAATATAGCGTTTCGGCATACACTGAGAATCGTCCCAGAGTTTGAATACACGAGCGTTCATGAATATCCCCGCGACGACCAATCGTAGTGAACAAAACGTAGAAATGTTCACCCACTATCGTAGTATCGCCTCAGTCCGTGTGTAGACTGAGAGCAGTCTGTGCATTTACCTAACACAGCTAAAATGTCCAACTTTTTATACCTGTCAAACAATGAGACATTGTGCGTCCTTTTTAGACATGAGGTATATGTCACTGCCAAAACGCAGAAAGCTATTGCTAAATGGGCAAAACATTTTTTATCTGTACACACGGAGCGAACAAACGAATACAACGAACTGTTGAACAATCTCCTACATTATATCATATAAAATTTACGTGTATAACGAACTCTCTACAGCGAACTAACGGATGCAGCGAACTGATATCTGATCACCAACCTCATCTACCACTTATTAGTGACGTGTATAGCGAACTAAGAAATCTCTCTCAGTGTCACGTGTCACTGACAATTGGCTGTGCGCGATCAGCGGTGAATCAACACAATCGCGGCGACTCAACACAATCAGCGGTGACGGATCAACCTTGTAAAACTTAAATGAATGCTGTGAAATGTTATCAACTGAATGCTATGAAGTGATCACTGATACTACAAGTCAATGCTGCAGTTACGTGTATTGTGTTTTGTTTTATCCAAGATGGCGGACGTTTCCGAGCGAAAACGTATATAACGATCAACGGATATAACGAACTGAATTCTCTGGTCCCTTATAGTTCGTTATATCCATGTTCTACTGTATATCATCGAGCGTTTCGTCTCTCATAACTTTATATGAGTTGCGCTGAATTATTATTTTTATGTATAAACGTCTATTTTATGCATGTGTTTTATGATGTACAACGGTGAGGCGAAAATATAATATCTGTCTGTCTGTCTATTTGACACATCGTTATAATCACCTTTCAATCATCGGTCAACTGATCAATGATGACCAAAAAATGTTACCGCCACAGGTTAATTAACTTGGGAAAACCATTTTGACGCGCCGTCCTTGTGACTGATTTACTGACCTTTCACAACCATTGGTGATATTATTTAAATATATTTCATGTAAACAAACTGCAGCAGATATTCCCTTAAGAAAGGTTGAGCAAACATACGCTCATGTCATCTCTCTCTGTTTGGTGAACTGTTTTATTCCTTGATACACCTGGATGGTGTAAGACAAGTGTAAACATGAAAACATACCTTCTTTGAGTGGCATTTAGAAGTTGGAGTGACGAAGTAAGACGAGTTCTATAGATGAACAACTTCTTTATTACAATTAGTGCGACGTTTCGGTGTAGATCCTAACACCTTTATCAAGCAAGTGATGGATAGGGCTAAACAACATAGGTATATATACACTTATTGACATCTAAGTTGTTAAAGTGACTAGTTGATGGACACAGAGAGGTGATTGAGCATGACATGACATGAAGACATACGTCTACCGCCGCATCCCTTGAGGTATACAATGGTGATATAAAAGATTACAAGAATTGACTTTCACTTTAGTATAATAAACCTTCTTGGTATGAGGGCCGAACATTGTATAGGCGGCGTCACAACCTCCACATGTATTGAGTTTTGCCCTCACTCTCAGAAGGTTTATACTCCAGTAAACTCACACAAAGTGACTGATTTACTGACCTTTCACAACCATTGGTGATATTATTTGAATATATTTCTTGTAAACCAACTACAGCAGATGTTCCTGTAAAAATAGGTTGAGCATACATAGACTCATGTCATCCCCCTCTCTGTTTGATGAAGTGTTTTATTCCGTGATACACCTGTTTGGTGTAAGACATGTGTAAACATGAAGACATACGTATAGATCTAGCGCCGCATCCCTCGAGGTATAAAATAGTGATGTAAAAGATAACAAGAATTGACTTTCACTTAGGTTGACATTGAAAACATGAAGAGTGACATTTCTGTATTTAAACAAAAGACCAGTGATCTAGATGATCTGAAATTACATAATCTTTTTTTGAAAGAATCCCTTATCGATCAACAGTGCCGATCGATGCGCGATAACCTGATCTTTTCCAATATCCCTGAAAGTCCATCCCCGGTACGAGGGCAAAATGATCAACGCTTTGAAACTGAGGACACAGAGAAGGTTCTGAAAGACTTTATTGAAAGACAGCTTAAATTTGACAGTGAGAACTTACAGTTTCAGCGAGTTCATAGAATAGGTAGGAGACGTACCCCTCAATACACGGGTGAAGTCAAACATCGGCCGATTATCGCCAAATTCTTGTTAACAAAGGAACGAGACGCAGTGAAGAGATGCGGTAAAATGCTGGCCGGTACACCATATGTAATCTCAGAAGAGTTCCCGGGGGAAGTCACAGATTATAGGAGAAATGTTCTTATGCCCCTGATGAAAGTTGCAAGAGCTGAGAAAAAGAGAGCTCACATCGTTGTAGATAAGCTCTACGTTGATAACCGTCTCCAGCCCGTGCCCGTGACTCCCCCATACAGAGCCCAAGCAAGCAGTGCAGCGAGGACCACGAACAGCCGCACACAGGACAACAAGCAATAGGGACACGCCGGTGGAGGTGAGGTGAAATTGGGTTTAACGTCGCGTCCAAGATTATTGCACTTATATAGCGACGTGCATGCACGTGTATGTGTGTGTGTGGCTGCTTGTACTAGTCCGGACTGATGCCGATTTATAGTGCTAGCTCACTGAGATACCATGCCGCAGTTTAACATGAATACCCCACTCAGACACAGTATACTGACTCCGAGCCGACCAGTCCTTGTTTTAGCCCCTTAATGCCGAGCGCCAGACAGGGTAACAACAAGTACAATCTTTTAACGTCTTTTTGTATGATGCGGCCCGGGATCGAACCCTGGACCTTCCGCTCTCCGGGCGGACGCTCTACCACAAGACCACGGAGGCGGTCCACGCCGGTGGACAGGAGACCGCACAGCCGCACACAGGACCGCACAGCCGCACACAGGACAACAAGCAATAGGGACACGCCGGTGGACAGGAGACCGCACAGCCGCACACAGGACAACAAGCAATAGGGACACGCCGGTGGACAGGAGACCGCACACACTGACTCTGACTCTGACTCCAGCTCACATAGTGAGAGTGTAATAAATGATCTAAATGACTTTAATACGTTATCTCAGGAAGGTGTACGTTTAGTTAGTTTGAATTGTTGTGGTTTACGAAAAAGACTCGAGTACCCCGAGTTTATTGATTTAATTGAAAATAATGATATTTTGTTTTCAGGAAACAAAAACTGACTCATTTGATGAATTCAGGTTGAATGGTTATAAAATATTTTTGAAACATCGTTCTAAAGCAAAGAGACGTTCTGGTGGCATTGCGCTTGCAGTAAGAAATACTGTTGTACAATATATAACGTTATTACACGCTGAACATGACAACATTCTCTGGTTCAGAATCTCAAAGACTCTGCTCAACATCCCACAGGATATGGAAGCTGGGGTAGTTTATATCCCACCTGAAGGATCGAAATATGCTCCAGATGATGTGTTTTATCAGGTAGAACAGTCGGTTTTGCAGGCCCTGACACGCACAGATTATGTCATGTTACTCGGTGACTTTAATGCGAGAACGTCAACTATGAATGATTATACTGTTATTGATAATTTTGTTTTAGAGGAATTTGGTTTAGACTGTGATGAAATTAGTAATGACCTTGATCCAGATGTAGTTTTGGAAAACGCTGGTATGCCAAAACATAGGCATAGTATGGACATGGGTAAAATTAACAATTATGGTAAACAGCTTATTGACTTGTGTAGGAGCCTTAATTTATACATATGCAATGGCCGAATAGGTAATGATCTCAATATTGGAAGAACCACCTGTAATGATAAGAGTTTAATTGATTACGTCATTGTCTCTGCTGCTTGTATGCCTTTGATTATTAATGATTTTGATGTTCTTGATTTCTCACCTGTGCTATCAGATGAACACTGCCCTGTTACCCTATCGCTGGCAAGTAAGGTTAAAAAGAGAGATGAATCTGTCTCTGAGACTTTAAATTCTTCAAAAACTAATACCGGAAACAGGCCTAGACGCTACAATGTTGATAGCGCTAGTGTATTCCGAAATAACATTGATGTAGAAGTTATAAGGCAGTAGCGAGATAGAAGTGATGCTGTTTGTTATGACAGTTTTGATGTTGATGTTGATACTGAGGTCAATAGGTTAGCTGAGGACATAACGCACGTGCTGGTCGATGCCGCACGGACTACCTTCGGAGTCAAACGAACTACATCTTCCGTTAAAACACGTAAGCGCGTCAAGACGAATAAGCCCTGGTTCAGTAAGGAATGTCGGGACATTAGACGGCTTTACCGTAAATCGAAATGTTGTTTCAAAAAAGTTCGTAATCAAGTTAATTATTCAATGTATCGCCATCATGGCAAGTTGTATAAGAAATGCTTCAATAAGCATATAAGGGATCATAAATATTAAACAAGTACAATGTTACGTAATAAATTCAAACACTCGCCCAAAGAGTTCTGGAAAACACTTAATTCACAGGTGAATGATAATAATTCACTAACACCGAACATAGAAGTATTTCATAATTTTTTCAAATCGATTAATGCCTCATACCTCCGCGACAATGATGTTATAGAAGAAGATCTCAACCCCTGTTCATATGATAACTCGACTCTCAACAGAGATATTACTTTAGAAGAAATACGCTCAGCTATCTCGCGACTGAAGCATAATAAATCCTCAGGCATTGACTTAATTGAAAATGATTATTTGATTGATTCAATTGATATTCTGGGTGACTTTTACGTTTCGTTTTTTAATTTGATTTTATCCACTGGTGTTATCCCTGACTCTTGGTTGACGGGAGTGATTCGCCCAATATATAAGAAAAAAGGTGACTCTCTTGACCCGAACTCTTACAGGCCCATTACCATTCTGAGCTGTTTAGGAAAGTTATTTACTTGTCTTTTGAATTCCAGATTAAATAGTTACTTAGAATCAAATGAAATTCTTAGCTCATCACAGGCTGGCTTTCGAGAAAATATGTCAACACTTGATAATATATTCATCTTAAATATGCTAAATCAGTATTTCAAAAAATCAAAACGAAAACTTTTTTGTGCTTTTATCGATTTCACAAAAGCGTTCGACAGTATTTGGAGAGTAGGCCTATGGTACAAGATGTTATCATACAATATAGAGGGGAGATTCCTCAAGTTAGTGAAAAACATGTACAGTAATATAAAATCTTGCGTTATGGTTGATAACCAAATTTCTAACTTCTTTCATAGTTATTCCGGGGTTCGACAAGGAGAAAATCTCTCTCCATTATTATTTTCGATTTTTCTCAATGATTTAGATGTATATCTTGAGAGCAAAGTTTGTAGGGGCGTTGACATCACTTGTGTTCATGATGATTATGTGTATATGTGTATTAAATTCTTTATTTTGTTGTACGCAGATGATGCGATACTTTTAGGTGATCCCAGAAAGATCTCCAAAATTCTCTTGATGTGTTAAAACAATACTGCGATGTGTGGAAACTCAATGTTAACACTGCCAAAACCAAGATTATTATATTTGGAGGAGGCGTGGGTAAAAAATCTAAATTATCTTTTCAATTTGATTCTAAACCAATTGAAATTGTAGATAATTATATGTATCTAGGTATCATCGCAACAGGAGATTTAATACCGCAATAAACGATTTACTGTCTAGCTCTAAAAAGGCCATGTTTGCACTCCTGAAAAAATCAAGAAACCTCAATCTAGCACTTGATACTGTTATCCAATTGTTTGATATCTTAATACTACCTATAGCCTTGTATGGATGTGAAATATGGGGTTGTGAAAATGTTATAAACATTGAAAAATTTCATCTTAAATTTCTAAAGTTTGCTACTGGGTTGCGATCATCAACTCCTAACTTTATGGTTTACGGTGAACTTGGACGTTTTCCTGTGAACATTACAACTGCTAAAAGAATGATCTCATTTTGGTATAACTTAGAAACCATATCTTCTCCTTTCAAGTTGTCATCACGCATCACACCCTCAATATTAGTAATAGTAACGTATGGATATCTCACATAAAAAGTATTTTAAACAGTTGTGGCTTGACATATGTATTTGATAATCCTGGTTGCGTTTGTAAACAGTGGCTTGTCTCTATGGTAGAAACAGTACTTAAAGATCATTTTATACAACAATGGAGGGATGATATAGATAAAAGTTCAAAAGGTAATTACTATAAATTGATTAAAAATTTACCGTCGTTTGAAAAATACCTCCTGCTACCTGATTATTTCTCTCGACCTATTATGTCATTTCGGACATCGAATCATTATTTACCTGTAGAGACAGGTCGCTGGAAAAATATACCCAGAATCAATAGAAATTGTAACCTATGTAGCTCACCGGCGATAGCCGACGAGTTTCATTATTTATTTAAATGCTCCTTTTTTGATACCATGAGATCACATTATATTCCAATTTTGTCTTTGTAAATGGCCGAATCTCTCAAAGCTCAAGGTTTTGTTTACCTCAAATAATTGCTTAATCGTGAAAAATATCTCCAGATTTATAAGAATTATTAATAATGCTGTCAGATTGGTTGGTTGGTTTGTTGTTTAACGCCGCACTCAGCAATATTACAGCTATATGATGGCGGTCTGTAAATAATCGAGTCTGGACAAGACAATCCAGTGATTGAAATCATGAGCATCGATCCACGCAATTGGGATCGATGACATGCTTCAACCAAGTCAGCGAGCCTGATCACCCGATCCCGTTAGTCGCCTTTTACGACAAGCATAGTCACCTTTTACGGCAAGCATGGGTTGCTGAAGACCTATTCTACCCCGGAATCTTCACGGGTCCAAAAAAGATGAGTACAACACTATAATCTACAACTTACCAAGTGATCACTACAATTTATTGTTTATGTTATAACTTTATTTGTATTGTTCCTGTACCACCTATGGTGGTTTATTGGAATAAAACATTGATTGATATAATAAACCTTCAAAGTATGTGGGCCGAACATTGTATAGGCTGCGTCGCAAGCTCCGCGTGAATACAGTTTTTCCCTCATTTTAAGAGTGTTTATACTCCAATGAACTCACACATAGTGAAAGTCAATTTCACAATAATTTCAATATATATATATGGGTTTTTATATTCTACTCTTTGTTTAGCTTCATGCCAATCGGTGCAACTTCGATGTAAATGACACCATTTAAATGTAACAAAATGTATTATGTCCACAGATATGAAAATAAAACTTAATAAATAACAACATTAGTCCGAACCCAGTTATTTAAGAAACAAACCGTCAACGCCAAAGAATAGCCAGTGATTATCCGCCGAAAGAGATTCCACTGAGCGAAAAAGGGAAAATATCAGTGGACATTATACAAATGGATCACCAAGAATCAATGATGACAGCCACGTCTTCGGGACAAATAATGGTTTTACGGATTTTACTTTCTGCCAAAACAACAGAAAATGCAATCCTGTTACAAGACTTGAAAGAGGAAGTAATCCTTCCTTGATTCTCTATGACAAGTGTGTATCGTTATGTAATTGGCTCCAGACAAACATAACGTGTATGGTTTGCGTTGGTTAGCATTACATGTTTAAAAATATATGAGACAAGCAGGGTTTTTTCAACAATCACACTAATAGACCTCAAAGTACGCATCGAAATAAGATAATCATTTAATCAGCGTATTGCACTACTCGTGAAAATATTGATTCTAAGCACGCTATCCAATGACTTTAATTGCCCCTTATGTGCGCTTTAAAAGCACATTGGAGAAAACCTAATACTTTCAAATGTCCAAAGAGGAGATTTTAGCGCATCTCATTGCATGGTTAGGATCTCTATCTTTATCCTATACTTTAAAAGGCCTACGTTGTAATGACCTTTTGTTCCGTGTAACCCTTGGTTATGTCAGCATATCTCAACTTCGCCGGTTTTGAAGCACTCGAAAGATTCAGTCTCTCGCGTAACTTCAGATAAGTCTGTTAACGGCCACCAATAGATTGTGATTCCTTAGATACAATGAGCCGCTAGATTGTCTTGGTGATCATTTAAATGCATAATACATGTTGAAAATGTTTTTGTTTGTTTGTTGTTTAGTGCCGCACTCAGCAATAGTCAAGGTATATGACGGCGGTCTGTAAATAATCGAGTCTGGACCAGACAATCCAGTGATCATGAGGATGTTTATTGATTGGTCATTCTTATAATCTTTGTTTCAGTTTTAAAAGACAAAACTTCCATTCCGGTTATGCAAACAAATTCTTTTCCGAAAACAAACATTATGAGATATGTTGTTGAAGTAGGCAGAGTCAGAGTGATTGACGAAATAATGTAAATATTTGAAAAAACGAGATTTCAGAGCATAAAAAACAAATACCGCATTTCATATGACAGCATTAAATACATGTCGTATTACATGTGTGTAAACCAACACTTGGTTTTCTGTGTTAATTTAAACACACCTGTCAACCTTTCTTGGGTGAAGACAGTCATTACAGATATTTATTTTTTAATAAATTAATACTATCGTTGACTTACATGTCAGAGTTCTTTTGTTTTTTTATGTTAGGCAAAACATGCAACTTTACATATGGTTTGTTTCATTAATGATAACGACTTTAAATAATATTATACTCAGCATCATTGGTCTGCCAGTTGTAATCTTGCATGGTCGTAGAAACAAACTTTGAATGATCTGCTTATCGCTAAAAACACAAGACATGAATCAGGTACACTTGATACACAGCTCTAGAATAGGAGGGGGCACGGGTGGCCCAGTCGTCTAAGGCGCCGCGATTCGCTGTGCAGAGTTGCGTCCCTTGGGTACGCCAGAAACCTATGATTGTTGGTTCGAATCCCGGTTCGCCCCGATTATGTTTCTAGGTTTGTCAGCACCATACCCGTGCTCGTGGGTTTCACCGAAGTGGTAAACGTCTGAGACCTGCATCACTTCGGGCTTTCCTCCCACAATAAGCTGACACGCCGTGATATAACTGGAATACTGTTAAAAGCGGCGTTGAACCCAACTCACTCACTCACTCACTCTAGAATAGGAGATTCTTACGTCGCACTCAGCATTGTTAGAGCTATATGTCGGCAGTCTATAATATGAACAATCATGAAATACTCACATCCCCCGCCAATATGACATTTCGGGTGTGTGCAATGCATTAGCTCCTGTGAACTATGTTCACTGGGCCTTTTTGTAAAGAAATATAGTACGTTTTTCAAGATCTGCTCCGGAAACGAGGATTACCTCCATTTTCAGTCTAAATCAAAGTCGCTGCCATGGAAACTCGAAAATTATTTTTTTTTAAATCCCAAACTATCAAAAGGCACCAGTTCACCACTAGATCTATCTATGTGTCAAGTTTGGTGAAGATATATGGTACGGTTTTAAAGATCTGCTCCGGAAACGAGGACTACCGCCATTTTCAGTCTAAATCAAAGTTGTTGCCATGGAAACTCGAAAAATAACTTTTTTAAAAATCCCAAACTATCAAAAGACACCAGTTCACCACTAGATATATCTATGTGCCCAGTTTGGTGAAGAAATATGGTACGGTTTTCAAGATCTGCTCCGGAAACGCGGACTACCGCCATTTTCAGTCTAAATCAAAGTTGTTGCCATGGAAACTCGAAAATTAACTTTTTTAAAAATCCCAAACTATCAAATGGCACCAGTTCACCACTAGGTCTATCTATGTGTCAAGTTTGGTGAAGAAATATGGTACGGTTTTCAAGATCTGCTCCGGAAACGAAATGTGACGGATGGACGGACGGAAGGACAGCCGGACGGAAGGACGGACAGACGGCACCCATTCCTATATTCCCCTTCCACTTCGTTGCGGGGGACAATAATCGATTCTGGACCAGACAATACATTGATTGGCATAATGTGCATTGATCTATGCATTTGGGATACGATGACATGCATCAAACTAATCGGCGAGCCTGACAATCTGACCCTGTTAGTCGCTACACTAAAAACGACAGGCGTGGGTTGCTGAAGACCAATTCTACAAAGATCTACATGGGGAGTAAATATGCCATTTTTATCCCAACATTTTCACTCACACCTCATTTTCTCAATTTTAGTAAGGATTACTTTGGGTCTAGTTTTAAAGAAACGTTTCTCTATCCAGGACGTTATTGGAATTCACAATGGCAAAACACGCATGAACATGTGCAACCACATGAATATATGCGAACATATAATAGTTATTCAACGTTATTTCAGTAGAAAAATACAGGGCCTTCCAAAATGTACATCAGGTACTGTTGCTGTGGACAACATGGGCTTGATATCTCTCCAATCCTTTATTGACAAACAGTCACTGTTACTACTTGGAAAACTATGCTGGTCCAGTTACAGCTATGTTTTTAAAAAGGTATTCATTACTCGCCTTGGGCAGTTTAGATACGAAATAGCGTTAGATAACTTCAGAAAACGATGTGCTTTGTCACCTGTATATAACATGCTTAGACTTGTCAAAAAATACAATCTCTATGCTGAAATAGAAGATTATCTAATTAAATGTGGCTTCCCAAGTAAAAAGGCATGGTCTGATATTGTTAAGGAAAGGATTACTTTTGCAGACCAGGAAGCTGTATGCTCTAAGCTGCTATCTAGACTTAAGTTCAATAGATATGTTTCGCTACGTACTGAAAAAGAACACAGACTCTGGCTGCTTGCACTTGAACGTCCTGAACAGTTCCCAAACCTGTCTCATCTTGAACGGCTGGGATGCCTAAATATAGAATCTAGGGAATGTCGATGTAGAATTGTAGCTCATGATATTATTGAGCATGTCTTTTTGTATTGTACATTGAATATGAATGACAGAAAAGAACTATTTGAAATCATTTGTGATGTGATAGATGTCTCTACATTTGCAAGACTATGTAGTGAGGACGATGATATAATCCTGTCTGTACTACTTGGCGGTATGCCTGAGTGTGTTAGCTCTTTATCTCAAAGTCTATGGGGTGACCTTATGGTTATTGTGTCAAGATACTGTAGGAAATGGCTGTATCTGTTACAAAACAGTTGTTTGAATCAAACAAATGCTTGATTGTCATGCATTTTGTAGCTATCATTTCTCATAATATTGTTAAATTGTACTACTGTACAGCTCTGTAATTATACATAATATCATGTATGATATGTATCTTCAATATCTGGAGGAAATAAAGAATATCTATCTATGCGTATTGTTTTAAATACTAACTAACCCTTTGATACGCATTATGTAAGTATGGGATTTGGGTCATAGACCACAACCCGCTGCTTGGTGGTTAGAATGCTTATAATTTAGCAGTTGGTTTTCTCAATGGAGAGTCAGTCAGCTATATTATTTGAGTGTATGTGGACTCTCACCATGAGGTTTGCTTATGAGATTGTAAGTGACACTATTACCACCACGCTGTCGAAAAAGCTTCTTCTTTGAAGTTTTGCCAAGATAAACACACCCTTTACACGCGATATCGGCTTGCGTACATCCCATGGCATGAGTTAGATAATAAATGAAACAAATATATATCAGCATCAGTAATGACTACAAGCTCCGCAGCTTCATAGAAACGTCCGTTCCTGAAGGAGATTTACAATTACGAGCATGCACGCCAATTTGAATTAATTGAAGTGAGTGAATGAATGTCATACAGTGTCAGTCAGCAATATGACAGATACATTTGAATATAAATAATCGGGTTTGATCAAGACAAAACAGTGGGTGTCATAAATAAAACTACTGCAAGCGATGACAATCCTTAGTCCGTATTGTTACACTTAAGTTTATGATTCTAAATTCAGACTGCACTAGGATTCTCAGTACGTCAAGCAGGTCGTGAAACATTTCCATTTAACGATTCTGCCAAAATATCAACTCGGAAGGCGTAAAATATATCGACTGTTGATTCCAAAAGTGGTTCACGATCATTCCTTAAATCCATGTTTCGGCTTTCGTGAAGCCAAACGGCGCCACACTGTCGGTCCCACTGCAGATACATCAATATTCTGCCCGGAGAGTGGAAGGTCGGGGGTTCGATCCCCGGCCACTTCATAGGCTAAAAGATGGTACTTGTTGATGCCCTGCCTATCGCCCGTAATTGAGGGGGCTAAAACAATGGTCGGTTCACAGTCAGTACACTGTCTGAGTGGGATATTTATGTAAATATAAACTGCGGATATAAACTGCGGATACTAGCACTATAAAACAGGGCTTGTACAAGCAGTTGTAACACAAACACAAACGTACATACGAGTCGCTATTATCAGTGCAATACTCTTGAACGCGACGTTGAATCCCCTTCCACCTCGTCTCATCTCGCCAATACATTCCTTTGGCACGTAATAACCAAACTACTGTTATCTCTCAGAAGATACGTATGTGTCACATGACTTTGCTGGGCACAAAATGACAGCTTGCTCTCTGCTGCAGTTCAAACGTTATTATTCTTCATCAATCTAAAACTAAATACACAGTATTCATGATTGTCTATGCCAGACATAAATCTGAATAAGGTGCACATCCTGGTTGCCACAAGTAAACGTTATGGAAGAGTTATAAAACCCGATTACACTGGGTTCGCTCCGTCTATTAGACATCTTACAAACATGTTCCTCGTAATGTTTTGTTTGTTTGGGTTTGTTTGTTGTTTAACGCCGCACTCAGCAATATTACAGCTATATGACGGCGGTCTGTAAATAATCGAGTCTGGACCAGACAATCCAGTGACTAATATCATGAGCATCGATCCACGCAATTTGGATTGATGACATGCATCAACCAAGTCAGCGAGCCTGACCACCCGATCCCGTTAGTCGCCTTTTACGACAAGCAAAGTCACCTTTTACGGCAAGCATGGGTTGCTGAAGACCTATTCTACCCCGGAATCTTACGGATTTCCTCGTGATGTGTATAATTGTGAATGTTGTCGTGTGATCTGAAATATCGGAACTAAATAAATACTCAACTCTTCTGGACAGGCACATCATTTAATTAATACGGTTTTGACACCTACAATTTCTTGGACAGAGATAATGATTTGTCAAGGGAAGTCACCGAGAAACTGAACTAGTATCGGGGATGTATTCATTTGATCAAATTGGGGTCTTTTCAGCGCATTCATGTCAGAATCAAGCCAAAAAACAGAAGTAAATTTTTTTTTATCCTTTCGCAGAGTTTAACTGTTCAAATTATAAGTATTACCTGATTAAAACTTCAGGCTGCTTGTAGACCCATGTCAAACTCTAACGGTCGCATGTTCCAATACGGGCATAAAAAGTACTAAACATCAGGAAAAACTCAGGTTCAATGTATCTTTCGATATAGTGATGAGAAAAGTCTGTCAGGAACTTTCTAATTGCGAACAGTTTGACGATACCTTTCAAATTTACATGACTCCAATACACCTACTGTACGGTGTTGTCTAAATCGGATTTTTTAAAGAACAAACAACGGGTGAACACATTTACTGGACAGAGACGACCGTAGATAAAAATGCAGGACAGGATTCAGTTACGAGACATATTGATAGAGTTTAATAGCAGCATTATAATTTTACAAAATTTCGATAATTTTCTAAGTGTTCCTACTGTTTTACTTTTAAAAAGAAAACACATTTCGTTCATATTATGTGAAATGTAAAAACATTTTCTAATTGGCTGTTTTCTTTATTTTGGAAATAGTGGACAGCTAAAAAGATAGTGAAACTCATCACCTAAATCAAATGATTTACACAATGGACATTTTTTTTAGTTAAAAGGTTAATTTTCCATCTTCCAGTTTCAATTGGGAGATTGTGATTGGAGGTTCTAAATTCTAATAAGTCTCGTCAAATACTTACTTTTATATTTAAACAATTTTCGAGATTCAGGGATTCATTTTTCACTATGGTATACGTGGCTCCTTTAGAAGATTTATCTCGTGTGGCTTTCCAGCATTGTAAATTGATATCATTTAATATATTCTTAACCATATGTTTAAGATAATGTGGACTTTGGCATTGCCAAATGAGACAGGCGAAGATCGTCGGAGATTCGTTTCACAAAGGTTATCCATTTAAGTCTGCGTCTTTTAAATAGGTTGTTTCAATAGATAATTTTGATGATTTTCGGGATAAGAGTTTTGCCCCAATAGAAACAATTCTGATCTTTTCAATGTTTATTACAGACGATGGTCCACGTTCGCCATGAACCATATCATTTTTGGTACTAGACAAATAAATGTTAAATGTTTCAGAAAACGTAGCTGGACATGTTCTATATTAGATAAAGTTAAGAAGAATTGGTAAGACCATACTATCAAAAACGGGAAGTGTCATCATGAGCGAGAGTCATATGACGCTCTTTGAAAGTCTCCTAGAAAGCGCGTGTTGGATGGAACCTCAAATGTGAAATGTTGATATCAAAGCCATCAAAGGTTTATTGCTCGACACAAATTAAGTACTATGACACAAAATACCAGTACACTCGCCCTTAGCGTTTTTGCTGAGAACATATAACGTCCACAAATGCCAGAATGCCGGAAACCACAGACAGCTGAAACATAATTAATTAACAAAAATCAGATCCATAATGATTAGAGATCCCAGCCAGAAGCAGAGTCAAGAGTACAATACCGGTATCATAAGCATGTGTTTATGAATCGCACTGAATCTTTGTGCATATATAGATCTAAGAATGAAAGAGATGAGGTGGGTTTTTTACTGGTTTCTTGCATTTCTAGTTCAGGTGGGTAAAACAGAGCAACGGAGTTAGCTATATCTCCATTACTGAATATATCAGATCATCTATATACCCGGAGCTTTGTAAATAAGTTAAACGTCTTCGCAAAATACCCTTGTTTTGATTGGCGCAGAAATTTCGTTCAATATTCATAAAATGAACACAGAAAGGAGGGGAGCACAATTGGTGCCAATAGGGATGCCTACTTCTTGCTTCAATGTCTTTTCCCCAAATTTCACATAGATAGGAGGAAGTCCAGCATTTCACATTTTGTTTACTCAAGAAAACTGACATTTGCTTTCATGTGTTACAAATTATCCTGAACCCTTCAAGATAGAGATGAAACTATATCTATTGTTATACCCCCGTCCATCCGTCCATCCGTCCTGTCGAGGACATGGTTTTGTGCGACCTTAGCACATACTTCTTTTCAAACTTGGTGAACCTATAGTGGAGGCGCAGTGTGAAATTTGTTTTCAATATTTGGATATTTTGAAAAAATGCAAAGTTTCATTTCAGTGAAAAAGAGAATCCAAGAAAATATTGCGTTTTTTATGTTTGAATTAAGAAATATGTTGGAGACGAAATCAGGGGTATTTGTGCACCTGCTAACTTGTTGTCCTGTTTGGAATGTTTAACGGTTAATTTTCCATGACTGTAGGTGCATAGAGGCTTTACTGTGACAGCTTTTGATAGTTGAGAGAGAGAGAGCGTGATTCAGGTTTATCAAAGGCTGAGATCCACTCTTCATGTACAGAAACATAAATTTGACATAATATTTAAGATTAAGGTACTGCAATATGCTATTGTGAGTTAATTTCCATAAGGTATCCTCGAGCGATAGTGTATCCTAATTTCGTTATCGAGGTGGTCAGATCCAATGAAATTTACACATTTGGCAAGTGTTAAGAAACAAGTGATTTTGAAATTATTAATTGTGTTAAAAACTAAATGTCAGTATTCCGAAAAGTGGTCACAGGTAGTTATATATGTAACAGTTATTACTAAAGTTGAAGATTAAAACACCATAGTCGCGAGTAGTTCATAATAAGTGTTCAAAACCCATAGTTTTTCAAAAGAAGTTGACAAATAACACCCCAAACTTAGCCCAAAGTCAGATGTTTTAATTTTTACCAAACTGTTGTACACTTGGTACACTCGAACTTGGTTGTGGCAGAACTTGACCTACATCACGGTTACTCACACCTCACATCTGTCAATGGCTGACAATCTTGTGTTTACATTCTCCGTAACGAGTTATAGAATGAAGCAAGATGACAACCCCGATCTATGATGAGGTTCAACATTAACATGTACATTATCTGGAATTGATCGAGCCTGCTGGTACATCCATATGATTACCAATGTGACTGAGTATGACTGAACAGCCGCTTTTTAGGCTGCAGACGAGCCGGATATTTCGAAACGAGGAATCTGCATGGTGTGACCTGTCAATTTCAAGATTTCACGGATCCAAAGCCAAATAGTGACAGAACATTTGTGTCCCAGACATAGTGGATCTTGTATGATTTTCTTAATTGTGCGTGTTCTGAAATGAATTTCATCAAGTTTGATAAGCTGTCACTGCAGCTGGGACATTGTTTTCGTGGACTTTCGCTGGGGAATGTTTTCTGATGGACTTTCAAATCCCCTCCTGCCAAATTCTAACGGTGGTACTAGACGGAGATGGCAACGAATATCGATCAGAAAAAGGTTTGTAAACAACATGTTGTCATGAATAAAGTTTTTTCAAACAATTTTTATAATGTGATATTTTATTTTCATTATCGGTTGTTTCAATGAGGAAACAGCTTAAATTGTTCCGATTCTGGTCACCATAGAACATTTTTCTAACAGTTTCATAAACATTTCAATTGTATGCAAAAGATATGCCTTCGTTAAATCTTTTAATATCCTCATCGTAGCAGTCAGGGTTGCGGCCTAGAACGCCCCAAACATCCGATATCAAACTACCGCATTTCCTCTATTTGACGCTACGCAGTCTAATAATTTCATGAGAGCCCTTGACTCGGCGTGTATTAGAGACCTGGCTGGTATTAGAGACCCAGCGTGTATGATAGGAAATAAAGATTTGTTTTATAGTTTATATAGGGTTGATCGATCGGCAGCCATTTTTTATGAATCGAAATGTAGGCTTTCTTTGTATTCATGCGCACGTTTTTTTGTGAAAAGGCTTAATATATTTGAAAAGGGTTTCCACTTCAAAAAGGAAACCTCTTTTTAACCAATCAGAATCAAGCATTCATCAATGTCATGGTAGAATGCATTACAGTGTTTATTTGTTTGTTTGTTGTTTATGCAACATTCCAGCTAAGAGATATTTGTACATGTTTAGTTACGAGTACATGTTTAGTCATGGGTAAATGACTTGAAAAAAGGTTCTTGTTCGGGAGTAATCTCGGCTTTTGGTTTGATCTCGGATTCTTTCTATATTATACCTACAGAATGTGGTCACCATGGCTACAGTGACAAATGCCACATGGATCAAGGAATGAAGTTGCCTCTTACGGTACGTTTGTCATGTTTGCTAGTGGTGTAGTAGTCAGCTGTATTTACAGTAAGGAATATGGTTCTTTTGAAGAATTGCAAATAGTTGTGAGAATCCACATGATATTAATTCCACTTGTGTCAAATATATTCTGTGAATATATAAATAATTTTACGCTTTGTCTTGGAGCTTTTAGGACCTCTACCTTGGACAGTTAGTATGTGGAAGCTAATGAACCTTCCCTCGAACAACGCCACATTAAATTATCACTACAACACATAACTTAGTTGCATTCAGATTCAGTCAAACCCAGTATACACTTGTTTTCAACCCTCTGTATGAAAACAAGTTTCGGAATTTGTCAAAACAGATTCCAACACATGGAATCCGAATTCAACCACACATCACTGCATCTAAAACATGTTTAAATATCATGTCACCCAACCGACTTCTGTCCTTTCCTTCCGGCAGATGGTGAAGCCAGTTGAAGACTTCACTCTCTCTCACCCAGCTCAAAAAGTCCGAAACAAGAATATAACCAATTACGAGCAAAATATAATACTCAGAGTTCCATTTTTACAGAGAGGGCCAAGGATGGTGGCAAAGTTGCAAGTCCCTCTGTCCAGAACTGTCTCCTCAGGAATCCCAGATAATTGTCTTTAAGTTTGAATGCTGAGGCCAAATCTTATCTCAATAGTTTTGACCTAAAGTCAACAACAAAACCAATCAAAACATTTCATCATCTTTTCAGAAAAAATATTGTTATGCCTTCAGGCAACTAAAAGTGTTTCGTCACATCACCCTATTATCCTTGACATTTTATCACTATATAATGATCTTTCGACTGGCCAATGTGACATCGTATTTTGCTGGTACCAGGTCATGTAGTCATATCAGGTAACTCAATGCTACAGCTGAAGCCGATCTTGACAAACCACTCTTTAGCCCGTACAGCGATTTCAAAACCAACCATCAAAAGTTATACAACAGATCTCATGCAAAACAGGTGGGACACCCAGGTAGGAATCAATAAAAATCATGAAGCCAACAATTGGCCATACTTACTTGGGTTGTTAGTCAAGACATGATGAGGTTGTTTTACGACGATGTCGTATTGGTCGCTTCAGTCGGTTTACCCACGAATTTCTATTGAAAACAGATGAAGAGGATGAAGAAGTGCACCCTTTGTGAGGAAAGTTCACCGTCAAGCATATATTGCGACGTTACAAAATGAATGATGATTATTCTGAATTCCAATTCTATCAACACAAAGGCACAGGTGTAATTAAGTGAGTGAGTGAGTTGGGTTTATCGCCGCTTTTAACAGTATTCCAGATATATCACGGCGTGTCACCTTAATGTGGGAGGAAAGCCCGAAGTGATGCAGGTCTCAGACGTTTACCACTTCGGTGAAACCCACGAGAACGGGTATGGTGCTGACAAACCTAGAAACATACTTGGGGAGAACCGGGATTCGAACCCACAATCATAGGTTTCTGGCGTGCCCAAGGGACGCACAGCGAATCGCGGCGCCTTAGACGACTGGGCCACCAGTGCCCCCGTAATTAAGTGAAGGCGAACAGTATAATCACTTAATGTATATACATTCTATATGCATCTCTGAAGTAATAAGCGTATACGTGTCCTAATAAGAAGTGGTTTAGTTCCTTGTCCTCTTTTTGTTAAAACAAAGTCATGTCACCAAATTCAAATGAAACGTATTTGATTAAAGCGGCATTTGCGGTAGGAACTACCGCCTTCTGAGTGAGTGCGGCTTATACGAATGATCTGACACGTCAATATTCATTGGTTAATGCGTAAACGAGTGATGCGACATGACATGTGAACACCAACCCACGCGCTGTTTGACAGCAAAGACTTAAGTTTGTGCAATGTGTCACTCACCATTACTGATAAATACACATCAACGAATACAAGACCAATCAACAAACGCGTAGGTCTTCGGTTTCAAAACCTTCCAGCCATGTCGTCTTCACGTCTTCCAAAATTGTTACTGTGGTATTTCCACGATTTATGTTTTCATTCCCGTCCAACACACACACAAATTAGCCCTGCACTTGTATTCTCTGGACGAGGACGAAATACGTTTGTCTTGAGGAACAGTGCTATTATGATATTCAACACAATGTGTGTCGCGGCAACAATGTAAGCGTGTGGTGTACGGTATATATTTGCAGTTTATGACTTACATTCTCAAAATATCCACGGCAATGGGTGATGTCAACGTCTTTTAGTCGTGTTCGTCTTGCCCAGATCTGGATGACAACGATCGTGAAAACCCTTGAAAAAAAAAAATTGTCAAGTGCTGAATGTTTTGTTTTTTGGCGTCACCTGTTTTCATTGCCTAAAAGCAACGAATGTGCTTTGGCAGAATCACACCTGTCCAAATCACTCGGTAAAAATTTCGCGCGTCTCCGTGACCCAGATTTTAACCGCTGTTGATTCCTTTTGTGGCATGCCAAGTATCATTTGTATAAGGGCATCCATATTTTATTATCTCTAACATCAACCAACAAGAGGCGAGGTGAGGGGAAATTGGGTTTAACGTCGCGTCCAAGATTATTGCACTTATATAGCGACGTGCATGTACGAGTATGTGTTTGAGTGGCTGCTTGTACTAGTCCGGACTGATGCCGATTTATAGTGCTAGCTCACTGAGATACCATGCCGCAGTTTAACATGAATACCCCACTCAGACACAGTATACTGACTCCGAGCCGACCAGTCCTTGTTTTAGCCCCTTAATGCCGAGCGCCAGACAGGGTAACAACAAGTACCATCTTTTAACGTCTTTTGGTATGACGCGGCCGGGGATCGAACCCCCGACCTTCCGCTCTCCGGGCGGACGCTCTACCACAGGACCACGGAGGCGGTCTCAACCAACAAGAGAGCCGGCGGGCGAAATAAATGTAAAAAAAGTCTTACAATAAGATGTGTTATGACATTTTAAATTTTAAACACTTAATTTGTACTTGTTAGTCTTCAACTTAAATGATGACATAGATCAAGTCACTTTTCTTCGGACACGAATTAATAATAAACAGCTGAAGGAAGATAAAGTTGATCTGTTTTTGTATGACTGCAATCATGGTAGCAAAAATATTATTTGATCGGTGCTCAATTATTCACAGCCGCTGGAAACATTGATATACGAAAACTTTATTATTTTACGTCGGAACGCAGATGGGGAACTCAGATAAAATACGGAGAACTGACATACATGGAAATGATGTTCAGATATAAAGGTGTTTACACTCGTATTTCTGCCATGTGTGTCACGTGAATATCAACATTATTTTCATCAACATTGAACAATTTATAAAAACCATGCATTTCATGTCGCTTACTACACAGATCTCCCTTGAAACTACTTCGGCATGAACACATTTTTGGTTTCGCAGCTCAAAGCAATAATGTCGCTCTCAGCTGCATATTTTCTCCATCCATGACGAGCGTCTGTCATAATATCAGTGCCTCGAACATGTTCCTGGTCCATTGATGTCAACAATGCAAAACCCACATCCTCATTCACAGTATAAACACAAGATTCCTCCACCTTACCCAACCCACGTGATCGGGGTTAGGGCCCCGAGATGAATTAGTAACTTAATTAATTTTGCATTTTTAGGAAATATTTGTTTTCATGAATACTTTTTATATAAACTGGATGTTGTTTGTTTGTTTGTTGTTTAACGCCTCACTCCAGCTATGTGACGGCGGTCTGTAAATAATCGAGTCTTGACCAGACAATCCAGTGATTGACATCATGAACATCGATCCACACAATTGGGATCGATGACATGCATCAACCAAGTTAGCGAGCCTGACCACCCGATCCCGTTAGTCGCCTTTTACGACAAGCATAGTCGCCTTTTGTGGCAAGCATGGGTTGCTGAAGACCTATTCTAACCCAGATCTTCACGGGGATAAACTTGACGTACATGGTATTTTTGGATTGGAATATAAACGTCACAAATGGGAGGAGGAATGTTTCAAAGTATTGAAACCATTGCGGATTTCTACTAATTATTTTCTAAAACTTTTTGTATGCCCCTTTACCGACCACGCGATCTCCTGGCAACCACACCCCAAGCGCGCATCTAAATTGGATTACTGCTTTCTACAACTGTTAGGTACTTTGCAAGTTCGCATGTCTTCAGTATGAGCAACAGACATTTTCAAGTGACGCTTAATTTGATTGAAGAGTTGTGCGAGATGATCAGGGGAGCCTTTGGTCATTTCGATTTGGACATTGATGACTTTATCGTGGATAAAGTTCTTATTCAAGATGAAATCTGTGTTCGGCCGTCAACTCGAATCAACAAGATGTCGCCTCCCTGGAGCGCTTGCAAGTGCAACATAAACATTGACAAATCTACTGCCGATTGTGGGGATTAGAGGATCAGTGTAACAGTCCGATTTAAAGGGGCACTGATCTAAAGCAATTCCCCGGGATTGGTTTGTTGCCTTTGTTATTGTTTTTCCCCGTGAGTACCTGGGTGATATAGCAGAAACCTAGACTAGTTCGCAACATGTGCTGCGCAATTCGTAAGCGCATTTGTCACTTTTATTAATAGTATAAGATCAACAAAATGAAATACATTTTTGGAAATAATAAGGAAATGTAGGTATCTTTGTGGGTAGCATCGGTAATGGTGACGAAGTTTTGACAAGTCACTTGCTTGGTAATTGTGCGATTTTCGTTTACACTATATTGACTTGCAACACAAAGTAAATATTTCTCCTGAGCATTGCTTATTTTATCGTGTTTATATTGTTACAGTCAAAATGTGCAAAATTTTCACTTAGGAAATTTATTAAACGCCTGAATATTAAGTTATTTTACAAATTGACTGAAAAATATGTCCATCTGTATTATTATGATAAGTAAACGAATACCAAACATTTTTATGTTTAATATCATCACCAAGAGACTGAAAATGTTACGATGAAAAGTACATTTCTATATTGTTTGGCTTCTAATCCTACATAATAATCTATTGTGATGTTTTTAGGCCCTATTGATCGTCTTAATCAATTTTGGTCAATCTGTTACAGAAATGAACAGATTTTTCAGTTAAAATGACTGAAATATTTACACATTTTATAAATTGCCTGAGAGAATCACATTTTACAAATTGACTGTAATATACAAAGGAAAAGACTTGTGAAAACAACGTCTATCGCGCGTCGAAGAATTTCCCAACCAAGACGTAGAGGAACAAGAATGAATCTGTCCAATGCTACTGCAAATGAAGGAAAACAAAATGCGAATATCAAATTTATGAGTATAATTTTAGGCAGCTTCCTTGTTCGAGGAATGTATACGTGAATATCCACACAAAGGAACAATATCCCAAACGTCTGCAGCTGTACAAGGAAACGTATTCGATGTCACGTGTCTCTGTAACAATCAAATATTTTAAAATATATATATATCGTTTCGGGATATTATAACCCGTGTTCGTTTCTCAGCTGATCACTTAGATTGTTTCAGGTGTTTCACATAGGTGTCAAGTCTCAAAGGTCCGCTGAGAAAGCCCACGTGACAACTATTTTCATAACGTCCACGGTTCCTAAAAAAATACAATGAGTTAGATAACAATGAGCAATTAATCATCGTATTATCGATTAACCCTTTGAACAAGGTATGTTGTTTTCACATCGGCACTTCACGCAAGGATATGTGTGTATTCCCTTTGTTTTAGTAAACCTAGACATGTAAACACTCACTTTTGACATATCCACTTTTGACATAACAGTGATTAATCAATCAATGTATTTTCAGTTAATCCTTTGATGACTACGAACGATCCGCTGATTTACAAAAAAAGTAAATCAACTGATCATTCATCTCTTGCTGGGCTGCCACGTGCATATTACATAACACACATTTCACCTCACTTCAAACCTGGATTTAGATTGAATAATTACCCCAGACACAATAAATGCCAAATGGGAACCTTCGTCAGGTATTCGGAGTGGTGCTACCACTAACTATACCTGTAATAAATTCATTAACTGAGCATCAAGTGAATGACGACAAATATACAAGTGGAGGGTTATACCAGAAAACGTGGATGACAACAAGGGAGTAGTAATCGTATTATCGACGCAATCCGAAATCCGAAAATGCTTTCACTGCATGGATACTTTTTTAAAAACTATAACAATCAGGGGTATTTCCAAATGACGACAACCGATGAGCTCCGCCGTTCTTTTTGTCTGTTTGTTTAGGCTGAAGAAATTAATTAACATGCGCCCTTTGTCGAAATCTTTATAGATCACGGTTTACCAATCAGTGTTCAAAAATGGGTAAAACAAATATTGTCCCAAGTTTATTTTGCTGTCCTTGCAGACAGTAGCCTAGTCTCTTGTCAAGCTCAGTTGCTTTGAGTATCATCCGGATATTCACGTGGAAAAAACAATAACAAAGTCAACAACCAGTCCCGGGGAATTGCTTTAGATCAATGCCCCTTTAATTTGTACTACTTTTTGTCAATAATGCGTGACACAGCACAGGCAGTCGTGGTTAGGCACGGGCGCGACCACAACGTTTTCATTGATTCGGAAACTAGGCTACAAGTACTTCCAATACTTGGAGAGATCCTTGACCGTTGCATTTATATAGCGACGGGCATGCACGTGTGTGTGTGTGTGAGTGTTAGTGTGGCTGCTTGTACTTGTCCGGACTTATGCTGATATATATTCCTATAACATGAGTACTCCACCCAGACACAGTATACTGACTCCGAGCCGATCAGTTCCTTTTTAGCCCCTTACTGCCGAGCGGCAGACAGGGTTACTCCAAATACCATCTTTTAACCTCTTTTGGTATGACACGGCCGGGGATGGAACCCCGGACCAGCCTCTTTCCGGGCAGACGCACTACCACTAGACCACAGAGGCAGTCAGTTGGACCTAAATAAAAGGATATCAAACGTAGGAGCAGATGAAGGAGGGTGTGGACAAAACGGGAAGTGATTCCAGATTGTGTTTTAATACTCGAATACATAAATACATGGGACATGTTGATCTGATCCTCGAAACCCGCGAAGATCCGGGATACAATTAGGTCTTCAGCAACCGTAAAAAGCGACTATGCTTGTCGTAAGAGACGACTAAATGGATCGGATGGTCAGGCTCGCAGACTTGGTTGATGCATGTCATCGTATCCCTATTGCGTGGATCGATGCTCATGATGTCCATCACTGGATTGTCTGGTCCAGACATGATTATTTCCGACCACCTTCATATAGCCGGAACATGGTGAGAGCGGCCTTAAACAACAAACAAAAACACATTTCTGGTGTCCCCCAGCCGTGATATTGCTGGAATATTGTTAAAAGCGGCGTAAAACAATACTCTATCACGATTATCTTTACTATTATGTGTCGGGTAGCATTCCGACATTGTTCTCATTGAGTTTCAGTTAGCTATTCCTATAATTCCCAACACTGTTCTGCCTTGACACGCTTATGAAATCTGTTTTTGCCGATATTCGAGACTGGTTATTGTATGGCGCTGATGTCAACCATTCCACAATTTCCACAAACTATTCATATAGATATTTCAAGCTGTTGTTAGATCTTTATGATAAAAGACATAAGAGGTTAGAATATACGGATGTGGTCAACCTACAAAGTTACATTTCTATATTTCAGACCCGTAAAGATCCGGGTTAGAATAGGTCTTCAGCAACCTATGCTTGCTGTAAAAGGCGACTATGCTTGTCGTAAGAAGCGATTAACGGGATTGGGTGGTCAGGTTCGCTGACTTGGTTGATGCAGGTCATCTATCCAAATTGCATGGATCCGTTGCTTATGATATCAATCACCGGATTGTCTAGTCCAGACTCGATCATCTACAGACCGCCGTCATATACCTGGGATATTGCTGAGTGCGGCGTTAAACAACAGACAAACAAACACATAATTCTAGATTAAATCTTTGTGTTTTCCTGCTTGATGCACGTATCACATTTATAACCAAATGTTATGCATAACACGTCCGCATCCCAAACCTGTTGCATACATCAAATGTATTTTTTCCTGAATAAATAACGCCGATTGAGTTTCCACTCTCCGCATCCATTGTTAACGGATCGGTGGTATGCATCATAGGCAGACTGCGGTCCTATATCTTCAAGCACTGATGAATATCCAGTATTCATTAAATGTCCTTATTAATAAAATATTTACCAAATAGCAGGATTTTCACAGTAGTCAGTAGTACGTGTCCACATTGTACTATATCGGCATTGTATTATCATCAATACTTGCAATCATATAGTGAGTGAGTGAGTTGGGTTTAACGCCGCTTTTAACACTATTCAAGTTATATCACGGCGTGTCAGCTTAATGTGGGAGGAAAGCCCGAAGTGATGCAGGTCTCAGACGTTTACCACTTCGGTGAAACCCACGAGCACGGGTATGGTGCTGACAAACCTAGAAACATAATCGGGGCGAACCGGGATTCGAACCCACAATCATAGGTTTCTGGCGTGCCCAAGGGACGCAACTCTGCACAGCGAATCGCGGCGCCTTAGACGACTGGGCCACCCGTGCCCCCTGCAATCATTTACGCTAGGAAACATTGTCCGTATTAGATGCTACATACATATAACCCGTGAATATCTGTGTAAGAATTGGTCTTCAGCAACTCATGTTTTCCTCCCCCATGAAGACCCTGGTTAAGAAATGGTCATGTCATCGAATCCCAAGTCCGAAGAACAATTCTCCTGGTGTAAATCACTCGATTGTCTGTCACAGATTCGAAGTGCGGCGATAAACAAGAAACAGTCATATTATCATATTATCATATTTCTACTGACCACGAGTTTGCAATTTCGATGCCCTGTTTAACTCGTAACTGGATAGTAACGCTAAGTGCGCATGTGACGGCTATACAATACTTTAGATATGTGCGTTATTATTCTATGGCGTTTATGAATATCAACTAAAGAACACCAACATCTGTCGCAGATGCGGCTACATTAGTTCTGGTGACACGTTTCCTGTCAGGATAGTTGAATTAAGAGAAAACAAGTTTAGTTTTTTACAGTAGAAGTAATGTCTGCAATACACACTCATTAGATACGCTCGTATGTATGCACACACACACATAGAGGAAATATGACGATTTTCAAGAGTGAGTAGATGTAATACATGTATAATTGCCGATATTATCTGGCAGCATCGTAAATGTTCAGGACGAAGAGTGAGCTCATCAATACACTATGCAGAGTTCTATCCATTAGGCGTGCGAGAAACCTATTATCGTGTGTTCGAATCTCAGATTCGCGCTGCGTTTCGCCAAAGTGGTAAACCCGTGAAGATCCGAGGTAGAATATGTCTTCGGCAATCCATGCTTGACGTAAAAGGCGACTATGCTTGTCATAAGCTAGGCCACTAACGGGATCGGGTAGTCAGGCCCGCTGACTTGGTTGATGCATGTCATTGAGCCAATTTGCGTTGATTGATGCTCATGAGGTCAATAACTGGATTGTCTGGTGTAGACTCGATTATTTACAGACCGCCGTCATATAGCTGGAATATTGCTGGCGTAAGAGACGACTAACTAGATTGGGTGGTCAGGCTCGCAGATGTATGTCATTGTATCCCAATTGCGTGGATTGATGCTCATGATGTCAACCACTGGATTGGCTTGTCCAGACTCGATTAGTTACAGATCGCCGTCATACAGCTGGAATAATGTTGAGTGCGGCGTTAAAAAAACAAACAAACAAAACTTTTCTCACCCACAATGTTTTAGAAAGCGGCGTTCAATAAAGCTCTCTCAAGATCAAAATATTCCTCAGAAACCAAATTGATATAAATTTTCACACGAACACATAATAAAATAGGTCTATTGCACGTGTACCTCGTGTAAATGTTCGTATAAATAAAATGAAAATCAGGTATCATGTTTTGCTTAAGACTGCACGCGTTTTCCCGTCGCCTGCAGCCAAAACTGTCTTTGTACAGCAACGTCGCGAGCTGATGATTTATGTATACGAGGATGTCATTTCAAAAAAATATCACACAACTCGTCTCGCCAATCGTGACATGGGAGACACGCCGACTGACTCTCATACAGAGAGCGTAGAGAGATGCGGTTTCATTGATAAAGTAGGTATAGCTCAGACCATATAAGCCAACGGCTGCATCGCGTTGCGGCAGTTGTGACAGAGCCTTCAAGAGCGATGTTGTACCATTGTTAAGATGTAGTTTAATGGTTGGACTAATTCATTGCTTTGGAGATTGGCCTATGAGGGTAAGCAGGTGTTTGCTTGGCATTCTAGGAGTTGGTGAGTACATAAGAATACGTCCTACGTTATGAATAACAAGTTACGGTTTATTGACGTTTCGATGAAGATTCGGCAACGGCGTACGAATCTACATCGAAACGTCGCGACATGCAATAAACCAAATGTTAGTATCTATAAAGTTGTAGGTTTTCTTATGGGGTAAGTAAGCCTTTATAAGAATTTCTCTTTACAATTATGCTTCATGTAGAAGAGTAATTGTCTTATATCCCATTAGTAAAGGGTGAGTGAGTGAGTGAGTTAAAATTTAACGTCAAATCGGCAATATTTCAGCCATATAGTGACGAGAACATTAATAGTTAATAAATTTAGACGAATAAAAACCTGTTATCGACGGGCAGTATAAATAACTAGACTATCACAATTTAGAAGTAAAACCAGTTGCGTGAACAATTAAAACATTAACCTATGATTCAACAATACATGATTATAAAAACGGGCTATAGATCACCAGCAACCAAACATTAGTTAAGGGAACGGTGTCATCTTTTCTTATTGTCATGTACATTTTATGTATGTGAACTGACCGAATTCGAAATTGAGTACTGTTTGATAATGTTATAATTAGTACCCTTTCCTTGAAAATTTTTCATCGCTTATACTTTTGCAAGAAACGAAATGCACCGTTTATAATATATGATATTGAATATATGCTGATTGAAATGAATTAGGGAACACTTAGTTGTAGAAATAATAAAATGATATGCTATCATGGGATCCCAGCCTTGTCTTCCTCATACGCGTTGGAAACAATGCACTGAAACATATCTCAACAATAGATTCTGACATGTGTTGAATTTGTATGTTCGCTATTTCAAATGTACTGTCAGTAAAGCTTAATTCCCAATATTTTCCGTTGTTCCCGTGTTATATTATAAACGTTTTTCACAGCACACGTAGTTTTATTATATACTCTCGTACTGCCGATTTACATGTGATGATTTATTATGTTATGACCAATGTCGTTATTATGCAAAAGGTTCCGGGGTAGAATAGGTCTTCCTCAACCCATGCTTGGAGTGAAAGGCGACTTTGCTAGTCGTGAAGGCGACTAACGGGATCGGGTGGTAAGGCTCGCTGACTTGGTTGATGCATATCATCGATCCCAAATGCGTGGATCGATGCTCATGATATTAATCACTGGATTGTCTGGTCCATACTCGATTATTTACAGACCGTCGTCATATAGCTGGAATGTTGCTGAGTGCGGCGTTAAACAACAAACTACCAACAATTATTCAAAAGGCAGTTGCATCAACTGGTACAATGCAACACAAAGTAGAGAAGCTTGGGTCTAGTACTGAGTCTCAAATTGATTTATGCGATGCATGTAATGATATTTCAAACTACAGTTGTTTCTGCAATGTCAAGATTATTGCACTTATATAGGGACGTGCTTGCACGTGTGTATGTGGCTGCTTGTACTAGTCCGGAGTGATGCCGATTTAGAGCTAGCCCACTGAGATACCATGCCACAGCTTAACATGAATGCCCCACTCGGACACATTATACTGACTATGAGGTGACCAGTCCGTGTTTTAGTCCCTTTATGCCAAGCGCCAGACAGGGTAACAACAAGTACCATCTTTAAACGTCCTTTTGTATGACGCGGGCGGGGATCTCACCCAGGACCTTTCGCTCGCCGGGCGGACGCTCTACCACTAGATCACGGAGGCGGTCTCATAGTGTCCAGGTTAGACTGCCATCTGGATGACTCCACAACATGTTTCCAAAACTCTTAATGTCTCGTTGTGTGGTATGTGTCCAGAAAACCTAAACTATTAAACTGTATACACACTCTGCAGAAGATGATGATGTCTGGAACACAACCCGATGATAGTGACACGTTTATAATAGAATGATTGCAAACCGCACCTTCCGGATCCATCTCCACTATTAATATCAAACTTAAGTAAATTATGTATACATTATTCGTAAACTCATTACTAACACAAAGATCATGAATAAAACTTGTATTTGTGTGTATCAATACAAGCATGTAATTGCAGCATTTTGGCAAAATGGTGATTTCCTTGTTCAGTAATAACAGAAATGCGTATGCGAACAATTTATTTAAACATATTTTATTGCGGAAAATCAAAAAGATTAGGCACAAGTGACACACCGACGAGGCCTTCTCCTATATACATTGTGGTACATGTATGTGAATAATGATAGTGCAGAATAAATGTACAGTGCATAGGAATTACAAGTCATGAGAAAATATAATAACACACTCACATATTCATATATATACAGTATTACACACAAACACATATACCTACATACACTCACACATACATATACATATATACAGATGACAAATTTATATATTTTTGATATACAATGGTACATGATATATTTATAAAATAACACAGTAGTTAATAAACTAATAGACATTTTAGGTTTATGTGAAGGGCGGGAAATATAGAATGTTACTAAGTTGTGATAATTACATGGAATGCTATTGTTTGACATCAAAATCAAAGTTATAACGAATACCCAAACTAATAGAAAAAATAAAAATTAAAAATAAAATATAAAAATATTACTAAGACTTTTTGTGTTGAAACAATAAGTGCAAGTCACATGTAAAGTCAAGATAATTTGAAAGTAGCTCGTGAAATATAATTCTTGTTATAATTCTTGTTATAATTCTTGTTATATTAGGATACAATTTAAAATCTGTTCTAAAATATGTTTGTTTCTAAAATAAATTGATGGACATATTTAAAAATTAAGTTATTTTATTCTTCGGATAGATTTTTGTAACTACTAAGAATTGTTTCTAAATTTGGCTGAGTCCCTATATTCCTAATGTTGATAAACAAAGAGTGTCTTATTAAAGAATATTTTTTTAACATTCAAGGAAATAGTGAAAAGCATTTTCGCATGGAGAGTGAGTGAGTGCGTGAGTATGGCTTTACGCCGCTTTTAGCAATATTCCAGCCATATCCACGCGGGGGACACCAGAAATGGGCTTCACACATGGTACTCATGTCGGGAATCGAACCCGAGTCTTCGGCGTGACGAGCGAAAGCTTTAACCACTGGGCTACCCGACCGCCCCTTCGCATGGAGAACCGCAAGGGCAAGAAATAGTGTCTGACAAATTAACCCTAAATAAATCATCATTTAGATTGCTACATCTATGTCTATGTCAAATATTAATTTGACGCTTTCCATAACTGAAATAATATGGAGAATTAATAACATTTGGATAATTTTTTGTTTTTAATTCAGCTACAGAGATACAATTATGGTACAGTCATGTTCTGTGTGTTACGTAGGTAATAATTTGAAGCAGCTGATCTATTGTGAGGTAACAAATCATTTAGATATGAGGGACAGTCATTTATTATTTTTGTGTGCAATGTCGTAAGTTTTTTTAAATTTTTCGTCTCTCTTTTAGTGGTAGCCAGCCGGTTTCGAAATATAAACTTTCTCTCGAGGCAAATTTCGTCAAACCTGTCACAATTCTGGCAGCGTCAAGTTGTATTAATTCAAGTTTATTTTCGTTATAAGCAGAACAGTTGTCCCATACTTCCGATGAGTATTCCAGAATAGGTCTCATAAATGTCACATAGATTTTTGACAGATTATATCTATTTAATTCATATTTAAGTTTACGCATAGCTGAAACCATGTTCGCTGTTGACCTAGCAATAATTGAAACATGTGCAGTCCATTTCGTATCTTGATATAACGTGACCCCCAGATGTTTATGGGTTTCTACATGTGCAATGGCACTGTTAGCATAGCAAAAAGTTGGATAATCCTGTACCTGTTTGTGACTAAAAAGCATGTATTTTGTCTTAGTTGGATTAAAGTTTACAAGCCATGTGCTTGCCCTCTTGGAGAGAGAGAAGGTCTTGGTGTAGACTGTCTTCAATTACGACCATATCAGTAGATGAAGTTCCTATACAGGTATCGTCGGCGAATAACCTAGTAATATTTTGAAGCTGATAAGTAATATCACCTATGTAAACTAGAAATAGGAACGGCCCCAGTACAGAGCCCTGTGGGACCCCTGCTTTAGTGAATATTTTACTTGATTAACTACCATTAATAAATACTTTTTGGCAACTTTTTGACAGATAACTACGACACCAAGCAAATAATTTACCAGTTATACCATATTGTTGAAGATTATGCAATATACCTTTGTGCCATACCCTGTCGAATGCCTTTGAAATATCACAGAATATCATACAAAAATATTTATTATCATCAAGCGAATTACAAATGTGATGGCAAATTTCAATTAATTGATATGTAGTACAATTGTTTGGCATGAATCCCGATTGATATTTGGAAAGTAGTTTATTCTCCAGAAAGTAATTATTCATTCTTTTAAAAATAAGTCTTTCAAATAATTTCCCAAGACAAGATAGGCCTGTAGTTTGAAGGGTTGGCTTTATCTCCCTTTTTGTACAAAGGCATTACATTAGCTAGTTTTCACTCTGATGGGAATGTGCTTTGTTCAAGAGACAAATTAAATAACAAGCGTAAAGGATTGGCTATGGATAGTGATATATATATTTTTAATCTTTGATTCAGGTTCTCGGGACCGCTTGCTTTATTTACCGGGAGGGACTTTATCTGTTCTTTCTTGACTTTCAATAAGGGTAAAATCCAATTCATGATCATATAGTTTAACAAATGGTGGTAGAGAGGCGCCGTGATCATCGACATTGGAAACTGACGTAAAATTGTTGAGAGCTTTAGCCTTATCAAAATAAGAAAATGCTTCAGGTACAGTGTTGTTATTAGTGACCAGAGGTGGGATCACGGTGCTGGCTTCAGACTCTTTGATCCAGTGACGTAGAAGTTTCCAATTATTAGAACTGTTTTCCTTGATTTGTGTAGATAATAATTCATCTAAGTTAACATAAAAGTATTCCTTGGCAGCTTTCTTCAAATTGTTTAATTTATTCCTTTGTTTTCTATATTTAGATAAATCGCGTTCATTGCATGTTCGTCTTGCTTTTTTTCTCAGTCGATCTCTTATTCTTATTTCTCTACGTAAACCATGGTTTATCTTTTGGCATTATTGTAACAGCACGGCTTGGTATGCATAAGCTTATATAGTTTTTAAATGTGGACAGAAAAATATCACATATTTCATCAATAGACTCGCAGCTATTAAACATGCACATCCAATCAGTTGATTCAATCAATTCATTTAACTTCGCATAGTCACCATCTTTATAAATAAGAACCTCTCTTACATAGGATTTTTCCATGTCAATGCAGTTCGTTAGCGAAACAACAACTCCCTTGTGGTCACTTATATCCGTGCTGAAGTCGACAACACCTGACTCTATACAATTACAATAGTCACTGATGATTGGCCAAGCAGCGTTTGTGAATGCTGAGTGAAGCGTGTCGGCTCTTTAATTACATTACGTAAACTCTTCCTAACTAAAATATCGTGCAGATGGTGAAGGTTGCTGTTGAGTAAATCTTCGTTCAAATACCGAGTAGAACAACATAAGTCGTATAATTTAGAGCAGTTTCTAGTTGATCCCAATACAACACATGGGTGTTAGGTGGTCTATACCACGCACATAATAATATTCTCTTCTGAGGCAAGAAAACCTCGAAACACATGTTTTCATAATTGTATGATTCTAAATCTTCCCTACGTTTAACGTACAACAATGCCGAAAATATACAATAATACCACCACCAAAACAATTCCTATCCCTCCTATAGGGAGAATGATAAAGGTCTATTGTCAGGTCATTTGTGTTTACAGAATCATCAAGGAGGGCGGATGTGGCTGATCTTACAGCTCGTTCGACTGATTCGATTCCTCCATCCTTTTAAGGATTTCTGACATTAGTTTAGGAACAATGATGGGTATCAGTTTGTTCAGGAAAGTTTCGTCTGATTTAGCCTGAGTCAGGGCATCGGACGCTTCGTCCTCCGTAAAAGACTCACCCTCACTTGAGAAGATATTTCTTGGTCTTTGAGCTGGCGGCTCGAGTCCAGCAGGGCTGTCTGTTCCCCTCTTGGTTGACTGAGTTGACTGAGTTTGCGACGCCATGTTGGAATGCATAGTGAAGAAGTGACAGTCAGTCCTTAGTATAATTGAAGTAGTGACAGTAAGTCCTTAGTATAATTGTGGAATGATTCTCGTTGTTGACTGTGCTGAGTAGTAGGCTATCTGAGACACCGAGTGGACATCAAGGATTAGTCACAGTCGGTCCGCAGTGAAGTTTCAGTGCAATATTAAAGCATAGCTGTTTAAGTTTGAGAATCGGGTCGGAGCTCTCGGCCGTGCGTCCTATCCGTCCGCCATTTGATGCGAACAACACACCGTATTGAGTTGATATGGGCATAGGAGAGTTTGTGTGCACGTTTCGGGTCTTTATGTCCATAGTGCTGGTGTATTCAGAGCGATTTACGGAGCCTCAGACCACCGGGCCATTCGTAACCGATCTTTTCCTAAATAAACTTTTGTTTGTTTGTGTGTGTGTTGTTCAACGCTGCGCTCAGCAATTATCCAACTATATGACGGCAGTCTGAAAATAATTTAGTCTGGACCAGACAATACAGTCATTGATATCATAAGCGTCGATCCAAGCAATTGGGATACGATGACGTGCATCAACCAATTCAGCGAGCCTGACCATCCGATCGCGTTAGTCGCCTCTTACGACAAGCATAGTCGACATTTACGGCAAGCATGTGTTGCTGAAGACCGAAACTACCCCGGATCTTCACAGGTCATGGTCCCCAGCAACAATGACATACCTGAAGCTGAAGTTAAACGTCTTGGCCAAATTACTTTTTTTTAATTTTACCAATTTGAGCAGACTCGTATCCATAGAAAAACTGACCATCAAGACGATGAGCAGAATTGGTGCTTCTGGGGATGCCAATGTCTGCCTCAAAGTCCTATCCCCAAAGATTCACACATTTTGTTTCTACGAGGAAGTCTAGCATTTCAAAAATCGTTCAACCAGTATTTTAACTTCAGATAATTATGTCGGACAGCCAGATATTAGTTGACACCTGGCTGGACAGAACTCTCTTTTCAGTCTGTGTATCTACCAATGACAACAGCCCCACTGACGTAAGCATAAGCTTAACTTTTGTCCCAAAGGGGGTAATGATCAATATCAATCAAACCCCAAAGCAGAATTACAGACGTGCTAATTTTTAATTAAGTGTTATGTAAAACCAGATGTCATCCACCACTACTAGCAAAACCACCCTTTCTAGTTGAAAGTAAACGTACACTATTATTTTGAAAAATAGTAATGAAAAAGCAGAATTTCTGCCGTCGTGACTTAACTTTCTAATTTATGTATGTCACATGTCAAGTGGAAATACCAGGTTTTGCGGAAGCCGTAAAGCCTTAGAACATTATTTTAGTCTGCAATTGCCATGGCAAGCTGAGACCATATCAACAATCCATGCACAAAGAACATGTTGAGGACATAATTCATGTCATGTTCGAATTTGTAACATTATATTGATGTGTGTTTGTCTGTTTGTTTAACGCCGCACGCAGCAGTATTCCAGCTATATGACGGCGGTCTGTAAATAATCGCGTCTGGACCAGACAATCCACTGATTAATATCATGAGCATCGAGCCACGCAATTGGGATCGATGACATGCATCAACCAAGTCAGCGAGCCTGACCACCCGTTAGTCGCCTTTTACGACGAGTATAGTCACCTTTTACGGCAAGCATGGGTTGCTGAAGACCTGTTCTACCTCAGAATCTTCACGGGTCTCGATAATCTGAAACATATTGGCAATTCTCTTCCACTGATTAAATCACATGAACTAGAAACAAAAGAGACCAGCGAAACCGGCTCAGCTGTATTTAGATCTATGGATAAGAACGCATCAGTGACCAAAATGATGTCCGTTGCAATTCCCTATTTTGACTTGTATCATATGATGATACGTTTGTTCAGGTAAACACTTAAATTGTCTTTGCACTGGTTTGTGACAGGGGGTATCTGGTGTCCTCCCTATTTTATAGTGATTTATAAACCCATGCTTATGATCAATCAGAATCGTACAATGAAGGTTTGTTATGATAATGGAAAGAGCCTGAGTCTGACCAGACAACGCTATAGCTGCCATCATGAGCATCGATCAACGCAAATGATACCATGACATGCATCAACCAAGTCAGCGAGCCTGACATCCCGTGATACAAGCATGGGTTGCTGGAGACCTATTGTGATCCGGACTTGACACTGCGTATTTCATACTCAGTTTTCGATCATATCCCCAACCTTAAACTATTATGCCTCCAATCTATTTCTAAGTTTGTATGACCACAAAGAAATAGTATCAACAAAAGTCGGCACTCTCATCACTTTTTTCACACTCATAAATTTCAACATTGACAGTATATTTATATCTGCTCTGCTTTCAGAAAACGAAGCGGAAATGAGCCACCAAGGATCAAGGCAAAAGTCCGAAGAATGATGGTTTCCAATTCCTCTAGTTGCTGTATTGACAAATAATTCAGCGTGAACCAATAACACAATAGAATACTAGTAATTGATTTCATGTTTGAAGTCAAGATGGCGGCTAACCTAACCAATGGGAGTACTGAAGTTATTGACGATTCCGATTGGCAAGCAGTGGAAAGTGTTGCCTTTGACATCCAGACGTACTATCTCTGGGTTATATTCGCCTTGGGATTCCCCGGTAACTGTGCTACCATCGTTACAGTCATTAAGATGTCCCCTGCCAGATCGCTGACTGTATACATAGCGCTTTTAGCTGTTGTGGACAACTTAGCAATCATCAATAAACTTCTATTGTTTGTTTTGCTCGATAATGGAGTACATCTCCAAGACGTTGGCTGCAAGATTCTTGGGTACTTCGGAAACTTCCTCATCACCTTTGCCAACTGGTTGCTCGTCGCCATGTCCGTAGAAAGATTCGCTGCTGTGTGGTTCCCGTTCAAAGTTGGCCAAAGCTGGACGTTTAAAAAGTCTCTTATAGCAGTGGTTCTTGTGGCTCTACCCTTGAGTGTGTTGTTTCTTCACCTCTTCTGGACGATAAAGTTTGTAACTGAAGGTCCAGGGATGGTGTACTGTGATGTAGAAGAGACGTATCAACATTTCATGATGCACATTTGGTACTGGATTAACGTAATAGTGTATGCGGTCATTCCATGTACCCTACTTCTTGTGTTCAACTGTTTGATCGTGGGCGGTATTATTAAATCGGGGAAAGCACAGAAATACCTGAACAGTAACTATGGCAGCCAGAAGAACTATGGCAGCCAGAAGAGTAACCGCTGTGCTGATCGCCACCGTCAGGTTACGATCATGTTAGTAACAGCAGCTATCACCTTGGTGATTTTGACAACACCGAGATGCGTGATTCTTGTTTTAACTCCGTATTGGACCCCAGAGCAAAATAGTATGAAAGGGGCTGTAAAGTACCTTATAGATACACTGGCATTTGTGTTGTGTGACGTGACACATGCTATTAATTTTTATGTCTATTCTCTCAGCGCTAGAAGATTTCGGTTTCAGTTTGGTCAACTATTTATGTGCCGAAGGCGAAAGATGGCGCCAGCGAATACACGGTATTTCTCGCTATCACCTCGAGCGTCTCTCAGAATTCAAATGTCTTTCGTTGGCGAAGAACATGGCAAAAACTAATAAAAAAATAGTCTGAAGTTTTCAAAAAGCATTGAAGACTAGATTGGGGATACTCTTAAGTTGGTATTATCTTGCACAAACTCAGCATAAATGTGTTTGTATATCCTACAGGTATATACCGGAATTATGATATTACCAAGTATGTTGTGTTACAATAATTAGCTTGCGGTTGTTTTGTCCATTTTGTATGACAATATGTATTGAAATGGGCTCTCAATGTCTTATTGGCGTTTTATCTTCGTAATACTTCGGACCGCCTCCGTGGTCTTGTGGTAGAGCGTCCGCCCGGAGAGCGGAAGGTCCAGGGTTCGATCCCGGGCCGCGTCATACAAAAAGACGTTAAAAGATTGTACTTGTTGTTACCCTGTCTGGCGCTCGGCATTAAGGGGCTAAAACAAGGACTGGTCGGCTCGGAGTCAGTATACTGTGTCTGAGTGGGGTATTCATGTTAAACTGCGGCATGGTATCTCAGTGAGCTAGCACTATAAATCGGCATCAGTCCGGACTAGTACAAGCAGCCACACACACACATACACGTGCATGCACGTCGCTATATAAGTGCAATAATCTTGGACGCGACGTTAAACCCAATTTCACCTCACCTCGTAATACTTCAATCGAACAAATGTTCAAATAAACCGATTACAACCGATCTGTTTTTTAGGGTCATGGTTATAATCTTTGTTACATATTTTGTTTTGCAGCTGTAGCTGAAAAAGTATATTAATCCGGTCTCCAGTTTGTAAGGAGACCATAACCCCTAATATTTCTAAGGAGACCCGTGAAAATCCGAGGTAGAATAGGTCTTCAGCAACACCATGCTTGCTGGAAAAGGCGACCATGCTTGTCGTAAGAGGCAACTAACGGTATCGGGTGGTCGTGCTCGCAGACGTGGTTGATGCATGTCATCGTATCCCAATTGCGTGGATCGATGCTCATGATGTCAATCATTGGATTGCCTGGTCCAGACTCGATTATTTACAGACCGTCGTCACATGGCTGGAATATTACTGATTACGGCTTTAAACATCAAACAAACTTCCAAGGAATGAAGTTTTCTTACATTCACGGAAGGTATTTGAGACAAGTGGTTGGAATTAATATGATGTGCTTAAAATTTGGCAGTCTCATAAATGAACAAAATTCAATTCTATTTAAAAGGTTTTGAACCACAATCCAGAAATTCATTCCTTGATCCTTTGGGAATGTCTGCATTTGGGACCGCCTCATCCGTTTGTATTTAGATCTATTCATGATCTATGCATGAAGTGACAACACTCTCCACATGACTGTATAACAAGAGGGATGACTTCAACTTTCCAATACTCAACTTTCCCTTCATCTCCAGCAATTTTCCAGCAGCTCCAGCTCACAGTTTTTCAGATACAATAGAGCATGCGCTGTCTACCAAGATTTCAAAAAGCGTCATGCGACTCTTGCTCAGAAGTTGTTTGATCAAGGTTACAACATTCAAGGCCTCAGTAAAGCTTTCGAAAATGTTATGTAGACATGTGGAGAACATTTCCAAATTTGACGCATCCACATGATGTCCGATTCAATTCTTTAATTTGACTTGTACCATATGTTATGTGAACAATTGACGTGCCTTTGCGTGTGTTTGTGACGGATGCCATAGGATAGGGTAGTATACGCTTGTCTTTTCGCGAACACCTGGTATCATTTGATAGTAATTCATAAACACATGCGGAATCGTCACGACTCTGCTTAAAGCAGATATTTCTATTTGATAGGGAAAGGGGTTTGTCGCTTTATTCCCTAAACGTGATGATATAGTTACATCTCTATCTTCAAAGGTGCAGGATAATGTTCAAAAATTGAAATCAAGTGCAATCTGGAATTAACTGAGAAAAACATCCGAAATGTTTCATTTCCTCGTAACTATGTGAAATTTTGGGAAAGAACATATTGGCAAGACAATTTGTCCATAAAAGAAAGCAAATGTCATCTTAAGTTAACAAAGCTGGCTGTATCGTTGGATTTGGAAACATTGCGAACAAGATATTTAGACATATCAGTTTGTACACCAGCCGAGATCTGATGGTCTGGCCGCAAAATGGTTGATGCATGTCAGCGATCCCAATTGCGTGGATCGATGCTCATTATATTAATCAATTGATTGTCTGGTCCAGACTCGATTATTTACAGACCGCCGTCATATAGCTGGAATATTGCTGAGTGCAGCATTAAACAACAAACAAACAATCAAATCAGTGACAATTGACTTACCTTTGCATGTGTTTGTGATGAGTGCCACCGGTGGGGCATGGTTCGCCCATCTTTTCCCGAACACCTGGTTTCATCAGTATTTGAACACTTGTATGTGATATAATAGGAATCGAGCAGTGAACTGTTTCTTACGATGAGGGTAAGCGACAATCGCTGTGAGTTTAACACATTTCACGGTTTTCTGCAAACCGCAATCTACCAACCATTATCGGTGCTAACAATTGCGTGAGTGAGTATGGTGTTACGCCGCATTTAGCAATATTCCAGCCATATCACGGTGGGGGACACCAGAAATGGGCTTCCGAAAATTGTACCCATGTCGGGAATCGAACCCGCGTCTTCGGCGTGACGTGTGAACGCTTTAACCACTAGGCTATCCAACCGTCCCTGACAATTGCGTAATATTGACAATTACGTAATATTGCAATTGAATGTCGGTGTAATTATTTGCATTTATATCAACGGAATCGATTGAATATCCGAGGTAGAGAAAAGGTATTCAGCAACCAATGTTTGCCGTAAGTGGTACTATGCTTGTCGTAAATGGTACTATGCTTGCCGTAAGTGGTACTATGCTTGTCGTAAGAGGTACTATGCTTGCCGTAAGTGGTACTATGCTTGTCGTAAGAGGCGACCAAAGGGATTGGTCAGGTTCGCTGACGTTGTTAATGCATGTCATCGTATCCCAATTACCTGGATCGTAGCTAATGGTGTCAATCACTGGATTGTCTGGTCCAGACTCAATTATTTACAAACCTCCGTCTGGAATATTGCTGAGTGTGGCGTTAGGCAACAAGTTGAGTCGACAAGTTGAGTCGATTGATCGTTAATTAACTAGGAACATTTCACTCATTTGGCATAACCTATAATTATGTTACTTCGTTATAATTATTATTGTACACTTGCAAATAATATTAATTAGATTGTATATTGGTCCACGCCTCGTGATGTCGTATTACCAACACACGACAAACAGCTTTTGCATTCAATACATCGGTAGTTATATATCACATTCAATATCACATATGAAACAAGTAAGATACGAAATATGAATTTAAACGACTCTCCTAACAATGGTTCCTATACTTAATAAAGTATTCACATTACAATGGTTATTGTATTAAGCACATTTGTTGATTAGCACAGCTACTTTCGAATATAAAATCTATTTGATAAACATCGGTTTGTGTCTATTACCGGGTGTCATCGCTGATTGCAAGTTGTCCATTTTATATAATTTTAACAGCTATTTTTTTCCAAATGGAATCTGTTTCGGCTGATAATATAGACTGGTTATTCTCTTGCGTTGACAGTTTATGTTTCTACATATAGACATGGAAAAAACGTAAGCACGGCTTTTTACAAGTCAATGTAGCCGCTTCATTTTTATTAACACATTGTGAATAAAGAAATCGTAATAAACATGCTGTCTATCTGGTCCTTGTAATACTTTTCTTACAGCAGGAGTGTTGTGTGATCTGGCATCATTTCGCACAGTGGGGTGTTCGCGTTTCTTTATGTCCCTACTGGAATATTGCTGATAGTGGCGTAATACCTCACTCACTCACTCACTCACTCACTCACTCACTCACTCACTCACTCACTCACTCACTCACTCACTCACTCACTCACTCACTCACTCACTCACTCACTCACTCACTCACTCACTCACTCACTCACTCACTCACTCACTCACTCACTCACTCACTCACTCACTCACTCACTCACTCACTCACTCACTCACTCACTCACTCACTCACTCACTCACTCACTCACTCACTCACTCACTCACTCACTCACTCACTCACTCACTCACTCACTCACTCACTCACTCACTCACTCACTCACTCACTCACTCACTCACATTGCTTTAGATGTTGAGACCTACAACGCCTGCTAATCACGATGCACCCGTGAAGATCCGGGGTGGAGTAGGTCTTCAGCAACTCATGCTTGCCGTAAAAGGCGACTATGCTTGTCGTAAGTGGCAACTAACGGGATCGGGGGGTCAGGCTCGCTGACTTGGTTGATGCATGTCATCGATCCCAATTGCGTGGATCGATGCTCATGATATTAATGACTGGATTGTCTGGTCCAGACTCGATTATTTACAGACCGCCGTCATTTAGCTGGAATATTGCTGAGTGCGGCGTAAAACAACAAACCAAACCAAACCAAATCAAAACATGTAAAAGCTCACACACACACACACACACACACACACACACACACACACACACGTGCATGCACGTCGCTCTTTTAGTGCAATAATCTTGAACCCCACGTTAAACCCCATTTCACCTCACCCCTTGGAGTTTCAAAGGTACAATCACTGTGATACCCAACATTTGTAGTTTTTTCCTTCAAGGTAGATACGGTTTTATCTGAATGTGTGGGATGTTCACTGTTACATAGACCCGGGAAGATCCGGAGTAGAAAAGTTGGTATGTTGTTTAACGCCGCACTCAGTAATATTCCAGCTGCATGACGGCGGTGTGTGTGTGTGTGTGTGTGTGTGTGTGTGTGTGTGTGTGTGTGTGTGTGTGTGTGTGTAAGAAAAGGTCTTCAGCAACCCATGCTTGCCGTAAAAAAAATGCTGACTTGTTTGATGAAAGTCATTGTATACTAATTGCGTGGATCGATGCTCATGATGTCAATCACTGGACTGTCTGTTCCAGACTCGCTTATTTATAGACCGCCGTAATATAGCTAGAATATTGCTTAGAGCGGCGTTAAACAACCAACCAACCAATTGCGTGGATCGATGTTCATGATATCAATCACTGGATTGTCTGGTCCAGACTCGATTATTTACATACCGCGGTCATATGGCTGGAATGTTGCTGATTCCAGAGTGCGGCGTTAAACAACAAACAAACAAAATCCTGTTCTAATGATAAGGGATAGTTTCATGTTTCATACATGTATGTCTCTCTCTAGTTATGGTAATGCGTTTCGGACATTAATTTTTTTTCATTGTACAAGAGAAATTATACATTCGAATAACCTTTTAGAAAATGTTGTTACACCATGATGAAAGTGACAGTCACGCGGATGATGTATTAGATAATTCCAATATATCATAAAAGCAGCTGTTCCATATTTTTCTGAAAGCACTGACAGGCTACAAGCAATTTCATTTCATATATAACGATACGGTGTAATAACAATTATCATGTGTGTTCGTAATGTTCGAAAACATTATCATAGACCATGACAATGATAACTCAATGTTCCAGCATTAGAGTGATTTTTTGTCTTTGCATCAAATTCCGAGCGAGCTGATGTGACATAAGGACCATAAAAAGGGCTAATGGCTATTTAAAGCCACATTAGAGCCACATGCTGAAGGCAAACAATATGTTGCCATCAAAGCATGTGTTCATTTACCGATCCAGTTGCTTCGTCTAATTCTTTTACTCTTTTCATTAACCTATTCCAGGCGAGTTCTGATGAACTATACACTCTTTGTCTACCGATTCTAGGGGAGGTTGGTTGGTTGGTTGGTTGTTTTACGCCGCACTCAGCAATATTACAGCTATATGACGGCGGTCTGTAAATAATCGAGACTGGACCAGACAATCCAGTAATTAACATCGTGAACATCGATCCACGCAATTGGGATACGATGACATGTATCCACCAAGTCTGCGAGCCTGACCATCCGATCCCGTTAGTCGCCTCGTACGGCAAGCATGGGTTACTGAAGTCGTTCTAGGGGAGGAATTTATGGTCTCTTAGAAATTCATAATTGTTGACTGTATATAACCCCAAGATCCGGAGTAGAAAGGGTCTTCAGCAACCCATGCTTGCCGCTTGCGACTATGTTTGTCGTAAGAGGTGACTAACGGGATCGGGTGGTCAGGCTCGCTGACTTAGTTGATGCATGTCATCGTACCCCCATTGCGTGGATTGATGCTCATGATATCAATCACTGGATTGTCTAGTCCAGACTCGATTATTTACAGACCGCCGTCATATAGCTGAAATATTGCTGAGTGCAAACAACAAACAAAACAAACAAAATCAACGACTTCTCTTTTCTCAGTTTTGTCCATTCCAATGCCTTGGTGTAGGGTACAGAGTCGAGGTAGTTATCATTTGTTTGTTTGTTCGTTGTTTAACGCCGCACTCAGCAATATTCCGGCTATATGACGGCGGTCTGTAAATAATCGAGTCTGGACCAGGAAATATTAACGGCTGCTCTTTTCTCAGTTCTCAGTTCTCAATGCCTTGGTGTAGGGTATAGAGTCGAGGTAGTTATCGGCATAACAACCTAGATATGCCAGGCTCAAAACTGTATGCCATCCCGTCGTACGTGTAGCTGAATGCATTGACGAAAATCATATATATGCAAAATATGACTTTTCAAGGAAAAGTGTTATATACTTTCATGACAGACACTTTTTTTGTCCAGTGTCTACATCGTCTAGGACCTTTGTAGACATCAGGCTATCCTTTGACAGGTGTTACGTGTTAGGTTTTAGTCGTATCGGAGTGACCAGGGTCACTAATACCGTACCATCTCTTTGTAATGCGATACATGAATTGATATATTGCTTAGAAAAAGCCTCATATGCATTACTTTATACTTCATATGCATCTTTCGAAGGGGGTTAAAGTAGTGTAAACTGATTGTCCCCCTGAAAGGGTATGTAAGACAACGTCTTTCAAAGTATATTTATTTCTACCACGTTTTTTAATCGTAGCATATGTGTTATTTTAATGTGTGGCTAAAATTGTCAGCCATCGCCAACAACTGAAGGGATGATGTAAATCCACCTGGGGTCCATGCAGGTAGCAAAAGTACTGTAAGTCGCCATGGACCCTAGCGTGGTGATCTACCTTCAGTTGTTGGCGATCTATAGCCTGTTTTTATATTGTGTTACAAAATGATAATATATTTTTACATGCTCCCTAACTATTTTTATGTAAATCTGTGATATTCTAGTTATTATACTGCCCTTCGTCGGCAGAATTTTATACAGTTTAAAATATATTGTTTATGTCAAATTTTGTTTCCTCACGATATGGCTAAAGTGTTGCCGATGTGACGTTAAACTTTAACTCTGAATCAGTACTACGGGTATAATGTGTGCCTTATAGTCGTAGGTGACCTGGTGGGACTGTATGCTCGAAGCCTAAGACGACGTACCTAGACACCAACGATAGATTCATAAAAACAGAACGTAACAACTAAGACAAATTCTGAACATTGCCAGTACAGCGAGTATTTTGTATCTTGATGCCTTGAGGAAAGTCCTATCTCGTAAAGCATCGCCAACGCAATACTTAACACCTGCACCCCAAATAACAAGTCCATTGCATGGGCCTCAGCCGAAGTGAATCCACGAAACAGGATAAATGGGTTTGACTTAAATCATTACCTCCGACGCAATGGACGTGATTATATTGCAACTTAACTCAAAGTGTAGAATGAAAGTGTTTCTGTCGGGGATAAAGCCTGAGAGTATAAAAATTACATTACATCCCTCGTCAACAAGGTAGAAAGCTGAAAGAAGCAAATTAAAAATTATGGCAAAGGACATCAGAACGATTCAGAACAGGTGTGTGATTTAGAAGACAAATTGGTTGACGTAAAAGTCAGATCCTTGCGACGCAATCTCATGTTCTCGGGATTTAAGGAAGAATTGAAGGTAAGCAATGTTATAAAGTGATTTGGGATTTCATTATATACTTACGATAAAAAACACGAATATATTGTGAAAGCGTATGCGTCAACCGACACATGGACAAATTTTCAGAATACAAGGATAAAGACATGCCAGATAGCATTTAGACGTCTGGTGGGTACATGGGTCTACATAAAAGAGCAATTTCGAAAGAAAAGAAGACTGAGAAGACACATGTAACCTGTCGGCCGTGAAAACGTAAACGGGGGGATAAAGCAAGGCTATATGTTGATATGCTGCCAACACACTTGGCGCGGCCGTGCCGCATTTGAGTTGAAAACAGTGTTTAGATCTGAGGAAACCGAAACACGCCAGTACTATAACATGACATGCCCGCATGTGGGATAACGTGGAGCATGTTCACAGGTCGATAACAGTAATTAACGACCAATGTGTGCGGCCTGAGGTTGATAATTCTTATTCTGGACTTCATCAAAAACGTATCATGATATGATAACGTCTAAGCGACATATTGGTGACTTACAAATGTACAAGGCACAAATGTTAGATTATTTATGAACAGTTGCAAGAACAATGCTGGTGCTAACATTATGGTGGCTAATATTAGTTTTTGCCATAATTGATGGAAGAGCAAGTCTCCAAGATATACCAGAGTTAGTGAGTTTGAACCAGGATTCAAACCCACAATCGCTCAAGGGGCACAGCTCTCTTCACAGCGAATTGTGGCGCCTTAAGACGGCGGGGCCACTCGTGCCTCCATATATGAACAGCGACATTCTGAAACAACCTTATGAACGTAAAGAGCTGTCACTGACAGGGTATTTATTCTGTATTTATGTTCCAGCTTAAAACTGAAGATGTGCTTCTGCCGGCGACTTTGGCCTTTTATAATGGAACGTAATAGTTTCATCTGATTTATTAGATTATACCAGTGCATGGAACTCGCTTGACAAGGACTCTTATATAACGAATATAAGGTGATTGATCTCTGTAAACATGTGGACCTATTCATTGTAAAGGGTCGCTGTGCTCAAGGCAAAGGAGTCGGAAAGCTGACTTTCGATGTTGGTTAGGTAATTACATCGTATTACACCTTTTGAAATATAGACGACCTTGGTGTATTAGGTAACATTAGTATTAGATGTTCATATTTACTCTGATGTGCATAGCTGTCCAACATACTGTTTTTTCGTGTTTTGTAAGTGAAGCGTCTGTTCAGAGAGGGGAAGGTCGGCTCTTCGATCCCCGGCCGCGTCCTACCAACAGACGTTAAAAGATGGACTGGTTGTCTCGGTGTCCGGACACTGTGTCTGAGTGAGTGGACTATCCATATTAACTGCGGCATGGCACTCAAACACAGGAATAAGTCAAGACTAGTACAAGCAGAAACACACACACACACGAGCGTGCACATCTCTCTGTAAGGGGCGGTCGGGTAGCCTAGTGGTTAAAGCGTTCGCTCGTCACGCCAAAGACCTGGGTTCGATTCTCGACATGGGGCCAATGTGTGAGGTCCATTTCTGGTGTCCCCTGCCGTGATATTGCTGGAATATTGCTAAAAGCGGCGTAAAACCATACTCACTCACTCTCTCTATAAGTGCAATAATCTTGAACGCGGCGTTAAACCCCACCTCGTTAAACCCCACCTCGTATTTGGATCAAACGAAGCCGAACCTGTAACCACCATTTACTTATAGTACCCGGGAGGTGGATGTTCAAAAACCCAGAGATACTCACCAGCGGGATCGTACACGCAGTGATCTGATTTTCCTATCAAGTAACGTTTGTCAACAATGCTGAGTGCGTTCACATGGAACATGCCTTGTGAGACATGTTCAATGTGGTACAGATAGATTGCATTTCGTTCATACAGCGTACCGCTGAATTTCCCAGTGGCTATGGTTTCCTCTCGAGTTCCTCTCGAGTTCCTCTCGAGTTCCGTGCATACATACTGAATAGATATGAGAGATACCGCGAATGGCAACGACGGTTGCTGATTGTCCGAATCACTGTTTTAGTGTCATATTCGCTGAGGTGCAACAAGGTTCCGAGAGTGTGGACATGTCCTCATTGAGAATTAATGACTTGGCACTCCTAACATCCCAACGGTACAGTCTATCTCCATGTGACATGGTGGTAGACGACATTGGCAGCCACTTCTACAGGGTTTCATTGCCATGGCGATTGTGGTTGTGGCTGTCGTAGTCTCAAGGGCGATGTCGAGTTATGGTGTTGACTGTCTCAGTGATCATGACATGATCTGGGAGGATATTTGCGTTTCATATCGACATGATACTCAGTAGTTTGATATTTATATTTGCACAGCTAGCGCTGTTTGTTTGGTGCCTACACATGTGTTCTTGAACATGTGTCAGCAAAGCCGTTGGTGGCGTCGTGGTAGCCATTTTGCCACATATGAGCGAGTGAGTGAGTATGGTTTTACGCCGTTTTAACAACATTCCAGCAATATCACGGCGGTTACCAAATATGATTCTGACAGGCCAAGAATCACCTGGTATCATCACCATTTGCTAGTTACTCAAAAACACATGCTTCTGAAAAAGTCGGAATCGTATAATCGACTCGGCCTTTAGAAGAGGTTTCTTATGAATATGGAAAGGGTTTTGTGGCTTTTCTATACATTTGTAAATATACATTCATTAGATCTCGCCGCTGCATGCCGGGGTGGTGCGGTTGCGTCTTCAGTGGGATATTACCGTCAGGTACTTTGGCATCTGAATAAAATATGTAATAAAAAAAATACTTTTTATAAATGGGAAATGGTTGAGTCATAAGATATAGATGGCCAGCTTGGGTATTCAGCTGGGATGTGTACTGGACACCTCAGAAGGGCAGGGGTCACTCCACATATAGTCATCTAAGGAGATATACACACATGTCTAATCGGAACTGTGAATCCCAAGGAAATAACTTTGGTTCTTTGGCTCATATTCCAAGGTTAGTGTTTTATTGTTGGATTGAGTATTTTATCTATAATTGTATTCCCAATATTGTAGGAATATAGTAGCTGTCTTTGTATGTAATACACATTACTGTTGTCAGGGGAAAACGTTCAAAGAAATCAATAATGTTTTTTGGTTGGACATTGTAATTGCCTTTGATAGGTTTTCACAGAAAATACAGTCCGAATCATTTCAAGACTTTATTACAGAACCTATCTTTTACTACAAAGACATCACCATTGGTAGAGAGATTATCTTCTATTCTAAATGGTTTGATAGAGGTGTCAGCCAAGTACTGGGCTTTATTAACCCTGAAGGAAACTACCTAACACTTGACTAATTCCAATACACCTTTGGACTTGATGTCAACTTCCTTCATAATTACGGGTTTAATGGGTACAATATGCCACCTATGCGGCAGGATATGCACAACTTCTCACGAACACCTGGAATCATCACTATTTGCTAATTATTCAAAAACACACGCTTATGATGTAGTCGGAATCGTATAATCAACACGGCTTTTAACCGAGGGTTCTTATGAATATGGAAACTAAGGGTTATGTGGACAAATGAGTTACTTGTTATTGATGACGTGTGACGATGGTCGTAGATGCCTTCTCTGTAGTCGTTTTTGAAGTCACTTCAGAATTATTTCTTTTTAAACTGCTGTACTTCCGGATCCATAATGGGTGAATAGGCCTTCAGGAACCCATGCTTGCCATAAAAGGGGACTATGCTTGTCGTAAGAGGCGACTAACGGAATCGGGTCGTCAGGCCAGCTGACCTGGTTGATGCATGTCATCGACCCCAATTGCGTGGATTGATGCTCATAATACCAGTCACTAGATTGTCTGGTCCAGACTCGATTATTTACAGCCCGTCGTCTTTTATCTCGAATATTGCTGAGTGCGGCGTTAAACAACAAACAAACAAACAAAACCCTAAAGGGAAATATTGACCATGAATTCACACATGTTAACAGAATACTATAATGACAGTATGCCAATTTGAAAAAGTTAACCATATTATATGTTTTATATAACACGCTTTCATTAGTTCTAGACCACAAAAGGGCGGTTGGGTAGTCTAGTGGTTAAAGCGTTCGCTCGTCACGCCGAAGACCCGGGTACATGGGTACAATGTGTGAAGCCCATTCTGGTGTCCCCTGGTGATATTGCTGGAATATTGCTAAAACCATACTCACTCACTCACAGACCACAAAGTTTTCGGAACTTCTACTACAAAATGAACAGCTCTGACACAAGTACCTAACAATATCATATAAAGACAAATTAATATGACCGTTATATTAGTCCTGTGCCTGTTACCGCTTGTTCTGTTGCTGGTTATACACACACAGAGAAACTCTAAACATCTACGATATGATACGTCTAACGTACATTGTACTTGATTGATCACAACGGCGGCCGTATCTGATATTGATACATCTGTTCATTGTCGTGCTGTTACTATGTTTGTCTGTGTTGACATTGAAGATAGATCCGTGAACTGAATACATCCATTTCGTTATAACGAAAATCGTACCCAATTAGCAATGCAATACTGTATTAAGTGATATGGTTCAACACCACATTCCTAGAATGTCATGGGGCGGTCGGGTAGCCTAGTGGTTAAAGCGTTCGCTCGTCACGCAGAAGACCCGGGTTCGATTCCCGACATGGGTACAATGTGTGAAGCCCATTTCTAGTGTCCCCCGCCGTGATATTGCTGGAATATTGCTAAAAGCGGCGTAAAACCATACTCACTCACTCTCATGTCATGGCGCCGAATACCAAGAACCCATTCTAACCAAGAGGAGAATCGAAGCCTGGACTTAAGAGTGGTTGTCTACGCTTTTACCGCGATAGGTTCCCCCAATGCCCCCTTATGGATGTACATGTGGACGAAATTACAGTCAAATAGTATTCATCCGTTTAGTGTACATGGTGTGGTCAACAGCACTGTCCGCGTACGGGGTGAAGTGTTGATTGGTTCGTTTCGTGTTTAACGCCGCACTCAGCAATATTCCAGCGATATGACGGCGGTCTGTAAATAATCGAGTTTGGACCAGATAATCCAGTAATTAATGTCATAAGCATCGATCCATGCAATTGGGATAGATGATCAACCAAGTCAGCAAGCCTGACCACCCGATTCCGTTAATCTCCTCTTACGACAAGCATAGTCGTATTTTACGGCAAGCATGGGTTGCTGAAGACCTATTCTATCCCGGATCTTCACAGGTCACGTAGTGTAGTGGATCTAAAGTCTGCCAAGAGAGCGGAAGGTCTGTGGTTCGATCCCCTTGTCGTCTCATACAAAAATACATTAGAGGTAAATACAGAATCAATGAATATAGCGATATTTTGTCTGCCAATATATTGCACTCTCATATCTCTCTCACACAAGCAAAACACACATTTAAGGTCGTACAATAGGAGACAACGTTTTTAATTAAATGATAACATTTTCTGATTATAGTCTTAATATCTGAAATGTAATTGGATTTTCTACATTAACAGTGAACATGTAAATACTAAAAAATGGGTCATTGGTGAACAAGGGTGAAGGGTCACTGCTTTTCATAAACTAATAATATCATGAAATCACAATATGTTTAGTGGTAGATTCACACAATTATCCCGAATTTAGTGTATTGTGATCAGGCCATTTATTACACATCTAGGTGAAAAGAGTTGTCATCAGTAATTAGAAATACTTTCATGAGTGTATGCTGTTTTAAATACTTGTTTAGAGTGAGTGAGTGAGTATGGTTTTACGCCGCTTTTAGCAATATTCCAGCAATATCACGGCGGGGGACACCAGAAATGGACTTCACACATTGGCCCCATGTCGAGAATCGAACCCAGGTCTTTGGCGTGACGAGCGAACGCTTTAACCACTAGGCTACCCGACCGCCCCACTTGTTTAGAACAAACATTACAATGGCTCCCTGACAACCTGTCAGTGCATTATTACTGACATTGTCTCCAGTTCCATGGGGTTAAAACATTAACTTTTGCATGCGTGTGTACCGTGTGCCAGGAATGCGCTTTGTAGTTACGATTATTTATCTGTGTGTTCTGTCGCTTTTATAATAACAAACACATGTTTTGTTAGGTAAAGACTCAATTATGTAGCATCATATTGCTTGTATATTGTGGTTATTGTGGCGCTGACCAACCAGGAAACAAAACCAGGAAACAAAACTACATTTGTACTGAGATGGTACTTTAGTCCATCCCTGGATGTGTATTTCCATCATACTGAGTGTCCTCATGATTAATTTATCGCAACTTGATGTCAAATCGCGTCATTTAACAATATAAAGTAATGGTTGGTTGGTTGGTTGGTTGTTTAATGCCGCGCTCACAAATATTCCAGCTATATGACGGCGGTCTGGGAAAAATCGAGTCTGGACCAGACAATCCAGTGATTGACATCATGAGCATCGATCCATTGGAATTCGGGATTGGGATTCGATGACATGCAGCAACCAAGTCAGCCAGCCTGACCAGCCGATCCCGTTAGTCGCCTCTTACGACAAACATAGTCGCCTTTTCAGCAAGCATGGGTTGCTGAAGACCTATTCTAGTGAGTGAGTGAGTTAGAATTTAACGTCGCATCGGCATTATTTCAGCCATATAGTGCTGAGACCAAGTTAATATATTTACAATTTAGTTATTAATGCAAAGTTTTATTTAAAAACAATTTGTGAAACATATTTGAGCATACTATATTTAGAAACAATTCATGAAACATATTTGAGCATAGCAATATCATAGATACAGTTTTAAAACACGGGCTATAGGCCACCAGTATCCAAAGCTAGGCCACCTCGCTGTGGTTCATGGGGACTTACAGCACCTCTGCTTCCTGCATGATACCCCAGCAGGATTTACATCATCACTTTAGCTATTGGTGGTTGTGCACGATGCAAGCCAATATTGAAAAATACTCATCAATGAGTTGGCTTAAAAACACTGGTTGATGATACATCGATTATGATAGGACCTATTCTAACCCGGATTTTCAAGGGTCGTATGAAGTAATTGGGCGGAGACGCCGTATGCGTATAACCAAAAAACCAGAAACCGTCTGTCTGCAACAAACCCGTGCTGCCAAGGAGTATCACAGGCACGTTCGATGACGAAAACCCCTAAAGGCAATCATGTTGCTGCTGGTTCTGTTATGGAAATATCACTTGAATCTGTTGAAGGGGCTCGTTGACTCTTCTTCCGAAATCAACAGATTTGAGCGATTTCATCGATTCTAACCATTTTATGTTGGATACATTATTTCGCCTGAATGTCTCATGATCTATAGCTTTCACAATTTAGTTTTTAAAATGTATGTTTCGCAATGTTTTAACATATGAAAATGTAACTTTGACAACACACGCTTACTGTCTTCGATCTATAGTCCGCCGACATTATTAACAGTGAAACCCTTTAGAGTTTGTGGTTTACAATGGATCCTCAGTGACCTATATTTGTCGTGTGATGCGACGAAATGGATCGGATATCAGGCTCGGTGACTTGACAGACTACGTGTCGTACTCCCATGTAGTAAGATGTTGGCTCGTGATATCAAACACGGGTTTGTCTGTCCAAGACCTGAATATTTACAGACCGATATACAGGCAGCTGGCATTATAGTGAGTACGGTAATAGCAAACAGACATTGAAAACTCGTTAACTCGTTTAAAATACATAAAATTGTACATAGTTCGCGACAAGCAAGGGTTACGATTTTAGGATAGCAAAGCCTATATTGTTTGTTTGTTTTGATGTTTAACGCCGCACTCAGGAATATTCAAGCTACAATGACGGTGGTCTGTAAATAATCGAGTCTGGACCAGACAATCCAGTATTTGACATCATGAGCATTAATCCACGCAATTGGAATACGATGACATGCATCAACCAAGTCAGCGGGCCTGACCACCCGATCCCGATAGTCGCCTCTTATGACAAGCATAGTCGCCTTTTACGGCAAGCATGGATTGCTGAAGACATATTCTACCCCGGATCTTCACGGGTCTTTCAGTAACCCATTCATATAATGTCACCACTATTTTGCCTTTTAAGCCCACTCTGTTTCTGAGAATTATCGAGACTGATTAGTCCCTAGCGTTGACGTTGTATATTTATTTTACTCCTTTTCCCACATCCTAACATTTGATAACAACATGTGATTCCCCTACAAGATTAACGTGCAGTCCACTGAAAGCAATATAAGTCGAACGCGTGCTCTAAGATCTCAGCAGCCATCATTAATACATATATTGATAGAAAAACAAACTGCGTCGTTTTCTCATTAGGAGATGTCGTTCAATACAACCATCCTTAAATGGCGAAACTATCGAATCAAAGATGCTTTTAACACTCCTATCAACCTTCCTTAAAATGTTTCCTACGTATTTGTCACTTTAAACCCTTCCCCTATCCTCAATGCAAACACAACATTTTTTCATCAGCTACATTCTAACACCAGGGCGGCAAATGCCATATACTTGGAATCGATTGACATTAACAGATGGCGATTTGGTATTTATTCAAAACACACTGGTTAAAAAACAACTTACGGGGTTACATCTGGCATAAATTGGATCTCTGAATACACCATCACAACCAGTCTGTGGGTTGAGGGTTCGTTGGTCAGTGGTAGGAGTAACAGTGGTAGGTGTTGGGATTCTGTGTTGTTGGAATGTAAAGTTCCTAGTACATACCCTTTATTGCAATAGAAGGGAGTGACGACCATTTAATGTTTTTTTATGGGACGTTGGAATGTAAAGTTCCTAGCACATACCCTTTATTGCAGTGGAAGGGAGTAACGACCATTTGATGTTTTTTTATGAGATGTTGGAATGTAAAGTTCCTAGCACATACGGGGCGGTCGGGTAGCCTAGTGGTTAAAGCGTTCGCTCGTCACGCCGAAGACCCGGGTTCGAATCTCGACATGGGTACAATGTGTGAAGCCCATTTCTGGTGTCCCCCGCCGTGATACTGCTGGAATATTGCTAAAAGCGGCGTAAAACCATACTCACTCACTCACTCCTAGCACATACCCTTTATTGCAGTGGAAGGGAGTAACGACCATTTGATGTTTTTTATGGGACGTTGGAATGTAAAGTTCCTAGCACATACCCTTTATTGTAGTTGAAGGGAGTAACGACCATTTGATGTTTTTTTATGGGACGTTGTAATGTAAAGTTCCTAGCACATACCTTTATTGTAGTGGAAGGGAGTAACGACCATTTGATGTTTTTTATGGGACGTTGGAATGTAAAGTTCCTAGCACATACCCTTTATTGTAGTGGAAGGGAGAAACGACCGTTTGATGTTTTTTTATGGGACGTTGGAATGTAAAGTTCCTAGCACATACCCTTTATTGCAGTGGAAGGGAATAACGACCATTTGATGTTTTTTTTATTGGACGTTGGAATGTAAAGTTCCTAGCACATACCCTTTATTGTAGTGGAAGGGAGGAACGACCATTTGATGTTTTTTTATGGGACGTTGGAATGTAAAGTTCCTAGCACATACCCTTTTTTGTAGTGGAAGGGAGTAACGACCATTTGATGGTTTTTTATGGGACGTTGGAATGTAAAGTTCCTAGCACATACCCTTTATTGCATTGGAAGGGAATAACGACCATTTGATGTTTTTTTTATTGGACGTTGGAATGTAAAGTTCCTAGCACATACCCTTTATTGTAGTGGAAGGGAGTAACGACCATTTGATGTTGTTTATATTGGACGTTGGAATGTAAAATTCCTAGAACATACCCTTTATTGTAGTGGAAGGGAGTAACGACCATTTGATGTTTTTTTATTGGACGTTGGAATGTAAAGTTCCTAGCACATACCCTTTATTGTAGTGGAAGGGAGTAACGACCATTTGATGTTTTTTTTATTTGACGTTGGAATGTAAAGTTCCTAGCACATACCCTTTATTGCAGTAGAAGGGAGTGACGACCATTTAATGGTTCTTGGGGCACGTTGGAATGTAAAGTTCCTAGCACATACCCTTTATTGCAGTGGAAGGGAGTAACGACCATTTGATGTTTTTTTATGAGATGTTGGAATGTAAAGTTCCTAGCACATACCCTTTATTGTAGTTGAAGGGAGTAACGACCATTTGATGTTTTTTTTATTGGACGTTGGAATGTAAAGTTCCTAGCACATACCCTTTATTGTAGTTGAAGGGAGTAACGACCATTTGATGTTTTTTTATGAGATGTTGGAATGTAAAGTTCCTAGCACATACCCTTTATTGTAGTTGAAGGGAGTAACGACCATTTGATGTTTTTTTTATGGGACGTTGGAATGTAAAGTTCCTAGCACATACCCTTTATTGCAGTGGAAGGGAGTAACGACCATTTGATGGTTTTTTTATGGGACGTTGGAATGTAAAGTTCCTAGCACATACCCTTTATTGTAGTTGAAGGGAGTAACGACCATTTGATGTTTTTTTTATTGGACGTTGGAATGTAAAGTTCCTAGAACATACCCTTTATTGTAGTGGAAGGGAGTAACGACCATTTGATGTTTTTTTTATGGGACGTTGGAATGTAAAGTTCCTAGCACATACCCTTTATTGCAGTAGAAGAGAGGAACAACCATCTGCTGTTTCTTTATGGGACGCAGGCATTATTGTTAGAGAAGAGTAATTGCCGGTCAATGCACCTAGACAGTTTTTTCTTTAAGATGTTCTTTACCTGAATGGCGGAGCCGAACAATGATAAGATTTTAACGTACAGTTTGTTTTCAGGACATGAAACATGTCAACCGAACAATCATTTTTTTTTTCACCAGTCTTTTCCCTGAAAATCGAACAAAAAGCATGTTTCACAGCAGTTTTAAAGGACCTCGACCATGTCAAGCAAACACATTCTTTTCTTTTTTCACAACACTGTTTTTTAGGACATCGAGAATGTCAACCGAACATTTTTATACATACTATTACTTTTGGTTTAAACATTAGGAAAAAATACTTATGTTGCCGTTAGTTTGTGTAGTAATGATTTTGTTCGCCCCCTCCTGCTAGAGAAGACATGTGTCCTGATGCAGTTACAGAGACATACTCTGATGCTTGTTTGAATTACTATGAGAGCGTGTAATGGCAGTTTTCCATTGGAATAATAAAACATCATTCCAGTTATGATGACAAGATTCCTTTAGGATACTTACAAGGAATACTTTAAGCCTTCATCGAAAACCACGGCTTTCCTAATATGACCTTACGTTTCTCGTGTGCCGAACACATATAATTGCAAGTGCATTGTATATGAATTCATGATGTTATCAGAGCGCGTTATATATACACTTTTGGATTGGATCGCTAACGGAGCGCAGTAATGTGTTATATGTTAGATGGCGAAAACACATAGTTGTCCAAATGGTTTCAGCACTAATGACGTTCTCCATAATCATGATATTAATTTCCATCTACAGTACAATTGATAGCTGTTAATAAAATACAAAACGACAACGCTAGAGAATAAACATATTATAATAATACGGAGATGAGACCATAAATATATATTTTTTTTTAATAAGCCTCTTGCAACTATGTATTTTTTTGGGGAGACAATTACTTATATTACAGTTTGATGCATAAAAAAAAAATTTTAAGCATTTTCTGTGATAATATATTTTTTTCGAAAACATCCCCGTATTAGTAGTTATAATCACTTAAAGAGACATACATACGGACACTAGACTTAAGGTGTAAAATTGTAGCAATTCGCTGTACACGGTTGAGTCCCTTGGCCACGCAAGTTTGTTGTTTAACGCTATACTCAGCTATGTGACGGCGGTCTGTAAACATGTGTGTCTACAGACATCCAGTGATTGACATCATTAACATCGATCTGCGCAATCAGCGAGCCTCGCCACCCGATCCCGTTATTCGCCTTTATAGATTGCCGAAGACCTGTTCTAACCCGGAACTTTACGGGTTCACCGAAATGGTAACCTTAACATCACTGCATAACTTTCCCCCAACATAAAGCTGACGCGCAGTGATATACCTGGAATACTGATCCAACAGGAGTTAAACCCAAGTCAGTCACTCACTCCTGTGAACGGGGCATTAATGTAGCACTGAGCATGCTTTAGGTTGTGGATGTCGCGCATCATACGTAATCCGGGATGACACAGTTAATCATGTATGCATGTTCCCTTGCCACAAAGGAAGTGATGATGGTGTGAACAGTTCATTCGCAAAAATCTGTCATAGTTTGTGTCATCTCATTAAACTGTACACTATCTAACACATTAAGTAGATACAATTTCTTCTTTAACACTGTGAAGGCGACGTTTCGGTATAGAATCTTATACCTTTGTCAAGCAAGACTGAATCTAACATACTGACCAATACACCATACACAATACAGACATTACATTACATTTATTATTGGCTCTGTTACAATGAGATTTAATGAGATATAAGATACATTTTACTTGTCAGTGTTGAGTAATTCTTTCACTCGGATGTTGTAAGAGGAATGGGCCTGCCATCCGTCGTTCCTAATGATTCATGGTTTTAGCAGTTTATTTCTTCAGTTAACACATATGTGGCATTATTTGAGATGTCGCTTTTACTACGTTATTTAATAAACAATTAATGGAAATGGAATAATGTTACTGTTAAACCCGTGAAGATCCGGGGTAGCATAGGTCTTCAGCAACCCATGCTTGCCGTAAAAGACGACTATGCTTGTCGTGAAAGGCGACTAACGGGATCGGGTGAACAGGCTCGCTGACGTGGTTGATGCATGTCATCGATCCCAATTGCGTGGTTCGATACTGGATTGCCTTGTCCAGACTCGATTATTTACAGACCACCGTCATATAGCTTGAATATTGCTGAGTGCCGCGTTAAACAACAAACAAACAATGTTACTGTTAGTATTAAAATGTTGATATCATATTAACAAGAAAACCAAGTCGACAAAAGTTCAAACCTTGAATATACATGTACTCGAAAAAGGTTTTGCACCAAAAAAGTAAAGTTTGCGTACATTAGCTCAAACCAGTGTAGAATTGTGTCTTCGTGCAGTGAGCATACAGGAACGTATATCATTTTACAGCTGCTTCACGATATGTGATGTGTTCGAAACATCAGTGAGTCAGTATGGTTCTACGCCGCTTTATCACGGCGGGGGTCACCAGAAATGGGCTTCACACATTGTACCCAAGATGGGAATCGATCCCGGGTCTTCGGCCTGACGAGCGAACGCTTTAACCACTAGGCTACCCGACCTGCCCTTCGAAACATCAGCGACACATCAGTGTCCAAAAACCTGTTCAGACAAAGTGAGCAAGATGGGTTTAACGCTGTTTTGATCAATATTCCAGTTATATCACGGTGTGTCAGCTTGATGTGTGAGGAAAGCCCAAAGTGATGCAGGTTTTAGACGGTTACCATCTTGGTTTTAGTTGTTTAACGTCGAACTCAGCAATATCCGAGCTATTTATGACGGCGGTCTGTAAATAATCGAATCTGGACCAGACAATCCAGTGATTGACATGAGCATCGGTCCACACAATTAGGATACGATGACATGCATCAACCAAGTCAGCGAGCCTGACCACCCGATCCCGTTCGTAGCCTCTTACGACAAGCATGGGTTCTTGAAGACCTATTCTACCCCGGATCTTCGCCATTCAATTGACAAACTCCCATTTGCAATTCTGACGGGTGTTACTACGTTGAAACCATAGATACTTGAGTGCGGCGTTAAACAACACACAATTCAATTAGTGTGTTTAGCAGCGATCTAAAGAGATGAACGGCAGTGTGACGAGTTCAACTACCACGTGGCAGACCAGACACTGAGACCCTGAAGCTAATGATGCCCCCAAGAACTGAAAACATACTTTCTGAGAGATGACATTTAGAATAAATCAATATCAACCTCAGCTAAGGATATAATACTTTTCCAAAATGGCTGTGGGAGATTATTCCAGCCGCGTACACGACATTGGAACAGACACAAAAACTTCACTTAATTTCGATTGAACATAATGGGAAATAATGGTAGGGCAACTTTTTCCGAATAAATTAGACTTAAATTTTCCCCTAATCCTTCTCAGATAGCTTTTAGAAATAACTGGTATTTCTGAAACTAGACTGACTGAGCACAAGGATATACTATTAGTAAATGTTTTTTGTTTGAGAAACTGAATACAATTTTAAGCACTCGACGCTTTTGTTTAGTAGGTAAAGGTAGATAAAATGGATTAAACGTCAATCCTTAAAGAAATTTACAATTATTTGTAAATATGAGATCATCCACACGAAATGGATCATATTGTCATTCCTCAAAGAAATTATGTTCACTAGCAGCTGCAGCTTGGGCAATTTTATATAGTGAGACACATCGTACGCGTCGTTGCACATCTCATGTTGCGGCGCTCACACAAATAAGATATTAACGTGTTTTAATTCCACTTTGCGTTAGCCATGATTAATCTAAGCGTCTATCCGAAGTGAGTTGCAGGGGGATACGAATATCAATGTGCATACTTTAGGTAAAAACTACATAAACTGGGTACTGTTTAAATATGTATATTTTGTTTGTTTGTTGTTTAACGCCGCGTTCATTAATATTTCAGCTATATGATGGCGATCCCATTAGTCGCCTCTAGATCTAACAAAAAGCATTGTCGCCTCTTTGGACAAGCATGGGTCGCTGAAGACCTATATTCTAACACGGATCCGCACGGGTTTTCGTCATATGGCGACGTATGTGTCTGCTTATACCTGTCCGAGCATTAATGGGTTATATGATGTTAGTCACGGATATGCCAGATAATGGCTTGCGCCAGGCAGGGTAGCAACAAGTACCACATTTTAATGTACGTTGGTATGACATTGCCGGGGATCGAATCTCCGTGAGATTGATTCATAGAATCGCACTTGGCTAAACAGCAGAGAATTAACAGCTGATTTGGTGCATCAGATACGATGTTTGATTTTTTGCTGTTTAACGCCGCACTCAGCAATATTCCAGCTGTATGACGGCGGTCTGATAATAATCGAGTCTGGACCAGACAATCCAGTAATTGACATGAGCATTGATCCGAAAAGGTATGTACTGTATACTAACGGTAAATGGTAACTGTGCTTCTTAAAGCGTTCCATACAAGTACATGTGCTCTTAAATTAAATCATACACTTCTCAATACATATTCGCAAAGACTTTAGGGTCGTGATTCACAGTTTGCACGTGTATGTTAATGCACGACTCACAATTTGGATGTTTGCATCATTGTATAGATATCAGGTACTGAATAAATAGTTTTGTTTTACCGTAAATAACGCTTATGCAATGCCACGTTTTGCTGAAAATCAACGTCTGCGCTCAGTGGGTATGCTGCAGACAGGATTGGCGCAATGCGAAGTTGCAAGTCATGTAAATGTTCATCGAAACACAGTATCATCGCTTTGTAGACGTTATCTACATCACGGCAACACTCGATCTTGACTTGCAACGGGACGTTCGATTACGTGTGATGTCACGTTATCAGGACAGACCTATTCGTTTTGTGAATCTACGGAATCTTCCAAACTGCCAAGTGACTATGCTTGTAGAAGGCGAATAACGGCATTGGGTGGTAGGCTCGCTGACTTGGTTGATGCATGTCATCGTATCCCAATTGTGTCGATCGATGGTCATGATATCAATCAATGGATTGTCTGGCTCAGACTCGATTATTTACAGACCGCTGTCATATTTATAGCTGGAATATTGTTGAGTGAGGCGTTAAACAACAAACAAATCCAAACTGCTACATGTGCATTAACAGCTCGGACAATTCCTTGGTTGAGACCAATTGGTGCAAGGATCAAGGCGTAATGGAGAACGTTTCAGCAACGCTTGCCCACTCAGCGTCGTCAGTTTGGGGTGGAAGTGTAATGGTATGGAGTTGTATCACAACTCATTGGAGAACACAACTCATCATTATTGATTGCATCTTGAAGGGCGAACACTTCCTGGACGACATCGTCTGATGTTCTACCCTGTGTGCAAATGCAGGGACGTAACGTGTTGCACGCGTTGTGATACTCTTTGAGGAAGCATAATATTGCTGTACTGCCATGGCTGGCTGTTTTTTCCCGACCTCTCCCCATAGATCATGAATGGGATGAGACAGATCGACGCCTACGACAGGACAGGAACAAATCTGTAACGCTCGCTCAGTTTGGCCAATGTTCGGTTGACATTCGCCTATATCAATGCATATGGTGGCCACACCCGATATTGACATTATTGAGTTGTTAACACCACCTTCTTTTAGGACGTGTTGCCCAGTCTCCTGTTACAAGGTATGGGTTTTGTCAATTCATTTGTCATGATATAACATTGATCAGATGAAAGATCAATAGTAAAAATTGCATTGGACACGGGTTCTACTGATAAAAGGCCAAATGTTTGTTTCAATCAAGATTGGGGAAATATCTTTCATTTGCATCATTATGGGGTTGGGGTATGTTGTCTTGTCACACACATTTCAGCAGGAATGCATATGTCATGGCTACATAGTTCATGTTAACCAATATTCTTTCATCATAGACGAAATACTTGACAAGTCTTCCAGGACAACATGGAATAGAACAGTTTATGTTTGCTCTTACGTTTTCTGTACGTCAGTTTCAGGTTGGTCCTACAAAGAAGGCACTTAGATGTCTTGGAGTTGACATTTTTATGAAAGCACTCACAAGACAGACGTGTATGGTCTAGTTTGGTGTGTTATAAGGCAGTGTATGTTATTCTTAACATTTATTCTTACTGTATTACAATGTTTGTGTTGATATTCGGTAGACGCGTATTGCCTTGTGTTTGGACAGTGATTAGTCACAGGACTACTTAATGTAAGCAGTCGTCAGGAAGTATATATTTTCAGGAAGTGCTGTATTTAGATGTTAGTGTGGTGGGTAAACGTCCTGTCTGGTATACCGCGGACGGTGATAATTTGTTATAGAAAGACGTGGAATATTCTTTGTTGGGAGGGCGCTGTGTTGACTTTTTTCCAGTAGCTAGGTAGGTTGTATGTTAGGAGACAAGAACGTGTTTACGCATCTCTCACGCATTTCATAACATCGGAACCAGCTTTCGGAACCAGCTTTCATGTGAGGATCACTCATCATACCCGATGCCCTACCTAGCCCATCCAGTAAGCGTGACCACTGTCGCCACCAGGTGAATTTATATTATTAAGATCCGGGGTAGGATAGGTCTTCGGCAACCCATGCTTGCCGTAAAAGGCGACTATGCTTGTCATAAGAGGCCATAAACGGGATCGGGTGGTCAGGTTTGCCGACTTGGTTGATGCATGTCATCGTATTCCAACTGCGTGGATCGATGCTTATGATATGAATGACTTGGTTGTCTCGTCCATTGTCCATTGCTCGAATATTGCTGAGTGCTATCACCATTGTATTTTGGCGTATGATATTGAACACTGCCATCATATTATATATTGCCATTGAATATTGTACTACCACTCAATTGTGTTGTGCAAATGTAATTGTTGTGCAGTAATTTGTATACCACTTGTTGGTTGTTTGTTATTCTTTTACGCACTGAGTTCTGGAAAGAATATCAGACAACTCCAGCCGTGATTCATTATTATAGGAACGGAGTTCGTCATCAGTCCTTCCGCCCGTCCGCTTCTCAAATGGGGACAGGTTTCCTCAGGAACTACTGAAAGGTTGCGTGCTTATCGTAGATACTTGTCAAGACCGAGTTTGAATATTGGTCCCGTCATTTATGTTCTAAAGAGTTACGGTCCTTGCGCCGTGCTCTTCAACTTAGTGCATACTGTGTAAAATGGGGATACATTTTCTTCAAAACACTACTGAAGTTAGCTTATCTAAGAGATACGCATGAACAATGATATATTTTGTTCCAGAGAAGGGGCCATTTATGCTAGTGAGTTTTTTTCTGACATTAAGGGGTATAAGTACCTATCTCTTCTTAAGGCTTTATGAGACTCTTTTTATAGTTCATATTCACTATAACAAAATTCTAATGTGCCCCATGATTGAGGATAGTGATAACGCTGTTTTCTTCTCGTTAATTTGTGTCACTTAATGTCTCAAGTAATAATACATGAGCGTTTGATGATGTATCAACCTTTCCAGAGTCGATGGCAGAATCGCTGGATTTAACACGGTTCCGGATGTTTCAGTCCCAGTTTGTTTGTTTTGTTCCTTCATCATAAAATCACAACTGCGAGCTATATTACTGTGCAATTGTTGTTAACAAAAGTACACACGGATCAAGAACCTGGGGTTAGTATTGTGCCCCTTTGCTGAAACGATATATAGAGAATTTACAGTTTGTCAAATCTTTGTAGCACATATTACTCTTGTTTGTTTGATAATAATGGTAGAAAAAAAGTTATGTTTCATGACCATATTTTCGCAACTGTTTTAAGGTGGGTTGGAGAGGCCAAAACAGATCGGCCACCAGGCGATTGCATATCGGATGGATGGATTGGTTGGTTGGTTTGTTGTTTAACGCCGCACTTAGATATATTCCAGCAATATCACCGCGGGGGACACCAGAAATGGGCTTCACATATTGTACCCAAGTCGGGAATCTAACCCGGGTCTTTGGCGTGACGAGCGATCGCTTTAACCACTATACTACCCGACCGCCCCACAAGCAAATGTACAAATAAATTCCCGTCTTACCATAATGCTTAAAACGATCAAGGAATGAGTTTCTTTATATTCACAGAAAGTGTTTGAGACAAGTGGAATTAATACCATGTGTATTCTCAAAACACATGATGTCGTTTGTTAGTTGTTTAAAGCCGCACTGAGCAATATTCCAGCTGTCAAAACGTTTGATCATGAAAAGACCTCATTCCTTGATCCATGGGGCTTTTGTTATTACCACATAGACAGTTACATGTCTTATATTCAGAGGTACCATCTGAAGTTTACTGAGAAAACAATATGTGAAATGTGTACATGTGTACAAATTGGATGTAAGACATTCAGGAGAGAAATAGGTATCCCCATGGGCACCACTTGTGCTCCCCTTCTTGCAGATCTGTTTTCTTATGCATATCAATCGGAATTTCTACTCGAATTGGCAAAGTCAAGTATACTGATTTGGCCAAGTACCTAAGTTTCCGGTATATCGATGATCTGATATCGTTCAATAACCATCGAATAGCCAATCATTTTCCTCTGATTTAGCCACTGAACTAGAAATATAGTGACCAGTGAAACCACCTCATCTGTTTCACATTTAGATTCAAAGTGACAAAACACTCTCCACGGGACTTTATGACAGGGATGCCTTTATCCTTCCCTTCGTGTCGTGGAGCAATATTCAAGCAGCTCCAGCCTTTGGTTTTTACATTTCACAACTTTTGTGATACAATCGATCATAAACTTTCCAGCAAATTTCAAAGATCGTCATACAACTGAAGTTTAAAATATTCAAGGCCTCCCGCTCATGTTATAGTCGGAATCGTACAATCGACTCTGATTTTTGCAGAGATTTCTATTGCATATGGAAAATGTTTTGTTGCTTTTATCTAACAGGTCTGGCATTTCCATGTGGGGAACTTTGTCAGCCTATTCTTATGAGCTGTGTAGTTCATAACCCTCGCAAGGGCTACCTTCGTCAGCAAAGCATGACATCCTTCAGAAAGTTGTAGAGAGAAAGCCCTACCTAAGTAACTGGCATCTACATGATTTCTAACAGTCAGACCTCCGAGGTTCTGATGCATGGTAGCGCTGGTTCAGAGTTCCTGTTTCTATACCTAGGGACGCTTTCAGCCCTTGTCGTATGCTCAGTGATGATTCATTCAAAGCCAAATGAGTTAAAGAGGAATATTGGAGGGAATGGAAGTATTTAACCCTAGCCAGTAATATAAATGGTTCACACAATCACCAAGAAATTAAAATAAACTGTATATAGAATATGCCTGTAAAGTGTCTTAACACTTTTTGGAAGTTTAATAACTTCATTCTTACGAATAGTACTCCCAATTTAGAATTTAGATCAGTTTATCACACATAGTTTGTGATGAAACTGTTTCACTGGCAACCAGATCTGTCTGTACTGGCTTGTCCATCTGACGGGTCGGATTATCAACCTAGCAGTATGAAACCAGCTGCATACATTTCATTCAAATTATATGATTGGTTTTGTTTGGTTTGTTTGTTGTTTAACGCCGCACTCAGCAATATTCCAGATAAATGACGGCGGTACAGTGATTAATATCATGAGCATCGATCCACGCAATTGGGATCGATGACATGCATCAACCAAGTCAGCGAGCCTGACCACCCGATCCCGGTAGTCGCCTCTTACGACAAGCATAGTCTCCTTATACGGTACGCATGGGTTACTGAAGACTTATTCTACCCCGGATCTTCACGGGTCTCAAATCATATGAAGTGGCACTTTGAGAATATTACTGAAACACAGCATGGCTTTTTTAACATCTATCCTATCATTATTATTAAAACATTGGTATAAACTGGTTATATTTTACAAGTGCTTCAAGTGTTTTTCTTTGAAATGATGCCTATTTCTGATCTATTGGACAGATAAATGAACTTACATTATGTCCAGCATCCTCACACAGCTGGGAACTAATGGGTTATTTGACAGAGCCAATGGAGCTTCGGCTGTTTGAATCGTGTGCCACAGGCCTATAACAATTTCACTCTTTAGGGATATGTCTCCTTTGTCATTGATCGAATCTGAACATATTATAGTTATTAAACATTGACGCGTGCTGAGACACTTGCTGTAAAACATTGAATGTGGTCTCGTCGGGGGTAGCCAGGAACACGGGAGAGTGTTTTGTAGACCTATCAATTGAAAAGGGAAGGTGTGGACCAAGGTTGGCGAAGAAGCTTCCTTTTAAACTCATATTCAGTCAAAGACAGGTAGCCAAGGTGACAAGTCGCAGTGATCTCAGCAAGGGCAGTCTTGAGATGATTACGCATGCGATCAGTCTGACGTTGCTGGTATACCATACCTGTCTTCAGATGATCCACTCGATGACGATTAGTCTCCGTCAGGTCCTGATCAATGGCGCGAGATGAAGACGCCAGAGCAAAGGATTAAGAGAGCAAGGTAGACACAATTTTATGGATAACAACAACAGTATTAAAGAAGTTGTTATCCATAAAATTGTGTCTACCTTGTCATCCGTCAACTTCTAAGTAATGCCTTTCAAACAAAATAGATTGAGAGAGCACCGAATCTACATCTCTATAAAAGCGAACTGCGTGTCTGGGATCTTGAAGGACGAAGGCTTGGATGAGCCAGTCATGCGATGAGAAAAGCGTGAGCAACATCTACCATCTCAAATGCGTGGATGGGTAGCTAGTTGCCTTGAATGGCTGAGTTGGGACAATTTTGAAAAGTCGCGATCATGTCCTTCAGCTTCGGATCAGGCGGAATGGATCGGACCAGATAGTATCTTTCATATTCATGAATGGGCCCGTGGAAAAAGCAACAGCAGTCAATACGTCAGCCATCCAGTCCATCACCTGGCTGAGGCTCAGATGGGTGTCTTTCTCCGTGGATCTCTTTATACTTGATTTTGTAAGATTTAAATCATACTCATCGTTTACTAATGTGTTTATAACAACTTACTTTATAACCATAGCAAACAATTTTATATTAATTTGATCCTGTTTTCATGTCTTAAAGTCAAGTACCTGACACCGCTGATCGATTGAAGCACTAATAAAATATAATGTAATACACAATATTCTGGCTTATACCCACATGTCCACTGTTTACAACTATTGCCTCCCATCATATACAATTTAATTAACATCACATGATGTTATGCCATACCTTCCTTAATATGATCTCCGTATACTATTGAAATGGGATAATAACTGTCAGGAAAACAGCCTGGTTCAGAAGAGGAGGAACGTTTCTTTTGGAAAAAGACATTACAATCATTTTAAAGAAATGTTTTCATAGACTACGTGGTAGTTTATCTGTCTCCCAGACCCTAGATAAAACATTTGAAAAGGACTTCAACTCTATCCCTGAAATCAAGCATTGTTCTTGGCTCTATTTGTATCCTATTTTGTAGATATATAGTTTTAACAACGACAATTATATTACTGGGATTAAATATGTGTGTACTGACACCGGTAGATTCCCATGGTGAAACTATTTACAGCTCGAATTAGAATAGAGGCACGGGTGGCCCAGTCGTCTGAGGCGCCGCGATTCGATGTGCAGAGTTGCGTCCCTTGGGCACGCCAGAAACCGATGTTTATGGGTTCGAATCCCGGGTCACCCCGATTATGTTTCTATGTTTGTCAGCACCATACCCGTGCTCGTGGGTTTCACCGAAGTGGTAAACGTCTGAGACCTGCATCACTTCGGGCTTTCCTCCCACATAAATCTGCACGCCATGATGTAGCTGGAATATTGTTAAAAGCAGCGTAAAACCGAACTCATTCACTCACTCGAATTAGAAAATAGAATTGTCGTCAATTATCCTAGTTCAATAAATCGATGACAAGTAAGGCCATCGTAGTTAACGTCGATGCTGCGCTACATTATCAAGTATCACATTTACTTGTATTTACATTATTAAAGTGGGGTGAGGTGAAATAGAGTTTAACCTCGAGACCAAGATTACTGAACATAGTGTGCATGCACACGCCAGTCGTATATAGTGCACTTATGCCCGTTTTTTAATTGCAGCCCTCTCATTTGCTGATTTCTGCCCGCAGGGTTCCCCTCCCCCACCCCGCAAACCCAGAGTAATAACGTCATATGTTTCTATCCTCTCATTGGCTGATTTCTGCCCGCAGGGTCCCCCTCCCCCCAAACCCAGAGTAATGACGTCATATATTTCTGTCCTCTCATTGGCTGATTTCTACCCGCAGGGTCCCCCTCCCCCACCCACCCCAAACCCAGAGTAATGACGTCATATATTTCTGCTCTCTCATTGTCTGATTTCTGCCCGCAAAACAATTATCCCCACCTCGGAGTAACGATGACGTATATTTATTGAGGATACACATCTCGGCTTGGACACTCGCCCTGCGAACACGTCCATCCAAGCTCTCAACTCTCCAAACGACTATGAGAGAGATCTCTAGGTCACTACCGAGGGAGCTTGTCTCCATCCTGGAGCCCTTGCTGGCTTACCGGGTTGGGGACTACTCTCTCAGGACTTCCTATAAGTCCAAAACCTCTACCATCTCCATCATCTTTGACTTAGGTCAAAAGAAGAGGCCTCTGGTCAAAGCCTCGGCCAAGACCAAGCCCAAGCCCAAGGAGAAACCCACCTCGGCCACAGCCCCTCCTGCACCCCGTCAGGCGCAGAAGAAAAGGCCCCCACGGAAGAAGAAGTCCCCTCCTCCTGTCCTCGACATGGAGATCGAGACCACCCTCCCTTCCACCCCCCCACCCCCCCCCCCCCCCCCCCCCACCCCCCCACCCACCCACCCACCCACCCCCGGCAGCTGCGTTGGAACTCGCTCCCCTCGAATCCAGAGGGGAGGAGCCCTTCCTCTCGCCGGAGGGCACTGGTCACGGAAGAAAAAAGAGGAAGAGGAGAGACATCTCCTCACCTCAACCTTCTACCCCACCGACCACACAAACAGCGTCAACAGAGTCCCAGACCTTGGAGCCCGCCCAAACGGACTCCAGCGTTCAGACCACGACGCCACCACCTACGCCATCCGCTGAAGCCCAGACCCAGACCACCCCGGTCGAGGCCCCCCCTCCGGTCAAAAGCTTCAAGGAAGTCCTAATGGAAAAGGCAGAAATCCTGATCCAACACTACAGGGCGCACCAGGAACTCCAGGCAGAAAAGGTCCACACCCCCACGGATTATATCTACGCCAAGCCAGGAGTCCCACTGGCCATCGTCCACAGAACGGCAACCGAGGAACTGGAGTACGACATTGCAGGCTACACGGAGTTGCAAAACTTCTTCCAAGATAGCAGAATCAAGTTCTCCAACCACTTCATCGCCAACACCACCGCCCTCCTTACAAGGAGTCTCTTCAGGGGTTTCAAACCCCATGAAGAGCAGGTCACTAAGCGCCTCCTGCAAGGATACTGTCGGTAACCTTCCAAGCCCACGCCCGCCCGCCGACGCCGTGCCTTCCCACGCTTGACCCCCTCCCCTCCAACCCACGCCCAAACTTTTCCATATTATTGAGTATTTTATTACCACCCACACCCCCCCAGCCAAACCCTCTGCCCCACATAGCTTTATTAGATTAGTGCTGTAAAAGTTACATTTTTTTGGGTCGCACTTCTTTATTTATTCATTACGCTTTTTTTTTTCCCCCAATAGTATAAAGTGCTTCCCCGTGTGCGAAATACGCTTTTAGTCGGAAAGCGCACGTAAAATCTCCTAGGAACCTAACCTAACCTTGAGGGAGAGAATACTAATTACCGTACTACAGGAAGAGACCTGTAGACGTAAGCGCGGGGTTGTGTTTTAGCTGGCCGTTCGATAATGGCCGCCTGGAGAAGTGAGCTTTGACTGCGTCATCTAAAATAAATAATAAGATACAGCAGTGTTATTTTCACGGGTCTGTTGAATAAACTCCCAGCGCTACGGTCAATGTATCTTCTACTTGATCCTTGATACATCATTTTGGCATTCACAATATATAGTATTTCAACGTACAAAGGAGCACTGATTCCGCGGGAGTAGTTGTTACCTGTGCATTACTGTATTTTCCCAGTGAGTACCCGGGTGATATAGCAGAAATCTAGACTTGTTCGCGACCTGTGCTCGCCATTCGTAAGCGCATTTTTATTGAAAGTAGAAGGACGTATGGTCACATTGATCAACAAAAATGAAATACAGTTTTGGAAATGTAGGTATATTTGTGGGGAGCATCGGTAATGGTGATGCAGTTTTGGTAAGTCACTTGCTTGGTAATTGTGCGATCTCTGTGTACACTATTTTGACTTGCAACACAAAGTAAATATTTCATCTGAACATTGCTTTTTTTACCGTGTGTATATGTTTACATTCAAAATATAAACAGATTTCACTAAGGAAATTTATTAAACGCCTAAATATTCAGTTTATTTTACAAATTAACTTAAAAATATGTCCATCTTTATTAATATGATAACGAATTCCAAATATTTGTTTATGTTTAATATCATCACCAAGTAAAGTTCTGTATTGTTTGGCTTTTTTTCTAAGCATAATTAATATATTGTGATGTGTTTAAGCTCTTTTGATCGTCTTTTCATTTTTAGTCAGTCGGTTAAATAAATGAATGGATTATTCAGTCAATTTGTAAAATGACTGAAATATTTAGATATTTAATAAATTGCCTGAGTCAATAATATTTTACACATTGACTGTAACATATACACGCTTACAAAAGAAAATACTTGTGAAAACAACGTCTATCGCGCATCGAAAAACTTCCCAACCAAACGGAAAGGAACAAGAATGATTCTGTTCAAAGCTGCAGCGAATGAATGAAAACAAAATGCAAATATCATTATTACAACCTACCAAAGTTATAATGTATCCGGGAATATCAACATAAAGAAACAATATCCATTGCGTCTGCGAGCTGTACACAAATACTTATTCGATGTCAAATGTCTATGTGAGAATCAAATACTTTAATAATAATTATTTGGAAACAATATTTGGAATATATATGAAATATATTAAAATATTGAAATATATCGTTTTTAAACGTTATTTAAATGTATCGAATATTATAACCCGTGTTTGTTTCTTAACTGATCACTTAGTTTGTTTCAATTGTTTCACATAGGTGCCAAGTTAGCTGAGAAAGCCCACGTGACAACTATTTTTATAATGTCCACGGTTCTTAAAAACATACATTGAGTTAGATAACAATGAACAACCAGTCAGTGTATTATCGGTTACCCTTTGAACAAAGTATGTTGTTTTTACATCTGTACTTCACGCCATGATATGAGTGTATGATGTCGTGAACTGATTTAAGAAGAGTCATGTTTGTAGAACTGCTTAACTACTGCCACGTAATATCATTTTTAGACCATACCCATGTGTGTAGAAATACACAGTGTTTCTGATATTATCGTATTTTTTGACTGTTATAGAAAAAGTGAATTGCATCTTCAAGGTGATATCCACAAGTGCAGTCTTGTATGTCTGATACATGTCGTCTAAACTTATCAGCGTTTAAGTCACTGCAGCCGAGCCTAAGGCGACAGTGGACAATTTGGCATGATCTATGAAAATATTTGAAGTCAAAATTATTAGTAATTGCATCAGAACGATTAATTAATGATTTGATTTCTTTTAATGAGCGAGAGCATTAGTTACTTCATCGGATAGAGGGTTCCGCAGGTTGATCATATCCAGAAGAAATTATTATTAAGTATAGGTCTGTGTTCTACATTTGATTGTTTGTATGTTGAATCTATTTCTAAGGTTATATTTGCTGTTATCAGAGAATTGAATATACACTTTTCAAATATTTTGGCTAAGCAGTTTGTGAGTGCTACAGGTCTATAATTTGAGCATTCATGTTCATCGCTGACACTGACACCGCATCAGCCCGGCAGTGGACTTGACACAGTTATTTGCGCACCGATTATATAACTCCTACAGACAGGGTGGGGTGGTTGTTTAAAGCGAAACGGACGACCCCGTCTGTTATCTAATAAATGCTGTGCGGCGCCTTTGATCTTGCCTCAAAACATACACCTTATAGTAGTAAACGACGATCAGGATGGCCTGGAAATAAACACAATTCTGTCTGCCCAGTGTATCCACAATTAACTAGAATGCTTCATATCCACAAATATATATATAGAAAATAGATATTTGCCCACAGCAAATATTCATTTGCTTAATTGCATCAGTGTGGTTTATCAGAACATGTACAATGCTTTCTTACGCTTGGTGAGGCAGACTGAAATTGAACATTAGGATAACGTCAGCAGGGATAAAAGAGGTCATACCAAAGAACTTTATTTACTAGTGGAAAAGTCAGACATTCCCATCAACCACAAGGCCCGGCCGGATCTCAAGGTTGACCAGATCAGCACCCCCAAAGGAACATCTCTACGCCAAACAAGGAGTCCCTTTCGTCATGGTGCACTAGAAGGGGGGACAGGACATCGAGTACGACATCACAAACTACACAGACTTGTACCACTTCTTCCAGAGTAGTGGCGTACCGACCTCAAACCACTTCGTCGCCAATACCGCCGCCCTCCTTGCCAAGAGTCTCTACCAGAATCCCGACCCCCAGGATGAGAAGCTGACCAAGAGACTACTAGAAGGATACCGCCGCTAGACTTCTAGCCACACATGCTCGCCAGCCGACGCCGTGCCTTCCACCGCTTGCCCCCCCCCCCCCCCCCCCCCCCCACCAGGCCCACACTTTTCCATATTATTGAATATTCTTCTATCACCCACTCCCACCCAGCCAAACCCCAACCCCCTTAACTTTATTAGAATAGGCTGTAAACTTATATTTTTTTTACTTTTTTTTTTTTTGGGGGGGGGGGGGGGGTGCACTTCTTTATTTAATCATTACGCTTTTTTACCCTAATAGTATAAGTGCTTCCCCGTGTGCGAGATAGGCTTAAGTCGGAAAGCTCCGAGGTACCTATCTACCAGAACTTTATTTGCTGTTCTGGTCATACATAAATATATGTAAGTTACGTACATGGGGAGGCTAGATTATTTACAGCTAACAGCAATATAGTGCAAATATTATGTTCAATAAAAGAAAACGTTGATAAATCTATAACACACTTTTTGTACTATTAAACAAACTGTGGACTTTTAAGACATTTTCGCTTATTGTAATAACATCTAGCTAACAAATCATGTCTATCTCTGAAATCCACAAGCATAGTTGCTGTCAAACCTAAAAAAACATATTCAGGGAGGTCAGTTTTGACTTGCCAAGCACCTTAAGGTGAGTTTATTTTTAAACTGTCAAAAGCGATTGTCCCTTCAATACTAGTATATGGCTGGAAGCTGTTTCTCGGACTGTTATGTGTTATGATGTATTTTATGATATTACTGGGGAATGTTCAAATTAGTTACTGTCATTTAATCCAACGTTCTAACTGTCAACTGTCTCAACAGGACCATAGGTTTGGTTATATATCTCCTCCCTGTCTGTATGTCTTAAGTTGTTAATCGGTAACTGCGGTCCAAATGTATCAACCTATTCATCTATTGTTGCAAACTTGACTGATTTAAACATATCTAATTGATCATGAACTACTCAGTCAGTCAAGCACCTGTATCAGAAATGTAAAACCAGCCATGTTTCATGTAGTCCCAATATCACTGAAAAATGCCGATGAAACGTGACATATGAATTTATTCACAGACAATATATTTTTCGTGAGAGTGAAGCACAATTTTATTTAAGTTTTAGTAACAATTTCATAAACTATAATAATATTAATATTAAAATTCATCATCACTTGCCAAGTTTATGAAAATGTCCCCATTTGGGAGATGTCACATATAAACAAGGATTCGAACTAAGTTTGATCGTCTTTGACACTGAGGTTTATCCCCACTTTGCCAGCAAACTGCAGAAGATTAACAGTGAGTGAGTGAGCATCGTTTCCTCGTTATACAAGAAAAGATGTTATGCCAAAAACGCTCACAGTAGTTAGTGAGTAAACTCACGACCTGTGATGACCTGGTTGAGTGACTTCCTCCAATCAACGTGAAAGGATTACCCACAGAGAAAGAAAAGATTAAAGTCACCCATAAATCTTATCCTAACGTAGTACTCTAACTTCTAAATGCCTCTCAAAGAAGGATTAAAATCCTAAAGATATCCTATCTACGTGGTATAGGTACTCACAACCTCTAATAATAAACTGTTACGTTTGGTATCCCCAGCAATACTCACTATGGTCATTGGGCAAATGTAAAAATCACAAACCCTAACGAGATTCTGTTTACATGGTCACACCCGGTGATTGTGAAGATCTCAAATTCTATCAACAGTCAGACAGCATGGCTGTTCATATTCATTTACAACATCCTCTTATAATTAGTATAAAAGTGTCCCACACAAAACCTTCTTTTATTTATTCTTTCAAAATACAAAACAGAAAGTGGGGTGTGGGAAAATGGGACATATTCCTACGTGAAATAATGAGACATTAGTAGTGGTGACGGCTATATCATAATTGTACTGTCTAAAGCATAAATTTGGCGAACGAAAAACGTTATATTTGCAATCAAATGGAATGACTCGTGTGGGCAAATGAATATGTTCGCAATCCACAAACAATCATTTTATTAATGGCGAACATTTATCAACCCGCGACAATCGTGTCAACACGGGGGTTCCCCTAGCAATAAACTCGCATCTAAATTCACTACTGTTCTACTGTCGGCTAGCCACAATGGCTAGACGGGACCCTAGTGGAATGGTTCATGCCATAAAAGTCTAACAACCGAACACTAATTAAGACGGGCCGACCTTGTATTTACGGTCTGGTGAACACAGCTCAATGGCCGCTCATTAACTCAAATTTCACATCTCACTGTTTTGTTTTATCTCACTATTCATTTGATAATTTTGTCAACTTCAACTGGAACCCGGTCCCGTGTTACACCCGTTGCACACGCGTGTCCAACGGGTGCTCACCCCGTGTGCAACCCGTTGAGCACCCGTGTCTCATGCGTGTTACACGCGTTCTCAACGCGTGTTAGGGGAATGAACTTTTAGGCAGTAGTGTACAATCTCGAGCTTTCAGAATCATGGACAATAGGCAGAGTACATAAACAATCGCTCACGTTCAATAACAAGTCATTAGTAGCGTGTGTGACCACCAAATGCCTCAATACACGCATAAACTCTTCGACGGACAAAAAAAGTCAGTCTTCTGATGAGGTCACGTGGGATTTGACGCCATTCTTCTTGGAGGGCCAAGATCAGTTCTTGCCGGTTGGCTGGAGAGTATGGTCGTTGTCGAACACGGCGATCCATCAAGTCCAAGAGGTGTTCTATGGGGGACATGTCGGGTGAACGTGCAGGCCACGGCAGGACGTTGACGTTGTTGGCTGCGAGGAAGTTAGTGACAATTCTGGCTGTATGGGCTCTAGAGTTGTCATGCTGATAATTGACACCACGTCGCTGCTGTTGGAGAAATGGTAGGACAACTGGACGAAGAATGTTATCCATGTAACGCTGAGCTGTCAACCCTAAACATACAGAATCGACTTTCGTCAGTGAAGACAACCTTCTTCCAGTCACGTCGTTGCCAACGTCGTACAGTCCGGGCCCATCTCAATCGCAGACGACGATGTTGCGCTGTCAATAGCTGTCCACTGTGTGGTCTAATAGCCCTGATTCCATGAGCCCTGAGCCTCCTGGCCACTGTCTGTCGACTAACCCTGTGACCTAAGGCATTTGTCGCCGATGACGTCACTGTCAGGAAGCGATTTCGGAGGTGCAAGGTTCGCAAGTACCGGTCTTCATGGGGCGTGGTCACCCTGGGTCTGCCTGTTCTTGGCCTGTCAGCGGTCCGCCCTGTCTGTCTGTAACGTTGCATCAAATTGGTAACGGCAACACGGGAGCAACCGAAGGTTCGTGCAATATGGGCGTGGGTGGCTCCCATCTGTACCATACCCAAGGCTCGTTCACGTTGTTCGACTGTGAGTCGTGGCATTTCTTTTGTGTTTTTTTATCACTGTGGATGTCTGACTTGCCGTTGCAATCGTTTTATACCCTTACCCGCACGTGCATTTGCAGTTGTCCGTGGTTCCCGTGCTTTTCACTTTTTCGCGTGTTATCTCGCAAACATGTAACAGAAGATTAACATTTTCTGCATAAACTATCCGGTTTAGTCACGTGACTATCCAACGTTTTCGCCGGATTTACGTTAACATCGTCGGTGTCGGTACTACTCCCTTCCTTCGAACTAGTTTTAGTTGTGGATGTATCGTAGTCACTAGTGTCGGTGAAGTCGGACTCAGACGTCGCGCTCTCGTCACTACTGTCCCGGGAATCGCTACTACAACTTTCGCTACTATCACAAGACCAAGGAGCGTCCATTCCAATCTGGAATGAACGTTGGATTGCTTTGGAAAGATCGCTCATTCCAACCTTTCCAAAGCTTGGAAGGATCGATCTTTACGGAAAATCCAAAATTGGATTGGCAACATTTCCAAACATATTTCCAACACAGGAAATGTTTGGAATGACTTGGAAATGTTTGGAATGACTTGGAAATGTTTGGAAGTATGTTTAGAAGGAACAAGTTAAAATATGTTTTATTAGTAATTTGAACAATAAAAAGACTATGAATTATCTATTGAGTTTAAGCTATATATAATAAATAATAAACTTATCTCAAACATTCACTACTTGTCTGTCTAGCGAGGGGCTTTTACAGTCGCATTCTCCCTAAGGTGAGAGAGAGACCCGCACTTGACTCGACAAGACAATAATAGGTCTCCAGATTAAGTTTTCGGCTGGATGGCAGCTGCCATTTAATTATAAAACAGACAGTCGTCTAGACGGCTCACATGTAAGTGCGCCGACATGTGCCTAAGATTATAAAATGGACAATCTTTGGTAACATCTAATTTATTGTTATCTCACGCCAGAGCTTTGAATAATTCTGTTCATTGAACAATTGGAATTCAGGAAGTTATCAATAATTGTTTTACTTAACATAAGATGAGATAAGTTGTTTACAACATAATATTATCATGTCAGGACGTACTACAGTCAAAACCATATATTTTAAAATCAATTTAATGACGGACTAGGATTTCCAAGTCCCGATTATCAAATCAATGAGGTATCAGTTTCACCACATGTGCACAGACCGCCTATACTTATATATATTTTTCATAACTATTCTCCAGTTAAAGTCCTATCCTCTTATCAAATAATAATCTGTGAGAGTGATCATCATTAACGAAACTCATTCTCATCAAAGAATACAGAACAAATGAAGAATCAGATGCATATATTTATTGCCATGCTTCATTCATCACGAAGCAGATTTACATACATTTTCGAAAAGCACTTACACTTTTACTATTATTCATATTGACATAATAATATATACATATATACAAAACAGGATATGCATTTAATAAACATTTACCATAATATGGATTTCCGAATATATAAACGACTTCAACGTTGATATTTCAGACAAAAACAAAGTCTCCTGTCTTTTAACGTTCAGGGGAAAAGGGTTTGCTTTCACAAATGAACATTTGTTTTCACCAATTGACAATCAAAACAAGCCAAAAACACGAAAAATACATATATATGGTTAGCGACCGTCATTATACAGCGAGGGGGGAATTCGTCTGCTCTAACTGCCTTCACAAAAACATTCCAGCCCCTAATTACCGAGGCAGCTGGGCATTGCCTAAAAGTCGGGCCGGGCCGGGCCGGGCCAAGACGGGCCAAAGTGTTATTGGCTAATTACTTCATTATCGGCCATCATACCTACATATTATTGATGCAACATACACACATGACATTACTGAACAATCACCAACCAAAAACGTGCAACGTAATTAGGTATTTCGGAGTAAATCGCTTGAAAACCAGAAAGTGGAGCTGGTGTAAGCGTCGCTGATCTAGGTAACATGTAAAAGAGCAATCGTTAAACGAAATAGGATTTGAAACGTATCAAATACTTCTAGCTATCGCAATACAAATTTCCATCTGTCGGCATAGCGTTTATATTTATAGGATAGTACTATATATCTATGTAAATACCATTTAATAATGTCACTGTTCATCGTGTATAAAGCAGACACGTTGGTTAAAGTAGACCTCTTCTCCCCATAATCTCAACAGTCTCACAAGTGTTCGGTTCGACTTGGCCCGGGCTGTTAAAATCAAGTGCAATTAGGCCTGTTACGACGTAAATTGTAATAAAAAGGTAAATTGTAATACTTGCAGCAAATTGTAATAATTTTGACGTAAATTGTAATAACAACGTAAATTGTAATAAAATTTGACGTAAATTGTAATACGCAAATTGTAACCAAAAATTGACGTAAATTGTAATAATCTCAACTTGCGGTAAAATGTAATAACTTTTTACGTAAATTGTAATAACCTTATAAGTTCAGGGTCAAAGGCGTTAAATGACTAGAACCTATCCTTGTCAGGGTTGGTACAGGGTTTATCGTACAATCGTCATTAAAGTATGGGTGTGGGGGAGGATTGAGGTCGTTATCGTACGTTGTTGTATAATTATATGTATATATAAACGCATTGGAATTTCATTTCTATGGTTGTCCAGAAGAGTATTAATTACTAGAATGAACTTAGTTTTCTTATTTATTTGAGAAATACTCTGTGTGTTTTGTACTTAATTGTAATATATCCTATTGACGATTTTCATCATAATTGTTCATATTTAACCTAATGGAATCATATTTCAATTGGTAAAGTAGGTAGTAATATACACAATGGAATAATTATAACGTAACAAACTTACACAAATATATTGATGTGTAAATGTGGAAAGTCTGACTTTTACTGACTGAAGCAAATTTATTTATTTTGCAACTGTATATTTGTACATATTTTATGCGGAGAGGGGTTTTATAAGTTGCAAGAACTTGTCCCCAATACAATTCTCATTTTTTTCTGTGAATAAAATATGTTTAAACTAAACTAAACTAGCAAATGGATGACATGTCATTCTGCAGTAGTCTGTGTGCAAGCTGATTTTTACATGTTCATATACATAATATCAATTTATTATTATTCAAATTTCAATTTTTTTAACGTTGCTCGGAGGATGTAAAGCAAATAATAACAATGTCCTGGGCGATGCACATGTAGGTATGTGAACCCGCAAGGACTACCTTTATTAATTATTTTACGTGCAGCTTGTGTCATGTCTGTATTGTTAGAATGATACTCTAGCAACTGTACACATCGAAATTTATGACTGAAAGATCCATCCTCGGGTTAAAAATGATGGATTACATTAGGTACGTCTATTCGACAAATAGGTTAATTGATTTATCATCCAATAGTAGCTTATCTAGGAATCCATTGCAATAACATTGAATTACGAGTTACCGAAGAGAGTTCTGTGCAACCGGACCCTGAAATTATGTCGATTTGCATCTGAGGTTTACTTAATTTGATAAGGAGCACATGGCCGTTTCCTTGAAACAAACGAGACAATTCAATCGTATTTATACATTATATTTTGACGAAGAATTCAAATACAACAAATGAGTGACAGATCTCCTGTGCAATGTCAAAGGAAAAAACCCAGTCGTCAGCAAATGCAGCATAGATTTCCCATCCATGGGAAAGGAGAATACTTAATACATAACATTATATACTATGTTTTTATTAATATCAAAAGAGGGGGGTGGATATTCTTTACCTACATTGCATATACTATTAGATATTGTGTATTCTCGATCTCTGTGAACTTCTCACAGATAAATAAATAATAATAAATAAATGCAAACCATGTTAACTTATGCAATATTTGTAGCAATGTATGATGAACATATGGATCATTAATATAACATAAAATATTTCCTTTCATAGAGTCATAGCGACTGATTTATGACTACTTTACTTACTTACTTACTTTGGAGATTTAACGTGCGCTTTCCGACTGATGCGTATTTCGCACACGGGCCCGGCCAGGCCATTTAATGTGTTTCCGAAAGGGGCGAAAGTGGTCTGCGCAACCCAAGAGGGGGGTTTTAGGGGTTGCTTATATAGAATTTGGGAATTTTGAGATTTGGAATAGATGCCGATGGGATTGGGGAGGAGAACTAAGGGAGCTGGGTATGGTGGATGTTTGTTTGTTTATGTGATTTTGATTTGGTAGGTTATTGTGTTTTTAGATGCGTTTTATTAGTTCCGTTTTTATTAAGAATACGCCTAAGGCCTTGAAGTTTTCTAGTTTATTTTGTGGGTTTAGTATTGCTTCTAGAGTTAGAGCCTTGTTTAGATTGAGGGTGGTTTGTAATGCGGTTCGATGTGTTAGGTGGTGTGAGCAGTGGATGAGTGCGTGTTCTGGGGTTTCTGGTTGTTTGCAGTGTGGGCAGTTACCTGTAGTGTGTTTTTTAATTTTTTTTAGGTGGTTATTTAGGTTGGTGTGTCCTGTTTGGAGTTTAGTGATTACTCTGTCGATTTTTTTGGATGGATGGAGAATTTTTGGTTTGGTTAGTGGTTTCCTGAGCACTTTTTTGATTTGGCTATTTGAGTTTAGATATAGGTTATGCCATTTTTTGGTGATTTTTTGCTTGTTTACACTTTTAATTTCTGATTTTGAGATGGGTAATTTTAAGCTTATTTCTGGGATTTTGAGGGATAGTTTAGCTGCTTTATCGGCGTTTTCATTACCGTATATTCCTACGTGGGCGGGTATCCACAAGAAGGTTATTTGTTTGCCTGCCTTAGTTAGGTCGTTGGAGCTTTTAAGTATTTGATTTATTAATTTAGGTCGGTTTTTGGTATTTTTGTTTTGGAGGGCTTGCAGTCCACTTAAGGAGTCGGTAAGTATTAGGATTTTTTTGTGTTTTTTGGATTCTTGATTATGAAGGGCTGAGGCCATGCCCATTAGTTCTGCCGTGAATATTGATTGGTTGTTTGGGAGTCGGAAGGATTGTGTGGTTTTAGTTGGTTGTGTGGTATGGACTCCGAAACCTGTGTGTTTGGAGGTCGGATCTGAGGATCCGTCCGTGTAAATGTGACACTAATTTGGCCAATTTTCGTGTATGTATGCTAGTGTGGTAGTTTTAGCTATGTTTGGGTCGGTTTGTTTATTTATTTGGCTAGCTAGTGTTGTGTCTATTTTGGGTATTTTTAGTTTAGGGGTGAAGATATTTGATTGTTTGCAGTTTTGTTTGAGATTTTTAATTTGGTGTTCATTTAGGTAGTTTGTTATTCTTTGGGATATTGGGGTAAGTAAGGGGTGTTTACGAGCTAGAGCTTGGTTTTGGGGGCTGATGTTTTGGTTTATTAAGTTTTGGATGAGAGGGTTTGATTGGGACGCGGCCCAGAAATTTAAGCTTAGCTGTTCCCTGCGTAGACTTAGTGGCATTTCTCCTGTTAAGGCCTGAAGTGAGGTGTAGGAGGTGCCATGTTGGGTGCGTGTAATTAGTTTGAGAGCCTGATATTGTATTGAGTCAAGTTTTTTAGATAGAGAGTTGTTTAGGGTGTTATATATGGCGCAGCCGTAGTCTAGTTTTGATCTAATTAGTGATATGTAGAGAGAGAGGAGGGTATCTTTGGATGCTACCCAGTTAGAGCCAGTTAGGCATCTTAGGGTGTTTAGGTCTTTACTGCATTTAGTTGTTAGGTTTTGGATGTGAGCATCCCAGGTGAGATGTTCATCGAAAATAAGTCCTAAGAATTTGGTTTGTTTTTGAAATTTGATTGTTTGATTGTTTAGCTGGAGGATCGGGGAGGCGGGTTTCATGTTTTTATGTTTTATGTTATGTTTGAACATATGGATCATTAATATAACATAAAATATTTCCTTTCATAGAGTCATAGCGACTGATTTATGACTACCATTGTCTGAAGTACATTTGACTCCATAGGCAAATTACCCTGTAGCCATGTCTCCATAACTTAATTGTCATTAAGTTTTAGGCGCTAATCCCCGTTGTTAATCCTCACCAACATTTCATTGTATTTTGACTGACAGCCAACCTTGGCTACTTTATCACTTCCCGTTCATTACTGTTATTTATAGTATGACATTTATTGCCTTAATTGTTCATCCCCTAAGCTGTGTCACCCCCAGAAGTCCCATGTCCAGAGCAACGTCATTGTATTTCCATTGTTGTTCATTACTACATGTATATATGTGCTACCATTACACAGTTACTACGGTGTTAGTCAGGCTTGGTATTCCGAGTGCTGGTGTAGGGACGACCTCGAGCAGGATGTGCCGCTCGTAGGAAACGCCCTGAGGTGAGCTGGAGCTACGCTCACCTCTTGTATGCCTAAGCTGGAAGGTCCGCTCATCGCTGTGTTTGTGTTGTCAGAGCAGGTATTCCTCTCATTGTGCAATTGTTGTTTACAGTGTATATGTTGTGCATAAAGCGTTCCGGGACAGTGATGTCGATTTTGTTCTTATTCCCCCAATTCACCAACATGCGCGTTGACAATAGGAAGAAGTTATCATTAATTTATGACATATATAAGGACAAAAATTACCTCAGAGGATAATCTTCTCTGGGGGTGTAAGAGGATTAAAATAATTCCAGCTAATATCAAGCACTGTAATAAAATATTGAAATTATAGCATACCTTTTTAACATTCCAATGAAAAGAATAGTGACTAAGAAACCAAATTATTTTTATCTCAGATACTATGTCCTCATCAGTATACACACACACATAACACAAACACACATATACACACACACATACATACACATACACACATATGTATGTATGTATGTATGTATGTATGTATGTATGTATGTATGTATGTATGTATGTATGTATGTATGTATTTTGCCAGTAAATACACCTCTATATGTCATTGGTATCAGATCTATGACTGCAATTCTACATATAGTTGCAAGTGAAAGATGAGTGATACTACTTTGTGAGAGGTCCCACAAAAATGCTGATATGAGCAATTAAAGGTTATACAAAATGCAACAAATACAAGAAATTTATGATAATTCGTATTCTCTTTGAAACTGTACAAGAGTTATCCGATGATACCGGATGTTATTTGTGTATGCACGGGATCTGTCAATTCATTTGTTGTATTTGAATTCTTTGTCAAAATAAATGAATAATTTTTGTATAAATATGATTAAATCTCCCCGTTTGTTTCAAGAAAAAGGATCATGTAGTCCTTATCAACTCGTATAGTGTTTCCACTGCAAATCGACACACTGGTTGACCAGCCTGTGTTTGTACCCTTCGTCACCACTCGTGTCGAACTGGTCAACGTACTGTTGAAACAAGTCATGCAAAACATCTTGAATAGCCTTATAAGAGTATTGAACAATATGTCACAATTTAGTTATTTGTCGAATATACGGTTGTGTAACCCATCATTTTGAACCCGAGGATGGATCTTTCAGTCATTTATATTTATCGTTGTTGACACCACCCTTTAATGACGATTGTACGATAAAGCCTATACCAACCATCCCTAACTTAACAGTTTTGTACGTTTGTCATCATACACAGTATTTCTCGAATTGTACATGTGAAATGCAAGCTCAACTGACAAAGAACATTTCTAGTCAATTGGCGTCTTGGACACTACGGTAGTAAGGTTATTACAATTTACGTAAGAATTTATTACATTTAACCACAAGTAGAGATTATTACAATTTACGTCAATTTTTATTACAATTTGCGTATTTCAATTTGCGTCAAACATTATTACAATTGACGTTGTTATTACAATTTACGTCAAAATTATTACAATTTGCTGCAAGTATTACAATTTACCTTTTTATTACAATTTACGTCGTAACAAGGCTATTTACAAAAAGGCCGAGTGAACATGGGGGGGGGGGGGGGGGGGGGTAGGGACTCTACATAGCATACTGATTATGAAGCACTCATAAAACCTGGCAGATTTGCCACAAATCACTACATCTCCCATCTCAAAAATTAAAGTTAGACGTTACAGTTCTACACATAGAAAAGCTCAATTATATGTTCGTCAACATTAATACAAACTGCAATGAAATAAAACAGAAAGCACATTTGCTTGAGATCCACTTTCTGGCTTGACAATAAAATCAATGGAAATTAAACCATTCACTCACATGAACTCAGATATGTTGACCAAATCAATTTAACTAAACAAATGTCAAATGATTATAGGTCTAGCATGACCTTAGGCTTACAGATCGACCACTCCTGGTGATGTGTGCTAAGTTCTGTGGTGGACTTGATTTGCTGTCTTGATTGGTGTGCTCGTTACTTTCTGCTCATTTGTCTCAGGCTTGGTTTCACAAGTTTGATTGACAGCAGGTTTGAGTTTGTCACTGGTTGATAACAAGTGTACGACGGTATTGAGCACCATCGTTGGTCTGAACGATGTATGACCTATCCTGGTCATGTTGACTTTTGCTGATCACTGTGGCTGGTTTCCACAGGGTTTCTGTTGGAAGCCGAACTCGCACTGGCTCGTAGATATTGAGTTTTGATAGTTGTTTCGCGGACTTGTCATAGTTCTGTTTCTGTTGAAGTTTTGACTGAGCAATCTGCTTCTGTACGATTTCAGGATCAACAGTTTTAGGTTTCATTTCTTCATACGTCACTGGAAGTGTTGAACGAAGACGACGTCCCATTAACATCAGGTAGGGCTATACATGTCCGATGGGAGTGTTGTTGTACTCCAACAAGCTGAGTCTTGGATCTCTTTTATCAGCTGGTACTTTGTCGAACAGACGTTTGGCTATCTGCACACCTTTCTCAGCCAAACCATTAGTCTGCGGGTAGTGAGGACTAGACGTTGAATGTTTGAAACTCCAACACTTTGTGAAGTTAACAAATTCCTCTGCTGTGTATTGAGTGCCATTATCTGATATCACTTCCTGAGGCACTCCATCCTGTCTGGCACTATTATCCTCTCTCCTTTGAAGAGAATATCATCCTTCACTGAGATGTTGGATAGATGAAGGGCAGTTTCTTCGTTTGTCTGGCCATCCTTGTTTCACAATTGACTTCAACTTTTTTAACACAGGGTCCTGCTGTATTGAAATCCTCACCTCGGACGTTCTTTCATCACTCACTGGCACAGTTGTGAGTACCATATGTACTTGCATTTCAGCTCCATCACTGAGATTGTCATCATCACAGTTTGTCACAAACTTTCTAGACAGTGTATCCGCTAGAGGAATACTCTTTCCTGGTTGATGAACCACTGTGATATCATACTTTTGTAACTGCAATAACATCCTTTGTAGCCTGGGTGGAGCAACAGCTAGTGACTTCTTCATGCTGATTTCAATCGGCTTGTGATCGCTCTCAACTCTCGCCTTTCTCCCATAGAGATATTGATGAAATCTCTTACAGGGAAACAAGATGGCATACATCTCCTTTTAGATCTGAGCATAGTTACACTCAGTCTGGGTGAGTGACTTGGAAGGATATGCAACTGGTCTTCCTTCCTGGAGAACAGCAGCTCCAAAACCATTTTGTGATGCATGCACTTGAAGAGTGAGCTCCTTCTTCGGATCATAGTAGGCCAAGAAATCTGTACTGGTTACAGCATTCTTCATCTTCTTGAAGGCAATCTCCGCATTGCTGTCCCATTGAAACATATTATCTTGTTTCAACATATCTCGCAGAGGGAAAGTCTTCTCTGAAAGACAAGGTGTGAACTTACTCAGGTAGTTCTCCAACTCTGATTGATCCTTAGGTGCTTCCATTTTCTGGATGGCATCCACTTTCTTAGCGTCGGGCTTGATCCCATCAGCTGAGGGAATGTGACCAAAGTAACTCACTTCATGTACTCCAATCACTGTTTTCTCTGGGTTCAGATGAATGCCTTTCTCACTGGAACGCTGTAACATCGCTCTCAGACGAAGATCATGTTCCTCCTTTGACTGTCCATGCATGTGAATGTAATCGACGATCACATTGAATCCATCGAGGTTCTCATAGATCTCATCCATTCTGCGCTGGAATTCATCTTGTGATGAGTTGATCCCAAAAGGTAAGCATAGAAAACGATATCGGCCAGACGGACTGTTGAAGTTGTCAATAGCAACGAATCTTCATTTACTACGTGTATGGACCAGTATCCAGACCTGGCGTCTAAAACGCTGAAATATTTGGCTCCTGCAAGTTGTGAAGTTACATCTTCAAACGTCGGCATTCTGTAGTGAGGTCTCATGATGGCTTGATTGAGATCCTTGGGATCGAGGCATATCCGTATTTGACCAGTTTTGGGTTTCTCTGCAATTAGTGAGTTGACCCAGGCTGTGCTCTTCGTGACCTTGGCAATGACACCGAGATCCTTCATTCGATCTTGCTCTACTTTCACCTTGTCCTTTATGGCAAATGCAACACGTCGAGGTGCATGTATAACTGGAGTTACATCAGGCTTGAAATGTAGTTTACATTTACCTTTGCGTTTGCCTATTCCTTTGAAAACATCTGCGAACTTGTTCAATACAGAGTCCTGAGTCATACCTGACGACGAAGGCTGTGAGTCGACTGCTAGGATCAATTTGACAAGTTTCAGATCCAAACAAGTTCGTAAACTAAGAACAAGCGGAGCCTTAGTTTCGACAATGAAGAAATCAAGTGACATACTTGAATGTCTGTTGTAGACCTTCATGTTACATTGACCTTTGACCTTGATGTATTCACCTCCATAACCTTGAAGCTTGACATTAGCTTGCTTCAGGGGGTACTTCAAACTTTTAGCTTCAAATATGCTAGCTGGTAAGGTGTTGACCTTTGAACCTGTATCTAACTTGAAATGAACCGGAATCTTCTGATGTCCGACCAAAACTTCAGTGTAGGCTTGGTCCATATGTTCATTTCCATCAGACACTGTATCAATGAATAATTCTGATGCAGAATTAGGTGTTTCATCAACACAATCAATTCGTTTCTTTGAGTGTCCTTTTCTCTGGCTGGATTTACACATACTTGCAAAATGATTCCATTTATCACAAGTATCGCAATGTTCACCTCGGGCTGGAAACTTTTGACCACTGAAATGTCTGAATTCGCAATTTTCACACTGTTCTGTTTCCCTGCCATGCTGTTTGTCACCTTTATCATGCTTGTCATAGTGTTGTCTCCCCTTGTGACTGTTACCATGGAAACTAGAAGAACTGGCTTTCTCTTACTTCGTGAACGAGAAATGTGATCCACTTTTTCTGTTCCTCCTGACATACTTTCGACTTGTGCTTTCGAAAGTTCATATGAACGGGAAATATCTATAGCCTTAGTCGAATCTAAATCTTTACCTTCTTGCAGCAGTTTTTCTCGAACTTCACGTGAATTTGACCAAATCACCACATATCTCATATCTACATATCTCATATCATACTACATATGTCATCAGAATTACAACATATCTCATCAGAATCACTACATATCTCATGATTAAAGAAATGTTTTTGTTGCTTTTATTTAAAAGTGCTCATAGAATTCCGATCCACATAAGCCATATTGCAAAATGTCATTACTCTCTTATTCATTTATATATAGCCCTGCCCTTCTTAATTCCTTATTTTTCAAACCTGCGTCTGGATGAAAAGTAGAGCTAAAACGGCGCTGGAAAAAATGTAACATCAAACTCAAACTGTTTTGCTCTCTTCACGATAAATTAGTAAAGATGCACTTTCTTGATTCTCAATGACAAAGATCACCTGATTCATTACGTTGTTTTAATCAACAAGTAATCCTTCGCGTTATAATGTCAGTCAGTGGGCTAGAAGCAAGATCATTATATAGTTTCATCATTTCTAATAAGAGTCGCAATTTGCACGAAATATGTTTAACAGCCTGAATAGCCGTAAAAATGACATATTTACACTAATATGTGTGTCGTACTGATTTTACGAAAAGAGAGTCACTATCACACACATGCTCGTATAATTATCTCTATATATTCTGGTTGATAAATTAGTAGATTTGATTCAAATTTCTTCAGTTGATGCTAGCTCCGCCTCTGTCACCAACTGTCATAGCGGAGAAGACAAACGTTGAGTGGTGGCTACATTTTCAAGATTATCAGATTGTATTCTTATTCAAGTGTCGGAATAAGAGTTGATTTTTTGTGGGTAGAGTTCTTCATAAAACCACAGCCGTATCCTGGATTGGAAATAGTAGAATGAAATTTAGAAATATAATTGATTATAGATTTCATGTAAACATAGAAGAGTAGGCGAATTTTCAGAAAATGTTAATGGTTTTCATGTTGCGGCTAACAAACAACTTTTCTGGACGTATTGGTATGTTCTAAATTGATTTAGGGGGTTTGCCCGGATGTATTTCAACGGTTAACCCACAAATTTGATAAATTCAAAATGGCCGCCACAGAAACTTTAAAAATTCATTTTTGTCATATCTTGGGTACTAAACATGGTGGGACCACAAGTAAAACATTTCGCTGTATGTTTTCATGTACAAGGAATCCATTGAAACCATAAGTTAACCTTCAATATGTCAAGAAATCAAGATGGCCGCTACATTAGGGCAAATTCGATTACAAACTGCGTCAGATGCAAACAGATTCTTATTAACATGCGTGACTTATTATGGTTGTAATGGTGGAGAAACTAACTGTAAATGATACAGCTATAGTTAAGTATAGTTGTTTACCCTTCACCGGGTTATTCGGACGCTTGTGTTGTTGAGAGAGACTCGAGGGGTGGTCCGAGCATCATGATGTTGGGTGGAATTGGTCGTGCACATAGGATCAGCCCTGTGGTCTTCCACAACATCTGTCCAGGGGGAGGCAATGGTGTCAAAGCAGCTAAGGTACATTGATCAAATCTTGAGCCCACACGCCATACCTCATTAGGCACGTCGCCGCAACCATGAGTTTCAGCATGATAACGCCCGTGCCCACACTGCATGAGCAACAAGAGACTTCCTCCAGCAGAATGGCATCAAAACAATGCAGTGGCCTGCCCTCAGTTCCGATTTTAATCCCATTGAGCACCTGTGGGACGAGATTCAAAGACGGCTTAATGATGTCCACCCAAGGCCGACAACTACAGCTGAACTGCATCAGGCGTTCCTCAGAGTGTGGGCTCAAGTGCCTATGGCCTTCATCAACCGCCTCATCCATTCCATGTATCGATGTTGCACGGCAGTCATCAATGCACATGGTGGACACACGAGATACTGACTTGTGACTAGTGTTGTGTTTAAGAACACTTTAAGAACATTTCACACTTTAATTTCAACCTTTATGATCAGTTTTGCCAAGTTTCATCTTTTTTATATGTCTCAAAGTATGTATACAGTGTTTGGACAAATAAGGTTTCTCATATATCTATCCATGGTGACGTTTCTTTTGCGGTTCAGTATAAATGGTCAGTAACATCAATCCTCTGAAAGGTGGATCCAATCTTGCACACAACGTTTGCAAATGCTTTTGCATATTCTCCAAATGTGCTTATGTTCCTCGGCTTTCCGAGAGCCATCACTAGTGCCTGGCCATCAATCAGCAAGAGGGTTGGTCCATCCAGTGCAACAGTTGATGATGTCAGTACATCATTGGTCAATATGTTGGCTAGCACAGACTTGTTCGTTGAGTGCAGGTTACCACTGGCTGTGGCAATGGATATTGAAACAAACATAAGCTCATGCTGGAGGATGTTGTCCATGTTGACCTTACGTCCTACCCTATAAGTTATTATTAGCCTTTGCAAAATGTTTCTATCCATCTTTATCGTACTTTGTTTGTCTTTGACGTCTTGCATAACAATGTAAAGTGAGGCAAATGTCAGAGCTTTATTCTTATGAATGGGAGCTTTGAGATCGACATGCTCGGCATTTGCTGGAGCCAGCACATACATTTCGTACCAAACTCCTCAAGCTGCTTTTTGCCAAGATATTCTGCTCCAAGTAACGACTCCTGTCACGACAGTGGCAAGATCCTTGTTGATCATGTTCTGTAGTGTGGCTACTTTGTTATGGAAGACCTAATGTTGCTTCAGTGACGTAACCAGTCGTGCTTCATCTCGATCATCTTTCGTCCTTCTTCCATTGGTACACTCGTTGGGAGTGTAGATGTTGTCGTCATCATCCATTGTTACGCGGAACATTAGTTTAGTCTGTGGTGCCATCAGCGTCCTAATTATAAATCGTTGCATTCCTGGATCAATGATTCATTTGACGAAATCTTGTTCCCTGTTTTGAATTACCTTCAGATAGTTCCAGACCAATTATAAAATTTCCAGTCCTATGTGTTGCGCATAAATCCGAGATAATTCGAAGTTCATATTCTTGTACGAACACTTATAAAAATTCATTTATACCTAGTACTATTATGTACATAAGTATATTAGTTCAAATTATAATAATGAGGCCCTCTATTCTTGAAACGGTCTTTGTTCTACGACAACGTTTAACCGTAAGTCGGTATGGGAAAACAAAATATTTGTTTAATTGTTCAAAGTTCATAGTCAATGTCATATGATTATAGACAAGGAAGATAAGAAATTAAATATAAATGGGAGCCACTTTAAATGACAGAAATTCTTTTAGTTAAATTTGCCCATGATTTGGTCTTTTCATGGTAAATAGTGCCAAAATACTCTTAATTATTTACTTTCATGTCATTACTAATCTCACATAAGGTCAAAAGTTGTACAACGTTTAACAGATATGATTATGACATGTTGTATCCAAACATATCCACACAAATCCAAACAAACCCAAACAAATCCAAGCTTGGAAATATGACCTTGACAAATTTTGGAATGGTCATATTTCCATTTGGAATGGTGGTATTTCCAAGTTTTGGATTGTTTGGAATGGATGATATTTTGTCCAGTGTATAGCCATCCTTATCAGCACTAATTACGCGGTCCCACGATTTACAACCTTGTTGACACCACGCCATGTCGATATCGAAATCAGTCAATGAGAGGGCTGCAATTAAAAAACGGGCATAAGTGCACTATATACTACTACTCACGCCAAAGTGTCTGTGGCGATATGGTTGAAATATTGCCGATTGTCAGCACCATACCCGTGCCCGCGGGTTTCACCGAAATGGTAACGTCTGTGACCTGCATCACTTCGGCCTTTCCTCCCACATTAAGCTGACACACCGCGATATAACTGAAATACTGTTAAAAGCGGCGTTAAAACCCAACTCGCTCACTCACTCACTGTGGCCGATTAGTCAGGACTAATGCCGATTTTTCAAATGTTAGCCCACTTAGATACCATGCCGCAGTAAACATGAATACCCCACTCAATACACTGCCCCCGAGCCGACCAGTCATTGTTTGAGCCCCGTGCGCCACACAGGGTAACAAGTCCCATCTTTTAACGTCTTTTGGTATTAACGAACTCCTGACCTTCCACTCTCCGGGACGAGGGTCTACCACTGGACCCCGGAGGCGGTCTACTACAATGAACATGCGCATGATGAGTATCACATAAGTATTATCAAACGCTGTTATTCCATTGTGCCCTGTATATTTTACATGGTCAGCGGTAACATGTCATATTAATAATCCATCGATATCGTTCCTGGTTGGTCTATCCAAAGACGTATATACGTCTTTGGTCTATCCATGTTCTATATTCAAAAGCAATTTTTGGTATTATTCACTGAATCATGAAGACTGAATGTTTACACGTATGTACAAAATGTACATTTTTTTCTCCCATTCCAAGAGAAGATATATATTTACCATCATTTACCACAATTACCAGTCCTGTTTTTCCTTTCAGTCCGCTATTGCAGCTGGCATTTGGTTACATCACCTTACATTCCCAATACATTTCTCAAGTTAACAAGAACCTGATCAATGAGTGGTCCTCTTTCCTCCTTATTCGACTGTTCTGTTATACAATTAATAATACGATGTTATCATTTTGAAAAAGCAACAACATGTCTGTCTTGTTCACTGTCATATCGGACGCTGTGCGTATATAGTATAATATTTTAATCAGATCACGTGTACATGAGTGCTGCGGACTGGTGACAGAGCTTCGCAGGCTGACAACCACATAACCACATTCCAAACAGAGGTTTGCACCAGTCTGCCGATTTGTTTTAACCGTGTGACAACAGCGCTCTTAGTGTCTGGAATACAGTTCTGAATATAATCCAGGATTGCAACAGATTACCAGGTATGACACTGTTTATGCATAGCAACTTCTATGTTCTTTGTAACGACGTCTCCGGGCTATTTTTTGCCCATTCATCAGATGATTACTTAAGTAATAATGAGTTGATATATATACATGCTGGTGTGTTTACACAGGTTGTAATTAATGTACAAAATAACAGACCCCGTGGAGATTCCGGGGTAGAAAAGGTCTTCAGCAACACATGCTTGCCGTAAAACGTGACTATGCTTGTCGTAAAAGGCGACTAACGGAGTCGGGTGGTCAGGCTCGCTGACTTGGTTGATGCATGTCATTGAGCCAATTTGCGTTGATTGATGCTCATAATGTCAATCACTGGATTGTCTGGTGTAGACTCGATTATTTACAGACCGCCGTCATATAGCTGGAATATTGCTGAGTGCGGCGTTAAACAACCACCCAACCAACCAACCAACCCAGATACCCCACACAATGATGCTAATCACCTGTTAATATTCGCTGTTGATATATATCCTGTTATTGTGACATAGTGTTAATATTTGAGTGAGAGAGTTGGGTTGAGCCCAGCGTTGAACAGTATCTCAGTTTTGTCACGGCGTGTCAGCTTAATGTGGGAGAAAATCCTGAAGTGATGTATTCTCAGATGTTTACCACTTTGGGTATGGTGCTGGAAAACCTAGAAACATAAATAGGGCAAACCTAGATTCGAACCCACGATCATAGGTTTCTTGAATGCTCAAGAAACGCAACTCAGCATAGTGAATTGCGGCGCCTTAGGCGACTGGGCCGCCCGTGCCCCATGATGTCGAAAAAGACGCATTTCCGTTTGATTGATTTCCATGATAAAAAACAACACTTGAAATTGAACTTTCAGAAAGGTGTGATTTTGTTTTTAAGTCAACAGTGTATTATGTGATCCGGTTTCAGTTGACCGTAAATGTTCTATCGGCCATTAGAAAAAGAGTACAAGCTTTCGGAATAAGACAAGATACTGATTGTCACGTCATTAATTCTTCTACTCATTGACATACTTGACGCATATTTCATAAAGCTATTTCTGCAAGATGATCAGATGAATATGAAGAAAGTGCTGTCGGTGCCTCACGGTCATATGTAGAAATATTGTGTAAATACATTGATATTGTATGTCATTGAAAACATTTATTACATAGATACATTTATTTGTTATTTGGTTTGTTTCTACATGTATAGACAAAATGGGATTCATCGTGAAAGTCCATGGCTTACATCACAATGCCAAAAGACAAAAGGTAGCAATAGGTAAAGTGTGTGAGATGTCGTGCGATATCTTCAGATTGATATCCATTCTCACCTGAGAATATACTTCAAATTTCATGTATTTTGATTACATCGATGTTGAAATCGTACAATCCATTCTTCTTTAAAATTTGGTAGAATTTTTTAAAGATGTGGAAAGAGCTTTGTCGCTTTGATATGCTTCAGTTGACCATGAGCATGACTTCTCCTCAACGTTAACATGTCTGTAAATCATCTTTTACAAGCAGAACATGCACATGCTGCTTTTACTTGTATCTAGTGTTGCGTTATGCGTTTGGATATGCATTTGCTGCAGTATGAGTGAGTGAATATTGCTTAACGCCGCATCAGCAATTTTGCAGCTATTCGCGGCGAGAAATGTCTTTTCATAATCAGATATCAACCAATAGAATAAAAGTGATGTTGAAAATCACTAAAATCTCAGTCATATATCACATTCAGAGGTAAAAAACTGACTGTTCAGGTAAAAATCTATATTTTATCATAGAGCTTGATTTCCTTTAAATACGCTAAAATCAAGTGATTAGAAACTGTGGTAAAAAGTTCAGATAAGGTACGAACATTATCATAAAAACGTTGCCTGACAAGTGCAAAATCAACACATTCCAGCAGAATGTGTTTCATAGTAAGAGGGCTATGGCAAGGTATACAAAAAGGTGGATCTTCACCCTTCAATAAAAACGAATGTGTATAATAACTATGGCCAATTCGGCACCGCTGTAAAACAACCTCATCATGACGATGTAAACCAGAACATGCGTGACCTCCAATCTGTGGTTTGATAGCATGAAGTTTGTTCATAGTCTTGGTATTCCAACTTTTTTGCCAATGGTCATTCACATATTGTCTGATGGAAGGTTTTAGATCAGAATAAGGGAAGTTTGTGTTTGAAATTTGTTTATTTAGAGCGGCTTTTGCCGAAGAATCTGCTTTACAGTTACCACTGATGCCAACATGACTGGGCAGCCAACAAAAAATTATATCTTTTCCAGCTACGGATAAATTGAGATGACATCTTAAAATGTCAGCTAAAAATGGATGATCCACTTTTCGATTTTTGATGGCCTGTAAACAGGACAAACTATCAGATAATATGAGAAAACTGCTTTTAGAAGACTGTTCAATATATTGCAAAGCTAATAATATAGCCTGAGCTTCTGCCGTAAAGATCGAACTTCCGTCAGTAATACGTATAGACATAGTATAATTGTTAGCAACAGCTGCAGCAGACACCTTTTCATCATCTTTTGAACCATCAGTGTAAATACTGGTATAAGAGGAATATCGGATCTTCAGTTCATGAAATTCTTGTTGATAAAATAATTGATTAGTGTCTGACTTCTTCAGGTTCGCTAATTCTAAATTAACATCAGGTTGTATCGATTGCCAAGGAGGCATTTCTGAGATTTTGTATTCGGCAATGGCAGATAGATTTAAATGGGCATCCTTGATATGGGATTGCATGCGAATTCCAAGTGGTGGGATTGTGTTTGGTTTTCTGAGATATAAATGCTGATATGGAGCATTGAAGATATTGTTAAATGCTGGATTAGAAGGATGGGAGTGGAGTTTAGTGATATATTGTAATGCCAGTTTTATTCGTCTTAAGCGAAGACAGGGTTCATTGGCTTCCACATATAGACTGTCAATTGGCGATGTCCTAAATGCTCCAAGACACAACCGAAGACCCTGATGGTGAATAGTGTCAAGTACTTGAATGTATGATTTACGAGCTGAACCATAAATGAAGCAGCCGTAATCAAGTTTAGACCTTATCAAAGTTCTATAGAGATGTAATAGTGTTTCTCTATCACCACCCCATCTAGTATTTGACACTACCTTTAAAATGTCAAGCGCTTTCAAACATCTAGCTTTAAGATTTTTAATGTGGGGTATGAATGATAACTTTTGATCAAAGGTAAGACCCAAAAACTTGGTTTCTTTGACCACTTTTATTGGAGTATTATTTAAAGTCAATTCAGGATCTTTATGCAGTTTCCGTTTATTGCAAAAATGAACACAGCAGGTTTTAGTTTTGGAAAACTTAAAACCATTTTCTAAGGCCCATTTCTGTATTTTATTGAGACAAAGCTGTAACTGTCTCTCAATGCTATTCATATTTGCACCACAGCATGAAACATTAAAATCGTCAACAAACAATGAACCATCAATATTTTCATTTAAAACTTTAGCAAGACTGTTGATTTTAATGCTAAAAAGTGTCACTGATAAAATACTGCCCTGAGGGACCCCCATTTCCTGATCATATATCTCGGACAATGTGGATCCAACTCTAACTTTAAATTTTCTATCTTCTAAAAAGCGAGTGATGAAATCAGGCATACGGCCATGTATACCCATGTCGTGGAGATCTTTTAATATACCATACTTCCACGTGGTATCGTAAGCCTTCTCAAGATCAAAAAAGATCGACACAACATGTTGCTTGTTTACAAAGCCATTCCGTACAAATGATTCCAATCGGACAAGATGATCGATGGTGCTCCTGTTGTGTCTAAAACCACACTGAATGTCTGTGATCAGATTATTTGATTCAAGAAACCAAACGAGACGCCGGTTAATCATCCGTTCCATGGTTTTACAGAGACAACTTGTCAGAGCAAACGGTCTGTAATTAGAAGAATCTGTGTGATCTTTACCAGGTTTAGGCACAGGTATTATAGTAGCCTCATGCCAGGAAGGAGGGAAGTTACCATTTTCCCATATACTATTAAATATGGATAAAAGGGTTAAAAGAGAAGGCTCAGGAAGACGTTTCAAAAATTGATAATGTACGTCATCTGGTCCAGAAGATGTATCAGGAGCCTTGTTCAAAGCCTCTTGTAACTCAGTCAACGAAAAGGATTCATTGTAATCCTCTGCATTATCAGACCGAAAATTCAGAGTTTTCCTTTCCTGCTGATTTTGAAATTTTTGAAATTTTGGGTCATAGTTGGCAGATGAGGAATTTTGGCTGAACGTTTCTGCCAACTTATTAGCAATATCCTGTTTTGATGTCAATACATCATGATTAGATTGTAGATGCTGAATCTTGTTCTGTGACCCCTTTCCTTTTATCTTTCTTATCATATTCCATACTTTATTAAGGGGGGTTCGAGAATTTATTTTTGAAACAAACTTTTTCCAGCTTGTACGTTTATTTTGTTTAATTGTTCTACGAGCCTTTGCTCTAGACATTCTTAAGCAGTTCAAATTATTGGCTGTTGGGTGTTTATTAAACACTCTTTCAGACTTTTTCCTATTTTTCCTAGCTTTCCTACAATCTTCATTATACCATGGTGTTTTTACATGTGGATTAATCGAGGTCTTGGGGATGGTTTCTGTGGCAATGGAGATCAATTTATCCGAAAATGATCTGATTGGGTCAGGATCATCAGTAAAATTTTTGAAGGTCAATTCATCACTGCACATGGAACTAAACGTTTGCCAATCTGCCTTGTTAAGTTTCCATTTAGTAATGGGTGGGTCTTTACAAGGAACGATAGTTTTGAGTAAGGTTGGGAAATGATCACTCCCACACAGGTCATCATGTACTGACCATGAGAACTCATCCAAAAGAGACGGATCAGCAAAGGCTAAATCAAGAGCAGAGTAAGTACCAGTCGCTGGATGTAAATACGTGTTGCTACCATCATTAAATAGACAGAGATCATGCTTCTGAAGCAACTCCTCAAGTATTTTCCCTTTATGATTTTGATCACTGGAACCCCATAATGGGTTGTGACCATTAAGATCGCCCATAAGCAAGAAAGGCTTAGGAAGTTGGGTGATCAGATTATCTAAATCTTTAATCTGAAGTGCAGTTGATGGTGGTAAATAAAGCGAACATAAAGTTATAGCAATATGCAAAGTTAAGCGGACTGCAACCGCCTGTAGGTTGGTATTTAAGGGAACAGCACTATGGATTGTCCCTTGTTGAACGAGAATGCTCGCACCACCTGTCCTTTTACCATTAGTAACCTTCGCATATGAATGATACATATCATATTGACGGAAGCTTAGATTATCGCAGTCACCTAAATACGTTTCTTGAAGACTAAAAGCCACTGGATTAAACTCTTTTGATAAAAGTTTCACCTCATCAAAATTCGCCCTAAGCCCTCGACAGTTCCACTGTAGGATTGTATTATGATACATTTAAGGAGCATTGACAGGAGACCGGTCTCGGTCTTTCTTCTTTGGAGAATGGCTCCTTGAACGTGTGTTTTGTGGAGAGGACACGTCCATGTCCTCGAACACACCAAACCTATTAAACATTGAGACTGGATCTCTATGACCTTTTGGGACACGATCTGAGTTATTCTTATTCTTAGAATAATCAACGTTTGGGTTTTTTTTGTTAGCAGGAGGTATTGATTTAGTAGTCTGTGAACTAGATGTTTTAGATGCAGTTGTTTTAACCAGAGAAAGTGAGATGACTTGAGGAGACTCAGTTCTTGTCCAAGTGTAATCTGTTTGGCAACCAATGGATGCAAAGGAAACAGACCTTGAAACAACTTTTGAAACATTACCTGAAAAAGGTCTAGAAGCTGTAACTGAGTAAGAAGGCACTGTTGGATGTGCTTCAGCTAGTACAAGTTTCTTAGCATCTTAAAACGAAATGTTCTGTTCGTGTTTCAGTTTGACAATTTTTGCTTCACATTTCCAAGTTGGGCATTCCTTTGAGGAGGAATAGTGGTCCCCAGAGCAGTTGACACAAGATGGCACATTATCACACACAGCACTGTCGGCACAACTGCCACCACAACGATGACAAGCAGATGGATGAGTGCATGACTTAGAACCATGACCAAATTTTTGGCATTTGTAACATCTCAGCGGATTAGGGATATACCTATCCACCTTGATGTTACAATAGCCTGCTTTAAGTGAGTCTGGGATTTTAGGAGATCCAAATGTAAAAAGATAAGTGTTTGTTAAAACAACTTCATTTTGTCTTTTGGCAGTAAAGCGCTTCACTGACGTTACACCTTGACCTTTAAGTTCCAATACAATTTCATCTTCAGTCATATCTGCCAGGAATCGCCCTCTATCTCGAACGATTCCCTTGCTACTATTGAGAGATCTGTGTGGGGATACCACAACAGGAACACTGACAAGTGACTGAAGTGAGAGCAAATTGACGGCTTGCTTTTGTCTCTTACATTCTATCAATAAGCACCCAGACCGCAATCTTTTGGCATCTGCCACATCTCCAGCTATGCCTTGTATTGCTTTCTCAATTGCAAAGGGGTTCAGCTTTAACGGGGTGCCATCCGAAGCAGATATCACCAAGAATCGAGGCCAGTTGTCAACAGTAACAGGAGAAGTCCTTGGACTAACATCTTCAGAATCAAACCAGTCATGATTTACATGAGAGCGTTTTTTTAAAGGGGGTTCCATGTTGGTATTAAGTGTGTTTCATCCTCTTGGGTCCCCACCCACCATGGAGTGTCAACAAGGACAATGCCATCTGCCTGTGGGCCTCCGACAGGCGACACCAAGGATACCAAGAGGATATACTCAAGCAGAAACAAAAGATATTGTTCTACCAGATTGGCCCATGAGCCACCGCCTTCTGGGCATAGGACTCTAGGCAAATTTCAAACTTGAAATACATACATTGGAAATACAAACATTTGAAATTGAGACATCAGTCAGAATAATCAGGGCCAAGCCTCAAATAAAATACAATTCTGAAACATAACTTGTGCAAATGCAATTTTGAATGCACAGGGCTCGGCATGACCAGCCGATTGATAGGACCGGGCCCATCCTACCTCCCGTCTAGGCGAAGTAAGGGTCGAAGTGGTGTATTGGGCAAAGGAACACTGTTCCTGGAACCAGTGCCCTCAACCACCAGACTCCCGTCCTCCGCCGACACAGGGACGCAACCCACGGCAAACGGGCTGCCCACTTTGGTCGCCTCTTACGACCAGCAATGGGGTGCTGTGGAAATATTCTGCCCCGGTTCCACACGGGGGAAGAGCGATTAGCGTTACCCAGCACTCACCACGAGGAGGTTGCTCTTCACGAGTGCCTGCTGCAGTATGACGATTTCATCAAAACCATTCATTTATCTGGTACCAAATGATATTATTATCAAGCTTCACATGCTAAAGTCTTTCATATATGAATATTAATATCGACCCGTGAAAACCCTGGTTAGAACAGATTTTCGGCGACTCATGCTTGCAATACAAGGCGACTATGCAGTTCATAAGAGGCGATTAACGGGATCGGGTGGTCAGGCTCGCTGACTTGGTTGATGAATGTCTTCGTATCCCAATTGCTTGGATTGATGATCATAATATAAATCACTGGATTGACTGGTCCAGACTTGACTATTTACAGACCGACGGATAGCTTGAATATTGTTGAGTGCGGCGTTAAACAACAAACAAACAAGCAAAGATTATCAATAGCACCTGTACGTTTCATTCATACTTGTCGTAAGACTGTCGTTGTCGACCAACGGGATCGGATGTTCAGGCTCGCCGGCATGGTTGATGTATGTCATCGTATTCCAGTTGCATAGGTTGATGCTGATGCTATTAAGCACTTGATTGACTTGTCCAAATTCGATTGTTTACCGTGATACAGCAGGAATATTGGTGCGTGCGGCGATAAATAACAAACCAACAACAATCTATGCTTTCGATCTTTTCGGGGAGTATGTTTGAGGAAAGTTTAGCGGAAAGCATGATTTTTTTTATAATGTCCAGCATGCACGCAAGCTCTTTGGGTGTGTCTTGAAATGAACCAATGTGTTCTTCAATATAGCAAGGCATCCGTTGGTGTCTTCACTAAGCTGTCTTAGCGTTGATATTATTAAAGTGTCCAAGCGAACAATTCTTAGCTAAGTCTATTCTCGAAGCTGCCCTTTGCGCTAAGAAGCTTAGGACGGGTAAGATTGCGGACAATTGACGTCATGTTTAAGAAACGTTTCGGCAGTATGTGCTAATTGCTTTATTTCTGACGATAAAACCAAGTAGTTTTCCACTACTACTTTCAAATATAGAATGTACATGCATTTCGATTTTATATATTTATATATATATATATATATATATATATATATATATATATATATATATGTTATGTATTGTCAACTTATCATTAAAATGTCCGGCATGTTATGAATTGTTTAGTTTTAGTTTCATTTAAACCCTGAAATAAATGACATTTGTTTTCGAAATAATGGGAGGTTCATCATAAGCGGCCTGAATAGGACACTACGCTGATACACAGGGGGGAGTGCGCGTTTGTTTCAGTATGCAAGGGAGGTAATCGAATAGTAGTCATAGTGTAAATTCTTAAACAGGGAATGAACTGAAACCAATATTGTTTAAAACACACCTGACTTGATTTGAGAAAACTATTTTTTTGTAAAATTACAAGGACTTGTTATATAGGGATTTCTAAAAAGTTGACGGGTGAAAAAGTAGACACATCCAAGTTCAGCCTTGCTTGACAACGGTATAAGGATCTATACCGAAACGTCGACATTACAGTAAAATAAAGAAGTGGTTATCCATAAATTGTGTCTACTTTGAATAATGACTTGCTTTGCCACCGTGCTCATGCCTCGCACCATGAGAGACTATGCATGTGCATGTCTATGAAAAAGCTTTATCTGTGCACAAACAGGTAATTAATAACTCAACCACGTGAAATAAATGAAGCCACTATGTCCTCAGGTTTCAGACGAGTGTGAACGAGTCTTATGTGATGATTTATTTCGAAACTCAAACATTTACATGTACCATTTTGGTGAAACAAACGAGCACAGGCATGGTGCTGACAGACCTAGAATCCTAATTGGGGCGAACCTGGGTTCGAACCCACTATCGTAACTTTCTGGCGTCCCCGGGGAGTGCAACACTGCACAGCGTGTCCCCATGATATCTGAAAAGCAACACTGTATTTCAGAATTAACTAGGTTTACAAATCAGTTCAAAATAACTGCACAGCAATTACACAATGGAGCGGTAGTACAATATTCAATGGCAGTATAAAGTGTGAGAGCAGTGGAAATGACAATGACAAGAATAATAACACCACACGATGACTGGTCTTGATGTAATGTGAGATGAAACTTGGACGTTCGCGCTCTACTTATATGGTCTAACCAGTCCAGTGTTACTGGAACATCACAGACTATTTGTTTCTATAACGCTTGACATCCATCCATGCTATTCCGGACGTTTACAGATAATTCGAGCATCAAAATATAAATAACTTCCCCACCACTGCTCCCATTAAACAGTACTTCATCCCTGACATATTATCATTGTCTAAATACAATGCTGTGAACTTCTAATTAATCTCAGCAGAACCAATGGAATACAGTTACAATCACTGATTAACAATATATTACACTGCCATATAACACCTGCCCCTCTATACATAAATCATCATATGAAATGTTCCAGACATCAGTTGTTCGCGAGACGGAGACGGGCTAGCAACTTCTGCTCTTCAAGTAACAGGAGTAAAGATCAAGGACACAGTTGGTCCTCTGCTTATTCTACGACTAACCTACCTTAGATGTAAATAAAAGGAAATTGAGATATCAGAAAGGGAAATAATGCAAATTTCATTGAAGATGATAGTCACGATAAAATAAATCTAATTTACCACAATACAAAGGTCAACGTGTGAGTCTCATTATGAAGTTTATTGTAAAATACCTAGTATGTACAAATTAATTCAAGGTTATGGGGTTAAATGGGGTTTAGCGGTGTGTGTGTGTGTGTGTGTGTGTGTGTGTGTGTGTGTGTGTGTGTGTGTGTGTGTGTGTGATTGCTTGTACTAGTCCTAACTAATGCCGATTTTAGAGTGCTAGCCAAATGAGATACCATGCCGCAGTTTAACATGAATACCCCCACAGACACAGCATACTACCTCTGAGCCGAAAAGTCTTTGTTTTAGCCACATAATGCCGAGCGCAAGGCAGGGTAACAATAAGTACAATCTGTTAACATATTGTGCTATGACCTGACCGGACGCTCTTCCACTGGACGACAGTCGTAAATCAATTCAAAGGTTAATATAGTACGTTCATGTTAATAAAAGCACGTTTGTATGTGTTTAGCCTCACATACACATACACATCCTATTCGTGTATGAAATGGTTCATAATGGTCTAACGTACAGAAAACAATGTTTGAATACCATATTTTTACAACATGACGCACTCGATACTGCTTTCGGTATTTTAAAATAGTACACGAACAGTTATTCTACAACAAGTAGACAACCAGCAAGTATCTCCACCCTGGAACGTCTACACTAAATTGTTTCTACTGTTAGTTTGCACAGCAAGTTTAGAGTCTTTGGTCAATAGGAGGCGACAAAATAACATATCCGGAATGAAATTGCCTGCCACAAATATTACATTGCCGCAAGGTGTTTTTCTCTAAAATATATTCAGGCTCATAGTTTCAAATAAAAACAAATATCAAATGATCGGTCCCAAATAACATTTTAAATACCAAATGTTCCATGATGGATAAATGGACAATTATTTTTATTTCCTTTATAAAGAAACTGAAAAAGTAACCGTGCGTAATATAAAATTCAATAACAAATAAATTTATTCTGAAATTTAATAATGCATCTTTCAATACTTTTTTATGAAGACATCACTTTGACTAAAGGTCGTGATCCACAACCTTTTATGACACAAGCTTGTCCATACAGCGATATTGCCGGGTGAAAATATGTTTGTTTTTTAGTAAGTTCAAATTTAAAGTTCCACCGGCATTAGTCCAACCATATAGCAAGGAGACCAAGTTAATATATTTACAATTTAGTTATTTATGCAAAGTTATATTTAACAACAAGTTATGAAACATTTTTGAGCATAACAATATCTATAATACAGTTTAAAACACGGGCTATAGGCCACCAGTAACGAAAACTAGGCCACCTCGCTGGGGATGATGGGGATTTACAGTACCTCTGCTTCCTGCATGATACCCCAGCAGGATCAGCCACATAGTGACTTTCAAAGGTAATACATAATAAATACACTGACTATAAAATACCTGTGAAAAAGGACAGGAAAATAAGCAGACCATCACAGTTCCATACTTAACACTCTCATTCAACCATCAAAACATATCACAATACATACATATACAACTCAAGGAGGGTCGACTGGTCTCATCCCTACTTGTAATTCGAAACAACTTATTCAATCAAGTGCCTTCAAACATTTAGCTTTAACAGTTTCAATATGTGACAAAAAGCCAGCTGTCTGGCTGCCCCACATGACCAGTTGTTGTAGTTATTCCAACTGACAAGGCCTCAAATAACATAACCATTCCATGTAAGCATAACTCCATTAAGTGTTTGACGAAAGTACGTGGCATATATGACATATCAAATAATACCTAATATGAGGCCAGTATGATAACTGATGAAGAAATCTGACAAAACTATACATCAGTTCTAAGAACTTTGACTTGACTCTAACACCCGAAGACATGTTCACTCCTCTTTGGTACTGGATTCTAAATGTCAAAAAAAAATCCGTACAAAGAGATCTATATTGATGGGTCCAGCAAATGTAGTACCAAATCCTTGTCTCAAAGACAAACCATAATCCTTAATGCAATCAAAGAAGGACTTTCTTTATATTCTCAGTACTTGAGACAAGATGAACCTTGATCCATTGGGATTTTGTTACAAAAGGCGGTGACCACAGATACAGTTATGTACCTGTATTCTGAGGTTCGGGACAATTTGTCAACAATTTAAGCAATGCCATCTGAAGTTTACTTAGATACAATATGTGAAATGCTGGACTTTCTCACTCTTTAACAGCTATGTAAAATTTTGGGTAAGACATTTAGACAAGAAGTAGGCATCCCCTGGGGCACCTACTGTGTTCCCTTTCTTGTGTTTCGTTATGCATATGAAACGGAATTTCAGCTCGAATTGGCAAAGTCAAAAAGAGGTTTAACTTTAGCTTCAGGTATATCGATGATCTGATGTCGTTCAATGACCATCGAATAGTCAATTCCCTTCGACTGATTAACCCACCTGATTTAGACCGCCTCATCTGTACTTTCAGTATGCAAGGGAGGTTGGTCGGTTGGGTTGTTTAACGGCGCAATCAGCAATATTCCAGCTATATTACGGCGGTCTGTTAGTAATCGAGTCTGGACCAGACAATCCAGTGATCGACATCATGAGCATTGATCCACGCAATTAGGCTACTGTAACATGCATACACCAAGTCAGTGAGTCTGACCAACCGATCCCGTTAGTGGCCTCTTACTACAAGCATAATCACCTTTTACGGCAAGCATGGGTTGCTGAAGACCTATTCTACCCCAGATCTTCACGGACATGGATGAAACTGGCTTTTTATTTAGAAAAGCCGTTACGTTGTGACCAGTCATTGATTCATGATGTTTTTGTCTTGTTCCAGCTATGGTACCTGAACGTTGGCGTCACCACTTGGACTACCTCATCACCCTCCTCGGTGGCAGCATTGGCTCTGGTTCACTCATCAAGTTCCCGTACTTATGTATGCGAAACGGCGGAGGTAAGTGACCTTTGAACATAAAACGTTATTTATAAGAATGGAGTTATCAATTGTTGTGTTCAGTGGTAATTTTGAAGACCATGATAACACTATGATATTATAACAAAACATGACATGTACGATGGTTGGTCTAAGAACGTCATCAAATTAGCTTGAGTTAACCTCCGTTTGAAATCAACGTCACACTGTTAGAACAGTTGTTTTGTCAATTCAAAAACATCAAGCAACTCCTGCCATATGTCACATTTAAGGTGTAACAACATGACATGACTCATAAATGGTGTTTTTCAAATTAGTAAGACCTGAAAATCTTTTAGCATGTGATTGACGAACCTCTGAAGTCGAAGCAACTCCTTCTAGAAATATGTTGGCCGGAGGACCTTTTCTTGATGCTGAATTGGTGTATTTACATATATATTTCTCACAGAGTAAAGGGCGACTATGGTGTCGTAAGAAGCGACTAACGGACTCAGGTGCTCAGGCTCGCTGACTTGGTTGACGCATACCATCGTATCCCAATTGCGTGGATCGATGCTCATGATGTCAGTCACTTGATTGTCTGGTCCAGAATCGATTATTCACAGACCGCCGTCATATAGCTGGAATATTGTTGAGTGCGGCGTTAAACAACAAACCAAACCAAAACCAAACCTTTAAGAATATTTGTTCATCTGAGGTTTTGCTCTGGCAAATTACCTTTGCTATTAGCTACATATGGTGACACTACTGTGTTTCTGTCGAGTTTTACTAAAAAAAAATGATAGATCAGTGGTAAACGTCTGAGACCTGCATCACTTCGGGCTTTCCTCCCACATTAAGGTGACACGCCGTGATATAACTGGAATACTGTTAAAAGCGGCGATAAACCCAACTCAATCACTCACTTATTCACTCCCTCACTCATGCATTCTGCGTGAAATGGGGACTAGTTATCTCAGAAACTACTGAAGTTACAAGATGAAAGTGTGCATGCGTCTCTATAAGATCTTTGTCAAGTTCGAAAATGTGTCCTGTAAATTAGAGTTCTGGGGCTCTCACACTTTGCCGAGTTGCGTCACGAGTACGGACCCGATCTGACTCGGGGTTACTCGTATGGAGCACGCAGCGAGGTCGTACTAAACTCGGGGTAACTCGGGTTACCTCGTACTGATCGTTTTGGAACTCAAAACAGTCAGGCCGCCAGCCAACTCCCAGTTAACTCGTAACAAACTCGTAACACACTCGTCCTACTCGAAGTACCCTTGTGACCCCCCCCTGGTGCTCGTACAGAACTCGTATGAGGATCGTCTGCAAAATTTATTGCCGAGTCTAAAACGAGCTGTACGAGTGTAATTCCCGCCGAATTATTTAGCAGCTCGTCGCCACCTCGTACCAAGGTCGTACCAAACTCGTACAGCTCGTATCGAGATCGTTGTGCTCGCATGCAACTCTTAATAGACTCATATTAGACTCCTATTGGACTCCTTTGGGGCTTATAACACACTAGTAGTGTACTCGTATGATACTCGTATATATGTAGTCTCTTCCCGAGTTTGGCTCGGGAGAGCTCGGCAACCACCTCGGCAAAGTGTGAGAGCTGCTTGACGGCCCTTGTTCCATGTTATTTTACATGGTGAACAGTGTCTGCAATGGGGACACTTTTCTAAGAAACTCCTGAATTTAGTTTATCTAAGAGATGCGTATCAAGACTGAGGCCTTTCGTGCGTATTAATCTCACGTCAAATATTTTTTTCTGATGACATACAGTGGCCTAAGTGGCAACTTCTATCTAAGGCTTTATATGACTTTTATTGTATAGTTAATATTCACTACAATATATTTAATTTTAATGTGTCCCATGGCGGGGAGAAGTTGAGGGCCCCGTCCTAGGACCAGTAACGTGACTGCGCATGCGCGAAGAGGGCCATGCGTGCGCATCCAAGATAACGTCCTTTCCGGTTCCGGTGGTGCGCGAGCATCCAAGATGGCGGCACTTCAGTTTCCGGTGGTGCGCATATCCAAGATGGCGGCACTTCCGTTTCCTTGAGCCGTTCGCACCTCCAAGAGGGCGGCACGTCCGTTTCCGAGGTGCAATCTCCCCATCCAAGATGGCGACGGCGGGAAGGCGAGAGGGAGGGAGGAGGAGGTGGGTTCTTTGTTTTGGTTTGAGGGTAGTCAAAGCAATTGATGAAAGCGTTCTTTCGGGAGAGATAGGTGGCCCTGAAAAGGGCCGTTTGATCGTGAGAGACTAACTCTTCACCCACATACATGTAGGTGCTGTGCTGCAAAGGCAATGGCCTACCACCTGTCTCCTGCCATGACACTGACTGGTGTGGCGATTGCGTGTGGAGATGATAGATCACTGAGACGAGCTTATACACAGTCGATGACCCAGTAACTTTGTTGCTAGGTTGACGTCACATCGGCGAAGCATCTTGCAACAAAATTCCACAAATCATGTCATCGGGTATTATGATGTGATTGTAAACTTTGAGGTGCAAGGTCTCGTTCAACAAGGCTTTCGTATTGTAGCGCAATGTTAGTTGTTCGTCTAAGGAGGTGCGCACGCCTCACGGAAACGGAAATGCCGCCATCTTGGATCTTGCGCACGCATGACCCACAATGCCCCTCTTGGCGCATGCGCAGTCACGTTACTGGTCCTAGGACGGGGCCCTCAACTTCTGCGGGGGAAAGTGAATTACGCTGTTTTCTTGTTATCATTGTATATATATCACCACTGCTATCATACTTTCTATTTGATTCTGCCATTGAATATTGTACCACCACTTTACTGCATACTGCCAGTATGATTGCTGTGCAGTAATTTTATATTGATTTGTAAACCTAGATAATTGTGTTAAAGAAATGTTGATTGTATATCATGTGATGGTTGTTTTTGCACAGATTTCTGGGTTAACTAATTGTTGCAATATTGGAATCAAAAAGTAACAACGACATTCTGACATTAGAGTTCCGTTTCTTGCAAAGATGGTTTGTTATAAGTGTGAAGCATGTGGTATGTCTAAAATGAGAGCTACAAATTGTTTCCTCACAGGAGCGTTCCTGATACCTTACATTTTATTCACCTTCATCGGCGCTGTTCCCTGTGTGTTCCTGGAGATGGTGATTGGCCAGCTCTCTCAAACTGGACCTATCAACGTCTGGAACTTATGTCCACCATTTAAAGGTATTGTATAGTATTGAAATGGCTGCAGGAATATACAAACGTGTGACGGACCTTCATGTTGGTAAATAATAAGACATTTCAAGAGTTACGTCCTGGGGGTATTACTATATAACATAAGATGAGGTCTACGCGATACATCGTAAAGAACAACGAAGAACGTTGTTAATTTCACGATAAAACATTGTTCTAACATGAAGTCATTTCTGGAGATTCGAACATGCGCTCGCACTTTAGTGACTTCGTAAATTGGACGGCGTATGTTTTTAGAGGGAAACGACGAGTGGAGTTGTTATCGTACAATAAAACACAGCTGGGAGAATAAACCATGAGCGGCGGCGTTTATTTCTTAATACTGTGAACAACACTACATGCTAGAGACCCGTGAAGATCCGGGGTCGAATATGTCTTCAGCAACCTAGCTTGCCGTAAAAGGTTGATCGATGCTCATGATATCGATCACTGGATTGTCTGGCCCAGACTCGATTTCATTCCAAACTGCCGTCATAAAGCTGGACTTTTGCGCCCTTGAACACCAAATAAACACACAAACGAACAAACTACATGGTAGACACTCTCGCCTCAACACTCATGAATAAAATAACATGAGTGCATTTGCAATGCTTTGCTGTACATGCGAAAATGTACAAAACTTACTTAAAATATATAATGAGCAACAGACAATTTAAACGTTGCAGGAGTTTTAAGATACATGAGAGAGGCATACAAATAAGAATACAAGCTAACCATGAAATTCATCACACGCCATGAAATATTTAACGCTATACCTATTGTTAAGTGTGAACTCTATACAGGAAGTATTTGCAGAATAATAGACACGCTTCCCATTTGTTATCACGTTCATGCCCATATTTTCTTAACCAACCCCATCCTTTTCGCAAGAGACAGGGGAACATGATGAAGTGTGGTTTGTCAGTTTCATTTGTTTCAAATTTAAGTATATGCATAAAGATTCAGAGTGACAACAAACTCTCCACAAGAGAATAGGGAATATTTCAATTTTCCAATAGTCAACTTTCCCTTTAAGTACAGTATTCCAGTAGCTCCAGCCTTTGATGTCTACATTTCATATATTGTAGGTACAATTGAGCCTGCTCTTTCCACGGAATTGCAAAGAGCGTCATACGACTTGCTCAAAAGTTGTTTGATCATGGTTTCACTCAAGGCCTCAGCAAAGCTTTAAAGTGTTTTGGTAAACAAGTGGAGGACATTTCCAAATCTGATTCATAGGTGACCAAAATTATGTCCGTTGCAGTTCCCCATTTTGACTGGGTTTTTTTAGATGGACAATTGACTTGCCTTTGCATGTGTTTGTGACGGGTGAAACTGAAGGGGCGGGATACGCTGCTATCGTCACTATTTGATAGTGATACATAAAAGCATGCTTATGATATAGTCGTAATCGTACAATGGACTTTGCTTCAGAAGAGATTTGTTATGACAATGAAAAGGATGTTATTGCATTAATTTCCACGACACAGATGAGAGTATAGTCTGGTTCGTACTTTGTGCAGTGCTAATGGTTATCATTTGGCCTTGTTTTGGACCATGGCAGTGATGCAAGAAACCACACGAATAAAGCAGGTCATTAATCGTCTATTTTCATAATTCTGTGTGCAGTGTTGAACAACATACAAACCACAATTCTTTATCAATATATTGCATCTACTTAAATCTATATATATATAATGAAACATGTATACAGCTGATGATACATTTATGAATATGCATATGAATGACGTATACACATTTGTATCTATGAGTTTCCATTGTTGATTAAGTTTTTTAACATACGTATGAATGAATTCATTCAACCATTCACCCAAAGAAGTACCAGGCAGGTCGCATTTCGCGTATCAACCAATCAAATTTCATGCCAGTATTAAGACGATTTGCATTATATCTTATGGGTAATAACAAAGAATATCAACCGATTTATCGAGTTAATGGTGTGTATTCCTTAGGCTTCAGATATAACTGATATTCTGTTCATAGCGATGTAAAATCAAACTCGTCTGTCTCAATCTCTCATTTAACAGGCATTGGTTTTGGGATTGCTTTGGTGATGTGGCTGTATGTCACCTACTACATGGCCATATTCGCCTGGTTTATGTATTACTTCTACCACTCGTTCCTCGACAAGCTTCCCTGGGCCAGCTGTGACAACTCCTGGAACACCCCTGCATGTATAGCAAATAGCAACGGAAGCACCTTGAACAGTACAGTAGCTAATGTTACTGGCCTCAGTCACAGTAACTTCACCAATGTCACTGAAACGGTCCCGGGTGTGACTGCTGCAGAAGAGTTTTGGAGGTATGTTGAGACTGATTTTATATTTTGCAATCACCAAATAGCACTTACAGAAAAAACAAGCAGATCTGGCGAAACAGTAGGCCACGGAAGTATGGTGATGTCATGTTGTCCAATGAGGTCTGTGACCATACTTATTATGTGCAATGTGAGACACGCAGTTTCCTGATGGAATGTGATTGGTAATGGTTGGGCGTGAGGCAAGAAAAATTAATCGGGACCAGTGCACGTCGTGTACCTTAGTGTTCAATGCTTTCGCTCGTCACGCCGAAGGCCAGGGTTCCCTACATTGCTGCAATGTGTGAAGTCCATTTTTGCTGTGTCCCGTCGTGATATTGCTGGTACATTGCTGAAAACTATACTTACTCACTCTCGACGCAAATTACTCTAGATCCCTATTTTGTCGAATATATCTTCAAAGATATTCCCCTTCCCAGATTCCAGGCGTTACAGATGACTGATGGCCTGGAACATATTGGTGGTATCCGCTGGCCCCTAGTTGGGTTAATGGGAGTTACCTGTGTGATCATGTTCTTATTCATCTTTCAAGGGATCAGAGTGTCAGGAAAGGCAAGTAACCAGTATCGGTGCAGTTTATATACGTGTAGTTATCGCAGGAAGTCATAGCACATGGTCTTCACTTCGTTAGGCCCACTTTGTTCGGACTCCTGTGAAAGGGATACCCTCAAATGATATAATTCTAACTAAACTTTGCTCTGAAACCAGATTGACTTAGACCTTATGTTTACAATTGGCATTGATTATTGTTATGTGAACATAATAATGAAGCATTATACATGGTTGGACAAATCCTCATTTTGTACAGGTCGTGTACGTCACAGTGGGCGTTCCCATCCTCCTCCTTTTGGTCTTCCTCATCCAGGGATGTCTGCTTCCGGGTTCTGCAGATGGAATTTACTTCTATGTATATCCTAAATTTGAGAAACTTTTGGAACCAGGAGTAAGTTTATGAGCTGATATCTCACCACAAACGCAAATCCTTGTTCACGACGAATATGAAGCAATGCAAATTGAACTCATTCACTTTCAATTTTTGTTTTGATTTAATGTTTTCATAAAATGACTAGCTTGTTTTGTGCGATAGAACTTTTGCAAAGTTGTAATCATGTTTTATGGAGTGGTATAAAAGATTGAAACTGAGACTGACTCACATGCCCTGCAACTTGCTTTTTTGTGTAGATGTGGATAGAGGCATGTAGTCTGGCACTGTACTCTTTAAACATAGCCATGGGAAACATCATTACTATGGCTGGACACAACAAAACTACCAACAACTGTTTTAGGTATGTAAATACACAGTAAAGTTACAAACAACTGTTTTAGGCATGTACAATGTAAATACGCAACAAAGTTACAAAGAGCTATTTTAGGTATTTAGGTACAAAACATGGTAAATAAAAGCCTTTTTAATACTAATTTCTGTCATGCCATCGTGCAGGGTTTGCTTGACACTCAAAGTGATTTGCTTTATTCAGCTGTATAGCTTAAGAGATGATAGATCTCTAAGAGGATCTGATGACCTCAGCAGCCCTAGTATTAGTTTGATGGCACTTAAATCCGTGAAAATACGTGTTAGGATAGGTTTTCAGCAACCTTTGCTTGTCATAAGAGGCGAGTATGCTTGTCGTAAAAAGGGACTAACGGGATTGGGTGGTCAGGCTTGCTGATTTGGTTGATGCATATCATCGTATCCCAATTGCGTGGATCAATGCTCATGATTTTAGTCACGGGATTGTCTTGTCCAGACTCAATTATTTACAATTCGTTGTCATACAGCTGGAATATTTCTGAGTGAGGCGTTAAACAAACAAACAAAACAAAAACAAATGTAATGATTTCTGTTTCAGGGATGTCCTGATTGTTAGCCATCAATGCAAATAAGAAATAAATGCGAGCAATGCAACTGTTGGTAGTTAAAAAATGTGGCATTTCTATTATGCATTTCATCCTCCGAATTCGCTGAAGTCTGTTTTTGATTTATAATTTTCTTGTTGATGGAAACCCTCGTCATAAAAATAAAATAACACAACAAAAGCCCAAAACAGTGCAGGCACTGATGTATTTATTATTGCATAGTCAATAATTTAGTTATGCTACACCGAATGTAATGCTTTCTGTTTAAGGGATGTTCTGATTGTTAGCATCGCCGATATGCTTTGCCTCATCTTTGTTGGTTTTGCCTTCTTTGCTATTATTGGACATGTTGCTTACCTACGTGGGGTTCCAGTCGAAGCTTTCGAATCATCAGGTAATTTTAAATTCGTTAGATGTATTTCGTCTCTGCACCTCCATATTTTAATGTTTTTTATCATCACCGACTTACAATACAATCATCCAACAATAACACATTTTTGCAACATTTTCAATCCTCAAAACCCTATTGTCACTGGATCATATTGTGAAAGAGAAGTAGTGGACCCCTAATTTGGTTGGGTGAGGTGAGGTGAAATGGGGTTTAACGTCGCGTGCAAGATATATTGCAATGATATAGCGACGTGCATGCACGTGTGTGTGTGTTGCTGCTTGTGCTTGTCCAGACTGATGCCAGTCTGATGATTGATGGGGATGGGGTTATTTCATTCACAGGCTCATGTCTGTTTCTATTTCTAATCTCCAGACTCGATCACGCAGTAATTTGTTCTTGGCTTTTCACAACTAAAGCAGAACACTAAACTTTCTGAAGATTAAAGAAGGGGTTTTGTCGTTACAATTTCGAGGTTTCAATTTCTATGTGTCTTTTAGTGAAATTCCTAATTGACTTCGTGAACATCCCTAATCACCCATTGATGGAGGGAGATAAGAAGGAGGAAGGAAAGCAGTACACCGCAGTTTTACTGATGTCATATGATAGGCATTTGACATAAACGCCATTCAAAGTCACCTACAACAAACGACACGTAACATTTTACGAACGTTTCAAAGAGTGACCTTGCCATGCGATCCATCAAGCAAACTCGGAAGTGGACGAACACAGCGACTGAGCAATGGCGGGCGGAGTTTTTTTAAAATGAACGATGCAAGGGAGGAATTTTACAATACAGGAACAGATTGTTTCCCAGGGACGAGTACATTCATATCGACATTCATTCACGTGCTAATTCACGTGGTTATCATCTGTTTCTTTTTTAGTACATTGTAACTTTTAGGATAAATGTATTTCAGGCTTCAACCTAGCCTTTATTGTCTACCCCGAAGTCATGGCGTATCTCCCTCTGCCACAAGTTTGGTCTGCAATGACCTTCCTTGCATTGATGACCCTTGAAGTGGACTCAATGGTAAATTATATTATAAGGTTGCATATAGCTTACTGCCTTACACTGTGGTTGGGCGACAGCAGCAAATGTTTTGAACATATTTTGACCAAGATTGGAGTGGAAGATTAAAAATTGAAAACTCATGTTACTGAGTTTGGAAAAATTGAAAATTGAAAATGGTATAGTTCAGACAACCAACTAAGAAAAACGTTACATTCTATGGATACCAAGTAATGCCGAGTAAGTCTAAAAAATGAAAGAGTCGTCATAAGCTGGTACTTATTTGGATGTAGTAAACTAGGGCATCTGTGATATAATAACAATCATTTAATGTAATTGAAAAGACCAAGAACGAATTATAGACTGACCTTATACACGTTTTCCATTCCGTTCGCTTCACAGTTACCAGGGTTGGAGATAATGATTGCAGCCGTTGAAGACGTATTTCGTGGACTAGCTAAGCGACGATGGGTTGTCATTTGTGTAATACTGTTGAGCAACTTCCTCTTTGCCCTTCCCTGCACCACACAGGTACAGAACAAGTGGAACCATTTGCACCAAAATATCCATCGATCAGTGGATATAAAAAATGTTAACAAAGTGTTCTAATCTTATCTAGCTTTTCCAGTGGGGATTCCGATCTGAACTTGGACCCTAGGAACCTTTGCTTGTCCTGAGTTGAAAAGATCTAACAAGACGTATACTTTTTGTTCTGTATTAATATGTATTATTTCTTCATAATCGGCATAATTATTTGTACTTTTCAAGCATACTGAGACATGTTCTTTTGGGTTTTTGTATACCAAATAAGAACTCAGTCTGATCATGTTACTGATGTATCAAAATTAGAATGTATCAACTCACATGTACTCTAGAATTGAGGTACATAACTTATCGTGAATAAAGTATCAAAATGCATCGTGTCGTGTCGTGGCTGCAGTACATACCATAGAATGTATTGTCTGCCCTATTTTGACGGCAATGTAAACAAGAATGTTTGATTCTAAGGGTGGAATTTACATTGTGACTCTGGTGGACTGGTATACCTACTTCCCTGCCGTAGCAGTATTTGCCATGCTGGAATGCTTTGTTGTTAGTTGGTGTTATGGTAAGAACGTGTTTTTGTTTTTTCCACTGATCCACATAATGAGATAAATTTGCTAATATTGGCTTAATGCTAGCTAAACGTTGAACAACCACATGCCTCAAGAAAACATCTGTGAACCTTTTGAATTCAATTTTGATTTGTATTATATCACTGAGGCAGTCTAGGCTAGATAACGCAAATTAGGATGCAATTGGGGAACCTACATGACCTCAGAGTGACATCTGCTCTAGACGTACATATATGACCTCATTTATGGCCCTTTCCTAATAGGTAACCAGATAACTAATTACAAAATAGGATGATCAACTGATATATTCCAAATTTAGTTAAGAAGGGTTTGAACATCAGTATCTCTTGCTTATTCATAAATGTTGGCAATGTATACCTTCTTGACCTTAATTCCATCTGTAAATTGCGACTTGAAGAATATATTGTATACCCCTTAAAGATGCCTAATATTTTATCAGCTTAGACCAAATGCTTATGTCATATCTGGTTGCTTGTGTTTTAGGTTTAGAGAGACTGAATCGAGATATCAGTGCCATGTGGGGAATGAAGGTCCCCCGAGCCATGATGCTGTCCATCAAATATGTGTGCCCGCTTTTGTTATTGGTAAGGCTATGAAAAATTGTTACCATCAAAAGGAATATACTGAGGAATATATATCTTTTACATTAAATGAGTGCCGTTTTTACTTGACACATTCTAAAGATAACTGAATACAAAGACATTTTATGTCAATTTCTTTGAGGATGTTCTCTTTCAGCATAATAACGGTAGACCAAGGGCACTGAGCAAACTATCAACAGCACATTATATTCGCTTTTTAACAGGCTATCTTCTGCTACTCCATTCACTCCTACCGGCCCCCTAAGTATGGAGACTACATCTACCCTACCTGGGCAACAGGAGTCGGATGGCTGATATCAAGCATTTCCATAATACAACTGCCCATAGTTTTCATCTGGACTCTGTACCATACGCCTGGTTCTACGCTAAAGGAGGTATATAAAGACATTTATTTAAAGATAATATTCACTCACTAATAAGTCTCACTAATGTATGGATTTTATTAAATACTTAGTTGGAAACATCTAGAATTAATACCAGAACTGAGGATTGTGTTTCATCCCTATTGTACGTGCCTATGAATAAGAAATTTCTATTATATTCAAGTTTATGTATAAATAATTTCATGATGAAATACTTATATTCAGAAATTACGGACATCACTTCAACCTTCTGTTCAGTGGCGCCAACGAGCGACGTTTGACATGAACACTCTACAACCAATGCAATCTCTTGAAGGCTGACGAATATCGTTCTTGAGGGGATGTTTATAAGTAAATATATGAATGTACAGAATGTAAAATATGTGTTAGAAGATTTGTTTTTAAAATTACTGATTTTAAAGACAAACTTTGCAAAAAGTATCAATTATCATCTCCGTTTGCTTATGTCGCAATTGGTGTCAACGGTGCACAAAGATGATCTTATTTTATTTTGATAAGGGTCTGTCCTGAAGGCCACACAAAAGAAGGCCTACAGTAATGTGTAGAATTTGCTTTTAAGTAAATAAAGTTAAGATGATTGTTTATTATATCAATTCCGTCAGATATTAGAGTGAGTGAGTTAGGTTTAACGCCGCTTTTAACAGTATTCCAGTTATATCACGGCGTGTCAGCTTAATGTGGGAGGAAAGCCCGAAGTGATTCGGGTCTCAGACGTTTACAACCTCGGTGAATCAAGAATAGTGTTCGAAGCTGGCAGAAATACTGTGATCCAAATAGGTATCCTATGTGTGCATGACAAGCAGATTCGAAAAAGGCCTCGAATTGCCCTAGTGCCGCTTTATATACAGCCCTTTAGAAACATTCCTATCAAGCAGTTTCTGGAACGACCAAGCCATGTTCATATTCTCAAATGGTCAGATAACAAAATTCCCCCACAAAACCATTCTGAAAAAAACACATATGCTGTTGTTGACTACTTTTCGATTCTGACCATGATAGCATTGACCTTATTTTACTGGTAGTTCAATCATGTGCGGCCCCTTACCGTTGCGACAATTCCCACCTGTTTAAAATTTGTAGAGACAGTGATAATTGGTGACGTAAGATATATATATAACTTCGCAGGCAGAATATGCAAATGCAACATTCTAACTTCAATCCTGATCCCCAAACCGTTTTGCATATTGTTCAAATAAATTTACCAATCCTAAAGTTAGGCAATAAAAAGTGCCTAAATTAAACACATCTTACAAATTATTAACTTCTAAAACTTCTCATGCCGTGAAGGCGTTTGCACAAATCGACATTAGTGCTCAGTTTGATGTAGCGCTTACACTTCTAAATTTTCTAGGTGTGACAGTATCCAAATGCAGATAATCGATGTTAAACAAAATCTTGATTGAAACGAGGTCAAACATGAAACACATGAATTACACAGATTGGTTGCCATGACGGTGGGGGATTAGTTTTCCAGTTGTACTCCCCTATGCAAATAAAGTACATATTAAATAAACATGAAAAGCTACAGAAGGTTGGGCCCTTACAGATGATCAACAGAGACGCAGGAAGCTTGTCTATATACATATGTCGTCGGGGGACCTCCAAATGTTGATGCGTCGCTATATAAGTGCAATAATCTTGGACGCGACGTTAAACCCCATTTCACCATCACCACCACCACCAAATGTTGATGACCCTCTCTGCACCCAAACACTTGGCGAAAATCTTCAGAAAACTTGCCAAACTGTCTCGGGTATTATTCCAATGGTATTATGTACGTTATAGTTACATGATGATAGGCTGTGTATACAAAATGTCAGGGATCTGTCGCGCACGATAGATCGCGGATATTTTGAATATACTGACAAATGTCAGTCATGTAACTGTATTATCCCATGGCTGCAGAGCATGCTCCTTTGTGAAAAGGGCACATCCACACGAATTTCTTTCTGCCGTGTAATATTCATTTCTAAATGATTGACAATGAGGGCCAAACCTTCCTAATCAGATCACGAATGTCGGTATCCTTTTGTGTCAAAGTTGTATCGGTAAGCCTGGTATCGGTCAACTCATTTGCCGAGTAACCAATCAGCGATGCCAAAAAGGGTGGCGGAATTTCAGGTACAACATATCTGAATGTAAGTGCCTGTTTTCGAGCATGGCATTTCTCGCCATGACGACATCAAATGAAATTACGCAGATTATTGATTATGCATGCCGTGAAGGCGTTTGCACAAATCGACATTAGTGCTCAGATTGATGTAGCGCTTACACTTTTATCTAGGCTTACAGTAGTTGACGGGCTAAGATTGAGTTTCGTAAGTTGGCATTTGGAAAGAAGGAAGTTCCGGGCTGCCAAAACGTACATGGAACAATAAACGATGAATGCATATCCATGTATCAAGTGCACACAATAAAATGGGGACCAGTTTGTGTTTTGTTTGAGTGAATAGTGAGGAGCATTTGGAATACCATAGAGTTTCGTTGACAGAACATTCTCGACTTGATAATAGCTGATTGTGAACAGATAATATTAGTATGTTTTGCATTGGTATCTCAGTGTATTTGACACAATTGCCATGCGAATGTGAGCACTATGATATTGCTGAGGTATTGTCTTAAATTAAAAAACCCCAAATAATCCAAGTGATAGAAGACCCTATTATTATTAAGACAAATGGAGACCTTAAAACAATTCACTTGATATTCGAAGAAGTAGAAATTGAGTGAATGTCCCGCTGAAAATATCTACAAAATGCTTGAGTATCTTCAATTCAAGAAATATAATGCCAGAACAAACATATATTATTACATTGTCAACTACAATATGAATAAAAGCTTGTTTGGTAGTCGATGTTGTTGTTTGAGGCTATGTCACCATCAGTGTACATGTATCGGTGATACTTACAAAATACAATGATAGTCGTTCACTTCCTTAACAAATACTTGATTTACTATGTTGCACGACCATATGTATGAATGCATGTGTACAATGAAATGGAAATAAAGCATTGTTTCCATAGTGTCCTCAGAAAGTATCTGAGGCAGACGACGAGAGACCCAAGCAAATTTTGGATTCGAGCGAATTTCTGGAAACAAAAACAGAAATACATGTATTAGACATAAACAGTGAATACAATTATTTTGGATTAAATATACACATTAAACCGATCTATAAATGAGGAAATAGGATGAAAACATGAAAATGATAACACTATTAAATGTGTACATTAACACTCCCAAAACCACGCCTGCATAGTTTATCGTACAAGAATGTATTACCCACAACAATCCATGTATCCACCCTAACTATACTACTCAAAAGAAGTTAAGGATCACCCGATTCTTTCATATCGGTAATGTTAATCTGTCATGGCATGAGAGATTAACTATTGTAATATGGAAGAATCGGGTGATCATTAACTCCTTTTGAGTAGTATACAACAGTTTCCTTTATCTGATGCACAACCTATCAACTATCACTATTGAGGGAATTTCAGCGTCGCAGACAGCAATATTAGCATTGGGATACCATGGCACACAAAAAGCGAAGTCACAGATTCTCACAGAAAACCGTCCATGCACTCGAACTCCGAATTACACCATACAATAGGTCACTTCACCTCCATGATTATGTTTGGCTCTGTTTTGTAAACCGTCCAGATGAAGACAACAGGTAATGGCATGCGTGACGCACAGGATATCATCCATCCAAGTCCCATGGCCCAGGCAGGGTAGATGTCGTCTCCGTACCTAAAATCGGTAGGAGTAGACATGATGATCTTCAACAAGGATTAAACACAGCACACAAACAATGAAGATGAAGTATCATAGTAACCATTTGAAACTAGATTGTTATGGGGTTATATGTGTTTAGTATATATAGTGAAAAAAAAGTGTATGTTTTTCCTATGGTTCCAGCAATAAAATTGAAACTAAAATAGTATGTTTAATAAATAAATACCATGTTTATTTACTGGTAGAATCAGTGCTCAGTAACAGAATTTTTAAGTCAAAATTCACCGTGGGGACCCGGGGACGATGAATAAGAATGTGTCCTCAGCACCCCCATTGCTGGTCGTAAAAGGCGACCGAATTGGGCAACCCGTTTGCCGCGGATTGCGCCCCTGTGTCGGTTGAGGTGGGGAGTCTGGTAGTTCCTGGGCACTTGTTCCTGGAACTGTTTTCCTTTGCCCAACACACTACTTTGACCCTATCTTCAGCTGGACGGGTTGTAGAATTGGAGCGGTTCTGTCGGCTGGTCACGCCAAGCCTTGTGTGTATTACGGCTTATTTATGCACATGCATCTATCAAATTTATCACACATGTATTGCTTGGTCTTTTGAAAACATATTAATTGAAATAAATATATTGCCCAGAAGGTGGTGGCTCATGGGCCAATCTGGTAATGTTGACTGCTAAATTCTTTATGCCTCTAAATAACTGTTATTGGCAGAACCAACTTGGCAATAAATTTAGCAGACAGATATAGCTATTCATGTCATATTTGCTGGAGTATAACACCCTTGTAGCCCGGGTTTTTGCATTTTGGATATCCAATGCAATAAGACACCGCCCTTGTTGATACTCGATGGTGGGTGGGGAGCAGGGGTGCAAAACCACTTTCTCCAATTGTGTCTATAAAATGCCCTGGTTCAAAAAGAAAACACTTAGATGCCAGCTATTCTGGTGAAGAAACTGATCTACAATTTGATTCCTGGGCTCGATTCATTGTACTCGAAGCATCAGATCACCACCCCTTAAAATTAAACCCGTTTGCATTTCCAAGGCCATCAGGCATCCATGAACAGCAACCTCCACGTGGTGAGTGCTGGGTAACGCTAATCGCTCTTCCCCTGTGTGGACCCGGGGCAGAATATGTCCTCAGCACCCCATTGCTTGTCGTATGAGGTGACCAAATGAGGCAAATTGTATTCCATTCAGAAGTTTGATTGTGATATTAATCTGCCTAGAGTCCCATGTATGAAGGCGGTGGCTCATGGGCCAATCTGGCATTACTGATCTCCGGATTCTATTTGTTTTCAGAAAATTGTCAAGGGCGGAACTAGCCTGACTTTATTCTGTTTGACTCTCTTAGCTACCCGTGTCTGTATTGTCTTCGGTCCGGTTCACTGCTTGTAGAGTGTGCAAAGAGACAGCAATCTCTGAATCTACTCAACGCCGATCATTTTGCAAATACAGAGTTTATTGTCTCTGTGCACAAAACACTCAATTCATGTAGAGGCATTGTACGTGACCATGCGAAGTGCCTCATAGACATGTCTGAAGAGGACATTGTAGCAGAATTAAAGCCTTAAGGTGTATCTTCAGTCAAACGATTCAACAGGAAAGATGGTGACATCATCAAAACCAATACGTACCTTTTTACGTTCAACCTCGCAAAGCTTCCATCATCAATAAAAGCCAGATATGTCAACATCGGAGTGGATGTGTATATACAAAATCCACTCCGCTGTCTTAAATGTCAACAATTTGGACATGGAGCTAGATCCTGTCATCATACCCAAATTTGCTCCTGCTGTAGTGAGACTCGAGATAGCACTGACTGCATAAATACCATCAATTGTGCAAATTGCAGCGGTGATCACATGTCCACTTCAAAATCATGTCCATCTTTTGTAACACAAACCAAAATTCTGAAAATAAAGTAAACCAGTGATATTTCATTTAGAGATGCGAAGAAACCGGTAACAAGTGAATCAACCACTTCCACCTCTTTACTGACTTATTCTGCTGCAATCTCCTCTTCTACCAAAGCTGATAATGGTTGTCAAACAGCTCTTAACCGGGTGTCGAATGTTCAGAAAATATTGTATCAAATTGATACTGATGACCCCCGCACTTCCTCTTCATCAGCTTCCCAAACTGAACCGCTGGCGGAAACTGTAACCTTGCCCAAACATGCCATTCAACCAGACACTGTGACTTAAAAACAAATAGGCCGCTTTTGAAAAGTGAAAAAAAAAAAACGTTAAAAAGAAACAAGGGCCCTTAAACATGTTGAGCCTTTGCCATTGAATGTTCCCCTGGAGGCTCATAACCCTTTTGAACCTCTAGATATGGAGGTTACATCGCTGCCATTACAGCGTAGAGGACCTTCTCCCCGCTCACGATCTCCAATTGAGCCTCCATGAGCTGCTCCCCGAATTTATTCCAATGGAATTGTAGAGGACTTCGGAACAATTTTAACGACCTTCAGGTGTTAATTCAGGATTTCAAACCATCTGCATTTTGTCTTCAAGAAACCTTCCTTAAAACCACAGATAATTTTGATTTACGACAACACGATTCTTACCATTGCTTTTCCCCTCCAGGTGATAAAGCAACTGGAGGATCCTCTGTTATGGTGAGGCAGGGCGTCACTCACGGTCCTGTTCCTCTCAATACCCCTCTTCAGGCTTTTGCAGTACGTATACTTTGTGTTCGTTGTATGTACCACCATCGTACCCTCTCCAAACAGGTGTGATCTTCAGGCACTATATGACCAACTCCCTGAGCCCTGTGTTATCATGGGAGATTTGAATGGTCATAACCCGCTTTGGGGTAGTACTGACACCAATACTAAAGGAAAATTACTTGAGGATTTTTTCTTAAATAACGATCTGTGCATTTTAATGATGGTTCTCACACATATCTAAATCCTGCAACTGGAACTTACTCGTGTCTAGACGTGTCTGTTGTAGATTCTAATTTTCTAAATGAATTTGAATGGTCAGTCCACGATGACCTCTGTGGAAGTGACCATTTCTCTACCATTTTACAATCTGAAACACCTTCTGAAGTTATCCCATCATCAAGATGGAATTTTCATAAAACAAACTGGGCTTTTATATCAAGTCCTTTGCACTGACCAACTAAAAGCTGATGTTTTTCTTCATGTTCCCGATCCTATAAAAAGTTTCTCTGATAATCTTAATAAAATAGATGATGAATGTATTCCGAAGTCCTCCTCAAATACTCAAATACGTAAACCATGGCTCAGCAATGATTGAAAACTAGCTAGGAAGGCAAGGAAAAAAGCTGAACAATATTTCCGTCGCCATCCTATGTCCCACAATTTGAATAAGTTTAAAATATTAAATGCTAAAGCATGGCGTACATTTAAACAAGATAAACCTCAGTCTTTGCAACATTATGTCTCCAAGATAAATTCACGTACGCCGATGTCTAAGGTATGGAACATGATTTATAAAATTAAAGGTAAGGGTTCTTAATCTAGTATCCACCACCTAAAAAATGGGAAAAATGTTATTAACCGATACTTCTGATATTGCCAATACACTTGGTGAAACTCTGACTCAACATTCTTCCGCCTCGAACTGTGTCCCTAAATTCCAAAAATATCAAAAGCAGCAAGAAAAGAAAACTATAAATTTTAATTCAGATGATTGGGCAGATTACAATGAAATATTTTCCATCCATGAGCTCAATACTGCCCTTGAGCAGGCTCATGATACTGCTGCAGGGTCTGATAATATAATCTGAACAACAAAAGTTCCTGTGACATTGAATATGATTTAATGCAAAGTTATGTTTTTTTACTAAATCTGAAACAATTTCGGTTTGCAACAGATAAAAGACTCCTGTAAGTGTTCAAATGGTTTAATTTGCCATACTGACTTCAGAAAATGCGTGATTTCATAAAAACACCATGAAATGCTAAAATGTCAATTTATAAATCGATAGCGTGTGTGTCCACCTCTGGTTGCGATGCAAGCAACACATCTTCGTCTCATGAAATGGACCAGGCGTTGCACAAAGACCTGTGGAATATCTGTCCATATCTGCTGGAGCATGTTTCGAAGTCCCGGGAGTGTCTGTGGAACACGTTGTTGACGTCGAAGGCGCCGATCCATCTCATCCCACATGTGCTCGATTGGTGAGAGATCAGGGGTGCGAGCCGGCCAGGGGATGAAATTTACGTTGTTTTGTTGAAGAGAATCCTGAACAGTACGAGCAATATGAGGCCGGGCGTTGTCATGTTGAAAGGTTATGCCTGAGCCATGACGGCGCAAAAACGGTAGAACAGCTGCCGCCCCGAACCGATCTTCTTCCATGACACAATGATTGACGTAACGTTCACCTCGACGTCTGTACACTCGAATCCGTTCATCGCTTTGGCTGAGGTGAAATCGCGACTCGTCAGTGAATAGAACTCGTCCCCACTGCATTGCCGTCCAGCGTAGACGCTTTCTGCACCACTGTAGACGTGCTTGACGGTGGTTTCCTGTCAAAATGGGACGTCTGGCGGGTCTTCTGGCGACAATCCCTGCACATCTGAGGCGGCGACCTACGGTTTGTGAAGATATTCGTCGAAGGCCAGGGACGCTTCTTGCAGTCACTGTTGCCGGCTGAAAAAAGATTTCGTAGGTGTGTTGTTCGAATCCAGTTGTCTTGTCGATTATTGGTTACGCGTGGCCTGCCACTCCGAGGATGGTCTCTGACTGCATTCGTCTGTTTCCAACGTGTGGCATTTCGTAATGTTGAATAATTGCGTAATTTTATACCCATTCTTGGGTAGTGAAATGCATGGGGCTTGCATAAAAGTCAGCTTTTGTATGGAATGCATGCTTTTCTGTAGCAGTTGCGTTTTTTGTGACTTGATTCCATACATGTACTACAATAATGAAAAACAAACTTTACTTGTTTGAAAAATACACTAAAATATTGTGTCACGGGAACTTTTGTTAGTATATTAGATAGTATTCATCATCCTAAGGCCTCTCAATAGCTTGTATGTAGGAGCTGATGAACCATTGCTTAAACAACGTCGCATTAAGTTATCTTCACAGTATATTTCTAAACTGCATTCAAATCATTCCAATCCAGCCTACGATTGTGTTTTAATCCTCCACATCAAGAGTGAGTGAGTTTGGTTTAACGCCGGTTTTAACAGTATTCCAGTGAGAGAGAGAGAGAGAGAGAGATTCTCTATTTCCTCCAGATGTCATTCCGAAGAGGCACTCGTGAAGAGCAACCTCCTCGTGGTGAGTGCTGGGTAGCGCTAATAGCTCTTCCCCCGTGTGGAACCGGGGTAGAATATTTCCACAGCACCCCATTGCTGGTCGTAAGAGGCGACCAAAGTGGGCAGCCCGTTTGCCGTGGGTTGCGTCCCTGTGTCGGCGGAGGACGGGAGTCTGGTAGTTGAGGGCACTGGTTCCTGGAACTGTGTTCCTTTGCCCAACACACTACTTCGACCCTTACTTCGCCTAGACGGGTGGTAAGATGGGCCCGGTCTTATCAATCGGCTGGTCATGCCAGGCCCTGTGCGTAATATTGTATATGCACTCCTGTGTTGTATTATAATGTATATTTTGGACTTGGCCAATCATACTTTGTATGAATTACCAATTTTTGATGGAATAAATTGCCTAGAGTCTTATGCCAAAAGGCGGTGGCTCATGGGCCAATCTGGTGATGTTGACCTCTGTATTCTGTATGTCTCCAGTTTCTTGTCATGGACTGAACCTGCCTGGCACTACATCTGGTAGATAAATATAGCTATTCAAGTCATATTTGCTGGAGTATAGCATCCCTGTATCCCTTGTGTTTGCATCCTGGATATCCGGTGCAATATAACACTGTCCTTGTTGACACTCGATGGCGGGTGGGGAACAGGGGTGCTGAATAATATTCTTTCATCATGGCTCAACAACTATCTGGTTCTTTTCGCAATGAAAAAAAGAGACGATTAGAAGACATTGATATTTCGTCTGGAAGTATTTCTCAAAATATTGATACCTGGGCTAGATTCCTGGTTATTGAGGCTGCTGATAACCTGCCTATCAAATTAAATCCTTTTGCCATTTCTAAGGCTGTGTCCGGGATTTGTGGTGAAGTCAAGAACGTCACCCGTCTCCGTAGTGGTTCGCTTCTGGTGGAGTGTGCACGGAGACAGCAATCTCTCAATTGTTGTCTGTTGTCTATTTCTACATTTGCCAATATTGAGGTTGCTGTGTCTGTGCACAGAACCTTAAATTCTTGTCGAGGCATTGTTCGTGACAGGGCTCGTTGTCTGTCCGACATGTCTGAGGATGAAATTGCTACTGAATTGGAAGACCAAGCTGTAACCGCTGTAAAACGTTTCACGTTTAAGAAAGACGGTGTCATCACGAACACCAATACCTATCTCATGACGTTTGCCCAAACTTCCCTTCCACAGTCAATAAAAGCAGGTTATATGAACATCGGAGTGGATGTGTATGTCCCCAATCCGCTCCGATGCTACAAGTGCCAACATTTCGGTCATGGTTCAAAATCCTGTCATAACTCTGTGGTTTGTCATCGTTGTGGTGACAGCCATGAGAGCATTGACTGTAATCATGATCTGAAGTGTGCAAATTGTTCAGGCCCACATGTTGCTTCATCCAAATCTTGCCCTGTGTGGCAAATGGAATCCAAAATAATGAAAATCAAATGTGAAAAAAACATATCCTATCTGGATGCCAAAAAACTATTCAAAATTCAGACCACTACGCCCTCAACTATGTCCTACTCCGCTGCAGTCTCCCGCTCTGTTACAACATCTACTATTTCGTGTCAGACTGACTTGACATGGGTCACGTCAGATCAACCAGTTGATACTATTCCAATCACTCAGCCTATTTCTACCATCAGTCTATCCAGTTCAGGATCTCAGACTGAGATTCAGTCTGAGAAACCATCACATACGTCAGTCAAACAACCAGTCGTTGTTCATTTGTCGACTAAAGAAAAAAAGAAATTGAAGAAAAAACCTCTGCCAATCGTCCCTTCACCTTCAGAGGTTCCTTTACAGAACTCCTTTGGGCCTCTGGACATGGAGGTTACTCTGTCCTCACAGGACAGGCGGGGGAGTAGTTCCTCCTCCCATTCACGCGAGCGATCTCCAATTGAGCCACCATGACTCAATTGTCTAATATAATGCAATGGAATTGCAGAGGACTTAGGCATAATTTTCATGAACTGCAGTTATTAACAAGTGATTTAAATATATCAGCAATTTGTTTACAAGAGACGTACCTTAAAAATACAGATAAGTTTGATTTAAAGCAATATAGTTCATATCATTCCTTCTCTCCTCCAGGTGATAAAGCTACTGGAGGTGCTTCTATTTTAGTGCGGCGGGGCGTTGTTCACAGTCCTGTTCCGCTTGACTCGACTCTGCAAGCAGTTGCAGTTAGACTTACACTGCATATTGCCTTCACACTTTGCTCCTTATACATTCCTCCTTCTTCAAGTCTTCAGCGAAATGATCTACAAAAACTATATGACCAACTCCCAAAGCCCTGTGTCGTCATGGGTGATCTAAATGGGCATAATCCTCTATGGGGAAGTTCAACCATTAATCAAAAAGGAAAAGTGATCGAGGATTTTGTTTCCGATAACGATCTTTGCATTTTTAATGATGACTCCGACACTTACTTACACCCTGCTACTGGTACCTATTCATCTTTAGATCTGTCTTTGACGGACTCAGTTTTGTTAAATGAATTCTCATGGTCCGTCCATGATGAACTATGTGGGAGTGACCATTTCCCCACGGTGCTTAAGCCCATTAATCCAGCTGTTGATCCACCTTCACCTCGATGGAATTTTGTGAAGGCTGATTGGCTTTTATTTCAATCTTTATGCAAAGATAAATTACAACCTACTTCTTTTCAGAATGTTACTGACCCAATTCAGTTGTTTTCAGATCAACTGAATGAAATTGCTGATGAATCAATACCTAAGTCCTCGATCAACCCACGTGTTCGTAAACCGTGGTTTGATGACACTTGCAAACAAGCTAGGAAATGTCGTAAGAAGGCGGAGAAGTACTTCCGTAAACATCCCACTGTCCATAATTTAAATATTGTAAAAATTTCAAATGCCAAGGCAAGACGTCTATTTAAGCAAAATAAACGTCAATCCTGGCGGACTTATGTCTCCAAAATTAACTCTCGTACCCCTATGTCCAAGGTATGGAACATGATTAAAAAGATCAAAGGCAAGGGATCAAATTCTACAGTTAACCATCTGAAGGATGGCGATACTTTGTTAACTGATAAATCTGCCATTGCCAATAGCATTGGTGAAACTTTATCTCATCATTCTTCTTCATCTAATTACGCTCCTGAATTTCAAAAATATCAGCTTCAACAGGAAAAGAAAAAAGTAAATTTTACATCTGATAATGGTGAAGATTACAATGAGGTATTTTCACTACATGAGCTATATACTGCCTTAGGGCAAGCTCATGATACAGCAGCAGGCGCTGATAATATTCATTATCAGCTGCTGAAACACTTGCCCGAATCATGCCTTGAAACTATGTTAAATATATTCGATGATATTTGGACATCTGGGATGTTTCCAGCTTCATGGCATAAAGCCATTGTTATCCCCATTCCCAAACCTGGGCGGGATCATTCTGATCCATCAAATTACCGACCTATCTCTTTAACTAGCTGTGTTTGTAAAACGATGGAACGCATGGTAAATAATCGATTAGTGTGGTACTTGGAAACAAATAATCTTCTTTCCAATATACAATGTGGTTTCCGGAAAAATAGAAGTACTATCGATCATTTAGTGCGTTTAGAATCGTTCATTAAAAATTCCATTGTAAATAGACAACATGCTGTATCGATCTTTTTCGATTTAGAAAAAGCTTACGATACAACATGGAAACATGGTATTTTAAAAGATCTTCATGATTTTGGATTAAGAGGCCGTCTGCCTCATTTTATATCCCAGTTTTTAACGGACAGGCAATTTCAAGTCCGAGTGGGTACAACCCTGTCTGATCATTATAATCAGGATCAGGGTGTCCCACAAGGCAGTATTTTGTCTGTCACTTTATTCAGTATAAAAATTAACAGTTTGTCAAAAGTTTTAAATGATTCAGTTGATGGATCACTTTTTGTGGATGATTTTAATCTATCTTGTCGTGGTAAAAATATGCACACAATAGAAAGGCAATTACAATTATGTCTTAATAAAATTAACAAGTGGTGTCTTGAAAACGGGTTTAAATTTTCCAAATCAAAAACTAATTGTATTCATTTCTGCCGAAAATATAAACCGCATAAGGACCCTGAACTATTTCTGAATGGCACCCCTATCAAAGTTGTTAAGGAGGCCAAGTTCTTGGGACTTATTTTTGATAGCCACTTAACTTTCCTCCCACATATTAAATACCTTAAAGCTAAATACCTGAATGCACTCGACTTATTGAAAGTAGTTTCTAATTCAAAGTGGGGAGGGGATCAAACAACTCTCTTACACTTATACAGGTCACTAATCCGTTCAAAACTTGATTATGGCTCCATCGTCTATGGTGGAGCCTGTAAAAGTAATTTAAAAAAACTTGATACTGTACATCATCAGGGCCTGAGGCTTTGCCTTGGTGCCTTCCGGACGTCTCCCATTCACAGTCTATATGTAGAAGCGGATGAACCTTCTCTTAAACAACGCCGTCTAAAATTATCTTTACAATATGTCACTAAATTATATTCTAATCAGTCCAATCCAGCTTTTAATTGCGTCTTCAATCCTCTTTACCAAGATATTTACAATAAAAAGTCATCTCTTGTTCCACCACTCGGAATCAGAATCCAGTCTGCCCTGTTTGCTTCCAATATTCAACTGCAAGATATAGCTCCAACTCAACTGTTTTCAACACCTCCTTGGCAAATGGTACGGCCAGAGGTTGACCTTACATTAACAAAATTAAAGAAATCAGACACTAACGACTTAATTTACCAACAAGAATACAGTCAATTAAGAAACAATTATGACACTTATAAATCTATATTTACAGATGGATCCAAGGATGGTGGCGCAGTTGCTAGTGCCACTGTCATTGGATCCAGAACAATATCTTCACGTTTACCTGATAACAGTTCAATATTCACAGCAGAAGCAAACGCCATTTTTACAGCACTTAAATATGTCAGTCGTCAATCTAAACATAAACAATTCATTATTTTTTCTGATTCACTTTCATGCCTTCAGGCGATTAAAAATATGTCACCCAAACATCCACTTTTAATCCAGATTCTCGAATTAATTAATAATCTTGCGACTGGCCAGTACGACATCGTCTTTTGTTGGTTACCTAGCCACGTTGGAATTATTGGTAACACAATGGCCGATGCTGCTGCTAAAGCAGCACTCAACAAATCTGTGACACCACTTCTGATCCCATACACTGATTTTAAACCCATGATTCGATCTTACATCAGAGATCTTATGCAACAGAAGTGGGACACCCAAGTAGGTATCAATAAATTACATGCAATTAAACCAAATATCGGTTACACCTACTTGGGCTGTCAGTCCAGATTTGAAGAGGTCATTATGCGACGATGTCGTATTGGCCATTCACGATATACACATGAGTATCTTTTAAATGGTGAGGATCCTCCGTTTTGCATCCCTTGTGATGAAAGAATCACAGTCAAGCATGTCCTGCTTGATTGTATTGATTTTTCCATCACAAGGGATAAATATTATAGTGTCAAAACAGTCAAGGACCTTTTTAGTCAAGTTAATTCTCATTTAGTATTGCACTTTTTAAAGGAAATTGATTTAATACATAAATTTTGATGTACATAATATGTTTTTATATATTGGTAGTGCTAATATATAACTTAGATTGTTAGTGGCTGTACCCTCGAGGGGGGTTGAAGTAGCGTAAAATTATTGTCCCCCTAAGAGGGTATGTAAGTCCCACATCATTCAATGTATTGTTATGCATACCAGAATTTTAAAACGTAGTATTTTTGTCATTTTAATCTAAGGCTTAACTGGTCAACTATCGCCAGTGACTGAAGGACTGATATAAATCCAGCCAGGGTCCATGCAGGAAGCAAAGGCACTGTAAGTCCCCATGGTCCCTGGTATGGTGTTCTCCCTTTAGTTACTGACGATCTCTAGCCCATTTTTATATTGTGTTGTTAATTCTTTCTGCTTTTATATGTTCCTCAACTAGTTTTAATACACTTTGTGATATTCTAGTTATTGTACTGTCCTTTGCTGACAGGTTGTTTTTTTTATAAATTATGTATACTTATTTGTTATTAATGTATTAATTCTCGTCACGATATGGCTGAAATATTGCCCATGTGACGTTAAATAATAACTCACTCACTCACTCATTCCGAAGATTACAATGAAAATATATTCAAATACACGCAGTTAACACAATAAAAAGGCATAACATATTTACAATTACACACAGTTTATCAAATTCAGATACCTAAATGAAGACAGATTTTCACTAGAAGATATATATCAAAAGATGCCTTAGTTTGTACAAATACGAGGCGAATTGAAGTATAATAGTTTCCCAGGTGTGTTGATCCAGATTGTGAGTAAATTTTGTTTCAGCCCCAAATAAGACTGATAACATATCTGTTTCGTCTTGCATTTCAAAATCAACATATTTTTGAACGTCAAGTACGTCAATGAGAGAAGAGAAATACGCATTTCTTTCTGACATCAGCGCTTCACAATGTAAAATAATGTGGTTTTCATAGTCGAAAGCATCCCTATTACAGAGCATGCACTCTTTCGAAAGTTTACTGCGTGATGAGACTTTCACACAGAGTTGTTAAGCAGGTCGATATTCCGGGTACATAAAAGCTAATTGCCAAAGTACATGGTATGTTAATTTCGTATGAATTCTCTTATAACGGGACATGCTTGCGTTATTTGATGCATTTGTGAGCCATGATTGTTCTTCGTATTTGCATATAGTTTCGTTAACACGATTTCTCCATTTCAATTTTGGAGGGAAAGTACCGTACTGAGTATATGTACGAAGGTAGGGACCCGGATTGTATTTATCAAGTGTTGATTTAAGTTCTCCACAGATTGTCTTTGAATTGACAGGGCTTGCAATGGACGCGCAAAAAATATCTTTTGCAAAGTTATTACAGTTCAGATTGCATAAACGACCAAGAAATAAAAGTTTGCATTTATCAATATATGCAGTAATTGTCCAAAGTCGAAGGTTCGAAATAGTAGATTCTGAAGGAGATATTTTATCAAGTACCTGTACAATGCGTGCAAAATATCTTTGCGTGCCTTCCAACAGAGCGGCATGTTGACTCTTAATGTCATGGAGTAATTCATATCCATAAAGGCTGGTTTTGAGTATCATTCTGAGCCATATTTTCCCGCTTGAAATTGGATGAAGATCATAACTATTTAATCCTAAAGATCTAAGGGAGTTAATATTTTGTCTTGCTTTCTGACAGTACTTCTCAATTCTTGTTTTACAGGACAGATTGTATGTTAGAAGTATTCCACCACACACCGTAGAGTCAGTTGTAGTGATGTGTATATTACCAAGTTTACAATGACAGTTATACCCCTTGCGTTTTGCTTTGGTGAACACAATTATTGCACTTTTTGATGGATTATATGTTAGGCGCCACCTTGAGGCATATGTATGTACAATATCAAGGGATGTTTGTAAGTCTCTCGGTGATGCGCTAATAAGTGTAGTATCGTCGGCAAGCGTCTGTTTCCAACGTTGCCATAAACACCAAATGGTGTTTCTGTGGACGTTTAAGTGTCTTGCAAAATCACGTTGACTCGATCCTGCTTCAAGCATACCAATGGCTCGCAGACGCTCATTTTCGGACAGGTGTGGCATTTCGTAATGTGGAATAATTGCGTAATTTTGTAGCTTTTATGAGTGGTTGTTGTAAGCACGATGCTAAACAATGCATATGGAATCCCGTTAACGCACATGTTTTTTTATACCCATTCTTGGGCAGTGAAACACATGGGGCTTGCATAAAAGTCAGCTTTTGTATGGAATGCATGCTTTTCTGTAGCAGTTGCGTTTTTGTGACTTGATTCCATACATGTACTACAATATTGAAAAACAAACTTTACTTGTTTGAAATATACACTTATATATTGGTGCCACGGGAACTTTTGTTGTTGAGTATATTAGATAGTATTCATCATCCTAAGGCCTCTCAATAGCTTGTATGTAGGAGCTGATGAACCATTGCTTAAACAACGTCGCATTAAGTTATCTTCACAGTATATTTCTAAACTGCATTCAAATCATTCCAATCCAGCCTACGATTGTGTTTTAATCCTCCACATCAAGAGTGAGTGAGTTTGGTTTAACGCCGCTTTCAACAGTATTCCAGTTATATCACGGCGTTCCATATCTCTATAACAAAAAAATTATCTCTTACTCCACCCCTAAGAATCAGAATACAATCTCATATTTCTGCTTCTCAACTTAATCTTGAAAATATAGCCCCAAACTCCTGTCGTCACTACCATGACAGTTGGTAAGACAAGAGGTGAGTATAATATATAATAAACTAATGAAATCTGATAGAAATCAACTCATTTATCAACAACAATACAATGAATTACGAAGCACATATAATACATACAAATCTATATTTACAGATTGATCCAAGGATGGTGCCGCAGTTGCCAGCGCCACCGTCATTGGATCCAGGCGTATTACCATGTAGACTGCTAGATAACTGATAAATTATTGTCCTCCTGAGAGGATACGTAAGTTTCACACCTTTCAAAGTAAATTTAGAACTACCATGTTTTAATCGTAGAATATGTGTCATTTTAATATGTTAGGCTAACTTAATCAGTAATCGTCAACACTTGAAGGGATGATGTAAATCCTGCTGGGGTCCATGCAGGAAGCAAAAGTACTGTAAGTCCCCATGGTCCCTAGTATGGATGGTGATCTACTTCCAATTGCTGGCGATCTATAGCCCGATTGTATAATGTATTGTTTTGTACAGTGCTATCCATTTTATGATTCAATACTAGTTTTAAATCCTTTTCTGTGAAAGGTGTAGTTATTTTACTGTCCTTCGTTGGCAGGATTTTATATACGACTCAATGTATTTATTATGTTTAACCCTTGATAGTCACGATTTGGCTAAAATATTGCCGATGTGACTTATAATTTTAACTCACGCACTCCAAGGTCATCAGTGGTTGTTGTAGCAAAGTAGAAAATGTCTCCTGCCTGCGTAATGGCTCCAAACTTGTATAGTATGCAAGAAGACTGCAATCCCTGACCGATGTTACAAATGTCAACAATTTGGGCACTGTGCTAAGGCCTGCACTATCAGTACAATCTATACCCGCTGCAGTGGGTCACATGAGAGTGCATAGCTTCTATAAAATGTACCAATTGCAAGGGGGACCATTTGGCTTCAGTCGAACTCTGTCCAGCATTTCTTCTTCAATCACAAATATTTAAAATCAAACACACTAACACTATCTCTTTTCATGAAGCTAAAAAAATTGTTTAGTCACAATCTCCAAATACCTCATCTAAATCATACTCAGTTGCAGTAACTGCTATTCCTGTTATCAAAATTGCCACAGTGTCCACATCATGCCAACCTACTATCGTTCCGTGAAGATTCCGGGGTAGAATAGTCTTCAGCAACCCATGCTTGCCGTAAAAGATGACTATGCTTGTCGTAAAAGGCAACTAACGGGATCGGGTGGTCTGGCTCACTGACTTGGTTGATGCATGTCATCAATCCCAATTGCATTGATCGATGCTCATGATACCAGTCACCGGTGTGTCTGGTCCAGACATGATAATTTACAGACCGCCGTCATATAGCTGGAATATTGCTTGGTGCGGCGTTAAACAACAAACCAACCAACCAACCAACCAACCTTCTATCTCCTGGATTGGTGGTCAGCGGATGCTACAGATGTTCCAGCTCAAACATCTCAACATGATACCGCAACATCAGATTCACAAACGGAGGTTGTACAACCTTCACAGCCTTCAAATAAAACAATAGAACCAGTATCAGATTTTCATTAATCGAAAAAAGTGAAAAAGAAACTGAAGAAACAGCCAGGGCCCTCTAGCTTACTTTAAAACTTCAGATGAACTAAACATCAGACAATAAGAATGTGTTTAAAAGTCCTCTGGAATTCCTCATATATGTAAACAATGGTTTGCCAATGACTGCAAGCGAGCGGAAAGGCGAGGGAAAAGGCAGAGCGATATTTCTGCCGCCAACCCATGGTTCATAACTTCAATTAATTTTAAATTTTAAACGCAGAAGCACAGCGTACATTTAAATAAAGTAAACGCCAATCTTGGCGAAATTATGTTTCAAAAATAAATTCAAGAACGCCCATGTCCAAGGTGTTGAACAGGATCCAAAAAAATCAAAGGTCAGGGCACAAAATCTTGTATACATTTTAGAAATGGGGACCATTTACTAACTCATAAATCAGATATTGCAAATAAACTTGGTGAAACCATAGCTTAACACTCAGAAACCTATTAATTTTAATTCAGATAACAGGGAAGATTATAATGAACTATTCTCTATTTATGAACGCCATACTGCCCTTGGACAAGCTCACGATACTGCTACAGGAGCTGATAACATTCATTATCAACTCCTGAAGTACTTACCAGAATCATCTTTAGAAACACTTTTGTCTATTTTTGATGAAATTTGGACGACAGGGAAATCTCCTCCTTCATGGTGTGATGCTATAGTTATACCAATACCCAAACCGGGTTCGATTCCCGACATGGGTACAATGTGTGAAGCCCATTGTTAATAAATAAATGATCTTGATTGTTTGTTGATGACAAATAGTAGTGAGGTCTATGTATGATAGAAGTGACAAAAGCATGTTCATAATCACATGAAATGTCCACTGTTCAATTTCCACTATATTATGAGCATATGTTTATCACTATTGAATAGTGACTATGCAAGGTGTCGCGACAGGGCGAGCGTATCCTTGGCCCGCCCCACTGGTGGCAGCTGTTGCAAACATATGAAAATGCAAATCATCTGTTAACGTGAAATATCACAGTAACATATGTTTTAGGTTAAAATTGGGATTTGTATCAACTTGCCATGACGTCATAGAACCACGAGAACCATAGAACCATTGTCATACTGTCTAATATTATTCATTACAAAAGCCATTTTCTCTATTTGTAGCTTCTTATGTTTCATTTAATAACACTTTGTGGATATCATCCACATGCTTCTGTTTTTTCATTACGTTTTGTTGTAAGTCCCAATGGACCCTAGCATGGTGATCTACCTTTAGTTGCTGGCGATCTATAGCCCGTTTTTATAATGTAAAGTTTTGTATCGTGCTATTGATTTTATGATTACATACTAGTTTTAACTTTATTTCTGTGATAAGTCTAGTTATTTTACTGTCCCTTGTTGGCAGGTTTTTATATAAGTTTCAAAATATGTATTATATTTAACCATTGTTAGTCACGATATGGCTGAAATATTGCCGATGTGACTTAAAATTTTAACTCACTCACTCACTCATTACGTTTTGTAGACGATGATCCAAGGATACGTCAGTTTTACATTATTTAATTTTTACATTTTTTAACTTTACAATCATTAGAAGGTGTACGGTAGTTTAAAACAAATATATTGTCCCCGACAATGCTTGAAAACAAAAAGTATTCTTCAGACAGTTGAAAAACCAAAAAGAAGTTGTTTATCAAAAAGATACATCATTAAAAACTATCTAGTCTCAATAAAACATCACAGCCCAGTGTTAGTGCACTAGCGTATGTTCTGAATATTGTCACTGTTGTATGACGTGAAATGGGCTTGTTTGCGTTCTTGAATCCAGAAAGAATAGTGTTGTAAGCTAGCAGCTAGCTTTCCAAATGGGTATCCAGTCCGCGCAAGACAAGCAGATTTGAAACAAGTCATATCGAAACTGGCCTCGAGTCGCCTTCATGTCGCTCTTATTATATACTGCCCTAAAGAAACTTTCCGAATCAAGCAACATCTGGAACGACCAAGCCTGAATCAATCATGGTTTGTTTGTTTGTTTGTTTGTTGTAAACCGCCGCCTTCATCACTATTCCAGCTTTACGTCTCTGCACCCAATGCAAAGTAAAAGTCTTCAGAAAACTTGGCAAACACATATTATTCCGATTGTTTCATATACGCTAAAGTTACATGATGACACGAGGCTGCGTATACAAAATACTTTCAAGTGTCAATCATGTAACATTATTTTCTTATGGCTGAGACCCGTGAAAATTCCGGGTAGAATAGGTCTTCAGCAACCCATACTTGCCGTAAAAGGCGACTATGCTTGTCACAAAAGGCGACTAACGCGATCGGGTGGTCAGGCTCGCTGACTTGGTTGATACATGTCATCGATCCCAATTGCGTGGATCGATGCACATGATGTCAATCACTGGATTGTCTGGTCCAGACTCGATTATTTTACAGACCGCCGTCATATAGCTTGAATATTGCTGAGTTCGGCGTTAGAGAACAAACAAACAAATCTAATGGCTGAAGAGCATGCCCCAGAGTGGGGACATCCGCACTATCGTTTTCTTGCGTGGAATGTATTTCATTTGAAAATTATTGACGTGAGGCCAAACCTTTTTTTTAATCAGATCATGAATATCGGTATTTCTGTGTTAACATTGTTCAATATTGTATTACTACAACGGATGTGATCGAAAATGTTATTTCTCTTGTCTTCGTTTGATGTTGTTACATAATATTCATAATTGCGTGTGGGTGACCCAGTTATTGGCCAACGAGTAACCAATCAGCGATGCAAAAAAAGGCGTGGCGATATTTCAGGTACAATATATGTGATATTTTACATATCAGGATCTGTTTTCAAGTGTCGCATTTATCTCCATGAAAACATCAACAAGGAAATTATTCCAGCTATTGGATTTTAGATACATTTACACACTTGTTAGTGAAGCCGTTTACACAAATTAGCCCTTGGATTGGTGAAGCCTTTATACTTTTACCAACGTTTACAGAAGTTGAGGGGCTGGGATTTTGTTTTGCAAGATGGCAATTGAAAAGTATGACTTCCTGGCGGACCAAAAGTACCCATACACACACAATTGTGACTTATAAGTAACATGGAACAATAAACAACCTATGTATATACATATATCACGTGCACAAAATAGAATTGCGATTTTTTCTTTTTTTGGTTGGGTGAATAACGAGGAGCATCTAGCATACCATAGAGTTTGGTTTACAGCACAGCACTCGACATCGGATGGCCATAGCCGATTGTGAACAGATAAAAAGAGCATATTTTGAATGGATATCTCAGTGTATGTGACACAGTGGACATGCGAACTGTGAGCGCTATAATAGTGTTAAGTTATTGAAGTTTTAAATTCAAAGACAATAAAATAATACAAGTGAATAGAATACCCTTCCATAATTAAGACAAATGGAGACCTTAAACAATTCCGTCGATATTCGTTGAAATTGTGTGCAATTAACTTTAAAAAAGCGTGAATAACTTAAATTCAAGAAATATAATGCAAAACAAACATATGCTATTACATCGTCAACTGTAGTATGACGATGTGTTTGGTAGTCGATGTTGTTGTTTGAGGCATTGTAACCATCAGTGTACATGTGTCGGTGATAGCAGCACCAGATGCTGATATTTACAGAATACAATGATACTTTTAATTTGAGCGTCGTTTCTTGTCATTTCAAGTAATTGTTTTAATTTGTTGCATACCGTCTTTACGACCGTATATATGTGCACGAACGTGAACAATATAATAGAATCATAGCATTGTTTCCATTGTGTCCTCATGGGAAGTATCTGAGGCAGACGAATTCGAAGAAAGTCCCCACTTTGTTTTCGGTTCGAACGACTTCTTGAATTTCTGGAAACAAAAACAGAATGATATGTATTAGACATAAACAGTCCATACAGACATTTAGGATTAAATAGATGCATTAACACGATATTTATAAGAGGAAAGGATGACAAATAAGAACAATGATAACAATATTAAATGTATAAATAACACCCTCAAAACCACGCCTGCATACCAGACCCGTGAAGATTCCGGGATAGAATAGGTCTTCAGCAACCCATGCTTGCCGTAAAAGGTGACTGCTTGTCGTAAAAGGCGACTAACGGGATCGGGTGGTCAGGCTCGCTGACTTGGTTGAGGCATGTCATCGATCCCAATTGCGTGGATCGATGCTCATGACATCAATCACTGGATTGTCTGGTCCAGACTCGATTATTACAGACCGCCGTCATATAGCTGGAATATTGCTGAGTGCGGCGTTAAACAACCAACCAACCAACCAACCAACCAGCCACGCCTGCATACTTTTTTTATAGGATTCTATTGCCCTCAACAATCTACCATAATTGAAAGCAATGTATCCACCATAAATACAACAGTTTTCTTTATCTTATGCCTCGTCTTACTTGTGATATTAGTTGGAAACAGTTGAGTGAGTGAGTGATTTCGTTCAGCGTCTAAGACAGCAATATTCCAGCATGATACACACCGTCGTGAAATCATGACACACAAACAGCGAAGTCACAAATTCTCACACAGAACCGACCATGCACTGGAACACCGAATTACATTATGCAAAAGGTCGTCTCACCTCTTTGATTGTATTTCCCTCTGTTTTGTAAACCGTCCAGATGAAGACAACAGGTAATGGCATGAGTGATGCACAGGATATCATCCATCCAAGTCCCGTGGCCCAGGCAGGATAGATGTAGTCTCCGTACTTAGGGGGTCGGTAGGAATAGAGGGAGTAGCCGAAGATGATCTGTAAGAAGGATCACGCACAGCACACAAACAATGCAGATTATTATTATTTGAATCTACATCGTTATAGGGATATATCTGTTTAGTGTATATAGTGAATATACTGTACATTATTTCTATGGTTCAATCAATACAGTTAATTAAAACTCAAACAGTATATTTTAGAAATATATACCATGTGCTCAGTAACAGTAATGTAAAGTCAAGGTTTGCAAAACCAGAAGTAAGACATCTGAAATATCACCGAGCCTTACAGGTATTGGTACATACAAGTATATGTCAATTATGAAGTGAACCTTTATGTTTCAATGCGACATTCCACATAGATATATAATAAGGACACTGATGTATGCGCAATCAGATTTGTCCTTGTGGCATTGATTAAATATAAAACGTCAACCTCAGAGAATAGCCAGTCTCGATTTTCCACAGAAACAGGTTCCATTTCTCATAAAATTGATTAAAAAAACTGATTACCACTGATAATCAGTAATGAAACACGGTTTTCCCGAAATAAGTGAGCATGTCCTGCTCTACTGGTACAATGGCAAACAGTGGCTTTCACCTTTATACCGATAAATACATATACTGTCACTGTCACCTGTATACCAATATAAACATATACTGTCACTGTCACCTGTATACCAATATAAACATATGATGTCACTGCCACCTATATACCAATATAAACATATAATGTCACTGTCATCTATATACAAATCCAAATATATAATGTCACTGCCACCTATATACCAATACGGGCGGTCGGGTAGCCTAGTGGTTAAAGCGTTGGCTCGTCACGCCGAAGACCCGGGTTCGATTCCCGACATGGGTACAATGTGTGAAGCCCATTTCTGTCGTCCCCCGCCGTGATATTGCTGGAATATTGCTAAAAGCGGCGTAAAACAATACTCACTCACTCACTCTATACCAATACAAACATATAATGTCACTGCCACATATATACCAATACAAACATATGATGTCACTGCCACCTGTATACCAATATAAACCTATAATGTCACTGTCAGCTATATACAAATCCAAATATATAATGTCACTGCCACCTATATACCAATACAAACATATAATGGCACTGCCACATATATACCAATAGAAACATATGATGTCACTGCCACCTGTATACCAATATAAACATATAATGTCACTGCTATCTGTATACCAATATAAACATATAATGTCACTGTCACCTATGTACCAACACAGACATGTAACACCAGTGTCCCTGACATACCAACACAGACATGTCACACTGTTGTCATCTATATGTCAACACAGACATGTCACACTGCTGTCACTTATATACCAACACAGACATGTCACACTGTTGTCACCTATACCAACACAGACATGTAACACCAGTGTCCCTGACATACCAACACAGACATGTCACACTGCTGTCACCTATATGTCAACACAGACATGTCACACCAATGTCACATATATACCAACACAGACATGCCACACTGCTGTCACCTATATGTCAACACAGACATGTCACACCAGTGTCACATATATACCAACACAGACATGTCACACTGCTGTCACCTATATACAAACACAGACATGTCACACTGATGTCACCTATATGTCAACACAGACATGTCACACTGCGATCACCTATCTACCAACACAGACATGTCACACTGCTGTCACCTATATGTCAACACAGACATGTCACACTGCTGTCACCTATCTACCAACACAGACATGTCACACTGCTGTCACCTATATGTCAACACAGACATGTCACACCAGTGTCACATATATACAATCACAGACATGTCCCCACTGCTGGCGACCGCCTCCGTGGTCTTGTGGTAGAGCGTTCGCCCGGAGAGCGGAAGGTCCAGGGTTCGATCCCGGGCCGCGTCATACAAAAAGACGTTAAAAGATTGTACTTGTTGTTACCCTGTCTGGCGCTCGGCATTAAGGGGCTAAAACAAGGACTGGTCGGCTCGGAGTCAGTATACTGTGTCTGAGTGGGGTATTCATGCTAAACTGCGGCATGGTATCTCAGTGAGCTAGCACTATAAATCGGCATCAGTCCGGACTAGTACAAGCAGCCACACACACACATACACGTGCATGCACGTCGCTATATAAGTGCAATAATCTTGGACGCGACGTTAAACCCAATTTCACCTCACCTCACACTGCTGTCACCTATATGTCAAAGAGACATGTCACACCAGTGTCACATATATACCAACACAGACATGTCACACTGCTGTCACCTATATGTCAACACAGACATGTCACACCAGTGTCACATATAAACCAACACAGACATGTCACACTGCAGCCACCTATGTACCAACACAGACATGTAACACTGCTGTCACTGACATACCAACACAGACATGTCACACTGCTGTCACCTATATACCAACACAGACATGTCACACCAGTGTCACTGACAAACCAACACAGACATGTCACACTGCTGTCACTTATATACCAACACAGACATGTCACACTGCTGTCACCTATATACCAACACAGACATGTCAAACTGCTGTCACCTATATACCAACACAGACATGTCACACCGCCGTCACCTATATACAAACACAGACATGAATCGCCGCTGTCACCTATCTACCAACACAGGCATGTCAAACTGCTGTCACCTATATACCAACACAGACATGTCAAACTGCTGTCACATATATACCAACACAGACATGTCAAACTGCTGTCACCTATATACCAACACAGACATGTCACACCGCTGTCACCTATATACAAACACAGACATGAATCGCCGCTGTCACCTATCTACCAACACAGGCATGTCACGCTGCTGTCACCTATCTACCAACACAGGCATGTCACACTGCTGTCACCTATCTACCAACACAGGCATGATACAACGGTGTCACCTGTATACCAACACAGACATGTCACACTACTGTCGACTATATACAAACACAGACATGTCACACTGCTGTCACCTATATACCAACACAGACATGTCACACCGCTGTCACCTATATACCAACACACACATGTCACACTGCTGTCACCTATATACAAACACAGACATGTCACACTGCTGTCACCTATATACAAACACAGACATGTCACACTGCTGTCACCTATATACAAACACAGACATATCACACTGCTGTCACATATCTACCAACACAGACATGTCATACTGCTGTCACCTATATACCAACACAGACATGTCACACTGCTGTCACCTATATACAAACACAGACATATCACACTGCTGTCACATATCTACCAACACAGACATGTCACACCGGTGTCACCTATATACCAACACAGACATATCACACTGCAGTCACTGACATACAAACACAGACATGTCACACCGGTGTCACCTATATACCAACACAGACATATCACACTGCTGTCACATATCTACCAACACAGACATGTCCCACCGGTGTCACCTATATACAAACACAGACATGTCACACTGCTGTCACTGACATACAAACACAGACATGTCACACCGGTGTCACCTATATACCAACACAGGCATGAATCGCTGCTGTCACCTACCAAAAGGAGTCCTGGACAGACGTATTTTAGGCAAAAGGTCATGACCCGAGGAAAGGTCTTCTCCCACATCATGTCGATAATCCTCTCCAGTCTGTGAGTGCCTACAACACACACTCGACTCCTGGTATCTCCAATATATCGCTAAAGAGGGGGAGGTCGGGGTTCGATCCCTGGTTGGGTCATACCAAATGACGTTTAAAAAGTTAGTACTTGTTACCCTGCGACTGCGACATTGTATCTCAGTGGGCTGGCACAAGAAAACAGACTTTAGCCTTGACTCGTACAAGCAGCAACGCACACACGTGCATGAACATGCAGCTATTGAACCATGCCGTGACTCTAAGAAGATATGCATGAATAATAAATACATTTAGACTTATAGAAACCTGTCAACAAAGGACATTAACAACTAATCTATTACAGATTCATATTAAAACTAGTATGTAATCATAAAATATAACAATGCACAATAAAAACGGGCTACAGTTGGGCCAGGTCAGTTAACGAAGACTTTGAGTCAGTGAATGTATCTGAATATTGTGGCTCGTGTATGAGGAAACAAAAAGTGGATTTGGTGGTTACAAGGTGAGATACATCTTTTCTGCACAACACAATGCACTCGCTTATTCAGTTTGCTCCCAGGGGCGGTCGGGTAGCCAAGTGGTTAAAGCATTCGCTCGTCACGCCGAAGACCCGGGTTCGTATCCCGACATGGGTACAATGTGTGATGCCCATTTCTGATGTCCTCTGCCGTGATATAGCTGCAATATTGCTAAAAGCGGCGTAAAACCATACTCAGTCACTCACTCAGTTTGCTCCCGTGCACACAAGATATGCACCGTGGGATAAAGTAAGTGTATTGATAAATCTTAGAGCTTCCCGCAAACAAAACATTCTTACCATAGACCCAGCTGACAACAAAACATTCCAACATGCCAAAGACTGCAATTGAGGGGAAAAACGCATACCAGTCCACCAAAGTAAGAACATAGATACCGCCCTGTAATACAAAAATTTCCGGCCTTTATTATACGAGACAAACCGTCAGCTAAGAAGCCACGTGATTGTCAGAAAGACAAGATGTATATTTGGCCTCCTCTATCAAGCTAAGAATTTATGAGCACATACATGTATCATCATTATGGTCATATGTAAAACCCACTGCAGTTCTGAAAAGATTAAAAGGAGATTGGTACCAAATGCAACACCCTGAGCGTAATAGTATTGAGAATACGCCTTTACATCGAAAGTGTTTACCTAAATGTGTGTCATGTAATGTCTCAAAATAGGGTTAGAGTAGCTTCCCTTTGACAAAGGGCAGTTACACTAGCAGACAGACCGATGGATTGCCGCGAAAGGCAAGTAACAACAATTGTTGTTTTGCGTATATGTTGATTCGCCACTGTATAAGAAACAAATTTCAGTTGGGACTATATTGGCTACTGTCACTGTCCAAATGACACATCACTTACCCTGTGACGTTATAAATATTAATGCGCGCATTCCAGGAAAACTCGCAATGTTTCGGTAATATTTGTGAGAGGGGGAAAGCGATTTTAAAGCACAGAATTAAAGAATGACAATATGTGATAAAGAGGTTATCACGCTCGCAAAGGCTCGCTCAATACAATGTTTATTCCTAATGCAGGATATTAACCATCCCCAAACTCACTCGCGTGATAACCTCCATGGTTCACTGAAAATCAAAGATAACAATGTAATGCTATTCACCTGTGTCATGTAAAGGAGGCTAAATAACGAGCATGGAACAAGGACCATGGCGATGACCAGCCACCGTCGGCGTGCTAGACTGGGGTACTGATCTGACAAAGCTGTAACGGCGATCTCAAGACATGGAACCTGCATGTACATGGATGGAAGGGAAACATATTATTAAAAGGGACAAAACCCGTACAAAAGCCACAGGAAATATCTGCTAAATCTGGGAGCATGTAATTATGAACCTTGATCAAATAGTTATGCTACCAGGCGAAAAGGTGAGCGCATCCTGCCCCACCGGCGGTACCTGACACATGCAGAGGCAAGGCAATTGTTCACCTGAAAACCACGGGAACATATGGTACAAACCAAAATGGTGAATTGCACTTGACATCGTTCTTGTCACTGATACGTCAAATAATGATTTCTCTATGTTATACAATAGTTTCACTGAAGTGACTGTCCCATAATAAACATATATTACACCTAATGGTTGTTTGTTGTTGCATGTCAGTATGTCAGCTCATAAGAATTGAGCTTTATCAGGGCGTCTGTAACTAATGAACCGCCTCCGTGGTCTAATGGTAGAGCGTCCGCCCGGAGAGCGGAAGGTTCGGGGTTCGATCCCTGGCCGCGTCATACCAAAAGACGTTCAAAGATGGTACTTGTTGTAACCCTGTCTGGCGCTCGGCATTGAGGGGCTAAAACAAGGACTGGTCGGCTCGGAGTCAGTATACTTACTGTGTCTGAGTGGGGTATTCATGTTAAACTGCGGCATGGTATCTCAGTGAGCACTATAAATCGGCATCAGTCCGGACTAGTACAAGCAGCCACACACACATACACGTACATACACGTCGCTATATAAGTGCAATAATCTTTGACGCGACGTTAAACCCCATTTCACCTCACCTCACCTGTAACTAATGGAGTATGTACCAGACAAACCACTTCTTGATAGTATGAGTCGTTGGGGTACATCATTAAATAATCGATTTAACCCAGTCCATTTAATCGCCTAAATAGCTGATATAGGTTAATGGATACCAATTCTATCCCAGAATTCCACGAGACAGTGTTGCGACTACCGATTTGCGATTTCCCATTTCAAGAACACACAGAACTAAGGAGACAACGCTCTTTCACAGATTCCTCGAATTTCATTCGGAAATTATTTGTTACCATCGAGTCGATTCCGAGGGTTAACAGCATGAGAAAAGTCACGGATGACCACAGCTGAGGTAAGGGGAGTGAAGCCACGGCTTCGGGGTACACGATGAATCCAAGGTTGAATCCTAAACAAATGGGAAAAAGAATGACAATACACGTCTCACTGATGTTATACACATAATTCCTGATTTTGTGCCAAACATTGTAAACATTATTTTGCAAGTCATCCGTAAACAGTTTATCATAGCAGCGACATACGTATTAAAGACATGACATGTTTTTGTAAGCGATAATATGATATCACATATAGCTTTAGCATGTGATTCCAAGACCCGTGCAGATCCGGGGTAGACTAGGTCTTCAGCAACCCATGCTTGTGGTAACAGGCGACTATGCTGTCGTAAGAGGCGACTAACGGGATCGAGTAGTCAGATTCGCTGACGTGGTTAAGCATGGCATCGATCCCAATTGCGTCGAACGATGCTTACGATGTCAATCACTGGATTGTCTGGTCAAGACTCGATTATTTACAGACCGCTTTCATATAGCTGGAATATTGCTGGGTGCGGCGTAAAACAACAAACCAAACCAAAACCAAACCAAGCATGTTTGCTTATGACATCTCATTATGTTTCACCACTGTTAACTAAAAAGCAAAATGGCCATGTCATCAAAATTCCAACATGGCCATGTTACTGCACTATATCAATATTCCAACATAGACATGTTACTGCACTATAACAGTATTCCAACATGGCCATATGACTGCATTATATCAATATTCCAACATGGCCATGTTACTGCACTATATCAATAGTCCAAAATGGCCATGTTACTGAACTATCATCAATATTCCAACATAGACATGTTACTGCACTATAACAATATTCCAACATGGCCATGTTACTGCGATATAACAATATTCCAACAGGGCCATGTGACTGCATTATATCAATATTCCAACATGGCCATGTGACTGCATTATATCAATATTCAAACATGGCCATGTTACTGCACTATCGTTGGTTGGTTGGTTGGTTTGTTGTTTAACGCCGCACTCAGCAATAGTTCAGCTATATGACGGCGGTCTGTAAATAATCGAGTCTGGACAATCCAGTGATAAATATCATGAGCATCGATCCACGCAATTGGGATCGATGACATGCATCAATAAGGTCAGCGAGCCTGACCACCCGATCCCGTTAGTCGCCTTTTACGACAAGCATAGTCGCCTTTTACGGCAAGCATCGGTTGCTGAAGACCTATTCTACCCTGGATCTTCACGGGTACTATCAATATACCAACATGGCCATGTTACTGCACTATATCAATATTCCAACATGTCCATGTTAATGCACTATCATCAATATTCCAAGATAGCCATGTTACTGCACTATATCAATATTCCAACATGGCCATGTGACTGCACTATATCAATATTCCAACATGGCCATGTTACTGCACTATATCAATATTCCAACATGGCCATGTTACTGCACTATATCAATATTCCAACATGGCCATGTTACTGCACTATCATCAATATTCCAAGATACCCATCAAGCATAGTTGCCTTTTACGGCACGCATGGGTTGCTGAAGACCTATTCTACCCTGGATCTTCACGGGTACTATCAATATACCAACATGGCCATGTTACTGCACTATCATCAATATTCCAACATGGCCATATCAATATTCCAACATGGCCATGTTACTGCGCTATGTCAATATTCCAACATAGCCATGTTACTGCGCTATGTCAATATTCCAAGAAAGCCATGTTACTGCACTATCATCAATATTCCAACATTGCCATATCAATATTCCAACATGGCCATGTTACTGCGCCATGTCAATATTCCAACATAGCCATGTTACTGCGCTATGTCAATATTCCAACATGTCCATGTTACTGCGCTATTTCAATATTCCAACATGGCCATGTCACACCAGTGTCATCAATATTCCAACATGGCCATGTGACTGCACTATATCAATATTCCAACATGTCCATGTTACTGCGCTATTTCAATATTCCAACATGGCCATGTCACACCAGTGTCATTAATATTCCAACATGGCCATGTGACTGCACTATATCAATATTCTAACATTGCCATGTCACACCAATGTTTTCCGTATTCCAATATATCCCAATTGCGTTGATTGATGATCATGATGGCAATCACTTGATGAGTGAGTGAGTGAGTGAGTGAGTGAGTGAGTGAGTTGGGTTTAACGCCGCTTTTTAACAGTATTCCAGTTATATCGCGGCGTGTCAGCTTAATGTGGGAGGAAAGCCCGAAGTGATGCAGGTCTCAGACGTTTTCAACTTTGGTGAAACCCACGAGCACGGATATGGTGCTGACAAACCTAGAAACATAATCGGGGTGAACCGGGATTCGAACCCACGATCATAGGTTTCTGGCGTGCCCAAGGGACGCAACTCTGCACAGCGAATCGCGGCGCCTTAGACGACTGGGCCACCCGTGCCCCCTCCCCTCCCCCGCAATCACTTGATTGTCTGGACCGCCGTCACATATCAGGAATATTGCTGAGTGCTGAGAATTAACAATGAACTTCCTAACCAAACAAAAAAAGCATTACCTGATGACTGAAACGCCTCAACAGTCACTCCACGCAGGTGGGCAACGTGACCCATGATGGCGAAGAAGGCAAGCCCAATATACACAGATGTCAAAGCATCAACAGCAACTACACTCAAAGCATCCCTGGGAGGAAAGAAAGCTTATGTCTCTGGATATAGGTCTTAATAAATGCATAAAATGTATCATTTTGTTGATGTGTTTATACCCTTGATAGTCATTGTTCAGAATAGCCAAGTTCTGTAAAATGTCTGCACTTTATTTAACCATTTTAAAGGGCATGTAATTATAAATACTACGTTTGATGATAATCTGTGTTAATCTAATATAACCGTGCTTATTGGCAAGTGTCACATTGACAATTACGTATGATGAAATCTAAATTAATCATAACCATATACTAACTATAAGTTAAATCCAAATCAATGCATACATTCTTCCGTGTAATTTATGGCACATGTCGTTATATTGGTTGTTTTGTGTCTAATGGATTTCGAGAATTACTTTATACATCTTGAGGTATTACTTTCGGAATCTCCACAGAAACACTTCAGTTGTGTACATTTTACAAGAAATCATACAGATAACATTCTATTACGTTCACACTTCAGTCCAACCTGTTATATAAAGTGTTGTTTGAGAACATTGATTCATTTCTGTACATTTGATAATGTGTCATGAAGAATTTGAATATTTCATTTATTATGTAATTGACATGCTTACCCTTTTCGCGAACATCTGGTGTCATCAGTGTTTTCAGTATTAATTTATATCATTTTGACCGCTTATGTGCGGATAACCGAGGCTGGATATTCTCAGGTATTGACATTTTATATTTAAACTTTAACAAACTGGCATTAACTGTAATAGGAATGTAGGAAGTCAAACAATAAAGATAGCCACCTGAAACAATTGTTCTTGATCTTGTTGTGTCCAGCCATTGTTATCAGACATCCAAACGCAGTTCCGATTGAGAGCAAGGACAGGTTACAGGCCTCAATCCAAATCTACAAATGGAATTATTGCGTTGTTTTTAAACACCGCACTTGGCAATATTTTCAGATGTATGACGGCGGCCTACACAATGGTCAAGTCTGGACCTGACAAACCAGTGATTGATCTTGTGAGCATCGGGCCAAGGCGACGGTTATAATGACATGCAATCAAATAAGTCACCGAATGCCAGTTATAACATGTATTCAGCGCAAAAATAAGAAACGGAAAATATATTAAATGTAATTAATTCCTTCATGACACATACAAAATATTGGAAACTTATAAGGAGTTAAAACCGTTAAATATATACTTGTAACAATGACTGTTTCTAAATGACTATGACTGTTTCTAAATGAGTATCTATGAACGTTTATTACACAGTCAATGGTATAACAGTTGGTGAGGTGAGATGAAATGGGGTTTAACGTCGCGTCCAGGATTATTGCACTTATATAGCGACGTGCATGCAAATGTGTCTGTGTAATTGTGTGTGTTTGTGTGGCTGCTGGTACTAGTCCGGACTGATGCCGATTTATAGTGCTAGCCCACTGAGATACCATGCCGCAGTTTAACATGAATACCCCACTCAGACACAGTATACTGACTCCGAGGCGACCAGTCCTTGTTTTAGCCCCTTATGCCGAGCGCCAGACAGGGTAACAACAAGTACCATCTTTTAACGTCTTTTGGTATGACGCGGCCAGGGATCGAACCCCGAACCTTCCGCTCTCTGGGCGGACGCTCTACCACTAGACCACGGAGTCGGTCGTATAACAGTGGGGACATTGGAGTAGCCTAGTTGTTAAAGCGCTCGTTCGATTCATTACATGGGTTCACTTTGTGAAGCAAATTTCTGATGTCCCAAGCATTTTCGGCATATGAGAAAATACCGAGTACGAAACGAGTCATGTTGGGATAAGTAATGCATTATCTACCATAATTTTCAACAACTTCTCTTGTATCCACCCATCAAAACTCTGCTCACTCTTTACTGTGAGGGAGCACGGGTGGAAAGTCGCGTACATGATGCTTCAGTTCAACCGTACGATCTCATGTTTATCTTATGTTTATGAAGGGGTCAGATCAATTCACATACAAATACATCCTTCAACATGACCGTCACCTCAGGTTCCAACAGCCTCTCAAAGTGTGGGTAAATGAAGAAGTATATCCCATCAGCTGAGCCCGGAAGTAGACAGCCTTTGATGAGGAGAATTGTGATGAGAATGTAAGGAATACCCACTGTGACATACACCACCTGTTCCCATGAAAACAGACCTTAACACAAGTGTCCAATACTTTTATCATATAATCTGTGTTGTTTTTCAATGTAAGACATTGACGGTTTATGACTTTTGTTTGTTTGTTTGTTGTTTAACGCCGCACACAGCAATATTCCAGCTATATGACAGCGGTCTGTAAATAATCGAGTCTGGACCAGACCATCCAGTGATTGATATCATGAACATCGATCCATGCAATTGGGATCGATGACATGCATCAACCAAGTCGCCTTTTACGACAAACATAGTCACCTTTTACGGCAAGAATGGGTTGCTGAAGGTTTATGAACATTGTGGACATTCACAAGACTTTTGTATAAAATAGCCATGTTCACGTTAAAAGACTTAGTCTATTTCGTGAAAAGAGTCATTTAATGTATCCCCAAATTGTTCGTGCCCAATGGTTAGAAGGTGATTGAGGCAATGATGTATGTTGATTCATTTACCTTTCCAGAAACCTTGATCCCTTGAGACAGTAATAAGAACACCAGGACATACATGATAACCAGACACCCACATATAGGCCACCGTATGTGACCGAGATGTTCCAGACCGTCAGTAATCTCCAAAACCCGGAATCTGTGTAAATAAAATAAAGATTCCGTTTGGGTAAGTGAGTGAGTTGGGTTTAACGCCACTTTTAACAATATTCCAGTTATATCGCGGCGTGTCAGCTTAATGTGGGAGGAAAGCCCGAAGTGTTGCAGGTCTCAGGCGTTTACCACTTCGTTGAAACCCACGAGCACGGCCTATGTGAAGCTTCAGACTTCACGAGACATGATATAGTCCAATTTGACAATTGTATGAAATAGTCTTTTTGTCATATAGATTCACGTTTCCAGTGTGTCAAATCACCTCTATTTTCACATGGTTTTACTTAACTCTTAGGTTTATGATAAGCGATCTTCTTTCAAATAATCCAGATTATACTTTACATTAGTACAAAATGAAATATCCCTCTCACTTCCAGAATTCTTCAGCCGACGTCATCCCTTTCAAATGCATTGTCTCATTAGCAGAGACAGAAGAGTTGTGAATGACCCTTGTTGCATTGTTTACGGCAACTGAATCATCGTCGACGTTGATGTTGTTAGATATACACGACTGCGAGTTCCATGGATTGTCACAATGAGTCCAGGGTATATTTGGAGAGAATGAGTAGTAGAAGTAGTAGCAAATCCAGGCAAGCAGAGCAGAATAGAAAGCGCTGTAGAGCACGTTAATGAGGACTTGCCCCATTCCGATACCTGGATAATAGATAGAGTTTATTCGCTCTTGCCTGTATCCTTGTGACACATGGTGTAATATGACTATGTGTGTATGATCGTTTTTCCTAATATATTGTGTCCATAATGCTTTTGTTTATTTGTTGTTTAACTTCACACTCAGCTATTTGACGGCGGTCTGTAAAAAATCTAGCTGGACCAGACAATCCAGTAGTTGATATCATGAGCATCGATCCACGCAAATTGGATACGACATGCATCAACCAAGTCAGCGAATCTGACCACCCGATCCCGTTAGTCGCCTCTCACGACAAGCATAGTCGCCTTTTACGGCAAGAATGGTCTGCTGAAGATATATTCTACCCCGGTTTCACAGGGATGTAGAGCCGCATAGCGTTCTAAAGGTATTCTGAGTGAGTGAGTGAGCGGGTTGGTTGGTGGGTGGGTGGGTGAATGAATATATATATTAACACGCCCCCGCAATATCATACGCACTATTGGGACACTAAGATCAGTTGACACGTTGACATGTATTAACCGTTAACGTTTGCGTACATGCAGTACCTTTGAAAGGTGGACACAGGTTCCAGACTTTGATTGGTCCACTCTGAGAGAACTGACCAATCACCATCTCCAGAAACACACAGGGAATTGCGCAGATAATCGTGAACACGAAGTATAGTAACAGCATTGCCCCTTCAAGGCAATATTTCAAAAACATAAATACAGTACGTCAAACCTTCAATAGATTCAGAAACGCAATTTTAAGAATCCACTGGACAACTATTAAAACAAACTGAACATTTAGTGTCTTTAATATAATTTCTTTACGACAAGGTCTGAGTTTATTAAATACCAACCTCCGCCATTTCTCATACACATGTACGGGAATTTCCACAAGCTTCCCACCCCTACCGAGTATCCAAGAATGGTCAGCAAATAGTCCAGGTGGGAACTCCAAGTCTCGTGATCCATTTCTGTCGTATAACAAACAGCTATTAAAACCATTGCGTGTATATGTGTTTGTTTGTTTGTTTGTTGTTGTTGAGAGTATAGTAGTTCCTCTGCATAAGAAAGATAATATATGATGTCAGGAATAACGCTGATGGATGTATTTGGAAAGTTGATGACAACAGTTTTTTAAATGAACGACTCAAGACTTTTGCGGAAGTTTATGATTGTTTGTTTGTTGTAAAACGCCGCACTCAGCAATATTCCTGCTATTTGACGGCGGTCTGTAAATAATCGAGTCTGGACCAAACAATCCAGTGATTGGCACCATAAGCATAAATCCACATAAGTTGGATCGATGACATGCATCAACCAAGTCAGCGACCATGACCATCCGATCCCGTTAGTTGCCTCCTACAAATATTGTCGCCTTTTACAGCAAGTTAATCTAACCCGACTCTTCACGGGCTATAAACAAATGCATCCAGAGCCTTAACTCTTTATTAAAAATAATTTACGGGGCAAACTTTTGAACTCAGTCTTGACAAGTACCTCTCAGATAAGCATGCGAACTTTCGTTCATGTAACTTGCAGTCAGTTGAAAAGCACGTAGCAAGGGACATAACTCTGTAAAACAACGACTGAAGGGGCCAATTTTCGACAACTCAATTTTCACAAGAATCTCTCAGATAAGCATGCACACTTTCATTCATGTAACTTGCATTAAGTTGAAAAGCACGGAACAAGGGACACAACTCCTAAAATATGAATGAAGGGACCAATTTTCGAACTTAGTCTTGACAAGTATCTCTAAGCATGCAAACTTTTATTCGTGCAATATTCCAGCTATATGACGGCGGTCTATAAATAATCGAGTCTGGACCAGACAATTCAGTGATCAATATCATGAGCATCGATCCGCGCAATTTGGATCGATGACATGCATGGATCAGCGATCCTGACCACCCGATGCCGATAGAGGGACAAGCATAGTCGCCTTTTACGGCAAGCATTGGTTGCTGAAGACCTATTCTACCCCGGATTCTATCATGGACTTACGATATCCTCTTATGGGGACAATAATTTCACACTACGTCAACCCCCTTTGAGGATACAGCCAGTAACAAACTACTCGTGTTATCAGTAATAACTTCAGAAGAGCAAAACAACTATCATATATGAAATTTTCTTTGTCTGAATAAAATCAAGTGGACAATATTTAGTTATAACTGAAACGTGTACATTTCCTTCTACATGATATACACCCTCACATCCAAAAGGATCGAAATCCCTTCATGACTAGATCGATATACTAACGATTCCACGTTAAATTGTAACTCCATCATAAATTTTACAGAGAAGAAATAACACAAAAAGTGATTTCTTAAAGCTAAGGTTGACCCATTATCAAGATGTGGACATCGACGTGCATTATTCCAACCTTTCTTTATGTATAGTTATTTAACGACAAAATACTAACCAACACGTATCTCCGTGTATCCTCTCCAGAAATCAGTTGTTAAACAGAGAAAACAATTCGAGCCACAGTCGCATTATCGTGTCAGTTACAGTGATTATGCAGATATATCTCCATCATCAGAAAGAATTTGATTCAGACATGAACGTGATGCAGATGCATGATTGGTTGGTTTGTTGTTTAACGCCGCACTCAGCAATATTCCAGCTATATGACGGCGGTCTGTAAATAATCGAGTCTGGACCAGACAATCCAGTGATTAATGTCATGAGCATCGATCCGCGCAATTGGGATCGATGACATGCATCAACCAAGTCAGCGAGCCTGACCACCCGATCCCGTTAGTCGCCTCTTACGACAAGCATAGTCGCCTTTTACGGCAAGTACGTGTTGCTGAAGACCTATTCTACCCCGGAATCTTCACGGGTCTGCAGATGCATGAAACATACAACCCACCACTGTGAAATTGCATATGACGTGATACAGCGAACGGTTTTACACATATCAATATTGCTAACACAGAGTATTTATTATAAAAGGTAAGTGGTGCCGTCTGTTACTTCAAGCACTATGATTCAATATGTAAAACGTTCTCATATCATTGTCCATTTGTTATAATTCAATCTTGAGTTACACGCTGTTATAATGATTGTCATTTTCTATATCAAAACGATTCGTACAGTTAAGGTGTATTATGACCCAATGCATATATGGTCAAATGGTCTAATAGTTATCATCTTGATGTTGGAGACCAGGGCGGTCCACTTGATCTGGTGGGTGGGGTTTGGCTGAAGCTGATCTGAGATGACGGTTGTTCTTGTTGTTTGTTGTTTAACGCCGCACTCAGCAATATTCCAGCTACGAACGGTCGTCTGTAATTAATCGGGTCTGGACCAGACAATCCGGGCATTTACATCCTAAGAATCGATCCTTGCAATTGCGATACGATGACATGCATCAACCAAGTCTTGGTTGGTTTGTTGTTTAACGCCGCACTCATCAATATTCATGCTATATGATGGCAGTGTGTAAATAATCGAGTCTGAACGAGACAATCCAGTGATTAATATCATGAGCATCGATCCACATAATTGGGATCGATGACATGCATCAACCAAGTCAGCGAGCCTGACCATCCGATCCCGTTAGTCGCCTTTTATGAAAAGCATAGTCACCTTTTACGGCAAGCATGGGTTGCTGAAGACCTATTCTACCCCGGAATCTTCACGGGTCTGGGATCGATGACATGCATCAACCAAGTCAGCGAGCCTGAACACCCGATCCCGTTAGTCGCCTTTTACGACAAGCTTAGTCTCCTTTTACGGCAAGCATGGGTTGCTGAAGACCTATTCTACCCCGGATCTTCACGGGTTCGATTATTTGTAGACCGCCGTCACTTAGCGAGTGTGTGTATGGTTTTTATGCTGCCTTTAGCAATATTCCATCAAATCACGGCGGGGGACACCAGAAATAGGCTTTACACATTGTACCCATGCCGGGAATCGAACCCGGGTCTTCGGCGTGACGAACGAACGCTTTAACCACTAAACTACCCGACCGCCCCATGCCGTCATGTAGCTGGAATATCGCTGAGTGCGGCGTTAAACAACGAAAAAAAAAAAACACCAAACGGGATGAAGATAAGGGACGAACCCCGAGAGAACAACGTCTTGATTTCAGCATGTGTGATTCTAGTTGATGAAATGATGGTAACCTGATGGGACGGTCGGCTGTGAGATGAACTGTCTGACAGATATGACGGATTAGGATTCGTTTTTGTCGGTTCCTCTTACAGCCGACCATCACATCATAAACAGTTAAAAAAGAAATTTTACATTGTGTAATACAAGAATAATCATTGAACCTAATAAACACGTGGATTTGTGCATGTCTATTAAATATATGGACCCCTGAAGATCCGGGGTAGAATTGGTCTTCCGCAATCCATGCTTGCAGTTAAAGGTGACTATGCTTGCCGTTATCACTGGATTGTCTGGTCCAGACTTGATTGTTTACAGACCGCCGTCATATAGCTGGAGTATTGCTGAGTGTGGCGTTAAACAAGGCCTCTTACGACAAGCATGATGTGAATGCAAACTGATACCTGACAGTATCATCAAGGCAAAAAAATATACAAATCATTATACATTAGCATATATATTATGTCTCTATTACGACTGTAAAGCTTATCCTATATAATTATGGTTTTTCAATTCTTTCTGCACAACAGCTGTAGATAGATAATTGCCGTGAGAGGCACGGTTCTCGTCATGTCACACTGGCGTCGGGTGAAGAGTGTCCATACACAATTTGGAAACTGCGTCGAGGATTGTCTTAACGATTTACTTCATCTACTTTGTAATGTAAATAAAGCAACACAACCATGTACATAATCGCAAGAAACCTTTGCTAAAATTTGAGTCCATTAAAATATTCCGACAATATAAACTTTGGTAAAGATACACATCAAATTGCGTGGGTGCTCATGATATCAATCACTGAATTGCCTGGTCCAGACTCGATTATTTGTTGGTTGGTTGGTTGGTTGGTTTGCTGTTTTACGCCGCACTCAGCAATATTCCAGCTATATGACGGCGGTCTGTAAATAATCTTCCCGTGAAGATTCCGGGGTAGAATAGGTCTTTAGCAACCCATGCTTGCAAAGTCACGTGGAAAGATTCACATCAAATTCTAAACGTCGACGCCACACAGTAATCTTGTTTCAATTTTCTGCTGGAACAGATTCATACGGAAGCCTTTTAGGGCCAAGTTTTTCCGATATTATCTTGAAATTTCAATTTGAATACTAAGTTGAAATTTCAAGATACTATCTTGAAATTTCAAGAAACTAAGTTGAAATTTCAAGATACTATCTTCAAATTTCAAGATACAGAAGATGAAATTTCAAGATACTAAGTTGAAATTTCACGAAAATAATTAGTCTACATCCTAAGATGTAAAAATACGTTTGAAGTGAATAATCTTGAAATATCAACATAATATCTTGAAAATTCAACTTCTGTTTCTTGAAATTTCAAGATTGTATCTTGAAATTTCAACTTATTTCAACTTATTATCTTGAAATTTCAACTTATTATCTTGAAATTTCAACTTAATATCTTGAAATTTCAACTTCTGTATCTTGAATTTCAAGATAGTATCTTAAAATTTCAACTTAGTATCCTGAAATTTCAAGATAGTATCGAAAAATCGATTTTTTAATTTTTTTCAAATGGCCCTAAAAGGCTTCCGTAGATTCCACAGTAAATAAGAACAAATTATATTGTACGGAAGCCTTTTAGGGCCATGTCCCAAAAAAATTCATATCCATTTTAACTGGAAGTTTCCACTTAGTATCTGGAAATTTCCACTTAATATATGGAAAATTCCACTTAGTATCTGGAAAATTTCACTTAGTATCTGGAAATTTTCACTTACTAACTGGAAATTTCCAATTAGTATCTGGAAATTTCCACTTAAATGCTTTAAATAGTCAACAGCTATCTTGGAAACCTATTAACCTCAAACTATGGAGAGGTGTGTTAACATCATTCGAACATACGTATGTTTAGGTTTGAGGAATAAAGACATTCTATATTTTCTGGCTCATTTTCTGACAAGATTTTGATAAGTGAACGCACACTGAAAAAAAACTTGGTCAAAGCTGGTTGATGTCGCTCTCCTCATCTTGTGTGATCAAGTCTCTGAGTTGTTTCACTTTTATCAACTCGTGGTGATATATTTGATATCAAAAGACACTTGAGTGAGATTTTATTTATCACCCAATATCATTCTACACGAGGAAACATCCAGAAAACACTGCCTGGCTAAGAAGCTCTACTTCCATCAGCCATTGTCATAATGACGTCAAAGCCATTGTTACGTGACGTCATAAAGTATACTGAACAGCATTGAAAACGCACCACCATGAAAATGGATGTATTTTTATCCGGGCTTAAGTCATATGAACATATATAAGTGAATGAGTAATATATGACGTTCTGGACGAAGCATGATGAAGAACAGCTCGTCAAAACACATTCCTAAATTTTTGTGAGCGACATCGCCAAAACGCAACAAATTGCGTGCACATCATGGAAAACGTGTTTTGTTTCACGGGAAGCATGCAGAATAGGGCTATAAAAAACAGACTTTTGAAAGCCACATCACTTGTTGCTGCAGACGTAAAGGGTACTGACACAAGAAATGCCAAGATTAACAGTAGTGGAACGTGAACGTAAACGTGCCTTGGGCATGCTTCAAGTTGGTACGTCAAGTAGAGTCGTTGCACAACGGTTTCAATGCCATCATTCAACAGTCCTCAGGCTAATGAACAGATACCAGCAGACAAGAACCACCAGAGATCGACCACGTCCGGGTCAACGTCGTGTAATTACACCACGTCAGGATCGCCATATTGTTCGCGGCATCTTCGTGATCGTACACTTCTGGCTACCAGAACTGCAGCAACCGTACAAGGCCGACGGGGTTTGATCAGCACTGACACTGTACGTCGACGTCTTCGCTCAGCAGGGCTACGTGCTCGACGCCCATATGTTGGACACGTACTCACTGATAAACATCGAAATGAACGTCTGCGTTGGGCCAAAAGGCATCGCCATTGGAGATTGCGGCAGTGGCATGGTGTGCTGTTCTCTGATGAGTCCCGTTTTCATTTACGGAATGCTGACGGTCGACTGCGAGTGTGGCGTCGACGTGGAGAACGTTACCACAATGACTGCGTTGTACAGACAGATCGATGGGGGGTGTCATGGTGTGGGGCGGCATCAGTCATAACCATCGAACAGAGCTCCGTGTTTATCGTGGAAGAGTTAATGCCCTTTACTACAGGAATAACATATTGGCAAATGACGTCATCCCATTCTTTCATCAGCACCAGGATATGCACACCTTCCAGCAAGATAATGCAAGAGCGCACACAGCACGTGTTTCAACACAGTACCTAGCGAACAATAATGTGCCTCTGCTTCCATGGCCAGCCCTGTCACCCGATTTATCGGCAATTGAACATCTATGGGATTACCTGGGTCAACGCCTCTCACGTCGTCTGCAAGTACAGAACCTGAGAGAACTTGAAGATACACTACGTCAAGAGTGGAATGCCCCAGAACACTATTCGCAGACTTATTCGATCACTGAGAAGACGTTGCATGGCCTGTGTTGCTGCTAATGGCGGACATACCAGATATTGACTTTTCATTTTAACGCTATGTGTCTTCCTTACACTGATGACGTAAATGTAATTACTGTGTGGTATTCCTGTTTCCTTTGTCGTCTTTCTTAATAATCCGTCTATGTCTGGTCATTGCTCAAGTTGTTTTTGTAATATTTCAAGATTTATTGCTGGTGCGTTTTCAATGCTGTTCAGTGTATGTATGCATTGTCATACCATTGTCATGTTGCAACACTGTCACTGTCACTGATAATAAATTTATGGCCCCTGAAAACTCAGATGGCTCCCCTTTTTTTTAAAATACCTGAAAAAAAGAACTTTGAATTTTTTTCGAAACTTTATTCATTTCAAGAAAAAGCCGGAAAGTAAATCCAACGCAGAGACGCACTTAAAAACAAAACCGGCCCGTTACAAAGCCCAATGCACAGCCGCAACGGACTTGCGTCAAAACAGAAGTGATGGGCGCACTTTGTAACAACGGACTTGATAAATGATAAACAATGTCAAACTTGCAATCTCACAACTTTTGGAAAGGCTGTCGGTGAAATAATGTTCTCAAACTAGCAGTGTTCTCTCATGCTCCCAGTTTCTGTAATACTTAGGGAGGTGGGTCTTTAGCACCATTGTGTCATGGATAGTGTTGTCTTTCAGTATTCATATTCCACTGCGAGAATATGCATCCAGAGCGACATCTGGATAATGGATCTGTCCATTATCCAGATGTCGCTCTTCAACACAGACGTGAATTCGGACCTGTACTCAAGATAGTTGTCGTACTGCTCGGGTAGTTCCAGCACATAACCACAGGTGTGAGCCACAGGATGACGTTATATTCCCTTCAGTGTGTTGAACCTCACAGCGATGGATTTCTGCTTCCCAGAAGCATCGACTAGCAGGAGATCAGAACCGATACAAAATCTGAGTAGCTTTGCCAACATATCGGATTCTAGTTCTTTAAAAAAACTTGATAAGAAACTTTGAAGAAGCTGTTTGACAAGATGACATTGTTTCTTGAAATGTGAAGAGTTTGACCACCTTTCTGACATTTGGGATCTGTCCACATGATCATTCCTCAGAAAGTATTGCATATTTTCTGTCCCCGCATCAGGGCGCACTCTCTCTGGGCATCCTTGATATGTTGATACAGCATCAATGAAATAACTTGCTACAAGCTTTGGATTGTTATTCGTGTTCCATGCATGCAACCATATGATGTTACGTGAAAATCCATCAATGCATCCATGAATGCAAATTCCGCAGGGCTTCAATTTGTCATACCGATCGATATGCCACACAGCGTTTTTTTAGGTCCTGATGAGAGGTGCTTTCGGCGCTCCAGTCTTCTTTTACTACGACGTTTCACATCCCGAGGATCAACGATACCAAGCAATATTCTTACAGTTTCTTTGTCAACAGTCAAACCATTTTCCCTACACCTTTGATGCATCCATCGATAGCCATGTAGCATACCAGAGGCTCACATTCAGACAAGATGAAGAGAGATATCAACCAGCTTTGATTTTCCTTTTCTCCGATAGAGCTTCATTTTTGCAAGTTTTCTTTTCAGTGTGCATTCACTTATCAAAATCTTGTGATCATGAACCAGAAAATATAGAATGTCTTTATTGCTCAAATCTAAGCATACGTATGTTCGAATGATGTTAACACACCTCTCCATAGTTTGAGGTTAATAGGTATTCCAAAATAGCTGTTGACTCTATTTAAAGCATTTAAGTAGAAATTTCCAGATACTAAGTGGAAATTTCCAGTTAGTAAGTGGAAATTTCCAGATACTATGTGGAATTTTCCAGATACTAAGTGGAAATTTCCAGTTAATAGGGATATGAATTGTTTTTTGGACATGGCCCTAAAAGGCTTCCGTAATATTGTCCTCGAAAATATCTTGAAAAAATAATTATGCCTAAGACCATTGAAAAAACATCAAACCGCCTGCAACAAACAATAACATTCTTTTTCACATTATTTAGGGTAGATCTCTCTTCAATGTTCTCTTGTGAACCTACTTGTTGAAATACTTTCAAATATCATTTGGTGGTGTACAAATTGGATTTAAATTATGATCTTTTTTTTTCATAAATTTAGTTTTAAAAAGTCGTGTCTCTTTTGGATCTGTATGCACCAACAGCGTGTGATGCCCATAGTTTGTAGTATAGTAACGGCGCTTGGTGTATATTTTGTATCTGAAACTCCGTAAAATATACTAAAATTAGCCGCACAGGAATATGCAATTAAACCCCATTTGAATGCCTTTCCAACGACACTAGAGCTACGGACATGAAGAGAGTCATCTTTAAAAAAGGATATATTTAAAAGTTCTGCATACACAACATGGCAAATTGGCATTATGTATAAGCATCGAATGTTGCATTCGGTTATTTTGTTGACTTTGTCGGCCCAGATATAGTCGTTTTCTACCATCATTGTCACTCAAGAGCCAGATTTTGTCAGAGCGTTTGCTATGTGTGAAGACTGTCAATATCTACTACATACGAAAAATCCAGACCCGTAGGTTTAAATATATATGGTTTAAAATTAAAAAAATAATTAACTTTAAAGAGGATAATTAACCAAAATTGGTCATCAAATGTTCATCTGTGCCGTCTATAAACAACAAACGCACAAACATAGGATGCAATACATCCTCAGTATATGTAAACACAACACAAAATGAACAATGACTGGATAAAAAACTACATACATTGTATGAACAACTGTCCATGGATATATTACATTATTTAAGATACGCTTTTAAGTTAAAACAGCCTATCAAAGTCTATTAAAAAAAACAACCCAACATGAATAATATTATATTATTATCCCCCATCCAACAAAGTTGGCGGGAGATATAGAAACGGGCTCCGTCCGTCACGTTTCGTTTCTGGAGCATAACTCATAAACCGTTCTTTATTTTTTTATCAAACTTTGCAGGTCTGTCAGGTACATGCTGAACTGGTGCCTTTTGCTATTTAGAAATTTTATAATTTTTTATTTGTTACGTTTCCATGGCAACAAGATGGACTTAGGTTCTGCGAGGGTAGGGTTCGTTTCCGGAGCATAACTCATAAACCGTTCAATATCTTTTCATCAAACTTTGCAGGTTTGTCAGGTATATGCTGAACTGGTGCCTTTTGCTATTTAGAAATTTTAGAAATATAATTTTTTTACGTTTCCATGGCAGCAAGATGGACTTAGGTTCCAAACTCTTCTTTTTTTTACAATTTCCATGACAAGTTCCACCTCGGTTAAAAAAGGTTAGGGTTTGTTTAGATTTAATTATGTCATAAATTCTGCAACAGGGGCGGGTGATATAGCCACGTTAGTGGCAAACTCTTGTTTTCTTTTAATGCGGGCCATTCTATAATATACAAGGTGGGCGAATAGTTTTGGAACAACCGCAGAACGGGTATGAAAAAACAAATACTAACTACCGGCCCTGAGCAATAGCGTAAAGCGTACAATGCGACAGAAAAAATACTGCCTTGTGAAACCCCCTAATCCTGATTATAATGATCGGACAGGGTGAGTCCAACACGAACCTGAAATTGTCAGATAAAAACCGATATTAAATTAGCCTTTTCGAGATTGAAAACGATACATACAGCTTGTTGTCTGTTGACAATAGCATTTGTAATGAATGATTCTAAACCAACCAAATGGTTAATTAAACTTCGTTTTTTACGGAAGCCGCATTGGTTTTATTTGATTAGATTGTTGGTTTCTAAACACCAAACTAAAGATTAGCTATCTGTATGGTCCCTGTCAGGCTTTTGAAGGAAAATGTCCCGTTATCCAGATATCATAAAAATATTTTGTGGTGTTTGGAAACAAGATTCAGGCAAGTGTTTTAAGTGCTGATAATTGATTTCATCAACTCCTGTTGAAGTATCATGAACTTGAGCCAAGGCAGTGTGTAGCTCATGTAGTACAACTACTTTATAATAATCTCAGCCATTGTCAGAATTAAAATTCACTTTTTCCTCTCGTTGTTTTTGATATTTCTGAAGTTTTGAATGAATTAGATGGAGATGAAATGCATATAGAAGTATACAGAAGGTCTCCTAAGTGTGTCACTTGTTCCTAATCCATACGATTTTCCGCCATGTTTAAAAAATGAATAAATGAAACAAGCAGTGTTCGCCGCAATAAGACATCTGATACTGAGATCTATTGCTTCATAAACTAGCAGGTTGAATGTATCACGTGCACGTTTTGTTTGTTTTCGTTTAACGCCGCTCTCAGCAATATTCTAGCTACATGTATATGACGGCGGAACTTATCACAAACACATGGAAAAGTATTTCAATTGATCTCCTGAAACAACACGGGTGAGTGAGTGAGTGAGTTAAACTTTAACGTCGCATCGGCATTATTACAGCCATAAAGCGACGAGACCAAGTTAATATATTTACAATTTTGATTTTTATGCAAAGTTTAATTTGAAAACAAGTTGTGAAAGATATTTGAGCATATATTTAGAAACAATTTATGAAACATATTTGAGCATGACAATATGAAATATGCAGCTTTAAAACACTGGCTATATAAAGGGCACCAGTAACCAAAGCTAGGCCACCTCGCTGGGGATCATTGGAACTTACAGTACCTCTGCTTCCTGCATGATACTCCAGCAGGATTTACGTCATCACTTTAGCTACTGGTGGTTGTGCACAATATAAGCCAATATCAAAACAATACACAGTAATGAGATGGCTTAAAAACACTGGTTGATGATAGTGACATCGATTATGTGAGGATTACGTGTCACAAAGGGGGACAATAATTTTACGATACTTTAACCCCCTGGACCGAGACTTCATTAATGTCAGTTGATGACTGGTTGGTTGGTTGGTTGTTTAACACCGCACTCAGCAATATTCCAGCTATATGACGGCGGACTGTAAATAATCGAGTCTGGACCAGACAATCCAGTGATTAATATCATGAGCATCGATCCACGCAATTTGGGTTGCTGAAGATCTTTTTTACCCCGGATCTTCACGGGTCGTCATTTGATGATAGCATCACACCAAATTTAAAAACAAGCATTTGTTTATTCATATACATATTTACAAGGAAATTCATATGCTGCTTAGTAAGTGTAATGTGTAATGATTTTTGTACGGATCACATAATCATTGGCAAATGATCATGTAAGTATTTAGTTTGTTGCTTACTCCCAGGATGGGCAGAATGTAGTAATAATAGATATAGATTTAGAAACCAAGAACAAAAGAAACACGAGTGTATATTGGCGTTGCTGTCGAAAAGACTGTCCAGCCACAATCAACACTTCAAACAGCTTTATCACAACTTATCGTGATGTACGCAACCATCCTGGATATGACAAGGACGTTGTCATTCAAGAATTCCTCCCAAACCTGAAAACCAAAGTTTGGAGTGAGAGGAAGCCAGTTCTAACAACCCAAACAACTACAAGTATGTAGACCTCAGGAATGGCTCAATATTGTAAATGATTCGATTAAGGTTTATGTGCTCAGCTGCACATGATATTCAGGATTCACAGCTGTCGTGTATCCACATTACCATTTCATGTGGCATAATCTCCTGAAGTTTGTTATTCCCTACATTACCATTTACATATTCACATATTAAGTGCTGACAACGAACCATCTGGTGAATAATAACAATTGGTTTGGAATTACCAAAAGATGATGACTGAAGTTAAAATTGCCTCACGTGATCTTTCCAAAGCATCCCGTGGCGGTCGGGTAGCCTAGTGGTTAAAGCGTTCGCTCGTCACGCCGACGACCCGGGTTCGATTCCCGACATGGTTGCAATGTGTGAAGCCCATTTCTGGTGTCCCCCGCCGTGATATTGCTAAAAGCGGCGATGAAATAGTTATAGATTAGAGTTAATTCTTCCTAAGAGCGAATATCCGAGGATTCGACCTTGAACGGTTCAACATGATGAAGTTACTTGACGTTTCCGAATGTGACATCATACGTTTACAAAATAATTTCTGGCTGCCAAAACGAACGAGAACAGTTGAAGAGGTTTTTTTAAAACAGGATAGTTTTGTCTGACGACATTGTCCAGATCATTGAAGCTAAGTGTATACAATGGTAGTCATGAAAACAACAGTCAAGATGGCGGCCACATGCTAAACACATGGTTGTTGGAATCTCAAAGAATATATATTTTTGAACCTTAAGCTTATCTTGCAATAGAGAAGTTAATGTAGACGGACGTGCTTCTTGTTATCCCGGTTCCCGCCAAAAGAAATTCAAATAACCCTGGGCATTATCATTTCAAGCACAATGTCTGATAAATACCTTGGACACAACCCCAAATAAAATCTACATTTGATGGTATCTTGCTTTCTCTTCATTCCATTTTCTGGGTTAATGTACAAATAATTAAGAAATTGGTTTTCAATGAGGATCCAAACACATTTTTGTACAATGCATTTGACAACGATTCATAAATATAACCTCAGAGGGCACTGGGTTCTACATTTGTTTCATGGTAATAAAGTCACTTAATAATGTCATGTCTATATGGGTCCATGCACTTTTATGATTTATATATTTATATATCCTAGCAGTGATATTTAACGTCTATCTGTTGCCTTTATTTATTCCATTACTACCTCTGTATCACGCTGGCTCGCTGATGCAGCAACAGCGGTAAACGCGTCGTCTATTTGCGTTAGTATAGTGGAATTCAACAGTAGCGTTTTTATCTCGTTCCAGCTATGGCACCTGAACGTTGGCGTCACCACTTGGACTACCTCATCACCCTCCTCGGTGGCAGTATTGGCTCTGGTTCACTCATCAAGTTCCCGTATTTATGTATGCGAAACGGCGGAGGTAAGTAGTGAGTGAGGGAGTTAAAATTTAACGTCGCATCTGGACCAGACAATCCAGTGATCGATATCATGAGCATCGATCCATGCAATTGGGATCAATGACATGCATCAACCAAGTCAGCGAGCCTGACCACCCGATCCCGTTAGTCACCTCTTACTGTTTCAGCCATATAGCGACTAGACCAAGTTAATTTATTTACAATTGGGCAATTTATGGACAGTAATATTTAAAAACAATTTAGGAAATATATCTGAGCATAACACCGTGATGTATACAGTTTTAAAACGGAGGTAAGTAACATTGTACAATACTTTTCTTCGTCAAACATACTGAGCAATTTGACTGGTTACCGGTCAAAATATATTGTCAAAATGTTTACACAACGTGATGCAAACTGGTCTGTGTGATGTGACATTGCCTGAAAAATGAGACTGGCTTCTGTGCAGATTATTTGATATGATTGGTTGGTTTGTTGTTTAACGCTTCACTCAGCAATATTCCAGCTATATGGCGGCGGTCTGTAAATAATCGAGTCTTGACCAGACAATCCAGTGATTAATATCATGAGCATCGATCCACATAATTGGTCTTTTTGTTTGGTTTGTTGTTTAACGCCGCACTCAGCAATATTCCAGCTATATGGCGGCGGTCTGTAAATAATCGAGTCTGGACCAGACAATCCAGTGATTAATATCATGAGCATCGATCCACATAATTGGTCTTTTTGTTTGGTTTGTTGTTTAACGCCGCACTCAGCAATATTCCAGCTATACGCAATTGGGATCGATTACATGCATCAACCAAGTCAGCGAGCCTGACCACGCGATCCCGTTAGTCGCCTTTTACGACAAGCATAGTCACCTTTTACGGCAAGCATGGGTTGCTGAAGACCTATTCTACCCCGGAATGTTTGATAAGAACTAGGTACACCTAAGTGCAAAGTGGGTTTATGTGCAGTGGTGTAGGACGTGGCAAAAGCTGTCTGACAAATAGATGCAAATATTACGAGGCAGGTTTAAGATGCAACAGCAGGTATATTGATCACACAGCATTATATTACACACACAGTGACTTAATTTCACATAAGTCACTGATCACAACGTCTGTACATAGACGGAAACTGGGCACCAGTTCGTAGAGCATGTTCTAACACGTGGTAACAATTTCCCTGCTTCTAATATTATTCTAAAAAGGCAAAGATGAACAAATAACAACCTGAAGTAAAACAAACGTATGAATTAAGAGCTATTAAGATAAATATACTCATGTGCGAATGTTTTTTTACTCGGACTTCTGTGTCGCTAACGTATATTTTTTTTTAATTGTCTAGAACATTGTTCGATTGTAATTCCAATTATACCCTATCCGAGAGTGATGGGCATTTTCAAATTAAAAAAATATGGACACTTATAGATCAATACATCTACTCTTCTTTTCATAATACATATATGATACATTTTGCTAAAATCAGAACACCAAGATTTCAAAATGCATTCTGAAATTGTATTATATAGAATATTCTATCGTCCTTGTTTCGAGCTCCACATTTGGTTCCTATTGTCCATTATATTTGCAATTGATTTACAAGAAATGGTCCCATTCATCCTGGCATGTCCATGTTACTGCGCGTGGCTCCACTGTCCACGATAGGGAGATCTGGCCTTTGTTTATTACACACTTCAAGGGCGGGGACTAGTGACGACTACCGCATGTGAGACGAAGGGCGGACGGTAAAAGGGGCAAGCAGAGATGGTAGGGATAGTTGATCTTGACGATAGATAAAGGAGATCATATAAATGTGCAGACACACTGAAACAATATATACTACACACAAAAAAAATGGGAACACCAAAATATTCTGTTATAAAAAGGAACATTTAATGACATGTGATCGTATCATTACAATTGTGCATTAGTAGATTATCAAGCTTCAAAACTAAAACATTTACAGGTAGCTGTCATTGAAAAGCACACACGAACAAGTCGAATAAGAAATTTGGGGTCAAAAAAGGAAATCACAATGTCAATAGCGAGTGTGTCCTCCACGTTGTTTGATGCATTCGGTGCATCTTCGCCTCATGGATCTTGCAAGGGTGCGAAGGGTAGCCTGTGGAATCGCCTGCCATTCCATTTGGAGCCACTGAACCAGAACCTGAAGAGCTGGTGCGACTCCATGATTGTCCCTGACACGTCGTCCCAGGATACCCCAAAGATGCTCAATTGGAGCAAAATTCGGTGAATATGCTGGCCACTGCATCACAGTCACATTGTTCTGTTGCAGTCTCTAACGACTCTAGCCCGATGTTGTCTGGCATTATCATCTTGCAGGATTGCTCCTGGACCAATAATGATTAACTGTGGTAGGACAAGAGGGCGCAAATTCTCGTCACGATACCTCACTCCATTCAAATTGCCTTGAACAAGATAGAGAGGTGTTCGGTGATGCAAACTGAAGCCTCCCCATACCATCACAGAGCCACCGCCAAACCTGTTTCTTTCTCGTACAGTGGCATCATCATAACGTTCTCCAGGACGTCTCATAACCCTTACCCTTCCATCATTATGCTCAAGAAAGAAGCGGGACTCGTCAGTGACGAGAACACTTGACCATTGTTGATTATCCCATCTCTAATGTGCCCTTGCCCAGGCAAGTCTTGCAGCTCGGTGATGAGGACGAAGATGAGGACGTACAGCTGGACGACGTGACCTTAAATGAGCAGCATTGGGGCGGTTCCTGATGGTCGATACGCTTACGTTGGTGTGTGTTGCTTGTCGGAGTTGCAGTCTCAAAGCACTGGCTGTTGTGAACCGGTTCCGAAGGGCTTGCAGCACAACGTATCGGTCATCTTCCCTGGATGTTACTCTGGGTCTACCAGAACGCGGTCTGTCCTGCACTCTCCCTGTTGTCTGGAACCGTTCCCTCACTCGGTGAATGACAGGCGGTGACACTTGAAGACGACGGGCAACATTCCTTATGGATGCACCATCTTGTAGCCACGCTATGGCCCTAATCCTGTCGTGAATGCTTAACGGTCTTCGCTTGGGCATGTTTAAGGAAATGTGTAACTTCACAGTGTCTGAAGCTTCTTTATAAAGAAAAGTTGTCACCAACTGCATGGGAATTCTGACTTTCACGTGCACTAGGTTGTTGTGTTTTGGCGTTTTAATCTGACATGGCGAGGGAGTCTTTCTGCACCCAAGTTTTTTCCTGTTTAAGCATTTAATCAATTTGACCAAATTCTTCAAAAAATGAAGCACTTGCAAAAATGCATGACTCAACACGTCATTTAAAGTGCCCTCAGTGCACACAAAAAGTTGCATTTACTGAAGTTCATAAATGACCAAGCCACGTTAAGTTTTATACATGGCTATGAAATTTAGGGGTGTTCCCATAATTTTTGTGTGTAGTATATTTAAACATTCTTTCTAAAAAGAATTAAATAAATTTTCGACCTATTCCTAAAATCCGTCGCTTATACATGTACAGTTATTATATAAAGATGTTCCATACTTTATATTATAAACATCTATGTATTCAAGGTTAAAGAAACGCGTTAATTTTGGCATAACTATGTCTGCGTTAGTGCAGACAACCACATTTATATCGGTCAGACGTTGATGTCTCTTTCTATTTACTTGTTTTTGGACCACCTCCGTGGTCTAGTGGTAGAGAGTCCGCCCGTAGAGCGGAAGGTCCGATCCCCGGCCGCGTCATACCAAAAGACGTTAAAAGATGGTACTTGTTGTTACCCTGTCTGGCGCTCGGCATTAAGGGGCTAAAACAAGGACTGGTCGGCTCGGAGTCAGTATACTGTGTCTGAGTGGGGTATTCATGTTAAACTGCGACATGGTATCTCAGTGAGCTAGCCCTATAAATCGGCATCAGTCCAGACTAGTACAAGCGCACATACACACACACAAACACACACACACACACACACACACACACACACACACGTATAAGTGCAATTATCTTGGACGCGACGTTAAACCCCATTTCACCTCACCTCACCTACTTGTTTTTGGTATTGAGTGGGTCTTGGAGTAATTAATACTTTACGTTTTTGTAAAAGATCAGTTTTGTTTTTCATATTTGGTAATGTGGGTTATAAAAACTGTGCTTAGATTTTCCCTATATGTTGTTATCCATTCTGTGGTATAGTCATTTCATAACCCACCTTTTGATATCTGGGCCAGGTGCCATCGGCCTATTAATCAAGACCCGTGAAGATTCCGGGGTAGAATAGGTCTTCAGCAACCCATACTTGCCGTAAAAGGCGACTAACGGGATCGGGTGGTCAGGCTCGCTGACTTGGTTGATACATGTCATCGATCCCAATTGCGTGGATCGATGCTCATCCTGTCAATCACTGGATTGTCTGGTCCAGATTATTTACAGACCGACGTCATAAAGTTGGAATATTGCTGAGTGCGGCGTTAAGCAAATTAATCATGATGCTCGGTTAAAAACACCCATAACAAAATATGCACCTTGTACTAAAAATATGAACAACCGCATATACATGCGTTTTTTCTCTTCTTTGAGATTCCAACCTATGAACAGCGGTTGCAAGACTAAGGACCGTAACGTGCTTACATGCAGTCAATAGCGGCGCCCTAGCATTTCAAATTTCAAGAATGTTTGGACACTATATAAAACCCATAAACCCATTAATCAGAGGCATCAGTATGTACAGAGTTAAGTGTTCTTATAATAATGGGTAATAGTATTATCATATTAGGTGCCGTCGTGTCAAGGAGAACTATATTAAGATATAGTTAGGCAATCAATTATTATCAATTAAATTAAATCAACTATAACTCAATCAGACTCTTTTCTTAAAATTCAAACCTTAATATCACAATAATCAGTATGTAAGAAATTGTGTTCTCCACAAGATACTCAATTAAACCGATTTCCTGTTTAGCCCTGTATCAGTTTGATTAGTTTGCATGTTACACTACAACGCAGAAGTTTGTTGTCGTCTTCTGCAGTAAAATTGCGAATAATCCGCGGATAAGTTGCAAATAATTCGCGAATTATCTGAATAATTTTATTGTTTATGGCACTAATTAGGAGTTTTTTGGGACTGTGACGCCGCCAACACGTTGCAGGTCATGGCAATTGTCTCCATACACACTATGTATACTATGATGCTACACTGTGAATCCATACATGGGCAGGTTATGTAATATGTGATAAATACATGTAATATATCCCTGCTCTAATAATGCTGTCAATAAATATTCTTATTGACATGAATATAATCAGGTGTCCTGATGTCTAGCAAAGCGATTTTATTTCAAATCATTTTCCCCAAAATGTATGTAAATGTCTTTTTATTTTGACAAATTAAATATTACCTAGGCTGATTTTGTCCGAGCATTCGGGTACTTCTTCATTAGGGGGGCGCTCGGCGGCAAGCTTTTGCCTTTTCGGCGGCGTGTCCTTCACGTCTGTCAGTAAAGACAATGCCATCTTTCACAATTTCATCATAATTTGTTTTTTTAGGGGGGGGGGGATGTGTTTACATCATAATATGATAGATTGAGCAGCAGACGACACATGTCGTTTACGTGTTTGTTCAACTGATTATTTTCAAAACATATTTCTGAAGATGTTTGTGTTATTGTAGTCACCAGAATTGTCCAGATTGGAGAGTATAATGTCAAAATCATCGTCACTCCATTCATTTGCAGGGTCGAGATAGACATCAGCAAAACTTCCTATATCAAAAGTTCCCACTGACACGGAATTCGTGAGCTCCGCCATGTTTATGGGCAAGCACAAAGTGCACATGCATATCCTTACGCGGTAAAGAGGCCGTTAAACCAGCTGTTTCAATCAGAGGGGGTTTATTGTGATTTAATAGCCTCTGATTGACCAATCAGAATCTAGTAAATTCCAAATTCATGGTAGAATAAATTTCGATGATGTTTTGTACAAAACTAAATTTTAAAATTGATAGAATGAATTTATATCTGAGTTTGTTACTGGCTGTATTCTCGAAGGGGGTTGACGTAGTGTACAATTATTGTTCCCCGGGGAGGATATCGTAAGTCCATGCCATCCAAAGAATATTCCTGACTACTTCTCCTTTAATCGTAGAATATATGTTCTTTTAATTTGGCTAAATTTGTCAATAATAGCCAACACCTGACGGGAAGATGTAAATCAGGCTGGTGTCCATGCAGCTAAAGTCCCCATGGTCCCTAGTATGGTGATCTACCTTCTACATCACTTTATGATTACATACTAGTTTAAATATATTTCTGTGATAAGTCTAGTTATTTTACTGTCCTTCGTTGGCAGGTTTTTATATAAGTCCCAATTATTTATTATGTTTGACCCTTGATAGTTACGATATGGCTGAAATATTGCCAATGTGACTTTAAATTTTACTTCACTCACTCACTGTGGGTAACATATGCTCATTGTCATTGTGATATAACACTAGAACGTGTACATTTATACACGTTTAGCACGTACTGAACAGGTTATTACAATCAGACAGACGGTCAGTAAGACAGCTAATTGTATTAGTTTGTAGTTAATGTGTTGTATACATCAACTGTCGTCAGTAGATCTAAGTCAGTGCATCTTTGTGTTTTTCTCCAGATATTAAACAGCGCATTCAAGTAATGCTTTCGTGAATGTGTTGCGTGGTAATTAACGCTAACATTCGTTTTGATGTCCCATATGAGTACAATGTGAACCCTGTAATCTTGTGCACCTTCATGTATACATATCCTGTCGATATATTGCTGGACTATTTAATAACCAGTGTATGTCCATATTGTGTTCAGAATGATCAGTTCAGTGTGGCGACCCGTGAAGATCCGGGGTAGAAAAGGTCTTCAGTAACCCATGCTTGCCGTAAAAGGCGACAATGCTTGTCGTAAGAGGCGGCTGACGACGAAACACAGCAGCGTGAATTTTTTTTATCATTTAGGCCCTTTAATCTCGAACTTAACATACATTTAGATACGTCAGAGAGTGAATTCCCGTTCAAATATTTCCGCGTTACGACCCATCCCAGTGAACAAAAGAAAGTAAGGCAAATCCAAAAAAGGCCTATGCCTAGACTAACAAGCCACAGTCCACAGCAATCTATAAATGTACTTTAGTATCTATTTGGCAAATATTCATAATCACCTTTCAATGATAGGCCAATTGATCAATGATGACGAACACGTCATCGCTGTGTAATCGCCACAGGTTCATGAAAAACTTCGGAAACCTCTCCGTCACATTTATCGTGGCTGTCATTTTGACGTCCCGTATTAGATGAATATTTATTATAGCGCGCTGTAACTATGATTGACTTACTGAGGCAGCCCTAAAGAGACCTTGTTCATCTGGGGATATGTTTGTGGTTGCAACCAAACTACAAGATATGTTTCTGTGGAGCATGTGGAGCAGAAATACGCCCTCCTTTTGGTGAACTATTATATTCCGCATTACACGTTCTAAATAAAATTGTGTAATACATCCCTCGAGGTACGACATAGTGATATAAAACATTATTAGAATTGACTTTCACTTTGTGTGAGTTCATTTGAGTCAATTCTTAAGTATTTTCGATAGACTTCCACCTCGGGTTAGAATAGGTCTTAAGCTACCCATGCTTGCCGTAAAAGGCGACATGCTTGTCGTAAGAGGCGACTGAAGGGATCGGGTACAGGCTTGCTGACTTGGTTGATGCATGTCATCGATCCCAATTGCGTAGATCGATGCTCATGGTGTCAACCACTGGATTGTCTGGTCCAGACCCAATTATGTACAGGCCTCCGTCATGTAGCTGGAATATTGCTGAGTGCGGCGTTAAACAACAAACAAACAAACAAACCTTGATCGAGTGCGAGGGAAGGAATGAGAGTGAGTGAACATCGGTAATATTCCAGCCATAAGGCAATGAGAACAAATAGTCTTTTGAATTATCTGTCGATAAAGGACAGTACAATAGTTAGGTTAATACCACATGTTGAGGACAAAGCGATGGAGGTCTATTTGTTTAAAAAAGTAGACATAAATGTAAGCTCATTTTTCAGAAAGCGACATACGTTAATGAAACACACAGTCGTATTAACAATACGTTTATAGTTTAGAAAATCATTCTGATATTAGTGTTTTTCTTTCTTGTCAGATATGATTGTCATAAGTGTGCAATCTGAAATAAGACGATTTTCTTTTCAGGAGCATTCCTGATACCGTATATTGTCTTCACTTTCATCGGCGCTATTCCCTGTGTGTTCTTGGAAATGGTGATTGGTCAGCTCTCTCAAAGTGGACCTATCAACGTTTGGAACTTATGTCCACCATTTAAAGGTAAACGGAAACTTAAATGTCAGATACATATATGGCGTCGGTCTGTAAATAATCGAGTCTGGACCATACAATCCAGTGATTGACAGCATAAGCATCGATCCATGCGACTGGGATACGATGACATGCACCAACCACATCAACGAGCCTGACCACACGATCCCGTTAGTCGCCATTTACGGCAAGCATGGGTTGCCGAAGACCTATTCGAACCCGGATTTTCACGGTTTTAACAATATTGAGCGGATGGACTTGAGTGAGTGAGTTGAGTGTAACGCCGCTTTGAGCAGGCTTCAATTATAACACGGCGTGTCAGCTATAATGTGGTAGGGGAGCTCGAATTGATGCAGGTCTCTTGCGTTTACCACGTCGGTGAAACCAACGAGTACGGGCATGGCGGGATTTGAGAGTTAATTTGACCTTCAAGGGCTACATAGCCCATAAACCATATATGCTGTCCCTTGGTTGAATGCAACGGAATAGGACCATACGCTACTCATTGAAAGTAGGTCACAATGACTTACCACTGATATACAGTAAACTACGTTTATAACGAACACGCTTATAACGAACTGACGGATACAACAAGCTGATCTTTTTGGTCATGGCCATTTCCTGTATATACGTTGAAAATATGTTTATAACGAACTACGAACTAAATTTAGCGGTCTCTTTGAGTTCATTACAGTGAGTGAGTGAGTGAGTGAGTTGGGTTTAACGCCGCTTTTAACAGTATTCCAGTTATATTGCGGCGTGTCAGCTTAATGTGTGAGGAAAGCCCTAAGTAATGCAGGTCTCGGACGTTTACCACTTTGGTGAAAACCACGAGGACGGGTATGGTGCTGACAAACCTGGAAACATAATCGGGGCGAACCGGGATTCGAACCCACAATCATAGGTTTCTGGCGTGCCAAAGGGACGCAACTCTGCACAGCGTATCGCGGCGCCTTAGGCGACTGGGCCACCCGTGCCCCCTTGAGTTCATTACAACAGTAGTTTACTGTAATAAGATTTTAATCATTTGTCATGGATTTGAATTGCATATAGCCACCAACATTCATAAGGTATCTGCAGAAAAGGGCATTTAATGAAAATGTCAAACTTACTTTAAGAATGGCATCTAATGTGACACTGACCCAACTCAAAGTTCTGTCACGACCTTTTCCGATCTGGACCTCGTCTTAAATTTCAATGTCTGGCACGTAATGCTTCTTGAGTTGTCGTGGACCAGTCGTCTCAGGCGCCGCGATTCGCTGTGCAGAGTTGCGTCCCCTGGACACGCCAGAAACCTATGATTGTGGGTTCGAATCCCGGTTCACCCCGATTATGTTTCTAGGTTTGTCAGCACCATACCCGTGCTCGTGGGTTTCACCGAAGTGGTAAACGTCTGAGACCTGCATTACTTCGGGCTTTCCTCCCACATTAAGCTGACACGCCGCGATATAACTGGAATATTGTTAAAAGCGGCGTTAAACCCAACTCACTCACTCACTCACTCCAAGCGTGTAGAGATTAACGACCACTGGAAGGAGCTTACACGCTCTCGATAAACCTTGAAACAATGTTGACATGCTAACCTCTGTTTCTCTGGTGTTTCCTGCAACACAATTTCGCATATTAGGTAAAACGGTATTGTGGCGTGATGGTATATTACCGCCGTCATATAGCTGGAATATTGTTGAGTGTTGTGTTAAACAAAAAAACAGGCGAATGTTCACTTTATGTGGCTGAATTCTAATGACAGACCCAATCGATTTACCAAATTAGTATGGTGTTGTTTAGGTCATGAAATATAAAAATATGGAAATAAAATATATGGTAAACACAAACTTAAGTGACTCTCACGTTTTGCAGGTATTGGTTTTGGGATTGCTTTGGTGATGTGGCTGTATGTCACCTACTACATGGCCATATTCGCCTGGTTTATGTATTACTTCTACCACTCGTTCCTCGGCAAGCTTCCCTGGGCCAGCTGTGACAACTCCTGGAACACCCCTGCATGTATAGCAAATAGCAACGGAAGCACCTTTAACAGTACAGTAGCTAATGTTACTGGCCTCAGTCACAGTAACTTCACCAATGTCACTGAAACAGTCCCGGGTGTGACTGCTGCAGAAGAGTTTTGGAGGTATGTTCATGGTGGTTTCAAATTTTGCTGTAACTGTTATTATCATAAACATCAACGTTTCATCATCGGAATTTATATAAAGCCAGAACTATGGGTGTATGAGCGTGCGTTTTCCATAATTATGAATGACGTTATACAAATAGGGTTTGGTTTGGTTTGTTTGTTGTTTAACGCAAATCCATCAATCCACTCAGTTGGGATACGATGACATGAATCAACCAAGTCAGCGAGCCGGATCACCCAATCCCGTTTGTCGCCTCACGTGTCAATACACATTGGGTTGTGAAAACTATGATTAATAGTGATCGGCATTGCACCTTCTGGTGTGATTTGCACTGAAGCACAAACTGAAGAACTGAATAAATTCATCTTGAATATGAAAGAAATTACTGAATTTGTCTGATTTTGTTCATTACGATTCAAGAGTTGCGCATATGTTGCGTATCATATGTGTGTACCTGTGAAGATCGGGGTAGAATATAGGTCTTTAGCAACCAATGCTTGCCGTAAAAGCGACTATGCTTGTCGTAAGAGGCGATTAACGGGATTGGGTGGTCAGACTCGCTGATTTGGTTGACGCATGGCATCGTATCCCAATTGTGTGGATCGAGGCTCATGATGTCAATCACTGATTGTCTGGTTCAGACTCGATTATTTACAGACCGCCGTCATATAGCTGGAATATTGCTGAGTGTAGTATTAAACAAACAAACATCATATCTGTGATTTCAAATCCTGTCCCAAACTGGTTGCATCTGGTTTATTGTCTTTGTGTGCTATATGTTTACGTTTAAGTACTTTTAAAACATACCATTTTCAATTTGAGGGTGTGAGTTAAAACACATTACTGTAGTTTAAAAGGGTGTAGAACATAATCTGCAGGGTCAAAGAAAGTATACACCCATGTTTGATGCTGGTTGAAAAGGAAACACATTTTCAACGGTGATGTATTTGATACGGGTATCTTAATTGTGTTCTTTCACCTTACGTTTGAGAGCTTTGACAACTGCTTACGTCCTAGTGATACCGTTCGTAATGTTTAGGTCAAATCAAATAAGGTTTTGGCTTTCTTTTTCCCGGCAATTCATCTCCAGTGATGTTTCTCCTTCCCAGATTCCAGGCGTTACAGATGACTGATGGCCTGGAACATCTTGGTGGTACCCGCTGGCCCCTAGTTGGGTTAATGGGAGTTACCTGTGTGATCATGTTCTTATTCATCTTTCAAGGGATCAGAGTATCAGGAAAGGCAAGTAACCAGTATCGGTGCAGTTTATATACGTGTAGTTATCGCAGGAAGTCATGGCACATGGTCTTCACTTCGTTAGGCCCACTTTGTTCGGACTCCTGTGAAAGGGATACCCTCAAATGATATAATTCTAACTAAACTTTGCTCTGAAACCAGATTGACTTAGACCTTATGTTTACAATTGGCATTGATTATTGTTATGTGAACATAATAATGAAGCATTATACATGGTTGGACAAATCCTCATTTTGTACAGGTCGTGTACGTCACAGTGGGCGTTCCCATCCTCCTCCTTTTGGTCTTCCTCATCCAGGGATGTCTGCTTCCGGGTTCTGCAGATGGAATTTACTTCTATGTGTATCCTAAATTTGAGAAACTTTTGGAACCAGGAGTAAGTTTATGAGCTGATATGTCACCACAAACGCAAATCCTTGTTCACGACGAATATGAAGCAATGCAAATTGAACTCATTCACTTTCAATTTTTGTTTTGATTTAATGTTTTCATAAAATGACTAGCTTGTTTTGTGCGATAGAACTTTTGCTAAGTTGTAATCATGTTTTATGGAGTGGTATAAATGATTGAAACTGAGACTGACTCACATGCCCTGCAACTTGCTTTTTTGTGTAGATGTGGATAGAGGCATGTAGTCTGGCACTGTACTCTTTAAACATAGCCATGGGAAACATCATTACTATGGCTGGACACAACAAAATTACCAACAACTGTTTTAGGTATGTAAATACACAACAAAGTTACAAACGACTGTTTTCAGTATGTAAATACACAGCAAAATAACAAACAGCTATTTTAGGTATGTAAATACACAACAAAGTTACAAACGATTGCTTTCAGTATGTAAAATACTCAGCAAAATTACACACAGCTATTTTAGGTATGTAAATACACAACAAAGTTACAAACGACTGTTTTTAGTATGCAATACACAGCAAAATTACAAACAGCTATTTTAGGTATGTAAATACACAACAAAGTTACAAACGACTGTTTTCAGTATGTAAATACACAGTAAAGTTACATACAACTGTTTTAGGCATGTACAATGTAAATACGCAACAAAGTAACAAACAGCTATTTTAGTTATGTAGGTACAAAACATGGTAAATAAAAGCCTTTTTAATACTAATTTCTGTCATGCCATCGTGCAGGGTTTGCTTGACACTCAAAGTGATTTGCTTTATTCAGCTATATAGCTTCAGAGATGATAGATCTCTAAGAGGATCTGATGACCTCAGCAGCCCTAGTATTAGTTTGATGGCACCTAAACCCGTGAAAATCCGTGTTAGGATAGGTTTTCACCAACCTTTGCTTGTCATAAGAGGCGAGTGTGCTTGTCGTAAAAAGCGACTAACGGGATTGGGTGGCCAGGCTTGCTGATTTGGTTGATGCATATCATCGTATCCCAAGTGCGTGGATCAATGCTCATGATTGTCTTGTCCAGACTCCATTATTTACAATTCGTTGTCATACAGCTGGAATATTTCTGAGTGAGGCGTTAAACAAACAAACAAAACAAAAAACAATGTAATGATTTCTGTTTCAGGGATGTCCTGATTGTTAGCAATCAATGCAAATAAGAAATAAATGCGAGCAATGCAACCGTTGGTAGTTAAAAAATGTGGCATTTCTATTATGCATTTCATCCTCCGAATTCGCTGAAGTCTCTTTTTTATTTATAATTTTCTTGTTGATGGAAACACTCGTCATGAAAATGAAATAACACAACAAAAGCCCAAAACATTGCAGGCACTGAAGTATTTATTATTGCATAGTCAATAGTTTAGTTATGCTACACCGAATGTAATACTTTCTGTTTAAGGGATGTTCTGATTGTTAGCATCGCCGATATGCTTTGCCTCATCTTTGTTGGTTTTGCCTTCTTTGCTATTATTGGACATGTTGCTTACCTACGTGGGGTTCCAGTCGAAGCTTTCGAATCATCAGGTAATTTTAAATTCGTTAGATGTGTTTCGTCTCTGCACCTCCATATTCTAATGTTTTTTATCATCACCGACTTACAATACAATCATCCAACAATAACACATTTTTACAACACTTTCAATCCTCAAAACCCTATTGTCACTGGATCATATTGTGAAAGAGAAGTAGTGGACCCCCATTTGAGGTGAAATGGGGTTTAACGTCGTGTGCAAGACTATTGCAATGACATAGCGACGTGCATGTACGTGTGTGTGTGTTGCTGCTTGTGCTTGTCCGGACTGATGCCAGTCTGATGATTGATGGGGAGGGGGTTATTTCATTCACAGGCTCATATCTGTTTCTATTTTTTATCTCCAGACTCAATCACGCAGTAATTTGTTCTTGGCGTTTTACAACTAAAGCAGAACACTAAACTTTCTGAAGATTAAAGAAGGGGTTTTGTCGTTACAATTTCGAGGTTTCAATTTCTATGTCTTTTAGTCGAATTTCTAATAGACTTCTTTAACATCCCTAATCACCCATTGATGGATGGAGATAAAAAGGAGGAAGAGAAAGCAGCACACCGCAGTTTTACTGATGTCATATGATAGGCATTTGACATAAACGCCATTCACAGTCACCTACAATAAACGACGCGTAACATTTTACGAACGTTTCAAAGAGTGACCTTGCCATGCGATCCATCAAGCAAACTCGGAAGTGGACGAACACAGCGACTGAGCAATGGCGGGCGGAGTCTTTTGAAAATGAACGATGCAAGGGAGGAATTTTACAATACAGGAACAGATTGTTTCCCAGGGACGAGTACATTCATATCGACATTCATTCACGTGCTAATTCACGTGGTGTTATCATCTGTTTCATTTTTTTAGTACATTGTAACTTTTAGGATAAATTTATTTCAGGCTTCAACCTAGCCTTTATTGTCTACCCCGAAGTCATGGCGTATCTCCCCCTGCCACACGTTTGGTCCGCAATGACCTTCCTTGCATTGATGACCCTTGAAGTGGACTCAATGGTAAATTATATTATAAGGTTGCTTATAGCTTACTGTCTTACACTGTGGTTGGGCGACAGCAGCAAATGTTTTGAACATATTTTGACCAAGATTGGAGTGGGAGATTAAAAATGGAAAACTCATGTTACTGAGTTTGGAAAAAACTGAAAATTGAAAATGGTATAATTCAGACAACCAACTAAGAAAAACGCTACATTCTATGGATACCAAGTAATGCCGAGTAAGTCTAAAAAATGAAAGAGTCGTCATAAGCTGGTACTTATTTGGATGTAGTGAACTAGGGCATCTGTGATATAATAACAATCATTTCATTTGAATGAAAAGACCAAGAACGAATTTGAGACTGACCTTGTACACGTTTTCCATTCCGTTCGCTTCACAGTTACCAGGGTTGGAGATAATGATTGCAGCCGTTGAAGACGTATTTCGTGGACTAGCTAAGCGACGATGGGTTGTCATTTGTGTAATCCTGTTGAGCAACTTCCTCTTTGCCCTTCCCTGCACCACACAGGTATAGAACAAGTGGAACCATTTGCACCAAAAGATCCATCGATCATTGGATATAAAAAATGTTAACAAAGTGTTCTAATCTTATCTAGCTTTTCCAGTGGGGATTCCGATCTGGACTTGGACCCTAGGAACCTTTGCTTGTCCTAAGTTGAAAAGATCTAACAAGACACATACGCTTTGTTCTGTATTAATATGTATTATTTCTTCATAATCGGCTTAATTATTTGTACTTTTCAAGCATACTGAGACATGTTCTTTTGGGTTTTTGTATACAAAATAAGAACTCAGTCTGATCATGTTACTGGTGTATCAAAATTAGAATGTATCAACTCACATGTACTCTAGAATTGAGGTACATAACTTATCGTGAATAAAGTATCAAAATGCTGCGTGTCGTATCGTGGCTTCAGTACATACCATAGAATGTATTGTCTGCCCTATTTTGACGGCAATGTAAACAAGAATGTTTGATTCTAAGGGTGGAATTTACATTGTGACTCTGGTGGACTGGTATACCTACTTCCCTGCCGTAGCAGTATTTGCCATGCTGGAATGCTTTGTTGTTAGTTGGTGTTATGGTAAGAACGTGTTTGGTTTTTTCCACTGATCCAAATAATGAGATAAATTTGCTAATATTGGCTTAATGCTAGCTAAACGTTGATCAACCACATGCCTCAAGAAAACATATGTGAACCTTTTGAATTCAATATTGATCTAAAGGATTTGTATTATATCACTGAGGCAGTCTAGGCTAGATAACGCAAATTAGGATGCAATTGGGGAACCTACATGACCTCAGAGTGACATCTGCTCTAGACGTACAAAAATGACCTCATTTATGGCCCTTTCCTAATAGGTAACCAGATAACTTATTAAAAAATAGGATGATCAACTAATATATTCCAAATTTAGTTAAGAAGGGTTTGAACAACAGTATCTATTATCTCTTGCTTATTCATAAATGTTGGCAATGTATACTGTCTTGACCTTTATTCCATCTGTAAATTGCGACTTGAAGAATATATTGTATACCCCTTAAAGATGCCTAATATTTTATCAGCTTAGACCAAATGCTTATGTCATATCTGGTTGCTTGTGCTTAGGTTTAGAGAGACTGAATCGAGATATCAGTGCCATGTGGGGAAAGAAGGTCCCCCGAGCCATGATGCTGTCTATCAAATATGTGTGCCCGCTTTTGTTATTGGTAAGGCTATGAAAAATTGTTACCATCAAAACAATTACTACTGAGGAATATATATTTTACATTAAATGAGTGCCATTTTGACTTCTAAAGATAATTGAATACAAAGACATTTTATGTCAATTTCTTTGAGGATGTTCTCTTTCAGCATAATAATGGTAGACCAAGGGCACTGAGCAAACTATCAACAGCACGTTATATTCGCTTTTAACAGGCCATCTTCTGCTACTCCATTCACTCCTACCGGCCCCCTAAGTATGGAGACTACATCTACCCTACCTGGGCAACAGGAGTCGGATGGCTGATATCAAGCATTTCCATAATACAACTGCCCATAGTTTTCATCTGGACCCTGTACCAGTCGCCTGGTTCTACGCTAAAGGAGGTATATAAAGACATTTATTCATTAATAATATTCACTCACTAATAAGTCTTACTAATGGATTGATTTTGTTAAATACCATGTTGGAAACATCTAGAATTAATACAATAACTGAGGATTGTGTTTTATCCTTATTGTACATGTATGCCTATGAATAAGAAATGTCTATTATATTCAAGTTTATGTATATATAATTTCATGAAGAAATACTTATATTCAGAAATTACGGACATCACTTCAACCTTCTGTTCAGTGGCGCCAACGAGCGACGTTTGACATGAACACTCTACAACCAATGCAATCTCTTGAAGGCTGACGAATATCGTTCTTGAGGGGATGTTTATAAGTAAATATATGAATGTACTGAACGTAAAATATGTGTCAGAAGATTTGTTGTTAAAATTACTGATTTTAAAGACCCACTTTGCAAAATGTATCAGTTATTATCTCCGTTTGCTTATGTCGCAATTGGTGTCAACTGTGCAAAAAGATGATCTTATTTCATTGTGATAAGTGTCTGTCCTGAAGGCCACACAAAAGAAGGCCTACAGTAATGTGTAGAATATGCTTTGACGTAAATACAGTTAAGATGATTGTTTATTACATCAATTCCGTCAGATATTAGAGTGAGTGATTGAGTTAGGTTTAACACCGCTTTTAACACTATCCAAGTTACATCGCGGCGTGTCAGCTTAATGTGGGAGGAAAGCCCGAAGTGATGCATGTCTAAGACGTTTAGCACTTCGGTGAAACCCGCGAGCACGGGTATGGTGTTTACAAACCTAGAAACATAATCGGGGCGAACCGGGATTCGAACCCACAATCATAGGTTTCTGGCGTGCCCCAGGAACGCAACTCTGCACAGCGAATTGTGGCGCCTTAGACGACTGGGCCATAGATATCAGACAATGACATTTTCTCTTACAGTCCGTTTGACTCCAAATGAGAACGATGAATTGCAAAATAACTCGAAATCCAGAAAAGTGTATGAAACATCAATACTGTACTTGACCATGAATACCCTGTACCCAACAAAATCTGAATTTTGTTTATTTTAAGACCAATGACGGATGAAGTTCTTTAAGAAACTATCATGTAATTTTGTATAGAAATGTGTACATGACACGTAGGGGGGACAAACCGTGGAAGGCACAGCGCATGCACTGCACGTTCTGTGGTAGGGGAAATGACAGAGCGTTAGAGGGGCCGTCTCATGATAATTTCAGTCACAATCTGACTCGCTCATGCCATAGATCTCGTCGTCGGAACTGCTTGTGCCTGAACCGACTGCCTCTATTATAGGTTGGACTGTTGCTGGTCGTAGTCCATCTCGTGACCAATAACGTGGCTCTATCTCGTCAACGACTGTGGCCACACAACGCCTCCATGTTTCTACTGTTACCCGACCAAGGGATTCCTTTACGAGTTGTTCAACGTCTCGTTATTTGAACGTGTTCGATCGTCCAACGTCACCCTTGACGATGCCCCATACCAACTCGATTGGATTCAGGTCGCAGTGATAAGGTGGCAGTCGTAAGACAGCGTGACCCTGACCCTTGATGTAACTGTCAACTTTATACACGGGGTCAGGTTTCATAGTTTTGATGATTTCATAGAGCTGTGGTTTCGTCGCTCGAGAAGGAAAGGTAAAGTTCCTCCGTTGCAGCCAAGTAACCATGTCTCCTTTACGGTTATTAGAGGTTGGAGTCTTGCTTTCTGGATCCTGCACACTATGATACGGTGCATTGTCCATGACAATGAGAGACTTGGTAGGCAAAGCAGGGACTAATTTATCTTTCACCCACTCCAGAAATACATTGCCGTTCATTTCTGTGTGGTAGTCCCTGTTGTCTTTGGCCTTGGCTCTAAAGACGAGGTCACAGTCTGGGAGAGAATCCAGACTAGCAGAACCAGCATGGAGAACTATGAGTCTTTCACCCTTTCCCATTGGTAACCTTCTACCAGACTCCTTACAGTCACCACTGGGTACCCACTGACTGCTAGCTGTGTGTGAAGCATTTACCCATGTCTCATCTAAGAAGACGGGCTCATATCCTTCTTCACGTTTCTGCTTGATGGTACGAAGGTAATGATTTCGGAGACGAACAATGTCAGACCGTTCACACAACACAGCCCTATTTCCTGCCATAGTTTGTACTTTGTAACACGTAAATCATGGTCAGTTTCAAGGTGTTTCTTCAAAATTCTTAGGGACAGGTACTTATTTTCTGAGTGCAGTTTAACAATTGCACGTCTGACTTGATCCCTCTGAAAACTGTCTAATGTATCAACCTTGCGTGGTTTTGACATGTTCCCTACCTCCTTGGCCTGACTAATTGTATCTCGTCGACTAACAACATTTTTAAGTTTCTGAGGGGACATACCAAGAGCTTTTGAAGCTCGTTTCAAGAATTTATTAATTGCATAAAAAGGCTTTGCTCTTTCTGCTTCACTTCTAAAGAAATCATACACATTCAACATCAACTGTTTAACATTTGCTGAGTAGCGCATCTTGTCATTGAATGAACACGGTCACTGTGTAGCACGTGCAGACCGTGCTTGCGCTGTTCCTTCCACGGTTTGGTACGTGTCATGTACACATTTCTATACAAAATTACATGATAGTTTCTTAAAGAACTTCATCCGTCATGGGTCTTATATTAAACAAAATTCAGATTTTGTTGGGAAAAGGATATTCATGGTCAAGTACCGTATTGATGTTTCATACACTTTTTTGGATTTCGAGTTATTTTGCAATTCATCGTTCTCATTTGGAGTCAAACGGACTGTAGTAGATAGCAAGTTGTCTTTTCTTGTTGCTCTTAACACTTATCTATGTAAAATGTTTCTTTTACACAATCTACAATACATCATTATCGCTGTTATTGCATTGTTAGGGGTCATGGATGTTTATAAAGAATCCCCTTCATTGTTGTGAGTGAGTGAGTTAATATTTAACGTCACATCGGCAATATTTCAGCCATATCGTGTCGAGAAGTTATACATGAATAATACATATCTGTACGCTTAATAACAACCTCTCATCGATGGACAGTACAATAACTAGAATATCACAGATTTAATATAAAACTAGTTGAAAACATGTAAAACAAGATAAAAACAGGCTGAAGACAGATCCCGACACTGGGGATCAAAAAGACTTGCTGTACTTTTGCTACCTGCTTTTTTTCCCATTGAAGACAAAATGCGCTAAGTAAAATAAGAAGCATCAAGTCTTTGAATGGTATTTAGAAGTGACTTACTCCTTCATCTCAAGTGAATGAACCTGATAAAGGAGTACGCATATGCTCGGAAACGCTGTGTTCCTCATAATATAGAGGATGACATCAATAAATTCCCTCTCACATGGATCAAGACCCGTAACTATGTAAAAAAGATCATTTCCGGCATCAAATTTCGAACTCAGACTTAAGTGTCTTTTAGATAAACTTTCAGCTTCAGTAGTATCTGAGAAAACTGGTTACCATATAACGCAGTATGCACTATGTTAAAAGGCATGGAGCAAGGGGCATAATTCTGTATAAATACATGTAGCATGGGACGCAACTCTGGAAAGATTAATAACAAACTCTTGGACAACAATGAGCAAAGGTCACGGGTATGCACAAACAATGTTCTTGTTCAGAAAATGCTTGAAAACAATAAATATTCTTCAGACAGTTAAAACGAAAACAGTGTGTTTGCCCCCAAAACATCATTGAAAAAATATCTAGTTTTCACACAAAATCCCAGCCAAGTGACAGTGAACTTTAGAATGTTCAGAATGTTGTCACTGTTGAATGTCTTGAAAGAGGCTCCATTCTTGAATCAAGAATAGTGTCCGAAGCTGGCAGAAATTCTGTGTTTCCAAATAGGTATCCTATCTGTGCATGACAAGCAGATTTAATACAAGTCGTGTCGAAAAAGGCCTCGAATTGCCCTAGTGTCGCTTTATATACAGCCCTTTAGAAACATTCCTATCAAGCAGTTTCTGGAACGACCAAGCCATGTTCATATTCTCAAAAGGTCAGATAACAAAATTCCCCCTCAAAACCATTCTGAAAAAAACACATATGCTGTTGTTGAGTACTTTTCAATTCTGGCCATGACAGCATTGACCTTTTTTTACTGGTAGTTCAATCATTTGCGGCCCCTTACCGTTGCGACAATTCCCACCTGCTTAATATTTGTAAAGACAGTGATAATTGGTGACATAAAATATAGTGATAAACTTCACAGGCAGAATATGCAAATGCAACATTCTAACTTCAATCCTGATCCCCAAACTGTTTTGCATGTTGTTCAACTAAAATTTACCAATCCTAAAGTTAGGCAATAAAAAGTGCCTAAATTAAACACATCTTGCAAATTATTAACTTCTAAATTTGACATAGGTGTGACAGTATCCAAATGCAGATAATCGATGTTAAACAAAATCTTGCCTGAAACGAGCTCAAACTTGATACACATGAATTACACAGATTGGTTGCCATGACGGTTGGGGATTAGTTTTCCAGTTGTACTCCCCTATGGAAATAAAGTACATTTTAAATAAAGATGAAAAGCTACAGAAGGTTAGGCCCTTACGGATGATCAACAGAGACGCAGGCAGCTCGTCTACATACATATGTCTTCGTTGGACCTCCAAATGTTGATGACCCTCTCTGCACTCAAAAACTAGGCAAAAATCTTCAGAAAACTTGCCAAACTGTCTCGGATATTGTTAGTGTACGTTATAGTTAAATGATGATAGGCTGTGTATATAAAATATCAGGGATCCGTAGCGCATGATGGATCGCGGATATTTTGAATATACTGTCAAATGTCAGTCATGTAATTGTATTATCCAATGGCTGGAGAGCATGCCCGTTTGTGAAAAGGGCACATCCGCACGATTTTCTTTCTGCCGTGTAATATTCATTTCAAAATGATTGACAATGAGGGCCACACCTTCCTAATGAGATCACGAATGTCGGTATCTTTTTGTGTCAAAGTTGTTCAATATTGGATTACTACAACGGAAGTGATCAAAATGTTATTTCTCCTGCCTTCACTTGATGTTGTTACATGGTCTTGTGTGAGGGCGAGCCTGGTATCGGTCAACTCATTTGCCGAGTAACCAATCAGCGATGCCAAAAGGGTGGCGGAATTTTAGGTACAACATATCTGAGATATAAGTGCCTGTTTTCGAGTATGGCATTTATCGCCATGAAGACATCAAATGAAATTATGGTGATTATTGATTATGCCAGCCGTGAAGGCGTTTGCATAAATCGACACAAGCGCTTAGATTGATGTAGCGCTTACACTTTCACCTAGGCTTACAGTAGTTGACGGGCTAAGATTGAGTTTTGTAAGTTGGCAATTGGAAAAAAAGAAGTTCCTGCCTGCCAAAACGTACATGGAACAATAAACGATGAATGCATATCCATATATCAAGTGCACACAATAAAATGGGGACTAGTTTGTGTTTTGTTTGAGTGAATAGTGAGGAGCATTTGGAATACCATAGAGTTTCGTTGACAGAACATTCTCGACTTGACAATAGCTGATTGTGAACAGATAATATTAGTATGTTTTTCATTGGTATCTCAGTGTATTTGACACAATTGCCATGCGAATGTGAGCACTATGATATTGCTGAGGTATTGTCTTAAATTTAAAAAACCCAAAATAATCAAAGTGATAGAAGACCCTATCATTATTAAGACAAATGGAGACCTTAAAACGATTCACTTGACATTCGAAGAAGTAGAAATTGAGTGAATGTCCCGCTGAAAATATCTAAAAAATTCTTGAGTATCTTCAATTCAATAAATATAATGCCAGAACAAACATATATTATTACATCGTCAACTACAATATGAACAAAAGCTTGTTTCGTAGTCGATGTTGTTGTTTGAGGCTATGTCACCATCAGTGTACATGTATCAGTGATACTTACAAAATACAATGATAGTCGTTCACTTCCTTAACAAATACTTGATTTAATATGTTGCATGACCATATGTATGAATGAACGTGTACAATGAAATGGAAATAAAGCATTGTTTCCATAGTGTCCTCAGAAAGTATCTGAGGCAGACGACGAGAGACCCAAGCAAATTTTGGGTCAGAGCGAATTTCTGGAAACAAAAACAGAATTATATGTATTAGACATAAACAGTGAATGCAATTATTTTGGATTAAATATATACATTAAACCGATCTATAAATGAGGAAATAGGATGAAAACACTATTAAAAGTGTACATTAACACTCCCAAAACCACGCCTGCATTGGTTATCTTACAAGAACTGATTACCCACAACAATCCAGCGTAATTGAAAGCAATGTATCCACCCTAAATACAACAGTTTCCTTTATCTGATGCCTCGTTTTACTGGTGACATCAGATGGAAACAACATATCAACTATCATTATTGAGGGAATTTCAGCGTCGCAGACAGCAATATTAGCATTGGGATACCATGGCACACAAAAAGCGAAGTCACAGATTCTCACAGAGAACCGACCATGCACTCGAACTCCGAATTACACCATACAAAAGGTCACCTCACATCCATGATTGTGTTTGGCTCTGTTTTGTAAACCGTCCAGATGAATACAATAGGTAATGGCATGCGTGACGCACAGGATATCATCCATCCAAGTCCCATGGCCCAGGCAGGGTAGATGTCGTCTCCGTACCTAAAATCGGCAGGAGTAGACATGATGATCTTCAACAAGGATTAAACACAGCACACAAACAATGAAGATGAAGTATCAAAGTAATCATTTGAAACTAGATTGTTATGGGGATATACTAGTATGTGTTTAGTATATATAGTGAAAGAAAAGTGCAAAAAAAGTGTATGTTTTTCCTATGGTTCCAGCAGTATAATTGAAACTTAAACAGTATAATTAAGAAATATATAACATGTTTATTTACCGGTAGAATCAGTGCTCAGTAACAGGACGATAAACATGAATGTGTCCTCAGCACCCCATTGCTGGTCGTAAAAGGCGACCGAATTGGGCCACTCGTTTGCCGTGGATTGCTCCACTGTGTCGGTTGAGGAGGGGAGTCTGGTAGTTCCTGGGCACTGGTTCCTGGAACTGTGTTCCTTTGCCCAACACACTACTTTGACCCTATCTTCAGCTGGACGGGTTGTAGAATTGGAGCGGTTCTATCGGCTGGTCACGCCAAGCCTTGTCTGTATTACGGCTTATTTATGCACAGGCATGTATCAAATTTATCACACATGTATTGCTTTGTCTTTTCAAAACATATATATTGAAATAAATATATTGCCTAGAGTCATATGCCAGAGGGCGGTGGCTCATGGGCCAATCAGGTAATGCTGACTGCTGAATTCTTTATGCCTCTAAATTATTGTTATTGGCAGAACCAACTTGGCAATAAATTTACTAGACATATATAGCTATTCATGTCATATTTGCTGGAGTATAACACCCCTGTAGCCCGGGGTTTTGCATTTTGGATATCCAATACATTAAGACACTGTCCTTGTTGATACTCGATGGTGGGTGTGGAGCAGGGGTACAGAACCGCTTTCTCCCATTGTCTCGATAAAAATGCCCTGGTTCAAAAAGAAAACACTTAGAAGAAACTGATCTACAATTTGATTCCTGGGCTCGATTCAGTGTACTCGAAGCATAAGATCACCAACCCTTAAAATTAAACCCGTTTGCATTTCCAAGGCCATCACGCATTCATGAAGAGCTATTTCCACGTGATGAGTGCTGGGTAACACTAATCGCTCTTCCCCTGTGTGGACCCGGGGGAGAATATGTACTCAGCACTCCATTGCTTGTCGTATGTGGCGACCAAATTATGCAAATTGTATTCCATTCAGAAGTTTGAATGTGATATTAATCTGCCTAGAGCCCCATGCCTGAAGGCGGTGGCTCATGGGCCAATCTGGCATTATTGACCTCCAGGTTCTATTTGTCTTCAGACTACTAGTGTGTTATAAGCCCCAAAGGAGTCAAATAGGAGTCTAATATGAGTCTATTAAGAGTTGCATGCGAGCACAACGATCTCGATACGAGCTGTACGAGTTTGGTACGATCTTGGTACGAGGTGGCGACGAGCTGCTAAATAATTCGGCGGGAATTACACTCGTACAGCTCGTTTTAGACTCGGCAATACATTTTGCAGACGATCCTCATACGAGTTCTGTACGAGCACCAGGGGTGGTCACAAGGGTACTTCGAGTAGGACGAGTGTGTTACGAGTTTGTTACGAGTTAACTGGGAGTTGGCTGGCGGCCTGCCTGTTTTGAGTTCCAAAACGATCAGTACGAGGTAACCCGAGTTGCCCCGAGTTTAGTACGACCTCGCTGCGTGCTCTATACGAGTACCCCCGAGTCAGCTCGGGTCCGTACTCGTGACGCAACTCGGCAAAGTGTGAGAGCCCCAGAACTCTAATTTACAGGACACATTTTCGAACTTGACAAGTATCTTATAGCGACGCATGCACACTTTCATCTTGTAACTTCAGTAGTTTCTGAGATAACTAGTCCCCATTTCACGCAGAATGCATGAGTGAGGGAGTGAATAAGTGAGTGAGTGAGTTGGGTTTATCGCCGCTTTTTACAGTATTCCAGTTATATCACGGCGTGTCACCTTAATGTGGGAGGAAAGCCCAAAGTGATGCAGGTCTCAGACGTTTACCACTGATCTATCATTTTTTTTATAGTAAAATTCGACAGAAACACAGTATTGTCACCATATGTAGCTAATAGTAAAGGTAATTTGCCAGAGCAAAACCTCAAATGAACAAATATTCTTAAATGTTTGGTTTTGGTTTGTTGTTTAACGCCGCACTCAACAATATTCCAGCTATATGACGGCGGTCTGTGAATAATCGATTCTGGACCAGACAATCCAGAAATCATGGAAATCATGGTATCATGGAACATCAGATGCATCAATCTTGCCCTCACTGTTGAACGTACTGGCCAAGAGTGAGTGAGTTGGGTGTAACGCCGCTTTTAACAGTATCCCAGTTATATCAGCTTAATGAGAGAGGAAAGCCCAAGTGATGCAGGTCTCAGACGTTTACCACTTCGGTGAAACCCACGAGCACGGGTATTGTGCTGATAAACCTAGAAACATAATTGGGGCGAACCGGGATTCGAACCCACAATCATAGGTTTCTGGCGTGCCCAAGGGAAGCAGCTCTGCACAGCGAATCGCGGCGCCTTAGACGACTGAGCCACCCGTGCCCCCGGATCAGGCCAAGAACAATTGAATTGTTTCACATCATTATGTCAGGCTTTGTTCAGGGCGTTTTGTCTGATGTTTTTGTTTTTTAATTTGTCATTTTCTTTGGATAATCAGATATCTTTTAACAGTATTGATACATTTGTGAACAATATGCACATAGCTTTGAAAGTTGTCTTGGCCCTACATCAAACAATCCAGAGGTCCCTTGCCAAGAGAGTTTAGCTGATAGAGTTAAAAGTCAATTCATCTTGCAGAACATATCGCTTGCTACGTGATACCCTAACTGGATTGGTACAAACATTTCAGGCTGCCTGGGAGGTATTGAGGAATAAAACAGACGTTATTCTAACGTTGGGCAATGTTAATTATCACTTACGTTGGGCCAACAATGGCTATCGACGTTGGGCGAACGTTGTTTTGAGCGTAAGCTAAATATCGTTGGCAAGGATACGTTGTCCTAACGATATTTAGCCAACGTTGGCCGAACGTCAGACCGACGATCAAAATAATGACATTTTCTTTGATTTGTGCAGATGTGGGTGGAGGCCTGCAGCCTGGCACTATATTCCCTGAACATAGCTATGGGAAACATCATTACTATGGCTGGACACAACAAAGTAACAAACAACTGTTTTAGGTATGTAAATTAACAACAAAGTTACAAACAACTGCTTTAGGTATGTAAATACACAACAAAGTAACAAACAACTGCTTTAGGTATGTAAATACACAACAAAGTAACAAACAACTGCTTTAGGTATGTAAATACACAACAAAGTAACACACAACTGTTTTAGGTATGTAAATACACAACAAAGTTAAAAACAACTGTTTTAGGTATGTAAATACACAACAAAGTTACAAACAACTGCTTTAGGTATGTAAATACACCACAAAGTTACAAACAACTGCTTTCGGTATGTAAATACACAACAAAGTAACAAACAACTGTTTTAGGTATGTAAATACACAACAAAGTTACAAACACCTGCTTAGGTGTGTAAACATAAAACAAAGAAATTTAAACGAACGATTGATTTTAATATGTAAATACAGAATTCTTAATTTTTTTATTTTGCTTGGTATTATAATGATGATATTTTATTAATCGTTAATACACATATTCTTATGGAGTATATTTCAACTCGTTCATGTGGTGATTGACATTATTATTATAACACATATCAAGATATTTGTTAAAAGAATTCGCACTAGATGACTGCGCCTTCACGATTCACGGGTAGAATAGGTCCTCAGCAACCCATGCTTGTCGTAAAAGGCGACTATGCTTGTAAGAGGCGTCTAACGGGATCGGGTGGTCAGGTTCACTGACTTGGTTGATGCATGTCATCGTATCCCAATTACGATGATCTGGCGCCCCCCGCCGTGATATTGCTGGAATATTGCTAAAAGCGGTGTAAAACCAAACTCACTCACCCACCCAATTACGATGATCTTAGTCACTGGATTGTCTGGTCCAGACTCGATTATTTACAGAGCGCCGTCATATAGCTGGAATATTGCTGAGTGCGGTGTTTACAACAAACAAGCAAACACACACACAACCGCACCTTTCATGCACCCGACAATCTCATACAATGAGTGACTCCGTCACCTCCGAGCAGAAAGCTTCACTCAATCTCCGAAGGGCATCTAACTTTGACTGATTTGTAACGCTCACAGTCTTTAGTGTCCTTGTTATGTCTTATCCTTGTCATTGCATGGCATGCTGGTTACAAGAGAAAGATAGAGTAATACTCTCAATATAGTCAATCGGCAGAACGTTACCATTAACTCACATGGTGCTAATCTGTTTGCTCAGTATGGGATGGGCAAACGAGGAGAGGGCACCATGTGGACATTAAAGGATATATATTAAATCATATCTGTTTCATGTATAAAGTACATGAAGTATATTCGAATGACAGAATGAGGACAAAAAATGATTTCGACTCGACGACATCACGCCAAGTCCAATGGTTGGTTGGTTGGTTGTTTAACGCCGCACTAAGCAATATTCCAGCTATATGACGGCGGTCTGTAAATAATCGAGTCTGGACCAGACAATCCAGTGATTGATATCATGATCATCGATCCACGCAATTGGGATCGACTTGCCGTAAATGGCGACTAACGGGATCGGGTGGTCAGACTCACTGACTTGGTTGAAGCATGTCAGCGATCCCAATTGCGTGGATCGATGCTCATCATATCAATCAATGGATTGTCTGGTCCAGACTCGATTATTTACAAACCGCCGTCATATAGCTGGAATATTGCTGAGTGTGGCATAAAAAAACAGACCAAACCAACTTGGTTTCTTGACTTACAACACGTCATCAAATTCTTCCACCCTTCTTGTACTTTTTACATAAAAAATGTTTGAGTAATGTTACGTCCTCAAAACCGCATAGTTGCTTCGGTAATAGATAATCATATTCGTGTCGGTGTCGTACAATGTTATGCACTAGGGCATCCGTGACCTATTATCCTTGCACTCATTAAAATCTGGAACAACATGACTCAATTTGAATCTGATCCTGGTAATATAACAGTTTCCTGAACCGTTCGCTCCACAGTTACCAGGGTTGGTGATAATGATTGCAGCCGTTGAAGACATTTTCCATGGACTAGCAAAGCGACGCTGGGTTGTCATTTTTGTAATCCTGTTGAGCAACTTCTTGTTTGCCCTTCCCTGCACCACCCAGGTATGGAACAACTGGAACCATTGGCACCAAAATATCCGCAGATCTTCGTATGCAAGTTATCCAAAATGATAACTATATTTGCTATCTTATCTGGTGTGTCCCTTAATGGTATCATAAACTTGAATATTGATGTATGCTTAGGATTTTTCTGCTGTATAAATTAGAAAATGCCAACGCATCTATGCTCCATAATAGCGTCTGGTGTCACATCGTGAATAGGGTATATCAATGCATCGTATCGAATATCTGGGTTCGTTGTATTGTCAGCCGTTTATTGCAGACATTGTATACATGCATGAATGTCTTAGGGTGGAATCTACATTGTGACACTGGTCGACTGGTATACCTACTTCCCTGCCGTAGCTGTATTTGCAATGCTGGAATGTTTTGTTGTGAGTTGGTGTTATGGTAAGAATGTGTATACTTTATTCTTACAATGATTTAGATAATGTGATAATGTAAGCTTAAGCTGTTGATCATTCAAATGTGTCAAATTAATGCCTTAGCAAAATATCTTTACAGCTTTTGAGATCTTTAATGATCTAAATGAGTTATAAATTGCCCGATAGAGTATGGTATAGTTGCAACAAGATTCAAGAGCATTGCATTTTATCAGCTTTTCAAGACATGTAATGTAGAGTTTGTCCGTCACGCTGAGTGCGGCGTTAAACAACAAACCAACAAACCGTCACCTTATGAAAACAAAATATTTTGATCTAAATATCTAATCACAAACAACATGTGTAATGCAAAAAACATGGATGTTTAGCAACATAGATAGCAAAGAATCAGTAACTACTGTTCTTGCTTGATAACATTTATTACCTTATCATTAATTAAAACAATAATTGCGATATTCATTTAACATTGAAGATGACGGTGCTTATTTACTTCTCACAAGAAAAGTCTATGTCATATTTGGGTTCGTGTGTTTCAGGTTTAGATAGACTGAAACGGGATATCATTCTTATGTGGGGAAAGACAGTCCCCCGAGCCATGATGCTGTCTGTCAAATATGTGTGTCCAGTTCTGCTGTTGGTAAGGCTGTGTGAGTGAGTGAGTTATTGTTTATAGTCACATCGGCAATATTTCAGCCATATCGTGACTAAATCAAGTTATATATTAATGAAACACACAACTGAACTATAAAACCTGTCGACAAAGGACAGTAAAATAACTAGATTATCACAGACGTATATTTAAAACTAGCATGTCATTATAAACATTTGAACTATTCATAACAATACAAATTAAAAATGGGCTAAAGATCACCAACAACCAAAGGTAGGTCACCATACTAGGTACCATGGGGACTTATGGTACTTTTGCTACCTACATATGGTACTCCAGCAGGATGTATACCATCCCTCTGGCTACAGGTGATTGTTTGAAAGTTAAGCCAACAATAAGGATTACAAGTATACTACGATTAAAGCTTTGGTAGAAATAAACGTACTTTGAATGATGTGGTCTTACATTCTCTCATAGGGGGACAATAAGGTAAGGCTGTGACACATTGTTAACATCAAACTTTTGGTATTGAGTAATCTACAAGTCAAATGCAACGAGTGGTTTTTTTTCTACCGTATCATTTATAAAAGGGAACACAAGCACGGGAGGATCTTCACAATGTTTTGTAATATCAAACCTCAGTACTCAGCTCAATACTTATTGTAGAGGGTGGGTTTAGCTTCGTTATACGCAACATCTGCCATGATTATATCCACGGTGGATTAGTAACTAATTATGATACTAATCGAAGAAACATATTGCCAGGTTAATCATCCTGCTCAATGGTTATGTACCGATGGTTATCAGCTAAATGTTCACAGAACATTGCAGGCTACATGTATGTAAGGGTGTTCTCTTTCAGCTTAATGATAGTAAAACTATACAAAGGGCAATTAGCAAACTATCTACATCACATTATATTTGCTTCTTTCATCAGGCCATCTTCTGCTACTCCATCTACTCCTACCGGCCCCCTAAGTATGGAGACTACATCTACCCTACCTGGGCAACAGGAGTCGGATGGGTGATATCAAGCATTTCCATAATTCAGCTGCCCATAGTTTTCATCTGGACCCTGTACCACACGCCTGGTTCTACGCTAAGGGAGGTATGTGAATAAATGTTTTGTTTGTTTGTTTGTTTGTCCTTTAACGCCGCACTCAGCAATATTCCAGCTATATGACGGCGGTCTGTAAATAATCGAGCCTGGACCACACAATCCAGTGATGGATATCATGAGCATCGATGATTGGTTTGCTGGCTTGTTTAACGCCGCACTCAGCAATATTCAAGCTATTTGACGGCGGTCAAAATAATCCAGTCTGGACCAGACAATCCAGTGACTGATATCATGAGCATCGATCCACCCAATTGGGATCGATGACATGCATCAACCAAGTCAGCGAGCCTGACCACCTGATCCCGTTAGTCGCCTTTTACGATAAGCATAGTCACCTTTTACGGCAAGCATGGGTTGCTGAAGACCTATTGTACCCCGGAATCCTCACGGGTCGAGCATCGATGAAGGCAATTGGGATCGATGTCATGCATCAACCAAGTCAGCGAGCCTGACCACCCGATCCCTTTAGTCGCTTCTTAAAACAAGCAGAGTCACCTTTTACGGCAGGCATGGGTTGCTGAAGACCAATACTACCCAGGATCTTCACGGGTCTATGAATAAAAGTAGTCACAGGTGTTTATCTAACTGATGAATTGTGTACTGTTTAGCAAGCACCTAGGGTAAATACTGTAACACAAAATTGATTCGTGGATATATATTTGGACATCTATTTGTCAAGAAGAAATCCGTAAGACGTTTTAATGTAAAGGGCTGATTAAATGTTTCTATTCAGAGATTGCGTACAGCGCTTCAACCCAACGACGAGTGGCGTAATCTCACCAGCTGTGACGGGACTCGACAACAAATGCAATCTCTCGAAGCCTGATGAAACACAAGGAAAAATTCCAATATATCCAAATTATACCTTATTGTATATGTTGTATATAACAAAATACAATTTTGTATATTTGGTATATCCAACGGAAAAACCAATAAATGCTTGTTTATTGTTTGCATATACATGTTTCCATACAGTATATCGTTGATTGGTACCGGACCGTATTCTTGACCATAATATCGTAATACTATGTTCATTATGACAACTACATGTTATGAGATACATGTAACTGGTAAATTTGATGGTAAATATAAATTACAATCACACGGCCAGCAGTCCTATGATTGGTTGGTTGGTTTGTTTGTTGTTTAACGCCGCACTCAGCAATATTCCAGCTATATGACGGCGGTCTGTAAATAAACGAGTCTGGACCAGACAATCCACTGATTAATATCATGAGCATCGATCCACGCATTTGGGATTGATGACATGCATCAACCAAGTTAGCGAGCCTGACCACCCGATCCCGTTAGTCGCCTTTTACGACAAGCATAGTCACCTCTTACGGCAAGTATGGGTTGCTGAAGACCTATTCTACCCCGGAATCCTATGAGAACTGGGACATTGGGACATACTTGGGCTATTGTAGTGGCAATATATTCTCCAATCAACTAGTGTCACAAGGGACAGGCACAATGTCTGGGTTGTCTAACCATGCAGGAGTGATGGCTCAATGGCTCAGTGTATTCCGCGTCGTCACTGACTGTATAATATGTCTGGGTTGGTTGGTTGGCTCTGCAAATAATCGAGTCTGGACAAGACAATCCAGTGATTAATATCATGCGCATTGATCCACGCAATTCGGATCGATGACAGGCATCAACCAAGTAGGCGAGTCAGACCACCCGATCCCGTTAGTCGCCTCTTAAACGCAAAGTCGCCTTTTATGGCAAGCATGGCTTGCTGAAGACCTATTTGACCCCGGATCTGTCTGGGAGAGACTATCGATGGGCATTGTGGTGTTGGGATAGGGACACCTTGAGATGGAGATTAATAAAGCCGTGTACTTATTCAAATTCTTAGTAATGGAATAAGAATAATTGGAAGTTGTTTTTTTCCATGAAAAAATGTAAGTGAAATAAGATAGTTTGACAATATCGAGAGAAAAGGCAGGTAATATACTCAAAAACAAAAGTTCCTGTGACAACAATATTTTAGTGTATTAGTTTGGTTTTCAATATCGTAGTACATGTATGGAATCGAGTCACAAAAACGCAACTGCTACAGAAATGCATGCATTCAATGCAAAAGGTGACTTTTATGCAACCCCTATGCATTTCACTGCCCAAAAAAGGGTATAAAAACATGTGCGTTAACGGGATGCCATATGCATTGTTTAGCATCGTGCTGACAACAACCACTCAGTTAAACAAAAAAATTACGCAATTATTCAACATTACGAAATGCCACGCCTGTCTGAAAATGAGCGTCTTCGAGCCATTGGTATGCTTGAAGCAGGATCGAGTCAACGTGATTATGCAATACAATTTAACGTCAACAGAAACACCATTTGGTCTCTGACAAACGAATGCAGTCAGAGACCATCCTCGGAGTGGCAGGCCACGCGTATCCAATAATCGACAAGACAACTGGATTCAAACAACACACCTACGAAATCGATTCCAGCCAGCAACCGTGACTGCAAGAAGCATCCCTGGCCTTCGACGGAAATCTTCACCAACCGTACGTCGTCGCCTCAAATGTGCAGGGATTGTTGCCAGAAGACCCGCCAGACGTCCCATTTTGACAGGAAACTACCGTCAAGCATGTCTACAGTGGTGCAGACAGCTTCTCCGCTGGACGGCCATGCAGTGGGGACAAGTTCTTTTCACTGACGAGTCTCGTTTTCACCACAGCAACAGCGATGGACGGATTCGAGTGTACCGACGTCGAGGTGAACGTTACGTCAATCATTGTGTCATGGAAGAAGATCGTTTCGGGGGCGGCAGCGTTATGGTATGAGATGGGATGACAGCAAGACTGAGGACCCGTTTGAAAGTGGTAGAGGGAAATCTCAATGGACAGCGCTACCGCGACGAGATCATCGGCCCTGTTGTTCTACCGTTTTTTGCGTCGTCACGGCCCAGGCGTTACCTTTCAACATGACAACGCCCGGCCTCATATTGCTCGACTTGTTCAGGATTCTCTTCAACAAAAACAACGTGAATGTCATTCCCTGCCCGGCTCGCTCCCCTGATCTCTCACCAATCGAGCACATGTGGGATGAGATGGATCGGCGCCTTCGACGTCAACCACGTGTTCCACAGACACTCCAGGAACTTCGAAACATGATCCAGCAGATATGGACAGATATCCCACAGGACTTTGTGCGACGCCTGGTCCATTCCATGAGTCGAAGATGCATCGCAACCAGAGGTTGACACACACGCTATTGATTTGTAAATTGACATTTTGGCATGTTCATGTTTTTTTATGAAATCACGCATTTTCTGCAGTCAGTATGGCAAATTAAACCATTTGAGCACTAACAGGAGTCTTTTATCTGTTGCAAACCGAAATTGTTTCAGATTTGGTAAAAAACATAACTTTGCATTAAATCTTATTCAATGTCACAGGAACTTATGTTGTTCAGAATAGAAACATTATCAATAGAACACTTGTAACTGAAATACTTCTAACCACGGGTAGGTAGATCGGTAGTCATTATCATCTGTCTGTGAAACATTTCATCTTGTTTAAAAAGGCATTTTTCTAACATTTCTGTCAGTACAGCTGAAACTTAAACTTGTTGTGAATAGTAAAGAGTCCATGTGGAATAATTGTTGAATATAATGCTTCTTATGAACAGTAAAGAGTCTGTAGCAAATAATTCTTGAATTTCATGCTTGTCGTGAACAGTGAAGGGTCTGTGTCGAATATGCTCTTTTAAAGTGCTAAGATAGACCAAAACATTATGCTAGAAAAGTTGTCTTGTTTTAATTTCGTGCATCCCTGTTCACAGTAAAATAGATTGATCCACATGCCTACCAGCAAAGTCACTCATCCCTGACTATGTCCAATAGCTACTTTTTACCTGTTTTGGAAAATTAGACGATGCGGGTTGATACCTTTAGGTCTGTGCTCAGGGACGGTGTTACGCAATTGGTACATTCACGAAGTAACATTCAACAAACTATCGACTTAGTCTTGTGGTGTTCGTTTTCTTTGGGATTCATAAACAAATCAGTAGATCATTGGTTACGCTGTCCAAACGCGAGCGGATTGAGGTTCTTAGTCTTAATCAATAAATTGCAACTTGTTTTTAAAAAAATCATTGTAAGTAATTAATTTCATAATTTACAAGAAATGAGTGAGTGAATGATTTAATACATTTCATCTTAGATCACGTTAAATTATTTCAAAAGAGAAATCAAATATATTTTTTAATCACATAGGATGCCAGAAAAAATACATTTGATACAGTTTAGTTTAGAAAAAGCATTACATTTTTAAGTAGATCATGCAGTCCGAGTTCACTCGCCCAGGAATTATTACCACTTATATCACCATAGTTTGTTCTAAACATACTTATTTTCAAAACAAATCTGAATCTGGATTGGCAAACAAGCCACAGACCTATTTGAATGCCTCTCCAGAAACATAAATACAATTAACAATAATGAATTGGTTATGTTGTACAAATTCTTCGGGATTTGGCTAAATCCTTCCATACGAGTAGTGTAGGGGTGTACCCTAGTGCCATGGGGTACCCTGGTAACCATCCAAGATGGCGAGGAGGGTTGGGGTTCTTTTTGGTTTTGGGGGGTTTTTTTTGAAATTTTCAAAGTGTTCTTTCGGGACAGTTGGGTAACCCTGAAAAGGGCCGTAGGATCGTGAAAGACTACCTCCTCACCCACATATTTGCTGTGCTGCACAGGCACTGATGGGTCGCCATCTTTCTTCTGACAGGACACTTTGTCTCATGACTTATCTCAACTCCTATAGAGTGAAAACCTCCACCACCACAATTTCCTCCTCCTCAAAATTTTTATTTTTTCTGGTTTTAAAAACAAACGATCATTTTTTTCTTTTTTTTCTTGGATTTAAAACCAGCAAAATTACAATTTTGTCAAATTAAAGTAGTGTTTTGCAAAGAAAGAACTCTGAAACTTGTTCAACTAGCACGAGCACAGAAATGACAGACAATGTTACATCTCAACTCAGCCTCTACCCTCGGTTTGGCTCTCTATTGGAGTTGACCATACTTGCCATGCTTGTCGTAAAAGGCGACTAACAGGATCGGGTGGTCAGGCTCACTGACTTGGTTGATGCATGTCATCGATGCTCATGATATTGATCACTGGATTGTCTGGTCCAGACTCGATTATTTACAGACCGCCGTCATATAGCTGGAATATTGCTGAGTGCGGCGTTAAACAACAAACCAACCAACCAACTATTGGAGTTGAGATAAGTCATGAGACAAAAAGTCAGTTCAATGAATCAGCTTAATGAAAGCAACATCAACATATATACATAGAAAATACGAATCAATGGACAACTGCTGAGGGAGTGCTTTAAATGTCCCTCGAAGAAACCAACAAGTCTGTCCATGGCTACGTACATCCATTGAACATGTTGTTATGACGACAGTTACTACATTCACGCTGTGTTGATCTTCTTGAAAAAGAAGCAGGGTGGGTGTGTCCACATCCATGGGAATTAGCGCGTGCTTCATCGTAACTGATCATAATCACAGGTGGGTTAGGTGCTGTTTTCCAGGGCCCCTCAGTAAAACAGGGTTCCCACCAATATTCCAACACTGTCTGTGTTGACCTGACATCGGGGGAAGGAAGGATGGGTGTCCTGCCAATCATACAAGAAAAGAACCCTTAAGTATAACAATGATAACCGTTCATACATTCGTTTTTCTAATGGGACTGTGGCGTAATAATTCATGCATTCGTCATACTAGTGGGACAGTGATTGTAAACTTTGAGGTGCAAGGTCCCCGTTCGTATTGTAGCGCAAAACGACGGTCGTTAGTCAAAGTATGTGAGTTGCGATAACCTTAGCGCTACGATAATTTTGTTAAAGGGACGTCTGAATTCTAAAGGTGGACCGTTGTATGTTATTTAATTCATATACTTGATACAAATCCAGACATTCACATACACATACAATAGAATAGCATGGTACTTATAACTTTAGATTGCCTGCATGTTAGACCAAGGGGTGAAAACTCATTCTACTAGTCAATGGGCATCTCTTACAGTCTTAGTGCAACGTCCTGATGGCCGTTACTGATTTTGCTGCAATTTCCGCGCTCTAACTTGTTTGAGCAAAAGAGATGCCTATCCGTTGCCAAGAGTAGATGACTGTATCGACAGTCTCGAAGTAGCAAAACTTTTCTGCACGATGGATCTTCAAGCAGGATACTGGCAGGTAGAGATGCATCCCAAAGACCGAGAAAAAACAAATTTTGTGACAAGATCAGGCTTGTACGAGTGGACTGTTATGACATTTGGTTTATGCAACGCACCTAGTGGAGACTGTCTTAAGAGGTATGCAGTGGATTGAATGTCTATGTTTTCTAGATGAAATAACCGTCTTTGGTACCAATTTTGAGCAAACTCAAGCACGTCTTGAAGCTAAAGCCAAAGAAATGTCACCTCTTTCAGACACAAGTCAATTTCTTAGGACATGTCATTTCCTCACAAGGCATCCACACTCAAACAGATAAGATAGAGGCTGTACAAACCTGGCCAACCCCAAAGTGTAGGAAAGACATCCTCAGGTTCCTTGGATTTGTCGATTACTATTGGCGGTACCTAAAGATTTTTGCCAAAATAGCAAGACCTCTTTCACCAGTCATTCAGTTGATTTTGAGTGGAGCGACCAAGCTGATGTTGCATTCATGCAGCTAAAGCAATCACTCATATCAGCTCCTATACCAGGATATCCTCGAGTTGACAGTCAGTTGACGATCGATACTGATGCTTCAGTTGAGGGGCTTGGAGCAGTATTATCTCAAGAGCAGAAAGGCCACGAGGTTGTGCTGGGATATCTAAACAAGACCTTCTCACCTGCAGAGAGAAATTACTGTGTAACAAGGCATGAACTCTTAGCAGTTGTCACTGCTTGTAGGCACTGGCATCCATATGTATTCCGAAGACCTGTGATCATCTGAACTAATAATACAGCAGTAGCCTGGGCTAAAAAGATAAAGAAGCCTGTAAATCAAATGGCTAGTTGGCTTGATGAATTGGGCAACTACGACTTCCATGAGGTACATCGTCCTGGGCGAGCTCACTGGAACGCTGACGCCCTCAGTCAGAAACCTCCAGGTCCATGTTCCCAGTGCAAGAGAGAAGATGGTACTTGCTGTGATCCTCCATCAGTTGAAGACAATGTCACATCCTCATTATGTGGGGCAATCACCAGATCACAATCTGCAAAACAAAAGTTTGACATTAACCAAGAACAAAGGAAAACATTGCAAATGGATGACCCTGGGATCTCAATCACAAGGCTAACGAGGCAAATATTAGGCCTGATTGGGAAGAAATCTTAGGTAATTCTGAAGTATGTAAAGCATTATGTGATGAGTTTAACTGATTTTCTCTCAGAAATGGTGTTTTGCATCGCAAATTTGAGAACAGTGAGGGAAAAAGATGGCATTGGCAAATCATTGCGCCTGAAACAAACCGTCAGTCGATAATATCGCACCACCATGATAGCCTGATGGGTGGACACCAAGGTGTCAATCGCACCCATGGCAAGATCCAGCAGTCATACTACTACGTTAGAATGAAGCATGATGTTAAGAATTATTGTCGTCAGTGTGATAAATGTGTGGCTAGAAAACATCCAGCAAAATGCTGAGCGCCCATGAAGGAATATGTAACCGGATCTCCCATGGAGCGTCTCACGGCTGACATAATGGGTCCACTTGAATGCACTAAGTCGGGGAACCGATTCATTGTGGTTGTCACGGATGCATTCACAAAATGGACGGAGGCATATGCAGTGCCAAACATTGAGGCAAAAACAATAGCCGCAAAGATTGTTGAGGAATGGGTGTGCCGATTTGGTGCTCTAGCTTTGCTGCACAGCGGTCAAGGGAGACAATATTAAGCTCGTCTTTTCCAAGAGATGTGCAAATTGCAGGGAGTGGTAAAAACGAGAACCGAAGCTCTCAGACGTCAAGCTAATGGTCAGGTCGAGCAGTTCAATAGCACACTGAGCTTCATGTTAAGCATTTATGCGGATGGGAAACCCAGAACATGGCATTTAACACCTTCCATTTGTAATGGCTGCTTATAGGTCATCGAAACATTTGAATCTACTCACTTCAGGCCAAATGAGCTAGTACTTACTTGGTAGGGATGTACGATTTCCCGTTCATTTATTGACAGGGAACCCTAACTCGACCAACATGGGTTGATGACTTATGTTTCTGACTTGCAGGAAAAGTTTGATCATGCTTTTACAACCGCGCGTTCCCACCTGAAACATTCAAAGCAATCAAACCTGCGAGTTGGTCAACCTGTTTGGTTTTACAACCCAAACAAGATTATGTCAAAACGGAAGAAATGTGTCACTTGTTGGAAAAAAGGTTGGGTCAGGACAAAGAAAATTGATGACATTACCTTTAGGATCCAAAATGGTCGAAACAATACACCTCGGGTGGTAGATATTGATAGATTGATGCCATACGAGGGAAATGATCCGCCAACTTGGTGTACCTGTTAAGAAATATAATGAAAGAGTTATGACAAAATCAAATACACATTATTTCTAATAGACACAATTACATAAAATAAACTTGCAAATTTAAGGAATGGCCGCAGTAAAGATGCTGACCTTATTTGCCTTGCCTGTTCTTTTAATCTGTTTATAGATTTATGAAAGATTTGAGCTTGTTTACTACATCGTAAGTGGAGATGCATGTTGGTTGCATTGTACATATAAGTAGATGATGGAAACGTTAATTTGTCAAGATAGTACCATCAAGGTGTTGGTGGGAGATTTAAAATTTGTGCTTGTCGGAAGCTTTCCCCACTAAACCTTTGTGTATCTATTTTGATTAAATAATTACGAGATATTTTTGGTAATGGACCAAACCTAGGAATTATAACTTATAGTATTGAAATGTTTTTATTGATGCTGGATTGTGTCAATATGATACAATAGATTTATCCCTAATATTCTAACAGGACTATGGAAGTCTTTGAAATCAAGGTAGACAACAGGGAGTTGGGGTAAGACGGAGACATTGAGGGGGCCAGGGACAAATTCCATTAAATTTCGTCCAGGCATGACCTGCCCTGTGTGCAAGGAAGGAAACTACAAGGAGAAACACCACCTCGATGCTCACTGGGCGCAGGTGCATCTGAGATTTCAGAAGCACTTTGCCTGCGCTCAGAGTGGTTGCCGAACATCTAAATCAACGAAAAGAGCACTCAAATTCCATGCCGCAAATGTGCATCTGATGATGAGAGTGATTAATGCGACAGTTCTGTTCGGGGGCAGAGATAACTATGGAGACGAATGAGAACTTCATTGACCCTGCGACCATTGCCCTGTCCTGGCAAAAGTGGAGGCCACGAGGGTGTAGAGGTCGGACCAAACAAGTGGCCAAGCAGGAACAGAAGAGCAACCGACCTATCAGCACTGTCATCAGAGCGCCTGTTCCAGAGATACTAAGTTCATCATCCCTGGAAGCGAGCCTTCAAGAGAGCAATGTGGCTCTGGAGAGGACTCTAGCAGAGGCAAGGACGGCTACTGTGAAGGTCAGAGTAAGATTGCCCAGGTTCGAGGACATATCAGAGGATAGGAAGGCAGGCAGGCAGGCGAGTTCGTGACAGACGGTTGGGAAAGCATTAAGGTGTTGCAGGCGGCGGCAAAGAGATTGAGTTTTGTTGTTGTTTTACGCCGCACTCGGCAATATTCCAGCTATATGACGGCGGTCTGTAAATAATCGAGTCATATGAAACCAATGAACTAAACCGTCACCATCTGTTCTTGTCATACAGATGACCCGTGAAGATTCCGGGGTAGAATAGGTCTTCAGCAACCCATGCTTGCTGTAAAAGGTGACTATGCTTGTCGTAAAAGGCGACTAACGGGATCGGGTGGTCAGGCTCGCTGACTTGGTTGATGCATGTCATCGATCCCACGTGCGTGGAGCGATGCTAATGATGTCAATCACTGGATTGTCTGATCCAGACTCGATTATTTTACAGACCGCCGTCTTATAGCTGGAATATTGCTGAGTGCGGCGTTTAACAACAAACCAACCAACCAACCTTTGCATCGCGGTACGAATTTCTTCTGGGTCTTTTGGCCAAACAAACCAACAAACTTGTCATACAGGTGGGTAATGGGTATGAGAAATACAACTTTTGATTACATGGTCCCATTGCCACTGAACCTGCCCTTTTGTAGAAAAATATTCTGCAAACAGTTCCAACATTGGCAGTGTTTCTGTTTCCCCCTTGCTGGACAAGTGATGTTGTTCTACTCTTAACAGCAGTCATATCAGTGTTGTTTGGTTAACATTTACTGCGCAGGAAGTTGTGAAGGGCTACAGTTGCCATTTTCCGGTTCAACTGTAATCGTTGTTTGAAATACAGCAAACCTGTCAATGAGAATTCCAATTTTTTTAGTAACGTTGTTTGGTTTGTTGTTTAACGCCGCACTCAGCAATATTCCAGCTATATGACGGCGGTCTGTAAATAATCGAGTCTGGACCAGACAATCCAGTGATTGACATGAGCATCGATCCGCACAATTGGGATCGATAACATGCATCAACCAAGTCAGCGAGCCTGACCACCCGATCCCGTTAGTCGCCTTTTACGGCAAGCATGGGTTACTGAAGACCTATTCTACCCCGGGTTTTCACGGTTCCCTTATTAGTAACGAGTCTTAATTGCTCTGGGAAGCCGATAATTAAAAAACCCTCCTTGTCCTCAGTGGTATCCCTCAATAGAAATGGTTTCATTATACATGCCTTTGAATATTTTTTTTGGTGGGAAGGCATCATCCCTAACAATGACATGGGGCACAGGTTCCTGGCGATGATCATGTCACTCACTGGATTGTCTGGTCCAGATTCGATCATTTACCGCCGCCATATAGCTGAAACATTGCCGAGTGCGGCGTTCAACAACAAACCAACCAACATACACTGTGGCTTTCCGTTGGGTCCTACATCTGCATTAATGAACTTAAAATTTCCATCAACAAGTGACAACAGAACAATGCTGAAGAAAGTTTTGGAGTTGTAGTGCAACGAACCACTGTTTGAAGGGGTGTTTTCCATCAAGTGCTCCTAGCTTTACAGTGTTGTCTATTTATTTATTAGTTAATTGTTTTTTTAATTTGGAGGGATGACATTGTAGATTATGTTTGTTTGTTGTTTAACGCCGCACTCAGCAATATTCCAGCTATATGACGGTGGTCTGTAAAATAATCGAGTCTGGATCAGACAATCCAGTGATTGACATCATGAGCATCGCTCCACGCAATTGGGATCGATGACATGTATCAACCAAATCAGCGAGCTGACCACCCGATCCCGTTAAGGGGCATTCACACGGTACAACTAGTTATATACAATTTGTTGCATGCAACTAGTTGCACGAACTGAAGTTGTATACAACTCAGCATTCACACGGCGGCGAGTTGCATACTCGGATCTCGCAAGATTTCAAATCTCACGAGATCTCAATTTATAAGACGATGTTATCATGGCGTCTGCGTATGACTATTATAGCGGTGACGATATACTTGAGATTGCCACAGTTGCGTTGCTTGCGGATTGTTCACAAGTTAGAACCAAGCGGTCATGTTGGGTCAGGCCATGGATTGCTAGGCGAGGGCAATTTGGAGCATACAGCGCTCTTTTGGCTGAGCTCGAAGCCGAGGATACAAAGGCCTTCTCCAATTTTCTTCGCATGAACAAGTCAAGCTTCACCGATCTCCTAGACCGCGTGTCACCTCTTATTGCCAAAACGGACACCCCCATGCGTGATGCCATTCCACCCGGTGAGAAGTTGGCCATTACTCTCCGCTATCTTTACCACCGAAAAGAGATCTATTGTTTACCCGTGATAAGCTGTTATTGAAGGGCAAGGGCACGATGAACAGGCAATACTCCTCACATTGTACAATGGCATAATCGCTTGTTATACATCAACGGAATAAGTGTGCGAGGAGCTTTGAACGAGGGTCTAAATGTGTGCCCGCCAGCTTTTCGTATATATAGAGGTTATCACGCGAGTGTGTTTGGGGATGGTAAATATCCTGCATTAGGAATAAACATTGTATTTAGCGAGCCTTGGCGAGCTAAATACATAGTGTTTATTCCTAATGCAGAATATTTACCATCCCCAAACACACGAGCTAAATACAATGTTTATTCCTAATGCAGGATTTTTACCATCCCCAAACACACGAGCGTGATAACCTCTTTATCATATAATGTCATTCTTAACTTTTACCGTTGAAAAAAGTATTCTCATCTCCCACAAACATTGCAAGTTTTCGTGAAATGTGCGCATTAATATATTACGTCACACAGTAAGTGATAAGTCACTTAGACTGGTTCCCGTTCGTTCCGGGAACCAGTCTATTGTCAACCGGACATAGACAACAGACAATATAGTTCCAACAGAAACTTGTATTTTTAGACACTGATTATTGGCATCTGAGACTATTTATTTGATAATGAAAACAAAAACGCGTTATGAAGGGAGAATGTGCTTCAATGAACGTTTGAAAATAACTTCAAAGGTTTGTTTTGGTTCAAATTTCTGCACGTGGGCAGTGTAACGGGTCATCAAGTTAGGAGGCGAAACAACGACATCAGTCAAGAGTTTCCTGGCTACTGACTGTTTCCTGCCAGACGCCGGTATTTTCGCGGTGGTGAGGGTTTCTGCTCAGGAACAACATTCACAGTGATGTTTCCCCCCATGACACCGCCTGACACATTCACAGTGATGTTTCCCCCCATGACACCGCCTGACACATTCACAGTCATTTCGTTTTGTGACCGAGTTGTGGAAGTCGCACATGGCGCGGCCAAGCCAAAGGTGCCGATCGGTGGGACAGGATAGCACAAGGCAGGATTGAATGAACTGAAACTGGGTCTAGTTGTATCTGACAGAACTCGGGAGATGTCACGATGTTGCTGTTCATTTAGTTTACTGTAATTGTTTATTGATTGCATGTTTTTGTGTCCCGAAAGCTGCATTATTTGATTGGGAGGGACGTTGCAGTCTGACAGTTTTTGAATCAGATATTTCCTTGCGCTGTGGTTTGTAAGGCGTTTGGATGTTTCGAGTGCTGCCGACTCATTCATGGATTTCATAAGTGAACACACTTTTCTATCTCCAATTGGTTGGCGACGAAACCATGTGTTGGAATCACCATATTGTGCGTTTGGACCAAGAGTGTTTGTCGAAATGTAAAAAGGATCATTTGGTTCATTATAATATCAAGCGGACGTTTTGCTGCATACACCTTGTAGATTTTAACAACACACCTATCAGGATCGTCAATATTTTCCAACATTTTGGGAGTAACATCCCGGATATCCTTTGGATTTGTACCTGGACGTGTCTTCGTTTGTTTTTCATTGAAAGTGAGAAACTCCAACCCGTTTGAATCACGTTTCAACAACACATCTCCCCAACACATGGATCGATGCTCGTCCCCACCCCTGAGGCCAAAGTGGACTGTGTTGTGAAACCACAGTGTGTTTATGATTGCATGGGGAGAGTGTGCGCCAAACTGACCCGTTTCCCAAAGTTTATTCACTTGTTCGTCGGATAACGGATCTGATCTGTTGGGTAGGTTGCCTTTCCCTTTCTTTTTGAGAGCTATTTGTCGACATTTCAGAACTTCCCGTACTTTGCCAAACTCTGGGGAGTAGGAAAGTGTACACCCATATTCTTTTCGCTTCAAATATCTGTCAATGATCGATATGTATGACCGAAGGGTTAAAGGTTCGGGGTCAGAGCCGTCTTTCTTCGTTATGCCAACGAGAAATTTGCATATGTAAGGTGAAAGTTCACATGGGGGGATGGTCTCAATAGGCCTATGTTCATTTTGAGAGGAAAGAAATTCGCCCACAAGGTTCATTGTGTACAAAGTCTTTTTTGCGGTGTTTTTGTTTTCGTTTGTCTCAATGATTTCATCGATATCCTCATTTACAACTAAACGAAACCTTGTATTCGTCTCCGTCTGCTCGGATACCGGCATTATCGGACGTGTGACTGGACATGGAATCTTACTGAAACGATCCGCATATGACCCCAACGGATATCGTTTTTATCCGTTGGCTTTATCCTGCCGAGAAACCTACCCATTATATGATAAGTTATTGTATGTCACGTTACCTAAAGGAAAGATTAGGCCAATCACTACCTCCAACAAACACATTGCTACATCTCATCATACCAGTATATAGGCAAACAGTAGTGAGTGAGTGAGTTATTATTTAACGTCACATGGGCAATATTTCAGCCATATCATGACGAGAAAGTACATTTATGATACATATATGATACATATATTTAAACTGAATAAAAAGCTGTCAACGAAGGACAGTAGAATAACTAGAATATCACAGACTTGATTTAAAACTAGTTGAGAATATTAAAAGGCAGTAAGCATTAATGAACATCACAATTTAAAAATGGGCTAGAAATCGTCAGCAACTGAAGGGAGATCACCATACTGGGGACCATGGGGACTTACAGTACTTTTGCTTCCTGCATGGACCCCGGCAGGATTTATATCATCCCTTCAGTCACTGGCGACAGTGTACCAGTTAAGCCTTAGATTAAAATAACGAAGATACTACGTTTAAAAGCCTAGTGTGCAGAAAAATACTTCGAATGATTTGGGACTTACATACCCTCTTAGGGGGACAATAATTTTACGCTACTTCAACCCCCCTCAAGGGTACAGCCACTAACAATCTAAGTTATGAATTTCGCACTACCAATTTTTAAAACAATACATTGAACACATCAAAATTTATGAAAAAGCTCTATTTCCTTTAAAAAACATAATATTAAACGAGAATTAACATCATTAAAAAGGTCCTTAATTGTTTTTACATTGAAATATTTATCCCTTGTGATGGAAAAATCAACACAGTCAAGCAGGACATGCTTGACCGTGATTCTTTCATCACAAGGGATACAAAACGGAGGATCCTCACCTTGTAATAAATATTCGTGCGTATATCTGCTGTGGCCAATACGACATCGTCGCATAATGACCTCTTCAAATCTGGACTGACAGCCCAAGTAGGTGTAACCGATATTTGGTTTAATTTCATATAATTTATTGATACCTACTTGGGCGTCCCACTTCTGTTGCATAAGATCTCGGAAGGCAAACAGTAAAACTGAGTATGGGTGAATGAGAATGCTTGATTTTCCACTGTAAGTCTATTATCATTAATGTATTGCCATAGAAAACATAAACGCTTATTTTGAAGATGAATTGTATCTATTTTGTACATGTTCAGGTATATTTCATCGATGTGAAGTGTCTGTTTTGAAATATATAACCGTTGAGTGGGTTTTGAATAAATTAAATGAGTAAAATGTAATAAGAAAAATATTTTGAAATAATAAAGCTGTATGTGATAAATTGTGCGAAGCTTTATTATTTCAATTTATTACATTTTACTGATTTAATTTATTCAAAACCCACAAACAATTCTTTATTTGACACAAATACATAGGCACTTTAAATTGGCATGTTAACATTTAGAGACACAACCACCATCTTTGGCATTTACATTCTCATTCTGGGTCTGTTACTTAGAATTAATTAATTAAGAATGTTAGTTAGAATTAATGTTGTTTTTATTCTATAAAAAAAAATCATTACAAGTTCAGATCATTACATATTTTTATCAATTATTATTCTGAACTGTATATATCAAAGTGATAAAATGATTGACACAAGTGTGTAAATAACCAGATGCCATGAAACATTTTCATTTACATTTGTTATTGATTCAAAGATGTGAAAATTAGTACATATGTACTCAATGAAGTGGGTATGCAATTGTAAATGATATAACAATTTATTTAATTTTAAATTCTACTTTGTAATGATCTTTTTATTGGGTGGTAATGTTATCTCCAAAATTGAGTGATGCTATAATGATAATCTATGAATACATATTTTTATGGGATTTTTTTATTTTCAACAGGAGATAGTTACAAGTCACTGGAGTATCTATACAGAATACCAAGCAACACAATATGTGGATTTATTCCCAATGTCTGCCAAGCGATTTATGACTCATTGAAGGTTGATTACCTGAAGGCATTGTTGATATTTTTATTAAAAATTATTTCCTGAAAGCAAAGTTTATCGAAAACAATATAAATAGCATAGGCACCAGTTGATAACCTGGTCTTTTTTGTGTGTACAGTTTCAAGAAAGAGTACTTTAGATATGGTCTGGACAAACACACTACTAAAGTAAAAATTGTTGCCATGGAAACAGGAATATTTTTTTAAAATCCTAATTGACAAAATGCACCACATCATCCCCTGATTAATACATATAGAAGGTTTGGTAAAAACGATCATGTTTTTCAAATTGTGCATCATAAATAACCTCGAAATAACAATTTCACTTCAGTTGTCTAACTGAGCTTCAAAAACTAATTGTTGAATTTTTATTTTTAATTCTTGTCTCTTTCTGTCATTGGTGACATTTGATAATTCATTAGCTATGTATTTAGCAAACAACATGTCCCCGTTATTCTCTTTCGCTGCCCTTCTTTGCTCGAGTGATTTTAGTGTTTGCAGAACTTGGGTTTGCAAACTGTTATTGTCTGAGCGCCTTGATTTCTTGATTGGTGTTGACTCTGCCAGGGGGCAGAGAAGGGCAGTCTTCTGTATCCATTGGACTTGTCAACAAACTGTCAGAGGCGCTGCTTTGCTCCTGTTCATCTGTGTCTTGTCTCTCTGAGCTGTTCTGTAAATTTAAGGTTACAATGTTATCCATTATTTTTTATTCCAATTTCAGGTTCCAACCATAGAACAGGAATGGGCAGACATAAGTCGGGGATTCAGTGACAAGTGGCAATTCCCACACTGTATAGGAGCACTGGATGGGAAACACATTGCCATTCGGGCCCCTACAAACACTGGATGATTGTATTACAATTATAAAAATTTCTTCAGCATTGTTTTGTTGGCCCTTGTTGATGCAAATTATAAGTTTATTTATGTTGACGTAGGAGCCAATGGAAGAGCCAGTGATGCAGGTATATTTGCAAACTCCTCAGTGTATGCAGCTATGGAGAACAATACTCTGAACGTACCACCCCCTTCCCCCCTTGCTGGACGCCAAGAACCTGTGCCCCATGTCATTGTTGGGGATGATGCTTTCCCACTAAAGACATATATCATGAAACCATTTCCCTTTAGGGATACCACAGAGGACAAACAGGTCTTCAATTATCGTCTTTCTAGAGCTAGGCGTGTCTCTAAAAATGCATTTGGTAACTCGTTAACAGATTTGCGGTATTTCAAAGAACTATTACTGTTGAACCTGAAAACGGCATTAAGATTGTTATGGCATCTGTGGCTCTTCACAACTTTCTTCGTACAAAATGTGACAATGTATACACAGAATCAAATAGCACTGATATTTCTGTTGTAAGAGAGAGAGTAGCGCAACATCACTTGTCCAGCAAGGGGGAAACAGAAACACTGCCAATGCAAGAACTGTTAGAGAGGAATTTGCAGAATATTTTTTTTTCTACAAATGGTCAGGTTCAGTGGCAATGGGACCATGTCATCTAAAGTTATATTTCTAATACCCTTTACCTATAGTACCACAAGTACAGATGGAGACAGTTCTTTAATTTCATGGTCATTCATATGTTCCCACTTCAGCAACAGCACAAATAGTACAATCTTCATTTGAATGAGTGAGTGAGTATGGTTTTATGCCGCTTTTAGCAATATGCCTATTGTCATGACACCAACCATGTTGTTAACTGTGTTCTTTTGATGAACCTTCCTCCTGAGGAATGGATCCAGAAGTTGGAACCATTCCCATGTGGAAACATAGACCTCGTCGGTCCCTGCTCCACTCTTCTTGGACAGGGTCTCCTTCCTCAGCTCCTTACCATAGTATGTTCGTAAGGTAGAAACTTTAGTTTGGACTTGATCAACTAGAAGAGACATACATATTGTCATATATGTATCAAATGCTGGAAACAAGAAAGTGACGGATAGTTGGATTCTTTTACAATGTTTACTGATAGAGTGCATGAATTTCAATATTACATTTAGGGACTGAATTTTTTTAGATTAAGATACACAACAAAGAGCAATTTAGGTTTATTACATAAGAACATAAATAAACATGAACTTGAGTTGGAAAATTAGTGTGAACAATGTGAGAACTGTGTGGAATTAACATTATGATTGATTACACACACACATGACAGTAAGACTATTTGTAAGACTGTTATTTGGAATACGCTCATGTACTTTATGATCATGTCTGAAAATCATCATGGAAATATATGTCAACTTGGAAGTAACTGTGATATGAATTGTTGCTAATATAATTTAAATGATTTTTGTGTGTATATATGCAGCTGTACAATATGATTGATTGTTAAGATTTCATTGTTGTAAAATATTCAGATAAAATATAATTTATCACTGAGCCGGAATATTCCTTATAATTTCATAGAATAACATACTTAAGCGGTCTCTATTCCAACATTAGCATGACATGTATCACTCCAATGGAGCCTCTCGCATGTAGGTCAAATAGTGTAAACAGAAAGGCGTGGATCGACATTTAAAAAGGGTTGTAATAACATATATCGGTGACTGCCCATAGTAGGAGATATAGCTTCTCAAATTCAACATCATTTCAAGCTGAACACGTATTTCTGATTCATTTTATGTTCGCTGATCTGTCTGAACACGCTCGAAGAGCAGACGCACGTTTTACACACACTATCAATCGCCGAAGTAAGAGGTCATAGTTCATCACATAAAACAATGAATTAGAAGTATGAAATCGTTATCTGACCCTTCTATGTGTACAAATGTCCCAAATTAACAATTTCCGCCTAGTCGTAATGCCCGAAAACGAGTACAGCTTCTACAAATGCCGTGTGTTATCAGCTGATACTTCGCATATCATGTTCATGAATTCTCATCTGTCATCCCATTACCCATCATCTCTGCAATAGAGATGTAGGCTGCTTGTCGGTGTTCCCGCATGGAATAAAATGGACTGGATACATTCCACAAGCAATCATGGGACGCATAATAGCCGATAAACCGCTCCGTTTCCACTCTAGACATCTGAACTTTCTTCAAGCGGGACGCTGGGGTCGCCATGATTGTTTACATTTGGAGGTGAAAATATCAAGTGATTTGGATACGCGTTTTGATTGGCTGCGTACATACAACTTGTCGCATGAAAATAGAGCATGTCCTATTCCGTACAACTCACGTCCAACAAGTTGCATGCGTCAAAAGTTGGACCGACTTGCCCGTTCACACGATGCAATGTGTTGCATGCCCCTTTAGTCGCCTTTTACGACAAGCATAGTCACCTTTTACGGCAATCATGGGTTGCGGAAGACCTATTCTACCCCGGAATCACCTCCGTTGTAACAGATTGACATTAATATACCTATAATAATATATGATCCATAATTATCCGTCAGGATACTAGTTTAGTTTGGTTTCATCTGTGAAATTTGGCTTCGTCACCCTGTGTGTTTGATCATTTAGGATTAGTGATGGTGCTGAAATTGCAGAATTTTCATCGTTTGGAAAAACAGACAAAATTAGGGGACTCACAACTGAGACGTTGGGCTGACAGGGGGACGGAATAGATCTATCAAATATCTTAAATCAATTAGGCCTATCAGTGCGTGCTTTGAAATTGTGCGCGAGTGTGAAATATATTCTTAGGCATTCATAAGGATATTCATGGATTGGAATAACACTGTATCGCAGTAAGTAAGAAATGTATGTACTCTGAACATGAACTGTCGTCCGTAACGACGCACCGCCATTTTGAAGAATCTGTCATTGGAACTGTAATCAAAATCATTCAATCTACCGGTGTAAATGAATACTTGTCATAACAAATATCATCGTTCACTAGAACTGGATTATTGGGAACACTTTTCTTGAATTAAAGATGTATTATTGGAACTTTCATGATATCTCAGAACGTTGGTTGAAAACCCCGCGAAAAGTAACAAGCATCAGAGTAAATTGACCTCACAGGATTGCCGGATATGACTTACCGGACATAAGTTCCTCTTCCGGAAAAATGTAAACAAACACACGTATCCATCGGGAAACTTCATAATAGTGACATTTTATAACCATTTGAACTTTTGACTTGATCATTGACAACAATATGGATTCTGGAACTAAGATTGACTGGTCTAACCCAGACCAAGTGGGAGCTTTCAGATTATTTCGTCAGAAATGTGAACTTTATTTTTCCGTGAAAGAAACCAAAGTTGAAAAATAAGTTGACTATATTTTACTGTATACCGGTGATGAAGGCTTGGAGAGGTTCGACTCATGGTGTTTGTCAGAAGAAGAAAAGAATCATCCAGAAGTAGTTTGGAACAAATTTCAGAGTCAGCTAGAGCCTAAGATAAACTTTTGTGTTCAACGATTTAATCTACAGAAATACAGACAAGGAGAAAATGAGAGTGTTGATGATTTTGTTACAAGAAGTAAACTACAAGCATTCAGGTGCAGATTTACAGAAGCAGAGTTTGGTGAGAGGCTTATTGAACAGTTAATTATTGGCACTAGGTATCCTGAATTACAGAAGGAACTGCTAGGGAAGGAACATCCCCTTACATTAGAGATGTGGACGTACTCATGAAGCATCAATTACACACATGGCACAATTACAGAATGTTCACACTCAACAGAATGGAATTCATGCCATACAGAGAGATAGACAGCAATGTGGATCATGCGGAGGATCGCACCACATCAAACAGAAATGCCCTGCCATAGGAACAACTTGTTCTAATTGTGGAGGCAGCGGTAGAAACTAACTGAAATTGGTCACAAGGACTAGTGGATAAAAAAAATTACTAGTCCTTTCTAATTTTAAGTAGTCCTTATAAGTTTTAAATAAAGAAACAACCAGGAAATCATTAACAGATATATAGATATTGTGTTCGGTATCTTAGGCCACATGGCCCATTGTACAGTTGGTATATTTTCAAATTCATTGGTTTAGTCACGTGATATACATGACATATAAAAACTGACAGAGAATATATGTTTCAACAATATGGCTATGAAGGTATAAGACTGATCATTAACATCTTGTTTTTATGTCTATTGTTAAACATCGTTTGACAATTTAACTTTCAATCCCCATCAACTTCAAAAAGAATGTGATACATTCAATTGTTTCTGTAGACCATTAACAGAGTATGAAAACATTATAATATCATGAAATAGAAGTAACATTAAATCTCTAATATCTTGAGTGACAAACACATCATGATGACTTCCGTCACGAGCTCATTAATGATCACCCCCACAAAGAGCATCAACATGTATGTTTTTTGCCAATGTGTATGCAGCTTGGAGCATGCGAAATGCTCTGGACTCCATCTGCTGCATTTCCTGGAGAGACTCCGCCTCAGCTTGGGCATTGTTGTTATCACCATCTACAGAAACAGATCTCCTGCTAGTACCCTGGTTTTCCATGAAGACTGGTCTTCTGGATCTAGTGGAAGAATTGTTCCAATGATTGATTGAATCAGTTGGATCAAATTCTTCCACCGATGGAGATTCCAGGGCAACTAGCATGAGATCTGTGAAGTGCCGATCTGAAGTGCTGCCAAACGTAGAAACATAATCGGGGCGAACCGGGATTCAAACCCACAATCATAGGTTTCTGGCATGCCCAAGGGACGCAACTCTGCACAGCGAATCGCGGCGCCTTAGACGACTGGGCCACCCGTGCCTCGAAAATTAGCTTTAAGTCTTAAAGGGGTTGCATAATTCCAGCTATATGACGGCGGTCTGTAAAATAATCGAGTCTTGACCAGACAATCCAGTGATTGACATCATGAGCATCAATCCACGCAATTGGGATCGATGACATGTATCAACCATGACAGCGAGCCTGACCACCCGATGCCATTAGTCGCCTTTTACGGCAAGTATGGGTTGCTGAAGACCTATTCTACCCCGGAATCTTCACGGGCAGCCATTCTTTTAATTTGGTCAGATTCCATTGTATAGCAGTCTTTGTACTATGTTTGTTAGTTTGTTGTTTAACGCCGCACTCAGCAATATTCAAGCTATATGACGGCGGTCTGTAAATAGTGGAGTCTGGACCTGACATTCCAGTGATTGACATCATGAGCAACGATCAACGCAATGCATCAACATTGCATCGATCCAACATGCATCAACCAGGTCAGTGAGCCTGACCACCCGATCCCGTTAGTCGCCTCTTACGAGAGGCAAGACTTATTCTGTAGCTACCCCGGATCTTCACAGGTCGGCGTAATATATGGTATGACTTGAATATACGTGAAAAGTGGCGGTGTAAAATCGAACTGCAACGAATAAGTGCATTTTTGTTATACACGCATATTGTGAGAGTGATTGGTATTAGCATGGTGAAAAAGTGATACAACATTCGACGTCATGGCTTGTCCTGTGTACACTGGGATATATTTTGGAGTTGTTCGTAGAATAAATATAATTCCGACCGTGAGTGAAGTTCTTTATTTGACATGTAAACAAAGTAAAAAATACAAGGGCGTAAACGCTACTGGCTACATGAAATATATACAAAGTAAATCGGTCTTCAATTTGGTTGCTCAAGTTGCTTGCGAGAATATTTATGAAACAAAGTTAACAACGATATCAGTACACTGATGACACACAAACTAAAGAACACACAGCTGTACGCGCAATACGTTTCTACACATATACATGCATGGGGGAAGGGTGCTAAAAGTATAATTAAGATAAATGGTGGAAATTTTACAAATATTTTCAAATCGACATTTTAATCGAATCCGAAGTCAAATTCGTCGCTGAATAGGTACCACGAATAAAGATCCTGGTATACGTTCTGTTGAGGGGGTTGGTAATCTGTAAAAGAAGAGTGAGACATTTTTGTAAGTGGTTTGAGTAAACAATTAGAAAATGCTGTATTTACACAGTATGTGACATATAGGAGAATTAGAATGTAGCGATAATTTCTTCACGAGTGATGATAATTGTTTCACCTGGCATGGCACTGATGGTAATGTCCACCTGTTTTCTTCACTCACTCACTCACTCACTCACTCACTCACTCACTCACTCACTCACTCACTCACTCACTCACTTTTTTATCACCGACAACCAAACAATTAGCAATCCTAAAAATCTAACATACCTCTCCTCTCTAAGATGCCTTGTGCTGAGTTTGGCCCTTGGTTCCGCCAAACACTATGAAAGTGGGTTCGAATCCCGATTTGACACGTTTATGTTTGTATATTTGTCAGCATCATACCCGTGCTCGAAGGTAAACGTATGAGACGTCTCATTAAGCTGACACACCGTGATATAACTGGAATACTGTTCAAAAGCAGAGCTAAACCAAACTCTTAGACATACAGTACTTACAGTAACAACTTTTATACATATAGGTGGCCATGAATGGCGGATAGCACATGCAGTAGTAGGTGCCTGGGGCGTTCACGCAAGTGCCAGTCGGGCCGTATTGACCGTATGTCGGATTGTAGGCGTAGCCACAAATGTACGGGTTGGCAGTACATTCGTCAAAATCTGCCACTAAACAAAACAGAAAGGGTAACATTTTCACAATAATAATAAGAAGAAAAAGACGAATACATTTGGACATGCAAGTTGAAGATCTTTGAGATCTGTTTTGTTTGTTTGTTGTTTAACGCCGCACTCAGCAATGTTCCAGCTATATGACGGCGATCTATCAATAATCAAGTCTGAACCAGACATGAGCATCGATCCACGCAATTGGGATACGATGACATGCATCAACCAAGTCAGCGAGCCTGACCACCCGATCCCGTTAGTCGCCTCTTACGACAAGCATAGTAGACTTTAGCATCAAGCATGGGTTGCTGAAGACCTTCACTACCCAACATCTTCACGGGTTTGCGATCTCAGAAACGAATATTATTAAATTGTAGTTTTAGCATGTACATATACTGCAAAAACGGGATTTGTCAGGAAACTGATACTTATTATTATTCGGGCTTGATACCTTTACCAATCCATATAACGGCCGCCATATAGCTGGAATATTGCTGAGTGCGGCATTAAACAACAAACAAACAAAACAAAACCAAGCCATATATGTTATACACATTTTGTTATATGAAAGAAATCAATTAGAAGAAATATTTGTTTCTAGAATAGTGTTGATACTATAGACAATATTATTATGAAACATGAATGTTTAGTGTGAATGGAAGTTGTTTTTCGCATTCACGTGGACGTTATTATTAATATCGCCTAAATTGAATGCAAAATTGATCACAATCTAACGTAAATCATTTTACGTTTGGTAATGTTTTGAGGGAATTTAGTCCCCAATCCAAACTTTGACATATATGATGTCAAAATTATGCGAAATACATCTTAAATCAGAATGCAATTATGTTAATTCCTTTGGCAATAATGACATTTAATATGGATTTCTTACCATTGCAAACATTTGGGTTTGTCGGGTCTGGCGAAAACCCTTGAGAACAATTGCATGTAGGGGTAGCTACAGCCGGAGGCAAGAGACATACGCCATTCAGGCAGCCCGCGGTGTCGCACTGAGCTGTAGTAACATATACGGACATCAGTTACATGTATAGGTAATACGAGGTAACGTACAATGTAGACATGCAGCTGACAATTGATATTCCATCGGCCTAATTGTAATATTGGCTAAACGTTGTACCATGTACTAACTAGCCAGTGGTACTAACGAATGATTACTGGAACATCGGGAGCCACAAGATTTGTATGTTTGTTTGTTGTTTAACGCCGCACTCAGCAATATTACAGCTTTATGACGGCGGTCTATAATTAATCGAGTCTGGACCAGACAATCCCGAAATTCACATCCCGACCATCTATCCACGCAATTGGCATGATGACATGCATCAACCAAGTCAGCGAGTCTGACGACCGATCCCGTTAGTCGCTTTTTACGGTAAGAATGGGTTGACGAAGACCTATTCTACCCCGGATCTTAACGGGATGGGAGCCACGAGAGATGAAGCAGAATGTACAACACTTATCTGTTCCCATGGAAACATAATTTATAACATTATACATGTGGTTCCAGGATGTATTGTTTCACATCAGCACCGGAATGTAGAATTTGTTCAAAGCAAGTCTACATTCGTTTTTCACTGGAGTTTGTTTGGTGGCAATATAAGTAAACGGTTGTGCCTTCTGGAATGTAACTTAAGTATTCTGTCTATGTAATTAGGGTTATCAATAACTGTAAAAGTGATACATATTTACATTTTGAACTAACTGACAAAGAAACTCTTATCCCAGAGACGTGAATCAAATTTGCTTGGACTATCCATTGACCAAATCTAGTTCCCCATTCAAATAATAATTCAAAGTAAAGGTAAAAATCAGTCCTTGGGTGGCATTTAGAAGTTGATATAATGAGGAAGGGAGATAGTTAAATGGATGTACAACTTCTGATCACTTGCTTACCAACGATGTTAGTATCTACACCGTAACATCGCAACCATTTTAACAATGAAGTTTCATATCCATAGAACTACCTACCTTGTTCAAAGGTAAAATAAATTGGAAATAGTCTGGAAATGTTTTTAACATATTATGCACTAGTTATATAATAAAATGTCCAAAAGTGAGTTTTTACATTTACACGTACAAGGATTTGTTAGAAGACCAGGCACGTCATACACATACGTGAAAATCTCTCTAAAATAATGCTGTGTACCTACCCTGGGCATGAGTGTAGGGTAGATGGATCGTGACTACAAAGATGAGGACAGAAATCGCCAACGGTGTCCTGTAGATCTGCATTGTGCGAGGTGTAGAGCTGGGTACTGCAAATAATGTCTGTGGGGGTCTTATATACCTCCATGTACCCCCTGCATGAACGGACGCAAACAACTTTATAGCATTCTGTGTCAATTTTGGTTCATTTCAACAAGTAAAGAATTCGATCAGTCACCAAGGTCAATGTTATGCCTGCTTTCATCTATATACAAGTACCAGTGTATCCTAAATAGGATAATCCTTAACAAGGGGATACCTGAGTGTTTATGTGGCTTTTGGGGATATCTGTTTTTGTCCGCAGGCTGATGCCATCGCAGAATGAAGTAAACATGCATTGACCACATACTTGCGTGACTCAGGGAGGTATACTTTATAACAATTGCCAGGGGCAGTTTGTGACAGATTTTTCCAGCATACATTTGGGTTGGGATTGATAAACATGCTTTGGGAGTCTCTATGATATACATTCTATATAGTGATAATATTGCAATATGCAGAAACCAATTATAACATATCTAAGAGTAATATATTTGGGAGGAAATTGGTTGCACTCTTGCATACATATCCTGATTGGTTATGTATCACGCATTAACTATTAGCTATGTTAGAATGGGTCTTCAGCATCCCATGCTTGCCGTAAAAGGCGACTATGCTTGTCGTAAAAGGCGACTAACAGGATCGGGTGGTCAGGCTCGCTGACTTGGGTGATACATGTCATCGATCCCAATTGCGTGTTTGGTTGGTTGGTTGGTTTGTTGTTCACCTGTATATTGATATTGTTTGTTAAACGTCGCACTGAGCGCTGTGAATAATCGAGTTTGGACCAGACAACTCAGTGATTGATATCATAAGTATCGTTGGTTTGGTTGGTTTGTTGTTTTACGCCGCAATGTAATTTGTTGATACCCACTGCGGTGTCCCACTTCTTTTGCATAAGATCTCTGATGTAACATCTAATTGCAGGAGTAATCTTAAAATATTGCAACCTAATCCAACTACTTATTTGTCACTTTCTTGTTTACAGCTTATATTAGATAACAATTGGTTATGTCTGTTCTAGTTGACCAAGTCCCAACAAATATTTCGAACCTACCGTAGGAAGGAGCTACAGGAGACTCTGTCATAGAAGAGTGGAGTGGGACCGACGAGGTCTACGTTTGAATGGTTTCAACTTCATTCCTAATGAGCGAGGTTCATGAAATGAACACAGTAAACAACATGGTTATAGTATCATGAAAACATGCTTATTCTTCATTATTATTGTTGACCAAATTGGTTTCACGCATGGTACCAATGTAGAGAATCGAACCCCGGTCTTAGGCGTGACGAGCAAACGCTGTATCCACTCCACCGCTTGAGTCTCTTATAAACTTTTATGCATAAATGAAGCACTTTCTACCAATAAAAGTGATACATATTACAATTATGATGCGTCAAAACAACATTTGAAACTTGTTTAGACTTATTGGTCGAGAAAATAAATCCAAATAATTTTCTTTCAGATTTTCGTCTCCATCGCTTTAATTTTTTATACACTTTTTTGTATAAATGAAACACTTTTCACCAATAAAAGTGATACATATCACAGTTATGTTGCGTCAAAACAACATTACAGACTTGCTAACATTTATTAGACTTTCGTCTGTCACACAATACAGTTTGTACTAGAAAACAGCATTATAACTTTCCCCCGCCAGGGGGCACATAAGAAATTTATTTGTTCATATAGTAGTGGATATAAACTATTGAAAAGGAGTCCTATAAAGCCGTAAGAAGATATAGGAATTAGGGTCGCTTTATGTCAAGAGAAACTAAATGATTTAATGTAAAAGTAACACACACACACACACACACACACACACACACACACACACACACACACACACAAAGCTCCTTCGCTGGAAAAAAATAACAGCATGTGACACTTGTTCATTTTTATCAGTCGAGAAATAAATCCAAACAATTTCCTTTCCGACTTTCGTCAGCCGCGAAATACAATTTTAAGAAATACAACTTTTGCTATTCACGCTATGTATTTTCACGATAACAAGGTTGAAATACGGTGAGTGACAACGTGTGCTTTGTGTTGACATTTACAGACGAGACAGGGGTGAAGGAAGGGTCAGGTAGGAGGACAATGAAGGATATCAAAACACATCGATCAAAGTCAAAACCTAACAGAAATGTTTTTGTCCCCAAAATGCATATGTTAAATTCAAGGTATACTTGTTATTGCAATCGGTGTATGATGGTGAGGTGAAATTGGGTTTAACGTCGCGTCCAAGATTATTGCACTTATATAGCGACGTGCATGCACGTGTATGTGTGTGTGTGGCTGCTTGTACTAGTCCGGACTGATTCCGATTTATAGTGCTAGCTCACTGAGATACCATGCCGCAGTTTAACATGAATACCCCACTCAGACACAGTATACTGACTCCGAGCCGACCAGTCCTTGTTTTAGCCCCTTAATGCCGAGCGCCAGACAGGGTAACAACAAGTACAATCTTTTAACGTCTTTTTGTATGACGCGGCCCGGGATCGAACCCTGGACCTTCCGCTCTCCGGGCGGACGCTCTACCACAAGACCACGGAGGCGGTCCGGTGTATGATGATTCAGTAAAATCCTTTGGACACACTGTGTTTGTTTCGCTGTTTAACGTGTTATGATCGCATGTTGCAATGATCCGGTGGAGGCGGTTATAACCTTGTCAGATGTGACCAGCGTGTGTGAACCCTGTATACAGTTTATCATTACAGTAAACTACGGTTATAACGAACTGATGGATATAACGAATTTATTTTTTGGTTCCGGCCATTTGCTGTATATATGTTGTAAATATGCTTATAGCGAACTACGATTATAATGAACTAAAATTGCCCGTCCCTTTGTGTTCGTTTTAACCGTAGTTTACTGTATGTGAAATATCCTCCTTTCGAGCATACATGTGCATGACGCCACAGAGAGTGTATCATATGTTTATTGCTGTATGCAACTACAACTGAGATTGTTAGTGGCTATATCCTCGAAGGGAGTTGAAGTAGCGTTAAAGTATTGTCCCCGTGAGAGGATAAGTAAGCCCACATAAATCAAAGTAATTTTATATCTGCCAGTGTTTTAATCGTAGTATATTTGTTTGTTTTAATTCTCCGGCTAAACCCTGTCAATGGTCGCTAGTGACTAAAGGGATGGTGTAAATCCTGCTGGGGTCCATGCAGGTAGCAAAGGTACTGTATGTCCCCATGGTCCTCAGTATGGTGACCTCACTTTAGTTGCTGGTGATATATAGCCCAATTTTATATTGTAATGTTATGAATTTTCAAATTTTATGGTTATGTACTAGTTTTAAACATATATCTGTGATAATCTAGTTGTTTTACTGTCCTTTGTCGACAAAATTTTATACAGTTTACAAAAATATTATTAAAGGCAAATTTTGTCTCGTCACGATAAGGCTGCAATATTGCCGATGTGACGTTAAATATTAACTCACTCACCCACTCACTAGTGCCTATCTCTTCTGAAGGCTTTATAGGACTCTTTTATATACTTTATTTTCACTTCTCCGTGAACAAACAAAACATCCGATACAAACACATGCAAAGGTAAGACAATTCTTCACCTGAAAAAGCACGGGAAAATATGGTACAAGTCAAAATAGGGACAGGACATTATTTTTGTCACTGATGCGTCAAATTTGGAAATAGCCTCCTCATGTCAACCAAAACATTTATGGAAGCCTTGCAGAGGCCTTGAATATTGAATGCCCAGGTCAAGAGTCATATAACGATCTATCCATTGGGGACTTTAAATCCTTTATGATTCGTAAGGAGTGATTGGATTAACCCCGGTCAGAACAGTGTTCCAGGGATATCACAGCGTATCAGCTTGATGTGATATGTAAGCCCGAAATAATGCAGTTCGTAACCGTTTATCACTTTGTTGAAACCCGAGAGCAAGGGTTTGTGGCTGACAACTCTAGAAACATATTTATGACGAACCGGGCTTCGATCATAGGTTTCTGGCCTGCCCAAAACACGCAAGTCTGAAGACATAATTGCGGCGCCTTCGACGACTGGGCATCCCGTACGCCCGGATGCTAATCCACCTACTGTGCCAGGACGTAAGCACAGTGGCATTATTCAGAAGGGGATTCTTCCCCCGTAATGAATAGAAACTACTTCTTCATAACTCGAAAGTTCGTAGTCTGACTTGCCAGCCGCCGTCTTATTTGTCATGACACACTTGTACCACACATGGGCTCATAAATTGAAATCTCTGATGTTGTTGATGATTTTAAGTTTTCCAACATTCACCCGTGTGGTGTGACCAGCCGCAGAACCAGGGTGTCCAACATACCCCATGCGGTGTGACCAGCCGCACCCGGTGTCCGACATACCCCATGTGGTGTGCACAACCAGGGCGTCCGGCGTACCTCATGTTGTGTGACCAGCCGCAGAACCGGGGTGTCCCATATTCACCAATATGGTGTGACCAGCCGTACAATCGGACCGTCCGACATATCCCATGTGGTGTGACCAGCCGCACCCGGTGTCCGACATACCCAATGTGGTGTGCACAACCAGGGCGTCCAACATACCCAATGTTGTGTGACCAGCCCCATAACCAGGGTTTCCGACATACCCCATGTGGTGTGACCAGCCCCATAACCAGGGTGTCCGACATACCCCATGTGGTGTGACCAGCCCCATAACCAGGGTGTCCGACATACCCCATGTGGTGTGACCAGCCCCATAACCGTGGTGTTCAACATACCCCATGTGGTGTGACCAGCCCGACAACCAGGGTGTCCGACATACCCCATGTGGTGTGACCAGCCCCATAACCAGGGTTTCCGACATACCCCACGTGGTGTGACCAGCCCCATAACCAGGGTGTTCAACATACTCCATGTGGTGTGACCAGCCCCATAACCAGGGTGTCCGACACACCCCATGTGGTGTGACCAGCCCCATAACCAGGGTGTCCGACACACCCCATGTGGTGTGACCAGCCCCACAACCAGGGTGTCCGACATAGCCCATGTGGTGTGACCAGCCCCACAACCAGGGTGTCCGACACACCCCATGTGGTGTGACCAGCCCCATAACCAGGGTGTTCAACATACTCCATGTGGTGTGACCAGCCCCATAACCAGGGTGTCCGACACACCCCATGTGGTGTGACCAGCCCCATAACCAGGGTGTCCGACACACCCCATGTGGTGTGACCAGCCCCACAACCAGGGTGTCCGACATACCCTATGTGATGTGACCAGCCGCACCCGGTGTCCGACATACCCCATGTGGTGTGACCAGCCTCACAACCGGGGTGGCCGACATACCCCATGTGATATGACCAGCCCCACAACCAGGGTGTCCGACATACCCCATGGGGTGTGTCCAGCCACATAACCGGGGTGTCCGACATACCCCATGGGGTGTGTCCAGCCACATAACCGTGGTGTTCAACATACCCCATGTGGTGTGACCAGCCGCACAACCAGGGTGTCTGACATACCCCATGTGGTGTGACCAGCCGCAGAACCGGTGTGTCCCATATTCACCAATATGGTGTGACCAGCCGTACATCCGGACCGCCCGACATACCCCATGTTGTGTGACCAGCCGAAGAACTGGGGTGTCCCATATTCACCCATGTGGTGTGACCAGCCGTACAACCGGGATGTCCGACATACCCCATGTGGTGTGACAAGCCCCACAACCAGGGTGTCTGAATTACCCTATGTGGTGTGACCAGCCGCACCTAGTGTCCGACATACCCCATGTGGTGTGCACAACAAGGGCGTCCGACATACCCAATGTTGTGTGACCAGCCCCATTACCAGGGTGTGCAACATACCTCATGTTGTGTACCAGATGTGTCCTGTATTCACCTATATGGTGTGACCAGCCGTACAACCTGGGTGTCCGACATACCCCATGTGGTGTGACCAGCCCCACAACTAGGGTGTCCGACATACCCCATGTTGTGTGCACAACCAGGGCGTCCGACATACCCAATGTTGTGTGACCAGCCCCATTACCAGGTTGTCCGACAAACCTCATGTTGTGTGACCAGCTGCAGAACCGGGGTCTCCCATATTCACCCATGTGGTGTGACCAGCCGTACAACCGGGGCGTCCGACATACGCCATGTGGTGTGGCCAGCCCCATTACCAGGGTGTCCGACATACCGCATGTGGTGTACCAGCCGCAGAACCGGGGTGTCCCATATTCACCCATGTGGTGTGACCAGCCGACGTCATTTCACGAGACAAAGCATTTTGGCACATTTAAAATTGTTTTCGAAACGTTTGTGTGATATCAGTTTTTACAAACGTTTTAAAAACATGTTAAAAACATTTTTTGTGTGATAAATTTTCAAAAACGTTTTCATACCTAGTCATGAAAAATAATTAAATGTGAGAGAATGGGTCTTTTACCTTAGAACTATATCTATTCAGTTCTCAAGGTTCTCTCACGCCCCTGCCTTATGTGCGCGACTAAATGTAATTGCCTGTGACACTCTCTGTGATCAGCAACAAATAAATCATGTGAACTTTTGTCTTACTCATATCTGCTATATTTTCTTGAGACATTTAGTCTATACATGTGCCCCCTTCACATACACGGATTTTTATTACGAGTCCTTACGGATCGCACAAATTCACGGATCCTAACGATGTGGCCACTTTTACGACTGATTTTAGAGTTGTTACGAGTTATTACGAGCTATTAACGGTTTATTACGGATTATTACGAGTTATTACGATGTATTTACGGCAAAATTCCACGATTTGTTACAAGTTGTCACGATTAACAACGAGCAACTTACGGGCATTTTACGAGCTTTTTACGGATTGTTACGAGTATATTACGGAATGTTGCTATTCATCGAATCTTTCACGTGTTAGTTACGACCTGTTTACGTGTTGTTACGAATAGTTACGAGTTATTACGATGAATTTACGGCAAAATTCCACGATTTGTTACAAGTTGTCACGATTAACTACGAGGAACTTACGGGCATTTTACGAGCTTTTTTACGGATTGTTACGAGTATATTACGGAATGTTACTATTCATCGAATCTTTCACGTGTTAGTTACGAACTGTTTACGTGTTGTTACGAATAGTTACGAGTTAGTTACGAGTATTTACGAGTCCTTAAGATTTATTGTCAAAAAATATATAAATCCTGCAAATCTCAATGTATCATCATTCGACAACTGACATCCAGAGAGACAATTTCAGTGTCTTCAGCGTCTTCTACATCAACAGGGTCTAGCTGCAGTGGTGGTTCAGGGAAAGGCGAGCGTGTCCTCTTCTTCCGCGGAGATTTTCGAAGAGCAGGAGACTTCTTGTTGACTGACTTCTTCTTTGGAGCCATGCTTGTAGATATTGTAGAGTAGATATGCAGAAATGTGACTTCTATGACTTCATAATAACAACTGAAAATGAAGTGTTCGATTTTGCAGCTTTTACACCTTTCCCAAATCGTTAACAATACGTAAGACTACGTAAAGTATACGTATCTATTCGTAAAGAACTCGTAACTACACGTAAAGTGCTTTACTTGTAACAATCCGTAAAGCCATCGTAACACGACCCGAATAAAATCGTAAACAACACGTAAGCACTCGTAATAATCCGTAAATAATACGTAAACAAATCCTCAACTAACCGTAACAAATCGTAAATTCTTTTGTTACGAGTCATTACGGATTCTTGTGAGCAGTTTACGGATGGTTACGTGTTGTTGCGAGCGGTTTATGATACTTACGGATTGTTACGAGTTATTTACGAAAAAATCCATCCGTGGACAATCGTAAGATGATTTTTGACATGTCAAAAAATTTGCCTCCCCTTCAACGGATCCTTAAGAGTGTCTGCGAGTTGTTGCGAGTAGTGACGAGTTGTTTACGGATACCAGCGAGTTATTTACGGATGCTTTCGATTGACCACGATTTGGCGATCCGTTTGGACTCGAAAGAAAAATCCGTGTATGTGAAGGGGGTATGAAACTGTAACGGTTGTGAAAATGTTCTATTACTGCATTCGCAATCCACAGCATTATGAAAACGTAGTGTGCTAACTGGGGAACTTTAGGCTGTTGGGGTCGTAATCGGTACTGAAAATATGTCCTTGGGTGAGTGAGTGAGTAATAGTTTTACATCGCATCACGTCCCTGACAACTTTCTTATCAAAGGAATCTAGCTTTAATTTCCTATCCTGTTTTGAGATGCCCGGTAAGTGATGTGCAGGGGAGCATTTGTTTTTATGAGAGTTCAAAATCTTAACTACGGTTTGTTTGGGAAGCTGTAACGCATGAATTGTTCTTTTCATGTAAGCGAAGGGCGAACGTCTTTCACTTTCAGCCTTAAAGTATTCAAATATTTTAACAACGAAACCTTTCGCATCAGCGGAAAGATGCTTGCACTGAGACATCATGAAATCTAATGCTAACACCGTATTTCGTGCGTGCGTGATTCCCGTGCAACCTTTCGAGTTGAGTTGATTGGTTCAACCGTGTCATATGGCCCTGTGACGCAAGGGTAGCATTATGCAGATGGCTGTTACAATGAATGTTCGTTCCACCCGTGACGAACAGGTCTGGTTGTTGATGAAATATAGTGATAGCTCAATAGACAGATTTTCTATTCATGCACCGATTGTCTTTAAATGTAATATCCAGTTATGTATGACTATTTAATAATCTGATACCAACTTTGACTGGAGTAGGTCCAATAGTTTTTCAGATATTGTAAATTAAATTAACTTCCAGACTATACATCCAAATAATTAGTTCCATTATATTTTGTCGGTATTATATCTATGTTTTGTAAATGAGTGAAGATGGTTTCACGTAATATCAGTACAGAACAATGAGGGGTAACAAAAATACTTACCCTTGTTAATCGATGTATTTTCCATTCATACTCTTTTCATCGCTAAGTTTGCCTTTTACGCCCAATGGAATAGGTTTTGTCGGATAAAAGGGATGAGAAGGCAGATGACATGGTATTTTCCCAGGTAATTGTTCAATCTTCACTGCTGAGACAAACGCTATCCTAACAGCGTTAACCTATATTAAACAACAAACCCAAACTAAAAAGAATCATCTTCTCTGTTTGGTGTCTTGCCTTAAGGCACTCAAAATGTCTCGTCGTATGACCCTATTATCCATGAACTGTATAATGATCTTTCTACTTTCAGCTTAAGCAGCTCTCGACAAACCGTTATTTCCACTACTTACCCCGTACAGTGATTTCAAACCAACCATCAAGAATTCCTTAAATGCAAAAGATGTGGTCACACAGGTAGGAATCAATAAACTTCGCGAATTTAAACATAACAATCGGTCAAGCCTACTTGGGTTGTCAGTCAAGGCATGATGAGGTCGTATTTCGACGATGTCGTATTGGTTTGCTGGTTTGTTGTTTAACGCCGCACTCAGCAATATTCCAGCTATATGACGGCGGTCTGTAAATAATCGAGTCTGGACCAGACAATCCAGTGATTGATATCGTGAGCATCGATCCACGCAATTGGAATCGATGACATGTATCAACCAAGTCAGCGAGCCTGTCCACCCTGTCCCGTTAGTCGCCTTTTACGACAAGCATGGTCGCCTTTTACGACAAGCATGGTCGCCTTTTACGGCAAGCATGGGTTGCTGAGGACCTATTCTACCCCGGATCTTGACGGGTCCGATGTCGTATTGGCCACAGTCGGTTTACCCACGAATATCGGCTTGAAAGAGATGAGGACGAACCTCCTAAGTGTATCCCTTGCGATGAAAGGTTCACCGTCAAGCATATATTGCTAGACTGTGTGGACTTTACAATTGCAAGGGATTCACATTGTCAAACAGTAAATCTGAAAGATCTCTTTTCCCGTGAAAGCGGGCTTCTCTTTATCAGCTACTTGAGGGGAACTGGTCTGTATAAAAAAAAAAAAATATGTATGTGAATAATTAATTGCTTGTGTTAAAATTTGGGGGGATGATTTTACTAACTTTCATTATTGAAGACTATGTCCAGGAGATTGTAGTACCGTAAAATTTTTGTCCCCCTGTGTGACACGTAATCCTAGCATAATCGATGTGACAATCATCATCCAGTGTTTTAAGCCAACTCATTGCTTGTTTTTATATATATTAGCTAGAATTTAGCACAACCACCATTCGCTAAAGTGATGACGTAAATTCTGCTGGGGTATCGTGCAGGTAGCAGAGACACCACACGTCCCCATGATCCCCAGCAAGGTGTCCTAGCTTTGGATCCAGGTGGACTAGCCCACGTTTTAGTGAGTGAGTGAGTATGGTTTTACGCCGCTTTTAGCAATATTCCAGCAATACCACGGCGGGGGACACCAGAAATAGGCTTCACACACTGTACCCATGTCGGGAATCGAACCCGGGTCTTCGATGTGACGAGCGAACGCTTTAACCACTAGGCTACCCGACCGCCCCTATCCCACGTTTTAAACTGTATAAATGATATTGTTAAACCTAAATATGTTTGACAAATTGTTTTTAAATATAAATTTGTATTCATGAATAAGTTGTGTATATGTGAATTTGATCTAGTCGCTACATGGCTGAATTAATGTCGATGCGACGTTAAATTTTAACTCACGGGTTCGTTCGTTCATTCGTGAGTTAGCATGTTGCTTTTACGCAATAGCATGCCAAACACAATAAAGGACAGTTAATATTTGTTATATTCAGAACATGTATGTTCAAGTATAACCCTTAAAGTGCGAGTTTGAAACCAATAATGAACAGGTTGAAATCAGATCTTTAGAATAGCATTAATATGTGTAAGGTTGCAATAATGCTGGATTTTAAAGTGTGAAAATCACAAGTACTAGTGTCAACACGAGTAGTGTTGGTGTCAACGCCGAGCGTGGGACGGGACTGAAAAAATAAAGCAGATTTAAAAACCTTCTGCGTATCAAAAGGTAGCGTTTTAACTATTGATTTTGTTCAGATGTTACGGTAATGCCTTTTCGATTACACTTAAATAGGTTGTGAAGACTCAATTTCAATGTGCGCCTATAGTTCGCTTAAAAATAAGAACGGAATCCAAAATGCCTGAACACTGCTATCATACAGAGATAATGTGTATTTCTATGCGTACGCAAAAAGTGTGAATATAATTGTATGCACACCTTTAGTATTTGTGTAAAGATGTGAACAAACAACTTCTTAAGAGTGAAATTTCACAAAAGACATCGATGCGCTCACCTCTGTCAACACAAACAATGTCGTTGTTATCGCCAGTCGGGGGATCCAACTTTGAAAACCAGATCAGCTGGGTATAATACCTTACGCGTTTCAAAAGGTAGCATTTTGTAATGATTGAAAAAGACAGGAAATGGTTCATCCTATATGAATAACCAATGAATTATATGTGATCGAAGGCATGTGTATTTCTTTATGTATATAGAAACGTGTATACAAGTTCAAGCAAAGCGAAATATTGACAAATGTTTGCACATGTAGACCAACGTTAAGCCACTGTAACCTATATTGTACATGTAATTCATACAGCCCTTGTGGTGAATAATAACGATGACTATTTACCACAGTCCATGCATGAAAATTAACTAAGCTATGGCAAAGCAGATACTATCATTCTAAGTAGCTATTATTAAATGTTGATATTAAAGCTTTCTGACGTAAACCATCACTCACATTCCCAAATATGCACATTTTATTTCATTGTGAACACATCACTGAACATGTAAACATGTTTTCACATATTATGTTACAAGTTTAGGTTACAGGTGCTTGACAGCCTGGCGTAAATATGAATACAATTGAAGGTGAGGTGAAATTTGGTTTAATGTCACGTTGACGATTATTGTACTTTCCTGGGGCCTTGTATGTGTGTGCGCGTGTAGCTACTTGTACTAGGCTAGACTAATACCGGTTTTATGAAACATATTTTATTTTTTTATTGAAATATATTTTATGTTTGTTGAACCTTCATACTAACATTTAGTATGTTATTTCTTGAGGATAATTTACAAAATGCAGTATCTATGTTATGGGCACATTTGTTAAATCACAGACTTGAAAATATTATTGAACCACCACATTCCATAACATATACCCCATTAGTCTAAATCTAAATTCTATCCTTATAAAAACCTATTGCAATCGGTAGTAGTAAATAAGTGCTTCATGTAAACCACTAATCGCAGGTAAGGTATCTATCCAACAGTCATTGTCAAAATAAACGTATCAAAGGAATGCCACTTTCACAATAGTGATTAAAAACTGAACCGCCCTTGCTAGTGTTTACTGACTTTCTTTTGTATCCACCTTGACTCATCTAAATTCGTACCTCTCGAAAATGGTTCATAATAAGTGCTAAATAGAAACCACAAATCTTAGTAACTAAGCCATCAATCAATATATAAATATGACAATTTGAGTTTCAACCTTTCTTTTAAGTCGGGAGTACAGTCAATCACCATTGCCAGATGACGTTCATTTTGTGATATACTTTAAATGTTTTAGGAGGTTTTCATTCAGCATACAACTATTTAAGTATGAACTGCATTTTATGAACGTATTAGCGCATATTATCACGTACGTTCAGATTAATCGAACCACAAAACTTCATTGAATTAATGGCCCGTTAATGCACGTATGGTGTAATTACGCTTAATACAACCAGATTTAATGGCACATTAATTAATGGAGGTTTATCGACATTTTAGTGTTGTCATTAAAGGGGAAGTGTACACGCAAAAATCTCTTTCTTTCTTTTTCTAAACAAAACGCAATTTTAGAATTAATTAGTATCTGTGTTTGAAAATATACACTCATTTTTTCACAGTGAAAGTAGGAAGCTCACAATAGTGTGAAAATGATATGCCGTTATGAGGCCTTCGTTTTTCGAGCTAAACATGCCTGAGTTATCCCCCTTAGATTATGACGTAATTGGTGCCAATTCAACTGGGTCCCTGTCTATTTTCAACGCAAAAGATATCAAGTACCAGTTTGCGGTAAAACAACATGGCCTACGAGCGGCTCTAACAAAGCATGATGACGTCATAATGTTTATCAATTGGCACCAATGACGTCATATTGCAAGGGGCATAAGCCATAGTGTTTTTGTTGTGGAAATAGAACACTTGGTAAATGTGAAAAATATAAATCGTTTTAATGCGAAAAATATTTTAATTAATTGTGATATTTTTATATATGTCTTTGACACCTCTAGGTTAACACTTTTAATGTGGAAAAAGTACAAGAAAAATAGGTTCATTTCCGTGTGAACTTGCCCTTTAAGGTTTGACGCAAACGGATAAAAGTAAAAGATCGCATATGCAAAGATTGCCAGACAAAAGCTTGCGAGGTATTAAGTCCTTGTTCTAAAAGTGATCGAAATAATTCACAAAGTGACCCTGGCGCAAACTGGGAAGGCAATAACATGTCACAAGAAGGCCTGACATGTCAGATACAAAGGTTAAGAGATTTAATCTGTTGAAGGATACCAGCTTTTTTTTCGTGCAAGACAATATTGTAATACAATTTTATTCATGAATTATAGCAGATTAAATACAATTGAAACAATGTTGTTTCATGGGCGATATTTGTCCATCATTTTACGCTGAAAATAAGGCGGGTCGTACATGTAAGTAATGGATTGTGCTTTTCTAATGGTTTCTGAGATCGTGGTTCTGCAATTCAAATCACTTATAAATAACTGTTACTTATTATATTATTTTATACAGGTATAGTCGGGTAAATATGATTTTATGTGTCATGTGCTGCCTTTTACTAACTTTTTGTCACAGTTTACAAATCTTTAAAGATAGTACCTACATTGTAGATGTTGAAATCCAATCCAATCAAACATTCTACTGAAGGACATTTGCTTTGACAAACTGTTCAAAATGGGAATGTTTGCCATGGTGATCTGTTGAACGAGGGTACGGTTCTGTGACTTGTCTCATTTCATCAATAATAAATCAAGCAACAAAACCCTTTTCCATATCCAATAGAAAACACCAATAGAAAATAACAGAGTCGATTGTACAATTCCGACTAGTCAAGGCAAGTCAATTGTCCACCTGAAAAAAACATGGGAACACATGGGAAAACAGGGAAATGCATCGGACATAATTTTTGTCACTGATGCGTCAAATTTGGAAATGTCCTCAACATGTCTACCATAGAACTTTTTCAAAGCTATACTGAGGCCTTGAATGGTGTAACTTTGATCAAACAACTTCTGAGCAAGAGTCGTATGACGCTATTTGAAATCTTGGAAGAAATAGCATGCTCGATTGTATCTACAAAAAATGAGAAATGTGAACACCAAAGGCTAGAGCTGCTGGAATAGTGGTCGACATGAAGAGAAACACTGTTGGAAAGTTGAAGTCAACCCTCTCTTCATACAGTCGAGTGTTTTGTCACTCTGAATCTTTATGCATAGATCTAACGTTGACAAAAATGAAGCCGTCTCCTAGTCTCCTTTATTTCTAGTTCAGGAGGGAAAATCAGTGGAAGGGAATTGGCTATTTGAACGATATCGTTATCGAACGATATCAGATCATCGATATACCTGAAAAACTTCTTGGCCAAATTACCTTGTATTGACTTTGCCAAACCGGGCAGAAATTCCGATTCATATGAATAAAAAAAACAGATCCACAAGATAAGGAGTACAGTTGGTGCCCACGGGACTTGTCTACTTCTTGCCTAAATGCCTCACCCCCCAATGCTACGTAGATGTTATCAAGGAGAAAGTCCAGCGTTTCAGATTAAGATTAACGATACAACCGTAAAGAACAAGCCATTGGTATGATGCATTACGTCATGGGAGTTTTGGCTGCAGCTAAATGACAGTGACTGAGTGAGTGAGTTAATGCTTTACGTCACATCGGCAATATTTCAGCCATATCGTGACGAGAAGTTATACATGAAATATACATATATTTAAACTTTATAAAAATCTGTCATCGAAGGACAGTAGGATAACTAGAATATCACAGATAAGATTTAAAACTAGTTGCGGAACATTTAAAAGCATTAAGTATTAAGGAACAACACAATATAAGAATGGGCTAGAGATCGTCAGTAACTAAAGGGAGATCACCACACCAGGGACAATGGGGACTTACAGTACCTTTGCTTCCTGCATGGGCCCTGGCAGGATTGAGATAAATGACAGTCATCAGGCTGATGGTCCGTTGGAGGCACACGGGACGGACGGGAGACAGACCTAGGAGTGGCAGACCCCCTGTCACCACCACCCAGGAAAACGCTACATACGCATCCTCCATCTGAGAAGTCACAGTGACATCATCAGCTGCAACAGTCATCTTGTCAGTCACTGGACAGTGTCCCGGAGACTGCGTCGATACTGTCAAAGGGCGTATTTGGCCCTCGGTCGGTAGTTCGTGGTGGACGATGGAAGACAAAAGTCAGGGGTGAAGTTTAAGAAGACAGCAGCCATGTGGTCATGAAGGGACATGTTGATAGTTATCACGTGAATGCACACCGGAATCGAGTGTTCAGTGTTCCCGATGCAGACACCAAACTCATCACTTACACACAGCCATGAAATCGGACGGTGATTCTTGGCCGACGCCATGACCAGCCATACAATCCTTTTGCTTCTTTCTGTGATTTGGGCACGTCAAATAGCTGGAATATTGCTGAGGGCGGCGTTAAACAACAAACAAATCATTGCACATATTCTTAGTGTTATCCAGAAAATGCCCATAGTGTTTTTCCAATTTAACCTGTGAGATTATTATAAATCTTTACCAACCAACGACCATAGCAAATTTGTTGAAGCCCATGGGAAACATGGGTCCTTTTACAAAAAAAATCTTTTTTCAAATTGTAACACATTTGTGTTTGTGCAAAAACCAAGATATAAACTTTGATCAAAGCAAACAATTTAGACTTTTACAAGAAATGCGAGACGTTTTAATTACAGCATGTTTGTCCCTAAAGGGATTGTTATACTCCAATGGCTTTCAAATGAGTAGAGTCAAAGGAGCCGCTGCTCGACTTCAACGTATCATTCACAAAACAGTCAAAAGAAAAGTAACTTGAATGAAACAGTAAACCAGATGAGCTGTAAAAAGATTTATCTCCGATAAGGGACAAACGTCGTCTTAAACTACATGCCTTGAGGGTTTGGGGATATAACTTTGTTTCATAGTTTTACAATCCAGAAACGAATAACGTCTAACTTTCAAACTGCAGCAATGGGAATTCACTGCTCACGTCTAGTGCAAAGGTCAGGTATGGGTGAACCGTATTCACTGAAGCATTGTGTCTTCCGTTGAGCTGGTCAGAGAAAATTGTCTTCACAGAAAGGTTCTGTCAAGTGTAAACCATGTTAGGATGAACCTAATTCACTGAAGGATCTTGCGTTGATCACCTTACAGTACACCTTTTTTTTCACTGAGAGATTGTGCCTAATGTCGACTGGTAGGATGCAGTTTTTTTCACTGAATGGTTCTGTGTAGTTTAGGCAAACCAAAGAAACACCAGTTCATTATCATGTCATTCGTGACGTTCTTGGGTAGAATAGGTCTTCAGCAACCCATGATTGCCGTAAAATGCGACTATGCATGTCAAAAGAGGCGACTAACGGGATCGGGTGGTCAGACTCACTGACTCCATTATGTACAGACCGCCGGCATATAGCTGGGATATTGGGGGTGCTGCGTTGAGCGAACAAACAAATAAAAGGCCCGGGAAACCTTTGAAACCGCCCACAAGCTGTATTTCTTTAAAAAGTATGTGTCTTTCATTGTAAATAACATCTTGGTTGGCTGATATGATCACGTGGGTATGTAGCCGCCAAGAAAGTGCATCAAGAGGGTGCTCTGCACCGCAACTGCTCATTCACAGTGCGTGCTTTATTACATTGAGTTCTCTAGCAGGAAATAGAGGGATATATACTCTTTTCTGGGTAAGTAGGCAGAACTAACGTATGTAAAACGCACTATCGTGTCACTGAATTGTCTGGTTCACTATCACTGAATTGTCTGGTCACGGCAATTATTTTTTTTTGAAACAGGAGTACTGCAGTGCGGCGCTAGGCACTGCCTTTTCTTTGCCTTTTATGTCTGATAGCCTCCGTGGTCTAGTGGTAGACCGTCCACTTGAAGAGAGGAAGGTCCGCAGCTCAAACCCCGGCCGCGTCGTACCAAAAGACGTTAAAATATTGTACTTGTTGTTATCCTGCCTGGGGCTCTGCATTAATGGACAAGGACTGGTCGGCTTAGAGTCCATTCAGAATACTCTCTCTGAGATTGGTATTTATGTTAAACAGCGGCATGGTGTCTCAGTGCGCTAGCACTATAAAATCGGCATTAGTCAGGACCAGTACAATCACACGCACACACGTCGCTATAATGTGCAATCATTTTGGACGCGACGTTAAACCCCACTTCCCAGAAGTTCTTCTCTTACGCCTAATGGAATGTGTTTCGGCAGATACTCGAGTATGATGAATCCCTAGCATTGACGTTTGATATTTATACGAACTGTCTTAGCAAAGGTATGATTTGTTCAATTATCAGAATATTTTACATTTCAGTGCAAATACCTGCATACGTTGTATATTGCTGAAATCCACACAGTCATATAAAGACATCTGAAGGAGACTATGCTTGTCGTAAGAGGCGATGAACGGGATCGGGTAGTCATGATCGTTGACTTGGTTGATGCATGTCATCGTATCCCAATTGCGTGGACAGAAGCTCATGGTGTCAATCACTGGATTGTCTGGTCCACACTCGATTATTTACAGACCGCCGTCATATAGCTGGAATATTGCTGAGTGCGGCGTTGAACAACAGACAAACAAACTTTATGACGAAAATGCCTAACGGCATTCCAATGATTGTTATTAATGTTAGTTCACATAGACGTTGTCGTGTTTTGGTTTGCTGTCCTTGGCTAGGAAGTACATAAACTGTTACAAGATGACGTTGATTATTCATGTTCACGTTATTCTCTAATTCTTGGTGAAATGTATTTGTATTTTACCGTTTCAACCCAATCCTCTTTGGAATAACCCTATGGAATCCTAGAATGTACACTACTGCGTTGGCAACGGCGTCACGTGACAAAACAAAACATGATTTAAATAAGTCCGACATCACGACAAGAATTTTACCCATTGTCGCATTTTTGGAAACTATTTGGTATTTTTAAACCAAAGGGCGACAATACGACAACGCAACATTTTTAAGGTTAAACTATGTTGCGCTGTCCCATTATCGCCCCATCTATAATGTTTAGACCCCTGAATATCCGGGATAGTATATGTCCTTAGCAACCCATGCTTGCCGTATCGCAAATGCGTGGGTCGATGCTCATGATGACGATCACTGGATTGTCTGGTCCAGACTCGAATATTGTAGACCGCCGTAATATAGCTCGAATATTGCTGAGTGCGGCGTTAAACAACAAACAAACTATAATGTGTAGGAAGGCATTAAAGTGCACGATGAGTTATTATTCAATACAAGACAATTTGTCACGTGTTGGTTAGCTTGGCCGTTTTTGCTTGGTTGTGGACAGGGCGACAATGTCCTTTCTCGGATTCTATACTTAGGTCATATTCCTGAATATTGGATTAGGAATGACATACACGTGAACGTGGCTCTGTAGTCTGTTTAGAGATACTAGATTTGAAGGATACTGTAAGCAACATTCATGAAATTAAATTGTAGATTTTACTTCCATATTTTATCATAAATATCTGACACAGCATGTTACAAAAGAGGCAACGGTTATAATTAAAGTAAACATAACGTACTACCCCATCATTATCTCGAAACCGCGTTTCACGCTCTGGTCACAGCGATCTGGTCCCACTCGTCTGAATCTATTCCGTAAAGACCCGTGAAGATTCCGGGGTAGAATAGGTCTTCAGCAACCCATGCTTGCTTAAAAGGTGTCTATGCTTGTCGTCAGAGGCGATTAACGGGATCAGGTGGTCAGGCCCGCTGACTTAGTTGATGCATGTCATCGATCCCAACTGCGTGGATCGATGCTCATGATATCAATCACTGGATTGTCTGGTCCAGACTCGATTATTTACAGACCGCCGTCATATAGCTGGAATATAGCTGAGTGCGGCGTTAAACAACATACCAACATTTCACGTAATCTTCTAACAGATTTTATGACTACTTCTTTAAGTATTGGTACCACTCCCTCGCTTCATTCTATTGAAGATATTATCATCAATACAAATATTTTCTTTCAGTGGAATTTAGAAGTTGGTGTGAGGAAGTAAGATGAGTTCTTTTGATGAACAACTTCTTTATTACAATTAGTGCGACGTTTCGGTGTAGATCCTAACACCTTTATCAAGCAAGTGATGGACATAGGGATTTAGCAATTAGGTGATGGTAAGCAGGCGGGATGTAATAGCCTTGGTCTCTGTTCATTGCTGGCTGGATCATTTTGATGTAGATAGCTTCTAGGAGTTTCCTGATTTTGTAGTCTGATTGATTGTTGGCCAGGATCTTGATGTTGTTCCACTGGATGTTGTGGTCGGAGATGGCTGATTTTGAGTCCTTTTTTTGTACTGAGGTCTTGTGTTCTTTTATTCTAATGTGTAGGGGCCTGGATGTTTCTCCTACATAGGAGTCGCCACAGTCACATTGTATGTGATATACGGCACCAGCTGGGTCTTCTTTCTTTGATGTAGGGGGCTTGCCATTGGCACTGATGATGTTCTGGATTGTCCTGCCTCTCTGGAATACTGTATCAATGTTGGCGTGGTGTTTGAGCAGTCTGCGGATCTGGTGGCTGGCTGTTCCTATGTAGGGAAGACTGATGACAAACGGGCGGGGCTGTCTGTTGTCGTAGAGGCCGCACTCTGGGGCTGAGGATGCTGTTGATTGTTTGTTCAACTAGGCTGGTAGGATAATTGTTGAAGTTAGTGAAGACATGGCGGAGGTGGTTGAGTTCAGTTTGTAGCTGTTGTGGCGTGGAACAGATGTTGACGGCACGTCGGGCTAAGGTGGCGATAATTCCTCTCTTGATTTGTGGTGGATGGTTAGAGGAATTGTGCAGATACTGATCAGTATGGGTTGGTTTACGGTAGACACTGGTTCTTTCAGTGGCATTTAGAAATTGGTGTGATGAAGTAAGACAATTATCTTAATCAGCTCTCTGTGTCCATCAATCAATTTACTGTATAAACTTTGATGTTAATAAGTATATATACCTATGTTGTTTAGCACTATCCATCACTTGCTTGATAAAGGTGTTAGGATCTACACGGAAACGTCGCACTAATTGTAATAAAGAAGTTGTTCATCCATAGAACTCGTCTTACTTCAGTACAAATATTTAGTAAACCCGTGCAGGTCCGGGGTAGAATATTGAGTGATTGAGTGAGAATTAATTTAACGTTGCATCGGCATTATTTCAGCCATATTGCGATGAGACCAAGTTAATATGTTAACAATTGAGACATTTATGCACAGTTATATTTAAAAACAGTTGCTGACACATATTTGATTTTGTTTCGTTTGTTTGTTTGTGGACCGCCTCCGTGGTCTAGTGGTAGCGCGTCCGCCCGGAGAGCGGAAGGTCCGGGTTTCGATCCCCGACCGCGTCATACCAAAAGACGTTAAAAGATGGTACTTGTTGTTGCCCTGTCTGGCGCTCGGCATTAAGGGGCTAAAACAAGGGCTGTTCGACTCGGAGTCAGTATACTGTGTCTGAGTGGGGTATTCATGTTGAACTGCGGCATGGTATCTCAGTGAGCTAGCACTATAAATCGGCATCAGTCCGGTCTAGTACAAGCAGCCACGTAAGACACACACACACGTACATGCACGTCGCTATATAAGTGCAATAATCTTGGGCGCGACGTCATGACGTCATTCACTGGATTGTCTGGTCCAGCTGGAACATTGCTAAGTGCGGCGTTAAACAACAAAAAAATCTTATGATGATCATTATTTGTTTGATCTCCGTGGAAATTGAGGTTAGACTACAGGTCCCAAGAAACCTTTCCTGGCAGTAATGATTGAGAGTGCTGGCAACTAGGTAGTCCTTTTAAAATATCTGTCGTCAAAGGACAGTAAAACAGTAAGGTATATCACAGTTTTATTTGCTGGCAGTAAGGGGCGACTAAATGGATCGGGTGATCAGGCTCGGTGACTTTTTGTAGTATGTCAACATTCTTCGACAGCGTGGATCGTTGCTCACAATATCACCCATGTACATATACATAATTTGTTTGACTGCATTGACTTTGTACCCAGAACAAACACCTTGACGTAGCAGCTATCCTGAGCATCGTTTTAGCCTTGCAAGTGGAGATTTAATTTAAATAGTTCGAACGAATTTGATATTCTGATTAATTGGAAATTATGCTTTTGAAGAAGAGTTGAGTGAGTTCAGTGAGATATTAAAGCTACGATAATTAAAGATCATGCTTATTCAGGAGGTTTAAAGCGTGTCATGTGTCCGCTTCAGTGCATGTCTCTGAATACCTTATACATGTGTATGGCCATGGCGTCTATTTTCTTCGCTGCACACTGTTTTTGTCGGCTTTTTTTTACCCATTCGTCAGTAATTTCAGCCTGACCATCCTGATTGTGTCAGGATTACCCGACACCAGTAGTTAAAGTGATGACGTAAATCCTGCTGGGGTATTATGCAGGAAGCCAAGTCCCCAAGATCCCCAGCGAGGTGGCCTAGCTTTGGTTACTGGTTGCCTATAGCCCGTGTTTTAAAACTGTATTATATTGTTATGCTCAAATATGTTTCATAAATTGTTTTTAAAAATAGTATACATGAATTGATTTTAAATATTACTTTGCATAGATGACTCAATTGTTAACATATTAAACTTGGTCTCGTCGCCTTATGGCTGGAATAATGCCGATGCGACGTTAAATTTTAACTCACTCACTCACTCACTCACTCACTCACTCAGGATCACCCAAAACCTCTGTGTTGCATTTTTTAATAATAATAATAATAATAATAATAATAATAATAATAATAATAATAATAAAAATAATAATCGGCTGATGATGAGCCTAACCAGCCTGACTGTGCCAGGTTCACCCAAACCCTCTTTGCTGCATTTAAAAAAATGTAATCTGTACATAATAATAATATGGATGAAGTCGTCCATGTTCAGGACTAGTCACCTCCCACTTGAATCCGTCAATGTACGATTTTGCATCAAAATGTAAATAATTATGAAATGTAGAATATGCAATGAATTGAATGAGACTGTCCAGCACATTTTCAGTGGGTGCCCAGCTTTGGCACAAACACAGGTTTTTTCAAGCAGCATGTTTGAGTGTTGCTCATCGTGTCATGGGGAATGGTTGACATCCCTGTGTCGTCTGCTACGGCTGCGACTAGTGTCGGGCTCTCGGGAGTTTCGTCCCGTCATCTGCTACCGCTGCTGTCATGACTGAGTGAAGCGCTGCTGTTACTGGTGGAGCTGGAGTGATTCCGTGGTGTGGACGATCCCCGGATACATTTAGCACAAGCTTATCATAAGAAATGTAACAATCGTCATCTTTACGTCTTTATATTCTTACATATTCTCCAAGTATCTTTCTCACTTGTCTCACAGACTGAGTAAAGTCAGAAGACATCCGGAACTTTTGGTTCCCCCAAAGATTTGACCTCGCAGCTTCAAGTATGTTTTCTCGGTATTTATAAGAGGACTTGTAACTTGACAATGATACAATGTATGTAGATGTGTTCATTTTGTGCCTAATCTGTGAGCTCTTTCTGCACTTATATATTCTGCAATACTATCATTAAATTTCAATTCATTTTTAAGAAAAGTTCTGACTTTCTCTTCGCTATACCTCCATTAACCTTTTTCAGATTCATCGATTCCAAATTGTCGCATCAAGATTGAGCTTCATTATTTTTTCGAGTTTTACAGACATCGTTGTATTTTCTTCCTCGAGACGATCAATCTTTTTGTCGGCTGAATCCATATTTCATAATGTAGGGATTGGAGGTTATTACGTATGCTGCGTAGGATTGTGGTGATTCCACCCCTGTCATGCTCTCCCTGTTCTCCTAATATTAATACTGAGGGGCCTGAAGATGTACGCTTCTCTGCGGTGGTCCTAGAGAGGGGGGATTTATTCCCCGAACCAAACGCACATCACCCAGTTAGGGGTAACCCCCCGAAAGTGGTTTAAATCTGGGTTACAGAACGCCACGAAGAAAGTCATCTCTTAACTCCGCTGTCCAGTCAGCCTCTCTCGGTATACAAACCAACCCAACTGCCAATTCAAGTTCACTCTTCTTGAGTGTGTGAAAGGAACAGGATGGTGCGCACAACCAGGACATCCGACATACCCAATGTTGTGTGAACAGCCGCAGAACCGGGGTGTCCGTTATTCACCCATGTGGTGAGACAACCCGCAAAACCAGGGTGCCCGACATACCCCATGTGGTGAGACAAACCGCACAACCAGGGTGCCCGACATACCCCCTGTTGTGTGAACAGCCGCAGAACCGGGGTGTCCCATATTCACCCATGTGGTGTGACAACCCGCAAAACCAGGGTGCCCGACATGCCCCATGTGGTGAGACAAACCGCACAACCAGGGTGTCCGACATACCCAATGTTGTGTGTTCATCCGCACAACCAGGGTGTCCGACATACCCCATGTGGTGTGACCAGCCTCACAACCAGGGTGTCCGACATACCCCATGTGTTGTGTTCATTCGCACAACCAGGGTGTCCGACATACCCCATGTGTTGTGTTCATCCGTACAACCAGGGTGTCCGACAAACCCCATGTGGTGAGACCAGCCGCACAACCAGGGTGTCCAACATACCCCATGTGGTGTGTTCATCCGTACAACCAGGGTGTCCGACATACCCCATGCGGTGAGACCAGCCTCACAACCAGGGTGTCCGACATACCCCATGTGGTGTGTTCATCCGCACAACCAGGGTGTCCGACATACCCCATGTGGTGAGACCAGCCTCACAACAAGGGTGTCCAACATACCCCATGCGGTGAGACCAGCCTCACAACCAGGGTGTCCGACATACCCCATGCGGTGAGACCAGCCTCACAACCAGGGTGTCCGACAAACCCCATGTGGTGAGACCAGCCACACAACCAGGGTGTCCGACATACCCCATGTGGTGAGACCAGCCGCACAACCAGGGTGTCCGACATACCCCATGTGGTGTGGCCAGCCGCACAACCAGGGTGTCCGACATACCCCATGTGGTGTGGCCAGCCACACAACCAGGGTGTCCGACATACCCAATGTGGTGTGACCAGCCACACAACCAGTGTGTCCAACATACCCAATGTGGTGTGACCAGCCCCACAACCAGGGTGTCCAACATACCCAATGTGGTGTGACCAGCCACACAACCAGTGTGTCCAACATACCCAATGTGGTGTGACCAGCCCCACAACCAGGGTGTCCAACATACCCAATGTGGTGTGACCAGCCACACAACCAGTGTGTCCAACATACCCCATGTGGTGTGACCAGCCCCACAACCAGGGTGTCCAACAAACCCAATGTGGTGTGTTCATCCGCACAACCGGGGTGTCCAACATACCCAATGTGGTGTGTTCATCCGCACAACCAGTGTGTCCAACATACCCAATGTGGTGTGACCAGCCACACAACCAGTGTGTCCAACATACCCAATGTGGTGTGACCAGCCACACAACCAGTGTGTCCAACATACCCAATGTGGTGTGACCAGCCCCACAACCAGGGTGTCCAACATACCCAATGTGGTGTGACCAGCCACACAACCAGGGTGTCCGACATACCCCATGTGGTGAGACCAGCCACACACCCAGGGTGTTCAACATACCCAATGTGGTGTGACCAGCCACACAACCAGGGCGTCCAACATGCCCCGATGCTGGGTGCTGCAGTTACAACTCTTGTTTCTCTGTCAAATCTATGTAATAAGATATGGGAAATAATATGATGATGATTTAATATGCTTGATATCACTAATGTATCTTTATGAATAAAAATCTAAAATGTACCAATGTCAAGGCAAGGTTAGATGAGGTGAGGTGAGGTGAAATTGGGTTTAACGTCGCGTCCAAGATTATTGCACTTATATAGCGACGTGCATGTACGTGTATGTTTTCGCGTGGCTGCTTGTACTAGTCCGGACTGATGCCGATTTATAGTGCTAGCTCACTGAGATACCATGCCGCAGTTTAACCCCACACAGTATACTGACTCCGAGCCGACCAGTCCTTGTCTTAGCCCCTTAATGCCGAGCGCCAGACAGGGTAGCAACAAGTACCATCTTTTAACGTCTTTTGGTATGACGCTGTCGGGGATCGAACCCCGGCCCTTCCGCTCTCCGGGCGGACGCTCTACCACTAGACCACGGAGACGGTCGCAAGGTAAGATGATCATGCTGAATAGTCAAGGGCTCACGAACAAGGGCACAATGTAGAGATTAAATCATTACCACCTCTCTTTATATCAGATATGTTGTTGTTATTTGAAATCTCTTTTGGAGAATTGCGAGTTATGTATACTCTGTATTCTTTCGTCATGGTAGCATATATATTTTCTATGTTGCTTTTTGAATTATCCACAAAAAATGAGAACTACAATGTAAACCTCTCTCTGGAGATATACAATAATACTACTGAAGGGCATATCTGAAAAATGGGACTTATCGACAAATATTTCTTTCTTAAATACTACCCGTTACAGGCATTCTGATCATTATATTATACTTTGTACAGTTTTAAAAGTCAAATAATGGCAAATTGTGTATCTTTCTACATTTTGAATTAATTATAATTTCTGCAATAAAACCTTAGCATCAGATAGTGATATAAACGAATATGATCTATACTGTGATAAATGAATTATCAATTTCGTATTATGAATAAGATAAACAGAAATATGATAGTAAAACAAATGATTTTAATCTGTTCGTGTGAGTAGGTAACGAGAGATCTAGGCAACTCACTAACGTAGCCATTTGTGAAAAATGAAATATTAAAAGTTTAGGGGTTTGAACATGTACATTGAATGACAGGGAAGAAAGCAACGCAATAATTAAATTATGAATCAAATTATGTTATAAATATAACAGAATAAATAGAAAATATAAGTTTAATTTCTCATTGTTGGAAGGTGTTTAATAATAGATTTTGTTTCATTGTTTGTTGTTTAACGCCGCACTCAGCAATATACCAGCTATATGACGGTGGTTCGTAAATAATCCAGTCTGGACCAGACAATCCAGTTATTATCACCACGAGCACCGATCTACGCAATTGGGATACGATTACATGCATCAACCAAGTCAGCGAGCCTAACCACCCGATCATGTTAGTCGCCTTCGTACAAGCATGGGTTGTTGAAGGCCTATTTTAAACCGGATCTTCACGGGTACTTTTTTAAATAATAAGGTACAATGAAATTCTGTATATGCCCATAATAAGTGTGTATAAGTAGATGGATAATATGTCCATACACGCCAATTAAATGGGTTAGACTGCATATGGTTCAATGATGAGGTCTTTCACAAGTCCATATTTCAAGACATTTATTTGATATTCATAATAACTCCACAAAAGCTACACAATGGCGACATAACGGTACCAGCATCACAGATACCAATAATACATGAGATCCATATAATTACTTTAAAGTTAAAACATGTATCTAAATAGAAAATTAGAAGGATACACTTCCGACATTTTTCGTATTTTGTTTTCGTTTGGAGAGAGAAGTTGTGATTGGTATCTGATGGGTGCAAACAGGTGTTCCCTTCCGGCCAGGCCTTACACGGCAATGCTATAGCCCAAAATGAAACAAGCCTAGATGTTCAACAGGTTCAGGCTGAAATTTCCTTTTAAATTTAGATATAGTTTCTCGTGTCGATATGCGTCAAAAGAAATGAATTAAATATTACAGCACTGGTGAATAGGTTATATGCGCATGTCAGCGTCGTTCCTACAATATCCTTTTATGCAAAATACATATATACTGATGAATTAAGGTAGTAATACTACGCAAATATATGTCCAGATGTATACATCACTATCATCTTGTGATTTTTATTCGTGCTTTAAGCTCTTTTTCTACCGGAGATTCTGGGGTGTTACATCACACCAGAAGCAAGGTCCAAATACAAGTCATAATTTCATGGTCCGTCTTGTATGTTGGAAACCAATATCGCAATATGGCTGAATATTGCTAAACGTGGTATTAACCCGATTACTCAAATAATTATTCCATTTTCTACAGTCATCTACGAACACTATCTTTCAGGAGGTATATCTATATTATCCAAATGTCCATACATATATGTCCACATATATATGTATAAAGCAAGTCGTCCTGCACTCTTCCTCAAAAGATAAATGCTAAGCATTTCCTCTGTATGTATTAATATATGTAAATATCGTTTTACTGTAATGCTGATGCAGTGAACGTACCACAGACCTGATGCTAGAATAACATCTAATTTCTGAAATGAACATATTTTACAGAAAAAAAACAGTTGTCAAACAATAGTTATAAAATAAAATAACAAGAAGCCAAGAGACTTTCTTCATTTTGCCAAATATTGGGCTGTGTTTGACATATTTGTTTCGGGGTCTGTATGACAGACAAACCTGATGCCTTTAAGTATAAAGATAAGTAAGTCTAGCTGTTGTATATTTTCAAATATGTTTGTGATTAACCCAACCTTGAAAAATATTGAAAGATGAGGGGTAACTATTTATGTCATTATTTCAAATTAGAATGATAGCACATCAGGAAAGCATGGCACTTTAATATACGTATCTTGTTAACCCAATAGTCTTTTTTAAGTAAGAGCAACATGTATATCGAGAGTATATGTTTGGTGCGTGACTTATCACACAGTACTTTCAGAAAGTGTGCATATTCTGTTTATCGGCAATAAATAACATAAGACGATTCATACGGGTAAATACGATTTACTTCAGAACTAGTATAGATTACTTAAGGTTAGGGGGAAATGTATGTAATTGACAGAACTTTGGCCGGGTTTAAAGGATTTGGGTCCTGGCTTGGGCTTTGCGTTGGACGTGTAGATAGCATTTCCAGGTTTGACGTATCAATGACCAAAATGATGTCTGATGCAATTCTCTGCCTTTTCGGGTGAACAATTGGCTTGCCTTTGCATGTGTTTGTGGCGGGTGCCACTAGTGGATCGGAATGAGCTCGCGTTTTTGCGAGCACCAAGTGTCATAATTTATTATGATGAATCATGAAACATGCTCCTGATGTTGTCGTAATCGTGCAGTTGGCGCTACTTTTGGCAAGGGTTTCTCATGATAATGGAAATGCTAATGTCGCTTTTGTTGACTGATAAACATGAAAAGATATAATGTTAGTGTATATGGTCAGGTAATTAAGAAACAAACGACGAGTGAGAGTTGTTTATTGTACGATAAACAACGACCACGACTCGTTTATTTCTATATGAGATATCAACATTACTTACAGCCTAGAGCTTTGAGGGTGTTAAATTAGGAAAAAATACACGCTTAAAAATATTTACCCGTACTTAAATAATGATGACTCCTTGAATAGAATCCGACAGCGGCTATGCTAGATAAATCCATTTTAGGATTTGAGTTTGGTCTTTCCCGCATATTCTCACAATTTTCTCGTCGATTATCTGTACATGCGAGTGCATGTTCGAATCTCCATAAATGACGTCATGATAGAACAATGTTTTATCGTGAAATAAATATCGCTTCCTTCTTTGTTCTTTGCGATTTATCGCGTAGCTATCTTATATCATCAAATGTCAATTTCTCATTGCTTTATCATGACGTATCCGTGTCATAACCAATCATGTAGCAATAACATACACAAATATCGATGACTTCGACGTAGAATAGTGTCATGAAATATGATTATCCTTTGGTGTGCAATATTTCTGGTTGATAAATCTAACATATTCTTACTTTTAAGAATAGCGACTATACATTATTATATCCCTTATCAGGTCTCTGTAAACATTTGCAAAATGATACAAATTTAAAAATACAACTGAACCTAAATGTATGTATGTTGTACTATCCTTACGCTGCTGAGTGCGGCATTAAACAACAAGCAAACAAAACCTAATATCTTTAAGAATTATGTTAACATTTCCGATGCTAAGAATAATCTCATAATCTCACAATCTCCATACCCCTTTCTCTCTGTTTATTATGAAAACATAATAACTTTTTTTAATAATCTGAAGGAATAATAATGGCAATACTATCATAATTATCATCATTATTTATGTTACTTATCCTCAAGTGAAGTAGTCCTCAACACTATACATTCAGTGAAGACGCCCATGAACATATTAACTGTGTAACATACATTAATGGAAATTAGATGAACAGTTGAAGTTAGCAAATGATATTATTCGGGCGAACGTCTATCAGCCATCTATTCTATTCATGAAGAACATTTCACGTGGGACCAACAGAGGGAATTATGACTATCGACTTGCTAATTATTTTTTATATTCATGCTGCCCAAACGATCTATTGATTTGGTTTATTGTTATGGTATCCACAAAATAAGTAGGATCCGTTTTTTTCCTTTTTTGTTGAAATAAAACTGAATTATATTTGCTGTTTACATATCAAAGTTTGCCAAATTGTTACAAAATGTTTGCCCACAGCAAGGCTACGTATTCCTAACATATTGTGCTAGGCACAGTATAACTGGACTGAGGGAGGGCGGTATTCCTCCTTGTGGGTCACCTGCTTGGCAATAGGGGACGGGAAAACTGCAGGGGGTGAGGGCAGTTAAGTTGATGGTACAGACAGATAAGAGAGATCGTTTTACAAATATGAAACCTCACTCCACAAAGGAAGAGGCGAAAGCTGAAACTTGGTGAGGTTTACAGAACAAAGGCAGTTGTTTCTAGTTTCATACTGACTCTCGAGGATACATGTAATAAAATAATTAATGTGTGTGTGTGTGTGTGTGTGTGTGTGTGTGTGAGTGTGTGTGTGTGTGTGTGTGTGTGTGTGTGTGTGTGTGTGTGTGAGAGAGAGGAAGAAGAAGAATTGTACAGCATAAAAATGGCTACGTAGTTCGGGTAGACATGTAGAATGCCCGACCTTTGAGTCACTACAGTTTCAGTCATTAAAAAGCGTGAAACAGTATTTGAGTGAAAGAAAACACTATAAGTGAGTGAGACCTCAGTACAGGCACACCCAGTCCCCCAACCCAAAGTCTGCATGTATCAATACTGCCACAATACCTGCCACATCCTCAACCACTTAACTTACTCACACATTCATCTCACAACATGTTCGCCAACCCTCGCATCAAAACGCATGCACGCATGCACGCATGCACGCACGCACACACACATCACATTCTTCTTTCCCCACCATTATGTCTACGTCAGCCATCATGGATCCATGCGCATGCTTTCATACATAATCCATCCTCCCACCATTCCCCAACATCAATCGAACTGTAACTATATCCGCCCTCATGTATCGGTATTCGTGCTTACACACATACACCCTCCTACCATTCCCCTACATCCATCGCACTATAACTATGACTATAACCGCCTTCGTGCATACGCACTTATGTTCACATTGCATTGCATATTCATCGAATTACACGTTTAAAATATCGTAAATATTTTACAACATGTACATATTAAATATCAGCAAACAGAGATTATTATAACGCAATAGATTTCATCCGTCAAAACATCACAGAAAGAGGGGCAGCCTGGAATTTTACAATGGCATCAGAATGCACTAAGAAGGTCAACTGGTCAGGAGGTGAGAGTTGCGGAAGATTACGATAAACTTCACTTACAGATCTCCATTACGAATATCTAAAGTATGAATAAAGATCACAGCTTGCTATGGCGTGTACTGCATTCCTGCAGAATTAGCAAGGTCCTTAGGTCAAAATTGTATGTCTAAATGCTCATGTAGACAAAGACCCAAATGTATATAGGCATGACTATTTTATATTCTACGCAAATATCACCACATTTAAAAACAAAGCTACATTTGAGGCTTTGAAGGGCATTAAGAACTGATACACATAAGGAAATTTTTTTATGGATGTCAACGGAGGAACACAGCGTTTCGGAGTATATACTTACTCCTTCATCAGGTGAATATTATTAAATGCTATGAGGCAGAGAACATATATATGTACCTGTAAGAACAACAAAAGTAAAAAGATAGCAAAGAAGGAAACGCAAAAAGGGAAGCCAACAGATAACTGGCGCTGATTACCCCGCCTCCCGTTTGCCCATTGTCGATTTCCCATTACCAATCATTCATAAGTTAAGTTTTGGCTTTAATTTGTCCATCGATAATCAACTATCAACGTCTATTATCTCAACCCTTAAAAGTACGAGAATATGTAGTTTACTGAGAAAGTGTTATCCAAATATAATATGTGTTACTGTTGACCACTTTCTTAATGGCATTGTGGCTTTCAAAGCTTTCGGCCATAGAAGCCGTGCAATTTTTCACTTGTCAGAGGAGTACACAAAGTATGTCATCTGGACTAACATTTTTGGTTCGGTGGCTGGGTTAGATCGCTGACTTTGTGTCCTGGCGATTGGGTGCCTCACTCACAGTGTGGGTTCAAACCCCGGACGGGACTCAACCCAAAAAAGTACGAGAATCTGTACTTTACTCAGAAAGTGTTATTCCAATTATAACATTTGTTGGCAAGAAAGCACAATAAATGTATATTCGGCTTTGGGTTGGTAATAATATCACAGGCATTTACGGATATTGATGATGACTTGGAGGAGTTTCGTAACGCACATCTTCTCAATTCAGGGATTGGTAAATCAAAATGTGTGTGTGTGTGCGCGCGTGCGTGCGTGTGTAAATGTCGGCCTGTTGGATTTTACATAAAACATTCATCTTGAGCGAGATGGTAGTTCGAGTTGGATTAGCATGTTAACTATATGATCTTCTTGAGGCAGAGAATGCCGCGCATGAATGTATTAATGAGATTCCTAGGTACATGGGGCCTTTTCGTCACCAGGAATACCCACAGTGGAGACTTCAATGGGGTAAGGGTGTACACAATGTTCTACCTGGTAGGTTTTGTGACATCAGACCGGACAACGTTGGTTTTTGACTGATTGTGGCGTAAAACACACTTATTCATTTACTTGTATCGGAAATTGAATGTTCATCTTAATTGTCATTGATGAACACGTAATATATTTTTAAAGAAATAAAACAGTGACATAATAACTACAACTTTAGGTGAACACAAGTAGCTCTATTGGAATGAGAGGAATAAGTGTTATGAAGTTGTAAGCTTCTTCACAACCGTGTAACTATGACTTGACTTTATTGGGTAATCAAAAAGGAGACAGCGACCTAAAATAGCCACATTTCATACGATTTCACTTGTCCACCATCTTGGATGCAAGGCGAAAACATTTCAGCGCGTTTGAAGCCACTCTGAGAACGCCCCCTGCAGAGTTGGACGAACATTCTGCGGTAGCGCGGCTGAGTTGACCAGAGGCTATCAGCAGTATTTCCTGTCCAGGTTATTTAGGTCCGTTGTTTGTTTTTGGTTGTTTTTTGTGTGTGTGTGTGCGTGCGTGCGTGCGCGCGCGCGCATGCGTGTATGCGTGTGTGCGCGTGTGGGGTGGGGCTGGGGGGGGGGGGGGGCGTGGGGGTGAGAGTAGGGGGATAGATGATAGATTTAGCAACAAGTAAGGTCATCTTGAGTGGGACGATATTCGTAGATGGTATTATAGCATATGAACTATGATTCTCTTAAGGTAGAAAATACGGATCCACGATGTTCGACCTGGTAGAAGTGGGTAATCAAACCTAGCGGCATTGGTTTTTGACTGATTGTGGCGTCAAAACAAACTCATTCATTTACTTGAACTGAATGTTCATCTTAATTGTTATGGATAGTCACGGAGCCATGATCCAGAGAACAGGGTGTCATTAGATAGAAATAAAGTAATAGTAGGATTACCAGAAAAACGGGATATAACACCCAAGCCAATAAACTTCGCTCATTAACACCAGAATAAGTCAGGACAAAATTGAAAACTGCCCCATAATTATGTATGACATGCTTGTCGGGTATTGCAACATGTATATGGAAAACCAAGTTATTAAAATGAAGAGCAAAACTGATGAAAGTTACCAATAAACGTGTATACATGTAAGTGTTATATCGTCACTGCAAAAATAATGAGTGTTTGTCTTTAGTATTAACATTCAAAAACGTTATATATGTATTAGCGATAGTGTCTACGTTCCACCGGTGAGTCAGCGTTAGCCGTACTATCTCGTAGTATATATTATTGTACTTCTGAAGACATCACGATACAGTTTTTACGATGCATCACGTCTGCACTAGCGCTTGATAACAGCCTTGTGTTTGGGTGTTTCAGTAGTTTAAATCGCTGCTCTTGATATTGTTGATTAAACTTTGATACTATGAACAATATAATGTTATATGAGAGGATGACTTTAGAACGGTAACATACTATATATATATATACGTTATGATGACATAAATCCTATATAAAGGATAGAACAATGAGTAGTACGTCCAGATTAGTGTATAGGCAACATTTAATAATTAAAATAATTTAATTCAACAGCTCCCCTTTTAAGTCATTTTTCCTGACTTATAAGTAAATGCAAGAACACAATAAGCCGGAATACAATGTATAATTTTGTCCACTTCCATATGACTATATAGCATACAAAAAGCTTTCGGGTCCCGTTTAGATCGGTTTGGGTGGCAGCCTAGATACCCATAGAATAGTTTCATCTCGGAATCTCCCATATCACTGGGGCTCCTCTTCAATTTATATGGAGTTACTTGTTACGATTCCGAACCTTCACGAGACTGTGTTTATGAATCATTGTCAAATAGTGGTGACATTAAATCAAGGAAACAATATGCGAAATCGCGCATGCACAGAACGGAAAATTTGGACAAGGCATTAAGTAATCCGCATGCGCAGAACGATTGATTTCAGTACTTCCGCTAAGCGCTTCGAGTGCAGCGTCAAACGCGGGCCTGTAATCTAACACTCGAGGACTGACCAATGAAATCAGAGAAGGTAGAAATACCGGTAGACGCTGTTGCTTGATTGACAGTGTCAATCAAGAAAGGGAGGAGCTTAACGGTATCGTTCTCTCCCAGTAAATTCCGATGTCAAATAACGACGTTATTTGGACGGAAAAACGACGGTTTGAAAACGTCCAAATAACGTCGTTTTTCCGTCCAATGACCATATACGGGAAAAAACGACGTTTTCGTGTTTGCAGTGTCAGGGTGGCCATTCATAGATGCCCCGTGAAGATCCGGGTTAGAATAGATCTTTACCAACCCATGCTTGTCGAAAGAGGCGACTATGCTTGTCGTAAGAGGCGACTACCAGGATCGGGTGGTGAGGCTCGCTGACTTTGGGAGATCGATGCTCGTGATGTACATCACTGGATTGATTGGTTCAGACTAGATTATTTACACACTGCTGTCAAAAAGCTGGAATATTGCTGAGTGCGGCGTTAAACAACAAACAAACAAACAAACAAACATACACAGATCCTCGAGGAATATTTCTTCTCCACATTCTAATAGGACAATGAATTCGTAAAGTATAAATTTCACTGGTGTGGGTTTGTGGTGTATAGAGCCTAAGGGATACAGCTGATCACACACCGAAAACCCGATTTCGCTTCCCCACGTTGGTACAATGTGTAAGTCTATTCGCAGTGTTGCACGTCTTGAAAAGCTGGAAATTGCTTATAATATCACAAACTACAGCAAAAACGCATTCTGTATATGTTTCATCATCATGAATAAGCATTTAAATCATCGAAAAAGTTTGGTTCTCAGTGCCATGTATATATGCAAATTATATGATAAACTGTGATTCACTTGGGCACTTTACAAAATGCCCAGATTTTGCAGTCAATTTACAAATATTTGAAATATGTCCATTTATTTGACAAATTATTAAGAAGTTCAAAAGGGCCAGAGACATCACAGTAGACTATTATGATTGGATTGTCTTGATTATGTTAGGATTAGAAGCCAAAACATATACATTGACTTCTGTTTTCTTTTAATCCTATCAGTCACTGGTGATGAAATCCAACATCAAAATGTTTGGAATTCGTTATCATAATATAATACATAGTCAGATTTTTCAGTTTGTAAAATGATTTATATCTGTAGGAGTTGTATACAGCCTAAGTGAAATTTTCAGTCGTTTTACACATTAACTGTAACATATACATTTCAGCTATTTTCAGCAACCAGGGCTTGATAAACAGGTCGCGCCGATTTGTGAACGGTTAACTTTGCTCTTTCAATGAGTGGCCGTTTACATTACAAAATGTGCATAATTATTCTTTCCACGATTCTGTTTCAAAACCCGTATACCCGTACACAATGTAATTCACCAGCAACGGGGCAAGCTTCACTCGTGTTTTGTTACCATGTAGGTAGCAGAAGTATCGTAAGTCCCCATGGTACCTAGTATGGTGACCTACCTTTGGCTATTGGTGATCTATAGCCCATTTTTATTGTGTACTGTTATGAATTGTTACGAATTTTATTATGATATGCTAGTTTTACAATCTACATCTGTGATAGTCTAGTGTTTTTACTGTCCTTTGTCGACAGATTTTAATGTCTATATTTATGTATTATTAATGTCCAACTTGATTTAGTCACGATATGGCTGAATTATTGCCGATGTGACTATAAATCTTAACTCACTCACTCACTCACTCGTGTTTTATATGTGAAGGAGTCCAAGCCAGTTTCTGCAAACCGAGAGGAAAGAGTAGGTACAGCATCATAGTGTTTGATCATTTGTTTAATACAGAATGGTTTTAGCTTAAACAATTTATCTTTGAGTATTTCAAATTGACTTCAGACAGTGGAAAAAACCCGTGGGGATTTCTGGTTCCAAAATGCCCTAAGGTAATAGTACTTTGCTTGTCACAAGAGGCGACAAAACGGATCAAGTTGTATGGCTTGATGATGTAAGTGGCTGCGTGTCTTTGTACCCGACGGCGTAGAACGTTGCTCATAATATCAATCACTGGTTTGTCTGGTCGAGCCTTGATTCTAGTATATCATGCCGCCGTCATAACTCGAATATTGCTGAGTGCGGCGTTAAAAAACAACGAAATCAAAGTTACATACCGCAATGATTAAGCTTGAAAATTGCTAATTGCATCGTTAAATATCAAACAATGAGTACAGAGGTAAATAAGCTGGCACTCGAGTACCTGGATCCTCAACCATTACTTGGTTGTCCGGTTTGTTTACATGCCTCCGTCGCTCGACAGGAGTACTGCTGTGCTGTGTCAGGAAAGTAATATACATTTTATGGCGGTTGCTACCTGTAGGGGCAGAGCATGCATACCCTTTCCACTTAATGGAATATGTTTAGTCTGCTAATCGATACTGTATTTTCTTTGGCATTGACGTTTTATATTTTTGTTGGCGAAATTGGGGTTTGGTGTGTCGTTTGTCTTACTGTGTACGCACGGGTGGTGCCGCAATTTTCTATGCAGAGTTGCGTCCCTTGGGCACGCCAAAAACCAATCGTGGGTTCGAATCCCGTTTCGCCCCGATTATGTTTCTAGGTTTGTCTGCACCATACCCGTGATCGTGGGTTTCACCAAAGTGGTACACATATATAACCACTTCTCACATATTAAGCTGACACAACGTAATAATAACTGGATTACTGTTCAAAGCGACGTTAAACCCACCTCACTCACTCACTCACGACATGACTTTATCTTTATGTAAAGTTCCATTGTTTTGACTGACACATGCAAAACATAATACCTGAATAGTCATGTCACATCCGTTTTCCGAAAGCCCTTAACATATATCCTTCATTAGAATGCTACATGTATATGCCTCTAGCTAATAAGAAAGTGACATGCATATGCCCGCGGGGACCATGCACCTAAACAGTCTCGACAAGAAAAATATAACGAGATACATTTCCCCGAGGGAGCACTTGTGCCACGATTCTCTTATCTACGATGTAGGTGGTTGCCTAGTCTAACGCTTTGACTCGGAAAATATATGATTTTGACAGAAAGAAACAACTCCATTAAAACTCAAAAGGTGACCAAGCAAAATGAACCTGCGGGAAAAACTAGACAAATTTACAATCATGTTTGTGTTTTCTTCATGACACCAGTGACCTGATTTGCATATGGAGGCATCGGGGGAAGAGAGTGATAACCAACAAAGACTAATTTTGAGATAACGCATTTAAAAATTTGGAGTTGCCTGAAAAAGGATTGAAATTAGTTTGGCATTCGTCACCACTCGCCCCTTTCCGTAACCTGCAAGAAGGCTCGTCCCCCTATCGATGAATTTTATGTGCGAAAATACGACAAACCAATCAGAATGCGCGTATGGTTTCAAGTTCTTCGTCAAAGAATCCCTCAGAAATAATTTTTGATTTTACTTATGTCTTGCATCTAAAAATATACCCAATACACAGTTAAATGTGTCCAATCATGCTGTATAATTCCGCATGTCCTGATGTGCTTTGAATTGCATCTGAAATATATATAATATATGGGGAAATATATGTGAACCATTACGCAACTAGTTGACAATTGTTTTAGGTATGCCCGTTTGCGCTGAGACGGAACCCGGTCACAAAAATGGCCACGACAGGGGCACGAGTCGCTATTCGGCTTGTCCCGGAATAACACGAGTTGGTCACGAATGATTAGTTTGGAAAAGAAAGAAGATGTTTTTTACGACAATACATATATGTTTAAACTAACAAAAAAGATGCAGCCAATAAATGTTAATAAAATCATGTATTTGAGATGTTTACAGACTCAAACCATTGGAAAATACAGAGGGTTATCGCTGTCTTCTGAAACTCTGACTTAAAAGCGGCGTTAAACCCAACTCACTCACTCAAGATAACGACAAATCTCATTTGCAGAATTAAAACTTCAACAACTGATAACAACAAAATACAAAAGGTAGACAAGAAATTTGATTTGCAGTTATTCCTGTAAAGTTACAAATGATCTATAATAAGTAAACACTTAAATGAGAATATATAGATGGAAAAGTATTGCTTTACTATTTATTCATAAAATTGAGTTGTGCTATTAAAGGTTTGAAAGATAACCTTTATTAACATCCAACAGAAAAATTCCAAGTTTCCTTGCAGAAAACAAAACAAAACATGATAATCCTGTTTTGACAACTTTGCATTACAAAATAGAATTCCGTGAATATTTCATTTAAAATCGTCACGCAGGTCTCAAGTCGTTAACTTTTATGTACACTGGAAACAGTAACCCAACTAAGTCTGTCAGTAATAGCGACAAAGGGATATCACAACCACTGAAATATGGGGTTGGCAAATAACATGACAAACCACGAAAAGTCTTAAAAGCTTTGAATAATGATATTTTGTGCAACTGAAATGCTAAGAAGTAGCAGCTCCTGATTCTCCTTGAAAATCTTCGCATGGCAGGTCCTCTGTGCTGTCATTATCATCACTTTGTGAAGATATTCCCCACAAAACGTCTTCATCTGTGAACATGTGACCGGCCATGTCCATGTGGGCTGGCGCCTTCTTTCCGATATGGTACCAAACGCATGTGGCGTGTCATAAATATAGGGATGATGCAATTCATTAACAATGAGGTAGGGCAGACAACTCACTTTTGGATGATACTTAAGTATCTGGCAACCCACAAAATATAATTATCACAAATTATTTGCGATGTGTGGGTCATCACTATCTTCCCCCGATGCCTTCATATGTTCTTAATGATGATTTCTACACATTATAAATAAATAATAATGCGTTTAGTGAATTAACTTTGAATAGAACTTGTAGACATAAAGACCAAGTCCACGTCATTTCCGAAATGCCTCAGCTCACAGCACCTTCACGTCAAGAGTGTTACGCATAATCACGCTCTGTATGTACATGTACTTTGGGCCGCACGCCTTTTCTTGAATAAAACTGTCTGTCCGAGTATTACTGCGGTGAATGACTTTTATATGCAGCATATATACTTTCCTTCACATTTCCGTTTAAATTGTGATGTGCACATGGATCGCTGTCTTCCCAGCACATCGCCTTCAGACGCCCGAGGACAAGGTTCAGACACCCCAACGCCTCAGCCGTAGGAACTAGGATACACTTACAGCAGGTATTTATGAACTTTTGTCACTCTTGATTACACTGCTGCTTTTGGCTTGTACACGCCGTTACGTTATATAATGAGCGTGTGTGGCGTGGTTCGGTTTGATCAGGAGATCAAAACCAAACTGTGGAAATCGTCACGTGTTGTATAATCTCTATCGGTTGTATTTATTACTTATTCAAACATAGAACGACGAAGTAGAGGATTGGTTTACGCGTAGCTTTTGTACCCATGAAGATCAGGGTTAGAATTTGTCTTTAACAACCCAATATTGTTACGAGAGGCCACTAACGGGATCAGGATGTCTCGCTGACTTGGTTGATGCGTGTCATTATGTCCCATTTGGGTAAATCGATGCTTATGATGTCAATCACTGGATGCCATGGTCCAGACGTAATATTGATTACAGAGCACCGTCATATACCTGTTATATTGCTGAGCACAACGTTAAACAACAAAAACAATAAATAGGTTTTTGACACTATATAAAAAAATGACGCTTCAAAATGTACAGTTGATGAAATGGAAAACACAGTCCAGAAGAATCGCGAAAACATGCCGAGGCATTCGTTTAAAAATTTCGTCGGAAAATCGATTATGGTTATTCTCTGTCGTTGACGTTTTATATTGAGTGAGTGAGTGAGTTAAGATTTAATGTCACATCGGCAGTATTTCAGCCATATCGTGACAAGAAGTACATTAATAATACATATATGTAGAATTAATAAAAACCTGTCAACGATGGACAGTACAATAACTAGAATATCACAGATTTGATTTAAAACTAGTTGAGAATATTTAAAAGCAGAAGGTATTAGTTTACAACACAATATAAATATGGGCAAGAGATCGTCAGTCACTGAAGGGTGATCACCACACAAGGGACCATGGGGACTTACAGTACCTTTGCTTCCTGCATGGACCCGTTTTAAATTGACATAAAAACGTGGTCGATGTTTCTGCTGGTGGACTGATTTACTTGATAAGCTCAGTAGCATTTATCAATTATGTTGAATCAACTACAAAAGTCAAGTATGGGCTTCGATATTAAAACTGCCCCCTAGTACTATGTTACACCGTCACGTTTCCGGCTCTTCCCAAACGTGACGACATTTGTGCTGTAGAAGACGTTTTACATTTTAAATATTATAACATTTAGAACATTACAACCGCCCCTACTTTGTTACAAAACGAACACACTTCTTACACTTTTCTTTACTTATAAGCTGCAGAATCACCGAAATTGTACACTCAAAAGTAACATATCCCTTTGAGTAAATCAGTTAATGGGCTGAGGTGTCTTTGAAGTTTCTGGTCAATTACATGATTGTCCGTTTTGTTTACAGACCGTCCAGGCGGCGACATGCAACAATTAATTTTTTTATGCAACTAATATGAGTGGCGGGTGCTACCGGTAGGGCAGAACATGCTTACCCTATTCGCGAACACCTGGTGTCATCACTGATTTTCAGTGATCCATTCATGTCAATTTCACCGATATTTTGTCTTTTTACGCCCAACGGAAATCAGATCGGCGGATCATCGAGACTGGTTACTTATTCTGTGGGGCTGACGTTTCATATTTAAAGGCAGGGCTGAAATATTAATACCACTTGCTTGCAAGGGTCGTTTCAGTAAGTATCAGGAGGTTGACTAATGTACGAGTACCTGTACCGAATGGTGGCATTCAACTAGCAAAAGATGATGCTATTGGAATATATAATTATCTTCGTCCAGGTTTCGATATGTTACAAGCGGAAGCATGCCGTCGCTACTTAGCACTGAAATGTGAATGTCTCTTTTTGACAGATATGATGCGTGAAAAATGGCGTCACCACCTAGATTATGTCGTCACTCTCCTCGGGTTTGGAATCGGTTCGGGGTCTTTCGTGAAATTCCCCTACCTGTGCATGAGGAATGGAGGAGGTATTATCAAACTAAATATCAACCCTTCACCACATTGTATTTAGAATGTATTGGTATCTTCACCTGAGGCGAACTGTACACTTTTTTTGTTGTGGCTTAGTTCTCAGTTAGAATTGGTCCCGAGCACCCTATTCTGGTCGAAAGAGGCGACTCATGGATCGGGTGGTCCAGCACGATGACTTTGTAGATGGCTTACGATCGTACTACGACGGGGTGGATCGTTTGTCACAAATTCAGCAACTGAATTTGTCCAGAATAGATTATTTACAAGCCGCCGTCATAGAGCTGGAACATTGTTGAGTGCGGCATTAAACAACAAACTCATGATAAAAGTGTCTAATGATATCCATACCGTAGTAAAACTAAAACGTCTAATCCAATGCCACAAATATTGCTTTTTGTGACGAGGTTTGCAAGATTTTCAACAATTAAATTGATATTTCCCGACTTTGATAGCCGTTGTATGTATTTTAGGTGCATTCTTAATACCCTTCATCCTGTTCACATTCATCGGTACTATTCCTGTTGTGTTTGTGGAGATGGTGATTGGTCAGTTTTCCCAAAAAGGACCAGTCGAAGTTTGGAATCTGTGCCCGCCATTTAAAGGTAAGTGCATGTAACACTGTTGATGAAGGGACACATATATAGAAATTAATCATACAATGTCCCTGTTCCACATTGGACTTAGTTTTCAAGTAGAAAACTTTGTACATGGAAAGTCTATATTGGAAAATTAGAAACTGCGCAGGCATTGCACACTGAATAGAGGACGATGACACCATGGCATTTTTTATGAGATACTGTTTGTCAGGAAATAGAGGAGGGTTCCAAACACAACTCCTTTGAATCTGAAATAGTATCTAAGTTGTCACTCTTTCATTTGCTCACCCTTAAACCCCGAAAACTAATTACCAGGTCCGATTCCCTACATGAATACTGATAATGAAGCCCATTTCTGGTGTCCACTGTCGTGATGTTGCTGAGCTACTGCTAATGCCTGCATAAAACCATACCCACTATTCACTCTCTCTTAGGTCATAAAAGGGAGATATTTGAAGTTAAATTACTGAATAGAATATATAAATGAATATTTAAGTACACTATAAGTTGTATCAGGATCATGAGGGGTACATTGGGTTTTATGTCCGCGTTAGGTTTCATACCGCGAGCCAGAGGCTGTCATGAGCATCATAAATATATTGCATAATCCAACTACTTTAATAACCATATATTGCATAATCCAACGTCTCCAGTGAGTGTCAGTAATGTTAAAGTTACGCGGTTGCCATGTACCAAGTAACATCCACATTATGTTTTCATAAGGTCAAAGCTGTATTCATACTTGTCAAGGAGTGTCCTATAACACGTCTACACTGTATGACATGTGTCGTACAGAGTACATGATGTCTATGACATGTTGCATCTTCGGCTGACATCAGACACTGAGATTAATGTTGAATTCTGTGACTGGAATTATATGGTTGAATACAATTAAAGTGCGAATTGCATCTCATAATCCTTAAAAATGTATTGTAAAAACAGTATGGCTTTCGTTGTGGATTTATTTAGGAATTTACTTTCACTTTGTGGGAGATCATTGGAGTATGACCATTCAAAGAGTGAGGGTTAAAGTGTAGGAACGGTTTCGGCTTGCTGAAGGTTCATACTGAAATGAACTCAAAGAAAATAAGTCAATTTCACAGTGCATCCCTCAAAAGGTCTGCTCACAATTATAATGTGTAGTACTGACACTGACAGACACATAACAACCGGCTGTATCGGGGAGAGTATCCGACGATATCATGAGCATGTGTTTATAAATCACTATAAAATTGTGATGATCCCAGGTGTTTGTGAAAAGGTGAACACATCCTGCCCCACCGGTAGCACCCGTCACAAACACAATCATGCTTACATTGCTCCACAGTAACATCTTTTGGAGTAGGGTTACAGCCAAAAGATTAAATAATTTTACCATTAGATGAAAAATGTCTGTTTAGAGCTGCCTTAGTAAGTCAGCGACAGTGGCGTCATACATTTGCGTCAAAATAATCGACACGATCAATGTCACGGGTGAATTTTCCGTTTTCCGAAGTTGTCCATGAAACTGTGGCGATTACAAGGTTAGTATTGTCGGCGATAAGCAGCTTTACAAGATTGATTCAGCCCAACGAAAAAAGCAGTATGTAATTGCATATTTTTTTCCAACAGGTATAGGTGTTGGCACCGTTGTTGGGACTTGGATTCATGCATCGTACTACATTGTCATCTTTACATGGTTCGTGTACTACTTCTACGTGTCGTTCTCCAATTCCCTACCTTGGGCTCACTGCGACAATGACTGGAACACTCCCACCTGTATCTCCCAGTATGCTGATGTCAACACAACGACAGGGCTCAACGTGACCGATAACGGTACCAGCTACACCGTGGGCAACCATTATGCAGACATCAATGGCACAGTGGCTGGGATGACAGCGGAGGAAGAGTTCTGGAGGTAACTGCCGTTTGCATTCTCATTTCTCAATGCACTGAAGATGTATTGTATTTTGTCTTGATCTTCTGCAAGATGTAATTGATTACAGGTAAAGTAAAAGATACATGGTAAAGAAGGGTTTAACATCAAAGATTATTGAACTTATATTGCAACGTACATACACGTGTGTGTTGTAGCTTGTATTTTTACTGGCTTGTTATTACACCGTTTTATAGTGCTAGCCCGCAAAGCGACCATGTCGCAGTTTAACATGCATGGATACCCAACTCAGACACACTCTGGGCTGATCAGTCCTTGTTATATCCTCGTAATGCAGAGCGCTAATAAGTGTAACAACAAGTACCATCTTTTGGCAAAACGCGACCAGGGGTTCGAACCACCGACCTTCCATTCTCTGGTCAGATGCTCTGTCAACTGCATACTGGAGATGTTTTTATGACACCACCCAAGAATCTGACGATATATAACGTAGGTGTCTAATGTTTGTTATAGATTTCAGGTTTTGCAGATGACAGATGGCCTAGAAACCATAGGAAGTATACGAGTGCCTCTGACTATAAGCCTGGCTATCAGTTGCACCGTTATATTTCTCTGTGTGTTTCGAGGAATAAAAGTAACAGGAAAGGTACATTAACAATCTTTTAATTTTCCATTAAATTTTCGTGACGCAGTGATGTATTCAAAAACATTACCGAGTTAAATCAATGTCCAGTAGTGAAGTTGTTATGTGATTGTTATGAAGATTGGTCTTGCATTGGCATACGTATTTCTATATTAAAGATACGTGTCATTGAAAACGTCACGGAGAAAGTGTATGAGCTGTATGGCATTGTATTTGTTAAAGAAGTGCATTACAGTCACAATAAAATGTGTTTCAGCTTGTGTACGTGACGGTGGCCATACCCTGCATTCTTGTGACCGTCTTCCTCATCCGGGGATGTCTGTTGCCGGGATCAGCAGATGGAATATATTTCTATATCGTTCCTAAACTTGAGACACTAACAAGACCTAAGGTAAAGATCTCTTTCGTATCGATGTATGTGGCACAAAAGTTGTTACGAATAAGGCAAATTAATGTTTTTCATAAATATTTAAACAAGGCAAATAATGCATTTCATAAACCTTAACACCATATTTGTCAGTCAGCTTCGGTGTGTCATGTAAACCACTCAATATTTTAAAGAAGTAAGTAATATCAGCCTGTCCCATCCGATGTATGAAAAAAGAAGACTGGAAAGAGTTAGTTATTTTTTACATAGAAAACACATTAACATGATATTTCATATTTCCGAATTTCACGTCTACCCGTGAAGATCCGTGGTAGAATAGGTCTTCAGCAACCCATGTTACGACTATGATTGTAAGAGGCGACTTACAGGATCGGGTAGTCAGGCTCGCTGACTTGGTTGAAGAATGTCATCGTATCCCAATTGCGCAGATCGATGTTCATTATATCAATCACTGGATTGTCTGGTCGATTATTTACAGACCACCGTCATATAGATGGAATATTGCTGAGTGCGGCGTTGAACAACAAACAAACAAACACAATCTTAAACAATAGCGACAAATGAATTATACAATCAATATTATAGTCATAACTTATTACGGTGCCAAATGCTAAGAGCGTAAACGTGTCCTTTAATAATGGCTACCATTACGTACATGGCCTTTCGGGACGGCTCTGGTGACTGGCGCCTGTTACACAAAATATATCACGTCAACGCCAGGGTATAATCAGTCTCGGTGATTTACCGAAACAGATTAGGCAAAATAGTGTTGACAATTATATGAATGGATCACCTCAAGTCGGTAATGATACCTGGTGATCACGAAAAGGGTAAATATGTCCTGCTCAACCAGTAGCAACCGCCATCCTCACCATTTGCGTTAAAAACTAAGTGCGTGTTCACTGAGGCCTCATGACAGAGCTCCTGTCATACGAATGTAATGTAATGCCGTCTTGTGGTGTAGTATGTATTATTTTATGCCCAGGTATGGATTGAGGGGTGTAACTTCGCCCTGTACTCTCTTGGAATAGCAATGGGATCAATCGTCACATTATCAAGCCACAGTAGATTTGGAAATAACTGTTTCAGGTTAGTAATGTGACCAATATATATCCCAGTCCCAGACGATTTCATTTCTTACAGCAGAACTGATGACAATTCGTGGAATTTGCCTTTTGTTATCCATCAATATAAATTTTGAATTATTTTCAAGACTTTCTACCGAATGATGCCCAAATATGTAACATGCGATTCAAACATTCCAAATATGAATCCTACAATAAAACGAAATTTGAGATGAATAATTTTGACCTGTAAACGTTCTTCATTGTGCACAAACACCAGTGGCTAAAGTGATAGCGTAAATCCTGCTGGGGTATCGTGAAGAAAGCCGAGGTACCGTAAGTCCCAATGATCTCCTGGCAGGTGGCCTTGCTTTGGTTACTGGTGGCCTATAACCTGTTTTTTAAAACTGTATAAAGGATATCGTTATGCCCAAATATGTTCGATATATTGTTTTTAAATATCATTATGTATCCATGAATCAATTGTGTTTATATCAACTTGGTTTCGTCGCTATATGGCTGAAATAATACCGATGCGACGTTAAGTTGTAACTCACTCATTCACTCACTCTTGTACATGTGGTATTATTACTACATAAACCATGTCTACATGTCAAAATAGATAAATATCAGTGACAGTATGTATAGTTATTTGCATAACTGTATGTCTTATCCAGTGATAACTGTTTATAATGACAGTTTGTCTTATTATTTCGTTTCGGATTTGGATTCGGGTTTTCGAAAAATGTGTTTGTATAAACATTTAGGGTGACATGGGTATTTTTTACTACAGAATGTTGTACTATTAGCCGCAGAATTTCTCTGGGACTGATATTCAATACCCTGTAAAACTACAACTTTAAGAATAAATCAATTACAGGATATTTTGCTCATATTGAGTGAGTAAACACAACTGTCTTCTTCTCAGTTCAGTTTCTTTACCCTTCCAGTACTCTTCCACTTCTATAGTATTGTTACATTAGTCTGACATGGTAATTTTAGGAAGTAACTGAAGTAATCGTGTTATTGTATCCTCATGTTTTCGTTACAACAGGGATGCCATAGTCGTCTGCATTGGAGACATGCTAGTTACAATCCTCATTGGGTTTGCCTTTTTTGCAATCATTGGTCATGTTGGCTACCAGAGAGGGGTGCCTATCGAAGCATTTGAATCGTCAGGTAATTACCGAACCACTTAACACACCTTCAAGTGCAAGTAAAACGTTAACTTATTTTCTTAGAGGTGAGTTGAAAATAGTAAACCTTTTCCTTGTGTATTTGATTGGCATATCAGTAGAAAAATGTATATTAGTGGATGTATTGATAACTGCAACTGTGTCTGTTCTGTCCACAGTTTCTAGTCATTCTGCAATGAATATGTATTGTACAACCACGCTTTCTTTCTTTCAGGATTCAACCTTGCATTTATCGTTTTTCCACAAGTCCTGACTTACCTCCCATTGCCGCAGTTGTGGTCGGCTTTGACCTTTCTTACGCTGATCACCCTTGAACTGGATACTCTGGTAACATACAGATTTAGAGCTCGAAATACTAAGCTGCTACGATTGAAGCCAAATGAGATCATAGATGGATCAACGTATTGATTTCAAACAATTATAATAATAAGAGAATCTACCATTTGCAGTGTGTATTTCCCAAGTGTAAATGAGAAACTAAAAATGACGAGATTTCTATGTCCAGTAATTCCTGAGGCTTGGGGGCGGGGGTTGGGGATGAGGGCGGGGGTTAGAGAGGGCGTGGGATGGGTTGCTGCAAGTTTATTATTTGCTTTGGTTATAAGGGTAGGTAAACCGAACATCAAGCATATCATAACTAGCATGGTATGCGGTAGGTTCTACTTTTGATTCTGTTACTGTTTTCCAGGTTCCACCCATTGAGAACATTGTGGTGGCTGTTAGAGATCGCTTCCCACGATTTTCCGAGCGACGCTGGCTTGTCATCGGTATCTTATTGACGACCTACTTTCTCTTTGGTCTGATCTATGTTACCCAGGTATACACAAGTAGCATTCAGTTCGCTGGCTCAGATGATGTGCATGAAACCGTTTATGATTTCAATTTCAGGTAAATCAGGTTCCTTTACAGATCATATATGGCATTACTTTACCAAAAGAAGAAAGTAATTTTTAATGGATTACTACTTAACATTATTTCTGTGTGTGTACCTCCAGCAGTCAAAATGTAGAAAATGGTTCATACTCCCCAAACGCCTGTATGTATAGTTAGATTAGTCTGCTTTACCTAGACCTATTCTTTGATACTTTACGAGATGGATGTGGCTGGCACATATATTTGTAATCCTACATGTTTTCAGATGTTACCTGTTCCGTTTAGTCAATCTATCACGTGTAGCAAACTTTCGTTATCATTTTTCCAGGGCGGGATATACGTGCTGACACTGGTGGACTGGTTCTCCTACTTTCCATCAATTGCTCTCTTTGCTACCATTGAATGCATTGTGGTAGGATGGTGCTATGGTAAATATCATATAATGTGTTCTGTTCCTACTTAAGTTACTGTCCCTTGTGTTCATGCTGAACTTACTGATTTCACTTCGGTGAAACCCACGAGCACGGGTATGGTGCTGACAAACCTAGAAACATAATTGGGGCGAACCGGGATTCGAACCCACAATCAAAGGTTTCTGGCGTGCCCAAGTGACGCAACTCTGCACAGCGAATCGCGGCGCCTTAGACGACTGGGCCACCCGTGCCCCCGCTGGCGTAAGAGGCAACCAAATGGATGGGGTGGTCAGGTATGATGAATCCGTGTTATTGCTGCCAAACGGCATATCCCCGTCTCACAATATCGATTACTGGACTGTCTAATCCAGACTATTTACAGGGCGTTATCAAGTAGCTGCAATATCGATTGCTCTAGTTTCACTATCCCTACTATTTCCATTGTTCTTATTGTTATCTCCGTTACCGCAGTGTTCGTTATTATGACATTGTTGAGTGCGGCGTTCAACAACAAACAAAATATTATGATTTTTGCTTCTCTTACTATTGTTTTTATTGTCCCACTGTTTGGACTGTTACCATTGTTCTCACCATTCCTGTATAAAAAAAGGTACACATAGATTGGAGAAAGACATCAAGACAATGTGGGGAAAGACTACCCCTCGTGTGATGATGATTGCCATCAAGTTTGTGTGTCCAGTGTTGTTGCTGGTAAGTCATCACAAGACTATTTCAATCGTTTAACGGACACCAAACTATTATGTTTTCCCACTCAACAATTGCCTCTCAATCTGAATTACCGCCAGTAGAATATTCGTAGCACAGAAATAAGTCACCCCAAATAAATATTTAGTGCTTATTACATGACATTACATTGTCTATAGCAGATGGAACGGGATTTGAGAAAATTCATTCCTAATGGTACCATACAAGTTTATGAATATCGTCTTTAGTGAACCGTGTACCTGCATGTTACATACCTGGCATTGTGTCAGTTTGTATCGTAATGTAGCAATACGCCGATAGGCGATAAATTCCATATTTTACTCTCCAAATTCCTTGGATAATATTCGAAAGGGAAACACCTCTTGATTATCAGTTTGTATTTACAACAGTCTGTGTTCTGCTACTCCCTGTATTCCTACCGACCCCCCAAGTATGGAGACTATGACTACCCTCCATGGGCCACAGGAGTCGGATGGATGGTGTCTCTGGCTTCAATCCTGCCCTTCCCAGCTGTGTTCGTCTGGAAAGTATGGAATACAAAGGGAGACAATCTGAAAGAGGTCAGTATGAACAAAACCTATGATTAGAATAATGCCACAAAGATGGAACATTTAACTAAAAAAGTTATCTTAATTTTAAAATGTCACAGAATAGTATTGCTATATCTAGAACAAACACGCTTTAAAATGTTGACTCATCCATTAACATTCTTTATTTTTGTTAACCAAATGGGCCTTGTAGCATGACAACCAATTTACTTTACATACACGACACAATGTTTCAGAAATTGACAAATTCAATGGAACCGAGTAACGAATGGCGCAAAGAGAATTTGACTGAGGCCCCACATAGTGAGGCCCTTCAACCCATCACTTCAGTCGCGGACAAACACGAAGACGTGTGAAACGGAACCTCCCTTGAGCTGGCTATATTCTTGCTGTGCAACAGCTAGTAATTAGGGTGTGTCCTAGTGATGCTATTTAGCTCTAACTCTACATTCTTTCAAAAGGACATCTGACCTTAGAGCTTATCAGGCAGTATGTAAACCTGTAACCAGTTCTTTCCCGAGGGATAGGAATGATTATATCCAACGTTGGTCTAATTGAATGTAAACCTTTATGCCTGGTCAAGGGAGTCCGTTCTAATTTCCGCTCTCCCACTAACTGTTAATGGTCCTACTTATCTTTATTTACTGGTCAAATTGTTCCCTAGATGAAACTGCAGGTCTACTTAAATGTATCGCAAAGGCGGTGTTTTCCTGTGGGATATAGATATTGCTTTGGGCAAATGTTAATAACATTGGCATACACATAGCATATAGCCACTTGTCCATTTACGAACTCATCAGACACATCACCAGATAATTCAATGAGAAGAAGTTTAGTTATATGATAATAGCAAAGGTGAAAACATTCGTTTTAGTTAATGTTAAAGCTATATCATTTCTCATTGATTCGCATCCATACCTTTGTGAACATTTGAGCACCAACACTAAATAATACACCACCATAGTACATTCGACTACACCATATAACAGTACGACAGTGTGCATATATTTCAAACTTGTACCAAAATGAAACAGACCTTCAACAGGAAAGATTTGACAGAACACTGCATTAGGCTGTAACATGCATCATGTAACACCTTAAAAATAATGAAAATGATGAAGCTTGTAAACATATGTTGCTTCATTTTGTTTTCTTAATAGTCGAACATTACAGAGTGCCGAGCAGACACTGTGCATATGTATAGGGAGACAAGAGAAGCACTTACTTCCTTTTGTAATAGATTAAAGAGAGCATGTAATCCGAATGTTTCCAAATTATTAGCGCAATTAGTCACATGGCTGTTCAATACAATATTTACACCGACAAAAATATCATTTTGTTGTGGAAACAAAAGTAAACACAAATAAAAGCTCATTATTCTGAAATGACGTTATCATTTTAATTAACAATGACGGCACGTACCTGCTTAGGATGAATGCGTGAAAAGTGTTGCTGTGATTCTTTATAGGCTTCCGCAACGTTTCTGTCCAGTTTCAAGGCGTACCTAATTATGCAAGAATATTTACTCCTTTCTTTGTAAAATGCAAGAGCTGCTTGTATGTTATTATGTTTCAATATCTTGAGATGACATTAAATATCCATAATGATTATGTGTTCACATTGTGCATGAAAAGGGACATTTTCTGTTGTTACGGGTTGAAACGCGAAGGTTAACCCAGGAATCGTTGTGTGCAGAACTTTATTGTGACCACTCAAGATCAATGAACAATCAACATTTTATGTTGCAATACACAGGATTAGATTTCCAATCATAACAGACAATACAATTGCTCAAATATGAAACAGCAGCAATGCATAATAAGTCGAATAACAAAAGTATTTGTCACAATGAAAGTCTTGAATAAGGTACGTGATCCGTTCTTGAATCCAGCAAACCTGTCCTGTCCGTCGCACTTGGAAAATATATGCGGTGAGGTAAAACAAGGGAGGCCTCGAATCGCCCCCTTATCTCGCTCTTACATAAGTACAGTCAGTCTTCGAGAAACTTCTACCAAATAACATTATTCATATAAGCGGAATAAATTAATGAAGTTACCTTTCTTTCCTATGTTGCCACAAATCAACACCGTGAGAATTCTTTCAGCCGTGCCAATATTAGCTGGTCATGGGTGAGAATCCAATTCCTAATTTAAAGTGGGTCGTCAGCACCATTCTCGATCTCGTAGGTTTACCTTACGTCGTAAACATCTAAGACCTGCATATCTTGGGACTCAGGCTCCCTGAAATCTGACAGGTTGTTATAACCTAAACATTTCTCAAAGCTTTGTGAAACTCAATGCGAATTGCAGTATTTGTTTAATTCTATCTTAGAGGGTTTTTTTTCAAGTAAACGTGTGCCTCGTCCCACCTTAAGACAAAAAAATTGATGACACAACATATTTTTTATATCGTTCAATAACAATCAAATAGCCAATTTCCTTCCACTGATTTTCCAACCTAAACTAGAAATAAAGGAGATCAGTGAGACCGCCTCATCTGTTTCAAATTTAGATCTATGCATAAATATTCAGAGTGACAAAACACTCTCCACAAGACTGTATGGCAAGAGGGATGACTTCAACTTCCAATAGTCAACTTTCCCTTCATATCGAGCAATAGTCCAGCAGCTCCAGCCTTTGGTGTTTACATTTTGTAACTTTTGAGATACAAACGAGCATGCTCTTTCTACGAAGATTTACAAGAGTTACAACAACCAAGGTCTCAGTAAAGCTTTGAAAAAGTTTTATGGTAGACATATGGAGGACATTTATTCCCATGTTTTTTTAGGTGAACAATTGACTTGCCTTTGCATGTGTTTGTGATGGGGAAGGATATGCTCACATTTTTACGAATACCTGGTATCATTACTATTTGATAGTGATTCATAAACACATGCTCTTGATATAGTCGGAATTGTACAATCGACTCTATTGGATATAGAAAAGGGCTTTCTCGCTTTATTTATTATTAATGAAATGAGACAAGTCACAGAACCGTACCCTCGTTCAACAGATTACCATGGCAACCATTCCCATTTTCAACAGTTTGTCAAAGCAAATGTCCTTCAGTAGAATGTTTGATTGGATTGGATTTCAACATATACAATGTAGGTACTACCTTTAGAGATTTGTAAACTGTGACAAAAAGTTAGTTCAGGAAGCACATGGCACATGACAACGTACATTGTATTTACCCCACAACACCTGTATTATTAAATTTTGTGTGTTCATTGAAATTCCTGCATTCTGATTAACTGAATATGTCACGTGTTATTGCATTCATTTCCCAATTCCCTTTCTGCTCACGTGCACCGTCATGCGCGGGACATTTATCGACGTTCATGCATAATCATTGTCCAAACTACCCTTTGAAATTGAAGGCCGAAAAAGAATGAAACAGCAAATATGCAGGCTCGCTCGCCTGTTTTTTCCCGCTCGCCTCGGTTCAACTTTCATGTCTTCGGGTTTCATTTCAAACTAGCAATTTTCAAACTGTTTTTACCATAATCAGGGAAGTAATTTTTTAATCTGGCGTTAACTGACCATGTTATTTGAAACAGCCGCCTTCTCCCGGGCATATTTCTTCCGGTTCGTTACAGTCTGACTGTTGCCGTTCTTTTCGCCTCTTGACTTAATTGACAGGTCCAATGAACATTGTTTTGATCCTACACTCCGATGATTGGCTACTCACTGTGTAGGCCTGTCAAGTTATGTGCATAAATTAATCGATCACCTTATTCATGTCACGCCACAGTATGTGTTCCTACACCTGGAATGTTTATCAATCTCGTCATTTTTGTCTGCTTTGATATATACAACTGTTTTTGGTTAAACTATTGTAGATAAAACATGTTTTACGTTGTCGAATTTAATTATGAGCATTAACTGTGCATTTGTTTTGGTTCATTTGAGGCTACTCTTACTTTTGTAAGAATCTGCTATGCGGATCCATACAGTTTTCACATCAGTTTTTCTATTCATACCTCAATGAACCGAAGAAATACATAGTCATTCCTTAAATAAAATAATATATTAAGTAACAGTTATTTATTTGTGATTTGAAATGCAGAGCTCCGATAAGGACAAATTTCAAAACCCCACCAGAAAAGCACAATCCATGACTTACACGTACGACCCGCCTTATTTTCAGGGTAAAATGATGGACAATTATCACCCATGAAACAAGATTATTGCAATGTTATTTAATCTGCTATAATGCTTGAATAAAATTGTATTACAATATTGTCTTGCACAAAAGATAGCTAGTATCTTTCAACAGATCAAATCTCTTAACCTTGGTATCTGACATGTCAGGCCTTCTTGTGACATGTTATTGCCTTCCCAGTTTGCGCCTGGGTCACTTTGTGAATTATTTCGATCACTTTTAGAACAAGGACTTAACACCTCGCAAGCTTTTGTCTGGCAATCTTTGCATAAGCAGTGCTTTACTTTTACCCGGCCCGTTTGTGTCCAACCTTAATGACAACACTAAATTGTCATTAAACCTCCATTAATTAATGTGCCATTAAATTTGGTTGTATTAAACGTAATGACACCATACGTGCATAATGAAGTTTTTGTGTTTCGATTAACTAAGCATATGTGATACTGTGCGCTAATACGTTCATAAAATGCAGTACAGACGAAAATCTTTGTGTGTTGTATGTAAACCTCCAAAACATGTGACACAGTACAGCAATACAGTGAAACAACATATGCTTGACAGTGAACCTTTCATCGCAAGGAATACACTTAGGAGGTTCGTCCTCATCTGTTTTAAGCAGATATTCGTGAGTAAACCGACTGTGACCAATACGACATCGTCTTAAAACGACCTCATCATGTTTTGACTGACAACCCAAGGAGGCTTGACCAATTGTTGGTGTAAATTCGCGAAGTTTATTGATTCCTCCCTGGGTGTCCCACCTCTTTTGCATGGTTGATGGTTGGTTTGAAATCACTGTAGTGGAGATTACGGTTTCTCAAGAGCTGATTTAGCTGCAGCATCGGCTTTGAGTTACCTTTTATGCCAACATGACTTGGTAACCAGCAAAAGACGATGTCAGTTTGGCCAGTAGAAAGATCATGTATATTTCTAAAATGTCAAGTTAATGTATTATAAAACTAGGTTTATAAATCAATACAAATTAATGCAAACTTATTACAATAGCAGGAGACAATTGGTGAGGTGAGGTGAAATTGGGTTTGACGTCGCGTCCAAGATTGTTGCACTTATATAGCGACGTGCATGTACGTGTTTGTGTTTGTGTGGCTTATTGTACTAGTCCGGACTGATGCCGATTTATAGTGATAGCTCAATGAGATACCATGCCGCAGTTGAACATAAATACCCCACTCAGACACAGTATACTGACTCCGAGCCGACCAGTCCTTGTTTTATTCCCTTAATGCCGAGCGCAAGACAGGGCTACAACAAGTACCATCTTTTAACGTTTTGGTATGACGCGGCCGGGGATCGAACCTCGAACCTTCCGCTCTCCGGGCGGACGCTCTACCACTAGACCAAGGAGGCGGTGTAAACATAAGGAACAACATCAACAATTGTAGAGCGATCTACCCTTTGATCAGGGCAATCTGGTCTCACTGGTGAGATTCGCTGAATGTAGTACGCCCTGCCTTGGCCTAAACTAGACAGTACCCTTCCTCGAGAACAGTGCGTCCTACAAGTCTACACACAACGAAATCACACAATGAATATAGTTTGCTCTAATCTGGTCATGGCAAGATCCTTCAGTGCATAACGTGCATCCTAACATGATCTACACTAGACAGAACCTCTCAGTGAAAACAGTTCGTAGCCTGACAGAATGTTTTAGTGAATACAGTTCACCCTTCCCTCACCCTAGCACTAGACTTATGCAGTGAATTCCCATTACTGCAGTAAATAATATCAAATGTTATTCGTTTCTGGCATTGTAAACTGTGAACTAAAGCTGTTATCCCCAACCCTCCAGGTATGTATAGCCTAGAAGGTAATTTAATTGGTTCGTTTGTTTGTTGTTTAACGCCGCACTCAGCAATATTCTAGCTATATGACGGCGGTCTGTAAAAAAATCAAGTCTGGACCAGACAATCCAGTGATTGACATCGTGAGTATCGATCCACACAATTGGGATCGATGACATGTATCAACCAAGTCAGCGAGCCTGACAACCCGATCCCGTTAGTCGCCTTTTACGACAAGCATAGTCGCCTTTTACGGCAAGCATGGGTTGCTGAAGACCTATTCTACCCCGGAATCTTCACGGGTCCTTTTAAGGTACCGACGTTTACTACAATATCTGAAAAACTATCGGACCTACTCCAGTCAAAGATGGTATGAGATTATTAAACAGTCATACATAACTGGATATTACATTTAAAGACAATCGGTGTATGAATAATCTGTCTATTTAGCTATCACTATATTTCATCAACAACCAGACCTGTTCGTCACGGGCGGAACGAGCATTCATTGAAACAGCCATCTGCATAATGCTACACCTGCGTCACAGGGCCATATGACGCAGTTGAACCAATCAACTCAACTCGAAAGGTTACACGGGAATCACGCACGCACGAATACGGTGTTAGCGTTCGGCGTCTCAACGTACCTTCCAGACTATAGTTTACAACGACGAACTCAAGCACAGCCTGTCGTGTGTTCTGAATGTGAAGCTAAGACTGGTGTTTGTCCCAGTAGAAAACTGACTTTTTTCAGCTCCCCCGGTTTACTGTTTCATTTAATTAAGTGACGTTTCCTTTGAGTGTTTTGTAAATGAGATATTAACGTGGAACACCTGCTCTTTCGCCCGAACACATGTGAAAGCCATTCAAGTATAAAACCTGATACGTGATATGCATATAATAATTAATAATAAGTGCATTAATAGTGCACCAGATTCACCAAGTGTATGTTCATAGCGCTTCACTGTTATTACCCCGGTCAATGGATTAGCGAGCAATCGATTTTCATTCTCAGGTCCATGGGGATTAGCCAAGCTATCTGTGAGGCGCTTGACAGCTACATTACCAGCTCATCCTACTTACGGGGCGGTCGGGTAGCCTAGTGGTTAAAGCGTTCGCTCGTCACGCCGAAGACCCCGGTTCGATCCCCGACATGGGTACAATGCGTGAAGCCCATTTCTGGTGTCCCCCGTCGTGATATTGCTGGAATATTGCTGAAAGGGGCGTAAAACCATACTCACTCACTCACTCATCCTACCTACTCACTGCTGGGTGAACAGAGGCACATTTCGAACAAAGTCACTTAGGAGACACCACATGTGGTACATGTGCTTCAGTGTGGGGCCTGGCAGGACCGAAGCCCTAGAAACTCTCAGGAGTCAAGCTGCTTAACTATCAACTATAAACTATCAATATCACCAGTCTAAGTAAGAGTCTTAACACATTTCAGCACGATGTTTCCATTCAACTTGTTTCATGGAAAGGAAAGAGACATTATATTTTATAAAAACTCAAATCATATTGGGTCTTTTCATTTAAACACTAAAAAATACCTGTACATGTAGTTTTTGAACTAAGAAATGGGTTCAGCGGAAAGTGACTTTGAAATAAAGCGACAAAACCCTTTCCATATCCAATAGAAATCTCTGCTTAAAAAGTCTCTTGTACAATTCCGACTATATCATGAGCATGTGTTTATGAATGGCAATGGGTTAATAATCGAGTTTTAAATAAACAAAATTCTGATTAGTATCGCCTGAGTATGAACCAAAGAAAACATGTTGAAATGTATTTATACTGTTGGCCGTCACAACGAGAAGATTCTCTGATAAACGACGTTTTACGTCTTTTTGATATGAGTATTTATTCTTGTTATTATTATTGTGTGTCTCATTGTATGTCTTGCATATGACGACGCGCTGTGCTGATTCTTTGTATACATCTTAACAGACTAAATGTATATATTCTACATGGGTGCACCGTACGTGACAATTTGTACACAATTTTCATAGATTAGCTGAAAAATAATATGTATATACTGATGTGTTACAGCAGCATACTTATAACAATGTTCATATTAAAAGCAATACGATAAAACTTTGACGAGAAGGAAAACCAGGTATCTTTGTTCTGGGCTCTATATGTCCTATAATCTCCGTCAGCATGTATTTACAATGTGCAAACGATTGACAAAATACTTGTCTAGGACCTCGCGAAGATATGAAGAGCCCTGTACCATGCATTGAAAATATCGGCTTGGTGCACGTGCAACAGCGCGAGAGAGAATGCATTCCTCGTGCATAACGCAAAGGCAACTCACACTGTATAAGTGAGTGAGTGAGTTTGGTTTAACGCCGCTTTTAACAGTATTCCAGTTATATCACGGCGTGTCAGCTTAATGTGGGAGGAAAGCCCGAAGTGATGCAGGTCTCAGACGTTTACCACTTCGGTGAAACCCACGAGCACGGATATGGTGCTGACAAACCTAGAAACATAATTGGGGCGAACCCACAATCATAGGTTTCTGGCGTGCCCAAGGGACGCAACTCTGCACAGCTAATCGCGGCGCCTAACACGACTGGCCACCCGTGCCCCCACACTGTATAAATATCCTGGTAGATAATGCCTGGGTACCCCTAGAGCGACTCAATTTCATGATGAACGGACAGAGGCATACAGTCATGGGCACGATGTGCATGGAGGCTTTGAAAACCTATGTATGGATGTATCCTGACAGAATCGTCTATTATCAGCGAGCACAACAACTTTTGCTACTGGAATTGAAACAGCTGAATGGACAATAGGATCACATGTCGCCAGTGTGAAACCCCGTCGAAGTCCAGGAGATTGACACAAAAAGTGACGGGGCATTTATTTAAAGAGTGGATGAGTGAGTTTGATTTTACGCCGCTTTTAGCAATATTCCAGCAATATCACGTCGGGGGACACCAGAAATGGGCTTAACACATTGTACCCATGTCGGGAATCGAACCCGGGTCTTCGGCGTGACGAGCGAACGCTTTAACCGCTAGGCTACCCGACCGCCCCTTTATTTAAAGACATCCACTGTGAATATACGTACCGATGCGTGGCATTCAAAGAGTAACACAAGCTGCTGTTGGAATCCATAAGTTTCTTCATCAAGGTTTCGCTATGTAATAAGCGGACGTATTGCTTCGTTGGTAATGAAAAGGTAATGTTTCTTATCTTTGACAGATATGATTCGTGAAAAATGGCGCAACCACCTAGAATATGTCGTCACTAGTCTCGGGTTTGGAATCGACTCGGGGGCATACGTGAAATTCCCCTACCTGTGCTTGAGGAATGGTGGAGGTAGTATACTTACTGTAGACCACTTAACACATTAAATATCAATCTTTCCCCACATTGTTTTTAGAGTCTATCTGAAGCAAACTGTATAGCCCTGTGAGGAATCCGGGTTAGGCAAGTCGATTTAAAGAATCTCGGGCCAGGCTCAGGGATTTGCTTGATGGCGTGTCATTGGACCCCGACAGTGTTGATCATTGCTGAAACTTGCAGAATGCAGTGTTAAACAACAACAACATCAATAAACACACACACACACACACACACACACACACACACACACACACACACACACACGCACGCATGCACGCACGCACGCACGCACGCGCGCACGCACTTTATTGGTGTGGCATAAATCTATTTCTTTGTTAATAGTGCTGTGGTGACAATGATGGAAATCCAATCAGGAGTATTGTTATTTCAGCTACATCGAGCTTTTCCAGGGTAACTGTTAAACAATTAACAATATTTCCCGACTGTGATATTCAATATAATAATTTCAGGTGCATTCTTAAAACCTTTCATCCTGTTCACATTCATGGGTACTATTCCTGTTGTGTTTGTGGAGATGGTGATTGGACACAGTTTTCCCAAAAAGGACCTGTCGAAGTTTGGAATCTGTGCCCGCCATTTAAAGGTCAGTGCAGTTAAGGTACATGTTGACACTGGTGATGAAGGGACCAATATAAAGAAACACTACAATGCCCCTGTTCCGCAGCTTGAAAACAGAGCGAAAACTATCCCATCGTGCCCCTCCCTGATGAATGAACACGGCTAGATGAAGACACAGGGATTGCATGGAGGCACACGTCAGTCACTCTATTAGGTCTCGAACAAGAAATCTCTTGTCATAATCAAAGCTTGGGGTATTAACATGAAATATTATCCATATTTGAGGAATTCAAAAAATGGCATACACATCTAATTTCATGAGGCAAGACCTCCTAAATCTGTAGAGATTACAAGAACTGGTAAAGCCAGTGGGTATAAGGATACGCTAAAGCTTGGCCGTATTGTGGAAGTAAAACCCAGAAGGCATTTAGAATACACAAACATCATGGTGCAACGCTGTACATGTAACTGTACATATCATTGCAAAATGCCTGCAACATATTTTCGAAAAATATTAGTTTCTGCGTTTATGCGGTCGCCAAATGAGTTGTTTCGGTCAGAGGATGTTATAAATATTTATAATCTCTGGTTAACCAATCAGAATGGAGTATTGTTCAAATCTTAGGTTTGATCTTTACTAATGAAAGGCGATAAGCTACTATTCAATACTTGAGTCTGCCCAACCAAACAAGCAGCATGTAATTTTATGTTTTTAGAAACAGGTATAGGTGTTGGCACCGTCGTATCGACTTGGATTCATGCAACGTACTACAATGTCATCTTTTGTTGGTTCCTGCACTACTTCTACGTGTCGTTCTCAAGTCCCCTACCTTGGGTGTGGGGGGCGGGGCGGTCGGGTAGCCTAGTGGTCGTCACGCCGAAAACCCGGGTTCGATTCCTGACATGGGTACAATGTGTGAAGCCCATTTCTGGTGTCCTCCGCCGTGATATTGCTGGAATATTGCTAAAAGCGGCGTACAATCAAACTCACTCACTCACTCACCCTACCTTGGGCTCACTGCGACAATGACTGGAACACTCCCACCTGTATCTCCCAGTATGCTGATGTCAACACAACGACAGGGTTCCACAAGACGGAGAACGGTACCAGCTACACAGTGGCCAACCATTCTGCAGACATCAATGGCACAGTGGCTGGGATGACAGCGGAGGAAGAGTTCTGTAAGTAACATCGCTTGCTTGTTTGTTTGTAGTTTAACGATGCACTCAGCAATATTCAAGCTGTTTGGCGGCGGTCTGTAAATAGACGAGCTGGACAAGACGATGCAGTTATTGATGTCATGAGCTTCGATCAACACAGTTGGGATATGATGATATGCAACAACCAATTCATGAGCCTGATCATCCGACTCTTCTCGTACGACAAGCATGGGTTTCCGAAGGCCTGTTCTAACCTGGATCATCAGGGGGTCATCAGTTTTTTATGCATTTCTCCCAATGAAAGCTATTGAAACATTCTGCTGCATATGCACTCACGGTTTCACAGTCCTAGTCCACTGTGATATCATGTGCAAATGTTACATGGATACGCCATTCAGACACATTATACTGGAGGACCAGTCCTTGTTTTGTCCCCTTGCTGTTCATGACGCGGACAGGGGATCGAACCATTGACTTTCCACTCTCCAGGAAGACGCTCTATTCAATACACCACGGAGGCGGTTTTGTTATAAATGACACCACACAAGTTCATGTTGGTGTATAATGTATGTTATAGGTTTCAGGTTTTGCAGATGACAGATGGCCTACAGACCATAGGAAGCATACGTTTGCAACTGACTATTAGCCTGGCTATCAACTGCCTCGTTATTTTTCTCTGTATGTTTCGCGGAATAAAAGTGACAGGAAAGGTATATTAACAATCTCAAATTTTTCAGTAAATCGTAATATAGTGTCATTGGTTGGAAAACTGTAACTACATCCATGATTGGCCGTATTCGTTGTATTTTTCTTCTGCAATAAACGACACTGCCCACTACCAACATCCCCCAAACCAATGTTTAGTATTTTCTCTAATCTTTATTTCTTACTATTTTCAAAACGCAATGATGTATTCAAAAAACATTGACCTAGTTTAAATACATGTAAACAGGTTTAATGTTTACTTTTTTGCATTGGCACCTATATTTCTATATTAAAGTTACATTCATGAAAATATGTTAGGTGTTTAAAATATTCTTGTGTTCCCAAAATACAATTCGGTCACACTTAAATGTGTTTCAGCTGAATATATTTCTATATTGTTCCTAAACTTGAGAAACTAACAAGACCTGAGGTAGAGAACTCTGTCGTGTCGATATGTTCCGGAGAGGCAAATAAATGTATTTCAGAAATTGTCGATCCACGTCGGATGACAGGATATGTAATGTAAACCAATCAAATTGTGAAGCCGTATGTAAAATCTGTCTATCCAAACCCAATTCATAAAAAAGACGATCAGGAAAATGACGTACATTTGTTTGTGAATGGAAAAAGAGATATATGATATTTCCTATTCCATATATCATGTACATCTTATACAATAGTTAGAAATGAACTTATACAACTAATATCACAGTTATAATTACTGCGTCAAATGCCTTGTACGATAGCGACCACCATGTACATGACAATATAATGTCACTTACACAACGTTAAAGGACGCGTCAGGTGACTAGCGCCTGATGCAAACGTCAACGCCAGAGAATAATCAGTCTCGATTATCTACTGAAACAGATTCCATGGGGCGTAAAATGCAAAATATTGAAAATAAGTTAAATTGATCTTTGAAAGTCAGTGAAGACACAAAGTGTTCGTGAGAAGGGTAAACAAATCCTCCTCCACAGGTAACAACCACCACCTTTTGCATATAAAATAAGTGTGTGTTGCCTGAAAGACACAGCAATACTCCTGTCATACAACGGCGACCTGTAGTGAAGCACGTTTTAAATTATACCCATGTATTGATTGAGGCGTGTAGCTTCGCCTTGTACTCCCTTGGAATAGCATCGGGTTGCCTCATAACATTATCCAGCCACAGTAGATTTGGAAATAACTGTTTCAGGTTAGTAATATATGTGACCAATATATATCCTCTACCCTGTAAAACTGCAACTTTAAGAATAAATTATATTCCCTTTTTACTAATATTGAGTTTACAATATATAATAGGTGATTTTAATGGGCTGTCTCCTCAACGTAACTTTCTTTTCCCATCCCCTGTTGTATGATTGATTAGAATCTTTATTACATGATTCAGATATGTCAGTTTTCTCAAACCGGAAGTAAAGCTTGAGTACAGTTCAATCATTAATATGGACGGAATAAATTGGTGTATTGATAATTGATTCTCATTTCAATCTTCATGACCAGGGATGCCATAGTCGTCCAATTGATTCGCCCGATTATTGCCCTCGACCTGCCAACAACTTTGATGACACTCGTGTTCAACTTTCTTGTGCCTGATTTTCGTTTTGGCCCTTCCAGAGTAGCTGCCCAGTAATTGTGTAATTGTGTCCTCATTTCAATCTTAATGTCCAGGGATGCCATAGTCGTCTGCATTGGAGACATGCTAGTTACAATCCTCATTGGATTTGCCTTTTCTGACATCATTGGTCATGTTGCCTACCAGAGAGTAATCATCCACCTCCCCTGAAATCGAGTACGAAGATGAGAGAACGGTCTTTTGGTTGATCAAATCAATTGGTTGCCTCTCATCAATTAATGTAATCTTCTAGCTGATTTCATGAGTGCTTCTTTAAGTATTGGCACCACTCCCTCGCTTCATTTAATTGCAGTTATTATCATCAATACAAAAAAATAGTAAATGCGATCCGCATCAAGCAAAACGTGTGTGTGTGTGTGTGTGTGTGTGTGTGTGTGTGTGTGCCTGCGTGCGCGTGCGCGCGTGTGAGTGCGTGTTCATCTCGACTAGTTTTGTTTAATAGTGCGAGGCCATTGAGATACAATGCTACAGCTTAACATGGATACCCCACTCAGACACAGCATGCTCATTCCTTGCCGATAAATCTTTGTTTTTTTCCCAATGCACATAACAACATCTTTAACGTAGCTTGCTGTGCCTTGGTAGGGTTGAGAAGCGCTGCATGCTTGACAACGTATAAATAAGCGCTGTCAGAATGTCGAGTCGACATTGTTGGTCGCCTGGCGATATTGTTTATTACGTTCCATTCTTGTGATTTCAAGAAAGTATTAACTATGTTCTTATCCTATACCTTTCCACAAATGAAGAGATGTATTAACAGGATCATAATGTAAATTTTACAGGCTACCTTAGTCACGAATTGGTCACTTTGTACGAATGTTGCCAACCTGGATTGAAATTAACCCTGGTTTTATCAGATGTTTCCGATCTAAATACAATTAACAAAACCTTTTCCATGCTTAAAAGAATTTTCTGCCCAAAACAGTCGATTGTAATAGGTCATGTACTTTGGCAACCATATTGGATTTAGGAAATTCCAAGTTTATTTTGAGCTCTTTAGTCTTCAAAATCTATTGTGTTACTATTCGATGAAACGCATTCACACCGCAAACACTTTGCGTTTCATTATGTATATTGCGTCTCAGAGGGTTACGCGATGAACTTAACATAATAAAGAGTTACGTATCTGTATGTATGTATGTCACCACCGAGTAGTATAAGGACCCTTGGTCATAAAATGTGATCTGACTGATTGTTTTTTTATCTCCAGTGTTGATATACAAGGATCTGTGACGAAATGCGTTTTAGCTGTCTACGGTGTCAAACAATAATAATTACTCCATAGTCTAATTAGAACGAATATTGAAACATGAAGTATGTCAACTCTTAAGTATTTCATATTCTTCATTGTCCCAAACCACATTACGAGGATAGGTTATTTTCTACTGTGTCTGTAAATCTCTTAATAAACCTTTCTTTATTTATTTCAGACATCGTCGAGTGTTCTGACAACATTTACGTTTGTGGGGTGAGTTATGAGCCTTATCTCCGCCGCTATGTCTCCAGAGGGAGATGTGTCGACAATCCAGGCTGATAACTGTCAAAACTGTTCGTACTACCCCACGTCGGCCCTGTTGTCATTCGACAACACAACCTGTCTCCGTAGGCAGTGTCACCTCCTCTTTACATTTGACTTCGGTTTAATTCATACAAACAACAATGTACCAAGGCATATGAATGAATGAATGAATGAATGAATGAATGAATGAATGAATGAATGAATGAATGAATGAATGAATGAATGAATGAATGAATGAATGAATGAATGAATGAATGTCTTTATTTCCTCCAGATAGATTCTCTAAACATCCCGAATATGTAATGAAATAATGAAATAACCATATATATATATATATATATATATAGAGAGAGAGAGAGAGAGAGAGAGAGGGAGAGAGAGAGAGAGAGAGAGAGTTTAGGATTTGTTAAATTTGACATAAATACTTTGAGAATTCAATAATAGTGAAATTTCACGTTATTTCATCAATGTCATTGTTGTCTACACCAAGAAAGAATGCTAACATATCATGGTCTTCCATCATCTCTATTTTAACATACATTTCAACATTAAGATTATCAATTAGAGTGGAAAGGAATACATCTCTGTCTCAAGTAGACATTTACAGTTTAAGATGACATGATAATAATAATCATTGGAAAAAGTATTACTGTTTGTACATTTATTCGATATTTTGCTTCAGGATCCAATCCTTATTACACACTGTATTTCTTCTCTCAATTCTGGATATAACATTACAATGCTGTATAACACATTAGGAGTACTGATGTGTGAGTTTTAGAATATCGAGATAGGTCAGCTCTACATTTCAATACTTCTTCCTCGTGGTTAGTTCTTTCATTTAACACAATCTTTTCCCACTTAGTATTCGCGGGGAATTCCCCTGTTCAAACGTGGTGAAATACATGATGAAGTAAGTTATATTTCGCCCCAGCAGCTGTAGTCTACATTTATCTATATAGCCAACCATTCTCCAATGTCCTAGATTAGCAATAGTGGCATCAGTCGGAGAACGTTTGTCAAAACCTTGTACAATCCTGGCAAGGTTACGCTGGGTGCGTTCAACTATTTCAAGATCTTTACCGTGCAGAGGAGGTAGTAAATCACATCCATAAAAACCTGTTGTTAAAATCATTCTTTTCCATATCTTAATACTTGCATACTGATGTAAGTCACTAGGAGAGGAGAAAATTAATAGTACACCTTGCTTTTGTGCAGCTCTCTTCAATGTATAATTTGAAAGAAAGATTACTTTGTAGAACAACAACCGCATATTTTACATTATCAAACACAGGTATGTCATAATCTCCAAAGTGATAAGCATGCGTACACAATATGTGTAATGTTTCTTTTTATGAAACAGAACAATTTTACTTTTCGATACATTATAAGTTAATCGCCATTGGATGCGTAATTAGCAACTGTATCTAAGGCTATTTGCAGACCTTTTGGGCTGTAACTGATACGAGTAGTATCATCAGCAAGTAACACGCATGGTAAACTAACATTATATATACATGTTCCTGTATCTAACTGCCGAAGCTCAGTTATGAGATCATTTATGTACACAAGAAAAAGCCAAGCTGAGATAACTCTACCCTGACCTATATCTTGCCTAACAGCAAATGCATCAGATTGCTCGCCCTTACACCGAACACACGCATACATGGAAGTATAACAGTGATGTAACAGAGACCACATTTTACCTCTAATACCAAGATGATAGAGTTTTACAAAGAGACCCGAGTGCCATATTCGATGAAAAGCTTTCTCGTTATCTAGAAATGCCGTGTAGATACATGATCCCCTGTTAACATAACTTTGTACACATTCGATGAGGGTAAATAGCGACATAACAGCACCTTGCTCCTTCCTCAAGCAAAACTGCAAAATATCGGGACAATTACAGGCATGTCGGGATGTCACCGTTTCTAATCTTTCGAGTAGAATTTTCTCAAAAAGCTTACAAAGGCAAGATGTAAGCGTAATACCTCAATAATTGACAGAGTTTGATTTATCTATTTTACCCTTATAAATAGATATAATTACCCCGTGTCTATAGGCTGCGGGTGTGTACTGAAGTCAAAGAATAGCATTGAATGATAGTGCTAACTTCCGTACTAGCAGCTCACCACCAAACATCACATGTTCCGTATTAATATTGTCGGGGCTAGGTGATTTGTTCCTCCTCAGATTCGGTATATATCTAGTGACTTCCTGAACTGATATTTCAGCACATAGTACATTATCAACACATGAGTTAGATTCATTACATTCATTTCATAGTCAATACCATCTTTAAAGTCTTGATCGAACTGTTCAGAGTCCTATGGTTTTGCTAGATAAGTATAGTACCTACCCCAAAGCTGACATATGTCAGATGTGTGTGTTAAATTACGGTCATCATATGTAGGTTTATCAACTCCAACTTCTCACAGACTTAAATAACGTATTCACATCAGTCTCACAAGTTTGTTTTTCTAATCAGAACAAAATTTCCTGGAATAGGCCTACTTTGACTGTGGAGCGACGTCGGAATTCTCACCCTACCTGCTTGTATGATGTATAAGGAAATTATACAAACCCATCCTACACCAAACCCACCCACACCAACCCCCCACCCCTTGGTTTATCCTCGGATACCCATCTCCGCCTTGCAACTCGCATGTTATAATGGTCTTGGTGTAGTCCATCCTGTTTCCAGTAAGGCTTTAGATGAGCCTTGAAACTAACTTCTTGTATAGACTGACTACTGGCACCAATCATACATTTACTGATCCTTGTATTAAATGATTCAATTTCATTATGTGTATCTATTGTCTATCCATTCATTCTCGGTAAATTGAATTATGAATAAAATAGTTTTATTGTGAATTGTTTACATATGAAGGAGCACGCGTGGCAAATGAATTTAAGATTTGCTTTTCATCTCACAGGCTAAACGACTATCAGTATTTGTATCTTTACTTAGCCCTGTACTCCAAGCTTTAAGATGAGTACTAGATATCGTTTATCAACTGACAACATAACAATCATCAGTTACAGTGGGTATCAGTTCATCCTTTTATTTCCAGAACCTAATTTAGACCCTAACCAAGTGTTAAAACTCACCCAAAACCCGTCAAGATCCGATGAGAATTGGTCTTCGGCAATCCATGCTTGTTGTAAGAGGCGACGAAGGGGATCGTCTTCATATACCCATTGCGTGGATCGATGCTGATGATGTCAATCACTGGATTGACTTTCAAATGTTAATAGTTCCTACGTCACAAAGTCCATTTGGAACGTGCAAGATTACGTCCTCTTTCCTGACCCACAGATGTCCATTATTTAGGAGATGAGTAAAATAATAGATGTTAAGGGATCTTCAAGAAGCGTTTTGCTGATATTTGAACATCAACAATGATTAGACCAATGGCTGAATTAATTGTAAGGTCAAGATGAAGCTAATACAAACATTTGGTAAATATTTTATCTATTTATTTTGTTGGATTCCTCTCGAACTTACGGCAAAGACTCAATTTACCATCGCCTATGTACTTGATCAATGAGTACATAACTTGCAAGTGTAAGAAAGAAAAGAAGGTTGTTGTCAGTCATAAGAACATATCCTGTGATATTCTTTAGAATATGAGAAAGTAACTTTAACATGGGACATGTCCTGTGGCCTAAAAGTATCTTCTGTCACAGCATTTTGTATATTTCATGTTGTTATCGTAAATAATTGAATGTTTGAATGTTTGATTTCATCTTGAACATGAAGATTCAAATTTGGATATACGCTATTGTTTCAAGAACATTGAAGTTAATTGTTCGAACGATGAGGATTGAATGAGGTAGTTTTTTCTCAGGTCTCTGCTCTTAGGAATATTCCACAATATCGCTACATATGACACCGTGAATCACTGTCACACACTGTACTCATTTTGGAAAGGACCCATTGATCCAGTGTGATGAACCAGGAGGCTGCCATACCGCCTCAGTACTAAAGGAAATAACTTAAATGCTCAAAATAATCGTATTCTTAATCTGAGTTGAACGATATGAGTTTAAAAAATTATAAACTGAGGGACAATAGAGAGAATACCGAGTTTGGTTTTATAAAATTGAAAATTGAACAAAAAAATGTTTATTAAATTTGGTTATGTGTATTTAACATCACTAATTCCTGCAATTTGTAATACGTAATCTGTAGCTGGGTAATTTTGAGTGAACATAAATTGGTTCAATGAAGACTGGGATGACCGACATTTGTGCCGAAAATGTTGGAGATACTGGCACAGTGCACGACACGAAAGGAAAGTTCTATTGGAAAGTTTTAAAAAAAGGTCAACGCCTGAGAATATTTTACCAATCTCGATTATCCAACAAATCAGGTCCCATTGGGCGTTGTCACTCTCAATCTTAATGCATATATGTAAAGATGACACATATTACCTTATATGTAGGGTCGACACAATAGGGTATCTCAGCCTGTGGGAAAGACGCTTTAATCCCGTTATATTTCACGTTATATACTAGTATTGCATATATGATTCACGTTTTTTTTGTATATATGAACATTCTAAAAGAATGAAAATGACAAGCTCACTCAGCATGAGACGTATATAAACTGCCTCATTTGGGGCACTTGTCCGCACCACAGAGTTTACAATTATATGTCAACGTATGCATATATCATGCATATATGATGTGCATACATATTGTTCTATGGTTCTAAGAGGTTTTCAGTGTAACATTCATGTGTTGCTTTCATTACTGTTAAACAATATACTGTAAATGTCGCTAAATATCTAAGCAAGGGTACCATGATTCCGTGACGGATGACTTCGGCTTGATTACTTTTATTAAACCGCCTGTAGATTATCTCCTTTATTTTAAGACAGAAACGTTAGTTCGTCCATCTTTGGCATGCGTATTGTCAGTTGTCCGTTGTCTGTCCGTGAAATGTCGATTAAACCAGATGCCAGGTCTGCAGACAGACGTTTATCACAAAGAGCTTGCGAGTCCAGAGTTCACATGGTAAAGCGTGTACCAGAATGACTTAAGGGATTATTTCAGTGCTTGCTGAACATGGCGAGGGGACACGTCAAAGCAACCAAGGAGGCCGTCGGGAACAGTCATTAACCAATCACCATGTGGATCGGAAGCGACATATTAATTCAGCTGTATTGTTTGTTTGTTGTTTAACGCTGCACTCAACATTATTCCAGCTATATGACGGCGGTCTGTAAATAATCGAGTCTGGATCAGACAATCCAGTGATTGATGTCATGAGTATCGATCCACGCAATTGGGATAAGATGACATGCATCAACCAAGTCAGTGAGCCTGACCACCCGATCCCGTTGTCGCCTCTTACGACAAGCATAGTCGCCTTTTTTTCGGCAAGCATGGCTTCCTGAAGACATTTTTAACCCGGATCGTCACGGATATTCTCCTTAAAGTTTCGCCATCGGTTCGTTGATCGTTGATAGGATATGACTATATATACTGAACCGCAAAAGAAACGTCACCATGGATAGATATTTGAGAAACCTTATTTGTGGAAACACTGTAAACATATTTTGGGACATATTAAAAAGATGAAAATTGGCAAAACTGATGATCAAGGTTGAAGTTAAAGTGTCAAATGTTCTTAAAGTGAAACACAACACTAGTCTCTGAGAAAATGGCATCACAAGTCAGTATCTCGTGTGTCCGCCATGTGCATTTATGTCTGTCGTGCAACTTCGATACATGGAATGGATGAGGCGGTTGATGAAGGCGATAGGCATTTGAGCCCACACTCTGAGGAACGCCTGACGCAGTTCAGCTGCAGTTGTCGGCTTTGGTCGGACGTCATTCAGCCGTCTTTGAATCTCGTCCCACAGGTGCTCAATGGGATTTAAATCAAGACTGAAGGCAGGCCACCTCATGGTTCTGACGCCATTCTGCTGGAAAAAGTCTCTTGTTGCTCTCGCAGTGTGGGCACGGGCGCTATCATGCTGAAACCCGTGGTTGCGGCGACGTGCCAAGTGAGGTATGGCGAGTGGTCTCAAGATTTGATCAATGTACCGAGCTGCTGTGACACCATTGCCTCACCCTGTATCGACCCTCTGTGCCGACCCTCTGTGCGAGACCAATTCCACCCCACGCCATAATGCTCGGACCACCCCACGAGTCTCTCTACACAACACAAGCATCCGAATACCGTTCCCCACGGCGTGGTCAGACTCTCTCTCTCTGCCGGCTCTCGTCTGAGAAGAGGACTCTTCTCCACTGCTGGTAGCGCCAATGCTGGTGCTGTGTTGCCCACTGAAGACGGTCCCGGCGATGACGTGGTGTCGGAATGGGTCCTCGGTGTGGCCTGTGACAGAGGAGGTGTCTGCTCGTCAATCGTCGACGCACGGTGTCCGCACTAATATGTCGCTGGTGTGTCCCCATGGTCTGTCGAGCAGTTTCCTTTCCGCAACAGTAACAAAGCGAAGATGCTATCGCACAATCTGACGATCCTGACGTCGGGTGGTGACCCTTGATCTTCCACTATGTGGTCATCTGTAGTGTTGGTGGTCTGATACCGTTGCTGGAGCCTTATATGGTCCTGACGTGGACTTGAAATGCATTGGCTATTTGCCGGGCGGTTTGTCCAGCTTGCAATCATCCAAGGGCTTGGTGTCGCTGATTTCTTGTCAATCTTGGCATGTGGTAGCAATTGAATTCAAGAATTTCAAGAAATGGGGGAACGCATGTGCATTTCAATTTGCACGGAACTCACGTGCTTCGGGTTACCACGGCCGTTGCCGTGATGCGTTTTATTGTCATCTGCTTTGTTTTTATCATCAAATCGCATTTTTCCGGACAAGGTAATGTTAAATTTTAGAAACTTTGACAAAAACTACCCAGATATTTAAATGACAACTTTTCATGCAATGTTACTGGGGTGACGTTTCTTTTGCGGTTCAGTACATTAGGCACACATATGATTCTCCTTTATCATTATCGTTTTTTGACAAAATGGCGACAATGAAAGAACACGACATTTTGTAATGTCAAAATATGTGGCGTTGTCGCATTGTCGCGCCATTTAAAATGTGTCAAAAAGGCTTTACACTGTGTCACAACGCCAATGGGACATTGCTACATATGCCTATTGACGTGTCGTCATTCAATCCATTACTGGTGCAAATGTGTAGTCCCTGACCTTAGCTGAACATGTGCAGAAATGGTTACACTCCTTTTTCAAATAGAAAGGTACTCTTCTTTACTCCAGTGATTCCGAGTAAGTGAGTATGGTTTTACGCCGCTTTTAGCAATATCCCGGCAGGGGACACTAGAATTAGGCTTCACATATTGTACCCATATCGGGAATCGAACCCGGGTCTTCGGCGTGACGTACGAACGCTTTAACCACTAGGCTAAAACACACACACACACACACACACACACACACACACACACACACACACACACACACACACACACACACACCGTATTCTGAAACAAAGTATCAATGACATGGTTACAATGTGTGAAGCCCATTTCCGGTGTCCCCGGCAGTGATATTGCTGTAACACGTAAGCTGTGTAAAGCCACACTCACTCACTCACTCACTCACTCACTCACTCTGGTTCAAATATTTTCTAGACGTTTTCTGGAGACCTCCTAACATCTGTTATTAACTCATTTCCTAACTAATGAACATTCTGTGAGTCAGAAAAGGGGACTTCATTGAACTCGGGACTGCTTCCAGACTCTTTACTGAGAAGTGTGAGCGAGTGAGTTAGAATTTTAACTCACATCGGCAATATTTCAGCCATATCGTGACTATCAAGGGTTAAACATAATAAATACATTACATAAAAACGAAGGACAGTAAAATTACTAGACTTATCACAGAAATATACTTGCGTTTGCAAGCATGTCTGACGCAAGCATATCTGACACCATCTTCTTCGGAATTCAGTTGATACCGGCTTCAACTGATGTAATGTTGCTGGTTGATGACAATGACATTATCTATGAACGTTCTTGCGCACCTTAAAGCTGTAAATTCCAGTTCAGTGAGTGAGTGAGTGGGTGAGTGAGTGAGTGAGTGGTTGGGTGAGAGAGTGAATGAGTGAGTGAGGTTTTACGCCGTTCTTAGCAATATTCCAGCAATATCAGGGCGGAGGACACCAGGAACGGGCTTCACAAATTGTACCCATGTGGTGAATTGAACCCGCGTGGAGGCGAACGCTTTAACCACTAGGCTATCTGATCGACCTCCAAGTTAAGATGCAAATACTGACTGATAGTCATCTAACCTGTGTTTAAGATTATAATATTGTGAATTCATTTTGCCACCAGGGCCAGGGATGTTAGTGTTCCTTCCACTGACACACCCCAACACAGTACAAGGAAATATGCAAACACATCACAATTAAAAATATTTAATTAATACTCCAGATGACCCGAGAATGAAGAAATATTGATTGTAATCATTTGATAATGTTAATTTAGGGTGAGTGAGTATGGTTTTACGCCCCTTTTAGCAATATTCCAGCAATATAACCAGAAATCGGCTTGACACATTGTACCCATGTCGGGAATCGAACCCGGGTCTTCGGCGTGAAAGGCGAACGCTTTAACCACTAGGCTACCCGACCGCCCCGTTACATTTAGAATAACTGGGCGAGCAGGAGCTGGGTTATCAGACTTTGATAGAAGTGTTGCTGTTGCTGTTGCTGTTGCTGTTGTTGTTGTTGAGGTTGTTGAGGTTGTTGAACAGGCAGGGCTGTAAAACATCAAATGTCAAATAAAAACATATTTGTGGCTTATTTATACTAGTTATTTGCAGTGTATGGACTTTTTATACCGAGAACACTTCTATGCCGGCAATACCATTCCGCATCACCTTAAGCCAACAAGCACTGGGATTAAAGTGTTTATTGGTTGGACATCCACCCACACAAAATTTCTATCCCAGTTAATAGTTTGTTCAGTGACATTACTTACGGAGTAAGTGAGTGAGTTGGGTTTAACGCCGAGTTTAACATTATTCCAGTTATATCACGGCGTGTCAGCTTAATGTGGGAGGAAAGCCCGAAGGAATGCAGGTCTCAGACGTTTACCACTTCGGTGAAACCCACGAGCACAGGTATGGTGCTGACAAACCTAGAAACATAATTGGGGCGAACCCACAATCATAGGTTTCTGGCGTGCCCAAGGGACGCAACTCTGCACAGCGAATCGCGGCGCCTTAGACGACTGGGCCACCCGTGCCCCCCATTACTAACGGAAACAGGTCTTGTTGTCGAATGATGGCAGGGCCACGTTGGGGTTGCAGAGACAGGTGAATGAGCCTGGGTTGTCGACACATCTCCCACTGGAGACATACCTGCGGAGATATGGCTCATAACTCACCCCAAAGAGGTTTTTTTTGTTCGAACACTCGTCAATATCTGAAACAAGTGAAGTTTTATTTTGAATTTCAGTCACAATAGTAAAACCTAACGTATCCCCTTATTGTTGGTGGAAATGATAAAGAATGTGTTATACTAAGTTGCGTGACATAACCTATATCATCCCTCTGCTTCGTGTTAAACTATTCATTCTAATTAGGCAAATAATTAATTAACATTGATTGACATTGTAGTTAGCAATAACGCCTTTTGTCAAAGAGCCTTGTATTTCAATATTGTAAAAGAAAGACAATCAGTCAGGTCCCATTTAGTAACCACGGGTCCTCATTCTAGTCGGCTATTACGACATACGTACAGATACGTACCTCGTTAGTATGGTAAGTACTTTGCGTAGCTCTCTAGCGCGCAATATACATAATTGAAATGCGTTGTGTTTGTGTTATTTCTTGGTTATTAGTTGTGTGAAATATAATTACTGAAGCAAACATTCGGGTCGGCGACAGTCAACTGGAAACCGGCAGTACAGTTGCAGGCGGGGGAAGGTACAGTTGGTGGCAGGATACAGTTGCAGGCTGGGGAAGGTACAGTTGGTGGCAGGATACAGTTGCAGGCGGGGGAAGGTACAGTTTGTGGCAGGATACAGTTGCAGGCTGGGGAAGGTACAGTTGGTGGCAGGATACAGTTGCAGGCGGGGGAAGGTACAGTTGGTGGCTGGATACAGTTGCAGGCTGGGGAAGGTACAGTTGGTGGCAGGATACAGTTGCAGGCGGGGGGAGGTACAGTTGGTGGCAGGATACAGTTGCAGGCTGGGGAAGGTACAGTTGGTGGCAGGATACAGTTGCAGGCTGGGGAAGGTACAGTTGGTGGCTGGATATAGCTGCAATTGACGCAGCCAAGAGTGCCGCATTGGACTGTCAACCACAGGAGGTACAATCTTAACTCAATTTGCAACCATGTTTCGTGACGACAAAACTTTCAAGATGACTCAACAGCAATATTTGGATCGCCACTATGCCTATCACTTAACAGTCAGTGACAATAAAGGGAGACGAAAGACGTAGGCGACACCCAACATTCTGTTTTTTGACGTCATAATGCCTTTGGCGGCTGTTTCCCGTGACATGGGCAGTTACCGCCAGATTCAAACATTAGTTCCCTGAGAACGGGAAGACATAGTTGGAACAATGCGGGTTTGAAATGAAACCCGAAGACATGAAATTTGTGAAACCCAGGCGAACGGGGAAAAAACAGGCGAGCGAGCCTGCACGGTTGCTGTTTCATTCCTTCTCGGCCTCGGTCTTCAAAGGGTTGTTTGGATAATGAAAATGCATGAATTTCGCTAAATGTCCTGTGCACGTCGTCACACGTGAGCAGAAAGGGAATTCCTTCGACTGTAATGTTGGATTTCCCGACATTCCGCAGTAATAAAAGCAGTACGCCTCGGTGGGCGTGTATTTATTTCTTACATTCGTAGGGAAATAAATGCAGTAACACGTGACCAATTCAGCTTATCAGAATGCAAGAATTCCTGTGAAAACAACGAGCATGTAATTATTATGGTGTGAGCTCACAAATATACATTGAACTACATAGGGAAGTTTTGAAAATTATGCTTTTGAATTAAGCTTAGGTTTCATATGCCTAATGATCATGAACATATGTTCTTTTTCCATTCGTCAATGTTTATCAATTGGTGTGTGTATGTAATGCATGGAGTATGAAAGGTTCAGTATCCTTATCCAAATTGAGTTCCTGAAAGGTGTATTTGTACAGATATCTGCAATTAACTAGCCTATAGTAAGAAGTGAGTGAGTTGGATTTCACGCCGCTTTTAGCAATAGTCCAGCAATATCACGACGGGGGACACCAGAAATGGGCTTCACGCATTGTACCCATGTCGGGAATGGAACCCGGGTCTTCGGCGTGACGAGCGAACGCTTTAACCAGTGGTTTACCCGACCGCCCCTCTATAGTAAGGATTCGTGTGTAAATTGCCATGACAAAGTATGACGCGAGGAGTCACGTGTTTACTTACGATGAGGCGCAGTTGTCGGCTGCATGTACACCGTGAAGACAATGTAGAATAAGAAGTGCATTGTGTAGAGGGGCGAGTGTCAGTGAACAGTGCATCTAAGGTAGACAGTCACGGGGGTTATATAGCTGCCCCGTCGCACTCCTATCACCGGAAAATGTTTTGTTTACATTCTTCTCGTTATGAGACATCGCGTATATCAATGGCTGTCAAAATATTATACAGAACAATAGTGATAGTCAATGGCTGTCAAATTACCATACAGAACAATAGTAATATATCCACAGTTATGTGTGTACAAAAGTCATTCGTAAATATGGCTGAGACTGTCCCAAGGTTAGGTTTTTTTTAACTACAGGTCACTTATTGAAAAAACGTCCAGAAAGGTAAATGACAGTCACGTGACTCAGTGACCGACACAAGGGTCAGGTCATGGAAAAACAGATTCTCATTATTTTATCGGTATTCACAATTTCACATATACATGTGACTTTTTATATATCTTTGAATGGTATAGTCCCTTTTGCGATCTCTAGCCCGTTTTTATGTTTCGTTTAATTATCGTTTATTCTTTTAAAAGTTCTCAAACTGGTTTAAAAAAAAATCTATTATAGTTTAGTTATTAGTCTGAAAGGTTCTTATGCAGTATCAGTGTATGTATTATTAATGCATAACCTTGCGTGTGTCTGTTTGTACAAGTTGGGACTATTCCTCTCGTCCGACGTGTCTTAGTGTTATCCCCTTAAAACCGAGAACCAGGGTAACAACAAGAACCATCTTTAAACGTCAGTATGGTTGGACGCGGCCGATGATCGAACCACCGACCTTCTGCTCCAAAGTTAGTCAATGCGGAGTGGGTCAGTATCAACTAGTATTGATATGTATTGTTGGCGAAAGGGAAGGGGTAGGGTAGGGGGTGGGCGGTGTGTCCTGCCTCACCGGTGGCCCCGTCACAAATTGGGATTTGCATCGGACATCATTTTGGTCACTGATGTGTCGAATTTAGAAACGTCCTCCACATGTCCACCATCAAACTTTTTCGAATGCCTTCAAAAGACCTTGAAATGCTGTAAATAAAGCGACAAAACCCTTTCCATATCCGGGGGCACGGATGGCCCAGTCGTCTAACGCGCCGCGATTCGCTGTGCAGAGTTGCGTCCCTTGGGCACGCCAGAATCCTATGATTGTGGGTTCGAATCCCGATTCGCCACGATTATGTTTCTAGGTTTGTCAGCACCATACCCGTGCTCATGGGTTTCATCAAAGTGGTAAACGTCTGAGACCTGCATCACTTCGGGCTTTCCTCCCACGTTAAGCTAACTACGTGATATAACTGTAATACTGTTAAAATCGGCGTTAAACCCAACTCACTCACTCACTCAGTTTCCATATCCCACAGAAATATCTGCTTTGGGCAGAGTCGATTGTACGAGCATAGTGATGATACAAGATGTTCGCTAAAAGGTGAGCGTATCCTGCCCCACCGGTGGCACCCTTCAAACACACATGCAAAGGCAAGTCAAAAACACGGGAACAACCATGGTACAAGTGAAAATAAGGAATTGCATCGGACATCATTATTGTCACTGATGCGTCAAATTTGGACCCTCAAAAACCTCTTAAGCAAGAGTCGTATGACGCTCGAAGGAAGAACATGCTCGATTGTCCCTAGAATGTGGGCACCAAAGGCGAGACTAACAGGAACAATGCTATATAGGGAAAACTATTAACTATTGGAAACCTGAATATAAAACGTCAAGGCCTGTGAATATTTTACTTGTCTCGGTTATCCGTCAAAAACAGATTCCATTCGGCGTTGTCACTCTGAATCTGAGTAGCATAGATCTAAACATAAAAAAGGAGAGACGATGTTTGGTTTCACGACCTACTGAAATATTACCTTATTATTTTTGTATACACGAGATATGCCTTCGTTAATTTTTTTAATCTCGCGGTTGCGGCCTAGGATATCATATGGTCCGATATATGACGTACTGTATTTCCTCTATTAGACGCCCGGCCGTCTATTAATTTCGTGAGATCCGTTGACCTGGTGTGTATAAGAGACCTAGCTTACACATGTATATTAGAGACCCAGCGCCTGATGGAGGAAATATCGATACGGTATTCAGTTCTTATGGGTGATCGGCGGTCATCTTATTAAGGATCGATATGTAGGCTATGGATGTAAGTGCGAAAAGGCTTAATATATTTAAAAGAGCTTTCTGTAGCTAAAAGGAAAAGTTTTGAACCAATGAAAATCAAGCATTCCTCAATATCATGGTAGAATGTAGGATGACTGATACTTGGACCGTCTGTAAAAGATTTCCAGTACTCCAAGACATAAACGATAGTTTGTCCATCTTGGGCTTAAGCATTGTCAGTTTTCTGTTGATCCCCATAATGTTGATTAAATTAAATGTGTTGTCCAAGGCGATACCAAGTCGGTACACAAAGATGTTGCTACTCCAAAGTCGACATAGTGAGTGTGTGAGTGAGTATGGTTTTAAGCCAGCAATATCACGGTGGGGGGACACCAGAAATGGGCTTCACACATTGTAACCATGACGGGAATCGAACCCGGGTCTTCGGCGTGACGAGCGAACGCTATAACCATTAGGCTACCCGTGTGCCGGAATTGCATAAAGGATTTCTACGAACGGAAGCCAAAGTGTCAGTACGACAATTATTCATTTTGGCCATTCTTTTTGTCTCATTACATGCTATATTTTGGTTTATTTTTAACAGGGGTGGCAATGCGAGGTCAGGGTAAAAGAAATTCATGTTGTCGCAATGTCATCCCATTTAAAATGTGTAAAAAGGATTTAAACTGTCACTGTATGACAACGTGACAATGCGACATACTTAGTATTCACCATGTCACCTATTGGCATCGTTGGTACGAACGTGTAGTGTAGTTTATTAAATAGTGTGCAGTAATGGTTATACTCCTCTAAAGGTCCTCTGTTTTACTGAAATTAGTCTGAAAGCCAGTGTCCATGGCAACAGGCTAGGTGTTGCTTTTTACATAATGAAACAAATCATTTCGTTACAACATTCAAGGCCTCAGTAAAGCCTTCCAAACGTTTATGGTAGGCATTTGGAGGACATTCAAAATAAATTTGACACTTCGGGAATAATTATGTCCGATGCTATTCCCTATGTTTACTTGTACCACATGCACCTTCCTGTGTGTTTTTTCAGGTTAGCAAATGACTAGCCTTTGCGTGTGTTTGTGGCGGGTGACACAGGCTGGGCTCCCCTTTTCTCGAACACCTGGTATCAGCACTATTTAATATTTATAGTGTGTTTAACATTAAGTCATCTTAATTCATTCTCCCACCAGGGCCAGGTATACCAGTGTTCCTTCCATTGGAGACCCATGAAGATCCGGGGTAGAATAGGTCTTCAGCAACCCATGCTTGCCGTAAGACATGACTATGCTTGTCGTAAGAGGCGACTAACGGGGTCGGGTAGTCAGGCTCGCTGACTAGGTTGATGCATATCATTGATCTTAATTGTGTTTATCGATGCTCATGACATTAATCAATGATTGTCTGGTCCAGACTTGATTATTTACAGACCGTCGTCATATAGCTGCAATATTGCTGCGTGCGGCGTTAACCAACCAACCAACCACTGGGATACTCTAATACAGTACAAGGAAATATGCAAACGGATCACAACAAACATATTTTATTAAAAATTCAATTTACACGAGAATATATAATTATAGAAGCTTCAAGATACATGCAGTAATCATTTTATGATGTTACATGTTATAATTCAGACTGGGTGAGCAGGAGCGTGGATATCAGACGTTGATAGAACTGTTGTTGCTGTAGTTGTTGTTGCTGTTGCTGTTGTTGAGGTTGTTGAAAAGGCAGTGCTGTAAAACATCAAATGTCAAATCAAAACATATTTGTGGCTCATGTGGAATCTAGGAAGCTATTTGCAGTGAATGGACTTTTCATAAATAGAACACTTCTATGCCAGGCAATGCTATTTCGCATCACTCCATGCCAACAAACACTGGGGTTAAAGTGTTTATTGGAGGGACAGCCACACACACCCTGCCAAATATATATAATTGAGTGAGTGAGTATGGTTTTACGCCGCTTTTAGCAATATTCCAGCAATATCACGGCGGGGGACACCAGAAATGGGCTTCACACATTGTACCCATGTCGGGAATCGAAATATATATAAATAATATAATATTATAATATAAATATTAACCAATATATATTGGTTAATATTTTTATTCAATGACATGGACTGAAGTCCGATGTGAGAAGCACATGACATTACTTACGGAAACAGGTCTTGTTGTCGAATGATGGCAGGGCCACGTTGGGGTTGCACGTACATTCATATGAGCCTGGCTTGTCGACACATCTCCCACTCGAGACATACCTGCGGAGATATGGCTCATAACTCACCCCACAGAGGTAATTGAAGTAATAACACTCGTCAATATCTGAAACAAAGGAATTTAATTTTAATTTGAGTTGTATTTTGAGTTTACAAACACAAAAGCTAAACGTAACGTTTCCCTGTATTGTGGTCAGGAACATTAAAGAATGTGTAATACATATAATGCGTGGAATAAAAAGTATCATCCCTCTGCTTCGAGTCAAAATATTCAATCTAATTAGACAAATAATTAATTAATATTCTTTGACACTGTTGTTAGCAATAACGCCTTTTGTCATAAAGCTTTGTACATTTACATTGTAGAAGAAACACAATCAGTCAGGTCCCAATTTGTAACCACCGGTCCTCATTCTAGTCGGCTATTACGACATACGTACCTTGCTATTATGGTAAGTAGAACCTAAAGCGCAACATACATAATTGGAATGCAATTTTAATGTGTTTGTATTATTTCTTTGTTATTTGTTAAATGTTAAATATAACTTACTGATGCAAACATTCGGGTCGGTGAGGGTCAACTGGAAACCGGCAGTACAGTTGCACGTGGGGACAACTACAGTTGGTGGCAGGACGCAGGCACCATTGAGGCAGCCAACAGTGTCGCACAGGGCTGTCAACAGGTGATACAATCTTAGCTCACTTTGCAACCATGGTTCTTGTCGACAACACTTGTACTTTCAATACGTTCTTATGCGATCAGTTCATAAAACGTTATGATATGTATTACGATTCACAAATGAGCATTCAATTATAATAAAGATGTACATATTAATTTCTTTCACTCACACATTTACTTATATATAACACATAAATATATTCTAATTATATATATATATATATATATATATATATATATATATATATATATATATATATATATCGCAAGTTTAAGGAAAGAAGATGACAATATATAGATAACTTAATTTTGTTCATATCATTGAAGTTCATACGAATACTTTGAGGTGAAACGTATAGACACACAATATATCACATTTTGATAAATATTATCTTTCGATGACAATTTATTGATAGTGTTATTAATATCAATAATATTACATTCATGAATATATGGCATGTAGTATGAAGAGCTCATTATCTCTGTCAAAACTATGAGTTCCTATCTATCTATCTATCTATCTATCTATCTATCGATCGATCTATCTATCTATCTATCTATCTATCTATCTATCTATCTATCTATCGATCTATCTATCTATCTATCTATCTATCTATCTATGTCCGTGTGTGTGTACATATCCATATCTATCCTAGCCTATAGTAGGGAAGTCCTGAGACAACACATTGAGTGAGTGAGTGAGTGAGTTTCACGCCGCTTTTAGCAATATTCCAGCAATATCACGGCGGGGGATACTAGAATTGGGCTTCACAAATTGTACCCATGTCGGGAATCGAACCCGGGTCTTCGGCGTGACGAGACAACACATTGGCGTGTAAATGCCCACTACAGTGTATGGTGTGAGATGCCCGACGTTTACTTACCCTGAGCAGATGTCGGCTGCATGTACACCGTGAAGACAATGGCAAGGATAGAGTATAACGAGTGCATGGTGAAGAGCAGAGAGTATCAGTGAACAGTGCATCTATGGTAGACAATCAGGGAGTTATATAGCTGCCCTGTCGCAGTCCGAACAACAGAATATGTTTTTTTTACATTCTTCACATTATTGAACATCAGATATGTCCATAACTTTCAAATAATAATAAAGAACAATAGTAATATATCCACAGCAATGTGTAGACATCCATCATTCCTTGAAAGAAATACGGCTGTCATTACGCCAAGGTTTGGCTTTCTTTACTTGAAGAGTAATAAAAAACTGTCCAGTGAGGTAGATGACCGCCACGTGACTCAGTGACTGACCTCCCGTTCACACTTCATGTAGGAAGGGATGTTATGAGGGCCTGAGGATATACAAACCACGTTATTGATAGTCCAACGAGGTGAGGTTAAATGGGGTTTAACGTCGCGTCCAAGATTGTTGCACTTATATAGCGACGTGCAGGTACGTGTGTGTGTTTGTGTGGCCTCTTGTACTAGTCCGGACTGGTGCCGATTTATAGTACTAGCTCACTGAGATACCATGCCGCAGTTTAACATGAATACCCCACTCAGACACAGTATACTGACTCCGAGCAGACCAGTCCTTGTTTTAGCCCCTTAATGCCGAGCCAGACAGGGTAACAACAAGTACCATCTTTTAACGTCTTTTGGTATGACGCGGCCGGGGATCGAACCCCGGACCTTCCGCTCTCCGGGCGGACGCTCTACCACTAGACCACGGAGGTGGTCGATATGGTCTAACGAATATGCTAGCCAACAATTGTTTTATTGTCTCCCAAAGTCGACTTGTGACTAAAAACGTTATCACAAAAGACTGGCTGTAGAGATTATCAGCTGAGTGTGTTTTAACTTCTTTGAGAGGAATTTAGAAGTTGGAGTACTATGTAAGAATACGATATATAGATGAACAACTTCTTTATTACAATTAGGAGCGACGTTACCGTTATCAAGCAAGTGATGTACAGAGTATGGTTGACAAGTGTATATACAGGATAGGAGGCAGTGTTTATACAGTTGTGTAGGTTTAAGATGCAGTTACACTGCTGGAGAGGAGAAGCCTGTTATGTAAACAGAAGGTTAAAACATATTGGCCCGTGAAGCCAGTAATAAAATCAACAAAAGGATTATGACTAATTTGGGTCTTTGATGAGCTGGTGGTACGCCGGTTGTATGTAGTAGCCTTGGTCACGGATGATTGGTGGTTGGAGTCTTTTGATGTTGATTGCTTTTTGTAGTTTTCTGATTTTGAAGTCTTTGAGGTTGGTGGTGAGGCCTTTGACTTTGTCCACTGGATGCTGTGGCTTGGGTTGTCACGGATATGGTCTGATAGAGCTGATTTTGAGTCCACACTTGTAGCATTTTCTCCTATTTTGAGATATCCATTCATCCGGCCGTTCCATACAATGGCTCAATATTTTTACAATATGATTGGGAAGAATATCGTATATAGAATAAGGGAATTAAACATTGAATGATAAAAAACAATGATTTGGTAAATTTAACAGAACTTGTCAAAGTTTTCGTCCTGACGCAATATCAGGCAAAACGACAACAGTATTTATCGGCATTTCTGACTTATTTCTCTTGGTTACAATGAGGTGAGGTGAAATGGGGTTTAACGTCGCGTCCACGATTATTGCACTGGTACAGTGACGTGCATGCACGTGTGTGTGTGTGTGTGCCTGCTTGTACCAGCCACGACTTATATCGATTTATAGTGCTAGCCCACTGAGATGCCTTGCCGCAGTTTAACATGAATACCCCACTCAGACACAGTATACTGACTCCGAGCCGACCAGTCCTTGTTTTCATTAACCCCTTAATGCCGAGCGCAAGACAGGGTAACAACAAGTACCATCTTTTAATGTCTTTTGGTATAACGCGGCCGGGGATCGAACCCCTGACTTTCCGCTCGATCACCAGTTATGATGTCATACAACATATGCTATTCGTATTTGGTAATTTGTTTGAGGTGAAGTTCGGGTGAAAAAAATAGTAATAATTATTTGAGTTTCTTTAATTTATGGAATTGGAACTACTTTGTTTTGTGTAAGTGTGAAGAATATACCTGCAATTGGGTCACAGCATCCCAATGTATCCGGCAAGGTAAACCGCCTAAAATGTGCGTCATAGTAAAATGTGCATCCATTAAACTTAAACAAAATACGAATGTCTAAGAAATGAATTTCATATTGTGTTGGATACTGGAGTGTGAACTCTTTGAACCCAGCAAGTTAAAGGGGCACTGATCTCTAGCTTCTTCTGGGGTTCGATTTGCTCGCTAACGCAACTGAGCGTGACAAGAGACTGGGCTACCGTCTGTAAATAAACTTCGAGGCAATATTTGTTTTACGCATTTTTGAACACTGATTGGTAACCAGTGATATATAAAGATTTCAACAAAGGGCGCATGTTAATTAATTTCTTCAGCCTAAACATACATACAAAAAGAACGGCGGAAGCTCATCGGAAGTCGTCATTTGGAAATACCCCTGATGGTGATAGTTTAATAATAAAAAAGGTATCCCTGCAGTGAAAGAAATTTCGGATTTCGGATTGCGTGGATAATACCATTACTAGTCCCTTGTTGTCATCCACGTTTTCTGGTATAACCCTACACTTGTGTATTTGTCGTCATTCACTTGATGCTCAGTTAATGAATTTATTACAGGTAAAATTAGTGGTAGCACCACTCAGATTACCTGATAAAGGTTCCCATTTGGTATTCTTGTGTCTGGTTAATTAATTATTCTAAATCCGGGTTTGAAGTGAGTTGAAATATGTGTTATGTAATATGCACGTGGCAGCCCAGCAAGAGATGACTGATCAGATGATTTACTTTTTTGTAAATCAACGGATCATTCCGAGCCATCAAAGGATTAACAGAATCTTGCACAGTGGATATATCAAAGTAAGTGTTTACATGTCTAGATTTACTGAAGCAAAGGGAATACATTCATATCATGGCGTGAAGTGCCGATGTAAAACCAACATACATGTACTTTGTTTAAAGGGTTAACCAATAATACGTTTTTTGAGTTTTCATTGTTATCAAACTCAAAGGATTTTTTAAGAACCATGGATATTATGAAAATAGTTGTATAGGTGGGCTTTCTCAGCTGACCTTTGAGACTTGGCACCTATGTGAAACACCTGAAACAAACAATTGATCAGTTGAGAAACGACCACGGGTTATCATATACCGGAACGATATATATATTTTAAAATATTTGATTGTTACATAGAGACGTGATATGGAATACCTTTCTTTGTACAGCTGCAGACGTGTGGGATATTGTTCCTCTATGTGGATATTCACGGATACATTCTTCGAACAAGGAAGCTACCTAAATTTATACATATAAATTTGGTAGGTTGTAATTATGATATTTGTATTTTGCTTTCCTTCATTTGCTGTAACATGGAACATATTCATTCTGGTTCCTCTACGTCTTGGTTGGGAAATTATTCGATGCGTGATAGACGTTGTTTTCACAAGTCTTTTCCTTAGTAAGCGTGTATATATTACAGTCAATTTATGAAAAGTGAGTCTCTCAGGCAGTTTATAAAATATCTAAATATTTCACTTGTTTTGACTTAAACATCTGTCCATCTTTTTGACAGATTAACTAAAAATGATTTAGACGGTCAAAAGGGCTTAATTATGCTAGGATTAGAAGTCAAACAATATAGAAATGTACTTCTAACATTTTCAGTCTCTTGGTGATGATATAAAACATAAAAATGTTTGGAATTCGTTATCATAATAATACCGATTGACATATTTTTTCAGTCAATTTGATAATAACTGAATATTTAGGCGTTTAATAAATTTCCTAAGTGAAAATTTTGCACATTTTGACTGTAAAAATATAAACACGATAAAATAAGCAATGCTCAGGTAAAATATTTACTTTGTATCAAAAGTAAAAATAGTGTACCAAGCCAGTGACTTATCAAACCTTCGTCACCATTACCGATGCTACCCACAAAGATACCCACATTTCCTTATTATTTCCAAAACTGTATTTCATTTTGTAAATCAATGTGACCATACGCCCTTATACTATAAGAGAGTGATAATGCGCTTACGAATGGCGCAGCACAGATTGCGAACTAGTCTAGATCCGGGTACTCACGGGAAAAAAAACAAAGGCAACAACCAGTCCCAGGGAATTGCTTTCGATCAGTGCCAAGTATTTGAACTGAGATGGATCGGATTAATGAAAGTCCATTCATCCGTTTCAAAGGCCAAGGCCATATCGCCATCCCGCCTCGTCAACACGATGAACACACTCGCACACTTGGTCGTTTTCACAGGTACGTTTACTGTAACATGTACTTTATATAAACACTCTGTAATATATTATCATTTAGCATGTTAACGTTCATGTCGACCTGTATACAAGTTATGATCATTGTGCTTGTGTAACTAACAGTCAAAATCTCCTTCTGAAGCGAATCCGTGAAGATCCGGGATAGAATTCCCACACTTGCCGTAAAGGCGACTATGCTTGTCGTAAAAGGCGACAAGCGGGATCGGGTAGTCAGGCTCGCTGACTTGGATGATGCATGTCATCGATCCCAATTGCGTAGATCGATGCCCATAATATCGATCACCAGATTGTCTGGTCCAGACTTTATTATTTACAGACCGCCGCCATAGCTGGAATATTGCTGAGTGCGGCGGTAAACAACCAACCAACCAACCTTCTGAAGCGATCGGGACGCCATTAAACTTTCAGCCTTATGTACTTGTTCAGGTGTAAATACATAATTACAGTGTACATTGTACGTCATTTCGTTGGAGGGGAGGGGGTGCAATGGGTTAAAGCCGTGTGTGGATGGGTGTTGGTATTGGGACATATGTCGAGGAGGGGAGGGGTATTGAAATGTGAAGGGGATGGAGGTTAACGTTTGTTTTGTTAACGCCGCACTCCAGCTATATGGCGGCGGTCTGTAAATAATCGAGTCTGGACCAGACAATCCAGTGATTGACATCATAACTATCGAAGTCAGCGAGCCTGACCACTCGATCCCGTTAGTCGCCTCTAAGGACAGGCATGGTCGCTTTTTAGGAGGTTTAACGAGAACTGTTGGATTGGCATTCTAGGAGTTGCTGAGTAAATAAAAAAACATCCAACTTTATGGATAACAACTTCTGGTTTATTGCATTTAGCGACGTTTCGAAGTAGATTGTTACGTCGCTATCCAGCTTGATTACAGTATACGAATCCAGATCAAACGTCGCTAAATGCAAGAAACCAGCTGTTATCCAGAGAGTTCTGTTTTCTTATCTAACGAGGACGATACCCGTGAAGATCCGGGGTTGAATAGGTCTTCAGCAATCCATGCTTGCCGTAAATGGCGACGATGCATTTCGGAAAAGGCGACTAACGGGATCGGTCAGTAATTCTCGCTGATTTTGTTGATGCATGTCATCGTATCCTAGTTGCGTAGATCGATGCTCATGATGTCAATCACAGGATTGTCTGGTCCAGACTCGATTATTTAGAGACCGTCCTCTTATAGCTGGAATATTGCTGAATGCGGCGTTAAACAGCAAACAAACAAACTAACTAACGAGGACGTTATAACTGAGTATTATATCAGGTCATGCCGAGAATGTCACCGTATTGTTGTGTAACGTGTTGAAAGACACGTATGTCGTCGCCCGCTCTGTCCCATACACGTGTGGTTCACATTTGCTCCACTGAATAATCGTTGAACAATAGATAATTGGAGTAATCGTTAACGAAAAAGGCTTGTACAGATTTGTTGGATATCCGTCCACGTACACAAACTGTAGTATACGCTTTCAGAATGAATATATATATCACGCTCAGCATGTCAAACAAGGTCCGATCAAAACGATTCGTGTCAGAGTGTTTACGAACTTTCGTGGCGGAGTCACACCCTGGGGTCTGACATATTTCTATCTCACCCACAACGGGTTTACATTCCTGGCTTTGCAAATAAACCTGAAATCAGATCTGTCTTAAACAAGCAGATTTGAGCGGAAGACCTCGTGTGACTGTATGCCTAACATGCGCTGAACAGTCGGATAAACAACAACGTTGAGTTCTTTATTAAAATTCCTGCTGATAAAATTTAATTATTTACAAAAAAACCTTTCCCATAAGCATTTATTAACTTCTTCAACGTAACATGATGTTATTGTGCCATCCAATAAGTGCTTTATGGGTTGACAACTCGTATATTGTTTATCAGGTCATTTATCAGTTATCAGTTCCTTATTCAGTTGACAGATCCGGTCGCAGGGTGACGGGTCCTTTATTGGTAAAAAACGACACCTTAAATGGATATTACAACTTCTTTAATTACTGTAAAGGCGACGTTTCGGTATAGATCCTTATACCCTTGTCTAGCAAGGCTTTGTCAGTCGTTAACCCGTTTATAAAAGTATTGTCGGATATGCTAGAAAAATACTTTTTGCCCAACAAGATTTTTAAACAAGATAGAATGTCTAACAGACTGTTGCCATTGACATATCGAGTAACTACCCATCTCCTACCTACCGTGTGTAGTATTTCAGTCACAATGATTTCTATCGACAATTTTGCAGGAGCAAAATTCGAACGAAAATAGCAAGTTCAGATATATTACAATAATTCTGAAAAGAACTAAAGAAATATGCGACTGTAATAATAATGTAGTCTGTAGGAATTCACGGGTCGGTGTGAGGTCATCACCTCGGGACAGGTGTAAGGTTATTGCCCGCGGCTGAAGGCCGTTTCATCCATGCGTGACAACACATCTTTTGAGTTTATCATCACTTTACCTGTACTTTTTCAGGCTAATCACAGTGTCAATGGGGAAAGGCTAGATTAGGTAGACTTGCTTTATCTTGATATATGCTATGTTGTTTCGTATTTATGAAATGAAGCCGGAACAACGCATTTCTTGCCTTTCCGAGAGTACTTGAGTTACAAGTCCTTGACCCGGCGTTAGCCACTTAACTGTTCCGTTATTTGACATCTACGCCGCCTATAATAGTGTTGCCAGCTTCTGTATCAGGTGTCAGCTCAGTTCATAATTGTCATGTTTCATCTCACATAATTAATCTTTATTAGTCTTGTCAGTTCCTTTATAATACGTCAGCTCCTCTGTCAGGTGGCAGCTACTCTATCAACAAATATTGTCCGCTACTTTATAGGTTATCAGTTCCTCCATCATTCGTAAGGTCCTTTATCAGTCATCAGCTCCTTATCAGTTGTTAGCTACTGATAAAGGAGCTGATGATTGATCAAGGAGATGATGACTGATAAAGAAGCTAACAACTAATAAAGAAGCTGATGATTGATAAAGAAGCAAAGAAATGATAAAGAAGCTAACAACTGATAAAGGAGCTGATGGTTGATACAGTAGCTAACAACTGATAAAGGAGCTGATGACGAATAAAGAAGCTAACAACTGATAAAGGAGCTGATGACTGATTAAGAAGCTAACAACTGATAAAGGAGCTGATGACTGATACAGTAGCTAACAACTGATAAAGGAGCTGATGACTGATAAAGAAGCTAACAACTGATAAAGGAGCTGATGGTTGATACAGTAGCTAACAACTGATAAAGGAGCTGATGACGAATAAAGAAGCTAACAACTGATAAAGGAGCTGATGACTGATACAGTAGCTAACAATTGATAAAGGAGCTGGCGACTGATAAAGGAGCTGACTACGGATAAAGGAGCTGATGACTGATAAAGAAGCTAACAACTGATAAAGGAGCTGATGACTGATACAGTAGCTAACAACTGATAAAGGAGCTGGCGACTGATAAAGGAGCTGACTACGGATAAAGGAGCTGATGACTGATAAAGAAGCTAACAACTGATAAAGGAGCTGATGACTGATAAAGAAGCTAACAACTGATAAAGGAGCTGATGACTGATACAGTAGCTAACAACTAATAAAGGAGCTGATGACTGATACAGTAGCTAACAATTGATAAAGGAACTGATGACTGATAAAGGAGCTGATGATTGATGAAGGAGCAACCAAATGATAAAGGATCTGATGATTGATCATGGAAATGATGACTGATAAAGAAGCTAACAACTAATAAAGGAGCTGATGACTGATAAAGAAGCTAACAACTGATAAAGGAACTGATGACTGATACAGTAGCTAACAATTGATAAAGGAGCTGATGACTGATAAAGGAGCTGATGATTGATGAAGGAGCAACCAAATGATAAAGGATCTGATGATTGATCATGGAAATGATGATTGATAAAGAAGCTAACAACTAATAAAGGAGCTGATGACTGATACAGTAGCTAACAACTGATAAAGGAGCTTATGACTGATACAGTAGCTAACAATTGATAAAGGAGCTGATGATTGATGAAGGAGCAACCAAATGATAAAGGATCTGATGATTGATCATGGAGATGATGACTGTTAAAGAAGCTAACAAATGATAAAGGAGCTGATGACTGATAAAGAAGCTAATGATTGATCAAGGAGATGATGACTGAAAAAGAACCTAACAACTAATAAAGGAGCTTATGATTGCTCAAGAAGATGATGACTGATAAAGAAGCTAACAAATGATAAAGGAGCTGATGACTGATACGAGAGCAACCAAATGATAAAGGAGCTGATGATTGATAAAGGAGCTGATGACTGATACAGTAGCTAACAATTGATAAAGGAGCTGGCGACTGATAAAGGAGCTGACTACGGATAAAGGAGCTGATGACTGATAAAGAAGCTAACAACTGATAAAGGAGCTGATGACTGATACAGTAGCTAACAACTGATAAAGGAGCTGGCGACTGATAAAGGAGCTGACTACGGATAAAGGAGCTGATGACTGATAAAGAAGCTAACAACTGATAAAGGAGCTGATGACTGATAAAGAAGCTAACAACTGATAAAGGAGCTGATGACTGATACAGTAGCTAACAACTAATAAAGGAGCTGATGACTGATACAGTAGCTAACAATTGATAAAGGAACTGATGACTGATAAAGGAGCTGATGATTGATGAAGGAGCAACCAAATGATAAAGGATCTGATGATTGATCATGGAAATGATGACTGATAAAGAAGCTAACAACTAATAAAGGAGCTGATGACTGATAAAGAAGCTAACAACTGATAAAGGAACTGATGACTGATACAGTAGCTAACAATTGATAAAGGAGCTGATGACTGATAAAGGAGCTGATGATTGATTAAGGAGCAACCAAATGATAAAGGATCTGATGATTGATCATGGAAATGATGATTGATAAAGAAGCTAACAACTAATAAAGGAGCTGATGACTGATACAGTAGCTGACAACTGATAAAGGAGCTTATGACTGATACAGTAGCTAACAATTGATAAAGGAGCTGATGATTGATGAAGGAGCAACCAAATGATAAAGGATCTGATGATTGATCATGGAGATGATGACTGTTAAAGAAGCTAACAAATGATAAAGGAGCTGATGACTGATAAAGAAGCTAATGATTGATCAAGGAGATGATGACTGAAAAAGAACCTAACAACTAATAAAGGAGCTTATGATTGCTCAAGAAGATGATGACTGATAAAGAAGCTAACAAATGATAAAGGAGCTGATGACTGATACGAGAGCAACCAAATGATAAAGGAGCTGATGATTGATAAAGGAGCTGATGATTGATCATGGAGGTGATGACTGATAAAGAAGGAAACAACTGATAAAGGTGATGACGATTGATAAAGAAGCTAACAACTGATATAGGAGCTAATGATTGATCAAGGAGATGATGACTGATAGAGAAGCTAACAACTGATAAAGGAGCTGATGACTGATAAAGAAGCTAACAACTAGTAAAGGAGCTGATGACTGATAAAGGAGCTGACTACTGATAAAGGAGCTGATGACTGATAAAGAAGCTAACAACTGATTAAGGAGCTGATGACTGATAAAGGAGCTGATGATTAATGAAGGAGCAACCAAATGATAAAGGATCTGATGATTGATCATGGAGCTGATGACTGATAAAGAAGCTAACAACTAATGAAGGAGCTCATGACTGATAAAGGAGCTGATGACTGATAAAAGAGCTGATGACTGATACAGTAGCTAACAACTGATAAAGGAGCTGGCGACTGATAAAGAAGCTAACAACTGATAAAGGAGCTGATGACTGATAAAGAAGCTAACAACTGATAAAGGAGCTGATGATTGATACAGTAGCTAACAACTGATAAAGGAGCTGGGGATTGATGAAGGAGCAACCAAATGATAAAGGATCTGATGATTGATCATGGAAATGATGACTGATCAAGAAGCTAACAACTAATGAAGGAGCTGATGATTGATCATGGAGATGATGACTGATAAAGAAGCTAACAACTGATAAAGGAGCTGATGATTGATAAAGAAGCTAACAACTAATGAACGAGCTGATGACTGATAAAGAAGCAAACAACTGATAAAGGTGCTGATGATTGATCAAGGAGGTGATGACGGATAAAGAAGGTAACAACTGATAAAGGAGCTGATGATTGATCATGGAGATGATGACTGATAAAGAAGCTAACAACTGATAAAGGAGCTGATGACTGATAAAATAGCTGATGATTGATAAAGGAGCTGATGATTGATATAGGAGATGATGATTGATCATGGAGATGATGACTGATAAAGAAGCTTACAACTGATAAAGGAGCTGATGATTGATAAAGAAGCTAACAACTAATGAAGGAGCTGATGATTGATCATGGAGATGATGACTGATAAAGAAGCTAACAACTTATGAAGGAGCTGATGACTGATAAAGAAGCAAACAACTGATAAAGGTGCTGATCATTGATCAAGGAGGTGATGACTGATAAAGAAGGTAACAACTGAAAAAGGAGCTGATGATTGATTAAGGAGCTGATGATTGATCAAGGAGATGATGACTGATAACGAAGGTAACAACTGAGAAAGGAGCTGATGACTGATAAAGAAGCAAAGAAATGATAAAGGTGCGGATGACTGATCAAGGAGCTGATGACTGATAAAGGAGCTGATGATTGATAAAGAAGCTAACAACTAATGAAGGAGCTGATGATTGATCATGGAGATGATGACTGATAAAGAAGCTAACAACTGATAAAGGTGCTGATGATTGATCAAGGAGGTGATGACTGATAAAGAAGGTAACAACTGCTAAAGGAGCTGATGACTGATAAAGAAGCTAACAACTAATAAAGGAGCTGATGACTGATAAAGAAGCAAAGAAATGATAAAGGTGCGGATGACTGATCAAGGAGCTGATGACTGATAAAGGAGCGGATGATTGATCAAGGAGCTGATGACTGATTAAGAAGCTCACAACTGATAAAGGAGTTGATGACTGATACAGTAGCTAACAACTGATAAAGGAGCTGATGATTGATAAATAAGCTAAAAACTGATAAAGGAGCTGATGATTGATAAAGGAGCTGATGACTGATAAAGGAGCTGATGACTGATAAAAGAGCTGATGACTGATAAAGGAGCTGATGATTGATGAAGGGGCTGATGACTGATAAAGGAGCTGAATCCTGATAAAGATGCTCATAACTAAATAAGGAGCTGATGACTGATACAGTCGCCAGCTCCTTTATCAGTTGTTAGCTACTGTATCAGTCATCAGCTCCTTTATCAGTTGTTAGTTTCTTTATCATTTGGTTGTTCCTTTATCAGTCATCAGCTTCTTTATCAGTTGTTAGCTGCTGTATCAGCCATCAGCTCCTTTATCAGTTGTTAGCTTCTTTATCAGCCATCAGCTCCTTTATCAGCTGTTAGCTACTGTATCAACCATCAGCTCCTTTATCAGTTGTTAGCTTCTATATAAGTCACCATCTCCTTTATCAGTTGTTAGCTTCTTTATCAGTCATCAGCTCCCTTATCAGTTGTTAGCTTCTTTATCAGTCGCCAGCTCCTTTATCAGTTGTTAGCTTCTATATCAGTCACCATCTCCTTTATCAGTTGTTAGCTTCTTTATCAGTCATCAGCTCCTTTATCAGTTGTTAGCTTCTTTATCAGCCATCAGCTCCTTTATCAGTTGTTAGCTACTGTATCAACCATCAGCTCCTTTATCAGTTGTTAGCTTCTATATCAGTCACCATCTCCTTTATCAGATGTTAGCTTCTTTATCAGTCATCAGCTCCTTTATCAGTTGTTAGCTTCTTTATCAGTCGCCAGCTCCTTTATCAGTTGTTAGCTACTGTATCAACCATCAGCTCCTTTATCAGTTGTTAGCTACTGTATCAACCATCAGCTCCTTTATCAGTTGTTAGCTTCTATATCAGTCACCATCTCCTTTATCAGATGTTAGCTTCTTTATCAGTCATCAGCTCCTTTATCAGTTGTTAGCTTCTTTATCAGTCGCCAGCTCCTTTATCAGTTGTTAGCTACTGTATCAACCATCAGCTCCTTTATCAGTTGTTAGCTACTGTATCAACCATCAGCTCCTTTATCAGTTGTTAGCTTCTATATCAGTCACCATCTCCTTTATCAGTCATCATCTCCTTGATCAATCATCAGCTCCTTCATCAGTCATCAGCTTCTTTATCAGTCATAAGCGCCTTTATGATTTGTTGGCTCCTTTATCAGTCATTAGCCCCTTTATCAGTCATCAGCTCTTTTATCAGTCATCAGCTCCTTTATCAGTTGTTATCTTTTTTATCAGTCATAATCTCCTTGATCAGTCATCAGCTCCTTTATCAATTGTTAGATACTGTATCAGTCATCAGCACCTTTATCATTTTTGGCTTCTTTATCAGTCATCAGCTCCTTTATTAGTTGTTAGCTTCTTTATCAGTCATCATCTCCATGATCAATCATCAGATCCTTTATCATTTGAATGCTCCTTCATCAATCATCAGCTCCTTTATCAGTCATCAGCTCCTTTATCAATTGTTAGCTACTGTATCAGTCATCAGCTCCTTTATCAGTTGTTAGCTTCTTTATCAGTCATCAGCTCCTTTATCAGTTGTTAGCTTCTTTATCAGTCATCAGCTCCTTTATCAGTTGTTAGCTTCTTTATCAGTCATCAGCTCCTTTATTAGTTGTTAGCTACTGTATCAGTCATCAGCTCCTTTATCAGTTGTCAGCTCCTTTATCAGTCATCAGCTCCTTTATCAATTGTTAGCTACTGTATCAGTCATCAGCTCCTTTATCAGTTGTTAGCTTCTTTATCAGTCATCAGCTCCTTTATTAGTTGTTAGCTTCTTTATCAGTCATCATTTCCATGATCAATCATCAGATCCTTTATCATTTGGTTGCTCCTTCATCAATCATCAGCTACTGTATCAACCATCAGCTCCTTTATCAATTGTTAGCTACTGTATCAGTCATCAGCTCCTTTATCAGTTGTTAGCTCCTTTATCAGTCATCAGCTCCTTTATCAGTTGTTAGCTTCTTTATCAGTCATCAGCTCCTTTATCCGTAGTCAGCTCCTTTATCATTCGTTTGCTTCTTTATCAGTCATCATTTCCATGATCAATCATCAGATCCTTTATCATTTGGTTGCTCCTTCATCAATCATCAGCTACTGTACCAACCATCAGCTCCTTTATCAGTTGTTAGCTACTGTGTCAGTCATCAGCTCCTTTATCAGTTGTTAGCTTCTTTATCAGTTTATCAGCTCCTTTATCAGTTGTTACCTTCTTCATCAGTCATCATCTCCTTGATCAATCATTAGCTCCTTTATTAGTTGTTAGGTTCTTTATAAATCGTCAGCACCTTTGTCAGTTGTTTGCTTCTTTATCAGTCATCAGCTCCTTTATTAGTTGTTAGCTTCTTTATCAGTCATCAGCTCCTTTATAAGTTGTTAGCTTCTTTATCAGTCATCAGCTCCTTTATCAGTTGTTAGCTTCTTTATCAGTCTTCATCTCCTTTATCAATCATCAGCTCCTTTATCAGTTCTTAGCTTCTTTATCAGTCATCAGCTCCTTTATTAGTTGTTAGCTTCTTTATCAGTCATCATTTCCATGATCAATCATCAGATCCTTTATCATTTGGTTGCTCCTTCATCAATCATCAGCTACTGTATCAACCATCAGCTCCTTTATCAATTGTTAGCTACTGTATCAGTCATCAGCTCCTTTATCAGTTGTTAGCTTCTTTATCAGTCATCAGCTCCTTTATCAGTTGTTAGCTTCTTTATCAGTCATCAGCTCCTTTATCCGTAGTCAGCTCCTTTATCATTCGTTTGCTTCTTTATCAGTCATCATTTCCATGATCAATCATCAGATCCTTTATCATTTGGTTGCTCCTTCATCAATCATCAGCTACTGTACCAACCATCAGCTCCTTTATCAGTTGTTAGCTACTGCGTCAGTCATCAGCTCCTTTATCAGTTGTTAGCTTCTTTATCAGTTTATCAGCTCCTTTATCAGTTGTTACCTTCTTCATCAGTCATCATCTCCTTGATCAATCATTAGCTCCTTTATTAGTTGTTAGGTTCTTTATAAATCGTCAGCACCTTTGTCAGTTGTTTGCTTCTTTATCAGTCATCAACTCCTTTCTCAGTTGTTACCTTCTTTATCAGTCATCATCTCCTTGATCAATCATCAGCTCCTTAATCAATCATCAGCTCCTTTTTCAGTTGTTACCTTCTTTATCAGTCTTCATCTCCTTTATCAATCATCAGCTCCTTTATCATTTGTTAGCTTCTTTATCAATCATCAGCTCCTTTATCAGTCATCAGCTTCTTTATCAGTCATCAGCTCCTTTATCAGTCATTGGCTCCTTATCAGTTGTTAGCTGTTATATGGTAGTGTAATTGATTGTTAAACAATGATTGAAACTGTCGTTTCTGTGAAAGTTCATTGCATTGTATTTTGACAATGATTAGTTGTCAGGAATAATTATTATTCTCGTCATTGTCATTTCCACTGCTCTCACATTTGATACTGCCATTGAATATTGCACTACCACTCCATTGTGTCCGGCCACTGTAGTTGCTGTGCAGTAATTTGTATTGATTTGAAAACCTAGTGAATTGTGTGATCCAACGGTTGATTGTATATTCATGGTTTCACACTAAGTTCTTTTACGTACATATTTCTGGGTTAAGATATTGTTTTAATTTGGGAATCAACACGCAACATAGCACCTTTATCAGTTTTCAGCCCTTTATCAGTTATCAGCTCATTCAAGAATTTTGTTACTTTTTTTATCATTTATCAGCTCCTTTATAATAATGTCACCTTCCTTATCATATGTCACCCCCTTAATCAGTTATCAGTTCCATTATCAGATATCGGGTCCTTTATCAGTTGCCAGCATCTGTATTAGTTGTCATTCCTTTTTCAGCTGTTACCTTCTTCATTAGTTATCGGTTCCTGTATCAGAAATAAGTGAAGCCCATTTCTGGTGTCCCCCACCGTGATATTGCTGGAATATTGCTAAAAGCGGCGTAAAACCATACTCACTCACTCACTGTATCAGATGTCAGCTCTTTTATCAGTTATCAGTTCCTTTTTCAGGCGTGAGTGTTTATGTCGAAGTAACGTGATGGGGTGATATACCAATGATGAAAGTAAATGCGAATCTTTAATCACAAGATCTCAGCTCGCATACGAGTTGCGCGCCCTGGGCCCCGTTCCACAAAGCGATATTAGTGCTAAGATGATCGTAACTCCCATTCTTTAGCATAGGCTTACGACAGTCGCAGCGCTATGATCGCTTTGTGGAACGGGGCCCTGGTCTCTCCGGTGACTCGTGCCCCGATATAAAGATTTGTTACAAATGAATCATTCAAGTTTTGAAACAGTACTTTCACGCCACCTTTTTCAGTTACTGCTACAGTTGTCATAGCTGCGGGGGACTCGTCATTTATCCGGACAACTCTTCAGGAGCATTTTTCACAGGCAAGGCATCACGTGAGCAATCCAGGTTATAAACTCAAAAGCAGAGAATTCATTTTAAACGAATTCAAGAAGTATGGCCTGGAGACTCACGAGCACAACTTCACGGGGGAAAATGAGGTAAGATGTATTTGGGTTACGATAATAACATGTCCTTCACCTATCTACGTGGGTGCCATACCCGTCCTGAAAATAACTGGCAAAATGAGACGTGCAATATTGTACCTGAAGCCACGTCTGAATTCTGATTTGGAAAAAAAGATTAGAACCCCATACACTTTCTTCGTAAGAGGCGACTTGCAAGAAGAGCACGTGGTGAAAATGTGTCATCTGACTGATCATACGTGGACCTTTCTTCATGCTATCAACCACTGGTTTGTTTAATAACATTATTAGTCAGCAGTTGTGATGAAATGAAGTAATAGTGCTGATGGCTGCCTATGATGATTCGAAAGGTTATAACCTCAAAGTAACTTGTTAATTCAACGTCACGATAACGGGGATCCCATTAATATTAATTCAGGGTGTAAGTCTAATTCACTAGCACCAGCACAGGTACAGTGCTAAAACTTCAAGGATAATAATTGGGGTATCGGAATAATTTTGGACAGATTATGTTGTGATAATTAAGATGGGGAACTGTTTGTTTAAGGCGGTGTGCAAAATTGCCTCCCTTTGATCCCACATCTGCCCTGATTTGAGCCCCATACCCTGAAACTGGCGTTAGTTCCCACTCACTCACTCACTCACTCACTCACTCACCCAAACCACTCACTCACTCACTCACTCACTCACTCACTCATCTGATACCAACGTTACCGTGTTCATGCAGGTTGCCGCTGTCAATGTTATCGGTATCCATAGGGGTGCGACGTTCAACACAAGGGATGACAAGGTCTTCGGTATTGGCGCTCACTACGACACCATGCGCAACACGACAGGTGAATAAAGATTGCCAATTTAGCACTATAAAACAAAATCACGACATGAACACCAGAGATGGGCTTCCCTCATTGTAAACATGTAAGGAATCGAACCTTGGCCATCGTCGTGATGAGCGAACGCTTTAATCACTAGGATGCAACATGCCGATGTTGATGATGCAATAACCGCATTCATGGAATCAAATTCCCAACTCCTAATCTTGTCAAGAGGGGGCTTAGATCTTTGATTTGAATATCATAGATCTTGATGTCTGCTGCAGCTTCTCGTTGCAGCTGATCTTACCAGTACATCCCAGAACAGAGCTAGAGCAACCTCGGTCAGACAACCGACTATGATAATTTTTATTTCCAAAGGTGGTCAACCATCCAAATTGGTTTCTTATAGGAACTCGTGAAGGTCAAGGTAAAAGACAACAAACGGGATCGGGTGGTCAGGCTCGCTGACACAGTGGATGCATGTCATCGTATCCCAGTTGTGTTGATCAATGCCCATTGTGTCATTGTGTCAATCCACTTCCAGTTCAATTTGGCCCCACTGTGCAGAGTTGCGTCCCTTAGGGCACGCAAAAAACCGAGTCTCTTTTTATGGAACAAATTTATACCCAGTTACAGATTACTTTTAACAAACTGTTGCAGGAACGTGTGATGGTTTAATGGACATAATCAACTTTAACAGTTCTTTCAAATTTCCGGTTACTAAAAACAAAACTCGGTATACTTTCTTTTGCCTCTCAGTTTGTATGTGTTTTGTCCAGTTAAGATCCGGTTGGCACTTGTCTTCAGCAGCCCATGCTTGTCATAAGAGGCGAATAACGGGATCGGGCGGTCCGGCTTGCTGACTTAGTTGATGCATGTCATTGTATCCCAATTGCGTGGATCGATAAAGGATTGTCTGGTCCAGACTTGATTATTTACAGACCGAGGTCACCTAGCTGGAATATTGCTGAGTTCGGCGTTACAATACAATCAATCAATATTACAGAAATACAATATCTGTTTATATCAGAAGAGTAAATGATGTTTGTTACATTGGTTTCTGTTGTCTTTACAAGGTGTGGATGACAACGGAAGTGCAATGGCTGCCCTGCTGATTGCTGCAAAGGCTTTGTCTACAAGTCAGAGGGACTATACTATCATGTTCATGGCATTTGACCTTGAGGAGTGGGAGGAAGGTCAGTACTCGCTATACACCCTGTCTGACTGAAACATTGTATTATAGTTATATAGACTCCCAACATCTTCTCTAGCTTAAACATTGTAGTAGTGTTACCCAGAGGTCCTACACTATCCAGCTAAAACATTGTAGTAGTGTTTTCAGAGGCTTCAGACTGTCTGGCTGTCTGAAATATTTAAGAGTGTTATACAGAGACCCTGCACTGTCTAGCTGTCTGAAAGATTCTAGTAGTGTTATATAGAGACCCTGCACTGTCTAGCTGTCTAAAAGATTCTAGTAGTGTTGTACAGAGGCCCCACACTGTCTAGCTGTCTGAAAGATTCTAGTAGTGTTATATAGAGACCCTGCATTGTCTAGCTGTCTAAAAGATTCTAGTAGTATTGTACAGAGGCCCCACACTGTCTAGCTGTCTGAAACATTTTACGAATGTTGTACAGAGGCCCCACGCTGTCTAGCTGTCTGAAAGATTTTACGAGTGTTATATAGAGGCCCCACACTGTCTAGCTGTCTGAAACATTTTACGAGTGTTATACAGAGGCCCCACACTGTCTAGCTGTCTGAAAGATTCTAGTAGTGTTATATAGAGGCCCCACACTGTCTAGCTGTCTGAAAGATTATAGTAGTGTTATATAGAGGCCCCACACTGTCTAGCTGTCTGAAAGATTCTAGTAGTGTTATATAGAGACCCTGCACTGTCTAGCTGTCTAATAGATTCTAGTAGTGTTGTACAGAGGCCCCACACTGTCTAGCTGTCTGAAAGATTCTAGTAGTGTTATATAGAGGCCCCACACTGTCTAGCTGTCTGAAAGATTTTACGAGTGTTATATAGAGGCCCCACACTTTCTAGTTGAAACATTGTAGTAGTGTTATATAGAGGCCCTAAACCGTCTCGCTGAAACATTGTAGTAGTGTTCTATAGAGGCCCTACACTATCTAGTTGAAACATTGTAGTAGTGTTCTATAGAGGCCCCACACTATAGAGCTGAAACATTGGGGTAGTGTTATATGGAGGCCCCACACTGTCTAGCTGAAACATTGTAGTAGTGTAATATATAGGCCCCACACTCTCTAGCTGAAACATTGGGGTAGTGTTATATAGAGGCCCCGCACTGTCTGGCTGCCTGAAACATTTTAGTGTTACCCAGAGGCCCTGCACTGTCTAGCTGAAACATTGTAGTAGTGTTATACAGAGGCCCCACACTGTCTACCTGAAACATTGTAGTAGTGTTATACAGAGGCCCCACACTATCTAGTTGAAACATTGTAGTAGTGTTATATAGAGGCCCCATCATGTTTAGCTGAAACATTCTAGTAGTGTTATACAGAGACCCCATACTGTCTACCTGAAACATTGCAGTAGCGTTATACAGAGGCCCCACACTGTCTAGCTAAAACATTGTAGTAGTGTAATATAGAGGCCCCACAGTGTCTAGCTAAAACATTGTAGTAGTGTAAAATAGAGGCCCCACAGTGTCTAGCTGAAACATTGTAGTAGTGTTATATAGAGGCCCCACACTGTCTAACTGAAACATTCTAGTAGTGTTATACAGAGACCCCATACTGTCTACCTGAAACATTGTAGTAGTGTTATACAGAGGACCCATGCTGTCTAACTGAAACATTCTAGTAGTGTTATACAGAGACCCTAAACTGTCTAGATGAAACATTTTAGTAGTGTTATACAAAGGACCCACACCATCTAGCTGAAACATTGTAGTAGCGTTATACAGAGGACCTACACTGTCTACCTGAAACATTGTAGTAGTGTTATACAGAGGACCCACGGTGTCTAGCTGAAACATTGTAGTAGCGTTAAACAGAGGACCCACAATTCTAGCTGAAACATTGTAGTAGTGTTATATAGAGGCTCTAAACCGTCTCGCTGAAACATTGTAGTAGTGTTCTATAGAGGCCCCACACTATCTAGTTGAAACATTGTAGTAGTGTTCTATAGAGGCCCCACACTATCGAGCTGAAACATTGGGGTAGTGTTATATGGAGGCCCCACACTGTCTAGCTGAAACATTGTAGTAGTGTTATATATAGGCCCCACACTCTCTAGCTGAAACATTGGGGTAGTGTTATATAGAGGCCCCGCACTGTCTGGCTGCCTGAAACATTTTAGTGTTACCCAGAGGCCCTGCACTGTCTAGCTGAAACATTGTAGTAGTGTTATACAGAGGCCCCACACTGTCTACCTGAAACATTGTAGTAGTGTTATACAGAGGCCCCACACTATCTAGTTGAAACATTGTAGTAGTGTTATATAGAGGCCCCATCATGTTTAGCTGAAACATTCTAGTAGTGTTATACAGAGACCCCATACTGTCTACCTGAAACATTGCAGTAGCGTTATACAGAGGCCCCACACTGTCTAGCTAAAACATTGTAGTAGTGTAATATAGAGGCCCCACAGTGTCTAGCTAAAACATTGTAGTAGTGTAAAATAGAGGCCCCACAGTGTCTAGCTGAAACATTGTAGTAGTGTTATATAGAGGCCCCACACTGTCTAACTGAAACATTCTAGTAGTGTTATACAGAGACCCCATACTGTCTACCTGAAACATTGTAGTAGTGTTATACAGAGGACCCATGCTGTCTAACTGAAACATTCTAGTAGTGTTATACAGAGACCCCATACTGTCTAGATGAAACATTGTAGTAGTGTTATACAAAGGACCCACACCATCTAGCTGAAACATTGTAGTAGCGTTATACAGAGGACCTACACTGTCTACCTGAAACATTGTAGTAGTGTTATACAGAGGACCCACGGTGTCTAGCTGAAACATTGTAGTAGCGTTAAACAGAGGACCCACAATTCTAGCTGAAACATTGTAGTAGCGTTATACAGAGGCCCCAGAGTGTCTAGCTAAAACATTGTAGTAGTGTAATATAGAGGCCCCACAGTGTCTAGCTGAAACATTGTAGTAGTGTTATACAGAGGCCCCACAGTGTCTAACTGAAACATTGTAGTAGTGTTATATGGAGGCCCCACACTGTCTAGCTGAAACATTGTAGTAGTGTAATATATAGGCCCCACACTCTCTAGCTGAAACATTGGGGTAGTGTTATATAGAGGCCCCGCACTGTCTGACTGAAACATTGAACTGGTGTTATTATGAGGCCCACACTGTCTGGCTGCCTGAAACATTTTAGTATTACCCAGAGGCCCTGCTCTGTCTAGCTGAAACGTTGTAGCAGTGTTATACAGAGGCCCCACACTGTCTAGTTGAAAAAATTGTAGTAGTGTTATACAGAGGCCCCACACTGTCTAGCTGAAACATTCTAGTAGCGTTATACAGAGGCCCCACACTGTCTAGCTGAAACAGTGTAGTAGTGTTATACAGAGGCCCCACACTGTCTCGCTGAAACATTCTAGTAGTGTTATACAGAGGCCCCACACTGTCTACCTGAAACATTGTAGTAGTGTTATTCAGAGGCCCCACACTGTCTAGCTGAACCATTGTAGTAGTGTTATACAGACGCCCCCACTGTCTAGCTGAAACATTGTAGTAGTGTTATACAGAGGCCCCACACTGTCTAGCTGAAACATTGTAGTAGTGTAATATAGAGGCCCAACAGTGTCTAGCTAAAACATTGTAGTAGTGTAATAGACAGTCCCCACAGTGTCTAGCTGAAACATTCTAGTAGTGTTATACAGAGACCCCATACTGTCTAGCTGAAACATTGTAGTAGTGTTATATAGAGGCCCCACACTGTCTAGCTGAAACATTGAAGTGGTGTTATTATGTGGCCCACACTGTCTGGCTGCCTGAAACATTTTAGTGTTACCCAGAGGCCCTGCTCTGTCTAGCTGAAACGTTGTAGCAGTGTTATATATAGACCCTACACTGTCTAGCTGAAACATTGTAGTAGTGTTAAACAGAGGCCCCACACTGTCTACCTGAAACATTGTAGTAGTGTAATACAGAGGCCCCACAGTGTCTAGCTAAAACATTGTAGTAGTGTAATATAGAGGCCCCACACTGTCTAGCTGAAACATTGTAGTAGCGTTATACAGAGGCCCCACACTGTCTAGCTTAACATTGTAGTAGTGTAATATAGAGGCCCCACAGTGTCTAGCTAAAACATTGTAGTAGTGTAATATAGAGGCCCAACAGTGTCTGGCTGAAACATTGTAGTAGTGTTATATAGAGGCCCCACACTGTCTAACTGAAACATTCTAGTAGTGTTATACAGAGGACCCACGCTGTCTAACTGAAACATTGTAGTAGTGTTATACAGAGACCCCATACTGTCTAGCTGAAACATTGTAGTAGCGTTATACAGAGGACCCACACTGTCTACCTGAAACATTGTAGTAGCGTTATTCAGAGGACCCACAGTGTCTAGCTAAAACATTGTAGTAGCGTTATACAGAGGACCCACACTGTCTACCTGAAACATTGTAGTAGCGTTAAACAGAGGACCCACAATTCTAGCTGAAACATTGTAGTAGCGTTATACAGAGGTTCCAGAGTGTCTAGCTAAAACATTGTAGTAGTGTAATATAGACGCCCCACAGTGTCTAGCTGAAACATTGTAGTAGTGTTATACAGAGGCCCCACAGTGTCTACCTGAAACATTGAAGTGGTGTTATTATGTGGCCCACACTGTCTGGCTGCCTGAAACATTTAAGTGTTACCCAGAGGCCCTGCTCTGTCTAGCTGAAACGCTGTAGCAGTGTTATATATGGCCCTACACTGTCTAGCTGAAACATTGTAGTAGCGTTATACATAGACCCCATACTGTCTACCTGAAACATTGTAGTAGTGTTATACAGAGGCCCTACACTGTCTAACTGAAACATTGTAGTAGTGTTATACAGAGGCCCCACACTGTCTAGCTGAAACATTGTAGTAGTGTAATACAGAGGCCCCACAGTGTCTAGCTGAAACATTCTAGTAGTGTTATACATAGACCCCATACTGTCTACCTGAAACATTGTAGTAGTGTTATACAGAGGCCCTACACTGTCTAACTGAAACATTGTAGTAGCGTTATACAGAGGCCCCACACTGTCTAGCTGAAACATTGTAATTAGCGTTATACAGAGGCCCCACACTGTCTAGCTGAAACATTGTAGTAGTGTAATACAGAGGCCCCACAGTGTCTAGCTGAAACATTCTAGTAGTGTTATACATAGGACCCACACTGTCTAACTGAAACATTCTAGTAGTGTTATACAGAGACCCCATACTGTCTACCTGAAACATTGTAGTAGTGTTATACAGAGGACCCACACTATCTGTGCTGAAACATTGTAGTAGTGTGATACAGAGGCCCCACACTGTCTAACTGAAACATTTTAGTAGTGTTATACATAGACCCCATACTGTCTAGATGAAACATTGTAGTAGTGTTATACAGAGGACCCACACCATCTAGCTGAAACATTGTAGAAGTGTTATACAGAGGACCCACACCATCTAGCTGAAACATTGTAGTAGTGTTATACAGAGGACCCACACCATCTAGCTGAAACATTGTAGTAGTGTTATACAGAGGACCCACACTGTCTAGCTGAAACATTGTAGTAGCGTTATACAGAGGACCCACACCATCTAGCTGAAACATTGTAGTAGCGTTATACAGAGGACCCACACTGTCTACCTGAACATTGGAGTAGCATTAAACAGAAGACCCACAATTCTACCTGAAACATTGTAGTAGCGTTACACAGAGGACCCACACTATCTAGCTGAAACATTGTAGTAGTGTTATACTAAGATTCAGCAGCCCGTCAGCAGCAGAAGACGATATTATTTCTTTACCTAGTATTTTGGGGGTGATTAACATTGAAGTGGTTAACATCAGATGCGGACAAAGCGTGTTCTGAAACTGGGTGTTGAAGTGAAGCCTTCATCACCTCCTGGATCCCTACCTACTGGGCAACACCCCCAGAATTTGCCGGCTTCATCGTCATGGACACAATCATGAACTTCAACGAGACCCAGGAGACTCAGGCTCTGCCACACCTTCTAAGCTTGGTGAGAACATAACTCAGGCCTAGTGTTCCAGACGCCTGCTCAGTTTTCTGGTTGGGCAACACTCTAAGCAGCTAAATATGTATTGTTCACTTCTCTAAATCAGTTTTTACAAGAAGTACTTGCTCGTGTTTGAATCCGCTGTGCAGAGTAGTCAGGAGCAAGTTATCATGGGTTCGAATCCCGGTTTGCACTGATTGTTTGTTCATGTTTATCAGCACCATTGCCGTCCTCGTAGTGCATCAAAGTGGTAAAACCTGCAACACACCAGGCTTTCCTCACAGATTAAACTGACACGCCGTGATATAACTGGAATACTGTTCCAAGCGGCATCCAACTCACTCACTCAGCTCATAAAATGCATTCCTTTGTTACAGCTGTTTCCTAACACCACACTGAGCATCGCCTCTGATAACCACCAGGGGGACTTTCTAGCTTGCATCTCACGTGGCTACGATGCTCCTTTGGTCCGAGTATTTGAAGAGGCGTTCAAGCAATCGGGAGAGGCGAAGTTTGAGCTGGAGGTTTTCGTCATTAAATCCTTGCAGGAGAAGATGCTATCGGCTGTTGATGCCCAAACCTACTCAGTATTGCTCCGAAGTGACCATGCGCGGTTCTGGAAAAAGGGAATAACAGCAATATTCCTGACGGACACAGGTAGGACAACACCAGGATGGGTTAGAAGCTTCATGCGTGAAAAATGAACCTTGTGCGATGATTCTTGTCATCATTTCTGGAATATTTCGAATTTATTTTTTGTGCAAATTGTCCCGGTTATTACTGATAGGGAGGGACATGCAATCCCTTTACATCTGGTGTCATCACTGATTTTCAGTGATCCATTCATATAATTTACACCGCTATTTTGTGTGTGTGTGTGTTGATGATGATGTTGGAGATTTAACAAGCGCTTCCTGAGGCTTCCTTCCGATTTCTGGTGTGTGTGTGTGTGTGTGTGTGTGTGTGTGTGTGTGTGTGTGTGTGTGCAACTAGCTTGTAAAAACATCTTACAAATCGGACAACAAACACGTCAAAAATATCATTGCCACAAACGATACAGAAAAAATAAAATCACGATGCCTGTTTATTTATCATGCCTATGAAAGAAGAAAGTATTATTAAACACTGTTTAAAATGATGTATATTGCCACTACCATACTTGTAAATTGTTATTTGTACATGGGCCCATGGCCCACATACCGAATTCAGTATTGATTGATTGACTGACAAAGCACAGCTCTACTCTTGTCATGCGACGGCGGCATCTGAACGAACCAGAAAATCAAGTGATGACCAGACATCCAGTCACAATCAGTTGCCTTGTAAATTCAAGGATTTGTTCCATAATCCAAGGCCACCAGATCCATAACATTTCTATGGGTTGGTATCACCAGTAAACACTGCAATAACATTTCGTACACAATAGAGTATACACACGGTGGAACACAAATTTATAATTGAATAACATTGGATGTCTTGGACATGATGTAAGTGGGGATCTAAGATACCCATAAACGTTGTAACGACTATTGGTATACAGCATTAGTTTTTGATACTCTTTTGCTTCAGGGAACTACCGAGGGTATATGAGTACTTGCTACCATCAACAATGTGACAACATGAGTCGCATAACGGACGACATGATCATGTCAGTTGCCAAGACAGCTCGCGCCCTCGTAGCAACCGGAAACAAAATGGCGCCTCCCCTTCCTGGTGACGTTGGATCAGGTAATTCATAAATGAAAGATGATAATTTGTTTGTTTACCAATAAAACTCCGCAAAGGAGTGTGAATTGGTCTTTAGAAATCTGTGCTTGCCATAAGAGGCGACTAACGGGATCGGGTGGTAAGGCTCCCTGACTTGGTTGATGCATGTCATCGTATCCCAATTGTGTGGATCGATGCTCATGATGTCAATCTCTGGATTGTCTGGTCCAGATTCCATTTTTACAGACCGCGGAATAGCTGGAATATTGCTGAGTGCGACGTTAAACAAAAAACAAACAAATCATTGCTTGTGGTCAAATTTGGGTAGGGTTCGTTCCGAAAGCATCACTCGTTAACCGTTCAATATGCCTTCATCAAAATTTGCATACACATCACGCAAGTACTGAAAGGTTTATTTTCTCAATGGTGTATCTTTTGCCTTCCCAAGGCATCTACCATCCCTCCTACCATCCTCCCACCTACCATCCTCCCACCTACCATCCCCACCTACCATCCTCCCATCTACCATCCTCCCACCTACCATCCTCCCACCAACCATCCTCCCACCTACCATCCTCCCACCTACCATCCTCCAACCTACCATCCTCCCACCAACCATCCTCCCACCTACCATCCTCCCACCTACCATCCTCCAACCTACCATCCTCCCACCAACCATCCTCCCACCTACCATCCTCCCACCAACCATCCTCCCACCAACCATCCTCCCACCTACCATCCTCCCACCAACCATCCTCCCACCTACCATCCTCCCATCTACCATCCTCCCACCTACCATCCTCCCACCTACCATCCTCCCATCTACCATCCTCCCACCAACCATCCTCCAACCTACCATCCTCCCACCAACCATCCTCCAACCTACCATCCTCCCACCAACCATCCTCCCACCAACCATCCTCGCACCAACCATCCTCCCACCCACCATCCTCCCACCAACCATCCTCCCACCAACCATCCTCCCACCTACCATCGTCCCATCTACCATCCTCCCACCAACCACCCTCCCACCAACCAACCTCGCACCAACCATCCTCCCACCCACCATCCTCCCGCCAACAATCCTACCACTTACCATCCTCCCACCAACCATCTTCCCATCTACCATCCTACCACCTACCATCCTCGCACCAACCATCCTCCCACCTACCATCCCCACCTACCATCCTCCCACCTACCATCCCCACCTACCATCCTCTATCTACCATCCCTCCCATCTACCATCCCTCCCACCTACCACCAACCATCCCCCACCTACCATTCTCTCACCTACCATCCTCCTACCTACCATCCTCCCACCTACCACCTACCATTCTCCCACCTACCATCCTCCTACCTACCATCCTCCCACCCTACCACCTGCCATTCCCCCCCCCCACACACACACACACACACCTACCACCCTACCACCTACCATCCCCCACACACACACCTACCATCCTCCCACCTACCACCACGCCCCCCCCCCCCCCACACACACACACCTACCATCCTCCCACCCTGCCACCTACCATCCCCCCCCCCCCCCCCCCCCCCCCCCCCACACACACACACACCTACCATCCTCCCACCTACCACCCTACCACCCACCATCCTCCCAGCTACCATCCTCCTGCCTCTTTACCTCAAAAGAACTTTAATTCAGACATTTGACTTTCAGCCGAACGCTTTGGGATGTCCAGTCTCTTGTGGCTTCTTGTGATCATCCCGGGGTTGGCCTACATATAGAAATATCTACATGACGCCATGTTGTCATAAGTGCAGTACCTGTGTTATGCTCGCAGAGGTCGTCCCAATTGCCTATATCGATGCTTTATGGTGTCAAACACTGGATTATCTGGTCCTGGCTCGATTATTTACAGACCGCCGTCAGGTAGCTGAAATATTGCAGAGTGCGGCGTTAAACAACAAACCGTCAAACAATTTTGAAAGAGAGGCCCTTTCTCTTTTCCACAGTACTATGATCGTGGGGTTCGAATCCCAGATTTCCTCCGATTATCACCCCTGTTTTAACCAAACCGTCAAAAACGGAAATACTATTCGAAGCGGGTTATAAACTCCAAACTCTTATGCTGGCGAAACCGCATTATCGGTGGTTCGAGAAGGGAGCTAACTCCGTTTGCCTAATCGAATGTTCGAGGTGGGCCCACATTCGAAACTAAACGCACTTGTTGTTGAGAATATATACTACGTAAACAAACCCGCATAACGAACTCATAATTTGTCTATTTAAAATATAATTGGATTAAAATGTACAAATAAGATGGCAATACAGCAGAACTCACTTCTACGAACATCGCCAAACTAGGTCGTGGGGTTATTAATATTCATGAGTTATTCCTTTTATGGAACAAGTTCTCGGAAACGTCTGAGGCTTGTATCATGTCCGAGATCAATTCAAGTGTAGACATATGTTCAGGCTTATATCGCCACCAATACTTATGATTAGATTGATGTGTTATACTGGAAAAGGTAGAATGAGTGGTATTGCCTCTGTAATTTTAATTTGAAGTAGATTTATGTTTCTTGCTTGGTAGCTATTTTTGTAAAACTAGTGTGGTCAGCTATGACGCAGTTATTCAAACTTCAAAGACTTTTGTGCCTTTTATGGAATTAATGTCACACGAAATGATTTATAAAGATATTTCCCATCAATATTACAAAATATGAATAATATAAAATGTCACATAATGACAAACGTGAGCCCAATAGCCTAAATGACTTCGTCAACCTTAAGAAACCCAGCGATTTAAAAATGTGGGCCCACCTGTTTCGATCACTATAAGACGGGAACAATGTGGGCCCACATTTTAGAAAATGGTTATAAGTAAGCAAAGCTAATGAAGCTAGCGATTTTTTTAATGTGGTCCCTCCTTTTGCAATCACTATGACGGAAGAACGTCTACCCACTAGGCAATATACAAATGTGGGCCCACTTGTTTCGATCACCATATATGACGGGAACAATGTGGGCCCACATTTGAGAAAATGATTATCAATATTTAAGTAGAATTTCGCGATTAATAAATGTGGTCCCTCCTGTTGCAATCAATATGACGGAAGAACGTCTGCCAACATTTAGGGATTGATTATCAGAACTAACGAAACAACCTCACGAAGCTAGGCGAAATACAAATGTGGGCCCACTTGTTTCGAACACCATAGATGACGGGAAAAATGTGGGCCCACATTTTGGAAAATGGTTATCACCACTAAACCAATCTTAGAAGATGTACTGATGGAAACATAAATATATAATGCATTCAAACATTTAATTACCTTACGTTTTAATAAGCTGGGCATTTAATAGCTGGACCAACAACGTGCAGCGTGGGTGACGCCATTTCTCGCAAATACGAAAACAACGGAGATAGCTCCCGTTTGAAATTAGAGTGACCTCCCTTTCCCAATATGAACCACTGATAATGCGGTTTCGCCCTTATTCTTGTCGTAGTTATTGTATTTCTATTTCTAAGACTCGAAATAAAATCAGCTGAAACAGATCACAGAAATGTTTTGTTTGATGAATAAAATACGACCTGAGGAAACATGCATTTGATCCATACAAGTACGTATACTTGTAACGGTGATACTAGTATGTGGCAAACCTTACGTGGCCCTTTCGATATTGCAACATCGTTTGTGCAACGGTCTCTTCCTGAATGAGACTAGGGCAGTGACACATTGCAAAACAACATCCCAGCCAAACCCACTCCGATTGATGGACCTGGTCAGTACCGTCTGATTCGTTTACATCAGGGGCGATCGGGTAGCCTAGTGGTTAAAGCGTTCGCTCGTCACGCCGAAGACCCTGGTTCGATTCCCGACATGGGTAAAATGTGTGAAGCCCATTTCTGGTGTACCCCGCCGTGATATTGCTGGAATATTGCTAAAAGCGGCGTAAAACCATACTCACTCACTTACTCTGAGATGCCATGGATCCTCGTGTTCGACAGTGACCTCATCCCCCTGCAGATTTCTTGCTTACTCCGGATTATATTGGGGGTCGTCTCCAAAGCAAAGAGTAAATAAGTAAAGGTTCCCACAATTAGATAGAATGACATAACCAACACGAGCGTGTACGGTTCATTTTCATTACAATATCCAACCTGGCAAGGTGTATATATTTTGAATGTTGTAACCATGATCAAACAACGTTTGTTCAAAAGACGTATGACGTTCTTTGAAATCTTCTTAAAAAGAGTATGATCCATTGTACCTCGACATTTGTGAAATGTAGACACCAAAGGCTGGCGCTGCTGGAATATTGCTCGATATAAAGGGAAGATTGACAACAGAAACGCATGTGGCGTTGTGTTCGTCTTGTCATACAGTCTTGTGGAGATGTTTTGTGCATGCACTAAAATTTAGGGGCTATTCACATAAGACGGGTACATTTCAAGTGTAATTGAGTATTAGACATCACTGTCGTATTTCTTTAAGTGCAGAAAGTATTTCGAGCAGATTTCTTTGTTTGTCAGTCAATTCGTGTCCAACGCCTTGCGAAAACACCGGCATTGTTTGTGTTGACAAAGGAGAGCATGCATGGGGAAGCACTTCCCGCTTTCCGCATGCTATTAGCGTTGAATGACATGGAGCTGCTCAACGTTGACTCTTTTTATTTGGGACGGGTTTTTTCCTTCAGGGAACCGGTTATGTTTAAATATAACTAGGAACCTTCTGAATAATACGAATACTCTTGTCCTTCACCACGTCGTGTCGTGTATGGTATTGCGTAACACCGTACTGACGTGACAAGTTTACTCTCTCTATATGCAGTAGTAGTATTGGTGGTTACAGTTGTTGTGGTTACAGTAGGCGTAGTTCTAGACATTACCTGGTATTGTTTGTTTGTTGTTTAACGCCGCACACAGCAATATTCCAGCTATATGACTGCGTCTGTAAATAATCGAGTCTGGACCAGCAAAGCCATTGATTGATATCATGAGCATCCATCCACGCAATTGGGATACGATGACATGTATATCAACCAAGTCAGCGAGTCTGACCACCCGATCCCATTATTCGCATCTTACGACAAGCATGGGTTGCTGAAGACCAGCCTCAACCCGGATTTTCACTTGAGTGAGTGAGTGAGTTGGGTTTAACGCCGCTTTTAACATTATTCCACTCATATCGCGGCGTGTCAGCTTAATGTGGGAGGAAAGCCCGAAGTGATGCAGCTCTCAGGCGTTTACCACTTCGGTGAAACCCACGAGCACGGGTATGGTGCTGACAAACCTAGAAACATAATTAAGGCGAACCGGGATTCGAACCCACAATCATAGGTTTCTGGCGTTCCCAAGGGACGCAACTCTGCACAGCGAATCGCGGCGCCTTAGACGACTGGGCCACCCGTGACCCCTGATCTTCACTGGACAAAAAAACACATAAATTGAGGGGCTAAAGAAAGCATACCGAGTTGTTTTATGTAATTGGACGTTTGAAAGAACTGTTGTTAAATGTGCTAATGTCTATCTAACCATCACACGTTCCCCCGACAGTTTGTAAAAATTAATCTGTAGATGGGTACCATTGTATAAAAATAAATTTGTTCCATAAAGAGAGGCTCGGTTTCTTGCCTGCCCAAGGGACGCAACTCTGCACAGTGTGACCAAATTGAACCGGAAGTGGATGCCAACAGGGTATTATGGTCCAGATCCTCAACTTTGTAACAGTACATATCTGAAAAAAAGTAAAACCATGGGATTGAACGGGGTTTTTTTACATCTACAATTTATTTTGTAAGTGTTAATCGGCATATATACCAGAGAGTCTATATAATATCTTAACACTTGCTGAACACAAGCCAAACGTAGACAATGTGCTGCACCGTACTGTGTCAGCCCATCAAGTTTACCGCCTATTTCACAGTACCTGCTAAAACATTAGGTGAAACTAATGAAATAAATGTGGCTCTGCCTTGTATCATGAGGGGAATCGAACCCAGGTAATACTGTTTAACCAATAGTCTATACCATACCGTCCGAAGCAGAGGATTGAAATTTAGAGTTATGTCCCTTAGCATGAGGGTCCGCTTGATGGTATTCATTGCTGTTTGTTTGGAGAATTATTCGTAAACTGCGCTGATTCTTTCTCTGCCAACAGCAAATCTAGACTTAAATAAGTACTTCTTAATTCTCCAGTCATACAACACCAGTTAAACGGGATGAACCAGGCTGGGTCTTATCCTTGTAAAAAATCAACAGAATTATTTTTTTCTGAGCTTTAGGCTCTCGGCCCATAATACAAACAAGAAGGAAAAAAATAAATGTTAAAAAAGGCTGGAGTACAGTTCACTTTATGTTACGGGGATAGATGTTTTGTTCCTAATCTTTAATACTTGACAAAGAAAGTTAATCAAACATTTAATAATATGGATATTGTCCGTTGACATAAGTCTTACAAAGGGTTCAGTTGTTGGTGTATTGATGAGATGATTGTGAAGTATTCCCTTCTTGGTTGGGAAACGCTGTCACATCATACATGCACTTCATACTCAACACAATCAAGTTGTCTCGCACCGCAGAATGAAACAGAGGCGTTCTTCATATGGAGTCGTATGAAGGCCACATTCAATATCAAGTCTGAAGTTATTACACCGAAACATGGTTATTATTTTCCCTTGATAAGGGCTAAGGTCAGAGGTTAAAAAATTGTCTACATTTAGTAAATATTTAAACTGAGAATAATATCTGCATTATGATGAATGGTGGATGAGTGATGTGTAATTAAAAGAAGCAGTCATAAAATCTCTGTTTGACGATAAACCTTAATGAGTCGCAGCCAAAACCATATCAAATTGAAATATTTTTTTTAATAAGACGCTCAAGTATTTTTACCATTATCATCAAGAGTTTTAATCCTTTTATGCGCTTGGTAGGGAAATCTATGCTGTGGTGGGGCGGTCGGGTAGCCTAGTGGTTAAAGCGTTCGCTCGTCACGCCGAAGACCCGGGTTCGATTCCCGACATGGGTACAATGTGTGAAGCCCATTTCTGGTGTCCCCCGCCGTGATATTGCTGGAATATTGCTAAAAGCGTCGTAAAACCATACTCACTCACTCAATCACTATGCTGTGGTAGCTTAATCGATTTGCACTGTATGTACAGTGATATTGCGTGGAAACTGTGCCACACTTTCCAGAAATATTTCGCAATGATGATACAAAAAGTGGTTCCCCATATCCCAGATCCATAGCACAAAATAGGTGTGATCATATCATAGAAAATGTTAAAAAGATCATGATGACTAATATATCCAAAATGTGTCTGGTAGTTATTAATTGAGAATTCTGCTTTTTTTGCTTATCCTGCTTAATATGTTTCAGCCTTTGTCCATGACGATGTAGTTTTTGTTTGTTGTTTAACGCCGCACTCAGCAATATTCCAGCTAAAATCGACATAGTGTGATATCAATTGCTCTTCGTTCGTTAAATACCCGAGATGCAAAAAGCACTTTTTTATGCCACCAAACTCACTGTAAACGATGACGCCCCTTCACCAAACGCATTTAAATTGTCTTGTATGTCATACCAGACTCCATCTTTTCTCAGATTAAGTTCTTTGTTTCAATGGAAACATTACTCTTTTGACAAGATTTCAGTGATCGCATTTCACTAATAATTAGTGTTCGCCAATAGAGAAGGGGTTGGTGATTTCAATGATGCGTTTTCATGGATACTTCAACATCTCAGGTGAAACTAGTGTTTTATAAACATAATGGTAATACCAATGCTTGTGTGTTTAAATATTACCTACATTCGAGCAAGCATTATGTGAACAGTTACATTTTAGCAAGCATGAAGTGTTTTGCATTCACTCTTATTACTGAGAGGAAAAATGACCAAACCTTTTCCTCAATTATGAGAAAACTCTGTAAAGTAAATTCCATTGTACGATTCCGACTATATCATGAGCACCAGGTTATCGCGATAAGTTGGGCGAATCCTGCCGGACCGGTTGCACAGGTCACATACACATGCAAAGGCAAGCCAAGTATTCACCTGAACAAACACGGAAACAAGTCAACATGTGGAACTGCATTGGATATCATATGTGTCACCGGAATGTCCTCCACATTTTGAAAGCTTTTAAAATTTCTAAGGCATTGAATGTTGTAACCCTGATCAAACAACCAATGAGCAAGGGTCCTATGACGCTCTTTGAACTCTTCATACAACGCCCGGATGCGCCTCTGAGCATTTTATTAATGGTGTGAAGAATCATATCGTTATCCGACACTTGAGAGGCACAAAAGAAAAACATCGAGGTACTGTACGGGAATTGACCTACAGACTTGCTCGGCGGAGTGGTCTGTTCACCACACCTGGGTCTCAGCCATCACTTGAGTGAGTGAGTGAGTGAGTGAGTGAGTGAGTGAGTTGGGTTTAACACCGCTTTTAACAGTATTCCAGTTATATCGCGGCATGTCAGCTTAATGTGGGAGGAACGCCCGAAGTGAAGCAGGTCTCAGACATTTACCACTTCGGTGAAACCCACGAGCACGGGTATGGTGCTGACAAACCTAGAAACATAATCGGGGCGAACCGGGATTCGAACCCACAATCAGAGGTTTCTGGCGTGCCCCAGGAACGCAACACTGCATAGCGAATCGCAGCGCCCTAGACTACCGGGCCATCCGTGCCCCCCTCAGCCATCACGACATGTTCTCATTTGAACAAGGTCAAGATCGTGACCTCCGTATAGTAATACCATTCACGACAGGTGAATGTCAAAGTGAATGTCAGTCAGGACCACGCGGTGCTGGAGTCGGAACTGTTCAGGCGTTAGCAGATTCCTACCAAGGGTGTTCATAAATGGTCAGAATTCACCACACCCTCAGCTCCCTCGAAAGTACAAAATGCTTTTGGTAAATTGGAATGTCCAAAAGTGACGCGACGTCGAGACTTTTTTCTTTTTCATTTCATGATTCACTAACACCTTCCCGTATCGGTGCCAGAACTATAATATTTTGTTATACTCTGGGACCCAAAGGTATTAATAAAAATGCATCACGTGTGAAACTAATGTTATGGCACTTGATAAAACTATTTTCTTTTGCAACTAATGTTATAGTTGGGATAACTCTTTCTTAGTAAAGAACAAATTCTGGTACTCATTTGGGACTGAAATATGACCCAACAGTCGAGGCACGATCTCTCGCAGCTGTTATAAGGTTAAAAATGCATCTCAAAAACATTAGAAAATGGTAACCGTTATAGCTGCAATGAGGAGTTGCATTAGATATAGTTTGTGACAGAACTTTTAGTTTGAAAGGAATCAATAGATAAAAGACATTTCACATTTATCACAAGTGTATTTTGGACATTTCATAATTATCAATGGATTGGTTCCTGGTTATCGTCCATTAGTTAATGAAACAATTAGGGAGTTTCAAGGTATATTTCATTTGGAGCTTCCGGATGCGTGTCACAAAATCAATAGAGAGATCTGGCACGTAGGCTTCTGTATTTTGACACACATGAGTTCATGGTCAGATCTAACTTTTAACGAATCAAAATGAGGTATTGTGACATGTGACAAAGACAGGGCAGGCCCGAACACTATAAAATGATACCTTCAACATTAGGAGTGAAGAGCGCGGTTTGCAATCGATTGAGTCGAATCCCGATCGTTCTAAGTTTCCCCCATTTAATGACGAGTCTGGCCGGTCTGATCCTGTCCTGTATTGATAGATGGGCTGAGAGTAAGTAAAACTATGTGAGTATAAAACTGGAGTCGCGTTTCTTTATCATGCGTGTGTGAATGCTGATAGAGACAACTTGGAGTAAGTGTCGTTAGACCAATCACTCCTTGACGGAGCCGAGCCGCGGCGGACAAGGCGAGTGGCAATGTCTTGGCGTAATTGACCACGAGGACCAGGAACGGCAGTACATTTAGTAACTGTATTAGGGTCGCTCTGGACGCCTGAAAGCAGTTACGACACAACCAATCAATGTCTGACCTAAACCAACCAACCCTAGGGTGTACAGTATCGCGTATACATATTAACAAGATTTCCTTACGACATCGATGTGACATTTGGGGATAGGGCATTTAGGTAAGAAGTGGGCATCCCTGGTGAGCACCAGTTGTGCTCCTCTCCTTGCTGATCTCTTTCTTTATGAATATTTATCAGAAAGTCTGCTCGGATTGGCAAATTCGGCCAAGAAGTTGAACTATAACTTAAGATATCGTTCATCTATATTTAAGACCGCACACAAAGATTCCAAGAGGCAACAAACTGTCCACAAGAATGTATGGCAATATTCCACATGTCCCCGTGTTTGTTTAAGAGAATATTGGCTTGCCTTTACATGTGTTTGTGACGGGTACCACCGGAATGGCACGATACAATCAGCTTGTCCCGAACACCTGTTGTTTGTTTGTTTGTTTGTTTGTTTGTTTGTTGTTTAACGTCGCACTCAGAAATATTCCAATCATATGAATTCGGTCTGTAAATAATCGCGTCTGGGCCAGATATTCCAGTGATTGATATCATGAGCATCGATCCACGCAATTGGGTTACGATGACATGCATCAACCAAGTCAGCGAGCCTGACCACCTGATCACGTTAGTCGCCTCTTACCACAAGCATAGTCGCCCTTTATGGCAAGCATGGGTTGCCAATTAATATACACATGATATAGTCGGAATTGTACAACGGGCTCTACTTTTAGTCTCTGGTATGGGGGTTACATTGTGCACAAATATATTGCATCACGTCATTTATTCTGTGACGTCAACGTATTTTCAATTGTGTATCTGATGTATTCGACAAAATAACGCTTCCAACTGGGTCAATTTTAACAGGAGGCAAATTGTTTTCAGCTTTGATCTTGTAAATATATAAACGTGTTCCACAATGTTGAAGAAACCCTTACAAATGTTTGTTTTGTTTGTTTGTTGTTTAACGCCGATCTCAGCAATATTCCAGCCATATGACGGCTATCTGTAATTAATTGAGGCTGGACCAGACAATCCAGTGATTGTTATCATGAGCACCGACCCACGCAATTGGGATACGATGACGTGCCTCAACCAAGTCAGCGAGTCTGACCACCCGATCCCGTTAGTCGCTTCTTACGACAAGCATAGTCGCCTTTTACAGCAAGCATGGGTTGCTGAAGACCTATCCTACCCCGGATCTTCACGGGTCCATTACACATTTGCTCATTTTGTGGACATACCTAAATATATGGCAAAGTTCTACCTACAAACCCACTTTTCCATGCAAACCTAAACAAACCATTTCTCAGGAACAACGTTTAATGTCTCGCTGGCCCATACAAATCGTTGACCCCTTAAACCAGTTTCCTACCGACAGTGACCCTCTAGGGGGGCCCATGGGTCAAGTGTTAGTTGCAGACCAACGAGGGGGGTCCATGGGTCAAGTGTTAATGGCTGAGAGGTTTGTTCGCCTGACCGAAATACCTGAATACTGTACAGTACCTATAATAGATTTCAACGAAGGCCGCCACGCAGCCTATGTCCTCATTGATCTCCCTACCACACCTATACTTTCCGCGATCTGTGACGGTATTGGAGAGTCTTGTCACGGATTGTTACCAGATTTCACGCTTCATTGACCCTGTCTATGTGGTCAGCGTGAGTCATCGCTGCCTTTGTACAGTAGCATAATTACACAAACAGAAGAATACGCGCACAAGTATACGCTACGGCAAGAATGATAATCAGAAAGTCGATCTAGAGTAAGACTATAACCTCTTTTTACTTTCGGGGCGGTCGGGTAGCCTAGTGGTTAAAGCGTTCGCTCGTCACGCCGAAGACCCGGGTTCGATTCCCGACATGGGTACAATGTGTGAAGCCCATTTCTGGTGTCCCCCGCCGTGATATTGCTGGAATATTGCTAAAAGTGGCGTAAAACCATACTCACTCACTCACTCTTTTTACTTTCATGGCCAAGTTAACTACTGACTGATATTATGTGAAAATCGAACTGACAAATGTGGACCGGAGCTCTGATTGACCCGTATTGATCTTTTGAAAAAAACAGCAATTTTACTGTCACAATGTGACGTCACGTGTTGATCACGAGACGAACAATCGCAAATTTAGCGAATTAAATTAGAATATCGGCGAATGTAGAGATTATTTTAGTCTCTGACAACAGAAGCCATTTCAGGCATGGTCATAACGCTCTCGTATACTGTAATGTCTGTGTAGTTGGTTACGAATGTGGGCTAGTAAAAGCAGAGGACATATATGGCCTCGAGTAAAGGGAAGTAACTCTGTTAGAAGCTTGAGTAACTCTATGTTTGTTTCGGGTGGTGGGCTTAAGCTCCCACGGGAACTATTTTCCTGAAAACAAATCTTTCTTGTAATAATACATTTGGAACACTTTCGTGATGGACTCAATCGGAATTTTGCAAGTTAAACCTGATTAAATTGTTTGATTGGCATTTGTAGAAGTTGGTAAGTAATAGCAAAGACAAGATATTTTATGTATGAGAACTTCTTTATTTATTATGATGCGACGTTTCGGTAAAGATCCCAATACCGTTGTCAAGCAAGAGTATACCGAATCTATACCGAAACGTCGCACCAAAATAGAATAAGGAAGTTGTCATACATAAAATATCTTGTCTTTACAGTTAAGCATGTATACCGCCGCGTGCAATGGAGTCAACGCACGCCATCAGGTAACGAACGCATGTTACTTATCCAACAACCAAACTCGACTCTACGTAAAAGGTCGCAATCTTAATTGAATCTATACTGAACCGCAAAAGAAACGTCACCCTAAGGAACATTGCATGAAAAGTTGTCATCTGGGTAGTTTTTTGTCGAGGTTTCTAAAATTTAACATTACATTGTCCGAAAAAATGAAATTTGATGATAAAAAAACAAAACAGATGACAATAAAACCGATCGCCCAAACAGATCACGGCAATGGCCATGGTAACCCGATGCACGTGAGTTCCGTGCAAATTGAAATGCACATGCGTTCCCCCATTTCTTGCCCTATAAAAATCCACCCAGATCGGATAACATTCATTCGTTATTGAATTGCTACCACATGCCAAGATTGACAAGAAATCAGCGACACCAAGGTCTTAGACGATTACAAGCTGGACAAACCGCCCGGCAAGTAGCCAATGCATTTCAAGTCCACGTAATGACCATATACAGGCTACAGACCACCAACATTTGACACATGGTGCCGTACATGAAGTCACCCAACCTCTGCCTTGCAATAGCTTGACGCTTTTCAATGTTTATGTGTTTATGTTTTATTGTGGACATATATAATGAAATATAGTTGGGGAGGTGCAATTATTGCTCTTATAGCCACCTATGTGTGCGTGTACGTCTCTCATACATATCCCCCACTCCCAGTGGGTACTACCCACACCATGATACGTTAATCCGAATATGTTAATCCGGACATGTGTTTATCGTAACGATTCCATTGAAATATGTGCCGTCAGGGATAATGGAATTTCACTGTATTAGTTATAGAAAAAAATTTAATATCATAAATTGTTTTATACTCCTAAATACAGGAGATATTATTTTCTCCGAATCTTTATGTTAAGAATACATACATACTTCGTTACAAGTTAAAACTGATGTCAAAAGGACTTACTACAATTTAACCTAGATATTCTCTGTGTACTGCGTAGCGGTGGGGTAGCATCGTGGTTAAAGCGTTCGCTAGTCACGCCGAAGACCAGGGTTTTATTCCCACATTGGTACAATGTGTGAACCCACTCCCGGTGCCCCACGCCATGATATTGATGGAAAATTACTGAAAGAGGCGTAACACACTCACTCACTCTATGTACTTCGTCCACTCTCAACGTACGTGACGGTCACTGCGTATACAACCATGTATTTTGTATCCAAAACAACCACGGAGGGCCGAGGTGCAACAACATTAACCGATATTTATATGCGTGCTTGTAGATCTCACGCTATGATACAAATACGTCATTACATAGTCAGGCTCCAAGGTGGACATTAACCTTCAATACACGGCAATAAATTCAACTTTTCGAACTAAAGGGATATGAGAACCAATGCGACACTTTTCATATCACGTCATTCACAGCCATTGAACTGTCCGTATGAAAAGGTTTGATTCATAGCTTATGATCCATTAAATGCGCAAAATCTCTATTATCTAACAACAATAATATACTCCATAAAAAGGCGTGCTAGAATATTTCTTTGTCAGTTAACCCGTCAGCTCTGAAAGGAAGGCTAAACACACACCGACAATGATAAGCACCGAAGACGACAGCCCATGATCATCGTCTTCCTTTCATGTATAGACCGACGCTATTGATTGGACTTCAGTCGAGGTAACAACGAAATACAGCCACTCAGAGACGGCGTACTGTTCCAAGGTGAATGGCTGTCAGTAACTGATGAATCGATGGCAATAGGTCGCCAAAGTCAGTGTTGATTTGAGTACTTGACGAAAGTGGTTCTTCTACTCAGATGTATTGTACGGAAGTTTTTAAGACGAAGTGTGTTGCTGTAGGTTTTTAAACTTCGAGAATGATGTTTGAAACAACAGCAAGGTGCTGGAGACATGACAGGCGTTAGAGGAGACTTGTAATGGGCTGCAAGACAGGTGCGTTGTTCAGCTGACCGCGGGCACACAGACATGGCTGACGTCCGAACCTCCACTCCAAACTCCAGCAGCGCAGGGTAAGATGTGACACTTAGCTCTGTCAGCTCGCTGATTCCCGTGACACTAAGTGCATGTGTAACAACGTGAGTTGTGTAATATGAATGAATTATGCAGAATGGCTGTCCTCGTCCACTTGTCAAATGGGGCTATCTACATTGTCATTCTACTTGTCAAACAGGGCTATCTACATTGTCATTCTACATCTCAAAGGTGGCTATCTAAATTGTCATTCTACTTGTCAAACAGGGCTATCTAACTTTTAATTCTACTTGTCAAAGATGGCTATCTAAATTCTCCTTCTACTTGTCAAACGGGGATATCTAAGTTGTCCTTCTACATGTCAATCAGGGCTATCTAAATTGTCATTCTTCTTGTCAAACAGGGCTATCTAAGTTGTCATCCTACATGTCGAAGAGGGCTATCTAAATTGTCATTCTACTTGTCAAACATGGCTGTCTAAATTCTCATTCTACTTGTAAAACGGGGATATCTAAGTTGTCCTTCTACATGTCAAACATGGCTATCTCAATTGTTATTATACTAGGCAAACATAGTTATCTAAATTTGTCATTCTACTTGTCAAACAGGACTATCTAAGTTGTCATTCTACTTGTCAAACATGGCTCTCAATGTTGCCATTCTTCTTGTCGAAATAGCTGTCATTTTCTTCTCTCACAGCGAAATTCTACTTTTTAAACATGGTTATCTAACTTGCCATGCTGTTTACCAAACAGAGCTATCTAAATTGCCCTTACTAGTTGTCAAGTGTGGCTGTCTAAGATGAATTTGTTCTTATCTAAAAATAGTTAATAGCACATGATGTAATTCTTCACCTATGATAGTCTACTTATCAAACATCAGTTGTCGTTTCATGCATTGATATCCAAGGTATTCCAGTCACCGCCAGAGATGAGCATGTTAAGTCAAAGAATCAGACTCGTAAATTAAGATCATTTTATTTGTGAAACACAAATACTAATGAATGCGAGTTCACATCTCAACTATTTATATCCATGATATTTCACATATCAACATTGATACTCATGCGAGTTCACATCTCAACTATTTATATCCATGGGATTTCACACATCAACCATTAATACCTTCACATATCAACCATTTATACCCATGGGATTTCACATATCAACCATTAATACCTTAACATCTCAACCATTTATATCCATGGGATTTCACATATCAACCATTAATACCTTCACATATCAACCATTTATATCCATGGGATTTCACATACCAACCATTAATACCTTCACATCTCAACCATTTATATCCATGGGAATTCACATATCAACCATTAATACCTTCACATATCAACCATTTATATCCATGGGATTTCACATATCAATGATACCCATGTGAGTTCACATATCAACCATTCATATCCATGAGATTTCGCATATTAACAACTGACATCACAATCAAAACAGATAAAGGCACAGGCCCATTCTTCTGACACTGACGTATTTCAGATCCTGATTGGCAACGGTTTATGTGTGACTATCGGTTAATAGTTTTCTATTACTACAGATTTAGCTGTTATTATTGACTTTCTCTCCAGATGGAAAATGCATCTTTAACACACAATTTCGCTGAGAGTCATTTAATTGCCTTACTTAGTGCAAAGTCGCTGCAGGGAATCTGTGCATTATGCAATCTAGAAAACTCCTCTCACGACCTGATCAATATAAAAGTAATGTATAATGACACCTCAACATTAATAGAGTTCCATTTTCGATTTCCTTGAGCAATTCTGGATAGATTTTACGGTTTCTACGTAGAACGACAATGCTGAGTCGTATACTCAAGAACGGCGGTATTCAACATGACATCCATTACATGCAGCACGATAGTCACCGCCGTACTCGTGGACAGAACTGATCATTATTCCACTCCCAGTCGCTCAGCCATCGTTGTATAATACGATGACAAAGCACCATTCCGACACCAGGTGACTGAACTTCTTATCTCAATAGCTGAACGTCTTGTCCTTACAAGGAGTAGGTGTTGTTAGCTCAGCCATCATGTAGATGTCAGTATGATGTATTTCAACTTTTGTGTATGTGGCAGGTCATACACTACACATTTAACATATATATCTTCAGGTACATGATGTTTTATGTCATGTTAGATCATTACTCGTGTCATCTTCCCGAGGCAAGGGAATTAACTGACTGAAAAAGTCCTGTTTCCACCCTTGCCGTACTACACTTAAATTATGGAGTTATATTTTGGCTGGATTAACGAGTCTATGTATCGTCCAATCATATCGCGTAACGATTCGTCACTCGGTTCGTTAACAGTTTGGGTCTCTACGCTCTATTTCGGTCGGCTGTAGGATTTGCAAATATGTACCGCCAACTTGGGATCGACAGATAAGTTTCGAATCTGTTGTTTTAAACCAAGGTGCTCATGTGATTACATGCACTTCGTGAGTAAAGATCCTGTTAAAATGGAGTATATGGACTTTTAGAGTCAGGTAACTCCCTTGCCTCAGGAAGATGTGCTGGTATAGAAAGGTTTTCGCAATGTATACATATTTGAGTCACACTTGTGCAATTTATATTCATTTTAATAACGGAGGTAGGACACATATAGATAGTAAATGACTACACCCTAAGTACCATGTCAATGAGACATGAGGTGTGGTAGTGCGCTCGGTGGACGGTACTGTACATTGAACAGTGAGTGAGTTTGGTTTAACACCGCTTTTAACAGTACTCCAGTTATATCGCGGCGTGTCAGCTTAATGTGGGAGGAAAGCCCGAAGTGATGCAGGTCTCAGACGTTTACCACTTCGGTGAAACCCACGAGCACGGGTATGGTGCTGACAAACCTAGAAACATAAACGGGGCGAACCGGGATTCGAACCCACAATCATAGGTTTCTGGCGTGCCCAAGTGACGCAACTCTGCACAACGAATCGCGGCGTCTTAGACGACTGGGCCACCCGTGCCCCCGTACTTTGAACAGTCAGTCACTGCCACGATACGCAGTCTGCTCGGTGTTGTGGACTGTATTCAGTGTGATTATATGTCCCTCGAGGAAAGAACATGATTACAGTTCGCTTCATTGTATTGAACTGGGTAGTCTCGTGGAACAGAATATATTGTAATGCTACTCCCATCATCAGACCACATCCTTGATTGATCCCAGAATGGTTTCACGAACCACGAATCAGTTCTTGTGTGTAAAGAATCTCGCGGTTACAGGGGTATATAGTTGTACAGGAAATATATCAAAGCTTCAAAAAAATACACTTGAGCCGATAAGAATATTCAGTGTTTATTCATGTTGATGATTGCTAAAAATGAAACAATCAAGAAATGGATATTCGATGGTAGTGTGTCTGATACCAGTGTCATGGTTGTGTTTGGGATCTTAAGTTTGAATTGTTTCGGCGATTGTGTTTTGATCATGTTTGTTAGTTTTTGCAGATTATTACAGAATTGTGTCATGATGGGTCTGCTAGCACTGCGATAGACATGAAAAGCAAAACGTCAATGCTAACGGGGAAGCATCGCCCACCAACTCACCAACTCACTCAACCATTCACTCACTCACGCATCCACTCACTCCACCATCCACTCACTCACTCAATTCAGCAACCCATGTTTGCCGTAAAAGGAGACTATGCTTGTCAGGATCAGGTGGTCAGGCTCGTTGACTTGGTTGATGCATGTCGACGTATCCCAATTGCGTGGATCGATGCTCATGATGTCAATCACTGGATTGTCTGGTCCAGACTTGATTATTTACAGACCACCGCCATATAGCTGCAATGTTGCTGAGTGCGGCATAAAACAACAAACAAATCTCACCCATCCACTCACTCATACATCCACTCACTCACCCATCCACTGTCTCTACCAACCACCCACTTTCACCCTCACACACTCGCTTATTTCACACCTTCCTGACACGTTGACCTTCCCTATCACTATGGGTGACATGTCCTAACGGGGAAGGTAATACGCAGGCACCGCCCGTGGGAGACATAATCGATAATTGGCCAGAGTTATTGATCTACAACCTGTTTGATTGATCAGCTGTCAACACTGGGGAAGTTAAGTAGCGACAAGGCATTTCTGTTTTTAATCTTCTTATAGTATTTGACGGTGACGAGTTCATGATCGACGAGACGGGGTGCAGCGGCCATTATGTCGTTAGGAAGCTATCGCAGCCAGCAAATAAGTTCAGAGTTTCTGACATAACCTGAGGCGGAAAACAAACGATACCACTCAGTTGATTGTCTCAAATCAAAAACAATAATTTCGCGTGATACACAAATGCTGATGGGTATCTTAGAAAAGTTATCTTCAAAATCAACATTTCAAACCTGAAAGGGTCATCTGGTTGCAAGTTCATTTCATACACTAGTTTTCATTGAACCAATTTATTTTAACATAAGGGGCGGTCGGGTAGCCTAGTGGTTAAAGCGTTGGCTCGTCACGCCGAAGACCCGGGTTCGATTCCCGACATGGGTACAATGTGTGAAGCCCATTTCTGGTGTCCGCCGCCGTGATATTGCTGGAATATTGCTAAAAGCGGCGTAAAACCATGCTCACTCACTCACTCACTATTTTAACATAAAATTACTTATTTACATAGGATTGCATAAGATTACTTTCAACAAACTGTTGCAGGAATGAGTGATGGGTAAATAGACATAATCGAATTTAACAAAAAAATTCAATTACATAAAACATCAACATGCTGTGCTTCCTTTAGCTCCTCGGTCTAGCATTGTAATGACAGATATGTTGGTGAGTTGCGCCATTCTAAGCTTTACAGCTCACAATTAAATCACATTTGTTGAAGTGGACCTAAGCTATTTATAGTGAAGGAAAATTATTTATAGTGAGTGAGTGTTGTTTCACGCTGCTTTATGCAACAGTACAGCAACATCACAGCGGGAGACACCCGAAATGAGCCTCACACATTGTACCCATGAATTGAACACGGGCCTTCGGCATGACGATTGAACACATTAACCACAAGGCTACCCCGCCGTTCATGACAGGACAGTATTTCGCTGAACCTTTGAACCCCAAGGGGAGACAATCGTAGGGTTCTGGTGATTTCGGAGCCTCAAGGGAGACAATCATAGGGTTCTGGGGATCTCGGAGCCTCAAGGGAGACAATCATAGGGTTCTGGGGATTTCGGAGCCTCAGCGGAGACAATCATAGGGTTCTGGGGATCTCGAAGCCTCAAGGGAGACAATCATGGGCTTCTCGGGAACTCTGAATCCCCAGGGGCGAAAATCATAGGGTTCTGGGGATCTCGTAGCCTCCAGGGGAGACAATCATAGGGTTCTGGAGATCTCGGAGCCTCAAGGGAGACAATCATAGGCTTCTGGGGATCTCGGAGCCTCCAGGGGAGACAATCATAGGGTTCTGGGGACCTCTGAACCCCCAGGGAAGACAACCATATGGTTCTGGGTAGCCAGAGCTAGAATACCGAAGGTAGTTATTGGGACTGTCGTCTCTTGGCGTGACTTCAGTGTACTGAGTGGCATTGTGTTGATGACAGTGCAGGGAGAGTTGTTTGTGAGCTAATACTGGTGAACCCAGAGCACCACACATGTGTACATGTCAACGACACCAACACCAAATCAGAGCTTCATACCCATAGTGAAGTGTTCACGGTTCGCGTGACAGGATTGGTCCAACAGTTTGTTCAGGGTAGTCCACGTGTGCACAGTGCTGCGGGGAAACATTATGTGGCTTCACATGTTTGTAAAGACGGGCAGATGAAAGGAACCGTGGCAGGTGTGGACACAATATGATTTACTTACTTGTATTAATAAACGTATGCGTACGGTGACTGAAAACAATCAACACGTAGCATATGGATATGATGGTGTTATCAGCCGGCAATATACTACCTTTCATGTATTATACATGGAATAAAATATTTGACTGTAACACCCAGAAGACAGCTGGCTGTATGAAGCCTTTTGTCAGTCTATCTATCGTGCTGTCCCGCCAGGGCGTCAAAGAGACTAACTACAACAAGATTTTCTACTTAAGCATATTGTGTCCTTCTTAATCACAGGGTCTACCGAACTGATTCTCTGCTAAACGTTTATTCTTAAAGACTTATATCAAGAAAGTTCACAGGTGCAAACTGTATATCTATCGACACGCCATGCCTGTCTCCCAGTCCCTGAACCATTATATTTTCCTTTCCTCCCAGCCCTTACTAAAATGTTAATTTCACAAATGAAGCAAGTCTAGATTTGTTCATAGGTTCCCATCTCACTGGAACTCCTATTCAATTTAAATGTAGTTGCTTGTTTCTATCAAAGTTATATATTTTCATAGACTAAGACTTTGTCTACGCCGTCCCTAACGCGGACGATACGGTTGACAGTGAAATCGTTAGGATTGGAACATGTCTTGAACAACGAATTAATGGACTAATGTCTTTTTAACGACGACCTCCAGAAAAGGAAATATTTTCGTAGTCACAGAATACGTGCGTCTTGCAAATATCAAGATCGACTTAAGAATCATCTATAGTTAGCTTCGTCATAATGAACGCTGTTCGGCTATACATTTCAAAGGCAATAAATCTTGAGGACACATCAAAATAGAGCGATTAAAGTCGGCGAGTCCGCTTGTTGCAGTGTCACGGTATAGAAGTCAGTCGGAGACCCGTCAATGTTATCCATCGACTTCAGTGAAAACATGTTTACTATTACACACCTCAATCATGTAAACACCATGTGATCATGTAATGTGCAATGTTCTTTTACGGTGGAGGTTAGTGAGTTTTATGGGGCCCCACAGGGCTGTAGACAAGAAAACAGGGATTCTAAGCTATGAATACTGACTCCAAACTGTGAATACTGACTCCAACCTGTGAATACTGACTCCAAAATGTGAATATTCACTCCAAGCTGTGTCCTACTGATTTAAAGGAATAACCAGGCGAGGCATTGGTATTGGGTTGGATCGATTCTTAAAGAGTGACTATATGCGTTTACCGTCAGGAGTCCTGTTCTAGCCAAGGCCAAGACGTTTCAATTAGTGACATAGTGGGCAACTGACACATTGTAACTGTTTGTTTATTTGTTTCTTGTTTAACGCCGCACTCAGCAATATTCCAGCTATATGACGGCGGTCTGTAAATAGTCGAGTCTGGACCAGACAATCCAGTGATTGATATCATGAGCATCGATCCACGCAATTGGGATACGATGACATGCATCAACCAAGTCAGTGAGCCTGACCACCCGATCCCGTTAGTCGCCTCTTACGACAAGCATAGTCTCCTTTATGGTCAGCATGGGTTGCTGAAGACCTATTCTACCCCGGATCTTCACGGGTCGTTCTGGTATTGACATAAACTATGACGAGTAAGGAGACGAATGAAGTGTGTTTTATTTGTTTGAATAAAAAATGATACGAACCTATCTCCTTGTTAGAGATCTGAACAACCGGGCAAAAGAAAATATAAACTTGAAAATTGGATTTTTACAAATAAATTACAAATATTATCAAAACGTTACTGGGCTGATAACAGTCAACGAAACACTATAAAGGTCCAAAACACAACTATGATACCCTTATCAAATACATCCCCATCGAATAACCATTTCTTGTTTGTTTTATTTTTACCCACCATCAAACATGGTGTCCGATAGTTTGGGAGAGTTGTCTTCATGCTAAAAGCGTCTGCGGACTATTTGACATCTGATGTAATAAAGGTAGCTGTCAGTGTCCTTAATCCGTCCTTAATGTACACGGACAGGTAATACACACATTAAAAACAACAACAAATCCCCAAATCGCTAATGTTTCACTAAATCCTCGACAGGGTTCGAACGTACCAGTCAAGCCAGCGCCCTCTAACCTATGACGCCCCAACGTCCTATTTACCTGGACAGTCTCAATACTTGTTGCTTTGTAGGTGATAACAACTATAGTAATGAAGTAAAGAAAACTGATGAAAAGAGACGACTATTTTCGATACACATGAGATACTACAGATTTTTAAAAAAAATAAAAAATGTCAAAACCCTGTTCCTACCCATAATAAATCACTGCTAAAAGCAGAGTCGATTGTACCTTTCCGACTATATCATGAGCATGCGTCCATGAATCACCATGAAATAGTGATGTCACCATGTGTCCGACAAAAGGCGAGCGTATCCTGGTGGTGGTGGATTACTTGTGGGGGTGGGGGTGTAACAGGTCAGGGTGGAGTGACGTTGTCATGGTACGTATGAATGTCTCATCCGGACGTTATTGGTCCACGTGAAGAACCGTTTTATGCACACCCTTCATAAAACCTATTTTCTTGAGGACTGGAATAACGTTCATCGCGTGTTTGTATGACCCACTACCAGCGCATTAAAACGGCCAGTCCCGGACGGGCCTGACACTGACAAGGACTAAATCCCCCGCAGGGATACAATAACGTCCGACAATTGGGGGGATTTTCTCACAGTAACAATACGTCTGGAAATCAGACTGACAGCTTTCTCCTATATTCCTTCCATAGAATAGGATATTGTTGATTGTTCCACTCACAGGGACATCCACTCTTCTGGTTCATGGGGGTGAAATGTTGTTTTGTAGCCCAGTTCGACAACAAATCATTGTACCCAAGGTGGGGTGAAATGGGCTCTACCGTCACGATTATTGCACTTCAATAGCGACGTACACGTACGTGTGCATGTGCTTGACCACTGAGACACCATGCCCAATTTTGACAAGAAAACTCCACTCAGAGTATGCTGAAGCGACCAGTCCTTCCTTTATCCCCTCAACGCCGAGCACCAGGCAGGAAAACAAGAACCATCTTCTAACGTCTTTTGATATGACGCTAGCTGGGATAGAGCCGCCGACCTTCCGGTCTCCGGGCAGACGCTCTGTCAACACCTCCCCCTACCACCAACCCCCACAGAGCGAAAGAGAAACCATATCACGGTAAAATGTGGAGGTGTGAGTTTTATGTAACCTTTATTTATGGCTACGTATTGTACCCGATGTTTACGTCGAATAAATACAAATAATCTTTCATATTTGTTTCAGGTCCATAAAGATGGGCCGTGCACTGCAAGCAGAGAAACTCCAGGTAACTTTTAACATTGTCCTTTGATTTTGAAGTATGTACCGTTATTTTGGTGTGTCTTACACAGCTTGGTAAACCCTTGGGGATATCGGGAATGAATTCCCTAGCAACCTTGTCCCTAGCAACCAACAGGCTTGTAAGAGGCGAGTAAACGGATAGGGTGGTCAGTCCCGCTGACTTGGTTGACGACTGTCATCCTATCCTAGTTGCGTAGATCTATGCTCATGATATCAATCACTGGATTATCTGGTCCTGACTCGATTATTTACAAACCGCCGTCATTAACTGGAATATTCCTTATATTTAGTGCGGCGTTAAACAACAACAAACACACACCAAGCATGGTACTGTCACGAAAACGCACACCTTTTGCAAGAATGGATTGCTGAAAACCTTTTCTACCCCGGATTTTCACGGGTTTAGTATACCATGTTTTCACAGTGCTGCGACAAGGGATGTGGAAAAATAGGCGTTTGTAAGCAGTCTGCAGGTTTTAACAAAAATACATCTTCAGTTTAACATAACTGGTATCTGTAGTTAAGTTCCCGATATTTTTGTATGTTATCGTTGACATGATGTAAGATCTATTTTGTGCATTCGTTACAAGAGGGTTCGTTATATCCCGCGTTCGACTGTTTCAGCTGCGTCTGCTGATGATTGAGGACAGATACAGAGGTCAAGTGATGACCCACCAGGTGGACGCGTTCGAGGAGAAAGTGAACATGAGTTTCAAAAACTTTGACATCGACACCCTGGTAAATATGATACGTATTCTCAGAGGCCGCACTGATCCGCCACGTGTCATCGGTTCATTGGATAAGCTTCACAATGCTATGATCCAGGAAGCCAATAAAAACACAGTTGCCCGCAATCGCGAGGCTCGAATTCGAAATACCAAACCAAATATTGATGACAATTGTGTGAAATATTTCATGTGGTTTTTCGAATATGTGGACTACCTTCGTGACCTGAAAGTAAATTTCACAGACAGGATATTCCAGCCATTGTTCAAATATTTCTATGAGGGTTCCGATAGAGATGGTGACAAAAGAAGGGGCTCCTCGTCGACGTTGTCATTTTCAAAGTTTAGTCAGTTTTCCTCTGACAGTGGTGACAGTGGGGAGAATTTCGACAACAACGACGACCTAGACGATAGTGTCGCCACAGCTCGCAATAGGGCGCAGGAGAAAACAGCACTGATGATGCTGAGCAATGAATTCACGGACATCAAAACTCTGTACGATACAACCGAAGTCGACAAAGTGGCGAAAAGTCTTTCTTTAGTGAAAGAGCAAATGGAGTTTCTTCTAGACAATGAGGATTCCTTGGACTCTGACCTTTACAGCCACGAAAGTGAAAACTGTGTGTATCATTTGACCTTGGACAGCGCCACCGTGACCTTGATTCGGTTTGTCCCGGACATTCTGGCCAAGCTCCAGAAGTCCGCCCGTTTAGCCAGACGGTGGCTTCAGTTGGATAGCGTGAGAACAAAAGACTTGAACAAAAAGCTGGAGAAGATTCTTGAACTGGAAAAGAAGCTGAATCAGCGAGTTTCCTTTCTAGACGAGGACATTCTAAGGAACGAGGCGGAACTGGAGAAGGAGATGATGGAGCTACAGAATCTTCTCAAGAGGGAAGACAGGTCCAACGATTTGAGTCTGACAATCTTCGACCTTGACGATAGGATAGGGAAGCTCCACAACAAACTGGAAGGTCTGCGGAAGGAGAGAGACCGGATGACGGGGCGGGTCATGGATACCGTTCAGACCAGGAACAAACGGCATTACGATGAACTGAAGGTACGATACGAGTCCAACAAGCTTCAGCGTTACATGACTGAGCGGATGCTGGGGACCCTCCGGTACCACCGGGACATTGTAGAACAGGATATGAGGGTGGAACTCAGCATTAAACCGAGCATCATCCACAACACCAATAGTCTCCAGGACCACTGCGAGCGGCTGGAGCAGATCCTCACCCACGAGAAGAATGAGAAACATACGATAAAGACTGCCCTGGTTCCCATCGGCGAAGACAAGAGGTTTATATCTCAGCGGTTGCTTCAGAAGCGAATGTCGGAGCCACAACCTGACTTCACAATGGCGGATTATATTGGCACCAGGAGGAAATATCACAATGGGCAGGCGTTCTATGTGAAAACACATCGTCCACTCCCACCCGGGGCCAGACACGTTCGCACCTACAGACCCAGCACGCCGGACTGGTGACCTGTGACCTGTGACCTGTGACGTGTTGACAGACAATAATGACGTCACCATTGTTAGTGATGATGTCATAATACATCTACATTGAATAAGTGTTGCTCATACAACGGTTACCTAAAGACAAAGGGTCTGTAAAGATGTAACGATATTTGTCACCTCATGACTTGTGTAATATTGTATTTGTTTTTTGGACAACCACGACTAGAGGACATCATGTTTGTTCCACACTCTTAGTTTAGGAGATGTTTTCACCACATTGGTCCAGAAACCATCAGCATTTTACTCCACACACGAAAGCGTCAACAACAGCATACCTTATTGTACGAATTCAAAATATTTTTCAATCCGTAAGTGTGAGAACAATAGTTTAACATATTTCAGACGTTACCCACTGATCATGACAGTGCTGAACATGAATATATCGATGGCCTCACCCATCTTCTAATGACCTAAACTGTTCGCATACCAACAGTTTCCTTTAGCACCACCATACCAATATTATTCAAACAGTATACCAATACCAATAGAAAATATCTTTCATTTGGTCAAAATCAAATAAAAATGCTAAAATACTAAGTCGTGGTTATAACGCTTACCCTGACAAAATGGTTGCTCTTGAAATGATCACTACAAAACAAAAGTTAACTGTTCGTTGACTCCCTCCAAACGGAGCAACTCTTCATTTGAAAGAGGTCAATGGTTAGCGCGATTAAATGACGATAAACACAACACCCATATGTAATGATTTGAATATACAGCTTTTTTATATATACTACACTGTAATTGATAGGGATATCGGGAAGCAGGAAATGACGTTTTCCGTTACAGTCAGCAGTGCACGTGACGTTCTCAGCAGTGCACGTGACCAACATGACATGGGCGTGCTCGCTCTAGGTGCACAGGTCACTAAAGAAATCACTGCAGACTTGACAACATGTTACATTGAGCTCTGCAAATGGATTCTTTCCATCAACAGCGTGTGTCACATTACATTCCTATAACAACGACGTATGCATTATAGTGAAATCGATGCTAATCTGTAAATAGCTGTAAATAAAAAGTGTTCTTGCCTGTAAACATCATTCGTTTATTACTTTATATTATTATACTGATCACAATGGAAGGACGTGACGGACCGTCCATGGAGGGTAGCTTATTGTGAAGATACTGGAATATAGTACTCCACGCGGTGACTTATATTGTTGATAGGAGGCATTGTTAAACACATCAGTGGTTGTTACTCTGAAAATCACATTACACTCCGAAAAGTTATTCCAAAATCAGTGGGGGTACTGGTGGCACTGGCCAGTTGTCTAATGCGCGGCAAGTCGCTGTGCCCATGTTATCCTAGCCTGCACTGGACAAGCAATGAGATAACGCGAACAAGAGAGCACAGGGAGGGCGAGCGAGTCTGACAGTGATGCGAGAAGAGAGGTAAATCACCGTTATGACGCGTAGATCGACGTAAGCCCAAATTGATGACGTCATATGATGACGTAACTGGAAAACTGCACGAGCCGAGGTTGTGTTTATAAACAAACGCACATGGTATGGCGGTGCCAACAATAAAACAATTTAGCTGTTAACGCTAAATGCGATTATGTTTCCAAGTTTGTTCTCGTGATACCCGAGCTCGTGGGTTTCACCGAAGTGGTAAACGTCTTCGGGCTCTCCTCTCTGATAAAGCTGACACGCCGTGATATAACTGGAATACTGTACAGGGCGGCGTTAATAATAACTCTCTCATTTGCATCACTGGCAAATAGTACCCGCTTGATATTCTTGGAATCACCATTGGTCGATGGTGAAAACCTTTGGAGCTAACGAATTTAACCCGACATGCACCGACGTAGATTGTCGTCATGGATGTTACTGATCTTGGAATATACTCAAGTTGTTTGAGTACGTCGCCTTATCCGTGTGAAGTGTTTGATCAGAGAACACCATTGTGCAGTGGATACACCTGCCTCAAGCGTCTAGAAGGGGTACAGAGTTGCGTCCCTTAGATGTCCCGATCATGACCCTTGGGCTGTCAGCGCCAGACGTAAAATCCCTGGCCTCATTTAAGTAACGAATGTCTGGGACATCACAATTCACTCCTGTATATTCTCCACGGGACCTGACACTAGACTATGACATCCTATATGCTTATAGTGATTCATGTCAGAAATAGCCGCCTCCGTGGTCTAGTGGATATAACGTCCGCCCGGAGAGCGGATGGTCCGGGGTTCGATCCCCAGCCGAGTCATACATACCAAAAGACGTTAAGTCCTAGTACTTGTTGTTTCCCTGCCTGGCGCTCGGCATTAAGGGGCTAAGACAAGGACTGGTCGGCTCGAAATCAGTATACTGTATTCATTAAGTGCGGCATTGCACTATAAAATTGGCATTAGTCCAGACTAGTACAAACACACACACACACACGCACACGCACACGCACACGCACACACAAACACGCACGTGCATGCACGTCGCTATTATTTACAGGCTTGCCGTAACAGCATCCCTGTTATGGTAGGCGAACAGCTCTGTATGTATGACCTAACATCACGTCACCTAAATGGAAGTGGAAACATATGTGGGAATTATATATAAAACATAACATGGTTTAAGTCGGAGAAATCACTCAAATCTGTCGGGGATCGTTGACTCAACTTCCAGAATCAACAAATTATCATGATTTCTCCCTCACTTAAACCACTTCTGATTTGGAAAATTTAATGTTTTAGTGATTACAGGCGTATATAATAGACACATTAAAACTCAGCTTCTAAAAATACATGTGCGCTGATACATTACTGATTTGTATCATTGGATGTTTGCTTACACATATGTTTTGTATGCAATAACGAAACAAGGAGAATCTGTTCATTTCGGAAGGGCACGCCCCGCAGGTGCGAGTTGATTCTAATTCCGGAATCAACAGATGTTACGGTTGATTTATTGTGTCTCTATAATTTGGCATAATGACCTATAGCTGCGTCAGCTTTACTTGTATAAAACGCACGTTCAGAATATCAAATGACATAAATGCAACAAGAATAACGTGAGGTCGAAGAAATGAAAAAAAGAAAGAAAGTAAAATGTCAAGCATTTGGGGAAGTCTCTATGACCAACTCACCAAATCACCCACTTGTCCATCAACCCCCAGACTAAAACCTCTCACTCGCTCGCTCGATGCTCCGAAGTTGGGTATTTTGTACCCAACCAAAATTAATTAAGTGCTAACATTGATGTATTTACTACCGAGATTTTCCAGATTGTGAAATATGCTATGATCTTAAAATCCTAACCTCTGTAATAAAATATAGAGAACGTAGCTCCGTATTTAGAGTCCCAGTAAAGCCATACTGATAAGACGATTGATCAGTGACAGTCGATCGACCTGTGTACATTTGATAGAGCGGTTAACCGCCGAAACAGTCTAGCTAGAGTAAGCTCCCCTTGTTGTCAATGTAAACTGATAGCAAATATTGCCCTGAAATACACAGGTTGTGCAATAAAACTGCTGTGTTGACATCACGTGGGGAATTGCTGACGAGGGTGTTCCTAGAAGATATAAAAGCTGGTAGAAACGTCACCCATCTTCAGTATTGCTATCCCAAACCGAGAGAGATTGTTGTCGGGATTCCGCCCGGTAGCCGTCTTGTCGGGGTGATACTCGAGCAACATGTCGCCTACTTCGAAAATGATCATCAAGAGATACCACCGCTTACTTCGCCATTAGAATGCTTCCATGCATTCTGACAAGCACCATGTGACCTCGTCACAAACCCTGGTCTGAGGCGTGACATCCCCACAGCGACCGCGCAGCCACCCCTCGGGGTGCTAGGCGGTGGGGGTGGAGCGCCGAGGGCCCCTTCTGTCACAGGACTTGTGGGTGAAGTATGTACATATTCTCACCCCATACTTGTCACTGACGGGGCCGTGTTTTCAACGAAATGCGGTATATGTGTCCTCGGAAATTTCGGGAGGAAATATGTGCTTGTAAGTAAGTATATAGGAATGAAGGAAGAGAGTGTATGGATGTCAACTTCTTTATAGGAATTAATACTATTAATACTATTCATACTATATGTATTTATTTCATATGCGTATTCATATTGCAAGTACTTCCATGGCAACCTTTGTGTGTTTTTGATGCATTATTGCCCTGAAAGATGTCACTGAGTTCGTATTGTCTACATTTGTGTGTGTTAATGAATAAATATGATTAAATTAATGAGCAGCATGTGAAGTTATTGTTGACTTACTTATAATCCTGGCCGAAATATGGTCCCTTGGTTACTATGAATACTTGTTTCCTGGACCACAACAGGGAAATGCTTCCTATTTCCTGGAAACGAGGAACGGTTTAGTGCAGCATCGTCCCCAGACAACACTGAGAAGTGCTCCAATCTCATTAAAATCAGATCTTAGTTTTTGCTACCGCTAACATGGGATGTCCTCAGATCTTTGTTTAGCATAGCGAGAATTAAGATCTGATTTGATTGAGATTGAGAAGTGCTCCAGCTGTCTACCTCGGGTTTGTTTCGTACACCCGGTGGCACTACCCGATATACATACGACGCTCATTCACCCACTGCTCTCTACCGGGGAGCGGACGGTCGGGGGGTCGATCTACTGCTGAGTCGTACCAAAATAAGTTAAAATATGCTACTTGTTGTTACCCTGCATTAAGGGGATAAAACTAGGATTGGGAGGCTCGGGGGCAGTACACTGTGTATGAGTGGGGTATTCATGTCAAGCTGCGGCATGTTATCTTAGTGTGCAAGGATATATAAAATCTGGACAATCACGCACGGTCACACACACGGACACACACACACACACACACACACACACACACACACACACACACACACACACACACACACACACACACACACACGCACGCACGCACGCACACGCACACATCCATACACACGAAACGCATACATACACACACACACACACACACACACACACACACACACACACACACACACACACACCTACACATACACACAATTTTATCAAGGTGGATAGATGACACTGCTTAAAAGTGTCTGTGTGATGCGGATCTGTGGCGGATCAAGAAAGATCCAGTTTCATACAAAACGGAGAAGTAGAAACACTACAGCCATGTGTATTACTATAACACACAACCAGGAGAGGTAAACATTGAACCTTTTTCTATTTAATGCAGGTAAAACGCGTAGAACGTCAAACGGTGGTGCACAGTCATCATCAAAGCTGCATTATTGATTCGAGAGTAATTATATCAACAATCGTAAATTTAATTGCATATCAGAATACCTATATGCTATTAAAATACCTAGCAAAGTATATTCATTAAAATTAATTATCTATAACGATGACGTCACTGGGAGGCTGCTGACCAGAGTACCGCACACCAGGGGCTCATTGGATACAGGCAGAATATATTAGAATTTGAGTGGACATGTAACTATATAGAGATGGCTGATTCGCTCAGGTCATTCACATTTTTCATGGTATTCATGAAGCAAGTCAAAAGCATCTTTGTTGTTTAACACTCAGTAATATTCCAGCCATATGAAGGCGGCCTGTAAATAATCGAATCTGGATCAGACAATCCAGTGGTTGAGGTTAATGAGCATCGATCCACGCAAATGGGATACGATGACAAACATCAACCAAGTCAGCGAGCCTGACCACCCGATCCCGTTAGTCGCCTCTTTCTACAAGCGCTGTCGCCTTTTACGGCAAGCATTGGTTGCTTGGCACGCTAGAAACCTATGATTGTGGGTACGAATCCCAGTTCGCCCCGATTATGTTTCTAGGTTTGTCAGCACTATACCCGTGCTCGTGGGTTTCACCGAAGTGGTAAACGTCTGACACCCTCATCACTTCGGGCTCTCCTCTCTGATAAAGCTGACACGCCGTGATATAATTGGAATACTGTACAAGGCGGCGTTAATAAAAACTCTCTCATTTTCATCACGGGCAAATAACCGCCTCCGTGGTCTAGTGGTAGAGCGTCCGCCCGGTGAGCGGAAGGTCCGGGGTTCGATCCCCGACCGCGTCATACCAAAAGACGTTAAAAGATGGTACTTGTTGTAACTCTGTCCGGCGCTCGGCATTAAGGGGCTAAAACAAGGACTGGTCGGCTCGGAGTCAGTATACTGTGTCTGAGTGGGGTATTCATGTTAAACTGCGGCATGGTATCTCAGTGAGCTAGCACTATAAATCGGCATCAGTCCGGACTAGTACAAGCAGCCACACAAACAAACACACACACGTACAGGCACGTCGCTATATAAGTGCAATGATTTTGGACGCGACGTTAAACCCCATTTCACCTCACCTCACTGGCAAATAGTAGCTGCTTGATATTCCTGGAATCACCATTGGCCGATGGTGAAAACCTTTGGAGCTAACGAATTTAACCCGACATGCTCCGACGTAGTTTGTCGTCATGGATGTTACTGATCTGGGAATATACTCAAGCTGTTTGAGTACGTCGCCTTATCCGTGTGAAGTGATTGATCAGAGAACATCAACATTGTGCAGTTAATACACCTGCCTCTTGAGTCGAGAGGGGGTACAGAGTTGCGTCCCTTAGATGTCCCGATCATGACCCTTTTGCTGTTAGCGCCAGACGTAAAATCCCTGGCCTCACTCAAGTAACAAATGTCTGGGACATCACAATTCACTCATGTATTTTCGTCACGGGACCTGATACTAGAGTATAACATCCTATATGCCCATGGTGATTCATGTCAGAAATAACCGTCTCCGTGGTCTAGTGGATAGAGCATCCGCCCGGAGAGCGGATGGTCCGGGGTTCGATCCCCAGCCGAGTCATACATACGAAAAGTATTTAAATCCTAGTACTTGTTGTTTCCCTGCCCGGCGCTCGGCATTAAGGGGCGAAAACAAGGACTGGTCGGCTAGAAATCAGTATACTGTATTCGTTAACTGCGGCATTGTATCTCAGCTAGTTAGCACTATAAAATTGGCATTAGTCCAGACTAGTACACACGCACACAAACACAAACACAAACACAAACAGGCACGTGCATGCCCGTCGCTATCATTTACAAGCTTGCCGTAACGGCATCCCTGGAACTACACGAGTAGACTACCAAAAGACGCTGACACGTGTCGTTACCCCGACTGTCGCTCGGCATTAAACAAGGAGTAGTTGGTGGGCGAACAGCTCTGTCTGTATTACCGAACATCACGTGATATAACTGGAAGTGGAAACATATATCATGCAAAACTGAATTATATAGGAATTGCATACAAAACAACATGGTTTAAGTCGGAGAAATCACTCGAATCTGTTGGGGCTCGTTGACTCAACTTCCAAAATCAACAAATAGTAACTGCGGCCTTGTATCTCAGCTAGTTAGCACTATAAAATTGGCATTAGTTGAGACTAGTACAAACAGACACGCACACGCACACGCACACGCACACGCACACGCACACGAACACGAACACGCACACGCACACACACATGCACACAAACACGCACGTGAATGCACGTCACTATCATTTACAAGCTTTCCGGAACAGCATCTATGGAACCATACGAGTAGACTACCAAAAGACGCTGATACTCCTTAAACAAGGAGGAGCGGGGATGAAGGAAAGGAATAAAAAAACACACATACACACCTAGCATGCACGCACGCACATACACCCCGCGCACACACCACGCACCCCACCCGCCCACACACACGCCATCCATACACACACATACCCCCAGCCCCCTAACATCACGTGACCTGACTGGAAGTGAAAACATATATCATGCAAAACTTTAGAGGAATTATATAGGAATTATATATAAAACATAACATGGTTTAAGTCGGAGAAATCACTCGAATCTGTCGGGGCTCGTTGACTCAACTTCCAGAATAAACAAATCCTAACTGCGGCCTTGTATCTCAGCTAGTTAGCACTATAAAATTGGCATTAGTTCAGACTAGTACAAACAGACACACGCACACGCATTTGCACACGCACACAAACACGCACGTGCATGCACGTCACTATTGTTTACAAGCTCTCCGTAACGGCATCCCTGGAACCATACGAGTAGACTACCAAAAGACGCTGATACTTGTTTTTTTACCCTGACTGGCGCTCGGCATTAAACAAGGAGGAGCGGGGATGAAAAAAAGGAATAAAAAAACACAGATACACAACTAGCATGCACGAACGCACACACACACCCCGCGCACACACCACGCACCCCACCCACCCCCACACACGCCATCCATACACACACATACCCCCAGCCCCCTAACATCACGTGACCTGACTGGAAGTGGAAACATATATCATGCAAAACTGTAGAGGAATTATATAGGAATTATATATGAAACATAACATGGTTTAAGTCGGAGAAATCACTTGAATCTGTCGGGGCTCCTTGACTCAACTTCCTGAATCAACAAATTCTCATGATTTCTCCCTCACTTAAACCACTTCTGGTGTGGAAATGTCCTAGCGATTACAGGCGTATATAAAAGATACATTAAAACTCAGCTTCTAAAAATACATGTGCGCTGATACACTACCGATTTGTGGCATGGCGTGTTTGCTAATACATATTGTTTGTACAATGAGGATCTGTTGATTTCGGAAGAAGAACGAGCCCCGCCGGTGCGAGTTGATTCTAATTCAGATAACAACAGATGTTACGGTTGATGTATTATGTCTCTGTAATTTTGCATAATGACCTATAGTTTACTTGTTTAACACGCACGTTCAGAATATCCAGTGAAATAACCACAACAAGAATAACGCGACGTCGTCTTTTTGGAAAAAATAGAAATAAAGCATTTGGGGAAGTCTCTATGACCAGCTCACCAAATCACCCACTTGTCCATCAACCCCCTAACATAAACCTCTCCCCGCCTGCTCGATGCCCCGAAGTTGGGTATTTTGTACCCAACCAAACTTAATAAAGTGGTAACGTTGATGTATTTACCCCCGAGTTTTTCCAGATTGTGAAATATAAGTGAGCTATGATCTTAAAATTCTAACCTCTGTATCAAGATATAGAGAACGCAGCTCCGTATTTAGAGTCCCAGTAAGGCAATACTGATAAGACGATTGATCAGTGACAGTCGATCGACCTGTGTACATTTGGTAGAGCGGTTAACCGCCGAAACAGTCTAGCTAGAGTAAGCTCCCCTTGTTGTCAATGTAAACTGATAGCAACATATTGTCATGTAATACACAGGTTGTGCAATAAAACTGCTGCGTTGACATCACGTGGGGAATTGCTGACGAGGGTGTTCCTAGAAGATATAAAAGCTGGTAGAAACGTCACCCATCTTCAGTATTGCTATCCCAAACCGAGAGAGATTGTTGTCGGGATTCCGCCCGGTAGCCGTCTTGTCGGGGTGATACTCAAGCAACATGTCGCCTACTTCGAAAATGATCATCAAGAGATACCACCGCTTACTTCGCCATTAGAATGCTTCCATGCATTCTGACAAGCACCATGTGACCTCGTCACAAACCCTGGTCTGAGGCGTGACATCCCCACAGCGACCGCGCAGCCACCCCTCGGGGTGCTAGGCGGTGGTGGTGGAGCGCCAAGGGCCCCTTCTGTCACAGGACTTGTGGGTGAAGTATGTACATATTCTGACCCCATACTTGTCACTGACGGGGCCGTGTTTTCAACGAGATACGGTATATGTGTACTCGGATATGTCGGGAGGAAATATGTACTTGTAAGTATATAGGAATTAAGGAAGAGAATTTATGGATGTCAACTTCTTTATAGGAATTAATACTATTCATACTATATATATTTCATATGCGTTTTCATATTGCAAGTACTTCCATGGCAACCTTTGTGTGTTGTTGATGCATTATTGCCCTGAAAGATGTCACTGAGTTCGTATTGTCTACATTCGTGTGTGTCAATGAATAAATATGATTAAATTAATGAGCAGCCTATGAAGTTATTGTTGACTTACTTATAATCCTGGCCGAAATATGGTCCCTTGATTACTATGAATACTTGTTCCCTGGACCACAACAGGTAAACGCTTCCTGTTTCCTGGAATCGAGGAACGGTTTAGTGCAGCATCGTCCCCAGACAATACTGAGAAGTGCTCCCGCCCTCTACCTCGGGTTTGTTTCGTAACCGGGGGCACGACCCGATATAGATACGACGCTCATTCACCCACTGCTCTCTACCGGGGAGCGGACGGTCGGGGTTCCATCTGCTGCTGTCATTTCAAAAGAAGTTAAAATATGCTACTTGTTGTTACCCTGCATTAAGGGGATAAAACAAGGATTGGGAGGCTCGGAGGCAGTACATTGTGTGTGAGTGGGGTATTCATGTTTAGCTGCGGCATGTTATCTAATTATAAGTGAGCTAGGATATATAAAATCTGGACAATCACGCAAGGTCACACACACGGATACACACACGCACGCACGCACGCACGCACGCACGCACACACACACTCACACGCACGCACGCACGCACACACATACACCCACACGCACACGCACACACATACACGAAACGCATACACACAAACGAATACACACAAACGCATACACACACACACATACACACACTATTTTATGAAGGTGGATAGATGACACTGCTTAAAAGTGTCTGTGTGTTCGGATCTGTGGCGGATCCAGAAAGATCCAGTTTGATACAAAACGGAGAAAACGGAGAAATAGAAACCATACAGCCATGTGTATTACTATAACACACAACTAGGAGAGGTTAACACGTGTTTCATAACTTGACAAAGCTGTCATTGAACCTTTTCTATTTAATGCAGGTAAAACGCGTAGAACATCAAACGGGGGTGCACAGTCATCATCAAAGCTGCATTATTGACTCGAGAATATTTATATCAACAATCGTAAATTTCCCTGTTGCTAATCAGGATACCTATATGCTATCAATACCTAGCAAAGCATATTCATTAAAATGCTTGTATTCATAATACATAATAATAATAAAAATAAATTTCTATAACGATGACGTCACTTGGAGGCTGCTTGCCAGAGTACCGCACCCCAGGGGCTCATTGGATACAGGCAGAATATATAAGAATTTGAGTGGACATGTAACTATATGGAGATGGCTGCTTTGCTCAGGTCATTCACATTTTTCATGGTATTCATGAAGCAAGTCAAAAGCATGTTTGTTTGTTTGTTTGTTGTTTAACGCCGCACTCAGCAATATTCCAGCCATATGAAGGCGACCTGTTAATATTCGAATATGGATCAGACAATCCAGTGATTAACGCCATGAGCATCGGTCCACGCAAATGGGATACGATGACATACATCAACCAAGTCAGCTAGCCTGATCACCCGATCCCGTTAGTCGCCTCTTTCTACAAGCATTGTCGCCTTTTACGGCAAGCATGGGTTGCTGAAGACCTGTGCTACCCCGGGTCTAAAAGGCATGTAACCGAGGTATTATAACGTCTTGGTTGGAAGAACGCCGAAATCTTGTGGGTCGGAGTTCATGGGATTTATTCTGTCTACAGTTCAGTCGGGGATATGAAGATCCTATGTCAGCTCAGCTGAGTTGAGACATGTGTACCAAATGTGTACTGACATTCTGTTACTAGTGATTTAAAAATGGTGTTTGTCGTCGCTTTATTAGCATATTAACGGTTTGATTTGTGCAGATGAATTATAAATATCAAAATTAGAGAAGTGGTAAATATTTAAGACTTATTTAATTGCTATAAATATATATTTGGGTGATCATCTAGTTCTCTCAGATAACCGACCGCCTCCGTGGTTTAGTGCTAGAGTTTCCGCCAGGAGAGCGCAAGGTCTGGGGTTCGATCCCCGGCCGCGTCATAGCAAAAGACGTTAAATTATGGTACTTGTTGTTACCCTGTCTGGCACTCGGCATTATGGGGTTAAAGCAAGGACTGGTTGGCTTGGAGTCAGTATACTGTGTCTGAGTGGAGTATTCTTGTTAAACTGCGGCATGGTATCTCAGTGGGCTAGCACTATAAATCGGCATCAGTCCAGACTAGTACAAGCAGCGACACACACACACACACACACACACACACACACACACACACACACACACACACACACACACACACACACACACACACACACACGCACACACACGCACACACACACGTGCATGCGCATCGCTATATAAGGGCAATAATCTTGGACGCGACGTTAAACCGAATTTCACCTCACCTCACCTCTAAGATAACCCTACATATACCTCTGTGTTATGCCAGAGCCGTGTCACACACCTTCGTTCCATTGACAAGAGATAACTAAAATGAAATACTCGGTACTTGAAAAATATCAATAAATATTCACAACTATGTGATCGTTAATATACCACAATTCTAAAACGCAAAGATATATGAGATTCGAACGAATTATTTCGTGATTTGTAAAAGAAAACTCTCGAAGAAATATAGATAAGACATTGTTAATGAGAACTTAATGTAGTAAATACTATGGGATTTAATTGACCCTAATGGCGTACATATAGTCTGGTGTATTAAACCTGTAAGAGACTAGTATAATACTCCCACACGATTTAATAAGTTTAATACCAACTTTACCAAAGCCATTTATGTTATATCCAGCACACATATTGTACTCAGCTATACGTTCTTACATTACTTAACAAGATTGTAATTGAATACACAATGCCATTTAGAAAGTGGTCAAATGTAACAAATGTTATATTTGGGATTACACTTTCTTAGTAAAGTACACATTCTCGTACATTTTGGGGACTCAACCCAAAAAAGTACGAGAATCTGTACTTTACTAAGAAAGTATTATCCAAAATATAAAATTTGTTATAAGATTGTAATTCTTCCTTTTTTACAGCTTAAACTTGAACACCCTTTGAACATTGAAGCTTGTTTGTTGTTTACCGTCGCACTAAGGAATATTCCACCTTTATGACTGCTGCTCGTACATAATCTAGACTTCACATGGCAAACCATTATTGATAATGTAAGCATTGATCCACACGGTTGAGGTACGATGGTACCAGGTTACCGAGTCTGTTATCTTACGACAAGCATAGTCTACATGGGAATCACGGGGTTTGAATATTAACTTGGTCTCACTATGTCGTTGCTATATGCTTAATTAGAAATACTTCTATATATCTCTGGACATGGTGGATATGATATTCCTTCATAATTTAATTGTAATTATTTCATATAAAATATGTGTGCTATATGTTAAGGCTGTCCTGAAAAGGAGGGGTTCAGTCATGAAATAAATGAGTATAAAGAGATGTCCATCAAAGCATTGAAAAGACAATGTCAAATTTGCTACACTTAGCTGAACATGTCTAAGAAATTCAATGTTGAAATTAATGAAATCGACGACCCACCATACATTACATATCCAATACAGAAGGCATCTCCTGGTGTCAAATTTGCAACACTAAGCTGAACATGTCTTAGAAATTCATTGTTGAAATTAATTAAATCCCAAATTCACATTCGTCTAGTCAGTTTTCTTGAAGTAATTTTAATATCTTATTTAAAAATTAACAATTTGCAAATTTAAGATAAACAGATGGGAATGATTGAGTTGGATGGCTTGCCAAAATGGGTGGGACCAAAGATGTATTTTTCCACCACTGCTAGCCCACTGAGATCCCATGCCGCAGTTTAACATGAACACCCCGCTCAGACAGAGTTTACTGACTCCGAGCCGACCAGTCCTTGTTTTACCCCCTGTGTCCCGAGAGCCATGCACGGTAACAACAAATACCATCTTTTAACGCTTTTTGGTATAACGTGGCCAGGAGATCGAAGCCTCTACCTTCCGCTCTCCGGGCAGACGCGCTTCCACCTGTGGAGGCATAAGGAAATTCATACCAAAAAAAATAGTTTTTCCATTTGATATATTTTCAGTTACTTTCAAAACTCACGTTGGTTTTAACGCTGCTTCGGGCAGTATTTCAGTTAAATCAGGCATCACTGAATGGCTTCTCACACCATTAAACCATTGATGACGTCGGTTGATTGCTGCAGTTCATTCTGAACCAAGAATTCACTGTTCATTCTGAACGTGTATTTTAACAAGTAAAACTGACGCAACTATAGGCCTTTATGGATAATTATAGAGAAATTATATACCAAGCATAACATGGTTTAAGTCGGAGAAATCACTCGAATCTGTCATGATCATCGACTCGTTAATTCCATTTCCAGAATCAACAGATCCTCATGCTTTGTCCACTGGTTAAACCGCTACCTGTGTGTCAAGAGTCTAGCGACTGCAGGCGTAAAATATATTTTACAGAAAATATGACTAAGCTTTAAAAAAAACATGTGAGCTGGTATATTACAGAGTTGTGTCATGACGAGTTTGTTTACAAATATGTTTTAAATAAATGGGCAAAAACGTCAATGCAGTTTGGGGAAGCTTCTATCACCAACTCACCAAATCACCTCCCCTTCGAATTCCTAACACAACCTCTCACTCGCGCACTCGATGCCCCAAAGTTGGGTTTTACCTAGGAAAGCAAAATCAACAAAATCGTAACATTGATATACACCGAGTTAACTTTCCAGATTGTGAAATAGATGTTTATAGTGTTTTGGGTTCTAAAACTAGATTGACAATTGACAATGTAGCTCGTATACAGTCTCAGTGAACCAATAGTGATAAGATCATTGATCAATGAATGCTGATCGACCAATGTTCCTTTGATGAAGCGGTTAACCGCTGAAACAGTCTAACTAGAGTAAGCTCCCCTTGTTATCAAGTGTTGCAATACACAAGTTGTGCAATAAAACTGCTGTGTTGACATTCGTTCCTGATTAAGCAAACATGACGTGGGGAATTGCTGACGAGGGTGTTCCTAGAAGATATAAAAGCTGGTGGAAACGTCACCCATCTTCAGTATTGCTATCCCAAACCGAGAGAGATTGTTGTCGGGATTCCGCCCGGTAGCCGTCTTGTCGGGGTGATACTCGAGCAACATGTCGCCTACTTCGAAAATGATTATCAAGAGATACAACCGCTTACTTCGCCATTAGAATGCTTCCATGCATTCTGACAAGCACCATGTGACCTCATCACAAACCCCGGTCTGAGGCGTGACACCCCCACAGCGACCGCGCAGCCGCCCCTCGGGGTGCTAGGCGGTGGGGGTGGAGCGCCGAGGGCCCCTTCTGTCACAGGACTTGTGGGTGAAGTATGTACATATTCTCACCCCATACTTGTCACTGACGGGGCCGTGTTTTCAACGAGATGCGGTATATGTGTACTCGGAAACTTCGGGAGGAAATATGTACTTGTAAGTAAGTATGTAGGAATAATTACTATTCATATTAAATGTATTTCATATGCATAAATAAAATTTGTAGTTCATATTCAAATGTATTTCATTTCAACATGTCCTGGTATGTATATATACAAATAATGTTTTTTGTTCCTTTTTGAGTCATATTCACATCATACGTATTCATATAATGTGAATTTCATATTCACATTAAATATTTTATATTCACATCAAATATATTTCATATCCATATAATGTGCATTTCTAATTCACATTAAATATTTTATATTCACATTAAATATATTTCATATCCATTTAATGTATATTTCATATTCATATAATGTGTGTTTCATATTTATATATGCATATTATATGTGATGGTTAGTATATATGGTAGCATATTATATAGTTCATATGAATAAATTGAGGAACAGAAAATATATACCTATCAGTTGATTATGTCATGTTTGATTTTCATGCGTTAGCGATATTACGTGATTTTATTTCTTAAAAATAAATATACATGTAATTTGATTTAGCATTTACATTTTTTTTAATCTGCTGATGGGTATCGTAGACATCTTACACGACCATTCCAGGAGATAAAATGAAAAATGTTGAATCATTGAGGAACACACCAAATAAACCCTGGGCTGTGAATTATGTTAACGTAAGTACAATTGTTTACAGTTACATTTCATTGTCTATATCAGTGTTAATTGGTGGGGATTTTTTTGCTTTAAATGAATGCGAAGAATGTAGATCAATTTATATAAATCTATGTTCGTACCACGTTTTGTATTCAACCTGGTTCTTGATGTCTCTGAATGAATGTTAAAATTTGTTTCCATCAGACACTTGCATTATACATTATTGTTTGAATATTGATAAAGCCTTATCTCCAAATGAATGTTTCTCGTCATATAGTATCTTTCAAATACCTGCTCGAGATTTATTAAGTTGTTTGTATTTCAGGGAAGTGGAAGTGAACACCAAAGAAAGAAGATTCTGGCATTCAATAATTTCGAAAAGTGTATAAATTTTCAATTATCTAAAAATATTAAAATGTCAACACAAATGTGTCTTGGAGTTCTTTGCTGAATGGTGACTTCGCATGACTGAAAGTTGAAGTATACTATATGGAGTTGATTAGAGACCGACCATTTAATATTCAAGGGGGTGGGGACCTGGAACTTTTCTATGGAGATTACATTTTTTTCGGTCACAGCTACAAAAGCAGATATATGATTTTATTTAACTCTATGACCTTGAAGATAAGCACCTTGCAACTAGATCTATGTCATTTTTTGTGGCAGGCATTTTTTTCACCAGTCTGAACCGTAATTATTTTTGTCAAGAATTTTCGGTGACAATATATTTTTTCGATAAAATTCCAGGACCCGAACCTCCCCCGAAAATATCCTATGGTCAACCCCTTACAATCTCTGCCATTCTTATTTTGTTTCCGGCAGTACTTGCCTAAAGGGTAATGGTGTCTGACTTTGTTATAGTCATATCTATCTAGTTAACAGCTCAGTGGTGTTTTTACGTTTTGAACATTGTCAGTAAAACACGATCAAACTGTTAACTGGGCTATTCGACGCCCTGGTATTAAACATTGGTAAAAGGTATCTCGAATCATACACAATCACGTGACTAAAGCATATTCTAAAACATTTCCGGAACATGTTTGGGGTTGTTTTTACGACATTTTAGTAGGGAATGGTCACAACGTATTTCATCCTTCAAGTTGTAACAACGTTATTTCACGTCGTTGTGACAACGTCCATTGTAGTACACGGAATAACGTTGTAGGAACGCATTATTATAACGTTCCCTCAACGTAAAAATACAACGTTCCCACAACGTAAAATACACCGTCATCACAACGTTGTGACGACGTGAATATGACGTAACACAACGTTAGGCCATGACGTTGTGACAACATAAATGGGAGTCCACAGAATAACGTTATACTGACGTAACATCCCCAACGTTACCACAACGTAAACACAACGTTGTCACAACGTTGTCACAACGTTGTCACAGCGTGAAATTGTTAGCTTGGAGCTTAGAAAAAATACATTTCAAACACGGTAGGGGTCATGTGTTTGCAGATTCATTTCTTAACCCGGTCTTCATTGAACCAATTTATTATTGTACAAAATTGCCAAGCCACAGATACCTTTAAAGAAACTGTTGCTGAAATTAGTGATCTTTCTCCTTTTTTCAATTTTCTGCTACATGAAAAACAAAATCGGTTCACTTTCTTTTGCCCTTCAGTTTATATTGCATGTCATTCCATGGTACTGAATTGGCTAAACAATAATTTTCGCGTGTGTTGCAGTAATGCGCTGGATGATATCATGGACTTCGTATTGCTGTCTACAGTTTTTTGTGCGTTATTTATTAAATAAACCCTCTGTGAAGTTGTTATTTTTTACTTATTTATTAATAAAAGGTGACTCGGTTGATGTATGCCATTGTATCCCAATTACGTAGATCGATGGTCATGATATCAATCACAAGATTGTCCAGACTCGGATCATTTACAAACCGCCGTCATATAGCTGGAAAATGCTGAGTGCGGCGTTAAACAACAAACAAACCAAAGAAAACCAATTGCGTGGATCGATGCTCATGATGTCAGTCACTGGATTGTCTGGTCCAGACTCGATAATTTACAGACCGTTGTTATATATCTGACCTAAATATATATTTTTGCATTTATGGAGGTATAAACGTGAAAACCGATGTGCACACTTTGCGTAAATCCGCTACCTTACGCATACCGATTTTAACTTTTATACCTTCATAAACGCAAGGGGCGGTCGGGTAGCCTAGTGGTTGAAGCGTTCACTTGTCACGCCGAAGACCCGGGTTCAATTCCAAACATAGGTACAATGTGTGAAGCCCATTTGTGATGCCCCCCGCCGTGATATTGCGGGAATATTGATAAAAGAAGCGTAAAAACCATACTCATTCACTCACTCATTAACGCAAACATTATTCAATTCAATTCAGATCTGATTTTAATGAGATTGATACAGAACGTAGACCACTAGTAAATATACGAACAGCCATGTCATTTACTAACAAGACGACATCTTTTCATTTCAGAACGCTTGGATGACTTATTATAGGTAATCCGATACATGTACAAATTGACAAAAACAGGGAGCGATTATTAATATGCAAGATACTATTCGTCTCTATTTTTATTGAAAATTTGTGTATTGTCCGTTTATTGACAGCCTATTTGTAATCAATAAAATTAAATTCATTCACGTATACCCACACTAGTCCAGCGGATAAGCCCTCATTTTAGGGGTTATTGTTCAAATCGTGATAAAAGCATGAAACTTTGCACAAATATTCTTTGACAGAATTCCCTTCAATTAAGATCAAGACCCCATTCGGGTCCCGCTTTAATGCGCGGACATAAATATCTGAAAATGTTATTTTGATTTTTTCAATAATAAATTACATAAAATCCACACTTACTTTTGTCGATTTATGATCTTTAAACTCTACATTTCCTTACACAAATTCTTGTTTTTTTTATGTTGATGAGTGAGTGAGTGAGTTGGGTTTAGCGCTGCTTTTAACATTATTCCAGTTATATCACGGCGTGTCAGCTTAATGTGGGAGGAAAGCCCGAAGTGATGCAGGTCTCAGACGTTTACCGCGTCGGTGAAACCCACGAGCACGGGTATGGTGCTGACAAGCCTAGAAACATAATCGGGGCGAACCGGGATTCGAACCCACAATCATAGGTTTCTGGCGTACCCAAGGGACGCATCTCGGCACAGCGAGTCGCGGCGCCTTAGACGACTGGGCCACCCTAGCCCCCTTATCTTGATGATATTAAGCAGATATTTCATGTTTTCTTTAAAAACGTAATTCTGACAGATTCAGCAATACGAGTCTAAAAACGTAAATAATTGCATATAACATTCGGAATTTTTCCAGAATTATATTAATGTTACATAGAAATCATAAAATCAAATCAAGGCATTATAGTGTCATAACCCTGTATACGAAATCTAGACAGTATTTGGGTCATATTAAACTCTACACCCCCGGCAGTGAGTTGTACACGTGTCCTAGATACGTCAACTCAGATATGTTTGGTTTCAGCAGGTTGACAGCCGATGTGAGATAGTCAGTATCAGGCTGTCGGGTGATGTACCACGCATACCGGTATATGAATGGCGCCGCTTCAAGTCTAGGTACTATCTGCTTCATGTAATCCAGTTCTTTTTGCACAGACATTGTCTTCGGACAGGAAAACTCTGTCAGCCATATTTGTTTACCGTACCGATTGTACAGAGACTCCAGATAGCGCATGTCGTTATCCGGGTCACAATTGTATGTGTGCGCAGCCAGGAAGTCAACCCGGCAGCCATTACATGCCTTGAAAAACTCGTCCAGCCAATCGGTGGGTTCCTTGAAGCAAAGATGCCAGCCATTGCATCGAGCAGGGGCGGGGCTTACGAGCAGTTTGTCCTGCCCAAGTTTTTCGATTTCTGGCCAATGAGAAGCAGCAAGTTGAGGAGTGACATTTGATTGGTCGCGTTCATTTGGTTCGTTATATCCCAGGATGTAGTTAAACGAGTGAGATATATGCTGGGTGTAGTTAATCTGGAAACTCCAAACCATTGGAACGAACTCCCCCCTCGGAGTGCAGCCCTCGTGGATAAAGTCGATATAGTTCGTTCTCCAGTTGTACCTGCAACATAATATTATGTTATAGAGGCAAGGACACTACAACAGCGGAGGGGCGGTCGGGTAGCCTAGTGGTTAAAGCTTTCGCTCGTCACGCCGAAGACCCGGGTTTGATTCCCGACATGGGTTCAATGTGTGAAGCCCATTTCTGGTGTCCCCCGCCGAGATATTGCTATAATATTGCTAAAAGCGGCGTAAAACCAAACTCACTCACTCACTCACTTACAACCCCAGAGGGTAGGGGATTTGTGTCACCTTACCTTACACAAACGGCTTACAGAGTGGTGGAGTAATTTAGTGGTCAAGTCGTGCGCTTGTTACGAGGATAAATTGAGTTCAATTGGTGCAATGTGTGAAGCATGTGCCACCCCAACAAACACCCTTCATGAATAGTGCATAATTCAAATATGAAATGTCAACGCCAGATTATAACCAGTCTCGATTATCCACAGATTTCTTTAGAGTGAGTGAGTATGGTTTTACGCCGCTTTTAGCAATATTCCAGCAATATCACGGCGGGGGACACCAGAAATGGGCTTCACACATTGTACCCATGTCGGGAATCGACCCCGGGTTTTCGGCATGACGAGCAAACGCTTTAACCACTAGGCTACCCGACCGCCCCTTGATTTCATTGGAAGGAAAAGACAAAATAGCGCACGACCAGATACCAGTCGATCAGAAACAAACAAGCCACAACGGTGGCTCGACAATCGCGGGAATTGAAACTTGCCGTGAAAAGATTAAGAAAGAAGTCGAGTATTTCTAGTTCGGGAAAGTGACATCAAAATCATTTTTCAGACGAGATAAATCGCAAATATAAATTCCAATGTGTAATTGCATAAAGGCATGACGTATAACACCCTGAAGACGTATCGGGACTGTAGTCTGAATAGTAAAGGTGTTGATTGTGGATCTATAAAGAACGCTGCTATCTTACCACCATGACGACTCCGTTAACGCGTACGTGTCGTTACAGAGGAACACGTGGTTGTTGACGCCGTACCCTCTCTTCGTTGATGCTGCTGCCAGTGTAAACAGAAGGAATTATACAACAATAAACATGCTGACAACGACGCGAATCCAACCAGTCGCAAGGTCAACAGATCAGATAAGTCAGGTTTAGCAGCTGATAGGAGTGCACAACAAGACTCGAGAAATCTACACGAAATAACCAGCGGAACCTGAGATCCTAACATGGATGGAATTCACCCCTGTAAATCGTGTCGCTGTAAACATTGTGTGACAATAGTATGAGGATATGTTTTTATGTAAAAAAAAGTACGCTCTAAACTGCATAAGGCCCGTGAAGACGCCGGGGTAAAATAGGTCTTCAGCAACCCATGCTTGCCAAAAGGTAACTATGCTTGTCATAAGAGGCGACTAACGGGATCGGTGACTTGGTTGATGCATGTCATCGATCCCTGTTGCGTGGATCGATGCTCATGATATTAATCACTGGATTGTCTGGTCCAGACTCGATTATTTACAGACCGCCGTCATATAGCTGGAATATTGCTGAGTGCGGCGTTAAACAACAAACCAACCAACCAACCAACTTAACTGCAAAAGTATTTCGTATCAATTTTCTGTCCAAAATCAACAGCTTATTAATCAATATGACGTACGATAAGGAATGTTGCTCCCATTGGGAAATATCATATTATAAAACTTTAAATATTGTTATGAAAACTATCAGATATGTTCAAATGGACAGCTAACCATTTTTCTTTCATACACTTGCAATTTTGGAAATTACGCCTAAATTTTTGTTCTATCATTATTAGTTTGTCCCATACACATTTGCTTGGGTTAAAGACCTGCACGTGTTCGAGTAACCCTCAGATCAGCCTTTTCGACTCATGGCATACTTACTACTTCGTGTTGTGTTCAAAATAGGCAAATATTCAATGAACACATCTGATACTCCTCATAACAAAAGGTTTTCAGATATCACACATACTATATCTATGACCTCGATCGATATTATTTACCATCCAACTCGATGTGTAATTTTAACTACATGAAGAATATATGCACCATATTCTGTTTTATCCTGAAAACGACATGGTATATAAGTACAGTCGATAAGAAAATGAGGCCACAAGTCTGTTAATTATGATACGCTTAGTTGTACTTTCATGGGGTTTTTAAGGGCGGTGGGGTAGCCTAGTGGTTAAAGCGTTCGCTCGTCACGCCTAAGACACGGGTTCGATTCCCGACATGGGTATAATGTGTGGTATCCCCCGCTGTGATATTGCTGGAATGTTGCTGAAAGCGACTTTAAAGAATACTCATGGTTTTTTTTAAACAGAAACTAATGAGTAAGTTTGGCTTAACGTCGCATTGAACAGTATTTCAGTTAAATCACGGTGTGTTGCGATGAAAGAGGACACCCAGAAGTGATACAAGTCAAAGACATTTACCACTTTGGTGAAATTTACACGCGCGGTTGGTGCTGACAAGCTAGAAACATGGCCAGAGCAATGGGATTGATGGGATTAATTCGTACCCATCATCATAGTTTTCCGGGATGCAATTACTTAGGTGACATAGTTACCTTCCTATTATCCTGCAAATGACTTTAAGTCAGCGTCAGAGACAGCGTCAGAGGAAAGCCAAGGGGTCACAGATGGAAGACCTTTACAACGTTGGTGACACCCAGGAGCACATATATGGTGCTGGCATACCAATGATGATAATCAGAGAGAATGTATGGAATGTCTCCCAAAGCTGCGATGACTCTTGCGAACACAATCAGGAATCTGTCCTAGTTTTCGATGGCAATGGCTATGAAAATAGCTCTCCTTCTGTATCTTGGACACAACCAGGGCAGCAGTAGGGCAGGTGTGCCTGATGCTATGTGAGCATGATCTACAAATTTAAAGTGATACACATGAACATTAGACACTGTTCAGGTCTCTTTAGAAAGGATTAGCTTTTTGGTCGGGGTTCCATGCTCAGTGTCGGCCACGAAGGCCATATGTCGTCGGTAAAAACTGCGGGAATTCTGTTATTGCTAAATTCATATTGATCTTGAAACTACGAAATCTGTTATTTATAAAGTAAGGGTAATCTGCATATGCATGTAGACATGAAGAAATAGATACATTAACAATAATATTTTAAGGACCAAATACATGCATTTATAATTGATATGCCTAACATAAAATTGTATTATGGTTACGATACGAATAATTCTCCTTGCAAACAAATACATTGACTTGTTTCTGTAATAACATATAAGCAGAAACATATGTGTTTGTTAATCCTGATCATAATCGGTCATCAGTGACAAATCAAGAAGCCGCAAGCCATTGGCTAGAAATCGAGCGTCATGCTTCTTGTGAGTCCAGCTCCTTCCGGTTGTAATGGCGAAAGTAACTGCAACTCGATGAAGAGATGGATTTTTAAAGCGTGTCAAGGCTGCCGTGTTGATTTCATTGCCGCACATACATACTCCTGTAATGAAGACCGTGATATGAGATACTTTGAGAAGATGTACAATCGATAAAAGAAGAAGGTGTGGCTCACGGAGTCTGGTTGTCCACACACGTCCCACTCACACATCCTGAACTACATGAAACAGATCCTTCCGCGCCTGGAAAACGCTCACTTTGTTTACCGATACGCATGGTTCATCAAGTGCTGGAAGAATGATGGCTTCCTGTTACAACTTTATTCGTCCACGTCGAAACTGACAGCGCTGGGTCAGTACTACAACAACTTCCATCACAACTTGCCCAACAGGAAACAGTGTGCAACCATAGCGAAGCCATGACATGTATTGTGCACCGAATAAAACAGTCTGGGCCTTCAAATTATTTTTTCAAAACATCTTTTGTCCATAAACGGTATCTATAAAGGTTGAGTGAGTGAGGGAGTTGGGTTTAACGCCGCTTGTGATGAGCCCGAAGTGATGCAGGTCTCAGACGTTTACCACTTCGGTGAAACCCACGAGCACGGGCATGGTGCTGACAAACCTAGAAACATAATTGGGGCGAACCGGGATTAGAACCCACTCTGCACAGAGAATCGCGGCGCCTTAAACGACTTGGCCGCACGGTTGAGAATATAGGTTGAGAAAGGATTCTAACCCAAAATTATTTTTAGAAATCATAAATCACACATTACTTGTGTCTCCTTCTACGCCATCGTTGTGATACAAGTCTTCAGAACATATTCTGAGTACAGCCTATCCCAGATGGCATATTCACAGTTTATGTATTTATCTGAAGGCTGAAAAGTACATGGCAATATCTCGGCTGTAAATATGCTCCAGCCGCGGATCCTATAGAACCAGACATAGAAGGAAAACCTTCATGTCTTCAGATTTCATAAAAACAGTTTACTGTATCAGTCTACGTTTTCTGTGCCAGTTTTGTAAATACACATTGAGATACATTTATGACAACGTTATAAGATTGTTACATGTTATTGATACATAATAATATATTCAAACCGAATGTAGGTATAGGCCATCAGACACTTCTTATCAACAAAACAAAGTAATAACAGATATTTAGTTTTCGATTGTCGAACATGTTATGGCCACAAATGTCTTTATGCGTTCAAATGTGCAATACAATAGGAACATGAAGTAATGTGATCTATAGCAAGATTACAGGAGGAATATTGCCATGGAAACATAAATTTCCCCTACGTAAGTGTAAGATCTGCATCTATGGAAATCTATGTAAAACGATGATAACGAAACAGCCTTCATGTGTATCCATCTCGCCACGTTTGTACAGACCTTGGATGCAGATATTGACTATACCTTTACCACAGTCAAGTCGGACAGGGTTGTGACAAACATTGTTCACTTCACGTGGTACGGTGGATCCGCGAGAAGTAACGTCCCCAGGTTCATCAAACCAGATGCCATTCTCTTCTGGTAGGACAAGGTACCAAAGGGCGACTACTGGAGAGAAACCTACACCAGGGTCCAGGGACTGAAGCTGATGTACAGGGCAGCATCCGAGGTCCATCTGTGGGTGTTGAGCACTTCACGGATATAGTACGTCTAGAAGCTGTGTTGGAATATGGCGGAATGGATGCAATTCCCTATTTTTACATGTACCATATGTACCCGTCTTTTTTCAGCTGAACAATTGACTTGCCTTTGCATGTGTTTGTGATGGTGGGACAGGGTATGCCCACCTTTCGCGAACACCTGGTATCACTACTGTTTGATAGTGATTCATAAACACATGCTCATAATATATTCGGAATCGTACAACCGACTCTGCTTTATGCAGAGATTTCTATTGGATATGGAAAGGGTTTTGTCGCTTTATTAATTATTGAGATTTGGACGTAATTGTTGTCAAACATCTGGACCCTCTCCTCTACTGTGACGTCAGTATGGGTTATGAATCCCATTACCATCTATGCAAAGCTGTTATTGCCAAACCGTTGGCAGAGTTCTTACGGCCTTGGCCCCGAGGATATGCAACAATTGATGAGGGAGTATGGGTTTACTATTCAGTGCGACTTCCGGCCAGGCTGGCCAGGGCATATCCCCATATAATTTGCACATAGCAGGAGTTCATAAGTTTAATGAGCTGTCGCATGTCTTACCAAGATGGGAACCTATACGACAGGGGCGGGAATAAGTATGTTGTTCATCTGTGGATTCGGTACCACCCAGAGGAACACAGTCCAGCTGATGTCACGACACGGAGCACCACAGTCGGCCAGGTGTTCCGCTACATCTAGTGCGGGACTGAAGCATCAAACAGGAACACAGCCCAGCAGATGTCACGACACGGAACACCACAGTCGGGCAGGTGTTCGCTACATCTAGTGCGGGACTGAAGCATCAAACAGGAACACAGCCCAGCAGATGTCACGACACGGAACACCACAGTCGGGCAGGTGTTCCGCTACATCTAGTGCGGGACTGGGGAATCAAACAGGAACACTTGTACTGTATTCTCAAGGGTATATTCAGTAAAAGAATATTGACAAAATTCAAGTCTTTAACTTTCATAACATTGCGTTTAATGAGGTCGCAGGCAAGATCACAGATATAAAAACATGTCCGAATTTGAGTACCACAGTATTACTAGTTCCCAACAAAACGTTTTAAGTGAGAGATTGATTTATGAACATGGCACTATTTTGAGTCTGTAAGTGCACAAAGGAAAATGAGTAAAAAGGTGTGTTGCTGATTATATTAAATATATCAAGTGTTGTGTGTTTCTAGATCTCTTGGCGATGACTATTTGATGTCATTGCATTCATAAATGACAATATAATTCACCGCCGTCAGGTAACTACATATTTAATAAACTGATACCATTTTAATTGTGATATTGTGTGCATTTTTTCTATAAATTACAATATATGACCAATAAATAGAACCGTTTATGAAAAAAAATGGATTTATATAAAGATAATTTGAAGATCCAAACTCTTTTTCAACCCTTTATTCGGTGCACAATACATGTCATGGCTTCTTATGTTGCACACTGTTTCCTGTTCGGTTACTTGTGGCGGAAGTTGTTGTAGTACTGACCCAGCGCTGTCAGTTTCGACGCGGACGAATCCAGTTGTAACAGATCGGTAGCAGTGGTCAGGAAGCCATCATCCTTCCAGCGCGTGATGAACCATGCGTATCGGTAAACAAAGTGAGCGTTTTCCAGGCGCGGAAGGATCTGTTTCATGTAGTTCAGGATGTGTGAGTGGGACGTGTGTGGACAACCAAACTCCGTGAGCCAGACCTTCTTCTTGTATCGATTGTACATCTTCTCCAAGTATCTCATATCATGGTCTGCATTACAGGAGTATGTATGTGCGGCGATGAAATCAACACGGCAGCCTTGACACGCTTTAAAAAATTCATCCAACCATAGAGTGGAATTCATGTTGCAGTTACTGCCGCCATTACAACCGGAAGGAGATGGACTCACAAGAAGTTTGTTTTGAGCATGACGCTCGATTTCTGGCCAGTGTCTTGCGGCCTCTTGGGGAGATACATTCGACTGGTCTTTTTGGTTCGGCTCATTAAACCCAAGGACATATTTGGCCGAGGATGGTATATTCAAGTTGTTGCTGCCTGTAGAATTCCAACCCCATATCATTGGCACATATTCCTTGGATTGGTGGCACCCATGCCTCACCACTTCGTCCGGTGTGGGTTTCCAGTCATACCTGAAGGTAGAGGATAAATGTTATTATTACACAATATTTATACATTGAAGTGATTCCATGTCATTGGATTGGCTAACCAACTAATCAATATTCCCATTCACTGAAACAAATTGGACCACGCCAACTGCCTGACTACTGGGGCGCGATGTAAGCCTCGAAGCGCTTGCGCACTCTTCCAAAATGGCGGCGCAACAAATGGTTGTCTTGCCATGTAATAGAAGAGGCTCAAAGACGAACTGATGAAATCTATGACTACTTTGAAGATGTGGAGCAGACGAAAGATGTTGCTATGTTAGCTGCCTTTGATCATTTCCCAGGTGATCCAGTCAAAAATTTCTTGTTCCACTGTCAGATTCAGACGCCATTTTGGTTTGAGAACGAAGCGACCTCAGGCAGCGATTGTTGCGCTTGCAAGCGGCTGAAAGTTAGCGCATAGTTGTATGGCGAATCGCTGTGTTCGCTCGTCACGCCCAAGACGCGAGTTGAAATCCCCACATGGGTACAATGTGTGCAACCTATTTCTGGTGTGATATGGCTGGAATACTGCCAAAAGTGGAGAAAACCTCACAGAGGCCTCCATATAACACCCGAAGACATTGTGGGGAATATAACATTAGGAGAGGGCCTTGGCCTTCTCTATCCATAATACGTTTGCCAGTTCATTACTCAGTTTACTGAATTCTTTGTGGTGCAGTTAGTAACAAGAACAGGCCATTTTGAAGCAGGTCAGTGAAACATACGGTTTTCTGGTCCATATACTCATGTTTTAAAAGCACCAACACAATCAAACTAAACGTATTCTGAGCGTCACTGTATCACGCATCATTACAATCTTGTTTCGGGTTATATTCATGCATCAGCGTCTTCTTAGACTAACATTTAGTCTCTGAAATCTTATATTACACAATATCCTTCTTGACTCTAAAAATAAAAAAATTTCCCTATGCTGATTTAGAGCTAGCTTGAGCTGGCTAGACTTGCTTTTGTATGCATTTCTAGATTATTATTTTTTCATAAAATAAATATATTCCACGGTCATGGTGCAGGACTAGCGTATTCTGTGAGTGTTTTCTGTTAGTTAGTACTATGTCTATCATGTCAAGTTGAATATTGAATGTTCTCACGTGACCATGTCAATGTCCTCATCCGAGACCTCATTAAACAAAGCTATTTCATTGGCTGCTCCAAATTATATCGTGGTCTTGACCTTCTCACACGACAGGAAGGTCCCACAGGAAGGTCGAGGACATCCTCACCTGTGTCTCGTACGCATGGTTTTCTCATGGTAAGGTTTAAATGAAGATGTAACTTTTTCTTTTTGACTTGTATATTGTTACAAATGTGAATGGACACAATGCAGTCTGATGTGATTAAATCGAAACAAATAGTATTTGCTAGAGACAGAACTGTTTCCTCAATCCTAGAATATTCTAGCTACCTTCACATTCACGATGAAAGGTACTAACAGTGAAGCGTTCTCGTTTAATACTATCAGTTTGTACTGTTTTGACAGTATTTGCTTACAGAACGATTTAATATTGAATTCACCTAGCATTACGGTGATGACTTGGCATTGATGAATTATGACGTGTTTATAAAAAATAAACTGTACCTACCACCAGGTGGCGTCTGACAAGGTGTTCTCGTCATTACAGTTGAAGTTGACATAGTTCATTCCAAACCCTTTCTTCGGCGTCGAACAAGCTGTTCCTAACAGTAATAAGAGCACGACACAACCCAACATCTTGCTCAAACCTGTTGAAACATGGCACATTAATTGTCTCTGTGATGACAGATTGTAACCATATATGGAGAAAAGGGCTTGTCAATGCATTTGTCAATGGATGACACTTATTTTGATTGAGGTCAGAAGGAATAGTAGCGGCAAAGTTCAAGGACCTATTCAGCACTGTCCAAGAAACAATTTAATAATTCAAATGCCTATTGTAAGAAAGAACAAATATATATATTTACAGTGGTGGCTAACGTCCCTTAGATCAGCTCTACTGCAGTGACTGTCTTTCATTTCCCGATGAACGTCAGTATGTCACGTGATGATGATTACATAATCAGTAACTACTTTATAAACGGAGGTCGAACATGCACGGTTCACGATCCCGAAATTCTTTAGATTGCACAAATTCACCAAAAACGTATAATATATAAATGTTCAGGTAATATATGTAATGTCTGGTTCACGCAGGGAATATACATAATCCATACATTTTTCATGTGATATACGTATCCCCTGATTCAACAACACTTTTTTTAGACATATTCCCTGAAACTATTTCATTCATGGTTGTCTGAAGAATTATTCTCTCAAGTGTCAATATAACATCGTTAATGGGTTTATCAAAAGAAAGGGTTTTTAAAAAACATATGCACATGTATGTAGCCTGGTTGATGGAACAATCTGTCAACACAGTAATCGAAACAGCGTTAGTATAGGCGTGACAGCGTCCCTAACACTGAATAGGAGAAGGTAGACACAATTTTGTGGATGACAACTTCTTTAAAACTGTAAAAAGCGATGTTTCGGTATCGATCCTTATACCGCTGTCAAGAATGAAGGAATGAGGGACAAAGTACAGAACAGTATTAAAGAAGTTGTTATCCATAAAATTGTGTCTGCCTTGTCACCCGTCAGCTTCTGGGTAATGCCTGTCAAACAAGTTAATGAATACGAGGACACTAACTTATGTAACAACACATGGTCATAATTCATAGTTGTTAGAAAGTACAAACAAATCATACGCGTTGTTTTGGCGATATTCAAGGTATAAAGTTGCTGACAGTATGTACTCCCTCACATTTCTAAAATGGAGGGGCGGTCGGGTAGCCTAGTAGTTAAAGCGTTCGCTCATCACGCCGAAGACCCGGGTTCGATTCCCGACATGGGTACAATGTGTGAAGCCCATTCCCGCCGTGATATTGCTGGAATATTGCTAAAAGCGGCGTAAAACCAAACTCACTCAATGGAATTTGAGGAGGATTTTCGAAAGAACCTGGACATGCACTATGATGACAACAAAAGCGTCTTGATACCTAAAGATGTGCAGTTTGAATCCAACTGTGGTGGACAAGGTTTTACATGATGTAACTGTGTTGGTACCAAGAAATGCCAGACCAACGGGAGTAGATGATTCAATGTAATTCTCGTTGCCACACAAGCCTGTGTCAATGTGTCAATAAAAACTAAATAACAGAGATATTATTGGTCGCATGTTGATAACTTTTGATAACTTGCCTCTTCCTGCAAGGGTGACATTATTACGTTTGAAGAAGTTGGTACTGATGTATGCTAATTATATATGAAATCATTTGTCATTTCTTATTAATTATTATTGTTACTGTTACTTGAGAGAATAATTCTTCTAACAAACAGGAATGAAGTAGTTTTAGGGAACATGTCTAAAAACATTGTTAAATCCCCTCAATATGTATACTACCTGAAATCTTTTAGGGATTATGTATATTCCCTGCGTGTATCATACATTACACATATTCCCTAACAATGTCAGGGATTATACATAGTTCCTGATTTGACAGATCCACTGTAACACAGCGCACTGTTTAAGAGAACCTCTGTTCAGGCAATGACTGATCCAGATTCGAGCCGAGGAAGATAATACAGTAAACTACGGATATAACGAACACGCTTATAACGCACTTACGGATATAACGAACTTACATTTTTGGTCCCAACTATTTGCTGTAGTTATGCTGTATATATGCTTATAACGAACTACGGTTATAGCGAACTAAAATTAGTAGTCCCTTTGAGTTCGTTATAACCGTACTTTACTGTATTTATGTCAGGACACTGAAACGTCTATTTGTAGTTACAACAGAGATAACACGACATACCAAAAGACATGTCTCAGTTCTACACGATGCTCCATTGCCTCTGGAAATACCTCGACGTTGCCATACGCGTTGATGAACATTAGCAGCAGTACAGCGGCCATTTTGTTACTTGCCAGTCTAAGGGAGGTCACTCACAATCGAATATTAGGGACGTAGTAAACAACATTACAGTTCGCGTTATGTAATCATTTAATCTTCGAACAAGTATTATTAGAGGATTGTGTTTAAGTTATATATTCGATGGCGTTATTTCAGTTACAACTTTGCTCGCTGATCGACTGTCTCCATCTGCTGATGATCGTCAACAAATACCACTTAAGTCCTTAAATATACACTAAACAATCATTTTTAAAGAGGAACTTGGAATTGACGATTGTAGCAACAACCATTTAAAATGTACAATATTCACAATGAACGAGGCAGACAGTTTATACAATGGCGATTGCCCGCCACTCGTACAATCGGCATACACAATACATGTAATACGTCTCAGTTTCTCAGGTGTAGCTTGTAGAGCTACTTTAAGAAAGGATCCACAGCCTAGCCCCTTCCTATCTGCGTGTGGATCTTCTCTAAGAATGGATCCACAGCATAGCCCCTGTACCTAGCTGCGTGTAGACCTACTCTAAGAATGGATCCACAGCCTAGCCCCTTCCATAGCTGCGTGTGGACCTATTCTAATAATGGATCCACATCCTAGTCCCTTCCCTAGCTGCGTGTGGACCTATTCTAAGAATGGATCCACATCCTAGTCCCTTCCCTAGCTGCGTGTGGACCTATTCTAAGAATAGATCCACATCCTAGCCCCTTTCCTAGCTGCGTGTGGACCTATTCTAAGAATGGATCCACAGCATAGCCCCTGTACCTAGCTGCGTGTGGACCTACTCTAAGAATGGATCCACATCCTAGTCCCTTTCCTAGCTGCGTGTAGACCTTCTCTAAGAATGGATCCACAGCCTAGCCCCTTTCCTAGCTGCGTGTGGATCTTCTCTAAGAATGGATCCACAGCCTAGCCCCTTTCCTAGCTGCGTGTGGATCTTCTCTAAGAATGGATCCACAGCCTAGACCCTTTCTAGCTGCGTGTAGACCTACTCTAAGAATGGATCCACCGTCTGGCCCCTGTACCTAGTTGCGTGTGGACCTACTCTAAGAATGGATCCACCGTCTGGCCCCTGTACCTAGTTGCGTGTGGAACTACTCTAAGAATGGATCCACCGTCTGGCCCCTGTACCTAGTTGCGTGTGGACCTACTCTAAGAATGGATCCACTGTCTGGCCCCTGTACCTAGCTGCGTGTAGACCTACTCTAAGAATGGATCCACAGCCTAGCTCCTTTCCTAGCTGCATGTAGGCCTATTCTAAGAATGAATCCACAGCCTAGCTCCTTTCCTAGCTGCATGTAGGCCTATTCTAAGAATGGATCCACAGCCTAGCTCCTTTCCTAGCTGCATGTAGGCCTATTCTAAGAATGGATCCACAGCCTAGCTCCTTTCCTAGCTGCATGTAGGCCTATTCTAAGAATGGATCCACAGCCTAGCTCCTTTCCTAGCTGCATGTAGGCCTATTCTAAGAATGAATCCACAGCCTAGCTCCTTTCCTAGCTGCATGTAGGCCTATTCTAAGAATGGATCCACAGCCTAGCTCCTTTCCTAGCTGCATGTAGGCCTATTCTAAGAATGGATCCACAGCCTAGCTCCTTTCCTAGCTGCATGTAGGCCTATTCTAAGAATGGATCCACAGCCTAGCTCCTTTCCTAGCTGCATGTAGGCCTATTCTAAGAATGGATCCACAGCCTAGCTCCTTTCCTAGCTGCATGTAGGCCTATTCTAAGAATGGATCCACAGCCTAGCTCCTAGCCTAGCTGCATGTAGGCCTATTCTAAGAATGGAGTCTCGGCCCCTCCTAGCCGGATTCCCACTCCTGGTGTGCCAGTACATACTGGCCAGGTAGGCAGTTCACATTCTCGGTTACACCTACCTCACAGCTGTCGTGGTTTTGTCTGAGATAATGAGCAGGGAGCTGCTTATAACTATGTGAGATTAGTATTCCAAGGACTTGGGCCTGTATCGTTAACTACCAGGATCCCCTGTCTGACCTTTGTCTCTAGATCTCTTCACAGTAACCATGCCATTGGCTTTCATCAGAGAGATACACGCCATTACTGTGGACTTTCCCCAAACACTAAACTAACACGCCCAGGTATAACTGGGCTATTGTTAAAAGCGAGGTTCACAAAAGTGCCCTTCAAAATCCTTCATTGGGCCATTGGCGATATCTTGCTGTGTATTTGGCGATATCTGGTAGTTGGCATATAGTGGTCTTAACTAATATATTATTGGTTTCGTACTCTTTTAATTAAAATATGTACTACTTTGATTATTAACTTGACTTAGTGTAACAGCCATTTGTTTTACGGATATGACTACTCGAATGTCCGCTCTGTTAGGTGATTGTGTTAAAAAAAATAATCAATGGCTGATGTCAAACATAAAGTTGAGTGATCTAGATTTATATGTCAGTGTAATTTATTATTGAACGATGTTGTAATTGTTTTACCCAGTTTTTGTTGGCATTCAGGAGAAGTTCATAGAATAGAAAATATCATGCAAGAAATGACAATGTACCTACTCAGTGTTTTGCCACTCTTGTAGATATTGTATCAGATTGTGATGCTGATGAGAATTGTGACATTGTCAATTTTGATGGCATTGCTGACTTTGCTAGACCTAGGCTAAACAATTATGAAGATTTAGCTGGCTTAGATCTTATTTTAGGTCATTTGTCATCTGAGCAAACGGTTCTGTGTCAAAGTAAATTCAGGAGTTTGCTCTCTTGTTCACGGATGTATCCAGCCATACAGATTTAGTCTGTCATGATGTAGATGTAGGTGGCGCTATCGGATGAAGCCAATCAAGCTTGAAGCCCTGAAGGAGGAAGTTCAATAAAATTAGTGAATCACGTCATTTTGACTGGAGTTCACCTTGCAGTCTTGTGCCGAAACCTCGTGGTAGTTACCATTGCTGTACTGACATGAATCGGGTGAACGCTATTTCTAAAACTGACTCTTACCCAATACCAAGAAAAGATGACAGCATCAGCAGAATCGGTCAAGCCAAGTAACATCAGCAAGTTTGACTATTGAAGGTGTATTGGCAGATTCCCTGACTGACTCCAGATGGACTTTGTCAATACAAAGTGATGCCATTTGGGCTAAAGAACGCTCCAGCCACCTCCCGGTGTCTCATCAATGGCATTACGGCCAATCGTGAAGGTGTCACAGCCTACATTGATGGTGTCATCAACCATTCCATGGAGCGGGACGCAGACCTCAAGAGGATCAGCACCTTCTTCGAGTTTCACAGAAGTTCCCAGACACAAAAAGGAAGTTGTGAGATTTCTCAGTATGGATGGGTTCTACCTAAAATATTGTCAGACATTTCTCACATGTGGTCGCCGCTCTCACTAACTTGCAGGGCAAAAGGGTAAAATTTGTTTGGAACAGCAATTGTCAGGCTGCTTTTGAGTTATTCTCATGAATTCTCGCGTTCTCCAATCACCAAATGTTGAAAAACCTTTCAGATTGGCAGTAGATGCTAGCATGACTTTGGTGCTGATGCTGGCGCTGTCCTGATACAGGAGGATGCACCAGGCTTTGATCATCCCGTTTGTTATTATTTACGAAAATGTAACAGACATCAGATTATTCCACTATTGATAAAGAAACTCTTGCACTGTCGTTAGCTTCGCAACAAAAGAAGTGTATTTGGATACTACTTTGTTTTTATTCAAGTGTACATTGTTCACAGTCTACTGACCTTTATTCGTAAAATGAAGAACAAAAATCAATGCCTAATGACCTGCGCTCCTCTTAGCGGGAATTATATTTAGACATCAAGCATATTAAAGGCAAATACAACATTATTGCTAATGCATTATCACGAGTAGATTGAGGTTGATCAGTTTTGACTGCAGATATGGTTTGTATATTTGTGACAATTTTTCACGTGTATTGTTTACTATTATTTACCGTTCTTATCAGTTTTTGTACTTTTTGCGAATGGGGAAAGTCTCACATGGCAGTGTAATGTATTGTTGAACAATGTTGTAATTGTATTACATTGTTTATGTTGAGATTCATTAGAAACTCATAGCACTGTGTTTTAATTGGTTAGTTGTCAGGAATGTAGTGCTATATAATGTAAGCAGTGGTGTGGAATTTACTATATTTGGATGTGTTTTTTTGTAGTAAGTGTAGATTCTTCTGGAGTAGTTAGACTAATCCAGCACTGTATGGAAGCTTCAAGGAGGTATTTAGACGATATAAGGGGGCAAGGGTGTGCCTCATTTCATCTTACATTTCCTCTCACATTACATCAAGACTAGAGGATGTGTGAAGACCACTGAAGCTTGACCACTGTTGCTGCTAGGTGAATATTATTATCACTCATTGTTTGCTATCACCACTGCTATTATATTTTACACTGCCATTGAATTTAGCATTGTCACTTTATTGTGTACTGCCATTGTAATTGCTGTGCAGTAATTCAAATTGATTTGTATACCTAAGTTTATTTTTTTATACAATTGTTAATTGTATAACATTTGTTTGTTGTTTGATGGTTTCAGACCGAATTCTTGTAGGTATAGATGTCTGGGTTTACTTATTGTTTCAATTAGGAATTCGACACATGACACCTAGATACGTATGTGTACCCGTGGTTCCGTGTAGCATGGTGACATCTCGCTAACTCTATATCCCATGATTACCAGCTGGTTAGTGACAGAGAATCGGAGTCAAACGGCGGTGTGCAGAAAAGCTGCATGTACTGTGTCACGTAATTAGCAACAGTTAGAATATGGACTATTTGGATAAGACTCATTGCTCGTCTTACCTACAGGGTAAGAATATCTATTTCTACCTTATCTCGAAATAATTAAAAAATATGCGCTCAGGTACACCTGTCAGCGTCACAATTCCCACAATATTGCGTCCAAGCATTTCGACAATGCTGAACAGAACAACCCAATCCAAACCACAATGATCTACATGCTGGCACTTGTTGCCATACCAACGGTTGTCATGGCAGCAGATTACTGCATGTTTCTCGGGAAGCAGTACGCAATAGACGAGCAGTTCCATCCGTCTCCGTGCCAGGTGTGTCTGTGCGTGGCGCCGTCTGTGGCCTGCACAACCTTTGATTGTCCACCCGTCATGTGTGTGGACAGTGTCCAGAAGAAGGGGGAATGTTGTCGCACGTGTCCCAATGGTGAGTAGCAGTGAGTTAGTGAGGGAGGGGATAGGTGTGTATGTAGGTTTTTGTATAGCAAGCGTCATCATGAACACAGCTTTCTTTCAGAAGGGTTGGGAGTGTAATTCAAATATAAAAATGCAATATTAATTCAAATACTGGAAACAACTTGTGCTTGTGTCCAAAAACATTTGTCTAATAATTGTTATTTCTGTTGAAATTATGTCAGCCTATGATTCAGTTTAAACGTGAGTGATATGTTTAAAACAAGTGCGCCCTGCACCCCTATCCATGCATATATGGGTTGGCTGTGTGAGCGAGTGGTGTGAGTGAGTAAAAGATCTGCTTGAAGGGCGTGTTCTAACAATACAGGTGAGGTGAAATGGGGTTTAACGTCGCGTCCAAGATTATTGCACTTATATAGCGACGTGCATGTACGTGTGTGTGTTTGTGTGGCTGCTTGTACTAGTCCGGACTGATGCCGATTTATAGTGCTAGCTCATTGAGATACCATGCCGCAGTTTAACATGAATATCCCACTCAGACACAGTATACTGACTCCGAGCCGACCAGTCCTTGTTTTATGTTGAGCGCCAGACAGGGTAACAACACGTACCATCTTTTAACGCCTTTTGGTATGACGCGGCCGGGGATCGAAACCCGGACCTTCCGCTCTCCGGGGGGACGCTCTACCACTAGACCACGGAGGCGGTAAACAATACAGGAATGAGTTGTCCTAGTTAAAGATGGCGAGTATAATGTGAATGTTGTTTTACGCCGCGATTATCAATCTTCGATCTCTTTCTTGAGTATGGATATGGAGTGTAATGAAACGCCAGTAGCCAATGGCAGTCAGTGCACCACAGTTAGTCAAGCCAGAGCACCACAGTTAGGCATGTCACAGCATGTGTGTGGTAGCTTTGTGGTCAAGCCTTCACTCGTCACGCCGAACACCCTGGTTCCATTATCCACATATGTAGAATATGTGTAGCGTATTTGATATTGTTGGAAAATTGCTGAAAGTGGCGTAAAACCATACTCACTCACTTACTCAAAGCACATTAGCGCCTAAGGGGATGCAACTAAGGAAGTTGGGCAATACCTGACATCTGGTTAATTGTGTACCATCGTCCCCCGACCTCAGCCGCTCCAAACAATTGATCTGTTAACTGACCTTCTCCTCCAGGTCACAACTGCCAACATGGCGGCCACGTCATCAAGCACGGCGAGGTGTACAGGCTAGGAAACGGAACTCAGTGTCAGTGCAACATCAACCCGTACCAGCACAGCCCTAATGCCCAGGGCACCTTTACTGATGCTCTGTGCGATTAACATTTAACCCTGATAATATGATGATGATAATAATAACAAATAGCTGTCATTGGTCATTGGTCATTTGTTTTGTTGATCACCAGTATGGTCCAACCTACGTCTACCCACGCTTCTTACTGCTCAACTGACTGACTGACTGAGTATGGTTTTACGCCGCTTTTAGCAATATTCCAGCAATATCACGGCGGTGGACACCAGAAATGGCCTTACACAATGTACCCATGTCGGGAATCGAACCCGGGTCTTCGGCGTGACGAGCCAACGCTTTAACCACTAGGCTACCCGACCGCCCCTCTTACTGCTCAAGGGGCGGTGGGCTGGTCTAGTGGTTAAAGCGTTCGCTGAAGACCTGGGTTCGATTTCTCAGATGGGTACAATGTGTGAAGCCCATTTCTGGTGTTGCCCGCCGTGATGTTGCTGGACTATTGCTAAATGCGGCATATAACCATACTTACTCACTCTTACTGCTCAAAACGTTACAGCTTTAAATTCGCTTAGTGTTTTGTTTGTTTGTTTGTTTGTTTGTTTAACGCAGCACTCAGAACGTTTCCAACTGTATGACGGTGGTCTGTAGATGATCGAGTCTGGACCAGACAATCCAGCAATTGACATGAGCATCGATCTGCGCTATCTACGCAACTGACCACCCAATCCCGGTCTCCCCTCAGCATGGGTTGCAGAATATCTTAGTCAAAAGCAATTGTCAAATTATAGATCAGACTGATATAATCTGTTTGTCCTCGGGACATGCACATGTTCGAACCTACACCGACGCTCAGTCTCTGAAAATATATAATTTTGATAGAAACAAACAACTCCATTTAAATTGAAAATGCTTCATTTAGGACTATAGCTTTACAGTAAGGGCTGGACGGAAGGGAACATTTTTTAGGCTGAGGGACTTGAGACTGACCAGTATAAGACGTAATTATGGAAGGGAAGTAATCGCTGTGGGAGACACCGCTACCGTAAAGATTCTAAGGATGAGGAATGTTACCACGAGATTCAGATACTCGTTCCTACTACAAAGGCCAACAAAGGTTACTAACCCTTAATTTGTGTTCAAGTTTAATGCATTATTCGGGATACTCTGGGTGGACCAATCATCTGAATGAAAGACATCAACTGTTCTTTGTGATCTATTTTGTGAGGGTTCGTTTGCTTTCAGTGTAAAACTGAAATCGCGGTTTGTTGCTTGTGAAACAACCCGACGATTATACATATACTATGGACATGAGCTCGTTAGATTTGTTTAACGCCACTTTGAACAGTATTTCACTTATGACATGGCGTCTTCGCTTCATGAAGATGAAGACCCGAAGAAATGCAGATCCAGTTTGGTTTTACCACTTTGGTGAAACTCACGAAGACGGGTATGGTGCTGACAAACACATATACATAATCGGGGCGTCTGGGATTGGAACCACCGGTCATGTTTTTCTGGCATGCCTAAGCGATGCAACTGTGAACAGCAATATATAAAAAATAAATTAAAAAAATATGAATTTGAAATGCATATAATATGAATATGGCACACATATCAGTAAACAGACACATTATTCCCACATACTTACTAGTAGATATTCCCCCGGAGTTTCCGAGTACACATATGGGGCATCTCGTTGAAAACACGGCCCCGTCAGTGACAAGTATGGGGTGAGAATGTGTACATACTTCACCCACAAGTCCTGTGACAGAAGGGGCCCTCGGCGCTCCATCCCCACCGCCTAGCACCCCGAGGGGTGGCTGCGCGGTCGCTGTGGGGATGTCAAGCCTCAGACCGGGGTTTGTGACGAGGTCACATGCTGCTTGTCAGAATGCATGGAAGCATTCTAATGGCGAAGTAAGCGTTGGTATCTCTTGATGATCAATTTCGAAGTAGGCGACATGTTGCTCGAGTATCACCCCGACAAGACGGCTACCGGGCGGAATCCCGACAACAATCTCTCTCGGTTTGGGATAGCAATACTGAAGATAGGTGACGTTTCTACCATCTTCCCGGGGCAACGGAGTTAACTGACTGTAGATCCAGTTTCCACACTTGTCGGACTAAGCTGGAATTTCGTGGCTCGATCGTAGCACCACCAGTGGCTTTTACGAGTTGTGTCCCTTCTTTGTCCCTCCCATTGACCAATCAGATTCCATCTAGCATATTACTTGCATTTGCTTCAAACAAAATGTTGGCACCCAGTCAAGTCGGGCTGTGATCGATAAACAAGATCTGTATTGTAATAAAACAGATTTTATTTCGCGAAGTGCATAATATTACTGGATTACAAACACGAGAGGTTTTCGAACATTTATGTCGAGGACCATTTGACAGTATACATGCCTTGTAAATCCTGAAATCCTGCACGGCAGTTAAGGAATCGGATGTCGATTTCGTTAAGCGATTTTAATTGGACTGTGCACTCGTAAGCCAAGTCAAAACATATCAGCCAAGTTCGGCAAGGGTTGAAACTGGACTTTTACAGTCAGTTAACTCCCTTGACTCCGGAAGATGCGTTTCTACCAGCTTTTATGCCTTATAGGAACATCCTCGTCAGCAATTACACTCGTGATGTTTGCTTAAACAGTTTCTACACAGCAGTTCTATTGCGCAACCTGCGTATTATATTACCCCTTAAACCATATTCTGATCTCAGTTCACATTGACAACACGGGGAGCTTACTCGTGTTAGATTATTTAGGCGGTTAACCGTTTTATCAAAGGTATGTAGGTCGATCAGCTGTGATCAATGATCTTATCAGGGCTTTGTTGGAAATCTTAATGCGAGCAGAACATGAAAAGTGGTTTCTTGGTTCGTCTGCCTTGAGTGTAGTCACTTACTATAAATATTTAGGTCTTATGTTCTCCTCTAGATTGTCATGGTCTAAGGCATGTAAGCAACTAGCTGTTCAAGCGTCGAAAGCCATTATTGCATCTTTATAATTTATTCAGGAAAAATAGTCGCGTGTCTTTTTCCACAGCATGTACTATTTCTGAAGGCAAAATTATGCCTATACTTTTGTACAGGTTCTGAAATATGGGGTGCTAAGTGTTACGTTGCAATTGAAAAAGTTCACACTTCATATTTATAATGTTTTCTACGTGTTGGTAAGTTTGCCTTTAAACAGGTCAATCCTTGGTGAAACAGGCCGTAGTAATATTATTGTAGCCAGCCAATTAAGGGTAATTAAGTATTGGATTAAATTACTGAGAATGATGCCTGATAGATACCCATATCAGTGTTACAAAATGTTAGAGTTATTTGATGATAATGGTAAAAATAATTGGGTTTCAGATGTGAGAAATCTATTATTTATTAGTGGCTTTTCATATGTATGGATTTCTCAAGATGTGGGAGATCCACATTTATTTTTATATTCATTTAAGCAAAGACTGAAGAATATAATTTGTCAACAGTGGCACTAAAGTATTTCTGAATCACTTTATTACAATTACAGCAAAGTAAAATCATTGTTACAAACTGAAAGATATTTAACTTGTTTAAATGACAAAAGTTTAATCAGAGCTTATTGTAAACTTAGAATTTCATTGCTCTATTTTAATGTAAATGTATGTCGCAGGTCTAAAGACGGTGAAACTCTATTTTTACAAACCGTTTATCCGGAGAAGTAAAGGATGAATACCATGTCTTACTTATATGTGAAACGTGTTCCCATTTAAGGTAAAAAATTCTTCCCATGTTGCAAGTTATTTTTAAATGATAAATCTGCTAAACTGCTAAAACCTGATATGATCCATGCTGTTTCTGATTTTTTAAACATGTCTTTATAATGAGGAATGTGTAACTTGATTTAAAATCTAATCATGTACGTCACGTGACAAATATTAATATCCAATCTGCATTGTACTATGGGCCTTGATGCCTAAATTACTGAATAATGTGTCTAAATGCGAGCTAATTTGTCTGTAGTCTTTAAGACTTAATTATATTATCTAATTAGGCAGTATGTTGATAATGTCAGGCATTGTAGCTTTGTACTATCAGGAACAAGTGTTGTCCAATCTTCTAAGGCGCCCCTTCGAGGGAGCTGCGTCCCTTACTCGTGCCAGAATCCTATAATCGAGGGTTTGAATTCAAGATGTCCCGATTCCCCCGTTTTGTTATCTCATGAGTTTCACCAAACTAGAAAAAAACGTCTAAAACCTGCAGCACTTCTAGCTTTCCTATAAAAAATTACATACCTTGACATAACTTGAATAATGTTCAAAACATAGAAGAGCCCGCTTTGTTGATAATAGAACAGTTCATTCTATTGGTACATAGAACATCCCGGATGTTGATACATAGAACACCCCGGATGTTGGTGCAGAGAACACCGTGTATATTGATACATAGAACTCCCTGATTATTGATTGATACATAGAGCACATTGTATAGTGATGCATAGAACTCCCTGTATATTGATACACAGAACACCCCGTATATTAATGTATAAAACTCCCCGTTATGTTAACATTGGGGAATAAAAACTAAGTACACGTCGTACGCCTACTATTAAGCAGGGTAATCGTGAAAGGAGACTCTTAACTTTTGATAGAATTGTTGTAATGTTAAGGGGCCCAGTTCTAGTATTTTAATTCTTATACGCTGGTATAGTTGGATATAATAACATCTGGAACCCTAATCTTCAGATGATATCACTCCGTTACTTATACTACTGAAAGAAGTTAAGGACTACCCAATTCTTTCATATTACTATATGACTATAGTAATATGAAACAACCGGTCCTCCTTAACTTATTTTCAGTGGTATAACTAAGTGCCAGATCAGAACTGACACGCCTTATATGTCACGTGGCCATCTAACATACGTGTTATACCAACTCTCGCGACCTATATCTTGAAATCAAGATAAAGAATTTCACAGCGAAACCGTCATTTCTAAAGTTGGCCGTCCTTTCTGACCTGCTGCCCCAAGACTGGACAGATGATCAGAGTCTTCCTCCTCCTCCTCGGCCTGGTGAGCTCGGGCCTGACAGCCGTCATCAGCACCACCCCTCTCATCCTTACTACTATGCCAAACACATGCGAGCACCGGGGCATATACTACAAGATTGGACAGCATTTCAGTCCAACACCGTGTGAGAGGTGTTTCTGTGGAACTTCCGGTCAAGCAGTCTGCGCATACATGGACTGCGCACTTGCCTTGTGTGTTGATGCTGTGAAACAACCAGATCAGTGCTGTTCAACCTGTCCAAATGGTTCGTTAACTTACCTATCAATAACTTTCCCAAATAGAAATGTTTACCTGAATCCTGACCCTCCATCATGTCAATCTCTTTAAATCAGGTGAATCCTGCCTCTCCATCGGATGAATCCCAAGAACTATCCCAGAAACATTTTAACCTGAAGCACATGAAGCACCATCTTCAAAATAATTTACAGCTGCAGTTACAGCTTTCTATTCAGGCCTACCAAGGAAACCCCATAGAGAGCAACCAAACTATGGAATATGTAACAGAAAATATCTACACAAATAATAAACAAGCCACAATCCCGATAAGTTTGCCTCGTTATGATTAAAACCCGCCACATTTTCAATGGAGAGACGCATGCGCACTCGGTTTGTTGCGGTCTGCTTATTTTACTGTGTTTGATTCCATTGAAAAAGTGGCGGGTTTTAATCATTACGAAGCACACTTTAAGGGAATTGTGTCCTGTTTGTTATTTGTAATTTGTGTGAAGTGTGTACATACACCATAGTTCAGTTGCTCTTCTGGTTTCTTTGGAATGCCTGTTATGTATCTTCCGAAAATGCTTCAACTGTTATTTTATCAATTGTACATCATGTCGTGTTGCTGCCGTAATGTGCTAGTCATGCATCTGCTTCGCATACTCTCCATGTTTTGTCTTCCAGGCTGGAACTGCAAGCACGGTGACGTCACCATCAAGATGGGCGATGTTTATCACCCTGACCCTGCGACTTCGTGTCAGTGCAACAATGGTCCATCCCACATGGGATTCGGGAACATGGTCCTTAAGGCAGAATGCACCTCGGTGTGAATAAATATAGATTTGTATCACTTTTAACCGTTTTCTAGAAATGAATAGTGAGTTTAAATCACAGTTGTTCGTCTGTCAAAGTGTGAGAGAGAGTCTCATGGGCTTTAAGGGAAGTCCAGCCCCATCATTGTGGACAGAATGACGCTTGTACTATTGTCAACCAAATGGGTAAAGAACCCGGATGTTCTGCATGACGAGTCGTCATTTTATCCATCTATACTCCCCTACCTCCCCTTCCTACATCGATGTGTACCCATGTAAGGAATCAAATCTGGTTAATCGTCAGCGAAACAGAACTATTAAACCACATGATTACCCCGCCGTTCATCGTCTATCGAGGTCATGTAGTTTTTCCTGAATATGTCACTCCTAGGTTCGTCTGGACTGGTGTGATTCAGATACGAGAATGTAGGATATTGTAGTGCTCTGGTTTTGGCCTTCTGACCTTCTGACTTCTGGCCTTCTGGCCTTCTGATCTTCTGGCCTTCTGACCTTCTGGCTTCTGGTCTTCTGGCCTTCTGACCGTCTGGCCTTCTGGCCTTCTGGCAAATATATCTTTATGTTTTGTAGTTCTCCTGTTGTTGTGGCCATGTAGGCCCACTCGCGACATACAGCCGGCTAAAGGCAAAATGCACGACAGACATGAAGCCAATTGTCCGTGAGGAACGATCGAGTCTTCGACTTCAAACTTATTAATATTCAATCTAACAGCCATCTCGCGTTCAGAGAAACAAGTCCACGCCAGCATTATTCTCTTTCTTCATATACACCATAATCTTATTTTTCTGGTCTCCCGTGAAGATCCGGGTTAGAATTGGTCTTCAGCAACCCATGCTTGAAATCGAAGACTAAATGGGATCGGGAGGTCAGGCTCGCATACTTGGTTGATGCATGTTATCGTATCCCAATTGCGCAGATATAGACCTGTTAAGCTCCGGGGTAGAATAGGTCTTCAGCAACCCATGCTTGCCGTAAAAAAACCGACAATACGCTTGTCGTAAGAGGCAACTAACAGGATCAGGTGGTCAGACTCGATGACTTGGTTGATGTATGTCATTGTATCCTGATTGAGTGGGTCGGTGCTCATGATGTCAATTACTGGATTGTCTGGTCCAGATTCGATTATTTACAGACCGCCGTCATATAGCTTGAATATTGCTGATTGAGGCGTTAAACAGCAAACAAACAAAGCGTAGATATATGCTCATGATCTCAATCACTGGATTGTCTGGTCCAAATTCGATTATTAACACACTGCCTTCATATGCCTGGAACATAGCTCAGTGCGGCGTTAAACAACAAACAAAACAGTGAAAAAGTGGATCAATACTTAAAAAAGAACAAATAACAAGCAAGTAATTTGACTCAAATAAAACTTTTTTTCAAGAATCGGTGGGGTTCGCGTCTGGGGCAGTCAGATAAAAGTAGCTACACCACGTTGACGGCCTTGACGTCAGTAGCCCTATGCAAACACAGAGCTTCGTGTCCATGCGGGCCGAACAGGTACGAGAAGTCAGTAGAACAGCTGCACACAGTGTTGGGGTCCGGCTGGTACTTCTCCCCGGCTTTGATGATTACGTCCTTATATTTACAGTTGTTTCCTACAAGAAGATCACTGTAAACCACAAGCACATCACAAGACAGGGACACTAAACAATTCTACCATGACGCTGAAGAATGCTTGATTCTGTTTGGCCATCATTACATTAAAATTTGGTACCTCAAAACTACAAGACGATCACTGTAAACCACAAACACAGCACAAGACATGGAATCTAAACAATTCTACCATGACGCTGAAGAATGCTTGATTCTGTTTGGCCCACATAACATTAATACTTGGTATCTAATTCCATTAGATACCTAAAAACTACAAGACGATCACTGTAAACCACAAACACAGCACAAGACATGGAATCTAAACAATTCTACCATGACGCTGAAGAATGCTTGATTCTGTTTGGCCCACATAACATTAAGATTTGGTATCTAATTCCATTAGATTCCTCAAAACACAAGCCTTTTCACGCATAGGCTTTTCGAGTGAATACATCAATCTATCGATAACCTACACATCGATGCATATAAAAATGGTTTCTGATAACCCATTAGACCTTAATTGTCTGATATCAGGTGTTTATAGAGAACACCTACTGAAGAATGGCGCGTCACAGGTACTGAACAATGGCGCGTCACGCGAACTGAACAATGGTGCGTCTCAACTACTGAACAATCGCGTGTCGCACCTACTGAACGATGGCGCGTCACACGTACTGAACAATTGCGCGTCACACGAACTGAACAATGTTGCGTCACACGAACTGAACAATGGTGCGTCACACGTACTGAACAATATCACGTCACACCTACTGAACGATGGCGCGTCACACTTACTGAACAATGGCGCGTCACACTTACTTAACAATGGTGCGTCACACCTACTTAACAATGGTGCGTCACACGTACTGAACAATGTTGCGTCACACGAACTGAACAATGGTGCGTCACACGTACTGAAACAATGGTGCGTCCCACGTACTGAACAATGGTGCGTCACACGTACTGAACGATGGCGCGTCAGGTGTACTGAACGTCACACGTACTGAACGATGGTGCGTCACACGTACTGAACGATGGTGCGTCACACGTACTGAACAATGCCATGTCACGCGTACTGAACAATGGTGCGTCACACGTACTGAACAATGGTGCGTCACGCGTACTGAACAATGGTGCGTCACACGTACTGAACAATGGTGCGTCACGCGTACTGAACAATGGTACGTCACACGTACTGAACAATGGTGCGTCACGCGTACTGAACAATGGCGCGTCACGCGAAATGAACAAGGGGGCGTCACACGTACTGAACAATAGTGCGTCACATGTACTGAACGATGGCGCGTCACGCGTACTGAACAATGGCGCGTCTCACGTATTGAACAGTGGTGCGTCACACGTACTGAACGATGGCGCGTCACACCTACTGAACAATGGTGCGTCACACGTACTGAACAATGTTGCGTCACACGTACTGAACAATGGCGCATCACTCACCATCTGGGCAGGTCTGGCAGCACTGGCTAGGTTTCCGCACAGGGTTGACGCACATGGGAGGCGCACAGTCAATAGCCATGCACATCCTCCTCCCGCCGTCAGTGCACGTGCAGGGGGAACATGGGCTGGTATTCATGTGTTCCCCAATCTTGTACGTGTTACCTTTGTATACACAGCCCGCTACATCTTCGGAAACCTCGTCAACACCATTCTCATGGCCGATCACTGCGCCCTCTATTACAAAAGGGAATAGTCCCAAAAGAAGAACACAAACGTATGACCCAAATACCATATTACTTTTGTCAGTCTGCAGAGATTGTGTCTTCTTCTACTCGGATTGTACGGGAGTCTCAAATATCTTCTTATCAGAATTGGATCACGTGATTTTTCACACGTACTTGAGTCATCATTTTTCATTGGATAATATATATATATATATATATATATATATATATATATATTACAAATACGTTTAATGTATCAACATGACTGCTTAGGTTGCATTTAATTTAATATATATATATATATATATATATATATATATATATATATATATATATATATATATATATATTACAAATACGTTTAATGTATCAACATGACTGCTTAGGTTGCATTTAATACCTAAAACTGTCATTTATGTCAACAGTATTACATTGTGTTTGGACATCATACATTATTGCATCAAAATAATTATTTTCCTCCAGTTGACTTATATTTTTGTTTGTTCATAACATTCATTTTTGACATTATACCTTTTATGTGTGCTTTTTTGTATTTTAACACTCTCCTCATGTCAATAAACTACAACAGCATCTGTTTGATAAATATATGGGAATACTGTTAGGATACAACAATGATAAGTATACTTTAGCTTCCGGAGTTAAATCGCTAAGTGGTGCAAATATTCACCAATGGTAATAATCTATCAAACATATTTGATTCGAGACCCTTTCCACATAAATGGAGAAAATTAATAACACACTGCTAAAAGAGTTTGTGTAACTGTTCCAGTGATAGTGCTCTTACCCTTTTCGCGAACAACTGGCGACAAAAATTGAAAGCATTAATTTGTGTGTCAAAATATACGTAACAGTTCAGTTAAGTGTACATATTTGACATACAACTTCCTTTCATTTAAACAAAATATTATGCTCACATATGTGTTCAAAATGTCTCGTAAACACTTGCAATTCCTGTTCTTCTTCTCAGATAACCAGAAAATCTTTCTATAAAACGATCCTGCGAGATGTTCTATTGAATACTTGTAAAGCGTTTAATACAATGATACATTCAAAACTCCATCAAATCAAAGTCTACTGCTTCCATCTGCAACAAGAATACACACTCTTCTAAAAAAGAAACGCAAAGCCAGATTTGTGTGTGGTAAGAAAATACATTTATACGAGGAACCGTTCAAGGTATTGAGCCAAAATGTTGTGGAGAGAACACTTATCGGTACATAGGAAAAGTTTGAGGTGAAGGTCAGCCAACATCAATAACGCGTATGTTCCCCGTTGGAACAGATATCAGCCTGACATCTCCTGCCCATGGAAGAGACGAGTATGCGGATCACATCCTGGGGAATGGTTGCCCACTCGGCCTGCAACGCAAAAGCCAACTGCTGCAACGTCTGGGGTTGTTGTTGACGTCGACGTAGCAGTCTATCCAATTCCTCCCACAGGTGCTCTATCGGGTTCAAATCCGGGGACCTGGAGGCCCAGGGGAGAACATCAACGTTTTTGTTGTGTGGACAGGATCTTGTGATCCATGCTGGCGATGGTTGTCCTGCTAAAATACACCGTTGTCGTTGGCTGCAGTTGGGAGGACGTGAGGTAGGATAATTTCGTTGATGTATTGTTGAGCCGTAAGACTGCCCTGGTTATGAACCAAACTTGCCCTGCCATGATGAGAGATACCCGCCCACATCATAACGCTTCCCCCACTTAACCTGTCCACTGCCTGTCCGCAGTTCTCCCCAACGTATGTAGACCCGTGCTCTTCCATCCCCTCGACGGAGGAGAAATCTTGATTCTTTGCTGAACCAGATATATTTCCGTCGCAGTTGAGACCATACCCTGTGTTGACGACACCAATACAGTCGTTGTTGACTCCATATGACGCGTCGAACTGGACGTCTTGCTCGTAGACCTGTTGCTCTTAAGCGGTTTCGTACGGTCTGGTCGGAGATTATGCGCAGTTCGGGTCTTTGGGGAGCGTTTGAGGCGGCCGTAGTCGTCCTTTCACGTAGGTAACGATCTCGGCGGGGGTGGTTACTCTTGCTCGTCCTGACCTTGGCCTGTCACGTGTTGACCATACTTATCAATGCCACGTCATACGTCCTGAACAATGCCACGTTACACGTACAGAACAATGCCACGTCACAGATACTGAACAAAGCCACGTCACAGGTACTGAACAATGCCACGTCACAGGTACTGAACAATGCCACGTTACACGTACTGAACAATGCCACGTTACACGTCCTGAACAATGTCGCGTCATACGTCCTGAACAATGCCACGTCACACGTACTGAACAATGCCCTGTTACACGTACTGAACAATGCCACGTTACACGTCCTGAACAATGGCGCGTCACACGTACTGAACAATGCTACGTCACACGTACTGAACAATGCCACGTTACACGTACTGAACAATGCCACCTTACACGTCCTGAACAATGTCGCGTCATACGTCCTGAACAATGCCACGTCACACGTACTGGACAATGCCACGTCACACGTACTGAACAATGCCACGTCACGCGTACTGAACAATGCCACGTCACACGTCCTGAACAATGCCACGTCACACGTACTGAACAATGCCACGTCACACGTACTGAACAATGCCACGTTACACGTCCTGAAAAATGTCGCGTCACACGTACTGAACAATGGCGCATCACTCATCATCTGGGCAGGTCAGGCAGCGCTGGTTTGGCTCCCGAACAGGGTTGACGCAAAACGGTCATGCACACTCATCATCCCACTACCAGTGCACCCGCAGGGCGACATGTTATTGTCTTCATGTATTCCCCGATCTTGTAGGTGTTCCTTTGTATACACAACCGGTCACATCTTCGGGAACCTCTAGCGCTAGCGGAGTGAGTGAGTGAGTTGGGTTTAACGCCGCTTTTAACAGTATTCCAGTCATATTACGGCGTGTCAGCTTAATGTGGGAGGAAAGCCCCAAGTGATGCAGGTCTCAGACATTTACCACTTCGGAGAAACCCACGAGCGCGGGTATGGTGCTGACAAACCTAGAAACATAATCGGGGCGAACCGGGATTCGAACTCACAATCATAGGTTTCTGGCGTGCCCCAGGGACGCAACTCTGCACAGCGAATCGCGGCGCCTTGGCCACCCGTGCCTCCTCTAGCGCTAGCGGAACTTCCACACCATCATCATGGCTGATCATTGCCCCCTCTATTACATAGGGAAATAGTCCAAAAGAAGGGTGCAGACAGTTGACCCAAATGTCATCTTCTTCCACTCAGATTGATAGCAGTGTGTAGGAGGGTATCTCAAATATTTCCTTATCGTAAATGGAACACGTGATTGTTCACACGCACTTTGGTCATCATAATTTAATCTTCACTTGGTACAACACATACATATTAAAATACTATTTGGTATAAACATGATTGCTCAGGTTGCATTTAATACGCAAAAGTCATTTTTTTAATTTCTAAATTGTTCAATGAAAATCAATAGTTTCCTCCAGTCATCTTATGCCTTTTTCTTTGTTCATATTATTCAGGGGCGGTCGGGTAGCCTAGTGGTTAAAGCGTTCGCTCGTCACGCCGAAGACTCGGGTTCGATTCCCGAATGGGTACAATGTGTGAAGCCCATTTCTGGTGTCCCCCGCCGTGATATTGCTGGAATATTGCTAAAAGCGGCGTAAAACCATATTCACTCACTCACTCATATTATACACCTTTACCCTTGATGTGTATATGTTGTCTTTTAACACTTTCCTGATGGCGGGCTCTCATATTCATACATTATTCTAGCATTTGTTTGACAAATATATTGAAATAGTGTTATAATAAAAATAATGATACGGAAGCTTCCAATGAACAATAAACGGGGTAAAGGCAAATAATCACCCCCAGAAAATATCATCTTTGTACTCATTACCTATAAAACATCTCTGAGTCAAGATCTTTTCCACCGGTGAGATGGAGATGCCCAGTAATATATGGCTTATCGAGTTTGTGTTACATTAATAATAATACCCTTACACCTGGTGTCACCACTGATTTTCAATGATGTATTGGGCATTATTCACCGTTATTTTTCTTTTAACTCCTAATGGAATCTGTTTCTGCGGATAATCAAATATATTCCATATTTGAGGCACGGGTGGCCCAGTCGTCTAAGGCGCCGCGATTCGCTGTGCAGAGTTGCGACACTTGGGCACGCCAGGAATCTTTGATTTAGGGTTCGAATCCCGGTTCGGCCCGAATTTATTTCTAGGTTTGTCAGCGCAATACTCGTGCTTGTAGGTTTCACCGAAGTGGTAAACGTCTGAGACCTGGATTACTTTGGGTTTTCCTCCCACACGGTGACACGCCGGGATATAACGGAAATACAGCTAAAATCGGCGTTAAATCAAACTTACTCACTCTTTCCCCCTCAGACGACATGGTATGGTTAGAGGCATTGCTCTCACTTGTGGTCGTGGCTCATGTTTGTGTCCGCAGCTGTTTGACGGCAGGTCGTAAATAATCCAGTCTGAATCAGACAATTCAGTGACTGAATGGGTGGGTGGTTGTCTGTGTCTCTCTCTGTGTGTGTGTGTGGGTGGGTGGGTGGGTGTGGGTGTCATGTACAACCCGATAGTTGGTCAATAATTGCCAAATGTAATCGTCATACAACATGTGTCATAGAATAATGCGCTCTCTCATTAGGCTTCACCTAATTCCTATTATCGGATCTTCAAAAGGTCAACTGAGTACGAAGTAAATCACCAGAGAGATCTATAGATAAGAAACACTTCCATAAATGGAACGTCTCAATATTCAACTCACTTCTGCTGCAATGATCGGAACACTCGTGTCGTCTGCCGTACTCCTGGCGCTTGCCGTCTACTCCGAGTCTGCGTCACTTCCGGTGGTGCCAGTTGCAGTTGCAGTTGACGAATGTGTGTATCAAAATAAGACTTATAAGATTGGTGAACGGACCGACAACGCGTGCATGCCCTGCACGTGCACGCAAGGTGGCCGTATGTCTTGCATGGCTATCGACTGTTTCTTCCCTTCCCTCTGCGTCGACCCTATTCGGAAGCCGGGGCACTGCTGTCAGACTTGTCCAAACGGTATGTATCCACATGTTTCTGTCCAGATATTATGTTAACTTCATAGACTGTATGTTTGGGTGCTTCTTATACCGACATGACATGGTGTTGATAAAGTCTTGATACTATTCTTTATAAAATTTTACATTTGCTATTGGAGGTCTGTAAAGTTGTGATTATTATGAAATAGGTATGAAAGAGTGTTTATGAAAGTTTGATATTTGTTTTTGTAACATTGCTCAAGACACACCTGACCTTAATTCATTCCATACGATGAAGAACATTTAGGACAAACCTTCGTTATCTGTGCTTTGTTAGCTGTCTTTCAATAATCAACAGCTGTTATGTTATAGTACCATGTGTTACTGTCACTGGGGATCTATTTAAAACAACCTTATACACGAGTTCAACTTCAAACTAGTTATTTAAAAATGTGGTTTAAAAATAAACTACGGCTATTTTTTGTGACTATTTCTAAACTACGGGGCAAAAGAAAGTTTTCACCCACTTCACTTGACCAAACGCCAAAAACAAAGACATATGTGAGATTTATGATGATTAATTTATAAACAAATCATTTTCCATGAATTAGAATGAAAATGCATTGTAATGCCGATATTGCATTCTCCGCAATACACAAAGAAAGAGTCAAGGGGTCCAAATTAAAAATTACACAAATCAGAGTTCATTGAAAAAGTGCATGAAGAGTCCATTGATGACACAGTAGTCAGGTAACATGTCATCAATAGCGAATGTGACCACCCTGGGCATCCATGCACGCCAACATACGCCTCCTCATTGACGTCGTCCGTCGACGGATAACGTCAACAGGAATCCTGTTCCATAAGTTCAATAGAGTCTGTTCAAGTTCCTGTCGGTTCGCTGGAGGCGGTACATGTTGTCTCAGCTGACGATCAAGATGATCCCAGAGATGTTCAATGGGGTTCATGTCTGGAGAACAAGGTGGCCAGGGCAATACGTTGACGTTAACGTTGTTCAGGTAGTCTTGAACAATTCGGGCGGTGTGAGGCCTTGCGTTGTCTTGTTGCAAAATTAATCCTCTTGGCTGATGTTGAATAAAGGGCACCACAACAGGTCTCAACACTTCATCCCTGTATCGCTGAGCATTCAGGTTTCCTCGGATGATAACCAGTTGTAATCTGGCCACAAATGCCACCGCATACCATGACGCCTCCACCTCCAAACGGGTGAACTTCTCTAATGCAGTTTGGCGCCAGTCGCTCTCCCCTTCGTCGAAAAACTCGAATTCTGCCATCGTTCCTGAACAGACAGAACTGACTTTCATCTGTAAAAGCACTCTCGCCTAGTCACGTCGCTGCCACCGACGTACGGTCCGTGCCCATTGCAGTCTGCGTTGACGGTGTAGACGGGTCAAGGCCATTGCACGGAAGGGTCGGTAGACTCGTATACCAGCCGTACGAAGCCGTCGAAGGACTGTTTGTCTGCTGATGGCATGCCCTAGTGCTGTTTCCGCTGTTTACGTCGCCGTCACACATCTGTTTCGGAGTTGAATCTGCCGGATGTAGCGGTCTCCGGCCGGTGTTGTCACTCTCGGTCTTCCCGATCTTGCCCGGTCTTGAGTCTGTCCTGTCTGTTGGTAGCGGATTATCAACTTGCTGATGGTGGTCTGGGAGCAGTTGAAGGTTCTGGCTAACTGACGTTGAGTAGCCCCCATATTGGCCATACCGATCGCTCTGTCTCGTTGCGCTTGTGTAAGTCTGGGCATATTCTTGGTGGTGTTTTTGCTTACTGAATGCCTGCTCTGTCCAACGTCGGTATTTATGCCACAATCACGCACGTGCATTTGGACCAATGTTTCAAAATCACGTTTTGCACGTTTTCAACAATGCATGATTTGGGGAGCTGCGTTCGAAAATCTGCGTTGTGGTTGTGTTCATGTTGCATTTGGGCGAATGTTTTCTGCGGGGGTTCAAACCTGTACCAGCTTTTTTGCTTTTTATGCAACTATTTTTAAAGTGAAAACTTTCTTTTGCCTGGTAGTTTACAAAGTAATCCCTACAATTGAAGATGGTATGTTGATTTCCAAGAACACGACTTTGTTGAGTAAAAGCAGTGCAATCAAAACACAACATTGTGCGAGTGGGTGATTAAGGGAAGTTCTCACGTTGCAATTGGTAGCAACGACTTGCAGTTGCGAATGAGTTGTATCGTCCGTACCGATTCTTACCAATGCACATGCAACATGTTGCAACCGTATTGGTAAAAACTTGTCTTCTTTCGTCAAATTGTAAGCAATCCATCAATTAAAGCACCAGAGTTACCATACGTGGTTTATGGTGTTAGTCATGTCAGAAAATATGGTGAGGTGAGGTGAAATGGGGTTTAACGTCACGTCCTAGATTATTGCACATATATGACGACGTGTGTGTGTTTGTGTGGCTGCTTGTACTAGTCCGGACTGATGCCGATTTAAACAAGTATGGAGTAGTGTGCGCCTTTTAAATTGTATTTTGAAAGCAAAGAGGGATGAGGGAGGAACACCTTTTATTTATTTCCCGTCCAGAATACCAACAAATATAAATGGACACACATTAAACTCGGCTTTTTCAGAATTTGTCAGTTAGCAAGCATGAAGTCTGCTTCTTTTTTGCTTTTTACCCAAAGTGGGCTAGATAGAATAGTAAGTAGATGACCATAGGATATGAAAATCCCTTCAACTTTTCAACAGCATAGATCTGACAAAGATCTGTATGGCTTTAACATACGTAATTGAATGGTATCATATTTACACATTCATAAAAAGAGAGACTGCCTAAGCTTACGGTATTAAAATGCCTTTTGTGTAAATCCGTGAAAATCCGTGGTAGAATAGGTCTTCAGCAACCCATGCTTACCGTAAAAGGTGACTATGCTTGTCTTCAAAGGCGACTAACGGGATCGGGTTGTCAGGCCCGCTGACTTGGTGGATGCATGTCATCGATCCCAATTGCATGGATCGATGCTCATGATATTAATCACTGGATTGTCTGGTCCAGACTCGATTATTTACAGACCGCCGTCATATAGCTGGAATATTGCTGAGTGCGGCGTTAAACAACAAACCAAACCAAAAAAACAATTACGTGGATCGATGCTCATGATATTAATCACTGGATTGTCTGGTCCAGACTCGGTCATTTACAGACTGCCGTCATATAGCTGGAATATTGCTGAGTGCGGCGTTAAACAGAAAACCAACCAACCAACCAACCAACAACACCCGTCATAGAAAACTGACCTGCAACTCTGAACATGAAAGTCTTTCTGACAGTTTTGACACATACAGTCGGCTCCTCTGGGGGTGTGGGGGCGGTCGGGTAGCCCAGTGGTTAAAGCGTTCGCTCGTCACGCCGAAGACCCGGGTTCGATTCTCGACATGGGTACAATGTGTGAAGCCCATTCTGGTGTCCCCCGCCGTGATATTGCTGGAATATTGCTAAAAGCGGCGTAAAACCATACACACTCACTCACTCACTCACTCACTCACCCTGGGGTTGTGGCGTACCTTCGCGTAGGTGACGTAATCGTTAGTTAAGCACCGTGATGTTGCACCTATTATCTGACCTTCACATGTGAATAAATCCCGTAGATAAGAAATTCTAGTATAAATGTAACATCTCAACAGTATCGCTCACGTCTCGCTCACAATGATGGGAACACTCGTGCCGTCTGCCGTACTCCTAGCTCTTGTCGTTTACTCTGAGTCTGCATCACTTCCGGTGGTGGCAGTTGCAGTTGACAAATGTGTCCATCAAAATAAGACTTACATGGTTGGTGAAAAGACCGACGATGTGTGCTCTCCCTGCGAGTGCACGCCAAGCGGTCGTATGGCTTGCCTGATGATTGATTGTTTGTACCCTCGGGCCGGGACGGTGTTGTCCAACTTTTTTTTTTTTTGTAATGTTTTTGAGAATGAAAATCATATTATATTTCAATGTCCTAGGTATGAAGGTTTTTCTAGAGGAGTTGAGAAAAAAGAATAAATCATTTGTTACTATAAATATGTTGTGTACATCAGATCAATGTGAGATTTTATATTATTTCTCCGGATTTCTATATACCATTTTCAGTATCAGAGGGGATGTCTAGTATTTTTACAGTTATCACTATTTGAAATGTTTCAGGGTTCACTGTACTAAGAAAAGAAAACAACTAACTGAAGTGTCTGGAAAATCTTAGTTTGTCAGATTTATATAACACTTTATATAATCCCATCACTGTCAGTATGCCATCTGTTTCTATATTTATATTGAGGTTAATTAGCTAATAGAGCGCATCCAAAATATATTGTAACTATGGGTCATGTGGCCTTCTTTACTGAATAAAATTCTGTCTGTCTGATTGTTTCTACCCTCTCTGTGTCGATTCTGTGACCGAGTCAGGACGGTGTTGTTCGACTTGTCCAAACGGTATGTATCCACATGTTTCTGTCCAGATATCATGTTCAACTTTATAGACTGTATGTTGGGCTGCTTTTCATAGCGACATGACGGTTTGAAATAGTGTTGATACAGTTTTGATAATATTCTTTATAAAATTTGCCTCTCGATTAGGGCTGGGACAGGTAACGCGGGTACCCGGGTCGGGTGGGTACTGAGTAGGACCCGGGTACCAACATGACTACCCGTACCCGTGGTTAGTCATGTGATATATTGTTTAATGACAAAAATTATCCAGAACTCTATGGTAACACTACAAGTCACTTATGTTCGCATTTCGTTTTGACTATGCACCCATTCTTGCTGACTTTTCATATGGTTCAGACCCGTGAAGATCAGGGTAGAATAGGTCTTCAGCAACCCATGCTTGTCGTAAAAGGTGACTATGCTTGTCGTAAAAGGCGATTAACGGGATCGGGTGGTCAGACTCGCTGACTTAGTTGATGCATGTCATCGTATCCCAATTGCGTGGATCGATGCTCAGGATATCAATCACTGGATTGTCTGGCCCAAACTCGATTATTTACAGATCGCCGTCATATAGCTGGAATATTGCTGAGTGCGGCGTTAAACAACAAACAAACAAACAAACAAATCATATGGTTGAATCAAGATATAACTTAAGTCAACTTCAGTGTATGTATGACCAGATTGTTTACTACCAGGGCTATGGTAAAAAGGATTCCCTAGCAGATATGTTGTACCTATCTCTTGAGACCTACACAGAGTACCCCGGTAGGGTCGGGTAATAGAGGTGTGGGTACCCGGGTCGTAAATCTGGACTCGTCCCAGTCCTACTCACGATAAGATTTTTTCTCAAATCATTCCATACGATGTCAGAAAAAACATTGCACGCAAACCATCGTTGTCTTTGTCTTTTCAGCAATAATTAAGTTTCAAAACAGCTGTTATGTTGAGTACCATGTATTCTACCGTGCGTTATTGTTAGTGGGGAGTTGTTTAAAGCACATGGTACATGTGTTCAACTTCAAACTGCTGATATTAATTATGTTGTGAAATGAAATAGTTCAACTCTCTTTCAATGTTACTACAAACTGTTACCCCAACAATAGAGGATGGCGTGTTCGCAAGGGCAAGCCAGTTGGTAAAAGTTTAAATAGGGTTTTAATTTTGTCACTGGTGCTTCAAATATGGAAATGTCCTCCACACGTCTGTCATAACACTGTTTGAAAACGTTTCTGTGGCCAAGCAAGTTGTGAGCTTGATCAAACACCTCTTGAGCATAAGTAGTATGACGCTCTTTGAAATTTTCGTAGAAAGAGGATGTTCGATTGCATAAAGCAGAGTCGATTTACGATTCCGACTATATCATGAGCATGTGTTTATGAATCACTATCAAACAGTAATGATACCAGGCGTTCGCGAAAAGGTGAGCGTATACTGCCCACCTGTCACAAACACATGCAAAGGCAAGTCAATTGTTCACCCGCAAAAAATATGGGAACATATGGTACAAATCAAAATAGGGAATTACATCGGACATCATTTTTGTCACTGACGCCTCAAATTTGGAAATGTCCTCTTTTTGAAACTTTGAATTTTTTTAACTTTTTGAAAGCCTCTAATGTTGTAACCTTGGAAATCTTGGTAGAAAAAGCATGCTCGATTGTATCTCATACGTTGCGGAATGTAAACACCAAAGGCTGGAGCTGCTGGAATATTGCTCGACATGAAGGGAGAGTTGACTATTGGAAAGTTGAAGTCATCCCTCTTATCATAATTCTTGTGGAGAGTGTTTTGTCACCCTGAATCTTTATGCATAGATCTAAATATGAAACAGATAAGGCGGTCTCACTAGTCTCCTTTATTTCTAGTTCCGGTAGGTAAATCAGTGGCAGGGAATTTGCCATTTGATTGCTATTGAACGATATCAGATCATCGATATACCTAAAACTTAAGTTAAACTTCTTGGCCAAATTTACCTTGTTTTGACTTTGGCAATCCGAACAGAAATTCCGATTTATATATTCATTCATAAAGCAACAGATCAAGAAATGGAGCAGAATTGGTGCCCATGGGGATGCCTACTTCTTGCCTAAATGTCTTGCCCGCAGATGTTATGAATGAGGAAGTCCAGGATTTCACATATATTTTTCTCAGTAAACTTCAGATGCCATATGCTTTCATTTTTCACAAATTGTCCTGAACCTCTGAATATAATTACGTCAGTGTATCGGTGTATACCACGTTTTGTAACAAAAGCCCCATGGATCAAGGAATGAAGATTTTCCTTAACTTTGTCATTTGGGATAGTGGTGTACAAAGTTGAAGAATCAAATGTTTTGATAGAATGGAACTTGGTTCTTTTCTGAGAATGCAAAACATGAAGCAAATCCTTTGAGTGTTTGAGAATCCATATGGTTTTGGTCCACATACCTATTAGTCATACATACATATTAGTCTCAAATACCTTCTGTGAACGTAAAGAAAGTCCTTCCTGTGAACATAAAGTATGATTGTATTAAGGATTATGGCCAGTCTTCGAGACAGGGATTTGGTGGTACATTTGCTGGACCGAGCAATGTATCTCTCTTTGTACGGATTTTTAGGGAGCTTTGGAATCAAGTATAAAAGAGGAATGGACATGTCTTCAGGTTTTAGAGGCAAGTCAAAAGTTGACAGTACTGATTTATGGTTTTGGCAGATTTCTTCCTGAGTTAGCATACTGGCCTTATTTGATATCTCATTTATACCAAGTTCTTTGATCAAACAGTTAATGTAGTGATACATACATATAATGGTTATGTTAATTTAGGCCTTGTCAGTGGGTACAACTTCAAACCTTTCATGTAGGGAAGCCATACTTTGGATAACAGCTGGCTGGGACAGAATGGGTTTATTCCAATTCCGTTTCCTCTTTTTAAGTTTGTGCATTCTACCACTGACAACATCACGCACTAACTTAACCCATTCTGAAAGACATTCAACAGGTTTCTCTTTTCTGTTGGCCCATTTATGGGCATATTCTTCGACAGCATCCATAATGATTTTAAAGTTGTGATCCCAATTGGTAGGACTGACGAAGGTTGTTATTGTAAACAATAGGGAAATCACCTGTGATTATATGACCTGCAGGTTGATAGCAGTATAATAAGCCTTGGTAGCCACAAGTAGTGGAATTTACGTCACATGGGCTGCCAAGTCCACGTTCTGCAATACGTTCCTATAATTGAACAACCTGGATGAAATTGTGTTCGTATAGGAAAATGAAATTGTTGAGGGTTCCTTAAAAAATTAGAAATACTGTGGGACATTTTGGGAAACTGATCTTTGTCTGAGAATGTTACGTAAATTTAAGGCATCAATTCCCTTATTTTGCAGATTTCAAATTCAAGAAATTGCGGTCGTTGTCTGATTTAGTGGAGTCTGTTTCTGGTTTGGCCAACCGTTTTAAAGCAGGCTTGATATGCTGGAATAGTATCGACACGAAGGAAAAGTTTACTGTGGGAAAGTTAAGTTCTCCCTCGTGTCACACAGTCTTGTGGAGTGTTTGTTTTCACTCTGAATCTTTATGCAGAGATATTAAATATGAAACAGTTCCGGCGTTTTCCGTTATCAGATCATCCATACACCTGAAGCTCAAGTTACTCATCTTGGCCAAATTCCTTTGTTTTAATTTCGCCATTCCGAGCAGAAATTCCGCTTCTTGGGCATAAAGAAACAGATCAGGAAGAGGAGGAGGACAATTGGTGCTCATGGGGATGCTTATTTCCTACCTAATGTCTAACCCAACAATAAAAATCACACAGATGTTATCAATGAACAGATATGTAACTACATTGTATGTCTATAAAGGTTTTGTTTCAAATACCTCATGGATGAAGGAATGACGTTTTCCCGTAAGTTGTCGTGTCGGATAATGATGTACAAAGTTGAAAAATCAAGTGTTTTGACAGAATAGAACGTGGTTGTTTTCTGAAACAAGCAAATCCTTTGAGTTTTTAAATCCACATTGTAATAATTCTACTTGTTTCAAATGCTTCTGTGAATACCAAGAAAATACTTCCTTCATTGTATTAAAGATTATGGTTAATATTTGAAAAAAGTATTCCACCAAACGACACGCAACGCTTGCCTGACGTGTTGTGTCAATCATGTCGGACAGGAAGCGACGAGATGACATTCGCAAATAGACGATAGTTACCCCTCAGGAACTTAGTGCTGGGCCTTCAGAACACCCGTCGTTTTCCCCCATAATTTTCTCCTCGGAACATTCACTGAATATCAGATTGGTTCCATTATTAATGCGCTAGTTCGTGTTAAGTTTTTTCTTGAAGATACGGGGAAGAATAGGTCTTCAGCAACCCATGCTTGCCGTAAAAGGTGACTATGCTTGTCGTAAAAGGCGACTAACGGGATCGGGTGGTCAGACTCGCTGACGTGGTCATCGTATCCCAATTGCGTGGATCGATGGTCATGATGTCAATCACTGAATTGTCTAATGCATACTCGATTCTTTACCGACCGCCGTCATATAACTGGAATATTGCAACCAGCCTGTTTCCAATAGGTCAATTTTGTCCTCCCAAAATAACTCTGATACATGTATATTGTGACAAAAAGATTCATGCACATAAAAATGTTCATAGGTGTACGATAACTAGGTTCTATGATTAAGGAAACTATGCATGTTAGAGCCTGAAGCAAGTAGATCAATAGGATTAATATTTTTGGATGATTCATTATAACTTTACATAATCAAATATTCATTCACAATCAATCCTTGAATGGTCACAGTATGAATATGTGGGTGTGGTATATGTGTTTCGTACATCATCCTCTGGCAAAATCCCTCATATATATTTCCTCAGCTTGGTTGGTAATCATAGAGTCTGCTTCAATTGGATTTGTTTATTGGCAAGAACAATGACTGACGCCCCGATGCCCAAGAAACAATTTCTACAGTTTTGCCTAAACTGTTTACATGAGCGTTTAAGAAGATGACCACGGGGATTGATAGTCTCAAGCTTCACTTTACATACTTGTCATGTAAAATGTGCCATAAAATAGACCCGTGAAGATTCCAGGGTAGAAAAGGTCTTCAGCAACCCATGCTTGCCGTAAAAAGTGACTATGCTTGTCGTAAAAGGCGACTAACGGGATCGGGTGGTCAGGCTCGCTGACTTGGTTGACGCATGTCATCGATCCCAATTGCGTGGATGGATGCTCATGATATTAATCACTGGATTATCTGGTCCAGACTCGATTATTTACAGACCGGCGTCATATAGCTGGAATATTGCTGAGTGCTGCGTTAAACAACAAACCAACCAACCAAAGCCATAAAATAATGGCTGTGTAAGTACATCTAATTCAAACTATCTGATCTAGATAAGGTCACATGTTTTCGATGTATATCACAAGAGAAACTTATAGATAAGAAAGCGATATAAGTGTAACGTCTCAACACTATCTCTCACTTCTCGCTCACAATGATCGGAACAGTCGTCTCGTCTGCCGTGCTCTTGGCTCTTGTCGTTTACTCCGAGTCTGCATCACTTCCGGTGGTGGCAGTTGCAGTTGACAAATGTGTCCATCAAAATAAGACGTACATGGTTGGTGAAAAGACCGACAGCGCGTGTATGCCCTGCGAGTGCACGCCTAGCGGCCGTATGGCCTGCCTGGTTATTGATTGTTTCTTCGCCCCTCCATGTGTCGACCATGTGACGAAGCCGGGGCAGTGCTGTGCGACTTGTCCAAACGGTATTTAACCACTTATTTCTGTCAAGATATCGTGTTCTACTTTATAGACTGGAGGGGTGGTCGGTTGGCCTAGTGGTTAAAGAGTTCGCTCGTCACGCTGAAGACCCGGGTTCGATTCCCGACATGGGTACAATGTGTGAAGCCCATTTCTGGTGTCCCCCGCCGTGATGTTGTTGGAATATTGCTAGAAGCGGCGTAAAACCATACTCACACACTCACTTATAGACTGGAAGTTATAGAATGGTTGTGTGATAAAGCTGCTACAAATATTAATGCTTTGAAATAGTGTTGACGCATAGTTTTGAAGAACGCATTTGGTCGTGATAATTATTTTCTCAAATCAAACCGTCGTTATTTGTGCTTTGTCAGCCATAATTACAGATTTCAATAATCAACTTCTAGAATGCCAATCAAGCAGTTAGTTATAAATGTCTGTGGTATATTGCTGGAATTGATGGAATTAGTGGCGTAAAACAATATTCACTCACTCTCTATGAAGTTGCGTTGCATTGATGTCCTCTCATACGGCTATGCCAGAACTGTAAGCAGTGCTTAGCTCTTCACTTGATGGTGAACATGGTCTTATGCCTTCACAAGAATTGGCAATCATTTGGTAATATGTCATTGTGACGGTTTAGTGTTGTGTACAAAAAACGTAAAAAACGTATGTCGAACAGTTTGTAGCCACATGTTACTTCCAGCCATTCCTCTATCTTATCTGCTTTAATATAGGTCACGTGACCAATCCTGTCCTCGTGGGTTGTGAGTCCGGCAGCAAGTTTCAGTCATGCTTTTTTTTTTTCTATCCGTCTGCTTCCTTCCACTGTTCACTAGTGAGGCTGCTTCCATAGCAACCAATAATGACATTTGTGTCATTGGAAACAAAACGTATCATGCGGGAGAGGCCATTAGTGACAACCCCTGTAGACCATGCAGGTGCGGAGGGGGTAATGCCATCTCCTGTATGATAGTGGACTGTGCCATGCCTATGTGTGTGGATCCTACCAGAAAGGATGGCAAGTGTTGTCAGTATTGCCCCAATGGTAAGAAATATTGTCAAGGATCCGTTTCCATCTCGTGATAGGGCTGTCATCCCCATGTTCTCGGGTTTCGCCAAATGATGCATGTCATCGTATCCCAATTGCTTGGATTGATGCTCATGATGTCAATCACTGGATTGTCTGGTCCAGACTCGATTATTTACAGACCGCTCATATAGCTGGAATATTGCTGAGTGCGGCGTTAAACAACAACCAACCAACCAAATGGGCAATCGTCAACGACCTGCTAGACTTTCTCACATAGTAAGCTGTGACGCTGGAATGTAACATTATTCCTGTTTAAAGGAGTATTTTACTAAATGTAGACTCATGTGACAGAGAATGTCAAGATCAATGACGTTGATTACTTGAAGTTGTCATCGGACGTTCTTTTAAAACTATAAAATGCGTTATTTAAACTTCCTGAATTACATCACATTACATTGTTGTCTCGACAAAATATGGATCATTTAGATTTCAAACTCCGATACACTAAAAATAACAACATACCTTGTTCCTGTTCATTGTCATTTTGAATATACAGTAAACTACGGTTATAACGAACACGCTTATAACGAACTGACGGATATAACGAATTCATTGTTTTGTCCTGGCCATTTGCTGTATATATGCTGTATGGATGCTTATAACGAACTACGGTTATAACGAACTAAAATTGGCCGTCCCTTTGAGTTCGTTTTAACCGTAGTTTAATGTACCGTTAGATGACGCCAATGGAGACTTCAACGCCTGAACAGGGCTTGTCATTCGAAGTCTGAACAAGAACAAATACAATCTAAAACCCCTTCTAGCCACCCACTTCGAAGAATGGTAGGTTACGACGATTATTGCATGGGGTTCGACATGCGTGTAGGCCCTGTAGTCTATCCGATCTGTACTGTCTATGTCTGTGTTGCATGCATGTAGGGCCTGTAGTCTATCCGATCTGTACTGTCTATGTCTGTGTTGCATGCGTGTAGGGCCTGTAGTCTATCCGATCTGTACTGTCTATGTCTGTGTTGCATGCGTGTAGGCCCTGTAGTCTATCCGATCTGTACTGTCTATGTCTGTGTTGCATGCGTGTAGGGCCTGTAGTCTATCCGATCTGTACTGTCTATGTCTGTGCTGCATGCGTGTAGGGCCTGTAGTCTATCCGATCTGTACTGTCTATGTCTGTGTTGCATGCGTGTAGGGCCTGTAGTCTATCCGATCTGTACTGTCTATGTCTGTGTTGCATGCGTGTAGGCCCTGTAGTCTATCCGATCTGTACTGTCTATGTCTGTGTTGCATGCGTGTAGGGCCTGTAGTCTATCCGATCTGTACTGTCTATGTCTGTGTTGCATGCGAGTAGGGCCTGTAGTCTATCCGATCTGTACTGTCTATGTCTGTGTTGCATGCGTGTAGGGCCTGTAGTCTATCCGATCTGTACTGTCTATGTCTGTGTTGCATGCGTGTAGGCCCTGTAGTCTATCCGATCTGTACTGTCTATGTCTGTGTTGCATGCGTGTAGGCCCTGTAGTCTATCCGATCTGTACTGTCTATGTCTGTGTTGCATGCGTGTAGGGCCTGTAGTCTATCCGATCTGTACTGTCTATGTCTGTGTTGCATGCGTGTAGGGCCTGTAGTCTATCCGATCTGTACTGTCTATGTCTGTGTTGCATGCGTGTAGGGCCTGTAGTCTATCCGATCTGTACTGTCTATGTCTGTGTTGCATGCGTGTAGGGCCTGTAGTCTATCCGATCTGTACTGTCTATGTCTGTGTTGCATGCGTGTAGGGCCTGTAGTCTATCCGATCTGTACTGTCTATGTCTGTGCTGCATGCGTGTAGGGCCTGTAGTCTATCCGATCTGTACTGTCTATGTCTGTGCTGCATGCGTGTAGGGCCTGTAGTCTATCCGATCTGTACTGTCTATGTCTGTGCTGCATGCGTGTAGGGCCTGTAGTCTATCCGATCTGTACTGTCTATGTCTGTGCTGCATGCGTGTAGGGCCTGTAGTCTATCCGATCTGTACTGTCTATGTCTGTGTTGCATGCGTGTAGGGCCTGTAGTCTATCCGATCTGTACTGTCTATGTCTGTGCTGCATGCGTGTAGGGCCTGTAGTCTATCCGATCTGTACTGTCTATGTCTGTGCTGCATGCGTGTAGGGCCTGTAGTCTATCCGATCTGTACTGTCTATGTCTGTGCTGCATGCGTGTAGGGCCTGTAGTCTATCCGATCTCTACTGTCTATGTCTGTGCTGCATGCGTGTAGGGCCTGTAGTCTATCCGATCTGTACTGTCTATGTCTGTGTTTCAGGACGGAACTGCAAGTTTGGCGATCACATTATCAAGGAGGGGGAAACGTACAAGCCAGACACTAAGACCGAGTGTAAATGCAACACCCACGTATTCGGGATGGCCTCCCTGAAAGCTGTGTGTGCCACGACTGCCTCCATCGCCTAATGTGCCAAAGTTCAGAAATAAATGTATGACTAACAGGTGTGGTCATTTCGGGTCCTTTGTTATTCTTCTGATGTAACCATGTTTGTTTTGTTTGTTTATTTGTTGTTTAACGCAGCACTCAGCAATATTCCAGCTATATGACGGCAGTCTGTATGTAATCGAGTCTGGACCAGATAATCCAGTGATTAATATCATGAGCATCCATCCACGCAATTGGGATCGATGACATGCGTCAACCAAGTCAGCGAGCCTGATCACCCGATCCCGTTAGTCGCCTTTTACGACAAGCATAGTCACTTTTTACGACAAGCATGGGTTGCTGAAGACCTTTTCTACCCCGGAATCTTCACGGGTCTATTTTATGGTACATTTTACATGACAAGTATGTAAAGTGAAGCTTGAGACTATCAATCCCCGTGGTCATCTTCTTAAATGTAAATGTATGACTAACAGGTGTGGTCATTTCGGGTCCTTTGTTATTTTTCTGATGTAACCATGTTTGTTTTGATCGTTAATTTGTTGTTTAACGCAGCACTCAGCAATATTCCAGCTATATGACGCCAGTCTGTAAGTAATCGAGTCTTGACCAGTTAATTCAGTGACTGATATCATGAGCATCGATCCTGTCAAATTTGGATCGATGACATGCATCAACCTAGTCAGCGAGCCTGACCACCCGATTCCGTTAGTCACCTCTTACGACAAGCATAGTCGCCTTTTTACTACAAGCATGAGTTGCTGAAGACCTATTCTCGGATCTACACCCTGACCTTCACGGATGTAAAATGCGTGACACCTATCACAGATACCCATCGTCATATGGTCTGAGAGTCAAACAAAACTCACTCACTCACTCCTGTATTCAAGGACGCACAGAAAGAAAGAAGAAATGTCATTTTTAACAAAATCAATTCAAAACATTTCTTGTAAACAATAAACCAGGTCACTGTCACGGTACTCCTTTTCTTAGCTTATTTCGGGGGCACGGGTGGCCCAGTCGTCTAAGACGCCGCGATTCGCTGTGCAGAGTTGCGTCCATAGGGAACGCCAGAAACCTATGATTGTGGGTTCGAATCCCGGTTCGCCCCCGATTATGTTTCTAGGTTTGTCAGCACCATATTCGAAGTGGTAAACGTCTGAGACCTGCATCACTTCAGGCTTTCCTCCCACATTAAGCTGACACGCCGAGATATAACTGGAATACTGTTAAAAGCGGCGTTAAACCAAACTCACTCACTCACTCACTCACTCACTCACTTATCACTCTTATTTCGACCCACACTGGAACCCAATGAGTTCAAGACCCCACAGATACGGAGGATGGCAAACATCGACCCAACAAACAGCATGGCTTCCGTTACTTTATTGTCACCAATGCGTGCTATACATTAGGTGTGGGTGGTGTTACAGACAGCTCGGTAGGCGGGGCCGTACTGCTTGGGGACGAACTCACACCGACAGGTCACACCCCCCTCCGTGTACACCTCCCCCTACTTCAGCACCTTGTCGCCATGTTGACAGTTTAGACCTGTAAAAAGGCGAAAAAAACTTGTGTTTATAATCGTAAGAAATCTGTGCTGAGGCAAGTCAATTAGCAGCCTGAAAAAACACAGAAACACGTAGTCATAAATACAAAAAAGTTCACCGTCATTGTTCGTTTCGTACTGCAACTGAGATAGCGTTTGAAACGGGGACCATTGGGCAGATATCACGGAACAGTCCCACAGTAATAATTCACTCTCACTCACTCACTCACTCACTCACTCACTCACTCACTCACTCACTCACTCACTCACTCACTCACTCACCCACCCAACTCACTCACTCACTCACCCGACCACTCACTCACTCACTCAGCAGTGGGCACTCTTTTCTATGCAGCCTACATCATTCCCTAGCATACAGCTCAGATCACTTTTAAGACATTGGGCTATGGGGGAAGATGACTCACTTGACATTTGTGTTAAGCCACTCAATTTGCGTTGAACCACTCACTCACTCTCACTTTGGCCCGGTGAACATTATCTTATACCTTCACGAGAATTGGCAATCATTGGGTCATATGGCATTATGGCGGCCTTCCCGGGTAGAATAGGTCTTCAGCAACCCATGCTTGCTGTAAAAGGCGACAACGCTTGTCGTGCGAGGCGGCTAACGGGATCGGGTGGTCAGGCTCGCTGGCTTGGTTGATGCATGTCATCGGTCCCAACCACGTGGATGGATGCTCATGTTGTCAATCAGCTAGAATATTGCTGAGTGCAGCGTTAAACAACAATCCAAACCAAACCACTCACTCTCAGCCATACTCAATAACTCGCTTACTGTCTTAATACGGCAATTCTTACCATCCGGGCACTCCTGACAACACTGGGATGACAGGTAGACCGGGTTGACACAATGTGTCGGCGAACAGGTGATGTACACACAGTTGACCGAGCGGCCCTCGGCACAGACACAGGGCTGACATGTACTCTTCATGAAAGTCTCCCCGATGGCAAAGGCCTTGCTTCCATAATAGCAGGTAGTCGTGGTGTCGAGGGTCGTCAATGGAGAGCCAATGCAGATTGCGATTATTCCACAACAAACTACCCACGTTGCTTTCTGCATGTTTCCAATGGCGTATGTAGTTTACAACAATCTTGTGTTGCAATGGTCTACTTAGATAACAACGTATGAGCAATGTGTTGACGTTTTGAATGCCATAAATAAAATGCCATAAATGAAATTCAAAATGTGATGGGTGAATTTCTTAAACATTTGAGTCCAAACATTTAAGTCGACACATAGATAATTCTTGGCCACAGATATAAAATGCCTTATACGACTTGAGCTGAAATACCCGGAATCCTGACAAGCTGGGCCGAGTTGCTGGCAAGCAATGTTACCAGCCATGATTAGCAGCCATTTGTCCGCACTATCAACGATTGGCTTTACAAGAATCAACTGCTATGGTTAGAAGTCCTTCACAGGTAGCCATGAAAAACATCAACGCCAAGCTGAATAATAACCCGTGTCAATCCTTGAAATGTCTGGTCCAGACTCGACTATTTACAACCGCCGCTATATAGCTGGAATATTGCGGAGTGCGGCGTTAAACACAATACTAACAAACAATCTCAGGTGAAGACGTGGACCACATATACGTATGGAAGCTGGACAGCGACATCATCTCAATGTGTTTTATGCTTACTATGGCTTCGGCAGCACATCAGACTCTGCCACGACTATTTAACAACAAGGGGCCATACTAATCTTATTGCTGCGGTTGAGTCGCCCAGTGGCCTGTGTTCGATTCCCCACATGGATAAAACGTGTGACACTCATCCCAGATACCCATCATCATATGACCTCACCCATCATCATATGGCCTCACCGATCATCATATTGCCTCAACCATCATCATATGGCCTCACCCATCATCATGTGGTCTCACACATCATCATATAACCTCACCCATCATCATATTGCCCCAACCATCATCATATGGCCTCACCCATCATCATATGACCTCACCCATCATCATGTGGTCTCACACATCATCATATGACCTCACCCATCATCATGTGGCCTCACCCATCATCATATCGCCTCACCCATCATCATATGGTCTCGACCATCATCTTGTGGTCTCACACATCATCATATGGTCTCGACCATCATCATGTGGTCTTACACATCATCATATGGTCTCGACCATCATCATGTGGTCTTACACATCATCATATGGTCTCGACCATCATCATGTGGTCTTACACATCATCATATGGTCTCGACCATCATCATGTGGTCTCACACATCATCATGTGACCTCACCCATCATCATATGGTCTCGACCATCATCATGTGGTCTTACACATCATCATATGGTCTCGACCATCATCATGTGGTCTCACACATCATCATGTGACCTCACCCATCATCATATGGCCTCACCCATCATCATATGACCTCACCCATCATCATATGGTCTCGACCATCATCTTGTGGTCTTATACATCATCATATGGTCTCGACCATCATCATGTGGTCTTACACATCATGTGGCCTTACCCATCATCATATGACCTCGCCCATCATAATGTGGTCTCATACATCATGTGGCCTTACCCATCATCATATGGCCTGGCCACTCATCATATGGCCTCACCCATCATCATGTGGTCTCACCCATCATCATGTGGTCTATCCATCATAATGTGGCCTCACCCATCATCATGTGGTCTCACCCATCATCATGTGGTCTATCCATCATAATGTGGCCTCACCCATCATCATGTGGTCTCACCCATCATCATGTGGTCTCGACCATCATCGTGTGGTCTATCCATCATCATATGGCCTGACCACACATCATATGGCCTCACCCACCATCATGTGGTCTCACACATCATATGGCCTCACCCATCATTATATGACCTGACATTTGCTAAAGCAGCACCAGACAATACTCACTCACTAATATTTCGAAACATTACTTTAGTAGTTCAACATCTGATCTGACGACGATGTCGAGCAATAAATCTGTCACTGTTCTCCTTTTCCGACCCAGTTTAGAATCTAATGACGGTGTTAAAGCCCCACAAATACGGAGGATGGCAAACATCGACCCAACAAACAACATGGCTTCCGTTACTTTATTGTCACCAAAGCGTGCAATACATTAGGTGTGGGTTGTGTTACAGACAGCTCGGTAGGCGGGGCCGTACTGCTGGGGGACGAACTCACACCGACACGTCACACCCCCCTCCGTGTACACCTCCCCCTCCTTCAGCACCTTGTCGCCATGTTGACAGTTTAGACCTGTAAAAAAACCGACAAAACTTTGTTTATAATCGTAAGAAATCTGTGCTGAGGCAAGTCAATTAGCATCCTGAAAAAAACAGGTACAAGTCACACTAGGATTCTGCATCGGAGATTTTTGGTCACTTTAGTGTCAAATTTGTAAATGTCCCCCATGTGTGTCTACCATACATCGTCTTGAAAGCATTACTTAGGCCTTGAACGTTGGAAAGTTTATCAAACAACTATTGAACAAGAGTATGATGGGTTTTAAATTATTAACATACACCCACCAAATGGTCAATATAACGTTTTTAAGACGTCGACTTTAAGATTCATCTTTCATGTGTATAACAATGGCATGTTTCAACAAACGCCTGGTACACGTCTAAATAAAACCGACAAAAGCCTTTCAATGATCTTAAGAAATCTCATCTTCTCTAAACAAGGGGATTAACTGACCATAAAAGTCCAGTTTCAACCCTTGCCGATCTAGGCTGTAATTTCCAGGCTCGATTCTAGCGACACCAGTAGCTAGTACGAGTTATGTCCCTTCTATGTCCCTCCTATTGACCAATCAGAGTCCACCTCTCATAACACATGCATGTTGATCCAAACAAAATGGCGGCGGCCAATCAAGACGATTTGATCAATTTCATTAACAATTAATAATCACTGCCTCAGAGACACCCCGTGCATATGGATTGTCGCACAACACTTTGATTAAAAACATGGAAAAGATTTAGAAAATATCTGTCGACGCCAGTTGACGGTTCGCATGCTTTCGAAAACCTGCAATCGACCGAATGTTGTTACGAACACGATGACGATTTCGTTGCGTGATTTTGATTGGACTATGCAAATACTCGTTAGTCAAGCCAAGATATAACTAAGAAAGTCAAGGTTACTTCGGCAAAGGTGGAAACTATTATAGTCAGTTAACTCCCTTGCCGCGGGAAGATGAGCAAGTCTCTGAAAGCAGAATCCTCGGGTTCCACCCCGCATTTCAGTGGGGGCACGGGTGGCCCAGTCGTCTAAGGCGCCGCGATTCGCTGTGCAGAGTTGCGTCCCTTTGGCACGCCAGAAACCTGTGATTGTGGGTTCGAATCCCGGTTCGCCCCGATTATGTTTCTAGGTTTGTCAGCACCATACCCGTGCTCGTGGGTTTCACCGAAGTGGTAAATGTCTGAGACCAGCATCACTTCGGGCTTTCCTCTCACATTAAGCTGACACGCCGTGATATAACTGGAATACTGTTAAAAGCGGCGTAAAACCAAACTCACACACTCAGTCACTCAATAACAGTGGGCAGAGGTGGCCCAGTCGTCTAAGGCGCCACAATTCGCTGTTTAGAGAGTTGCGTCCCCTGGACACGCCAGAAACCTATGATTTTGGATTTGAATCCCGGTTCGCCCCAATTATGTTTCTGGGTTTGTCAGCACCATACCCGTGCTCGTGGGTTTCCCCAAAGTGGTAAACGTCTGAGACCTGCATCACTTCGGGTTTTACTCCCACATCAAGCTGACACGCCGCGATATGACTGGAATGCTATTGAAAGTAGGTTTGAACCCACTCAATCACTCACTAACACTGATCTTACCATCGGGGCACTCCTGACAGCACTGGGATGATAGGTAGGCTGGGTTGACACAATGTGTCGGCGAACAGTTGATGTACACACAGCTGATTGAGCGACCTTCAACACACACGCAAGGCTGACACGCGCTCTTCAAGAAAGTCTCCCCGATGGCGATGGCCTTGGTTGCGTAATGACAGGTAGTCGCGGGGTCTAGGGTCGTCAATGGAGAGCCGAGGCAGGTTGTGATAATACCACAACACACTACCCATGTTACTATCTGCATGTTTCCAATGTCGTATGTAGTTTACAATAACCTTGTGTTGCAATGGTCTACATAGATAACAACATATGACACATGTGTTGACGCTCTGAATGATATACATAAGAATAATGGAAGCTCTTTTGATATAAGTGTGATGGTTGGATTTCTTAGATATTTGGGGGCGGTCGGGTAGCCTAGTGGTTAAAGCGTTCGCTCGCCACGCCTAAGACCCGGGTTCGATTCCCGACATGGGTACAATGTGTGAAGCCCATTTCTTGTGTCCCCCGCCGTGATATTGCTGGAATATTGCTAAAAGCGGCGTAAAACCATACTCACTCACTCACTCACTCACTCACTCACTCAATCACTCACTCACTCACTCACTCACCCACTCACCCACTCACCCACCCTTAGATATTTGAGTAGATGTAGTTACAAGCTATACTTAGCAGCCATTTTATCCAAACTATTCCCGATCGGCGTTTACAAGAATTAACAGCAATGGTAAGAAGTACCTAAAAGGGAGCCATTAAAACATCTACAACAATCACCTTGGTGAACCCCGTGAAGATCCGGGTTACAATTGTCTTTAGATACCCATGCTTGTCGTAAGAGGTGACTAACGGGATCAGGTTGTCATACTCGTTGACTTGGTTGATGCATGTCATGGTAGTCCAATTGCGCAGATCGATGCTCATGATGTCAATCATTAAATTGTCCGGTCCAGACTCGAATATTTACAACCGACAGCGGTGAAGACCAACAGATACTTTATTGTCACCAATGCGTGCAATACATTAGGTGTGGGTGGTGTTACAGACAGCTCGGTAGGCGGGGCCGTACTGCTGGGGGACGAACTCACGTCGACAGGTCAAACCCCCCTCCTTGTACACCTCCCCCTCCTTCAGCACCTTGTCGCCATGTTGACAGTTTAGACCTGGAACAAGCATCATTTCCTCAGCACCTGGGAGGTGAACATTTCGCGAAACTTTCGTCGCATTTTGTAATTCATCGGAACAGACACACTTAGAACGGATATTTAGCAAATACAAAGGACGTATTTAGGTAATACTGTCCTAACTACGTCAATTATTAAGCTTGTTAGTGTTTCCGCGTTACCTAGATTGAATTTGCATATTAGCAATGACATTTTATAAACATTAGGTAAGGACATCGCAATGTGCCGAGTTGACGTGCCGGGATCCCCTGATAGTGGGTTGAAGCTGACCCCAATGAAATGTTTCTCGTGCATCAGCGCGCCCTTTTTAATCCTGTGTCTGCCATGTGTATTGCAAATACAACAAATTCTAATTTTCCGCGCCATATGAAGCTGACTCTGCAGAGGAAGTAACTGCAGCATCTTCCTGAGGCAAGAGAGTTGACTGACTTTAAAAGTCCAGTTTCCACCCTTACCGAACTAGGCTGGAATTTCTGGGCTCGATCGTAGCGCCATCAGTTGCTGTTAGGAGTTATGTCCCTTCTATGCCTCTCCTATGGACCAATCAGATTCCACCTCTCGTGTCACTTGCATTTGCTTCAAACAAAATGGCGGCGCCCAGTCAAGACGATCTGATCGACAATCTAGATTTATATTGTGATAAAACGGTTCTTACTTCGCGTAGCGCATCAAATCACGTGAGCACCTTAATTAAAAACATGAAAAGATTTGGAGTATATCTGTTAACAATGAGTTGGCGGTGCACATGTTTTGCAAATCCTGCAATCGACCGAACTCTGCATGACAGTTTTCGAACCGGACTTCGATTTCGTTGCGCGATTCTGATTGGACTATGCATAGACTCGTTAGTCCAGCCAAAGTCTAACTCTATAATACCAGCCTAGTTCGACAAGGGGACTTTTATAGTCAGTTAACTCTCTTGCCTCGGGAAGATGTAACTGCAGTTGTCCGCGTCGGGTCGAATCCTGCGCTGATGTGAGCAAGCCGAGAAGGCGTTGCCAACTGTGAATCGAGAGTCCCGACGACAGGTCTGCCTGCACCAGAGTTTGGAACAAGATCCAAAGTGTCAGCGGAACGAGGAGGAGGACTCGACGTGTGTCGAATAGACCCCAGATGAACTGAAGGGCTTGGGAGGGAATCAACGCCGACTTCTCTGAGGCGATTTGCCAACCGAGTTGCTGAATAACCCGGAGAGTAAATCCGATCTGGTCGTGAAGCAACCGAGACGAGGGGTCGCTCATCAGGCAGTCGTCTGGGTGCGAACTGAAGAGGATCCCCCGCTGGTGTAGGAACGTCCCTAGGGGCTTGGTGACACGAGTGAAAGGCCACGGGGCCGTAGATTATCCATGCTTGACAAGTGATTTTGTATAAAAGAGCCGAGTCCCATGGTTTCCCATGTGTGTCTTTTGGTATTCTTAGTGGGGAATTAGTAAAAGATGCTCTTCCTCGTCACATTGTTTCCAATACAAAATATAAAACTGTCCCATCTCCAACCTCACGTTTCAGAAAAATGTTCCAGGAAAACATTCATTTATGGGCAAGGGGCAAGAAACAACTCATTTTACAATGGCGTTGAACACCACTCACTCACTCACTCACTTATCCACACCCAATAACTCTTAACGCAACTCTTACCATCGGGGCACTCCCCACAGCACTGGGATGACGAGTAGGTTGGGTTGACACAATGTGTCGGCGCACAATTGATGTACACACAGTTGACAGAGGGGCCATAATTTTCTTCAGCACAAACACAGGGCTGGCACTCGTTCTTCATGAAAGTCTCCCCGATGGCGAAGGCCTTGTTGCCATACTGGCAGCTACCCCGGGGGTCAGCGGTCGTCAATGGAGAACCGAAGCAGGTTGCGATAATTATCAATAATCCAAAACTAGCGGCCCACGTTGCTATCTGCATGTCGTCCATGTCGCGTGTAGGTTACTACAGATTTGTGTTGTGATAGTCTACATAGATAATGGAGAATACAAACTGTGAAGTGGAACCAGTGCATTGTCTTGAATACCCTGTAACTGTATGTGGTAAAGTAGGAGGTACCCGTACTCCCTGTGACTGTAGATGTTGAAGTAGCGGGTACCCGTACTCCCTGTGACTGTAGATGTTGAAGTAGCGGGTACCCGTACTCCCTGTGTCTGTAGATGTTGAAGTAGCAGGTACCCGTACTCCCTGTGACTATAGATGTTGAAGTAGCAGGTACCCGTACTCCCCGTGACTGTATGTGTTGAAGTAGGAGGTACCTGTACTCCCTGTGACTGTAGATGTTGAAGTAGCAGGTACCCGTACTCCCTGTGTCTGTAGATGTTGAAGTAGCAGGTACCCGTACTCCCTGTGACTGTAGGTGTTGAAGTAGTAGGTACCCGTACTCCCTCTGACTGTAGATGTTAAAGTAGGAGGTACCTGTACTCCCTGTGACTGTAGATGTTAAAGTAGGAGGTACCCGTACTCCCTGTGAGTGTAGATGTTGAAGTAGGAGGTACCCGTACTCCCTGTGACTGTAGATGTTAAAGTAGGAGGTACCCGTACTCCCTGTGACTGTAGATGTTAAAGTAGGAGGTACCCGTACTCCCTGTGACTGTATGTGTTGAAGTAGGAGGTACCCGTACTCCCTCTGACTGTAGATGTTAAAGTAGGAGGTACCCGTACTCCCTGTGACTGTAGATGTTAAAGTAGGAGGTACCCGTACTCCCTGTGACTGTATGTGTTGAAGTAGGAGGTACCCGTACTCCCTCTGACTGTAGATGTTAAAGTAGGAGGTACCCGTACTCCCTGTGACTGTAGATGTTAAAGTAGGAGGTACCCGTACTCCCTGTGACTGTAGATGTTAAAGTAGGAGGTACCCGTACTCCCTGTGACTGCAGATATTGAAGTAGGAGGTACCCGTACTCCCTGTGACTGTAGATGTTGAAGTAGCAGGTACCCGTACTCCCTGTGACTGTAGATGTTAAAGTAGGAGGTACCCGTACTCCCTGTGACTGTAGATGTTGAAGTAGGAGGTACCCGTACTCCCTGTGACTGTAGATGTTGAAGTAGCAGGTACCCGTACTCCCTGTGACTGTATGTGTTGAAGTAGCAGGTAACCGTACTCCTTGTGACTGTATGTGTTGAAGTAGGAGGTACCCGCACTCCCTGTGACTGTAGGTGTTGAAGCAACAGGTGCCCGTACTCCCTGTGACTGTAGATGTTGAAGTAGCAGGTACCCGTACACCCTGTGACTGTATGTGTTGAAGTAGCAGGTACCCGTACTCCCTGTAACTGTTTGTGTTGAAGTAGCAGGTATCCGTACTCGTTGTGACGACAGGTGTTCAATTAGCAGGTACCTTCGAATTCGATCCCTAGATTGCGATCGGGAAAAAATCTTAAACCATCTAGTCTAGTTCGGGTCACGGTCGAAGGAACATATTTTCTCATCTAGTTGGTTGGTTCGTGTTCACAGCCAAAAGAAGATCATTTTGAAGTATGTCAGGCGGCAAGGCTAATTTTATACGAATGTCACTCTAAACTGAGACCCGTGAAGATCCGGGGTAGAATAGGTCTTCAGCAACCCAAGCTTGCCGTAAAAGGTGACTATGCTTGTCGTAAAAGGCGACTAACGGGATCGGGTGGTCAGGCTCGCTGACTTGGTTTATACATGTCATCATATCCCAATTTCGTGGATCATGCTCGATGCTCATGATGTCAATCACTGGATTGTCTGGTCCAGACTCGATTATTTACAGAGCGCCGTCATAATGTTGGAATATTGCTGTGTGCGGCGTTAAATAACAAACAAAACGAACAAAACCATATTCTTTTCAAAATTATATGTCACCAACATGTCGATAAAGAAGGTTGTATTGCAATTATTTGTTGACTCCTTCCAGGTAAACTACGTAAGAAAAAAAGTAATAACACCACATATTCTGATTTTTTTAATCAGCAGGAATGTGGACTTTTTTTGCTGCTACACGCAAATGGCATCCACGGTTTCTGGTGGGTACGATTTTACATCCGGGCAGTTGCAGGTGAGCCCACCAATCATAGTCTCTTGTCCGGCAGGAATCACCTGGTTACCATGGCGACAGTTAGGACCTGTTGTAAAACGCACATGATAATGTTACAATATTAGCATAATATCACAAAAGCACAATATATAAAGTTAGTAGCGAATATTGTTTCGGAGACAATGATGGCAAACCCAATTATAGTAAAGGATTAGAAATGATCCTTTGTTTAGTCAACGTGTATTTTGGACCAGAACAGCTTCTGAAGATAGGAGATAATCTACCGATCATCATCTTTGTTATCAGTTGCTACACATATAGGATATGACTTTATAAGTATACTGAATAATTCGACCCCTGAAGATCCGGGGTAGAATAGGTATTCATCATCCCATGCTTGTCGTAAAAGGAGACTATGCTTGTTTTAAGAGGGGACTAACGGGAGCGGGGGGTCAGACTCGCTGACTTGGTTCATGCATGTCATCGGATCCCATCTCCGTGGATCGATGCTCATATCAATCACTGGATTGTCTGGCCCCAGCACGATTATTTACAGTCCGCCACCATATAGCTTGAATATTGCTAAGTGCGACGTTGAACAACAAACAAACAAAACTACATGCAAAAACTCACCATTTGGACAAACAGTACAACACTCCCCCGCTGTCCGGAAGGGGTCCACGCATGCGCTGTCCTGACACATGAGCGCGACGCACGAGATACCCTGATTGACATCGCACACACAGGGCTCACATTCGTTCTTCATGAACTTCTGACCAGGGTGGAAGAACTGAACACCGTACTGACAACCTTGGACGGGTGACCCTTCAGTCGGAGCGGCGTTCAGAAGGAGGCCAAGCAAGACGGCACCAAGCCACATGTCTACACGGCAATCAGGCTGGGTTGTTTGTCGAGATGTTAGTGTACAGGATTGGACTGATAAGAGTCAACAATGCACCTCGTAAAACTGGTTTCTTTACGTTGTTATATCAGTGTAATGGGCTTATTTGAATACTACTCAACCTTTGATAGGGACATTTCTATCATTCCATGAGACATAAGAAGTACATGAAAGTATATTATACACGCACTTGACTATTCAAGTTCCGTTAATCCGACATTGTTGGTTGCATATGATTATGTCGGATTAACGAGTATGTCGGATAAACGAAATTAGGTAGTATCAACGTTCGTGATCGAAAATCGGACTACTACATGATAGCTAACGATTCAAACACGTTGTAATAAAACAAAAGAAAAAAGGGGAATATGTATATGTATAGTCTTGCACTTAAATTTATATAGCGACGTGCATGCAAGTGTGTGTGTGGCTGCTTGAACTATCTAGTCCGAGTATCTAGACTAATGCCGAGTTATAGTGCTAGCCCACTGAGATACCATGCCGCAGTTTAACATGAATATCCCACTCAAACAATGTATACTGAATCCGAGCCGACAAGTCCTTGCATTAGCCCCTTATGCCGAGCGCCAGACAAGGTAACAACAAGTACCATCTTTTAACGAACCGAACCCCTGACCTTCCGCTCTCCGGGCGGACGCTCTACCACTGGACAACGGAGGCGGTCACAGTGGGAGACATATGTGATTATCCTTATCAAAAGATGAGTAGTATATAAGATAAGGCTGTCATTACGTATAGTTGAAAACGTTATTCATACATAAATCCACAGGAACCACAATGGGTAAAAAGTACAGCAAAACTTTGATAACATATCGTCCAGTAAATATGCAAAGAAAACTATATTCCAGCAATATTCTCGATAAATTTCGAAGCTGGTAAAAAATATATATGTATGATATATGCAGCTCGTTTAATATTCTTCATGCACCTCTTGTGACGTCATCCTATTGTTCTCCAGTCGCGTTAATTCTCATATACTGTGATGTTACAATATCCCTGGGATTATAGCAAATGTAACGTCTCCGTGGTACCGGAATGATGTAAAACAAACGACAAAATTAATGTCTTGTCTATTTTTCAAAGGAGCGAACTTGAAACTAGCGCTAATAAATCACGAAGCTTCTAAGGATCTCTTCTTTTCAAGTACACGCACGACAGCAAGACCTAGTGTACGTCCGTTTCCTAAGATCCATAAAAAGTGTGTTGGGAACACAATATTGTTGATAATGCAGTTTCAGATTTGTTTTCGGCTATATGTCAGATAAAAAAACTTCTCGAGTGTTTATCAGATTCAAAACATTCGGTGGTTTGATTATTGTGGGGAAACATGTTCATCCATTTTGTTCATCCATATTCTGATTCCCCTCCCTGTCACAATACTCTAAAGAATTGGCACCTGGGTGATGGGAAAAGATTAAGCTGGTGACGTAATGGGAACGTGCAGGTTGCATAATGTTTTTTCAGTAAGCCAGAACCTCATCGCCATGAGGTTGATAGGGTTATACGAGCCATAATGACAAAGGAATCAGTATATGCGAAAATAATGTAACGGGAACCATTTCACTTGTTTGAAACAAAAGATCATCTTGTTTTGGTACACAAAACTGTTCAAATACATATCCTTGATATCTGGGATGATACATATTTATCGAAAGGCACGCAAACATTTCAAAATTTACCAATCATGTTTCTTCGCAAATTTGCATATTCAAACCCTTGTGGACGTTGAAAGAAATCGGAAGTTTTAGCACCTATTATAATTAAAAGATGTGTTTGAAAATATGTTATGATCAGGTATTTAGGGTATCATCTGAAAATGTCTGAAAATCAGGTCACAGCATTCATGATTTACAATGGTGCTTGTGCATGCGACAAAGGATCAGTGTCAGATGAAATAAACGCCCAAAGTTAACTCATGTCAGGCAACCCAGGCAAATCCGGCAGATGCATGCCTTTCCTACTGCATTTTCTTTTGATTTAATGGTGCAAAATCCTTTTTGTGATGCCTCAGCTATGTTGCCATGGTTTAGAACTACTGGGTTAAGTCCTGAAATACATTATACCTCAATACCAAATACCGAAGTCTCAAAATATAGATCAATCAGATCTGTGGAGGCCGCTATTCCCTTACCGTGGAAGAAAGGTAGTAACGTAAATAACGTCATATTGTATTGTGTCCACAGATACACCTATGTTCCAAGATTGAAAGAATCTACTAAATAACATGTAAGTAATGACCACTAAATGAAAACCTGTAAATAACGACCAGGTGGTCGTTGTTGAGAGGTAGTTAGAATGTGAAAGGTGCAGCGCTCTACTAGTTGCAGTGTCTGAGAAAATGTACAAAGTTGAAAGATAAAATAAATCAAATAACGAATAACTTTAAGAAAAGAAAAAAGTAAAAATAGCAAAAAGCACCCTATATATCCAGTCTAACTTCGTTTTCAAGATTTTTATACAATAAGTGGCGATATGTAGGATATTGACCCTTTATGTCCAAAATCATTTTTTTACATTAAGGATTGTTTGCCCTACTCTTATGTAACATTGTTTTCATTAAGAGTTTACACTAACCCTCAATGAAAATATGTTTTTCGTTTTGAGTATTTCTTACATACGGCTTGTACCAGAGCCTCCATTCCAAGAGATAAGTTGATCTTAAAGACGCTGAATCACATATCATCCATAGCTATTAAATAATTGTGTATAACATGTTTTTAACCACAGTCAGCCCCAGTGACAAATATAAAATGAGCCTCGCGATTCATGAAGGCCATTTAGGCCCTAAACTATTGAGTGAAGCACCTCATAAATATCCTAGACCTCCTCCTCAGGTGGAAACATCTTGAAGCGCCTCTACAATGCCTTCATCACGTGAGTCTGTCGCTACACGCATCCTGTGTCGCAAAATCTACTGATAGCTGATCATGTTGTTTCCTTGCTTAATACTCCATACGTGATATATGGTGGCTCATGTCCATGATTTAATAACCAGAGTGTGTAGAAAACCTTCATTTTCTTACTGTTTCATTTCCTGCATCAATTCCTACATTTTCATATCACGTCCGTACTTTTTCTCCCGTTCGTATTTTGTCAGAAACCCGGAAGACGTGTCGGGCAGGCGCAGTGACTACTTCTTGATTTTAGCAGACATCTCTGTCCGAATAATCACGAACTAGGCCAATAACTGCCATATTTATGTCTTTACTCGCGTAGAAGCGAGATGTTTAAAAATTTGAAGAGTAAGATTGAGCAAAAGGTAGCTCAGTTGCCTCTACGGAATACCGTGACGGGAGTGTTGAAGGTAAATGACTGTAAACAGGCAGGAACTAGACTTGGTCTAACCGGCCTGGCAATGTGAAGGCGGAAGTGTCAGCTGTTGCTGTGGCTGTTTGTGTCGGATCTAATATGTTTGACTGATACCCTGATAGTGTTACATCACGAAGTGCAGTGGTGTGTGCCCCGGAGAAACCCGCAGCAGATTCCATGTTTCAGTAGTATCATAACACTAGTATGCTGCATCCGGCATCGTCCGGCCATGTTCCTCATCTGCCCTCGTCATGATAATCTCTTCTGTGTTGAAATACCAGCATCCTCGCATGTTTTCGTTATTTTGAATTATGTAGGAAAAATATATTTCGTCTTCTCTATGGCACTGTACAAAGTGTCAATGAGTTAATTAAAGTAAACCTCCGAGATCAGATATATATGCACATATTTCCCAGAAAAATTAACTCCAAAACATGACATTTGTTACCTGTGTACAGATATCACATGCCTCAATGAAAGGCCCAACACAGTTTTTGTCCAAAAATAGATTCATTGGATTAGCGTCCTGATTACTTTACTCGGTTTGTCAGCACTGTGCCAATCTGGGTCAAAATCTTTCAAATTTACTAGCCCAAACCTCATGTAAGGTCTGTTTTGGTGTTATCGTTTTTGTTTTTTATCATATCTCTTTATTAGACTCAACAGAATTTTACTGAGCCGGGCTTCGGACTAGTGGCTAAAATTACAGACTGCCATACCCGTCCTCGTGGGTGTCCCCAAAATGAATCACGTCTGAGACATGCATCATGTCATGCTTTCCTTTCACATGAAGCTGACACGCCATGATATAGGTTAACTGGAATACTGTTCTAAGTGGCACTAAACCCAACTCACTCACTCATGGGATAGGGGGGCACGGGTGGCCCAGTCGTCTAAGGCGCTGCGATTCACTGTGCAGAGTTGCGTCCCTTAGGCACGCCAGAAACCTATGATTGTTGGTTCGAATCCCGGTTCGCCCCGATTGTGTTTCTAGGTTTGTCAGCACCATATCCGTGCTCGTGGGTTTCACCGAAGTGGTAACCGTCTGAGACCTGCATCACTTCGGGCTTTCCTCCCACATTAAGCTGACACGCCGTGATATAACTTTAATACTATTAAAAGCAGCGTTAAACCAAACTCACTCACTCACTCACTCACTCACTCGTGGGATAAGACTGAGTAAGGATGGAATCAAATCTCAATACACGTTGCTATCATAGGACAACTAAGTTAGGAACCAGTCCTTGATGAAACAATCTCAATTGCAATTCCAGACGCATCAGTGATTTATTAAACCTAAGAGCAAAATTTCACTGTGTGTGAATTGTCGACATAAAACTGCAAGTGCCAAGAGTTGCCAGGTTCATTAGTTCATATTACAGGCACAAGTCTGATCTGCATTGAGCATGCTGAGCAAGATGATGTCAGGTTTAAAAACATGAAGTGACATGGTACTCTGTGCACAAATATAGCAGTATATACCATGATATACAGTACAGGATATAATCTTTTTTCATTCCAAGTGCAAATATAATTATGCATATTCAGGAAGTTGATCAGGTGTAAGTAAATAAAACCATGACAAACTGAAATTGATGGTGCCTGATATTTGATTAGCCGATAATGGTCAAAAGCAATCACCATCAGCATGATCAGGTGTGGCAATGGAACATCTACAGAAACGTCCATTATTTACCCTCTGTAGTGTTCACAGTTGGCAGCATTAGAAATTGGCAGTAGTTCTGTATTCCTTGCCAAACTGCCCAATAGTTAAGGTATCATAAGGACTAGTAGAAATCTGCCATTATTAAGGGTTTGGCTGTATGTTTGTTCATCTTTATAAGGACTAGTGGGCTAAAACTGCTAGTTTTCCTTACTGGTTGGGGGAGGGGGACGTCCTCTCGGTTTTCTCCCATCTAATGATCTTGCCTATAATATTCAAATTGAGAGAATCCCAAAATCATCCTATATCTGAAATAAAAAAAGTAATATTAGAGTTATGACAAGGGTTCCGTAACCATGTTAACTGTCATACTTAATTTCAAAGACTGCCCCGTGTGTCTTTTCTGGAATGAAGATTGTTGGCCATGCTAACCATTGCTAACAGTGACATTCAGTTTCGGTAGGTTGAAGAGTATGAACCACCACCAAATACATTCTAGTTTGTGTTTTAATGTCCTTTCAAGTATTTGCGTTATCTGGTGCAATTAAGTTTTAGCAGTAACCACGGTAACAAAAATAATGGACATTGTCCTAAATTGTTTTCAGAGTCACACCCCCTAAATTTTGACTGATATGTTGAACATATTCATTTTGTTATCAACTTGTCAAACTATATTCTTATAAGAAGTCAAAAGGCTATTTTAAAATCCTATTGCAGGGATGGAAAATAACCAAGAACATATACACCCGAATAGTGATAACATATAGCAATACCCCAAAATGTTTCAAATTCTACTTACGTTTATCATGTTAATAGGATACCGTTAACATTAACAAGTCTGGTCCGGACTTGCTGTCTATTCCATTGCTGATATTACCTTTATCTGTTCATTGTACATGTGATATGGTATTATCAGTTTTGTTATTGATTTTCTGTTTCATCACTGCCACCAGACAATTTCAAAATACAAACAATATGCATCACCAAGGCTTTGACAAACTGAATTTGCAGTACCGTATTAAACATGTTTCTCTCCACACGATTGCAATGTATGGTGTGTGAGAGGTCATTCACAATTAGTTAGGGGAGGCCAGACAATGAATAAGGCCAGGCCAAATTAAATCTTGTTTCAGAGAACTTTAGATTAATTAAAATTAATCATATTTTAAATGTTGTCATGAAATAGATGTTTTATCATTTGTAAGCAAAAGTCATGAAAATACAATAAAAAAATGTTTGTGTTTAGGGAAAAAGATTTTTCTTACATACTTGTAAAACAAAATCCAGCAGTAGAAATTGGCACTAGTCCTATAGTCCTTGCCAAACTGCCGAATAGTATCCTAAGGACTAGCAGAAATTTGCCATTTTTAAGGGTTTTGCTATATATGTTATCATTATAAGGACTAGTGGACTAAAACTGTTAGTTTCTACCGCTGACATCTGATCTGATTTTGATGAAAGTGAGGTAATGTAAACATGTCATAACCTTGTTTTGTTTACTTAAAGGATTAATTGTTAACAAACACACATCAATATTTTACATGTGCTACATTTAGGGTAACACAATGTAAGACAAGTCGTCACATCTTGTACAGTCCATTCTGCAAAATGTTTGCAAAATCCACACAATTAGATAAACATATGTCTTAAAATAGTTATCTTTCATTGAGAAAATATTCCATTTATATATTTATCCTTTGTTTGCCATGGTTGTACAGCACCAGATGTCAACAAAGCCTAATTAGGAGCTAGAGATACGGTCAGTTCGATGTGTAAAGATGTATTATCATACTCCTTGCTGTAAGATATGTATATAATTTTGCAGAAAAATTTGAAAGTACATTGAAAGGCTTCCATCAGGCTAGTCTGTCTGATTTCAGAATAAGCACATTTGTACACAAACAAGGAAAGCCTGGTCATGTGATATGCAAATTAGTTTATGGCAGTGGTGTAATGCTAAGCTTTCTCTGTACCGGAGTGAGGCCACATTCCACACGGCAACGACAATCGCAGCACTGCGACTACTAGTTACAGCTGTCAGGGTCCCTACCATTAATATCAATCATCTCCAGTGGGAGAGCATCTGCCCAGAGAGCAGAAGGTCCGGGGTTCGATTCCCAGACGCGTCATACCAAAAAACATTGAAAGACAGTACTTGTTGTTACCCTTCCTGGTGCTCAGCATTAAGGGGATAAAACAGGGACTGGTTGGCTTGGAGTCTGTATAGTATGTCTGAGCTTGCACATGCTAAGTGAAATAATATTAGATGTTAAATTCTTCTTTTTTAGCATTGTTTAAGCCTGCTGTAAACCTTATTTCACTAGCCCTCAGAATTTGTAGCTAGTCTTACATTTTCTTTCACAATGTTCAGTTTATTCAGTTCCGATTTTTAGCAAAATTTAACATTGAGAATTGGATCAGAATGATAGCCCTCAAATGCTACTTGTCTCTGAGGACTGCCGGTGCGATCGGGTAGCCTAGTGGTTAAAGCGTTCTCTCATCACGCCAAAGACCCATGTTCGATTCCTGACATGGGTACAATATGTGAAGCCCAATCCTAGAATATTGCTAGAAGCGACATGAAACCAGCATGAAACCATACTCACTCACTATGAGGACTGCTATCATTGGATATTTACTTGCCCTCAGCTCAATTTAGTTGTCTCGGGAAAGCAGACTAGCATGAATTTCGAAAGACTGTCTATGGAAATATTGCCTGTGCATTAAGCTGACACACTATGGTACGACTGTAACCCTATCTCTATGATGTCAGTCTACAGCACAGATGGTGATCACATTGATTAGGATGCTGTATATGCACAGGGTGGTGTCCACATGCTGGGACGACCATGTTTTCCTACATGAGGAACATTCATACCTCCAACTATAATAAGAGCAGGCAGAAAATAAAGGTATTATATAATGATTTTACTATGATGCTTATTGTGATTAGTGAATGGGGATAGGGATTTCATGTGATTTGATGTGGGAGTCCAGATCTTACCATGCTTACTGCTTGTGTTGATGGAGAAGTGGATATAATTCATGTGTCTGACGGTCAGGTGTTCATTGTGTACCACTTGAGATTTTCTGTTAAATATTGATTAGTTTTGACTAATCATTTGCTGATGATGAATTTTCATATTCTCAACACCATTGAGGATCATTAGGTCAGATTTGATGACTCCGTTGTTTTTGTGTCGTCCTGCCTCGAGTGATTGACTCAGCATGCTCAGGGCGCTTGCTTTCAGTCACTAGTTTGTCGGTATTTCCAGCATGCCAGGATATGGCTGGATTATTGCTGACTGCAGCATTAAGAGTGAGGGAGTCAGTGAGTATGATTTTATGCCACTTTTATCAATATTCCAGCAATATCATGGCAGGGGACACACATTGTACCCATGTCGGGAAACGAACCCAGGTCTTCAGCGTGACAAGTGAACGCTTTGACCTCTAGGCTACCCGACCGCCCCTGCAGCATTAAGAACATCCACTTACTTGACCTGATTTTGTTGATATGACTGCTTACGTTGTATGGTGTTTTTATTTCAGAATGATAACGAAGACACTCCAGGGAAACCACTGGCAGAGAGCACACCTCAGAAAGGCAGTGGTCAGGATAGAGGTGGGGGAGGGGATGGCCCCGCCCTGCTGGATCTGAGTGGGCAAGATGGGGCTGTAGCATCCCCACCCCAGGAGGGGGTCCCCACAGGGCAGTTGGTGGAGATCCCCCTGGAGTCTACTAACAATGACAGTCATTACGAGGTAGGAGACGAAGTTTGATTAAATTTTGTTTTAGCTGTTTCTTTCATTTTTTTTTCATTTTTTTTTTTGAGGGGCCACGGGTCGCCCAGTCATGTAAGGTTCCGTGATTCACTATGCAGAGTTGCATCCCTTGGATATGCCAGAAACCTATGATTGTGGGTATGAATCCCGGTTCACCCCAATTTTGTTTCTAGGTTTGTCAGCACCATACTGTACTTCGGGCTTTTCTCCCCACATTAAGCCAATCAGTACATATTGTAATGCTGGAGTCATGATGTGTACTGTGATCCTGAACCTGCATCAATTGCATGGCCCAACTCCACAGGGCGCACCTCCATATGACCCACCTCCACATGACACAGCTCCACACATGACCCAGCTCCACATGACCCAGCTCCACATGACCCAGCTCCACATGACCCAGCTCCACACATGACCCAGTTCCACATGACCCAGTTCCACATGACCCAGCTCCACATGACCCAGTTCCACATGACCCAGTTCCACATGACCCAGTTCCACAAAACCCAGTTCCACAAGACCCAGTTCCACCTGATCCAGTTCCACATGACCCAGTTCCACATGGCACAGTTCCACATGACCCAGTTCCACATGACCCAGTTCCACATGACCCAGTTCCACAAAACCCAGTTCCACATGACCCAGTTCCACATGACCCAGTTCCACATGGCACAGTTCCACCTGACCCAGTTCCACATGGCACAGTTCCACATGGCACAGTTCCACCTGACCCAGTTCCACATGACACAGTTCCACATGGCACAGTTCCACCTGACCCAGTTCCACATGGCACAGTTCCACATGACCCAGTTCCACATGACACAGTTCCACCTGACCCAGTTCCACATGGCACAGTTCCACATGGCACAGTTCCACATGACACAGTTCCACCTGACCCAGTTCCACATGGCACAGTTCCACATGACCCAGTTCCACATGACACAGTTCCACCTGACCCAGTTCCACATGGCACAGTTCCACATGACCCAGTTCCACATGACACAGTTCCACAGGACCCACCTCCACATGACCCAGTTCCACATGACCCAGTGCCACATGACCTAGCTCCACATGACTCAGCTCCATATGACCCAGTTCCATATGGCATAGCTCCACATGGCCCAACTCAACGATACAACAAAGTCATGATAGGATAGGATACGTATCATGATACATAGGTCACGATATCACGATACACATATTTTCGTCAAATCGTGTAAGAGACTTCTTACTATAAATATTTCAGAACAGGTTCAAAAGGAAAAGATAGCTGTAGTAGAGGTGCGCGGTATTACCAGCATACCGGTATACCATGTTTTTTGTTAGCTGTGGTACTTACTGGTAAACTTCCTTACTATACCGGTACTTCGGCAAATTCCAAAGGCCGTGTAGGTTACGGAAATTTCCGATGATGAATATTACGTTTCTTCATAGTTTAAGTAATATTTTTATGTACGTGTGTTACAAACAACTAATCATGCTAATATATAGTAAAGGACGTCAGATTTAATAAATTTCGATAGAAAGTTATGTTTTATTTGAATTTCCCGTGCAAATCCCGTCTCGAGAGTGAACTGCATCTCCGCTTGGTAACAAAATGGCAGACTTCAAAGGCTTTTCTCTCTTTGTTCAAATACCATGGTATGTACCGTGGTAATTGAGCAGATACAGCTGTAGCCACACGTTCGTAGCGGCTATTATTAGTAGTGAAAATGAAACGCTAATTGCAACACATTTTGTGATATGTTGTGACAAAACTCTGAGCTTATTAAACGAGTAGTAAGTAATTTATGTTTACAAGTGCAACGTCTTGTATCGATACAGAAAAAAACATATCATATATTGTATCGTCGCTTGAAATCTTACAATGTGCCAGTGCAGCGATGTATCATTTCCGCATTACAAGGGTTTGTTGCCGTCAACAAGTTTGCGTTAAAGTCGTATGACTAGTTAAGTACACTCTAATTTTGTGATGGTAAGGTAACCAGATAGGTATTAGAAGAAGAAGAAGAAGAAGAAGATAGGTATAAGGCCAGGTATGGTAAAAAAAGATGGATATGGAATTAAAACATGAATCAATACATGGTAAGCATATCTTGTATCATATTGTCAGATGGAAATTCCGGATGTATCGATAAATCGGTCTTATTGTCCACCTCGTTATGACTAAGTTGAAAGTAACGTTGATGTTTTCATGATTTGCATCCAGACTGCCTCCGACTTCGGTTCCGTCCAGGGCGATGATACTCCGAGAGGCCCAAGGTCAAGGACATCGTCAATCAGCTCTGTCGCCAGTGACAGCTCCTTCTTCACTAATGTCAGCTTCTCACATCCACAATATGTTCCGTCGGACATCGAGAGCGAGATCGAGGAGACCTCTGTGAACCTTGATGCCATTAGCAAGGAGGAACTGTATACTTACGTCAAGAAGTACGAGAGACGAGTGATCAAATACAAGACCAAGTACATGGAGGTTGGTCGTGACGCTAGCGATAAAGCTGTAGAGCCACAGTTTGATGAGTTGATCAGTTGTTATTGTCTGATATTGACTGTCAGAAATGAAAATTGCAAGTGATTCCATGGCATAAATCGAAAAACAGATGTGTAAATGTCCGCCTTGATCAGCAGTTGATTTATAAATGTCCGTCAATGTTTCAGCTGGCAACTGTGTACAAGGAATCCATGCAGGACAGAGAGAAAGTGAAGGTACCACATCCCATTATAAAGCTGTTGTGTAGTAGTAGCAGCAGTAGTAGCAGCAGTAGTAGTAGTAGTAGTAGTAGCAGTAGTAGTAGTAGCAGCAGCAGCAGCAGCAGCAGCAGCAGCAGTAGTAGTTTGGCCTGATCACTGGTTCTAATACCAGATTCACTGACTGATCCTTGCTTTGTCAGCACAATAAATATGTATGTTTGTTTCTCCAACAATACTTACTCAATACTTGCGATACTTTCCTTCCTCATTTGGCCTGCAAGTTGTGATTTGTCTGAAATATGGTAGGGGCCTTCATCTGTCTCACAGGAGAATGGGGTCCTGTCTAAGTAGTTGTAAGAGAGTGGTCAGGTGACTTGGTTGATTCCGGATCAATGTTTGCACAGAAAACCCTGGCCACGTCTCAGGACCGAGCGTTCCGACGGATCTCGGAGCTGAAGGAGCAGATACAGCTGGACCAGCTGGCCAAGCGGGACCTAGAGCAGAACTACCGACTCCTCCTGGAGGAGAAGGAGGAGTTTGTCAAGGTGCTCCAGATGCAGGTACGCTCAAACACACAATACTTGCAGGTACGCTCGAACACACAATACTTGAAGGTACGCTCAAACACACAATACTTGAAGGTACGCTCAAACACACAATACTTGCAGGAATGCTCAAACACACAATACTTGCAGGTATGCTCAAACACACAATACTTGCAGGTACACTCAAACACACAATACTTGCACATACGCTCAAACACACAATACATGCAGGTAAGCTCAAACACAATACTTGCAGGTACGCTCAAACATACAATACTTGCAGGTACATTCAAACACAAATCTTGCAGGTATGCTTAAACACACAAAACATGCAGTTACGCTCAAACACAATACTTGCAGGTACGCTCAAACACACAATACTTGAAGGTACGCTCAAACACACAATACTTGCAGGTACGCTCGAACACACAATACTTGAAGGTACGCTCAAACACACAATACTTGCAGGTATGCTCAAACACACAATATTTGCAGGTACGCTCAAACACACAATACTTGCAGGTACACTCAAACACACAATACTTGCAGGTACGCTCAAACACACAATACTTGCACATACGCTCAAACACACAATACATGCAGGTAAGCTCAAACACAATACTTGCAGGTACGCTCAAACATACAATACTTGCAGGTACATTCAAACACAAATCTTGCAGGTATGCTTAAACACACAAAACATGCAGTTACGCTCAAACACAATACTTGCAGGTACGCTCAAACACACAATACTTGCAGGTACGCTCAAACATACAATACTTGCAGGAACACTCAAACACAAGACATGCAGGTACGTTCAAACACACAAAACATGCAGGTACGCTCAAACACAATACTTGCAGGTACGCTCAAACACAATACTTGCAAGTACGCTCAAACACAATACATGCAGGTACTCTCAAACACAATACATGCAGGTACACTCAAACACAATACTTGCAAGTACGCTCAAACACAATACATGCAGGTACACACAAACACAATACATGCAGGTACACTCAAACACAATACTTGCAGGTACACTCAAACAGCACAGGCAGGTTTGCTGTGTCACCTGCATCTCACTCACTCACTCACTCACATGGTTAAATTGTCATTTGTCTATTCAATGCATAGCAAAGCTCTTTGGCAAACCTCAAACGATTCCATATATAATTGACCCATGTTGAAATATATAACAATTTTCGTATGTATTTTATTTTATTTTGTATTTTACTGATATTTATATAAATTCATGTCAAATTTATGCTGGCTTTGCTACTGCTAAAATGTTAATAATCACTTGTTTCAAATAATTCCTTGCTGCATTCAAACAAACAGAAGCATTTTTCAACATGTTGCAGGTGAAACTGTTGAAGGAAGGCAAGGAGATTCCACCCGAGCTGCAGGAGAAACTCTCCCCAAAGACAAGCGCAGCAGTTGTACCCCCTGGTTCCCCAGACACACCCGGGGGAACAGATGAAGTGAGCATACTGAAGAAGAAGGTCAGTGGATTTCCCCAGTAGTGATGCTGACTAGGTACAGATCCTGAAGATCCGGGGTAGCATTGGTATTCAGCAAAACATGTTTGTCGTAAGAGGCGACTAACGGAATCGGGTGGTCAGGCTCGCTAACTTGGTTGATACATGTCCCAATATCCCGTTTGCTAAGCGATGCTCATGATGTCAGTCACTGGTTTGTCTAGTCCAGAGTCAAACCATGCTTGTCATCAGTGTCCGAAAGAGCTGCATGGCACCTGCCCATGGCTGGTAACTTTTCTGTCGGGCTGCAGGAAATTTTCCTCTCCCTGCCCGACTGTCTGGCAGATAATTTTAAGATTACTTATGTATTCAGTTTTATTATAACTCCTTGAGCTTTTTTTCAACTGAATCAAGACATGATTTGTCTCTAAGGTTTTGCTATATTTTAATATTGATAATGCCTGAATGCTGGGAGGTAACTTTCAAGATGGGCAGGCAACACTTATGGGTCACCTGAGTTTTAAAATTATTTCAGACACTGCTTGCCATAAGAGGTGACTAATGGGATCGGGTGGTCAGACTTGCTGGCTTGTTTCATGCATGTCATTGGTTCCAATTGCGTAGGTCGATGCTCATGATGTCAATTCCTGCATTGTCTAGTCCAGAGTTGATTATTTACAGACCACCGTCATATGGAAGGAATATTGCTGAGTGTGGTGTTAAACGACAAACAAACAAAACTGACTTGGTTTTAGTAAATGTATTGTTCAGGATTACAGTTTACCAGGCAGACAATTGATTGATGTAGCATATGTCAAAATTATTTACTTCACCAGTGAAAATACCCCCCTCTGTGGGAATCATTCATTCTTTTACAATAAGTCCTAATGGCCCTTGTAGATGCATCGCCTGGAGGGTTTGCTGACTCGGTGCAAGGAAACCATTAAATCCGGTAAGGAGAAGAACCTGGTCCTGGCCACGGAGAAGGAGGAGCTGGAGAGGAAGATGGATGACTTGCAGAGGGAGAATGAGAGAATCAAGGTCAGTCGACAGTCACTCGTTTCAGAACTCAGTGTAGTCTTTTCTATGGCCAACCAGACACTTTGTTGCGATACAATTCAGATTTCTGTAGTTGGGTGGCGATACAATTGATAAACTGACTCTTGAAGCTCTTGAGGTTTACTCCTGTCGATGATTTATCTAGTGCTGCTCAGAGGGTGATATTTGGTCTTAAGTCTGCAGCAGTAATAGTGAAAATCCAGTGTCAATTCAAAATTTTCCAATTCCTCACTATTTAAGAAAATAAAAACAGTAAAAGAATTAATTTTTGAGCATTATCTCTATTGTTTTCCAATTTGCCTGCCAAGGGCACTTTGGGGAATCCTGGATATCCCGCTTAACAACTGTTGGCTCAACTTAACATATTTAGTAGATTTATGTCAATTAATAAAACAGTTGCTTAAGACAAGCAAGATGTTCTATTTTACAATTTATGTTTAAACCATTTTACATGTCACTTATATACTTGTATTGGTTTGTGTTGGTGTATGAGCTAGTGACAGGATGCTGATATTGTAACAGTGTAAAACTGGAACAAAAGAATCCTTTTTCACGTTACTGTCGTAGCGCTAAGATTGTTGCATATCCCAGTCTTTTTTCACTCACTATAGTCTCAGTGTTAAGGTTTGTGGGACACTGGAAGTTCTGCCTGCCGTTAGTTATGATTCGGACAATAATGGGTTGGAATAGGTCTTCAGCAACCCATGCTTGCCGTAAAAGGCGACTAACAGGATCGGGTGGTCAGGCTCGCTGACTTGCTTGATGCATGTCATTATTACCCAATTGCGTAGACCCGTGAAGATTCCGGGGTAAAATAGGTCTTCAGCAACCCATGCTTGCCGTAAAAGGCGACTATGCTTGTTGTAAAAGGCGACTAACGGGATCGGGTGGTCAGGCTCGCTGACTTGGTTGATGCATGTCATCGATCCCATCGTGGATCGATGCTCATGATATTAATCACTGGATTGTCTGGTCCAGACTCAATTATTTACAGATCGCCGTCATATAGCTGGAATATTGCTGAGTGCGGTGTTAAACAACAAACCAACCAACCAACCCAATTGCGTAGATCGATGCTGATGCACTGGATTGTCTTGTCCAGACTCTGCTTTTTACTGACTGCCCTCATATTGCTGGAATAATGCTGATTGCGGCATTAACCAACAAACAAACAAACAAAAACATATCCCAGTCTTTTTTTTACTTTTTAGTGTTAGTGTTAAGGGTTGTGGGACTGCCATTAGCTATAATTCAGACGTAGGTAGCTGTACAAATATGAGGTTCTTCTTCGCTACTTTGACTGTCAGATTTTGTTGAAGTTTTATGACATAATCAGAAAGATTATTTCACTTATTTTTCACAAATTCTATGACCTCCTAGACATACTCCCCCTTAGCAAGGCTGGTGTTGGATCCACCTTGTATATGACGAAACAAGGGTCAAGGTCAGTCTCGGGGTCAAGGTTAGGGATTGGTTTTGGGTCAAGGTCAGGTTAGGTTTAGGGTTTTACAGGTTTCGAACTTGTGTCTCGTTGATAAATAGCTGTTGCCCTTCCCTAGACTGGTGGAGGAGGCACGCCAGATGTGACGAAGCTGCAGGGTCAGATCAAGCAGGCGCGGAAGCTGATCCAGCAGCTGGAGACCGATCGCGAGCTGGCCATTGCAGAAGTCAAGAAGCAGGTGCATGAGGAGCTAGAGAGGAAGGACGAGGAACTCCGGGAGGTCAAGAGTCAGGCCCAGGTGTGGCAGGGCGAGAACACCGACCTGAAGGAGAAGTCTGAGAGGCTGGAGAAACAAGGTACGTCATTCAGGGATGCTGGAATGACAGTAGTAATTCATACTTTTATGCAAAACAGTTACCATGGTAATTGCATGCCTGAAATGTATCTATGGTAACGCATAAATATGGCGCAGTAGTTAATAAGTACCAGTCAACAGATATTTAAAATCATTTCGATTTTAAAAATTACTGTCTCAAAACTGTTAATCAGGAAACTAGTGCATCACCATGGCATGTTGGGAGCTGTGTTATGTGATGCTTGTCATTGTATCCTGCATATGCACTGACCCTGATGTTACAGTAATCCCCAGTACAGTAGAACACGGATATAACAAACCCGGATATAGCGAACAAACGGATACAACGAACTGTTAAAAAATCCTCGAATTATCTCCTATATAATATCATATCAAATTTACAGATATAACGAACCCTCTACAACGAACTAACGGATACAGCGAACTGATATCTGATCACCGACGAGCCAATCTATCACTAATTACTAACGTGTATAGGGAACTGAGAAATCTCACTCTGTGTCAAGTGTCACTGACAATTGGCTGTACGCAATCAGTGGCAAATCAACACAATGGCGGCAAATCAATTCAATCAGCGGTGACTGATCAACCTTGTTAAATTTGCATTGTGTTAATCTTACCTGTACATGTAATCTTGTCTGTAAAACAAACATTAAACATATACATTTTACGAGATTGTGTCCAAGTGTCAGTTCACTTGCATATACTATCATGGCGTGTAACGTGTATTGTGTTTTGTCTTATCCAAGATGGCGGACTTTTCCGAGCGAAAACGTGTATAACGAACAACGGATATCACTAACTGATTTCTCTGGTCCCTTGTGGTACGTTATATCCTTGTTCTACTCTTGCAAGGGAGGGCCATCCATGCATTAATTCCTACTTTACAGTATGTTAATCCTGAAATCTACTGCAGTGCAAGAACAGCTGGACAAATCAAGGGAGATAATCCGGCGGATGAAGGAGGAGAAGGCGCACCTGAAGACGGAGATGCAAGAGAGACTGGAGGCCTCGGAGCAGAGTCTGGAGGAGGAGAAGGAGACGTTGGTCCAGGAGCTGTCCCGGGGAAAGTCCGCCGCCATCTCGCTCATGCAGGTACATCTCACACTGAATGTCTCATAGGTTGGTCTTGCTCCCCAGTGACAGCAAAACCACATTATCGGTGGTTCATACCAAGCTTGGGGGCACGGGTGGCCCAGTCGTCTAAGGCGCCGCGATTCGCTGTGCAGAGTTGCGTCCCTTGGGCATGTCAGAAACCTATGATTGTGGGTTTGAATCCCGGTTTGCCCTGATTATGTTTCTAGGTTTGTCAGCACCAAACCCGTGCTTGTGGGTTTCACCGAAGGGGTAAATGTCTTAGACCTGCATCACTTAGGGCTTTCCTCCCACATTAAGCTGACACGTCGTGATATAACTGTAATACTGTTAAAAGCGGCGTTAAACCCAACTCACTCACTCATACCAAGCTCCTCACAGTGAAAGCAGAGCCCTCTATACTATCGCTGCAACAGTATTTTGTGTATTTATGATTAAATAAAGACATATTTATTCGTAAGAATTGATTCAATATGTTTTGATGTTTAAACTGCCAAAGACACAAAAAATATTGAACAGTAACATGTCCCATGTTATATGCCATAGGTCATGTTCTCTTCATAAGGTGCTGTCAATGGCCAGAGACTTTATGCAATACTCTGATTGATTATTATGTAATCTGTTAACTCTTACTTTTCGTTTGATAATGATAATTATCATACCTCCATGTCAGAATAATGAGATCTGATTGGTCCACGAAATCTTGATAAAATACAATGTATCCCACCTTGGAGGGAACTAAATTTCCTACTCAGGGTACATGGGGAGTCATGTATCCCACCTTGGAGGGAACTAAATTTCCTACTCAGGGTACATGGGGAGTCATGTATCCCACCTTGGAGGGGAATAAATTTCCTACTCTGGGTAAATGGGGAGTCATGTATCCCACCTTGGAGGGGAATAAATTTCCTACTCAGGGTAACATTGGGAGTCATGTATCCTGCCTTGGATGAGAATAAATTTCCTACTCAGGGTACATGGGGAGTCATGTATCCCGCCTTGGAGGGGAATAAATTTCCTACTTAGGGTACATGGGGAGTCATGTATCCCGCCTTGGAGGAGAATAAATTTCCTACTTAGGGTACATGGGGAGTCATGTATCCCGCCTTGGAGGGGAATAAATTTCCTACTCAGGGTACATGGGGATTCATGTATCCCGCCTTGGAAGGGAATAAATTTCCTACTTAGGGTACATGGGGATTCATGTATCCCGCCTTGGAGGGGAATAAATTTCCTACACAAGGTACATGGGGAGTCATGTATCCCGCCTTGGAAGGGAATAAATTTCCTACTCAGGGTACATGGAGATTCATGTATCCCGCCTTGGAAGGGAATAAATTTCCTACACAAGGTACATGGGGAGTCATGTATCCCGCCTTGGAAGGGAATAAATTTCCTACTCAGGGTACATGGGGAGTCATGTATCCCACCTTGGAGGGGAATATTTTTCCTACTCAGGGTACATGGGGAGTCATGTATCCCACCTTAGAGGGGAATATATTTCCTACTCAGGGTACATGGGGAGTCATGTATCCCACCTTAGAGGGGAATATATTTCCTACTCAGGGTACATGGGGAGTCATGTATCCCACCTTAGAGGGGAATATATTTCCTACTCAGGGTACATGGGGAGTCATGTATCCCACCTTGGAGGGGAATAAATTTCCTACTCAGGGTACATGGGGAGTCATGTATCCCACCTTGGAGGGGAATAAATTTCCTACTCAAGGTACATGGAGAGTCATGTACCCCTCATTAGGTGGTACCAAAACCTAACGCGAGATGCATAAAACCCCAACACCCCATGTGATCCTGCTACAACTTATATTGTACCATTTAATTTCCCTAATCCATCAAAGTAAGAGCAACTGGTCTAAAAAGTAGATGGATACAGTTTTTGTTTAATATTCTTATCAGAAACCAAAAAATAAGAAATAGTCGTGTAAGCCATAAATGTTATCTGTTGTAGCAAGAGACGGAGAAGGTGATGCACGAGAAGATTGAGGCCAGTGTGGGAGAGAGAGACGGCATCTGGCAACTCAAGATGGCTGACCAAGAGAAGGCCCACCAGGAGGTGCTGGAGGTCAAGGTCAGTGTGGGCTGATCGTGTTGCCATATATTCAACTGGACTACTTGCACAAAGGGGGCATGGTCCATGGTGCTGCAACTAAGCCGAATTATTTTTTTTGCCTTTTAGTGGTTCCTTTAATCTGAGGATTGTTATTTGAAGTCTTTCAATGACCAATCAGAACATGGTAGGATTTAGGAGATATATTTACTATGCTATTGGGGGAGGGGTCGGCTAGCTAGTGGTTAAATTGTTCGCTCGTCATGCCAAAGACCTGGGTTCAAATCCCCAAATGTGTGAAACCAAAAGTAATTTCTTGAGCCTATTCTTAAGATCCTTCCTGCAGTTGGGTGAGGTGAAATGGGGTTTAATTTTTCCAAGATTATTGCACTTATATAGCGAAGTGCATGCAAGTATGTGTCTGTGGCTGCTTGTACTAGTCCGGACTGATGCCAATTGATAGTGCTAGCTCACTGAGAAACCATGCTGCAGTTTAACATGAATACCCCACTCAGACACAGTATACTGACTCTGAGCCGACCAGTCCTTGTTTTAGCCCCTTAATTCCGAGCACCAGACAAGGTAACAACAAGTACCATCTTTTAACGTCTTTTGGTATGACGCGGCCAGGGTTCGAACATTATTATTATAATTCTACTCACCTCTGTCTGTGGTTCCCAATTCCCCATGCTGGATGTTTGATGTGACTAAACTGATGGCTGCAGGAAGAAGTGTTGTTGGTTTTGCAGGAGAGGGAGAAGGAGCTGGCGGTGACACAGCTGCAGGAGGAGTTACGGCGGAGGCTTCATGAGAAGGAGGAGGAGATGGGGCTGGCAGTGGAGGAGCGAGAGCTGCAGAAGATGGCCACCGTCTCCGAGATCGACACTCAGAAAGACCAGCTGCACCTCCAGATCGACAGACTTAACTCAGTGAGTGTAATACTCAATGTGGTCAGTGTCTGACTGAACTCAGTGAGTGTATGACTCAACATGACCAGTGTTTGACTTAACTCAGTGAGTGTATGACTCAACTTGATAAGTGTTTGACTTAGCTCAGTGAGTGTATGACTCAACTTGGTCAGTGTTAGACTTTACTCGTTGAGTGTATGACTCAACTTGGTCAGTGTTAGACTTTACTCGTTGAGTGTATGACTCAACTTGGTCAGTGTTAGACTTTACTCGTTGAGTGTATGACTCAACTTGATAAGTGTTTGACTTAGCTCAGTGAGTGTATGACTCAACTTGGTCAGTGTTAGACTTTACTCAGTGAGTGTATGACTCAACTTGATAAGTGTTTGACTTAACTCAGTGAGCATATGACTCAACTTGGTCAGTGTTAGACTTTACTCGTTGAGTGTATGACTCAACTTGATAAGTGTTTGACTTAGCTCAGTGAGTGTATGACTCAACTTGGTCAGTGTTAGACTTTACTCGTTGAGTGTATGACTCAACTTGATAAGTGTTTGACTTAACTCGGTGAGCGTATAACTCAACTTGGTCAGTGTTTGACTTAACTTAGTGAGTGTTTGACTTAACTTGATACGTGTTTGACTTAACTCGGTGAGCGTGTGGCTCAACTTGGTCAGTGTTAGACTTTACTCGTTGAGTGTATGACTCAACTTGGTCAGTGTTAGACTTTACTCGTTGAGTGTATGACTCAACTTGATAAGTGTTTGACTTAGCTCAGTGAGTGTATGACTCAACTTGGTCAGTGTTAGACTTTACTCAGTGAGTGTATGACTCAACTTGATAAGTGTTTGACTTAACTCGGTGAGCGTATAACTCAACTTGGTCAGTGTTTGACTTAACTTAGTGAGTGTTTGACTTAACTTGATACGTGTTTGACTTAACTCGGTGAGCATGTGGCTCAACTTGGTGAGTGTTTGACTTGAGTCAATGTTTGAGTTGATTCAGTAAATGTTTGACTCAACTTGTGTTTTAGTGTTTTACTTTGCTGTGCGAGTTCCAAACTCAACTTGGTCAGCGTTTAACTTAACTCAGTCTTTGACTTTATTCAGTGATTGTTTGACTTGACTTGGTCAGTGTTTTACTCAACTGTGAGTGTTTTCTAATTGGTATGAATGTATGAATCGACTTGGTGACTGTGACTTATTACCGTTAATTTTTTTCACAACATGGCAAGTCTGTAACTTGACTTAGTCATTGTTTGACACGACTTGGTGAGTGCCACTTAAACTCAGGAGTGTTTGATTGTCCTCTGTGAGTGTTTGACTTGACTCATTGAGTGTCTGATTTGTTTGACTCTGTGGGTAAGTCGGTGAGTGTGACCCAACTTGGCCAGATTTTGAATTGACTCAAAGGATGTTTGCTAGGGCTGGGACGATATCGATACAACAACTGTGCGATCCGATACGTATCACGATAACTTGTTCACAAACCGATACGTATCACGATACTTGTAAGTGCTCTTATCTGTGTAAGCCATCTTTTTCATAGACAGGATAGTCAAATAACTGGCACACTGATGATTTACAGCTGGCAGTGTCAAGTATGACACATCAGATTTACTTTTTCACTACTAATTAGTGTTAAGTGTAACAACCATTAAAGTAAAACATTTAAGGTATGAATCGATATTTTGTACTTAGTGTGTGACTAAGATCGATACATGTATCGGGAAGTAAAATATCACGATTCACCGATGCATCGGTGCACCACTAATGGTGGCGATAGATTGGTGTAACTTTATTAGTTCTATAGTTTCTGAAACATACTGACTGTAAATGACCTTACCTTCTTGCCACTCGTCCAAGAGTTTCCTCATGCAGTGGCAGTAATCCCATGTCTCTGTGTAGGAGAAGATCGAGCTGGAGAACCAGGTGAGCAAGCTCCAGGATGACATGGCAACCGCTGCAGCCAGCTTCACCCAGCAGATGGAGGAGATGACGAGCAAACATAATCAGGTACTGCAGTCACACACCTGTCAGGTAAAGTCACACAATTCTAATGGGTAAAGTCATACACCTCTGTCAAGAAACTCACACCGCTGTTAGGTAAATTCACACACCTGTTAGGTAAAGTTACACAATTCTAATGGGTAAAGTCACACATCTATCTGGTAATGGCACACAATCCTATCCGATAAAGTCATACAATTCTATTGAGTAAAGTCACACAGTTCTATCGGATAAGGTCACACAATTATATCAGGTGAATTGACACGCCTCTGTCAATAATCAGTAACCATGATGTCAGATTCCATATGACCTCACCTCAATCTTCGTGTCCTTGCAGGCCCTGGCAGGCTCGAACACGGAGCTGGAGTCTTACTACCAGGCCCAGCTGCAGGCCGTGAAGGGGCAGCAGCAGCAACTGCTCCAAGACAAGAAGACCGAGCTGGAGTCGCTGGAGCAAGACCTGAAGGAGGTCAAGGCCGCCATGGAGGAGAAGGAGTGTGAGCTGGAGGGTCGGACCGGCGACTACGAGAAAGAGATCGCCAAGCTGCAGACTGACCTTGCCGAGAAGGAGGAGGAGAATGTGAAAGTTAAGAAAGAACTGGAGAATGTCCGACTTGAGTTTGAGGACGTAAGGACATCATTGACACAACAGATATCCAATTTGCAATCCACGGTTGATGGCTTGGAGTTGTGTAAGAAGGAGCTTGAAGAGAGCAGTGTGAAGTTAAAGGATGAGTTTGATTCTTTTAGGACGGAGAGTGAGAATCATGTGCAGGAGCTGACATCACAGAGAGAGAAGCTTGAAGTTCAGCAAGCTCAGTTGGTTGAAAAGTGTCAGCAGATGAGTTCAGACCAAGTTGACTTTTCGAAATCTTTAGATGAGAAGGCATCTTTGGCTGAAACAGAGAAAGCAGACTTGTTGAATCAGATCGAGAGTAAAAATCAGGAACTTGCAAGTTTGCTACATCAAATAGAGGCACTGCAGAATGAGAAAGGACAGGTGGTTGAAGATTTCAAGCAGAAACTGGATGCATCCGAGTCAGAAAAGCAGCAGACGACTGACGCTGTTACAGCTTCTCTGTCGCAGCTGCAAACAGTGGAGAATCGGGTTCGGGAGTTGGAGGAGGAGGTGGCGACGAAGGGGGAACAGTTGAAACAGCTAGAAGCTGACAAGGAGTTGATCCTTCTGGAACGAAGTGACATCGAGGCTCGAGGTTCCGAGAAGGATGTGTACATCGGGCAGCTGAAGGAGACGGTGAAGTCCCTGGAGGAATGCCAAGCTGATATCGAGAGGGAGAAATCAAACATGGAAGAAAAACTGACGTCACTAGAGTCTGTTTTGGATGAACTGGGTAAAGCGAAAACTGAGCTGACAGAAAAGTTGGAGGAAAGTAAACAGACGTTTAGCCAACAGGCTTCCCAGGAGAAGGAAACCTTAGAGGAAAGGATTGCTGCACTAGAGAAGGATCTCAGTGAATATGTCCAGAAGTCAGTAGACTATGAGAAAACATTATGTTCAAAGGATGATGAGATTCTAGCACTGAGAACAGTCATTGATGACAACACAGGATTTATCAAATCTTTAGAAGGTAAACAAGAACAAACAGAACAGATTCTTCTCAAGAAGGATGAAGAAATAAAGGCTGTAGAAGGAAAGCTTGCTCAGACTGCGGAGAAGTTCAATCAGCTGAGATCTGAGGCGAAGGGGAAGATCAAGGAGTTGAAGGAGACGGCGGAACAGACGAAACAGAAACATCAGGAGGAGAACGCCCAGAAGCAGAAGGACTGGGAGGAGAAGGTGAACATGATGAACATCGACAAGACAAACATGGAGAAGCAGTATACCAACCAGATCCAGTCCTTGGAACAGAGGCTGGCTGCGGAGAAGGAGAACATGCAGAAGCTGGAGGACGGCTTCCGGAAACAGTTCGAGGAGAAACAGGCCAAGTTCAAGGAGACCATGGGGAAGATCAAGGAGAGGTTTGAGGAGAAGCTGAAGGAGAAGGATGGGGAAGTTGAGGCCAAGATCCAGGAGCTCACCCAGCAGAAGGAACTCGGGATGGAAGACGTCACCAAGAGTCTTGAGGTCATGCGCGAACAGCAGCTCCGGGACCAAGCAGAGCGACACCAAGCTGCCATTCAGGAAGTAGTGGAGGAGTGGAAGTGTAAACTTGAAAATGTTCAGGATGAATTTGATACAAAATTTCAAAGGAATTCGGAGGAGAATGAGCAGAAGAAAAGTGAAATTGAATCCATACATTCCTCCAAACTGACAGCAATGTCACAGTCATTTGAAGCACAGGTGAAGTCCCTTCAAGAAGATATTGAGAGGTATAGGACAGAACTTGCTGATCTCAAATCAGACAGAGATGAAAAGATGCAAGAGTTGGTGGAGTTAAGGCAACAATTGAGTGAGCAGGATACCAAGATTAGTGATCTCGTGTCAGCTCTGGAGACAGAGAAACAGTCAAGCCAAAGTGTGTGTGAATCAACTGTGAGTGAATATTCAGGGAAGGTTGGTCAGATGGAATCTGTGATTAGTGAACTCAATGAGAAACTATCTGAGGTTCAGGAAAAACATACACAAGAAATTCAAGAGAAGGATGTGCAGCTACAAGACCACCAAGGGCGGTTAACACAGCTCCAGACAGAGAACTCTTCAATGGAGGAGATGCTTAAAGCACTGAATGAAACTGCTCAGAGTAAAGATGACCAAATACAGTCTTTGAGCGAAGAATGTGAATCTCTGAAGTCTGGGCAGACTCAAGTTCAGGAAGTTAAAGTACAGTTATCAGAATTAGAGAATAATTTTAAGAACTTGCAACAGGACAAGGCATCACAGGAATCAGCAGGCGAACTTCTGAAGGAGGAACATACAAGGATCGTGCAAGATTATGAAAGTCGGATTTCTGAAATGGTTGCAAATGATGGTGAACTACAAACAAGATTAAAAGAACTCAATGGCAAAGTGTCCAGTACAGAGGAGAGGCTGCAAGAATGTATTCAGAGTTATGAGAGTCAGCTTGAGGAGTATCGCGGAAAGTTACAGCGACAGGAAGTTGCTGTTAAAGAGGAGGTAACTCTTCTGAAGCAACAGTTGCACGATGCACAGAACAATGCACAGTTGACTTCAGCAGAGTTGCAGACATCTCTGCAGCAAAAAGTGCAGGAAAATGAAGAGAGGTTTGTTAATCAGGCAGCTAAACATCGAGAGGAGATGGAAAAGGTGGAGACGTCATGGCAGGATAAGATGAAGGAGATTAAGCAGAAATATGTGACAAAACTCAAGGAGATTCAGGGAGGAAACAAGGAAAAGATTGCTGGGCTAGAGGACAAGTTGAAGAAGGAGGTCCATAGTAAAGAAGAAGTATCCTCCGAGTTGTCTCATGCAAACACACGTCTGCTGCAACTTCAGGAAGCTGGAGGGACTTCTAGGGATACCATTGTTGATCTGGAACAAAAACTGGATGAAATGACAAGGACTTTGAATGATAAGGAAAGTGACCTTGAAACAGTGAGGCAGAGTCTATTGTCGACAGAGAACCGGCTTCAGGAACTGGAGTCTGAGAAGGATCAACTGAGCCAAGAAATCTCCCAGGTTACTTCATCTCTGCAGGTAAAAGATGAAGAGATGATGAAACTAAGGAGAGACTTGGAGGAGAAAGAGAACCTTGTGAAAGAAATAGAACAAAGTCAACAGTCTTCCAGTGAGGAACTAAGTCAAACAGTTCTTGTAAAGCAGAAATCTATTTCAGAGAAGGAATTAGTGATACAAACTCTTGAAGATTCTCTGAAGCAGGGTGAGGCCAGGGTGGCCGACCTTGAGGCAGAGAATCAGCAGCTGAAGCAAAGTGTGTCAGACATGGAACAGAAATGTTCTGAGTTGACTTCCACATTAGAGATTTTACGACAGAGTGAACAAGCCACAGGGGAGGCTGAGACTAAGTTGAATGAAAGTTTGTTGGAGCGAGAACGATTAAAAGAAGAGAGTGACAAGCAAATGAAGGAATTGACAGACAAACACAGTGAAGAAATCAAACAGTTCAGCTCAAGACAAGATACAGAAAATAATACCAAGGTTTCAGAATACAAGAAAAAAGCTGAAGCTTACTTGGCTCAGATGAAAAAGCAGATGATTGATGAGAGGGAAGAATTAGCGGCCAGAGCTAAAGAAAAAATATCGTCTTTACAAACTGTGATTGAAAATTTGAAAATAAGTCTTGATGAAGAGAAGTCTGAGAAACAAAAGGCTTCAAAAGAGTTTACACAGCAGACGGAACAATTAGAATCCTCCCATCTCAAAGTAGTGCAAGAAAAAGATAAGGAAATTGAAGAAACTATTCAAAAACTTGAAATGTCAGATAAAATGAAAAGTGATTTGATGACAAATATTGAACAGTTAAACACTGAAAATAACACACTGAGTGACAAAATGTCTGCAACTTTGAAAGAAAAGGGTGAAATGAAAACTGAACTTGAAGGTCAAATCAAAAAGTTGGAATCACAAATCAAGAAACTGGAAAAGAAGTTACAGCTGTTAAGAAAAGAAAAAGAGGAAGAGATTGATTCAATGACAAAGTTACATGCACATGAGATGGAGAAGATGGAAAAGGATAAAGTCGAAGATCGAAGGTCGACTGAGGAAGATCATGCTGTGAAGATCAAACAGCTGGTTAGAGAGTTCAACTCCAAGTTAGCTGAAAAAGAGAATCTATTTGAAGAAACGTTGAATGAAGCTGTCAGTAAGTTTGTACATGTTGGTAGATCTCAAGGTTCATACTTTTGGAGTTTTTTCACCAGTCTTTTTCACAAGATTCAAAAAAGCTTCTTTGGCAACATGAAATGCATGATATGTAAAACACTGTTCCAAGCTGCATTAGGCCATCTTCCTGAGTCAAGGGAGTTAACTGACTATAAAAGTCCAGTTTCCACCCTTGCCGAACTAGGCTGGTGTTATGGAGTTACATTTTGGCTGGGCTAACGAGTCTATGCATAGTCCAATCGTAAACTGTCATGCAGATTTCGGCCAATTGCACGATTTGCAAAGCAAGTGCACGGCCAACTCATTATCAACAGATATTTCCCTATTATTTTCATGTTTTTAATCAAGGTGCTCGCGTGATTTGATGCACTTCGCGATGTAAGACCCGTTTTATAACAATATAGATCTTGATTATCGATCAGATCGTCTTGATTCGGCACCGCCATTTTGTTTGAAGCAAATCGAGTGATACGAGAGATGGAATCTGATTGGTCCATAGGAGAGGCATAGAAGGGACATAACTCGTAATAGCCACTGGGGGCGCTATGATTGAGGCCAGGAATTCAAGCCTAGTTCGGCAAGGGTGTGAACTGGACTTTTGTAGTCAGTTAGCTCACTTGCCTCGGGAAGATGCATTAGACTCCAGTTGTAGGTAACAGACACTAAATGGGAAGAAATTCACTCCTTCTTTGGTATCTAAAGGAATCTTTGAAAATTCTGCTTTTGTGTTTATTATTTATGGCTGCATAACTTGAGTCCTATCTTAGATCTGAGTCCTACTTGTCTTCATTATTATAATGTTTGTGGCCATAGCAAGACCAACACCAAGGATCTGAATCCTACCTTGGATGTGAGTCCTACCCAGGATCTAAGTCCTATCTTGGATGTGAGTCACACCTTGGATCTAAGTCCTATCTTGGATGTGAGTCACACCTTGGATCTGAGTCTTACCATGGTCCTATCATATTCACTTGACCAACTAGTAATAACATATTTGAACACACCCTACACAAAGCCTACAAATCTACATCCCTCGGGTTTCCTTTAGCATGAGACCAACTGACGCGAGCTACCTATCTTGGATGTGAGTCACACCTTGGATCTAAGTCCTATCTTGGATGTGAGTCACACCTTGCATCTAAGTCCTATCTTGGATGTGAGTCACACCTTGGATCTAAGTCCTATCTTGGATGTGAGTCACACCTTGGATCTAAGTCCTATCTTGGATGTGAGTCACACCTTGGATCTAAGTCCTATCTTGGATGTGAGTCACACCTTGGATCTAAGTCCTATCTTGGATGTGAGTCACACCTTGGATCTGAGTCCTACCATGGACAAGAGTCCTATCATATTAACTTGTCAAACTAGTAATAACATATTTGAACACACCCTACACATAGCCTACAAATCTACCCCTCGGGTTTCCTTTAGCATGAGACCAACTGACGCGAGCTAACAAAGAAGTGCAAATGTGTATCATTCCTACCTATCAGGCTAAATGCCAGTGAATTGCGTCACTAGCAGTGAGAGGGTGAGATGTGTTTCAGACAAGAGTCACAGGGGGGAGCAGCAGATCGTCCACGAGCATCACGAGCAGGTGGAGGAGCTGTACAAGGATCTCCACGAAGCTCAGGAGAGATCGGAGCAGATGCAGCAGGATCATGAGGAGGCTCTGCAGGTACTGTTCTCAGTTGGGTCACCGTTGGTCAGTGTCGCATCTTAACCATCACATTGTGGCAATTTTGCTGGACCTTGTTAGTATGTAAATCTTAGAGGACAAGGATCAGTACGAGAGCTTTTTAAATATTTACCTCAATGTCTAATGTGCAGCGATGGGGCGGTCGGGTAGCCTAGTGGTTAAAGCGTTCGCTCATCACGCCGAAGACGTGTGAAGCCCATTTGTGGTGTCCCCCGCCGTGATATTGCTGGAATATTGCTAAAAGCGGCGTAAAACCTCACTCACTCACTAATGTGCAGCGTCATTCCATTGATGAAGTCATACAGTGCTTTGACATTACTCAACAAGGTTACAATGTAGTGATATCATTGTTTAAAGATTGTTGTGGTGCTACTCTCTTTAACTTTTGCCGTCTGTGATGCTGTGTTGTGAAACTACTTGCCGTGAAGATCTGGAGTAGAATAGATCTTCAGCAACCCATGCTTGCCATAAAAGGTGATTGTGCTTGTCGTAAGAGGCGACTAACGGGATCAGGTGGTCAGGCTCGCTGACATGGTTGATGCATGTTATCGTATCCCAAAGGGTTCGATGCTCATGATATCAGTCACTTGATTGTCTGGTCCAGATTCAATTATTTACAGACCGCTGTCATAGCTGGAATACTGCTAACTGTGACGTTAAACAACAAACAAATAAATGTTAAATTACTTCTGATATATGACAGTTCGAGTTGCTGAGAAACAACAAAGTCATACCAGCAGACATCCTTAAATCTTTTATAATTATACTTCAAATATAACCTATCTATCTTCAACCATCTTTTGCAAAACTCACAATGCTGCCCTTGGCCTCTGACTTTCTTCAATAAACCATTTTTAAAGCACAGCACCATGCTAGATAAGATAAAGATCATTTTCGGTTTCTGAGACACCTCTAAAGGCATGAAAGTTTGTGAAGTATTGGTGCGTCGTCAGACTGTGAACCTGCAATTTGTCTCTGTAGGAACGTGAAGGAGAGATGACTGAGCAGTTGACTGCCCTTAAGTCAGAGTTATCTGCCCTTAAGCAACAACACCAGGTAGAGCTGTCTGAAATGGAAGAGAGGCTAAGGAAGTCACATGATAAGACTCTTCAAGACCGTGAAACATTCCATAAAGAGGAAGTTTCAGCTTTGACCCGAGAATGGAACCACGAGAGAAAGGTAGGGGAGGTGACTCTTGTAAGAGTTACAATACACCCACTAATATGTTCTTTGTCCCTTTCCTTGCTGCTAGGACCTCCAAAACATTTCCTTGTGATGTGAGAGTGGAATTTTGTCTTTTGGCAAGCTAGATCCCAAGCTAGATGGCGAGCTAGATCCCAAGCTAGATGGCGAGCTAGATCCCTGCGACATCATGGCTCCCACTTGATGTAACACGCATTGCCTGAATGTAGGTTGTCGTAGGTTGTGTTCTAGGAAACAATTTTATGTTGTACGTAAGTTGTTTTGTTGATGGATGATTCATTACGTAGATATTTCTGAAACATCAACCTGTGACGATTTGTTGCCATTTGTATGAAAATAGCAGTAAATTTTGATTTTACAATCAAAATATGATATCTCATATCAAAACCTTCAGCTCATAATAATCTGAATTATTGTGAAAACTTCAGATTTTTCCAATCAGGAATCAGATTTTACACTCTGTTTCAGAGTTTAAGGGTTGTCAATTCTAGATGTTGGATATGTTTGATTATATCAGTGAAAGGAGGTTGTGTTAAACCTTTGGCATCTTATATGCTTAGAGTTAGTGGTAGGACAATACACCAATGCATCGGTGGATCGTGATTTTTAGCTTCTCGATACAAGTATAGATCAGGGTTACACACTGTTAAAAATATCGATTCTGACCTTAAATGTTTGCTTCAATAACTGTTCCACTAAACACTAATCAGTAGTGCAAGTTAATAGTGAAAACATAAATATTTTCATTTGTTGTGCCATACTTGATACTGCCAACTGTAAATCGTCAGTGTGCCAGGTATTTGGCCATCCTGTCTATGAAAAATATAAGTTACACGCCACAGATAAGAGCACATGCAAGTATCGTGATACGTATCGGATCGTGAGTAAGGTATCGTGATACGTATCGGATCTCACAGTTGGTGTATCGTCCCAGCCCTGCTCTGAGTATCTAGAAGCTTGTAACGCTATACTGTTTTCCCACAGTGAGTATGAAAGTGTTTGTGTTCGAGTAGAAGCACTGTGTGTAGGTGCTGTTGTTGACACACACTATGTTGTAGTGCACAGATTGGAATATTATTACAACCAGAAGTTGGTTTCCATTTGGAGAAGTGAAAAAAATAAAATGTTATGATCCATCAGTATACTGTGTCTGAGCGTGGTATGGTTTCTCAGTGGGCTAGCACTATAAAATCGGCATTAGTCCGGACTAGTACAAGCATCCACTCACATTCGTGCTTACACATCGCTATATGAGTGCAGTAACCTTGGACAACGTTAAACCCCATTTCACATCACCTCACCTCACCTTAAGGGGATTCCAGGTAAGAATATAAGTCCCCCAAATCAATGCTTGTCATAAGAGCCACCAAAATGGACCGATTGTCACACACAGTGACTTGGTTGATTGCATTTCATTGATGCTCATAATATCAATCACTGGATTGTCAGGTTGATGGTCTGGTCCTGACTCGATTATAACAGCTGTCATATAGCTGGAATATTGCTGAGTGCGGGGTTATTCAACAAACAAACTTTATTCAACACGGTGGGGTGATCAACATGTCATGATCCCCACAATTTCATGAAGAAGATCATCCATCATCCTGTTCCTTGGAGTTAGTCCAACAATCAAGCAGAGCACAATGTATTCATTTGCTGTAGAAGTTAGAACAAGCTGCATTGTATCACACTCTCATCGAAATCAGCATCATATAGCTCTCGTTTCATTTCTGTATATGCATGACAGCAGTTGCAAGCAAATTTGGCCCAATCCTGGCATCACTATCAACCTTTATCCAATTATTTATGCCTATGGACATCTCATTGACTAAATCATAAATCTAATGAAGTTTATTACAGCTCAAAACCTTCCATCAATCAAAGAACAAACTTTCATGAAATTGTAAATGCAGTTTATTGCAGTCTCACCTATAATTTTTTAATCTGCTACCTTGAACTTCTATTTTGGAATCAGTTAAAAGTGTTGAAACAGATCGGAAGTTTTTGGTCTCAGTTAAGTGGATGTCGGTATTATCGGATGCTTAAAACATCTCGGTGAGCAGGGCCCAGTATCTTCAGCCTGGAGTCGTCCAGTGCAAGTCTCGGTTACATGAAGGGCGGTGGAGTAGCCTCATGGTTAAAGCGTTCGCTCAGCGATTCCCAACATGGGGACAATGTGTGAAGCCCATTTCTGGTGTCCCCTGCCGTGATATTGCTGGAATAATGCTATAAGCGGCGTAAAACCACACACGAACAATCGAACGAACGAGGAATAAAACAATGAGTTAATGCATGACTCAACTCTGGATTCTCACCAACCCGAATGTAACAGAATGTTTTATATTAACTGTGATTGTTTGTCAGGATGATTTCTGTGGCAGTGTAGTAAGTCTCATGCCCTGGAGAATGTTTTGTGCTCCGATATTTGTTTTGTGCTCCGAGAGCTGTGTTTTGTTGTTGTCCTATTACTAGCGTTGTGTTTGTTGCTTTCTAGTCTGACCGTCAACTCGCACCGTTCGATCCCATGGCACAACCACAGGTACTTTATTTTACAATTTATACATCAATTTATTTACCATCTCATTGTTTTGTTTTCATCACTGTATTCAGCAAATGTTCGTTCACCATTCATTTCTGCCTGTTGAACTTGTTGACAATATTGCTTAGCCAGATGAACATGTTTACGAGGTGAGACTTTTTTTTTTCAATTGGTTTACAAATTACTGACCAAAAATTAATGAGAAGTTGGGTTAATATATACTCAAAAGCACTTTCTTTGTTTTATACTGTCTAATTTTTATGTACACATTCAACACACAAAAAATGTGTATACGTGTAGCAGGGTGTGGAGTCATCCCACAGATGACATCAGGTTAACCTCTTCGGTCATGTGGACAAGGCGTCCGACCTCTGATCATAAGGTCTGTGGTTCCAATCCCATCACAGGACTCGGAAATTTTATTGCTGCTACATTGGCACCCAACGTGGGGCTGAGCACGTTCATATTAAATTTGAGCAAAATAAACCTCAGTACCCTACTATGAGGCCCGGGATATGCCTTCTGTTGACGGGGGAGTATGTAGCAGGGCGTGGAGTCATCCCACAGATGACATCCTTACAAGCTGACAAGGTTAACCTCTTCGGTCATGTGGACAAGGCGTCCAACCTCTTATCAGAAGGTCCGTGGTTTGAATCCCATCACGGGACTCGGAAATTTTATGGCCGCTACATACGGTATCGATGGCATCATGGTATAGGTTAAAGGAAGAGACAAGTCTAACAATGCACACATTGCAACAGGGCCCACTTGCACAAAGCAATCTTAGCGCTAAGATCATCTTAACTCCTATACACTAATATAGTCTTAAGATAGTCTTAGCGCTAAGATTGTTTTTTGCAAGTGGGCCCTGATATCAGATAACTATTTAAGACCAAAACATTTAATCTGAAATTTTATATGTACAGTGGAATCTGTTCAATTTGGACCGGTAAAAAGGTCTGGTTTAAACCGTGTCTGTTTACACAGTGTACAAAGAGTTGGACTGAAGACAAAACAAAATGCAACGATCATTCATCTTTATTCACACGCACATTGTACATGAAATATTGACATGGGCTGGCATTAAATACACATTAAAACATTCCATACTTGCAAAAGTCATTGAAAACGGACTGCTGATGTTCCTGAAGATTGTTTTTTAAAGTCATGTCCTCAGTCACAGTTTCGAGGTGAGGTACCGGTACGTGGTTAACTTACGAGCTGTGTTTACCGTTACTTATTGACATGCTCAAGACACTGAGTTAATCAAATTAAAATGAGTTTCTCATTAACAGGAGAGTAAATTTTAATTATCTTAGTGGACAACAAAGTATTAAGATCCATGGGATTACATGCAGGAGTAGCATTGTTGTTTTAGCTCACAATGACTGAGCTTACATCATACTGAGAGGGGGGCACGGGTGGCCCAATCGTCTAAGGCGCCGCGATTCGCTGTGCAGAGTTGCGTCCCTTGGGCACGTCAGAAACCTATGATTGTGGGTTCGAATCCCAATTCACCCCGATTATGTTTCTAGGTACATAGAAATTGATTATGTTTCTAGGTTTGTCAGCACCATACCCGTGCTCGTGGGTTTCACCGAAGTGGTAAATGTCTGAGACCTGCATCACTTCGGGCTTTCCTCCCACATTAAGCTGACACGCCGCGATATAACTGGAATACTGTTAAAAGCTGCGTTAAACTCAACTCACTCACTCACTCACTCACTCACTCACTCACTCACTCACTCACTCATGCTGAGAGAACATCCAATCTGGTCCTGTCAGATTTAGACAACTTCTTTTCAATAGTAAATTGTTGGTAGGAACGTAATTTCAGTCCAAAGTCTGCAGTGTAAAGAGTCTGAATGAGAGAGTTGTAGGTCAGTTTGAGTAATGATAATTTATTAAGGAACTTGAGAGGACCAGAGAAAAAGACCGATTTGGACCGGAGAAAAGTCTGATATGGACCAGAGAAAGAGTCCGATTTTGACAAATTCCACTGTACTTTTTTTCCCAACTGACGAAGATTTTCACTAAAAATATAATCTGTAAACCAGGAAATGAAAAATGTCTTTTGTACATGGATTTGTTTGACATGACTAAACTTGCTTGAGAGTGACTTTCTAAATATTCTGGTTGTTTTTACCTGTGATTAATTTAGTATGACCGTGAGACCACTAACCACTTTGCATGAGTCATCCAAATACTTACTGAATATGACATTCCTCAAAACTGTAATCAATATTTCATGTGTTTTGACGAGTTGCATGTGTTCATGTCGTCATGTCTGCTCCTGGATGGTTTCTCCACACCCTGTCCTCCATGCATCAGTATCATGTACAATAGAAGCTCATCCAGCAGGAGATCCAAGACTGTCCCCCGTCATATAGAGGCCAGGCGGTGGTGATACCGTGGATCATGGACATTGCCACCTGGTGGCACATGGATGTTACGGGCATCAGTGGCCAGGGATCCGTCCCAACTGATGGATGTGTGGCTTGCCCATTGGGGACCGACCATTTCAGATTCGGGGGAGTTGGGGCTGTGATTTTGTATTGAAATCAGATATTTCTTTCAGTTACAGCTAGAAAACCCGATTTTTGATATTAAGTTATGAGCCTGAGTTATTAAGAAAAACACTGCAACAATGTAATTTTTGTGGGAGGCAATGTCTTCATGTTTCAAATGTCTTAAGAGTTTTCAAGAATTTTCGGGGGCGTTTTTTCAACTGTCTGAAGAATAAAAAAAATTCAAGAATTTTCGGGGGCAATGTGGGAGGGGAGGGATACATCCCAGGACACCTTACCACCCCTCCATCCGCAGCATGCCATGACACATTTTGACTGATTGAAAGGGGATAGTTGTGAAATGACCTGTAGAATATCTCTATCTTGGTTTCAAATAGTGCCTAACGCTTATTCATTTGGGGGGCCATTCATTCAAAAAAATACATCACTTGAAATAGTAAGCAATAATAGTCAAATGTTACAAATAAAGTATTAAATGTTACCAATAGAGGTAAAAATAGGAAACAAATAGATGGCATATAAAAGAAAAAAACAATGTGTACTAATGAACGTCCATGCACACCAAACACTATTATTAGACCATGTGCCTTCACTGGCCATGGAGGGGGCACGGTAGGCCCAGTTGTTTAAGGCATCGCAATTCGCTGTGGAGAGTTGCGTTCCTTGGGCATGCCTATCCCGATTCAACTCTTTTTTATGTCTGGGTTTGTCAGCACCATCCCCGTGCTCATGGGTTTCGCCAAAGTGGTAAACGTCTGAGACCTGCATCACTTCTGGCTTTCCTCCCACATTAAGCTGACACACTGTGATAAGCAGCATTAAACCCAAACTCATTTACTCACTCACTCCTGACCATAGACAACTATTAGAGGATTTATGGAGGTAATGAGTTCCACATTTTAGGCTGTTTTCTGTCAGTATGAATTTCATTGAAAAGCACTTAAGCACTCATCAAGTCAACATGCTAATTGGGGGGCACGGGTGGGCCAGTCGTCTAAGGCGCCGCGATTCGCTGTGCAGAGTTGCGTCCCTTGTGCGCGCCAGAAACCTATGATTGTGGGTTCGAATCCCGGTTCGCCCCGATTATGTTTCTAGGTTTGTCAGCACCATACCCGTGCTCGTGGGTTTCACCAAAGTGGTAAACGTCAGAGACCTGCATCACTTCGGGCTTTCCTCCCACATTAAGCTGACACGCCGTGATATAACTGGAATACTGTTAAAAGCGGCGTTAAACCCAACTCACTCACCCAACATGCTAATTAGGAGATAAACATACTGTGTTTCAATGTAGAGCTAGGTTACCTGTAGGTTATCCATGGTAAATTGAATTTGGAACAGAACACACAGCTGTTTCAATCAGAGGGGGTTTATTGTGAATTGACATTTCTGATTGACCAATCAAAATCAAATATTTTCCAAACTCATAGTAGAATAAGTCTTATGCTTGCCTCCTTTACCTCCAAGGCTCTCTTTACAGCTTGCTTCTCTACTTCTGCTTTAACTATAATTGCATGTTATATTTTCATTAAAAAATTCCATATACTAATTTCTTCAGAATTCACAGTCATGATTAGACATGTTTGAAGCTGTGATGATTACATTATGATCTTGTCTGCATGGTAAGACTGCAGTTTAAGTTGGAGTGAAATAGTTGTGAAATCCACAAATATAGACTAACTGTACTGGCTGCATATCTCATTTAAATTTTACATGGTCGGTGGGGTAGCCAAGTGGTTAAAACATTCACTTGTCAAACTGAAGACCCGGGTTCCATTCCCACATGGGTACATGTGAAGCCTATCCTGGTGTCCCCACCCCCTTGATATTGCTGAAACATTGCTGAAATATTGCTGAAAGCAGCGTAAAACCATACTCACCCGATACATTTTACATGTTTACAGTTTATGCTTTTGTTTTCCCTGTATATCACATTGTCTGTTATTAAAAAGTGCAAATAATTTTTCTTTACTAATCAAATAAGTGAAATTAACGTTATGTTATACATTATAACAACAACAATTGGGGCCGAGTTGTTTCCATGTTCTTTAGATCCACCTCAGTGCAGGATAGTTGTTTACATGTTCTATAGATCAACTGTGTTCATTTTGTTTTATTAGTCTGGCTAAAACATATCTAAAAGCTTTGTTAAGATCAACTCACTCATTCATAGTGCTAAGTGTTGCTTACTGGGCTATGGGAAGAACCGTAAAGACAGAACAAAATCTTGTTTTCGGCAATACAGTGGTCCCTCGCTACAACGCTACCAATGGGGTCCAAATAATTGGTGGGCGTTATAGACGATGAGCCGTTTAACCGAGGCCGAGGCGGGGGAACGCGCTCGGCCAATCTCACGATCTTCGCCTTGTCTCGCACATTGCAATGATACAAGTTGTTTACCGTTCATAGTGTGAAAATATATATCCATTATGTTTTCGCCGTTTGTTATTATTTACAAGCCTTAACTGTGGTAGTAACAGACGCTATGAGTGAAGAGCCAATCACAATTCATTACACAAGTACAGAGTGTTTCACTGGCATTGATTGGTCATCTTGCTTAAAATATGGAAAACGAGAGTTTTGACCAGCACTATGCGCATTCATACACATTCATACAAATATAGACACACATTCAAGCCAGATTAATTGGTTTGATGCGGTTACTTGATCCGAATCAATAGGAATGACCGCCGTGTTGTGACAGCAACTACATGTGAGTTGACATGGCGCCTCAAATTGGATTGCCCACTAATTAAGAAAATAAACTTTGCTTGTGGTTCTCTTTTATTGCATGCATGCGCTTCTAAAATCAAAGGATGTATAGTGTGAAAAGTTAACTAGTAGAACAATTGTATTTCCGGGACTTGCCGCGGATGTTTTCAAACAGATTATTAGAACTCCATTCAGCGAAAAATGGTTGATTATGCAATGAGAAGCATTATGTGCAAATGAACAACGAACAACAATACAATCATGTCTGTGTAAAACTCTCAGTATTAAAAGTGTACATAAATTTTGGGAGCCATGCGTTACCGCGCGTAGTAACCGAGGTAGCGCTTTATCGAAGAGCACAATAGCGCGGGATCACTGTATAACATGTGGTCTAAGTATTTAGACATACACAAGGAAAATTCTGTCTTGTATGATATCAAACCAGATACACTCGAGAGCTCTACATATATATTTGAAATATCTCAGAATCAATTCACTGGCCTGGACAGAAAAATGATAGAGATATCGTCTGATATTATGACAATCCTGTCATTTGTTCATCAGTTGTGTGGATTTGCTTCAAAATGTTATGACTTAGAGATGCAAGATTCATGTTATCAATGACCTTGACCTCCAGGAACTGGTGCAGCAGAACCAGCTGGCCCTGACGGCGATCCAGAGCGGCTCCTCCAGTGGTGACCTTCTACGTCAACAGATCATCCTGCTAAACAAGCAAGTGGAGGATCTGAGAGAGAAACACAAGTAAGGAGGGTGATCTTTGTAGAAACTGTCATCTCACGAAACTTCTCGAATGACATTGTCTGTCCCGATGTTTGTTTACAAACAACAAAGGGAGGTAACTCTAGTTTACTAAATCACTTCCAGTAGGACACTAGACATGTGGGCATATCTCACATGCTGCCACTGACCTTCACTACCTACAATGATATCTGCTGTCACATAACACTGTGTGTATGTTGCAGACTGGAACTGGCGGAGCTGGCAGCCCAAGCGGAGATGAGTCAGCTCCACAAGCCACTGGTGGCACCGCCCAAGATCAAGTCTCTGGACATCACCGATCCCAACCTCCCAGCCGAGGTGGAGAACCTGGAGCTCTATAATGAAGACCTGCAGGTAGGTCTCACTGGGGATGGGGACAAAGGTTCCTGTAGGTAGGCACGGGTACCTGTATGTAGGTCTCACAGGGGATGGGAACTGGGGTAGGTGTCACAGGGGATGGGGGGGACAGGGGTAGCTGCAAGTAGGTCTCACAGGGGATGGGGGGGACAGGGGTAGCTGCAGGTAGGTCTCACTGGGGATGGGGACAAAGGTTCCTGTAGGTAGGCACGGGTACCTGTATGTAGGTCTCACAGGGGATGGGGACAGGGGTAGCTGCAGGTAGGTGTCACAGGGGATGGGGGGAACAGGGGTAGCTGCAGGTAGGTCTCACTGGGGAGGGGGACAAGGGCACCTGCAGGTAGGTCGGTCTTACTGGGAATGGGAACAGGGGCACCTGCAGGTAGGTCTCACCGGGGAGGGGGACAAGTGCACCTGCAGGTAGGTCGGTCTTACTGGGAATGGGAACAGGGGCACCTGCAGGTAGGTCTCACCGGGGAGGGGGACAATGGCACCTGCAAGTCTTGTAGGGAGTGGGGAGGAAGAGCACAGACACAAGCAGAGGTAAAGGCTATTGACTGGTTCTGATCTGTATGTATTGTATGATGTTGCAGGCCCAGGTCTCCCATCTAAACAATGAGCTGTCCCACACTCGGCTGAGGGAGAAGGAGCTCCACCAGAGAGTAAGTCATGTGACCACCTGGGCCCACTTGCACAAAGCGATCTTAGCGCTACGACTATTGTAAGCCTATGTTAAAGTATGGGAGTTACGATCATCTTTGCGCTAAGATCGCTTTGTGCAAGTGGGCCCTGGTCTACACAGAAATACTGATCACCTCGGTACCTCAATACTCCCCTGCCTTGCATCCACAAGACTCCAAGACGTCTCAGCCATTCATTAACAAGATAGTATATGTGATAACATCATGACACATACAATCAGATAGCAATACATAAACAGTTATAGATTTCAATAACCTTCACTCATACAAGTTTAGTTTACTGGTGGTAAGGAATTTCCGTCATGTGTCTGTGCGTTATGTGCCTTCCGTCATGGGCTTGACTTTATTGAATGACCTGTAATTCCAGATTGACATCCTGGAACATCGGCTCCAGAACCCCCACGGTGACGACACCCCTCCCCTCAGCCCTGCAGGGTCCTACTCCTCCGACGGACCCCTGCTGCGGGAACCTACTGAGTTTGAGGTAGCTATGGTAACAAATGTGTTCAGCCAATAGAATTGAGATAATACACCTGATACCCAGGCTGTACAGCAAACATTGTAGTGAGTGAGTGAGTTGGGTTTAACGCCGCTTTTAACATTATTCCAGTTATATCACGACGTGGCAAACATTGTAAATCAGGACAGTAACAGTCCTTGTGAAATGTCAGGATTAATAACAATAATGATGGAGTAATACCGATTTCTATAAGCATGTAAGCATTCCTGGCTGTCATCATCCAGAGGGCTGTGTTTCAGGCTCATGGCATCCGGGCCATTCTTTTGGAATCAGATCTTTTACTCCAATGTGATACCTGTCTGAATGAAAATCTGACTACACATTCATAGAAGGTTGAGTCAGGTGGAAACTGCAAACGTGGGTTTTTGAGCCAATCACATGTCAGCTTTCGAAGACAATTTGGCCTCATTTTTCTACAGCTTTAAATCAGAAAATTTGATCTTAGCAAACAAAGGGCACCACAAAACACAAATATACCCTTCATGGTATACTCTTTGATAGGTGTAGATGACATAGTACTCACGAACAACATGGATCCATGACAATATAATTGCATGGCTTTATTGTCTTTGCATTTGGAACTTCTTGAGCAGCTTCATTTTTAAGTGACAGAAATAATATATGCTTGCCTGAAAGTTTTGCTCACCCCTACCGAGCATTTAGAAGCCTTGACTCTGATTAGTTCATGAGAAAGTTCAAATAGCATGGCCTCCTGTAGAGGTGTCAGATAATTGGGAAGGTATCGTATTGGAGTCAAAGATCTAATCTTCGGAGATTGGGTATCTGGACTGAGGTTTTTCTCTGTATTTCTAACATTTCAAATTGTTCTCCTTCTAGAATGTTATACATGTTAAACCGTTCTGCTTTTCTTCCAGTATTTGAGAAACATCCTCTATGAATACATGATGGGGAAGGAAACAAAGGTAGGTCTACAGTGAGATGTTCTCATACTCCATCATAGAAGCAACTATATTGAGAACACATGTGACTTCTGGGTTGGAATTGATCGTCAGCAACCTATGCTGGTCATAACAGGCGACATGATGGATCAGGTGGTCAATCTTCTTGACCTTGTTGATGGTGTGTCAACGTACCCCGACAACATGGATCGGGGGGTCAAGCTTCTTGATGGCGTGTCAACGTACCCCGACAACATGGATCGTGGGGTCAAGCTTCTTGACCTTGTTGATGGCGTGTCAACGTACCCTGACCACAAGGATCGTGGGGTCAAGCTTCTTGACCTTGTTGATGGCGTGTCAACGTACCCCAACAACAAGGATCGGGGGGTCAAGCTTCTTGACCTTGTTGATGGCATGTCAACGTACCCCTACAACAAGGATCAGGTGGTCAAGCTTCTTGACGTTGTTGATGGCGTGTCAACGTACCCCGACAACAAGGATCGGGGGGTCAAGCTTCTTGACCTTGTTGATGGCATGTCAACGTACCCCGACAACAAGGATCAGGTGGTCAAGCTTCTTGACCTTGTTCATGGCATGTCAACGTACCCCAACAACAAGGATCGGGGGGTCAAGCTTCTTGACCTTGTTGATGGCATGTCAACGTACCCCGACAACAAGGATCGGGTGGTCAAGCTTCTTGACCTTGTTGATGGCATGTCAACGTACCCCAACAACAAGGATCGGGGGGTCAAGCTTCTTGACCTTGTTGATGGCGTGTCAACGTACCCCAACAACAAGGATCAGGTGGTCACTGTCATATACATGTAGCTGGAATATTGCTAAGTGCGGCGTTAAACAACAAGCACACCTCATAGCAACAATGATTATATGTGTCAATAAATGATGTTTGCAATTGTGAAGAAAAGTGCAGTTTTTAATTGAATATTTTCTGTAAATATTTGCATATACACACAATAATTACCAAAATGAAACAATCAAGTAGTTTCATTTTTGGAATAAGTTTCTTAAAATTGTTCTCAAAATCTTAAACATCCAAATCATAGAAATACAGACGGAAAGGACAACCAATTACAATTTATGACTGTGAAGCCAATGAGCAAAGATAGATGATACCATCCCAATCGATTCCCAACATATCAAATCCCATGGAAAAAGGAAATCTTCGAAAGCTGCAAACTGACAGACTTGATCTCCAGTCCCTGGACACGAGACTCGAATTATTATTTGAAGTGTAAGTGAGTGAATGAGTTTGATTTTACGCCGCTTTTAGCAATATTCCAGCAATTTTACGGTGGGGGACACCAGAAATGGGCTTCACACGTTGTACCCATGTCGGGAATCGAACCCGGCATGACGAGCGAACGCTTTAACAACTAGGCTACCCGACCGCCCCTATTATTTAAAGATGTATATCTAGACATAGCTAGACTAGTTATGCATGCAGACAGACACTGATTTCCTGCTGGGAGAAGTATCACAGCTATCAGTATCCATTGTGTTTTGTGTTCCAGACCCTTGCCAAAGTTATTGCTACGGTTGTGAAATTTTCTGATGAACAAACTCATAATATTATTGCAAGAAATGAAGGCAAACTGACTGTAAGTATTACTCCCGATCCCTGCATATAGTATACTAACACTAGTACCGTGAAGATTCCGGGGTAGAATAGGTCTTCAGCAGCCCATGCTTGCCGTAAAAGGCGACTATGCTTGACTCAATTATTTACAGATTACTGTTATATAGCTGCAATATTGCTGAGTGCAGGATTCAACAGCAAACAATCACAAGTTAACACTAAATAAACTATCCACGGTTAAACAAGATTCATGAAAATGTTTTCAAATTTCTGTAGAAATAGAGTAGAATAGGTCTTCAGCAACCCAGGCTTGCTGTAAAAGGTGACAATCGGGATCATAAGAGGCGACTAACGGGATTGGTTGGTCAGGCTTGCTGACTTGGTTGATGCACATCATCGTATCACAATTGCGTGGATCGATGCTCATGATGTCCATCACTGGATTGTCTTGTCCAGACTCGATTATATACAGACCGTCTTCATATAGTTCGAATATTGCTAAGTGCAGCGTTAAACAACAAACCAACAAACCAGGCAGCCATGACAGCTGGAACAGTGCTGACTGCCACAGAAAACAACGAACAATATTAGGAGACGGCAAAGAAGAATTTGTATTTGACTTAACAAATGAAAATATGACGCTTATGTTCTGAGCAAAGAATTTATTTTATTTGAGCCTGTGTGTATTAATGGCTGTATATCGGCTATGAGCTTGGCTGGTTGTGTTTGCCTGTATCTGTTTGCCTGTATCTGCTCCTGCTAACACTAACTACCCCCACTTTGACTCCACAGACTTAACACAGACAAGCTGGTGGTGATGTTGGTTGGTTTCTGTTTTCGATGTTTGAATTTTTCTCATTTCTTCATATAACTGAAATGCTTCACAAAATCATATAATTCTAGCTAATGACAGTCACGCTGTTATTAACTGTACCAAAGTTTTGGAAATCATCAAATCAGTGGCTCCTTCCTCAAACACATACACTTGCTTGTACTCAATGTTTTGAAGAGGTTTTTATTGAAGTCCAGACATATGAATGCTTTTACTCTGAAGGATTATATTGAAGAAAGTATGACCAACCTGTAATGCAGCGATAGAAACTGACAGTTTTAGTCCTCTCGTCCTTATAATGATAACATAGCAAAACTCTTAAAAAGGGCAAATTACCAATAGTCCTTATGATACCTTAACTTTTGGACAGTTTGGCAGGGACTACAGGACTAGTGCCAATTTCTAACACTGTAATAACATTTCGTTTGTATAAAAGACAAAAATTAAATTTGTTTCCATTCATCAGCACAAATGTTGTCAAAAAATCATTGTTTGGATTTCGTTATCCCAATAACTTGTAAGTAAGACAAATCAGGCTGAAACATGCAGTGTAAAACCTCTCTTCCTCCATGTGCTTGAAGTGCCATGTAGGATACAGTGCGTCACCAGGAAGGTTGGATGTCTGTATATCGTGATTCTAGTCTGACTTATATGTGTTTGTGAAGCATTCAAGTTCTGGGGTTCATTCTCCTTTGTTGGGCGGAGGTTGTTGTGAGTGTCGTGGCCTGGTTCACAAACTGCTGACTCATGGGTTGCGCAAGTACCACAAGGATGTCTATATGCTGAACAAAACAACTTAGGGATCATGAATATTTGGGGGGATATTTTTTATGAAGTTGTATGCACAGTCTTCACTGCAAAAAATATCCCCAAAAATGTTCAAGACCCTAACTTTTTTTTGTTCAGTAAAGGATTCTGCCCTTGGCAGGCATCGTGGAAAACTTGTATTTGACCTTGTATTCTATCACTGCGTTCAGCGCAGTGTTGTAAACTAGGTACTGAGGTCTGTGTTTGTTCATTTCTCCTGTTGTCTGTTAAAATACAAGTCAGCAATGCAAAGCCATAACATTGATAATAACATTATTAAGGCTAAAAGAAATTATAGTCTTGGTTCTCAGGCACTGCCTGCATCATCATTAAGTCTGCTGCACGTTTCGTTTTTATTTCCATTTTCCCCCAAAATACAAAAATCCTAATACTTAAAACAATGAGATCCAATATAGAACAGAGTTACTTCCCTTTACATGCGCACTGCTTTATGCACATCTTGTGTTCTGGTCATGGCGGCAATAGGAGTTTGTGTACTTGTTTATATAGGGGGCCCTTTCCCAGGTTGACTGTACACAAATGTTTATTTGGTTACCGGAACATACTCGAGTTTTAACAAGCAAAAAACAAAAATGGCTTGCATGCACTATAATTTCTAGAGTCATTGCCTGAGAACCAATTCGTTTATTTATTTTTAAGCCTAAAATGAATTGGGAAATTTTGATTCGAATTTTGGGAAATTGTACTGCCATTTGCTGAAGACTTCGGAGCAGGTCTAGACAAACCCCTGTACCATCAAACATAAATTAGGGCTGAGCCTGCTAGCCAGTGTCTAATGTTAAGGGCTAGTAGAATAACAGGTTGTACTCAGTACCAACAGGCTCTAGGGATAGAATGTCCTTTCCTTTTTTTCAAGTGAACCAGGGCTACACAGAAAGACTTTTTTTGGATTATATGTGCCAAGAAGTACATTTGATCCTCCATGTATCTAATTTAGAACATTTGCCCTTTCCTTTTCTTTGAGATTGATTACATCCTTTTCTACTTCTGAATCCCCAGTTTTTTTCGAAAGAAGGAAACATAGTTTCTCCTGATGCATGTTTTCCGTTTGCTTTTTTGCATTGCTGTATTTTTTACGTATGACATTAAAATATGATACTAAAGTGGTATTGTCTATACTGTCGTACCCTGTTGGGACAGGTCGACAGCCCCCCCATAGGCCTGAGGTCTAACTAAACTTGGGATAGGGCGGTCAGGCTCTGTAACCTGGGTGACTGCATGGCATCACACCCCAGTGGCTACTGTCATTGCTGTACTATCGACGACTGATTTTATTTCTGTTATATGGCTGCTTCATTGCTGACACAGACTCACTCACTCTACTGTCAGGTGGCCAGATGCCATATCTAGTGCCCTAGTGTCAGGTTGCCAGATGCAATATCTAGTGCCCTAGTGTCAGGTGGCCAGATGCCATATCTAGTGCCCTAGTGTCAGGTGGCCAGATGCCATATCTAGTGCCCTGGTGTCAGGTGGCCAGATGCCATATCTAGTGCCCTGGTGTCAGGTGGCCAGATGCCATATCTAGTGCCCTAGTGTCAGGTGGCCAGATGCCATATCTAGATCCTAGGGGAAATATTGTCATGCAATGGTGAACATGTTAATCCTAGGGGAATATTGTCATGCAATGGTGAACATGTTGATCCTAGGGGAAATATCGTCATGCAACAGTGAACATATAGATCCTAGGGGAAATATTATTATGCAATGGTGAACATCTAGATCCTTAGGAAAATATTGTCATGCAATGGTGAACATGTTGGTGAGCCAGTGTGGTGGTGGTGTTGAACTGACATGGCGACTGATCTTATTTGTTTTGACATAGTTGAACTGTCTGTATAATCTCAATCACAAGAGAGATGTATTGAACTTCAGTTGTTCTCAGTGCCAGCTAGGCAGTACTGACTTCAGTTATAGCATAAAAATCATTGATGTTTCTTCAATCAAAGTTGATTCAACTAGTGTCTGTTTATGCCATCCTGAAACAATATTTGTCACATGCACAAAGACTGATTGATTTGACCCACATTATGAAAGGTAGAATACTATTCTCTCCACAACATGTTCTGTAGTGTATGTTGTATGAAAGGGGAAAACTGAGTACTATTGTCTTCACAACATGTTCTGTAATGTATATTGTAGCACTATTTTCTATAATTGTTTTTGTTATTTATTCAATTATGAAAGAATAAAAAAATAAGAGCTGTGGCAATTTTGCCATCTAGTTATCACATGTCAAATTTTCTCTGTAAAGATCCTGTTAATTGTGTAACTAGAGGGCAGGACTAATGCAGTAGTTAAGCACTTGTTTCTAAAACCTCTTTTTTTTGACAGATTAATAATTAAATTTAAAGTGGTCGCTGTTAACATAGTTTGTATAGATTTCTTTGAAGTCTAAAGTTATATTTTATATCTGATTTTGAAGTAATCAGAATCATTTTTGTGGAATCAACCTTTAGAAAAATATTTTGTGTCCAGAGTGGTTAATATGTTGAAAATGGTTTATGCCTTACAAAATATAAAATTCAGTTTATAGTTTTTCAGTAACTTCACTCCTATACTACATATTACTGTAGGCAATCCCACATGCATCACTTTCATGCTCTTTGTTGTGTTGGTTTCAGAAGTTAGATATACACCAATTACATGTTGTGGTGTTATCAACCTGTGAAATTGGCGACGGGCTTAGAGCTTGACAGATAAACTATAATCATATGAAAGAATCAGGTGATCCTAACCTTTTTTGGAGTGACATGAACAATGTTTGATGTTTGCCTTCTGTGTTTCAGTCGTGGCTGTCTCCGTGAGGTCATCTGAGTTCCTTGTATCGTGACAGGCAGCGCTCCTCATCCCAATATCTGTGATATACGCATCGTATGCATGGAGAACCACCTCAGTACCTGCAGTACAGATACTGTAACCAGCCAGATCAGTGATGTCTGTGAGTGACTGTGATCTGTGTTGTCGTCTGCTGTTGACTGACCGGATTGATGGCATCTGTGATTGTCTTTGTTGGGCGTCTGTGAGTGTGTGTTGTCGTCTGCTGTCTACTGGCCAGATTGATGGCATCTGTGATTGTCTGTGTTGGGCGTCTGTGAGTGTGTGTTGTCGTCTGCTGTCAACTGGCCAGATTGATGGTATCTGTGATTGTCTTTGTTGGGCGTCTGTGATGCTGTGTTATCGTCTGCTTTTGACTGACCAAATTGATGGCATCTATGATTGTCTGTGTTGGGCGTCTGTGATGGCGTGTTGTCGTCTGCTGTCGCCTGGCCAGATTGATGGCATCTGTGATTGTCTGTGTTGGGCGTCTGTGATGATGTGTTGTCGTCTGCTGTCGACTGGCCAGATTGATGGCATCTATGATTGTCTGTGTTGGGCGTCTGTGATGCTGTGTTATCGTCTGCTTTTGACTGACCGAATTGATGGCATCTGTGATTGTCTGTGTTGGGCGTCTATGATGGTGTGTTGTGTTGTCATCTGCTGTCGCCTGGCCAGATTGGTGGCATCTGTGATTGTCTGTGTTGGGCGTCTGTGAGTGTGTGTTGTCGTCTGCTGTCGACTGGCCAAATTGATGGCATCTGTGATTGTCTGTGTTGGGCGTCTGTGATGGCGTGTTGTCGTCTGCTGTCTACTGGCCAGATTGATGGCATCTGTGATTGTCTGTGTTGGGCGTCTGTGATGCTGTGTTATCGTCTGCTTTTGACTGACCGAATTGATGGCATCTGTGATTGTCTGTGTTGGGCGTCTGTGATGGTGTGTTGTGTTGTCGTCTGCTGTCACCTGGCCAGATTGATGGCATCTGTGATTGTCTGTGTTTGGCGTCTATGACTGTGTGTTGTCGTCTGCTGTCTACTGGCCAGATTGATGGCATCTGTGATTGTCTGTGTTGGGCGTCTGTGAGTGTGTGTTGTCGTCTGCTGTCTACTGGCCAGATTGATGGCATCTGTGATTGTCTGTGTTGGGCATCTGTGATGGTGTGTTGTCGTCTGCTGTCACCTCGCCAGACTGATGGCATCTGTGATTGTCTGTGTTGGGCGTCTGTGATGGCGTGTTGTCGTCTGCTGTCGACTGGCCAGATTGATGGCATCTATGATTGTCTGTGTTGAGCGTCTGTGATGGTGTGTTGTCGTCTGCTGTCTACTGGCCAGATTGATGGCATCTGTGATTGTCTGTGTTGGGCGTCTGTGATGGTGTGTTGTCGTCTGCTGTCGACTCGCCTGATTGATGGCATCTGTGATTGTCTGTGTTGGGCGTCTGTGATGGTGTGTTGTCGTCTGCTGTCGCCTGGCCTGATTGATGGCATCTGTGATTGTCTGTGTTGGGCGTCTGTGAGTGTGTGTTGTCGTCTGCTGTCTACTGGCCAGATTGATGGCATCTGTGATTGTCTGTGTTGGGCGTCTGTGATGGTGTGTTGTCGTCTGCTGTCGACTCGCCTGATTGATGGCATCTGTGATTGTCTGTGTTGGGCGTCTGTGATGGTGTGTTGTCGTCTGCTGTCGACTCGCCATACTGATGGCATCTGTGATTGTCTGTGCTGGTTGTATGTGACGGTTATCTGCTGTAAAATAGATGACATCTGTGATTGTCTGTGTTAATCATCAGCCAGTGTGATGACGTGTGTTGATCATCTGTGATTGACTGTTGATCAAGGGCTGTGTAGAATTGACAATTAATGACTTGTTTATCACCAGACATTTAGGTGTTCACAGTCATGTTACTGTGACCGTTCGGACATACAAATATATAAGCATTACAACTGGACTTCTGGCTGGACTCTTCGGGCTTGGTCAGCTCAACTGGACTGACCACCCAGGTCAACTCTCTGCTTAAACACCTCCAAAACAACAGCCATGATCAAAGTGAAACAAGGGGAGGTAATCCCAACACCACAAAGAAGTTCAGAGCTGCATCTTGAGTAATTTACTGTTGATCTGGTGTGTTTGTATAAAATTATTTAGAAAACTTTTTTATAGGAAAAGGGGTTAATTCAATCTTTAGTTAGCACCATATAAGAATTCCATGTTGCAAACATTTCTTTACAGTTGAATCCAAGCAAGGTAGATTGTGTGGATTTTCATGACAAACAGTTTTTGTGCACTTATTTGTTTTGGCTTAAGATTCTTTTTGAAACTTTATTTCTGGTATAACTGTTCACTATTATCTCTGTAACCATAGTGATAGTGCTTTCAAGAATTCCTTGCCAAAAATTAGCAATCAAATTTCTCCAACCAGTTGTAGCTACAATTTACCATTGCTGACATATACCGTATTCACCGTATTAAGAACCCTGCTGCAATCATCGCCCCCTGAGCAACTTTAGACCATTCTGTAAGTAATTTTTATAAGTGCCCCGACTAAGATCGATTACATTGCAGTCTATATTTTCTTGTGTGTCATACAGATTTAGTTACGGAAAAGATCAGTGCAAAAGTGGTATATAATTACCAAGCAATTATTATCAAAACTGTTTTAGCTTCTCCGATGTTTGAACCAAGTTTGTTCACTCCGATCACTGACAACAACTTTAATTCTGTATGGTTTTAATAAGTGCCCCTGTTTTCCCAATTTTCTTTGCACAAGGGTGTTTATTACGGTAATATGGTAACTTGATTTGTTTTATATGTAATTAGATGTCATGTACAGGGTACTGGAGTCATATATATATGTAGTATATTCAGAGATGTACATACATGGTTGATATCTGTTGTTGATATCAGTAAACAATGACACCCTCATACATGACGGATTACCACTAGGAATTGGGATGAGTAAAGATTAGCTTTAAGTGTTGTTTGTTTTAAACATTTTATTTGTTTTTGTATGGTGTCTAGACATAAATGCTTTTTTTTAAGGGAAATAGATTCAAATGTAATTTGAACGTAGACCCATATTTATAAAAATATTTATGTTTTAGCTAACCTGTATCCAAACATAGCATTGTAGAGATGATTTTGGACTTAAACCTGTTTTGTGCTGTGTTTGGAGATGCTAAGCTGATTGTCTTGATCAAATAAAAAAATGGTTGTGAAGTTTTAGAAACCTATGACGGTAGCACGGTTAGTGCTACAAATGGCAGTATCATATATGATTCAGAGAAATTCCTACAAGCCATCTATCAGTTGTCATAGTTACCATGGAGGCACCGTCCCCTGAGAATACTGCTTCCCTCTGACACAAACTTGCCAAAGTAGGTTTTTTCTTGTCATGAAATCACTTCACACCTCACCAATATTTTAAGAAGTAAAATCACTCTCCCTTTTTATTCTATTCAATGTGCTAAATAAGGTATTTTTTTCACAATTCTCCCTAAAACAGTCATCATGACTGATGGCCTCATACCAGGTAGCTGCTGATCACTGGATCACCAGGCATCGGTACCACGCTGCCAGTACCAGGCTGCCAGTACCAGCCATCGGTACCACGCTGCCAGTACCAGCCATCGGTACCACGCTGCCAGTACCAGCCATCGGTACCACGCTGCCAGTACCAGGCTTCAGTTTTTTATTTCTCGTCATTTTGACATCATCTGGTGGTGTTCTATATATTGACATCATCTGGTGGTGTTCTATATTTTGACATCATCTGGTGGTGTTCTATATATTGACATCATCTGGTGGTGTTCTATATATTGACATCATCTGGTGGTGTTCTATATATTGACATCATCTGGTGGTGTTCTATATTTTGACATCATCTGGTGGTGTTCTACATATAGACATCATCTGGTGGTGTTCTATATATTGACATCATCTGGTGGTGTTCTACATATTGACATCATCTGGTGGTGTTCTATATATTGACATCATCTGGTGGTGTTCTATATATTGACATCATCTGGTGGTGTTCTACATATTGACATCATCTGGTGGTGTTCTATATATTGACATCATCTGGTGGTGTTCTATATATTGACATCATCTGGTGGTGTTCTATATATTGACATCATCTGGTGGTGTTCTATATATTGACATCATCTGGTGGTCTTCTACATATTGACATCATCTGGTGGTCTTCTATATATTGACATCATCTGGTGGTCTTCTATATATTGACATCATCTGGTGGTGTTCTATATATTGACATCATCTGGTGGTGTTCTATATATTGACATCATCTGGTGGTGTTCTATATATTGACATCATCTGGTGGTGTTCTATATATTGACATCATCTGGTGGTGTTCTACATATTGACAGACTGGGGATGAAGTATATCTTTGTATCTGTTTTTTCGCAGTATGGCTGCAGTGCTTGTTACCAAATGTTCTGCTCAGTGCAATATGTTGGTTTTTTTCTGTTCAATATTATCTTTCTGTCTTATGAATCATGATTATTATTAATAGTTATGCATGTTAATGATTATGTTTATATTGCTGACCAAATGTGTGTGAATGATAGCTGAAGGGAATGACTATTTGAATATCTTGCCAATTGATTTGTTTTAACTAATAGATTAGTTTATTTGGTAGTCATGTAGTTTTGTGTGTTAAGAGGAATGACATATGCTTTACATGTGTGTTGCATTGTGCTTATTGCATTGTATTTATTCAAAATATCAAACATAGCAATAAGAACACACAAATGGCCAATAAAACTGAATGATGTTTCTTGAATGAAAGCTCTACACCCTGAATTTATTACTTTGCTTTTCACCTAACAGTGTTTTATTTTATAGGAAAAGCATTTCAAAAAATGATCCTGATAGTTTACTGTTTATAAATGTATCATGTTACAGTTGCCATGACAACATAATTATGAGATCTTCATCTTTTCTTGTTTCACTTATATCTGCCTTACTGCACATAATTTACTATAATGGTGGTTCATCAGTTAATTCCATGTAACCTGCAAGATAGCTCCACTGTGACATCATCTGACTATAATGCAATGCTTCATTCCACTGAAATACAGTGAAACCTCTTTATTCCGGACACTACCAGTTCGGAAACCTCGACTTTCAGACGATCGTCATGGGAACATCAATCTGTATATATATCAACATTACTTAGATTCCTTAATCTGGATAATTTCGCGAAGAAAGGTACTGGATTAACGAGGTTTGACTGTACAATGAATGTGAAACTGGACACATTGGATATATCCACTGTATTTTTTCAGTATGTCTACTCACACTGATATTCCTATCGCACATCAAATATTATTCACAATTCAAACAATTTGCATATGGTCAAGACGTTAAATTCTAAAACCTTCAAAAAACTCATCCAAGTCATGTGATGCCTAGATCTTAACGTCACATGTACTTGGTGACAGTTGATATTAACAGAGCATTTAGAAGATTCATACCATAGTCCAATACTCATTTCCACTGCTTGGGTCAAAATGGAGACACCATTGTATATCTGTGTATCAAAGATTAATTGGTTGCAAAACTATCAAAGACACCCGTATCTTTTGCTTGTAATACAAAACTCAAAAGAAGTTAAAGATCACCTGACTAACTATAGTCATATAAAAAAATGGGTGTGCTTTAACTTCTTTTGTGTAATATTAATATTAATATATAATTTATATATAATGAAACATCCACCGTTGTGTCTAGGGACAAAGTATGATTGTCATATGAGGTGGCTTTGATGATCGGGTTAGGTTCATTGCGTGCCATCGTACCCCAACTGCATGGATCAGTGGATTGTCTGGTCCTGACATGATAACTTACAAGCCGCCATCAAATGGCTGGAATTTTGAAGTGTGCTTGATTCACCTAACCTTATAGAATTATCCCATATTCTTAGCCTCAACTTGAACAACTTCTTCATACTTTTATATGACTCATTCATTCTTCAGGACTTGGCTTCATAAATATGGACAAAATCTTGTGGCTTTTTCCTCTCTGCTGGGGTCTTGGAAAGTGAGAGATTTGTGCAGGTGTGTGGGTTATCTCCCCTTGTTGGTGCTATGGAGACAACATGGTGGTGGCCTGCCTATCAGATATGGTTATTTGTATATATTGTTCCTGCACAGCAGTTATTGAATTATTTTCTGGGTGTTTGCTATGTGATACGAACCCTTCAAGAGGTGCATGATTCAGAGTATTGTATATATGGGAACATGATGATAAAACTTACCAATAAACCATAATCAATATTTCCATGTGTTTTGTTCTTGAGCAGAATCGGCAATCAATGCTTACAATATAGAAATGAGACATAAAAGAAAAAATGGTCGAACAGATTTATTACGTTCCACTTTCTGTGGTACAAACAAGCATATTGTGGACAGGAATTCACGTTCTTTTAGAGACCAGATGCTTTTGGAGTTAGGCTGGAATGATGCTAAAACCTCACTGTCACCACTGGGGATACCAATTTCAGGACAACATTATGACCACAAGGCTACATCACTGCATCATGCTTTTGGACCTTATAGTAGTTGATCATATACACTAGGAAAGATAAATTAATTTTCTGTTTTTAATTTTTTTTCACATAAATGATATACAGGCTTTCAAAATCAAGTATACTACCCAAAAGAAGTTACAGAACACCCGAGTTTTGCATCTGGCTATAGTTAATCTGCCATGGCTGTGGGTACTGCAACACAAACTCTTCCAGTAGTGGGTGTTCTTTAACTTGTTTTGAGTAGTATAAATCTATTAAGAACGCAAGTCTAGTCGACAAAGATATAATTGTCACACCAACATACATATATGACCAGAAGACCTGTTGTATCCTGATGTCCGTACCGACATAACTACTGACTTGTCTGGCCAGTCAGATCATGTGTCAGCAAGACCTGTTGTATCCTGATGTCCATACCGGCATAACTACTGACTTGTCTGGCCAGTCAGATCATGTGTCAGCAAGACCTGTTGTATCCTGATGTCCGTACCGGCATAACTACTGACTTGTCTGGCCAGTCAGATCATGTGTCAGCAAGACCTGTTGTGTCCTGATGTCCGTACCGGCATAACTACTGACTTGTCTGGCCAGTCAGATCATGTGTCAGCAAGACCTGTTCTGTCCTGATGTCCATACCGGCATAACTACTGACTTGTCTGGCCAGTCAGATCATGTGTCAGCAAGACCTGTTGTATCCTGATGTCCGTACCGGCATAACTACTGACTTGTCTGGCCAGTCAGATCATGTGTCAGCAAGACCTGTTCTGTCCTGATGTCCGTACTGGCATAACTACCGACTTGTCTGGCCAGTCAGATCATGTGTCAGCAAGACCTGTTCTGTCCTGATGTCCGTACTGGCATAACTACTGACTTGTCTGGCCAGTCAGATCATGTGTCAGCAAGACGTTATGATTATTTCTTAATGTCACAATTGCATGCTTTCAGGAGCTCCCATCTACTGAACTCTCCATGTCTGGTTCATCTCTCTTGTCTTCTTGTAGAATCTGCAACAACCAATCCATCAGTGCAATGCCTTACATGACCACTGGCAGGTATATGTAGGTATTGTTACCACTGTCATGGCAAAACGTAGGGTAGTCATTCTGAATAATTTGGCAACAGCATCCGCACGGATCCAATCATCTTCGGTGGCTGACTGGAGAGGTTCGGGTCGTGCTATTTATTAACAGCAGACATTTTGACCACTGGAACCTGTTTTTGGTCTGTGTCTTCAGATCCTATGCCAGAGTCTCAGGCAATATCCTCACCTTGATTGACGTGTCTTGCTGAAACAGGGACAATGAATCAATCTAAAATCCGATCTTAGTTCTAGCTACCACGAAACAAAGTTCTGAGGACATCCCATTCAGGTCACATAAGAACGACCATTCATCCGACTAATCAGAGCGTCGCTTACCAGATCAGGACATGACTGTTAGGATGAGCTTTGTCATCATGCAACCTCGAAAAGATCAAAACAGGGTGACAGTCTGTATGACTGATGATGTCAATCTTGTGTCTATCTCTCGTTTCAATGGGACAAATATTTGAAACAGAAGAGACTTTCCATCTCCAGCGGGAAGCACTGCCATACAATCTCAGCCATTTATAAGACATTACAGAATTTCCTCTTCAGTTTTCAAATTTTGAACCAATGTGCTGTCAGAACTAGTGCTGTAGAGCTAGAGAAAGCTGCTATCTGATTGGCTATTATTTACTTCTTGTTACAGTCATTTCATTGATCGGTCAAAGTTCGGGTAATGTCGTCCTGACAGGACCTGTAAAGGGATGCGTTCAGATCTTTGTGTAGCAGTAGGGAGAACTAAGATCTGATTAAAATGACATTGATGATGTTATGTAACATTGTTAAATTTTGTTAAGGAATGACCATTTAATATTTGCGTGGGGCATGGGGCTGTGATATTATTTCAAATGCTGTTTCCAGATTACAATTTTATTCTCTGAATGGACGAACAAGACAATTTGTGTCAAACCAACAACATTTTTTTTTAAGAAATCCAGTGTTAAGTTTACCAAGGCAAAATGATACTTTCTCAGGGAAATCTTTCTCTCTTTCTTGCTCAGCCCCCTGACAGGAACTTGTTGAGGCTGCTCTGGGAATTACCTGATTTACATAGAGATTACTACACGAGAGTCTGTCACATACCATATATCGTACCAGTTGTGGGTATGAGTTAATGAACACCCTAGCTCAAGATCACAGACCACAGTCTCTACCAAAGAAAATCCTAATGAGTGAGTATGGTTTTACGCCGCTTTTAGCAATATTCCAGCAATATAACGGCAGGGGACACCAGAAATGGGCTTCACACATTGTACCCATGTCGCGAATCGAACCCGGGTTTTCAGCGTGACAAGCGAACACTTTAACCACTACGCTACCCGACCGCCCCTAAAATCCTAATGACAAATTTTGATTGAAATAAATACCTTCATGCTGATGAATGACATCGAATGCTCACTTGCTTCACTTGATGCTGGGAGAGTTAGTACACAACTGAAAGGAAAGAAATATATTCTCATAATGCAGTTGTATAAATTAATCTCTTTACATGTTTAAGCGAGTTACTTGCCCAATATTTCAACCTCCCCTACCTACATTGTATGCAACATAACATCTACAAGTAACACTGACATCTGTCGAGTTTGCAAAGAATGAAGTCATGCATTGAGAATTAACATCTTTCAGGCCTTGTCCAAGAAAGCGATCTTGTCCTACAGAAGATGTCTACATTGATAAACTGTTCAGTTCTTGTAATTTAGTTAAATCATATCTTTACTTAACAAAAAAAAGTTAGCGATCATGAATATTTTTGGGGACATTTTTTTGTAGTGAGGTCTACATATATTTCATAAAAATATCCCTAAAAATATCCATGATCCCTAACTTCTTTTGTTCAGTATGTATATATATATATATATATATTGCAGTCTCTTCACTATACCACCATACTCACACCTAAACAATAACAAATGAGCACTAAACGTCTGTAACATACAACAAGAGATCAAAGCAGTCACTTACTCCGACTTCTGCATCACAACAAAGTAAGCATGTTTCATGATTAGTTAGTGAGTTCCAAATTAACGTCACATCGGCAATATTTCAGCCATATCGCTCATGATTAAAACATAACATTCAGTATCATACAAATAACTCTCCTTAATTCTTATCGCGCATCATAACTCAATTTTGCTAAGGATATTTGCCGCTCATCACTAAATATACTATTCAAAAAAGTCAAGTGTCACCCATTTCTTTCATTTTACCATAATTAATCTGTCATGGCATGACAGATTAACTACAGTATTATGAAAGGATTGGGGGGATCCTTAATTTCTTTAAAGTAGTATATGTCCTCTATAAATCCTGATCTGACAAACATGAGGTCATTCCGTATGTCACAATCAATGTCAAGCGTGTCCTCAATGAGGTTGTCGCGTTCTACGACTATCGTAAGCTGTTGTCAAGACGTAGGAATAATAAGGACACTTAATTTTTTTAAGGAATAGGGGGCACGGGTGGCCCAGTCGTCTAAGGCACCGCGATTCGCTGTGCAGAGCTGCGTCCCTTGGGCACGGCAGAAACCTATGATTGTGGGTTCGAATCCCGGTTCACCCCGATTATATTTCTAGGTTTGTCAGCACCATACCCGTGCTCGTGGGTTTCACCGAACTGGTAAACATCTGAGACCTGCATCAGTTCGGGCTTTCCTCCCATATTAAACTGACAAGCCACGATATAACTGGAATACTGTTAAAAGCGGCATTAAACCCAACTCACTCGCTCACTCTTTAAGGAATGCTCGGTTTACAACCCCAGAAAAGTAGGCACAAAAATTGCCATGATTGCCAGACATATCTGATGTTAGAATCACTGAAGATCATAAAAATATAGCATTATATTTCCAGCATGAAGTTCCGAGTATGTTTCATTCAATGCTTCAGCTAATTCTGACTGATCTCACATTAATTGATTGGTTATCCTTAGCAAAGATTGAGTAACATGACTGATCTCCTTGTCATCACACAGTATCAATACATCAAGTATTCCTTTATTTCACGTCACATTTATCTTGCGAAGAGAGAAATCATCCGACAATACAATGCTGACGTCACAGAACATATTGTTTCTAAAATATAGTTAAGTTATTTGAAGTACGCTACTTGTACGTTTTGCCTACTAAATATCACATTGCTAATCAGCTGATATAAAATATAATCCACAAAAAAAACTTCTGAGTGTGTCGCATTGGGACTTTTTGCACAACTGAATTCTGCAAGTTAATTTACTTAATATCAACAGGGAATAATATTTTGCGAGAATGAATGCATATCTTTAGTCCTATTGCAGAGGAATTTCAGTTACTGATCATGAAAATAAGGTACAAAGAATCAGAAGGCTACCAAAAGATATAAACACATAGTTAAAGGGATGTCTTCCAAAACTATGTTTGTCAGTGTCAGCAGAAAGACAAGGTGTCTTGCTACAGCAAGAAACAATCCACTGTCACTTGCTCACAATTTCTCTCCCCCACAAGAAAATGCCCTGAGTGAAACAACACATGGACTACCCGTGAAGCAGTCAGTTACTCGGTCGTCCTCCGTGTTGTCCTGCTGCTGATGTCAGTTGCTCCTTGTCCTCGCTGTCAGTAACACCGTCGTCAACATCTTCTCGCGTTACACGTACTTCTATATCTATACGTTTGAAACAGGTACTCTCTGCTGATGGTAGCACAAAGTCAATACGTGTTTTCAACATGCTGACTTTAAGAGGAACTAAACTTTCTTCACTGGAACACTAATGACTATGACGACATTTGACTTGTCTTCAAACCTATGTCTACATTCCTAGATTTATCAAGGCAAACTGATAAACTAACAGCTAATGTCTTACACTTGGAGTGCCATTTAAAGGACATTTATCCCAAGAGGAGATTGGACTGTGATTTGTGAACCAGTACTATTGTACAGCGACTGGTCCAGTGATCTTTCCTGTGGGACAGTTCTATTGTACAGCTACTGGTCCAGTGATCTGTGGGACAGTTCTATTGTACAACTACTGGTCCAGTGATCTGTGGGACAGTTCTATTGTACAGCTACTGGTCCAGTGATCTTTCCTGTGGGACAGTTCTATTGTGCAACTAATGATCCAGTAATCTGTGGGACAGTACTATTGTACAGCTACTGGTCCAGTGATTTGTAGGACAGTTCTATTGTACAACTACTGGTCCAGTGATCTTTCCTGTGGGACAGTTCTATAACACAGCTACTGGTCCAGTAATTTGTGAACCAGTACTATTGTACAGCGACTGGTCCAGTGATCTTTCCTGTGGGACAGTTCTATTGTACAGCTACTGGTCCAGTGATCTGTGGGACAGTTCTATTGTACAACTACTGGTCCAGTGATCTGTGGGACAGTTCTATTGTACAGCTACTGGTCCAGTGATCTTTCCTATGGGACAGTTCTATTGTGCAACTAATGATCCAGTAATCTGTGGGACAGTACTATTGTACAGCTACTGGTCCAGTGATTTGTAGGACAGTTCTATTGTACAGCTACTGGTCCAGTGATCTGTGGGACAGTTCAATTGTACAGCTACTGGTCCAGTGATCTGTGGGACAGTTCTATAACACAGCTACTGGTCCAGTGATTTGTGGGACAGTTCTATTGTTCAGCTACTGGTCCAGTGATCTGTGGGACAGTTCTATAACACAGCTACTGGTCCAGTAATTTGTGGGACAGTTCTATTGTACAGCTACTGGTCCAGTGATTTGTGGGACAGTTCAATTGTACAGCTACTGGTCCAGTGATCTGTGGGACAGTTCAATTGTACAGCTACTGGTCCAGTGATCTGTGGGACAGTTCTATAACACAGCTACTGGTCCAGTGATTTGTGGGACAGTTCTATTGTTCAGCTACTGGTCCAGTGATCTGTGGGACAGTCCTATAACACAGCTACTGGTCCAGTAATTTGTGGGACAGTTCTATTGTACAGCTACTGGTCCAGTGATTTGTGGGACAGTTCAATTGTACAGCTACTGGTCCAGTGATCTGTGGGATAGTTCTATTGTACAGCTACTGGTCCAGTGATTTGTGGGACAGTTCAATTGTACAGCTACTGGTCCAGTGATCTTTACTGTGGGACAGTTCTGTTGTACAACTACTGGTCCAGTGATCTGTGGGACAGTTCAATTGTACAGCTACTGGTCCAGTGATCTGTGGGACAGTTCTATAACACAGCTACTGGTCCAGTGATTTGTGGGACAGTTCTATTGTTCAGCTACTGGTCCAGTGATCTGTGGGACAGTTCTATAACACAGCTACTGGTCCAGTGATTTGTGGGACAGTTCTATTGTACAGCTACTGGTCCAGTGATCTTTACTGTGGGACAGTTCTATTGTACAACTACTGGTCCAGTGATCTGTGGGACAGTTCTATTGTACAGCTACTGGTCCAGTGATCTTTACTGTGGGACAAGGCCCCGTTTCACAAAGGCACCATTGTGCTACGACCGTCAAATGTCTGTTAAAGATAATAACACACAGTCACAGTGGTACAGCGGTACACAAGTTGTCTGTGCTGGTGATCTATTCTGCTCTGTAATATCCAAGAGATTTTGTATTGTGATATGGACAAAGGGAGACAAGCATGTGGTACCAGGGACCTATTCTGCCTCGGGCTCTCCAACTGTTGTAAATCTGTTAAAGTCTATATGACAGTCGTAGTGGTACAATCCGTTGTAAAACGGAGCCCTGCACTACCATACAGCTGTTGACCCACTGATCTTTACTGAGGGACAGTTTTACTCTACAGCTTATGTCTTTTACCCGAAGATCTTACACTGTCCTGGCAACACACGTCAAAAAAGGTTGGTTTGTTGTTTAACGCCGCACTAAGCCATATTCCAGCTATATGACGGCGGTCTGTAAATAATCGAGTCTGAGCCAGACAATCCAGTGATTGATATCATGCGCATCAATCCACGCAATTGGGATACGATGACATGCATCAACCACATGCCGTTAGTCCCCTTTTACGACAAGCATTGTCCCGTCAAGAAAGGAGTCAAGTTAAGATGTCGCTGAAGCAGTCAGATTCTTTATCACATTTATTATCTCTTTAGAAAGGATTTTACATGACAATAGTTTAACATGTGACAACACTATGCCAAGTATGCATGATAAGATGACTTCTACATTAAGACAAACTGGACACAGGGCGGGGGTGTGCGGCTCTAAAACTCATGTATTGATAAACAATAAAAGCAATGAGGCATTAAGTGAGACAGAAGACTGCTGTTAGTACCTCCAGCCCCAAAACAACATTCCTACACAGGACAATTAACACCATAATGAAAAACAATGATTTATGAATAAAAGTATATGTCAACACTGTTCTTGTTGTAAATCCCTTTGCTTCAAGAACGCAACCAGAGCAATCCTCGTGGGACAATGAGAACTTAGACTTCCAAATACTCATTATTTGTTGTGATCATGTCCAACTGACGTAATAGATTTAGCTGTCAAATGTGTAGAAAATTACAAATATGTTCAACATGTTCAATGTCTGAGCTGTTATTAAACCTACAACTCAGGGTGAAAACAACCAAAATAACGTTTGAACAAGAACGGGTTCACAGATGTTAAACAGTCAACCAAACACGTGAATGTCACAACTATTGACAAAGGTGATCTCGGGCTATTTGTCGAAAATGTTCACAGTTATCAGGTCAGTACTGTGATTGGTCAATTGTTTTCCGTTTTCACTGTCAAGTGTTCTGTGATTGGTCGACTTCTCAAAGTCACAGGCGCATGTCTGTTCGTTGGTGACGTCCGTTTCAAGGTCAGTCAACTGTTAAGAAATTGACATGGTATTAACATTGACATACTTGTTCACAGATCATGAAAATGGCCACTGCAAGGCTGAAGAAAAACATTAGTATTCAGGTACCAGGTTATCAGAGAAAGCAGCCAGCATTAAAGCAGTTTTACTTATTTCTAAAATTTGACATCCATGTAGGATATTAGGCACGAAATAGCGCCACAAAGAATTCAGAAGTCACTACATGTGAACCAATTGTTGTAATTTCCTTAGCCTTATCATTAGATTTTCATCCCATCTCACATGGTCAGAACCGTCTGAACCTGGCTACCAGTGCAATTGCTTTCTTGTGGACATTCAGCACCAGACCTGCACTCATGGGCATTAAAATAAGAGGTGATTGTCTACGGTCTGCGTCAGTGTAGGTTTTAAGTTTTAACCTGTGAAGCTGACCCGTCGTGTCAAGATGTAAATGAATTAAAAAGACCACATACAAGCTGGGGATCTATTCTGCCTCGAGATCTCCATGGGATTCACTTTGCATTACTCTTCCTCGACAGAGGGACATTTTCAGTACTGGGGACTTATTCTACCTCGGGATCTCCATGGGATTCACTTTGCATTACTCTTCCTCGACAGAGGGACATTTTCAGTACTGGGGACTTATTCTACCTCGGGATCTCCATGGGATTCACTTTGCATTACACTTCCTCGACAGAGGGACATTTTCAGTACTGGGGACTTATTCTACCTCAGGATCTCCATGGGATTCACTTTGCATTACACTTCCTCGACAGAGGGACATTTTCAGTACTGGGGACTTATTCTACCTCGGGATCTCCATGGGATTCACTTTGCATTACACTTCCTCAATAGAGGGACATTTTCAGTACTGGGGACTTATTCTACCTCGGGATCTCCATGGGATTCACTTTGCATTACACTTCCTCGACAGAGGGACATTTTCAGTACTGGGGACTTATTCTACCTCGGGATCTCCATGGGATTCACTTTGCATTACACTTCCTCAATAGAGGGACATTTTCAGTACTGGGGACCTATTCTACCTCGGGATCTCCATGGGATTCACTTTGCATTACACTTCCTCAATAGAGGGACATTTTCAGTACTGGGTACCTATTCTACCTCGGGATCTCCATGGGATTCACTTTGCATTACACTTCCTCGACAGAGGGACATTTTCAGTACTGGGTACCTTTTCAGTCTTGGGATCTCCATGGGATTCACTTTGCCTTACACTTCCTCAATAGAGGGACATTTTCAGTACTGGGTACCTATTCTACCTCGGGATCTCCATGGGATTCACTTTGCATTACACTTCCTCGACAGAGGGACATTTTCAGTACTGGGTACCTTTTCCCTCTTGGGATCTCCATGGGATTCCAGGGTTAGAAACTAACAGTTTTTGTCCACTAGTCCTTATAATGATAACATATAGCAAAACCCTTAAAATAGGCCAATTTCTACTAGTCCTTAGGATACCTTTACTATTGGGCAGTTTGGTAAGGACTACAGGACTAGTGCCAATTTCTGCCGCTGGATTCACTTTGCATTACACTTCCTCGACAGCTGGACACAAATTTTCAGTACTGGGGACCTATTCTGCCCTGTAATTGGTAGTCTGGACCAAGGGAGACAAGCATGTGATATGGGACCTATTCTACCCTGTGACCTTATGGGATTCAACATGACCTGACTGGCGGAAATAGTCCCCCTAACAATCTCACAACACTGAAAACAATAGAGGGGGAAACCAGATCTCACAATTCCATTTCTAATAATTTTATCCCCATCCAATCAATAAGCAGTGTAGTTTTCAAATATCTAACTACGTCAAGAGGAGTGAGTGAGTGAGTGATTACAGCTAAATCAATTGCTCATGAGAAATGTCCCAGCTATTTACAGAGAGACCTATGAAGATGGATGAAAATCTAATGACCTCCTCCCACTGGCCGACAGATCAACAAGGCAAACACTGCTAGAGAAGCTCCGGACTGGGAGACAGGGAGTGAGGGAACCTGCCACCAATGTCCTCACACTAGTTACCAGTCATCATCACCAATAAAACATGTTAGGAAAGTTCAATAGAAAATCCTTTCAGACACACAAAAGAAGATTTTAGTTATTGTTTTGTTGAAGACATGAAATTCAAAGACAAAGATCAAAGTGTCTGTGGTAATTGTTAAGTCACACGTCAAGGATAGACATTGCTCCCAGGGATTCAAAAATGCTTGTAAATATCATTGTTGACCGTCATCAAAGTTTTGCCAGTACAAACATGCCAACAGCTGTAATAACCTACATCCATAATTCTACATCCATATTTCTCAAATGCACATTTTGTATTTACCCTGAAAACCAGCAATTTCAACGAAAGTTTCTGTCAATTTTACCCTCGAACTGTTTGATTGGCATTCTAGACGTTGGCGAGTTTGTATCTTAATGTTAGCCCCCATTCAGCATTAACTATCAGTGAGTGTGTGAGTTTGACTTTACGCCGCTTTCAGCAATATTCCAGCAATATTCCAGCAATATCCGGCAGGGACATCGGAAATGGGCTTCACACATTGTACCCATGTCGGGATTCAAACCCGGGTCTTCAGGATGACAAGCAAACACTTTAACCACTAGGCTAACTATCAGTAGAGGAAGCATGTACAGTATGCAACTTTAGTATGTGTGGCCCATTAGTTCAAAGCCAGGTCTAGTGAACTGTCTTTTAGTCTTGTATACTAAGCTAATGAAAGTCAATACATCAATGGGATAATCTACCGGCAAAACAATTGTCAAGTGACAAATTCCGGGTTTAAGACTCAAAGATTGATGGCACAGAGAGCATCTAACATCATCAAGGACTTTTGAACCCCTGCTGCAATAACCCAGAATGATAGTATCCCTCCAGACTCGCAATAACCCATCCCTCTCACCTTGCAAAACGCCCACATCAGTATCTGGCTTTCTTCGCTGGACCCTCCCCTGCTCCCTCGTTCTTGGGAGGCTCGGCCTCTAGCACCTTGAGCCTCTGTCCAGTGAGGTGCTGACCATGCAGCACCTGGATAGCCTTCATAGCGGCCTCCTTGCTGCCAAACTTGGCGTAACCATAGTTACGTCCTAATAGAGATACACAGTTTACATTGGTATGGTATAGACAACAACTGTAGCATGGAGCAACATTCAGATGCACAAATATTACAGCTGAGTGAAATTTATAAAACCTTTTTGTAGCAATAGTTTTGCAAGGTCTCAACCGTCTGTGACAATCTAATGTGTGATTGAGTATGTTTTATTGGGGTTTTTAGCAATATTCCAACAATATCTTGACGGGGGATACCAGAAATGGGCTTCACAAATTGTACCCATGTCAGGCTTCACAAATTGTACCCATGTTGGGAATCGAACCCGGGTCTTCGGCGGGATGAGCGGACAGTGTGCGTGGCTCATCAGACAACTGAGCACAACATTCAGTCCAGTGTTTGAATTAAGCACCTGCCTGTAGGTAGATCCATAGATCGTAGTCCCATAGTATGAGAGAGATATATGGTTCCTTATGTACAAACAGCCTCTTAACATACTTCACAACTTACACATTAATTTCTATAGCTAGCACAATCACTCCCTGTCGATATTTTATATAGCCACTCTACAACTCAAGCTACTTTCTGTGTAGTTTGAAGGATTGTACTAGCATACATTCTAAGAACATGCAGGGCCGTGGTCATCATAAAGCAACTTGTGGAAGACGTCACATCTCAACAACAACAAAAATAATCAACTGAAGATATTTTGCAGAAAGGCTGCAGCTTCTAAAGTCTGTTGGTCCTGATGGCGTCCTGGCAATTTGAATTGTTGAGTAAGTGATTACCACTTGAATTAGTCATGAGTGAGTGAGTATGGTTTACGCCGCTTTTAGCAATACTCCAGCATTATCACAGCAGAGGACACCAGGAATGGGCTTCACATATTGTACCCACATCGGGAATCGAACCCGGGTATTTAGCGTGACGAGCAAACGCTTTAACCACTAGGCTACCCGACCGCCCCGAATTAGTCATGAAGAAACAGTCTAAGTAATGGAAAGATAAGTGCAAGCTAAGGACTGGTACCAAGCATAATCATAACAAAATCATTTTTTGAAAACTGAAAGAGACCACCCACCTGCCAGCAAGTAAACATCAATCAGATTGCCAAATCTGCAGAAGGCATCTCGCAGAATCTTCTCAGATACAGACGAGGGCTGACATACGATGAACAGCCTCTGTGCTACGGGCGTGTCTTCTGGTTGGAGGGGTTTGGGAGGGGGGAGGGCGATGTTGCAGTACCCCACCCTCTCCATGGAGCTCTCTGCATTGAGGACCTGGTGTGGGTTGATCCCGGCCTTCTCCAGCAACATGGCCGCCTACAATAGTCAGTGTTACCATAGTAACATTATGCTCACAGGATATAGTACCAATACACAGATGTTATACAGTACTGTGTGCTGTTGTACAAAACAACCTTAGCGCTACGACTCTGGTAAGTCTATGTGAAGGTATGAGAGTTACGATCACCTTAGCGCTAAGATCGCTTTGTACAACAGCACCCTTGCATATTTAAAGGCAATGATCCCAGTTTTCAAGGGTAAGATCCTCGGACCCAAATGTTCTTTCAAACCTATATTTATTACCACATTCTTACTTTTTTTCATTGTCAGAAAAGTTGACGTTTGTCATGTTAGGCACCATGAAGAATGGAAAAAGTTAAAAAAAATATCTATTGTGTCCAGTAATACTCTGATGTAATAATCTTGCTATCTGAAAGTGCTGGCAAAAAATCCAGAAGATTTAGATGGATAAGAAAAAAAGAACACTTTTTGGGAATATATCATGATGGCGAAAGAGTGAGTGAGTTGGGTTCATCGCCACTTTTAACAGCATTCCAGTCATGTAATGGAGTGTCAGGTTGTTGGAGGAAAGCTTGAAGTCATGCAGGTCTCAGACGTTTACCACTTTGGTGGAACCCACGAGAACGGGTATGGTGCTGACAGACATAGCACCCATCATGCAACTCTACACAGGAAAATGCAGTGCCTAACGACTGGGTCTCTCGTGCCCCAAGAGCAAATACTGGTAGATCTTTACTATTGCCATATGTGTTGTGTGTCGAGTCATATCTCTCATGTCGTGGCTAGTCTAATACTGACCTGATGTCGGACATCGGGGCCATCTCTTGACCTTGACCTAAAGGAACAGAAACGAATATGAGGAGAATGTTATGGAAGACAAATCATGTTTCACTGATACAACACCAACAGGGAGGGATTATTATTAGCCGGTATGTTTGGTAACTTGGTAACTTGGTATCTTTGTCATACTTGAATCAACGTCAACTGACTCACCCTGAAAAACTGTTTCCTGGGGATCCCCCTCCATCAGCAAAGGACACTCGGAGCTGACTGCCAATAGGGTACTCGAAGCCGTCCAGCTTGTCCCGGGCATAGGATGCACACTGGGGGTTGGAGTAGCGTGCATACCCAATACCTGCAACACAGGGATATATAGTACCGTACAGTACCTGTGACACTGGGATATATAGCAGTGTACAGTATCTGCAACAGAGATGTATAGTACTGTACAGTACTTGCAATACAGGGATATATAGTAGTGTACAGTATCTGCAACACTGGGATATATAGAACTGTACACTATCTGCAACACAGGGATATATGGTATGGTACTGTACCATGTACCTGCAACACTGGGACATATAGTACCGTACAGTACCTGCGACACAGGGATAATTAATAATACTGTACAATGCCTCCAACACAGGGATATATAGTACTGTGCAGATCCTGCAACAGGGATATATAGTACTGTACAACACCTGCAACACAGGATATATGGATGTATTCAATACCTGTACATTTGAAATGTTTCACCTGTTGCGAAAAGTCATAGTAATCAAAACCAGGGAGGCTCCCAAAATATTGCAATTTGTAGAGCAACGATTGTCCTACCTGTTGACTCATTGAAGTCACAATACTCCAGTCCGGGGACGAGGCTGAAGAGCACGGACAGGTAGCGCTGGGGCAGACCTATCGCAGCAACGATCTGCAGCTTGACGCACGGTGAAGAGATGGGGTAGTTGTCCAGGATGTCAAGCGGACCCATCTGATTTGGCGTCATCGTGACTGCGGAGGAAAGATTCTGTCTAAGCTAGTCCATTTTGGCATGTTTGGTGGGAGTACCGATATCAAAGCACCGGGTAATTGGCATCCCACATTTAACCCTAGGCAGAGTCTAAATTGGGCACTATTAAATATGGTTCGAGATGGGTGGCACTTGAACATAATACAAACAGTTATTTCAAATAATTCTTCACATCCTAACAACTGCGCAATACAGTGAAATTTTCATATTCAAGTCTGCGGATTAAGAATATCCAATTGTAATTTCATGCTGAAAATGTTTCAATCAATTAGTCAATAAAAGATGTTATATCCTAAAAACTGGGCAATGAGAGAACTAAATTACACTAATATTATACCAAATTTAGACTAGTAACAAAGTTCCTGAGGTCATTTACTGACATAACATGCAACTCCACCCAAAGGGAAAAGCCCATCTACTCACAGTCTCGTCCTCCAAGAGGTCCACCAAGACCACCACCGAGACCACCGCCATGACCACCTCCAAGACCACCGCCAACACCACCTCCAAGACCACCGCCTAGACCTCCGCCTAGACCTCCACCTAGACCGCCCAGACCACCCATACCGCCGCCGCCATGCCCGCCGCCATGCCCACCGCCATGACCGCCGCCATGACCTCCGCCGTGCCCACCATGATCTCGATGGTCACGATGGCCTCCACCACCGCCATGTCGGTTGTAGCTGCCACCACCATAGTCATCATCGTACGACCTCTTCGACCCTGCGATAAGAAAAAATACATTTGAAAACTACTTTTATTGTTCCACCATGGTGGTCATTGTAAGGCTCTATTGACCCAGAAATACAACAAACAGATCTAAGAAGTCTAACTTCATGTATAATGCCACATTGTGGCTATCAGAGAGTGGGTGAATAGCGCCACAGCAAGCAATGTTTCAGCTATATCACAGCAGTCTGTATATAATCATATCTGCACCAGACAAAGCATATCATGGAACAAGCATCAACATCCAAATCATCAGGGTACATGGACTTGCATCAAGATCCACAGCATCAGGGTACATGGGCAAGCATCAAGATCCACAGCATCAGGGTACATGACCAAGCACCGAGATCCACAGCATCAGGGTACATGACCAAGTACCGAGATCCACATCATCAGGGTACATGACCAAGCACCGAGATCCACATCATCAGTGTAAATGGACATGAATCAAGATCCACATCATTAGGGTACATGACCAAGCACCGAGATCCACATCATTAGGGCTCATGACCATGCATCAAGATCCACATCATCAGGGTACATGAACAAACATCAAGATCCATGTAATAACGGTACATGAACAAGCATCAAGATCCACATCATCAGGGTACATGAACAAGCATCAAGATCCACATCATCAGGGTACATGGACATGAATCAAGATCCACATCATCAGGGTACATGAACAAGCATCAAGATCCACATCATCAGGGTACATGGGCAAGCACCGAGATCCACATCATCAGGGTACATGACCAAGCACCGAGATCCACATCATCAGTGTACATGGACATGAATCAAGATCCACAGCATCAGGGTACATGACCAAGCACCGAGATCCACATCATCAGTGTACTTGGACATGAATCAAGATCCACATCATTAGGGTACATGACCAAGCACCGAGATCCACATCATCAGGGTACATGACCAAGCACCGAGATCCACATCATCAGTGTACATGGACATGAATCAAGATCCACAGCATCAGGGTACATGACCAAGCACCGAGATCCACAGCATCAGGGTACATGACCAAGTACCGAGATCCACATCATCAGGGTACATGACCAAGCACTGAGATCCACATCATCAGTGTACTTGGACATGAATCAAGATCCACATCATTAGGGTACATGACCAAGCACCGAGATCCACATCATCAGGGTACATGACCAAGCACCGAGATCCACATCATCAGTGTACATGGACATGAATCAAGATCCACAGCATCAGGGTACATGACCAAGCACCGAGATCCACAGCATCAGGGTACATGACCAAGTACCGAGATCCACATCATCAGGGTACATGACCAAGCACTGAGATCCACATCATCAGTGTACTTGGACATGAATCAAGATCCACATCATTAGGGTACATGACCAAGCACCGAGATCAACATCATTGGGGCTCATGACCATGCATCATGATCCACATCATCAGGGTACATGAACAAGCATCAAGATCCACATCATCAGGGTATATGGACAAGCATCATGATCCACATCATCAGGGTACATGACCATGCATCGAGATCCATGTAATAACGGTACATGAACAAGCTTCAAGATCCACATCATCAGGCTACATGGACAAGCATCAAGATCCACATCATCTGGGTACATGAACAAACATCAAGATCCACATCATCAGGGTATATGGACAAGCATCAATATCCACATCATCAGGGTACATGGACAAGCATCAAGATCCACATCATCTGGGTACATGGAAAAGCATCAAGATCCACATCATCAGTGTACATAGACAAGCATCAAGATCAGACTTTAATGTGATTGGCCTGCAGATATATGACATATGAAAGGCAGGTGGCTACATTCTCCATACATGAGTTTGTTCATTGTTTTAACACCCCACTCAGCAATATTCCTGACTGTGACCTGTATATCATCCAGTCTGGACCAGAAAATCCAGTCACTGATTTAATTAGCACCGGGGTATGTTTAAGTCAATGAGCCGGATTACTGGATCCACACTGTCGCCTATAATTCCAGGCACAGATTGTAGGAGACCAACTCTAACATGGGATCCCCACAGGGCTACTTCAAGCATGCTGATACCGTATTTCTTGAGTATAGTTTTTAAAAAAAAACCAGCTGGGTAGAAGGGGGTGTTCATAATACACGCCATAATGAGTTTTGACATTTCTTTCCCCAAACGCAAAGACACTACCATGAGCATGTAACACCGGAAATACCATGTCAACAAATCCATACTGAAGTACGCAAATTAATCCTGTAATTACACTGTCTGGTTATAAAAAGTGTTCATTGTATATCTGGACTTACGTTTGTAACTTATTTCATTAATTGTATTCAAAATTCCTTTTAATATTGTTTAAATTAATTTAGGCGAAATCCTATGTGAAGCAATCGGAAAATCGCACAACTCACTGTTATTAACCGCAACCACGGTCGGATTACCGCTATTGACGCCTTGAAACAAACTTCAGTTGACAGTGATCGACTACATATATCATAAATGCCATACTTTGACTTGTTAAAAGTCATACTTGTTGTAGTTTGACAATTCTATGTCAACATGTTGTCCTCGCGATAACGTGCGCGGGAGCCTCGATGGTGACTGGTAAAACTGGTAAAAAATAACTGGCAAAAGCGATCAGCTGCACCGAAGTGCTATGCTGAGGGTTATCATTATTTGAAATATATTTAGTAAAAGCCGCAACTAAAATAACAAGATACTGGAATCTTAATCCCTGAATGTAAAACAATGCCTAGCAGAAAAAAAAATACAATTTAAACGGTAAATAAACATGTCTGGAGATTTTTTATCTCAAATTTCAAATTTCTACTGACCAAGTTTCTTATCACCTGTTTGTTTACAGGAATTCGCTAAAGGGGTATGATGTAAAAAAATTTCTGCGCATAATATAATTTCTTTTCCAAAATACTGAATCCGCTAGAGGGGGTGCGCATAACAGTTGGGAGCACAAGAAAATACGGTATTTGACACAGGCAAGGCAAGTGTTTGTGATAACCCACCTCTGTTCTGGTCATAGTAGAATTCTGGGTCGTCCATCTCTCGGACGCCTTTGGGGCGGGGAGGTTCAGCAAACATTGCCTTGTAACCTACAAGTGAAAATGTTCAAAATGAGTTTTTGTTTGTTTGTTGTTTAACGCCAATCAGCAATATGGATATGATGACATGCATCAACCAGTCAGAGAGCCTGAACATCTGATCTCGTCTGTCACCTCTTACCACAAGCATAGGTTGCTGAATACCTATTCTAACCCGGATGTTCTATATGAGGAAGGGAGGAAGTTAAAACCATGGAATATGTTAAGCAGTATCCACGCCAACATTCAAATAGGCTTAATTACACAATGACAAATTCAGAAATTGCAAAAAATTCTAATCTTAATCAAATTCCCACTTTTATAATGTTAAACATATACCCATAATATACACAATGGGCAAATTGACCACAATAGACACATATCCTGTCTGGAACAAGCTAAAAGCATGCTTACATGTGATAAATAGAGTGCAACTGCAGCCCATATTATCATTATAATAATGATTATCATTCTCAGTCATATTATGATAAAGTAAGAATCTTCTGATTGGCATTTGAAAATCTGGGCCCACTTCCACAAAGCAATCTTAGCACTACGACTATTGTAAGCCTCTGTTAAAGTATGGGAGTTACAATCATCTTCTCACTAAGATCGCTTTGTGCAACTGGGCCCTGGACTGTGCCTTCTGTACTGTGTATGTGTCATGGGAATTATCTCCCTTTGGATATGTGAAAAGATGTGGGAGAATAACTCAGTTATTCTTAATTATGTTTAAAGAAATGCGAGTTAATTATCAGTGATGAGGGTGTAACCCAGGTCTTACTCTTGTCACATTCCTCGAAGGCCTTGGCCGCATGATAGGGACGGAAATACTTGACATAGCCAAAACCTTTACTTTCACCGCCCTTGTTCCGGAGAACATTCACATAGTCAATGTCTCCATATTGCTGAAACAAAACAGGAAAGTTTACAATCTGAGTGAGTGAGTGAGTGAGTGAGTGAGTGAGTGAGTGAGTGGATTGATGGGTGGTCGAGCGAGCGAGTGTGTTTTGGGTGGGTGGGTAGGTGGGAGGGACATAACCACAGCACTTGTAATATATACTTGTAATATAGCAGTTTGGACAAGTGGTCAAACGTGTGATCACACAGAGGTATGATGTCACACTATCAGACAGGTTACGATGTCAAGCATGTCAGCATTGCATTCAATGCAATAATGTTATACTAAGGGCTCTCTCTACCATTTATCTACATATTGGTCCTGTTATTAGTGAACTGCAAGTCACCTCGGCCATAAGTTATAACTACAATGACTTGAATTGGGAAGTGTTTAATTCCTATTTGGGAATTTGTAATGACATTTGCTGCATACAAGGGGCATAACATGGCCTCTGATTAGATCCAGATAATTCCCTGGATCCGCATCACTGTGGTACGATGACACTCAATCAACAATGACACATTTTGCAATGGTAACCTATTCTGCACCAGTATCCCAACAGGGAGACAAGCATGACGTAATGGGGACCTATTCTGCCTCAGAATCCCAACAGGAAAGCAAGCATGATGTAATGGGGACCTATTCTACCAGGGAGACCAGCATGACGTAATGGGGACCTATTCTACCCCAGAATCCCAACAGGGAGACAAGCATGATGTAATGGGGACCTATTCTACCCCAGAATCCCAACAGGGAGACAAGCATGACGTAATGGGGACCTATTCTGCCCCAGAATCCCAACAAGGAGACAAGCATGACGTAATGGAGACCTATTCTGCCCCAGAATCCCAACAGGGAGACCAGCATGGCATAATGGGGACCTATTCTACCAGGGAGACAAGTGTTGGGTTTGAGGAATCCATCCTGCCCAGGAATCCCCAACTCTCCCTCCTACATCATGATGTCACCAAGTGTATGCAACCCTGCCAACTCACGCTGAACTCTGTCCGCAGGTCATCTTCTTTGAAGGATTTTGGAATAACAACAAATAATCGAAGAATTCTCTCCTCCTCTTTGGGGTCGCGAATAGATCCTTCTCTTTTACTATTTGCAATGACAACCTGAAAGATAAGGAAACAAAGTAAACACCTTGAAAACTGGACATATCATGACATAGGTAACTAGAACATTGAAAACATCTCGAGCTCGCAAAGAAACCTACAGCAAAGAGATGCAAATATATCGTTGCAGCACCTTGAACTGGTGGGCCATCATTAGCATCTGAGTCCTTCAGACAAGATTCCCTAAGAAAAACTGCATAACGTATTAGCTTGACTATGTAACAACAATCATAAGATATGTTCTTCCTTATAGCTTTATTTATCAATTATGAAAGATAGTAAGTATGGTAAGTAAAGTGAGTGAGTGGGTCAGTTGGGTTACTTCTGCTTTGAACAGTATTTTATGTTCTATCACAGTGGGTCAGCTTGACAAGGGAGGAAAGCCCGAAGTGATCCAAACCACTTTGGGGAAACCCACAAGCACCTAGAAACAGAATGAGGGCGAACTAGGATTCAAACCGACGACCATAGGTTTCTAAAGTGCCCAAGGAACGCAACACTGAACAGCATATTGCGGCACTTAAGACGACTGGGTCACCCATGCCACCTGGTAAGTAAAGACAATATGTTTGTATTTCCTACCTTGAGTGGTCGAGGCTGCCCCTCTATGTTTCTTCCATTCATCTCCTCCATCGCCAAGGCTGCCTCCGAAGTACGACTGAATGTGATGTAGGCAATTCCTGCAGACAAGAAAAACATAACCGGTACTCCATTACTTCTAGTTCTAGAAATAATCCATAATTTTTATAAAAAGGTGAAACCACAATAAACATTGCCTTGGAGACTGACTAGAGTTTTATACAGAGTACTCGTTAACTACCTTTTATAGTCATAAAATCAATAAGAATTCGACATGGTAAATTTGGTATTAAAGGTCATGGAATGTCCGGTTATCCAAGATATTTGTGATCCTAACTATACACAATCACATATCACAAATATCCTAACTAAAGTAACTGAACCTGACCACCCAATCCATTTGGTCACCTCATACGAGCAGCATAGGTTGCTAGGGACCAATTGTAACCCGGAATTCCCCCAGACACAATGGAAAGGAAATACTTGTGTGAAGTTAAAACACTAAAAGTTGGGAAAACATAATTTGAAAGCTACAAGTATTGTGTATGCCTACAATGTTGGTACATACCCAAAGGTTCCACTGGATATTACAACCAAAGAATTCCCAAGGTATCCAATTTATGCTCTAGTGTTTTTCTATATATTCCCAATGTAAGGGTAAATTGAAGTTTTGGTGTTTTTTCAATGTATGTGATAAAACTACACTATATTTTATGAGATTGCGAATCTGATGACAAAAGCTCACAACAACATGAACTATAAGGACAATTCTTAATCGACAATTGTTATTGTCAAATATTTCACGTAAATATAGTGAGTGAGTGAGTTTGGTTTTACGCCACTTTTAGCAATATTCCAGCAATATCACAGCAGAGGACACCAGAAATGGGCTTCACACATTGTACCCATGTGGGGAATCGAGCCCAGATCTTCGGTGACGAGCGAACGCTTTAACCACTAGGCTACCCGACCGCCCCTCATGTAAATGTACCGGTAACTTACTGCGTTCCTTTTACGCATCATTAGATTCTAAAATGATATAAAATGACAATTTGATGATTTCGTGATTGTACAGTACATATGTAAACATGGTAAGATACAGTCTTATTTTTGGTTGTTCAACATAAAAGAGAGTGTATTTCAGCTATATGACGGCGGTCTGTAAATAAATCGAGTCTGGACCAGGCAATCCAGTGATTGTCATCATGAGCATCGATCTACACAATTGGTATACGATGACACACATCAACCAAGTCAGCGAGCCTGACCACCTCTTACGACAAGCATAGTCACCTTTTACGGCAAGCATGGGTTGCTGAAGACCTATTCCACCCCGGATCTTCACGGAATGCAAGTCAATACATCTACTGAGTGAGTGAATCATGTTCCGGGGTGTGAAACCACAGAGTGAGTGTCTCCTAAGGAAAATAAAAGTGTGATCGTAACATTTTAACACATGCTGGACAGATTAAGTTTAATCATCAGTTTCACTCAAGCTACCAACATAGAAGGTGTACACAACTTCAGCATGTGAATTTGTAAAGAGATATGAACATCACACTTTTTGATAATTATGTGTGATACTTTGCAACATATGATAACCAATGTTTCGTGCGATTTACCGGATAATGAAATTTGCAGCAGCATTAACTTACATGCTAAGCTGATAGTGGACCATTAAACATATAATTTTACCACAATGCATGTACCTATACTTAAATTAGAAAAGGAATCTGTCAAATACACTTAACAATATTTAAATATTTATTTATGTGAATTTTGCAAGATAGAGAAAGAAACTTGATGCATGTATTTTGAGAGTGTGAATATGTGTTTGAATTCTGGCAAAACTTTTTCATATAGTTTTTACAAGATTCAATGTATGTTTTGGTGAAATAAGTGCAAAACCTGCAAATAATCATATTATTATGTTACCTAAGAGACACATTTTTATTTCTAGTTTAAAGAAAAGGAAACCCTCAATGGACGTTTTTAAACAAGTATTAAAAGATGCTATTTATTTGGAATATCTGTCAGCAAAAACTAATAATAAGCTTTGCACTTATAACAGAAAGTGGAAATTGTATTGTGGTTTACATGATGCCTTGAATCTTACATAGATTGCTGACTGTGTGTTATTATTGATTGTTTCCAATCACTTTGACTCTATTGCAAAAGAAAAACTGCAATGTTTCTCCAAGATAAAAAAAATAAAATGATTACAATATTATAATTCGGTACTGTTTATTCTTTAATTATTAGCTTATCTTTCTATGATTGCTCATAAATATGATGTTAACAACTTTCATGCCAGAACATCATAAGAAATAGCTGCGATGTTTTTCATGCCAGAACATCTTGCTCGATCCTACATGATCAAGGCCTATCCTCCAAATATGTGGTGTCAAAATGTTAATAATGCTATATATCACTGTGTATGTAACCACTGAAACTGGAATAAAAATGATTGGAAAAAAAAAAAATATTCAACTATTTGTATGATAACATAACAGTCAACATGTTCAATAATGAAAACTAAGCATTAAAGCTTCTTGAAGTCTTCTTCTTCATGGGTCCTGGTCTCAGTGAAATAAGTCGACACATTAGCTCTAACTATATTAACCAGGTTAACCATGATTATGTTAATGAAATAGGAACACATAAATTCCAATTTGGGATTTTTTATGTACATTTGGTGCAGACTTGGGGCCAAAACAGGCCTAGATAATTCCCTGTCTTCTCCAATTTCATTATCCGACATCTACTGGTTGATACAACAAAGATACAACAGAACCTTGGGGACAAGGTGTTAGAAAGATGTCCACGATATTCTGTAAATTGCAATTGCACTGACGAAGCTAGAAAAGTATTTTTAAGAACGTTATGAAGACGTGAATAGTTGAAAATGTGAAGCTGCCATTGGATATCAAATAGTGAAAGTGAAGTACTAAGTCTGCATGATCATGACGATATCGCAGCTATTTCGGGGACGCTATTTCTTACGATCGATGCCGACACAATGAGCCCATTCTTTCTTCAATTCGTCTTCAAATTCTAGTGCAAGGAAGAACGCAGAAAACATCATATGACTTCTAAATGCCACACTCATAGATATGGAAACTGAGAAAATGTTTATTTCGAGGGAATTATCATTTTAGCATAAAGATTTATCTTCTATTAATGGTTTGACGGAGTTATCTGCCCTTGGTCGTGGTCTCATGCGAAGTTTTTTCTGCAGTTTCATACCTTTTTCTTCATTTGTGCGCCTATCTTTCACGATCCAAAGGTCCTTGATAGTTCCATATGTAGCAAAAGTTTTCTTAAGCATTTCATCTGTGGCGCCTTTGCCACACATGATAAACAAACGCGTATTTGGTGCATCTTCGTGGTTGTACGCCATCTTGGACATTTAGTGGCTTGAGTTATGTGTAACGGTAATTACCAATAACAGAATATCTGGAAGGTTTCGATAATAAAGCACAATACCGTAGTGTATATAACGTTATTATTTTATTCGAAGAGCTATCGTCTCTTGAGTGTATCTTTTAATTATATAAACAAACAATGATAGCAATATCATATTTTAAACAAGATCACAAACAGATTACTCCCAGCCACGTGATCTATTAGACGCTGAGCTATAAATAGCCCTAAACACGGAAACTATATAACATAAACAAGATCATCGTATTCTGGTTCTGAACAGGTAGCGTATCTAACTGATTTAGTCTCATTATACATTTTCTCAGGACATTCTCACACTTATCCAGAAAAAATACATTTCTCTCGTTGAATATGTCAAAGATCTAGCCAGTAACCAGGAATTGATCGTGTTTGTATTCAGTCAGTATTCCCAGGAATGCGTTGCTGTGCACGCACATTTTTTTTTATCCCATCAAAGATGTAGATCTATATGGATCTATATACGTCTTTGGACCCCTGTATCCCACTTCGGCCGTGTAGGATACACCATCGGCCTATAAAAAAATATTTGGGATGTGTATGTGCCGTCACCAACATGTTTTCTGATATGCATAACGGGTTAATGCTCCAAGAAAGTCTCCGCCCTTAGGAGTACTTGGACCGATTAAGGTTCTGGGATGGACTGTCTTTTTCGTTTGTTTGTTTGGAATGGTCACGTCAGCCGGAATGGGGTTACATTTTAATATTGCTGACTGGTTTTCGTCTTGGGAGAAATGTGAGCATGCATTCACGTTTCTCCCAAAGAAACAAGCAAACAGACTCACAGTTTAAGATAAATACACACACACACACACACACACACACACACACACACACACACACACACACACACACATATATAGTGAAATAACAATGTGTAATCACACATATTAAAAAACCCAAAGAAACACAAAAAATAAAATATATATTTATATATATTCATTTTTTATAAGGTCACAATATAGTTGTAAGTAGAAATGCTCGTCCACCTGATTTACATATACGACTGATGGACTGACTGAATATTGAAATGATAATATAGACCGTGTATAGATCAACAATGTTGATAAAAATATGTGTGAATGCAGAGATGAATTGCGTGCTTACACATGTGCATATAGGGACACTGATAGTGTTTATGTGGATAAAAATATGTGAATATTGTCTGTTTATGTGATCAATTATTGTTAGTTTTCATCATTCTTTTTTCTGTATGTATCATGTACATGGTGTCAACGAAATCTTGTGTCGTTTAAGCCAGTTTGGTGGCCATTTGGCGCCGTGCCGGTTTTGTCAGATCCATTTATAGCATACAGTTTAGTGAATTTCGCACTCTGAATGTACTTATTTGTATTATTATACGGACAGTGTGAAACACTGCATATGTGAATATTGCACTTTATCGTTTCTAAATTATTCGATATTTTTCATCCATGAATTCAATTTATTGTATCTAAAGCATATTCTGCTTCAAGACCCTGATAAGGAACTCTTTGTCCTTGAATTTAAAACTTTGTATTAATTGTGCTTCCTGGCCCGCTTTGGTTAAAAGTCACGTGGAGACCGAGATTATTTAGAGATTTGTTTGTTTCACGAATTGTTTCACATACATGTATATAGTTTGTCGTTCATGGTCTACGTTTTCAAAGTAACACCATCCCCCCGATTATCCGGTTTTCACCCGTACCGCTCTTGACTAAGGTTATTGATACCCACAACCAATCTGCATGTAAGACCAGATGACACTGTAATCATTGGACGCCCTGACCCGTGAAAATCCGGGGTAGAATAGGTCTCCAGCAACACATACTTGTCGTAAAAGGCGTCTATGCTTGTCGTAAGAGGCGACTAACGGGATCGGGTGGTCAGGGTCGCTGACTTGGTTGATACATGTCATCGTATCCCAATTGCGCGGATAGATGCTCATGATGTCAATCACTGGACTGTCTGACCCAGACTCGATTATTTACAGACTGCCGTCATATAGCTGGAATAATGCCGAGTGCGGCGTTAAACAACAAACAAACATTAGACGACCTATGATGTAGGCGACTTTGGTAGTATTGGCACATTCGTGTAAGATAAGTAAATATCTATATCATATCATCCTAAGTTATTCAGTGTATTATGTCTACATTCTGTGATGATAAATACAATGGACCCAATAGCTATGCTAAAATGGATTGGACGTCTATTTTTAGCGTCTTTCCATTCTAATGGGGCAGAAAACCAAGAAAGGGATCGTATGGGCCCAGGGTATATATAGCAAAATAGAATCGAGATGTGTATATGACATGCTTGAAGCTATGTCTATCACAATAGAATCGAGATATTTATATGACACGATCGAAGGTATATATATAATGAATCGGGATATGTGTATCACATGTTTGTAGCAATGTATATCAAAATAGAATCGACCTATGTGTATCACATGCTTGTAGCAATGTATATCAAAATAGAATCGAGCTATTTATTTGATGTGGTTATAGATATTATGACTTGTTCTCGTCGGTGTATGGGTGAAGCAGTGGCGAGGTGACGTTAAATCATGACTGACTCTCAAATTCTCGTGGATAATAAAATCGAGGATGATGTCATATTAATGTGTTTATTTTGTTCAGGTTCAATGGCGTCGCTGGCGGAGCAACTAAGAAACTGCAAGTTAAAGAAAGTAACAGAACCCATTAAAGATTTCTCCAGTCCCAAAACAGCCGGCTACATTAGTCAAGAGGAGATAACTCTCTACCAAAACTCTGTCCTTGATGTTAATACTGAGAAATGGATGCACATTCTTAAAGAGCTGACCTTTCCGACAGAGTTATGTCCCTTGAAAATCGAAGAAGCGAGACTCTTTGTACAAATATTTGAAGACTGCTACAGGAATCTTGATTCTGAACAAATCTGTGACGTCAACTGGAGAGATACGTTAACGTCAGACGGAAAAATAATAATTGAAGACGTCACTCAGCGTTTGGAATCGGTCATGAACAAATTTACAGCAAGAGATGGTTTTGCTTTTGTGAAGACGTCAAGCAGGAGCGCCAAGGATGCGCCGATGGTCCAACGTCGATTCAAAGATGTGTATCACAAGTATTTAATGGAATTACCAGAAGACAAACAGAAAAATGAAAATATCCAAATTACGTGCCTTCTCAAAGCTGGATTTGAAGGCCTCAAAGTTAAAACTGCTGAAGAAGTGGTTGATATGATCTTGAGGAGTGAACGTATCTACCAAGATATGTTGCTAGCTCTGGAAATCAAAGGCAGATTTGAAGAGAACTTTGTCGTGAGGAAATTCGTTGATATTGATGTTGATATGGAGTTTAGGGGTTTTGTGTTCGGGGGAGAGCTTGTAGCCTTGTCGCAGTACAACTATCTGATTTTCTCGCAGAGGCTCCTAGACACGAGGGACCATCTCAAGGATATTCTTTGCAAATATTTTAATGACAAGGTACGGCCGATGATGAAAGAAGGGGAATTTCCAACAGCATACATAATCGATTTTGCAGTTTGTGAAAACGGTAAGCACACACATATACAAACACTGTTCGGCCTTGCATTATCGGTTCATGTCCGGATCAACCTATTGTGAGATAGAATACCGGATTCCCAATATTATGCTAAGCGCCCACGGTCTGTGTCACTTTCGGTGTGCCTCCCACGTGATGACGAAACGCCGTGATATAATTGTTATATTGTTCAATGCAGCGTTGATATTACATGACATCGAACAGTGTTGTCGAACGGTGTATTAGAGCCCAAGGGATGAATGAGGTTGAAATACTGGCAGGAGGATCAAAGCAACCACCAACAGATAATTTTAATTCTATGGGACGCAACTCTGCCAAGAGAATTGCGAATTTAGACCATTTGTCCATCCGTCATCGCTGGTTCAAACCGAACCACTGGCATCTATAGGGTTGTCACATTCTGTCTGTGGCGTGAGGTAATATGGGTGAAACATCGCTTTCAAGACTGCTTCCCTGATACAGCGACTTGGATACCCGTGAACATCCGGGTTAGAATAGGTCTTCAGCAAACCATGCTTGCCGTAAAACGACTATGCTTGTCGTAATAGGCGCTTAACGGGTGGTCAGGCTCGCTGACTTGGTTGGTGCGTGTCATATCCCAATTGCGTGGATCGATGCTCATGATGTCAATCACTGGATTGTCTGGTCCAGATTCGATAATTTACAGCTTATTTACGTCATATAGCTCGAATACTGCTGAGTGCGGCATTAAACAACAAAGAACAAAAACACACAAACACGTATATGGCGTTGTTGCGGCTTTTTATCATTATCCGGATAAATTACGGCTTAATAGAGCTTGTCCACTGAGAATGCTGCATTTTAACATGGATGCCCTAATCAGACCCAATATATATAAGGACTCCGAGACGGCCTGTCCTCTTTTTATTCCGTTAAACCGATGAACAACTAACAAGTACCATCGATTAACGTCTTTTGGTATGACGCGGCCAGTGCCAGGGGCAGCGGACAGAACCACCGATCGTTCGTTCAAGAAAGACGGTCTATCCATGACACCCAGGAGGCGGTCTCATTCTGTCAGTGAATCTAGTCGGGTGTATAAATAGTTTTTTTATTTTACCTTCATTACGATACTTGTTTCTGATTGGTTATTGAATGGACAGTTTTTCCCATGTACCCCGCTAACAGATAAGGTTTTACTTTCATATACCCCACTAGGAAATGCCGAATCTCTTACTTTTGCGAATACAGTAATATCATTCAATTATCTCACAAGTGAACACCTATCAAATGCAGTATAGCGGATCTAATCGAGAATATCCGATTGCAATGCAAGGGCGATAACTCTGGTCGTGTTTATATCATCCTTGAAACGGTTCGCGAGCAATGCTGACGAAGACATGTTAGATACATGGGCTACAATTATGCCGTTAAGTCCACACAGGCCCATCTGTCGTTGCTTAAATAGCTCTAGATTAATCCAAATGGCGAGTTTCAGAAATGCACTATCCTAATATATCTTGCGTAAAGATAATTTGGAAAGTGCATTTCTGACACTCATACTATATTAATTGATCTAGAAATCCACTGTACCAGACACTACACACCCACTAAAGTACAACATACTATGACTGTTTTCTGTGTTATCCAGGTGACAAGCTGTGGGTGATCGAGATTAACCCTTTCGCCGAGACGACGGACGGCGGCTTGTTCAGTTGGCAGCACGAGCGCCATCTGCTGGAGGGAAAAGAAGGATTTCAGTTCCGGATTGTGGAGCGACCTAAACCTGGGGCCAAGGCGATGTTACCCCAGAGCGTCAAGGCGTTGTTGAAATAGGGGGAGGGGTGTGGAACTGGGACAAAGGCGTTGTTACCCCAGAACGTCAAGGCGTTGTTGAAATAGGAGGAGGGGTGTGGAACTGGGGCCAAGGCGTTGTTGAAATAGAGGGAGGGGTGCGGAACTGGGACCAAGTCGTTGTTGAAATAGAGGGAGGGGTGTGGAACTGGGCCCAAGGCGTTGTTGAAATAGAGGGAGGGGTGTGGAACTGGGCCCAAGGCGTTGTTGAAATAGAGGGAGGGGTGTGGAACTGGGACCAAGGCTATGTTACCCCAGAGCGTCAAGGCGTTGTTGAAATAGGGGGGGGGGGGGGGGGGGGGGTAGGGGGTTGTAAAACTGGGACCAAGGCGTTGTTGAAATAGAGGGAGGGGTGTGGAACTTGGACCAAGGCTATGTTGCCCCAGAGCGTCAAGGCGTCGTTGAAATAGGGGGGGTTGTAAAACTGGGACCAAGGCGTTGTTGAAATAGAGGGAGGGGTGTGGAACTGGGCCCAAGGCGTTGTTGAAATAGAGGGAGGGGTGTGGAACTGGGACCAAGGCTATGTTACCCCAGAGCGTCAAGGCGTTGTTGAAATAGGGGGGGGGGGGGGGGGTTGTAAAACTGGGACCAAGGCGTTGTTGAAATAGAGGGAGGGGTGTGGAACTGGGCCCAAGGCGTTGTTGAAATAGAGGGAGGGGTGTGGAACTGGGACCAAGGCGTTGTTGAAATAGGGGGAGGGGTGTGGAACTGGGACCAAGGCTATGTTACCCCAGAGCGTCAAGGCGTTGTTGAAATAGGGGGGGGGGGGGGTTGTAAAACTGGGACCAAGGCGTTGTTGAAAGAGAGGGAGGGGTGTGGAACTGGGCCCAAGGCGTTGTTGAAATAGAGGGAGGGGTGTGGAACTGGGCCCAAGGCGTTGTTGAAATAGAGGGAGGGGTGTGGAACTGGGACCAAGGCGTTGTTGAAATAGGGGGAGGGGTGTGGAACTGGGACCAAGGCGTTGTTGAAATAGAGGGAGGGGTGTGGAACTGGGACCAAGGCTATGTTACCCCAGAGCGTCAAGGCGTTGATGAAATAGAGGGAGGGGTGTGGAACTGGGGCCAAGGCGTTGTTGAAATAGAGGGAGGGGTGTGGAACTGGGACCAAGGCGTTGTTGAAATAGAGGGAGGGGTGTGGAACTGGGACCAAGGCTATGTTACCCCAGAGCGTCAAGGCGTTGTTGAAATAGGGGGGGGGGGGGGGTTGTAAAACTGGGACCAAGGCGTTGTTGAAATAGAGGGAGGGGTGTGGAACTGGGCCCAAGGCGTTGTTGAAATAGAGGGAGGGGTGTGGAACTGGGCCCAAGGCGTTGTTGAAATAGAGGGAGGGGTGTGGAACTGGGACCAAGGCGTTGTTGAAATAGGGGGAGGGGTGTGGAACTGGGACCAAGGCGTTGTTGAAATAGAGGGAGGGGTGTGGAACTGGGACCAAGGCTATGTTACCCCAGAGCGTCAAGGCGTTGATGAAATAGAGGGAGGGGTGTGGAACTGGGGCCAAGGCGTTGTTGAAATAGAGGGAGGGGTGTGGAACTGGGACCAAGGCGTTGTTGAAATAGAGGGAGGGGTGTGGAACTGGGACCAAGGCTATGTTACCCCAGAGCGTCAAGGCGTTGTTGAAATAGGGGGGGGGGGGGGGGGGTTGTAAAACTGGGACCAAGGCGTTGTTGAAATAGAGGGAGGGGTGTGGAACTGGGCCCAAGGCGTTGTTGAAATAGAGGGAGGGGTGTGGAACTGGGACCAAGGCGTTGTTGAAATAGGGGGAGGGGTGTGGAACTGGGACCAAGGCGTTGTTGAAATAGAGGGAGGGGTGTGGAACTGGGACCAAGGCTATGTTACCCCAGAGCGTCAAGGCGTTGATGAAATAGAGGGAGGGGTGTGGAACTGGGGCCAAGGCGTTGTTGAAATAGAGGGAGGGGTGTGGAACTGGGCCCAAGGCGTTGTTGAAATAGAGGGAGGGGTGTGGAACTGGGACCAAGGCTATGTTACCCCAGAGCGTCAAGGCGTTGTTGAAATAGGGGGGGGGGGGGGGGGGTTGTAAAACTGGGACCAAGGCGTTGTTGAAATAGAGGGAGGGGTGTGGAACTGGGCCCAAGGCGTTGTTGAAATAGAGGGAGGGGTGTGGAACTGGGACCAAGGCGTTGTTGAAATAGGGGGAGGGGTGTGGAACTGGGACCAAGGCGTTGTTGAAATAGAGGGAGGGGTGTGGAACTGGGACCAAGGCTATGTTACCCCAGAGCGTCAAGGCGTTGATGAAATAGAGGGAGGGGTGTGGAACTGGGGCCAAGGCGTTGTTGAAATAGAGGGAGGGGTGTGGAACTGGGACCAAGGCGTTGTTGAAATAGAGGGAGGGGTGTGGAACTGGGACCAAGGCGTTGTTGAAATAGGGGGAGGGGTGTGGAACTGGGACCAAGGCGTTGTTGAAATAGAGGGAGGGGTGTGGAACTGGGACCAAGGCTATGTTACCCCAGAGCGTCAAGGCGTTGATGAAATAGAGGGAGGGGTGTGGAACTGGGGCCAAGGCGTTGTTGAAATAGAGGGAGGGGTGTGGAACTGGGGCCAAGGCGTTGTTGAAATAGAGGGAGGGGTGTGGAACTGGGACCAAGGCTATGTTACCCCAGAGCGTCAAGGCGTTGATGAAATAGAGGGAGGGGTGTGGAACTGGGGCCAAGGCGTTGTTGAAATAGAGGGAGGGGTGTGGAACTGGGACCAAGGCGTTGTTGAAATAGAGGGAGGGGTGTGGAACTGGGACCAAGGCGTTGTTGAAATAGGGGGAGGGGTGTGGAACTGGGACCAAGGCGTTGTTGAAATAGAGGGAGGGGTGTGGAACTGGGACCAAGGCTATGTTACCCCAGAGCGTCAAGGCGTTGATGAAATAGAGGGAGGGGTGTGGAACTGGGGCCAAGGCGTTGTTGAAATAGAGGGAGGGGTGTGGAACTGGGGCCAAGGCGTTGATGAAATAGAGGGAGGGGTGTGGGACTGGGACCAAGGCTATGTTACCCCAGAGCGTCAAGGCGTTGATGAAATAGAGGGAGGGGTGTGGAACCGGGGCCAAGGCGTTGATGAAATAGAGGGAGGGGTGTGGAACTTGGACCAAGGCTATGTTACCCCAGAGCGTCAAGGCGTTGTTGAAATAGAGGGAGGGGTGTGGAACTGGGGCCAAGGCGTTGATGAAATAGAGGGAGGGGTGTGGAACTGGGACCAAGGCGTTGTTGAAATAGGGGGAGGGTGTAAAACTGGGACCAAGGCGTTGATGAAATAGAGGGAGGGGTGTGGAACTGGGACCAAGGCGTTGTTGAAATAGGGGGAGGGTGTAAAACTGGGACCAAGGCGTTGATGAAATAGAGGGAGGGGTGTGGAACTGGGACCAAGGCGTTGTTGAAATAGGGGGAGGGTGTAAAACTGGGACCAAGGCTATGTTACCCCAGAGCGTCAAGGCGTTGTTGAAATACAGGGAGGGTGTAGAACTGGGACCAAGGCGTTGTTGAAAAAGAGGGAGGGGTGTGGAACTGGGACCAAGGCTATGTTACCCCAGAGCGTCAAGGCGTTGTTGAAATAGGGGGAGGGTGTAAAACTGGGACCAAGGCTATGTTACCCCAGAACGTCAAGGCAATGTTGAAGTGAACATTGTATGGATTGCTGACTCTAGTATTGTGTTAATGTTTCATGTTATATTTTACCATTTGTACATCTGATGTAACTCCACCGTCCCAGCTTTCAGCTCTGTATGTTTGCCAGTATATTGTCCTGCACTTTTCACGAATATTAACCAATTATTCAGATCTGAAATATTAGTTTTATATTTCCTTTATGAGATGACAATAAAACGGGTATTTTCACAGACTGTACCCTTGTTATAATTCAATAAGTCAATTAATTAAGGAAGTGAAGTTTTTAACGCTCCGGTCAGTAATTTTCCACATGTCAAAACGATCTGTAAAGTATCGTTAAGATCCAGGTGAGATTGTGTCTTCCAGCAACCCATGCTTGTCTAAGAAGCGACTAACGGGGGTGGCCCGGCTCGCTAACTTGGTTGACGCATGTCATCGTATGCTCATGATGTCAATATTGCTGGAATATTGCCAAGCACGGCGTAAAACAAAACACAAATTATTTGTATGTATGTATGTATGTATGTATGTATGTATGTATGTATGTATGTATGTATGTGAGCGTGCGTGCGTGCGTGCGTAAATACTCGCGCGCAGACCGCACCAAAAGGTGGATCGAACCTGTGTAGTTTATTCATCGCGGTTGTTGGAACATATGCCCCGTTCGACATGTCAACCACTGGGTCACATGACCTTTCAAACGTTTCGTGGGCGGATATTAAAGACTAGGCTTCGGAGCTTTACACCTCTATCGTATGCTTGTCGTAAGACATTCGTCACCACTCGCCTCTTTCCGTAACCTGCAAGAATCGCTATTCGGCTTGTCCCGGAATAACACGAGTTGGTCACGAATGGTCGTAAGAGACGACTAACGGGATCGGGTGGTCAGACTCGCTGACTTGGTTGATGCATGTCATCGTAACCTAATTGTGTGGATCGATGCTCATGATGTCAATCACTGGATTGTCTGGTCCAGATTCGATTATTTACAGACCGCCGTCATACAGTTGTACTATTGCTGAGTGCGGCTTTAAACAACAAACAAACAACAATTTTCTTTTGCCGGGCAGTTTAAATGCGGTATACTGTATCACATTATTTATCGAAACAACAAATTCAAACGGGAAACAAATCTCTACAAATCACTATGCGAATATTACTTTAAATACCGGTGAATGTATTAGCCGACAGCGAGGACACCCGACACACGCTGTATCGATCACAAGAACCGCTCCGTTCTGTGCAGACTGGGCTGGTGCCACGAGAACGTTCTTGCCTGAGTAGAATTCGCTGCGATACACGCTGCTCCTTGGACACATTGAATGTAGGAGTCACACGTATAGATGTAGGAGCATGTCGCGCATATGGGAGCGGACATTATGTTGTATATATTTATTGATTTAAAATCAAATAATTAAATTTCTCATTGTGACAGAACCGTCACGCCATTCTTTGGATCAGGCTGCAGTCGGTGGTGCAGTGTGTAGAGGGGAATGTGCGAGTAACTTTCCATTCCTGAATAATTATGGAGCCGAGCCATAATAATGTTTATCATAGTGTCACATGTTATATACACTTCATACTAAAACACGTACACGAACAATACAATATGACATCCGACCAGGTATGGCCTACGAGACACTTAGACATAAAAGCAAATTATAACGTCATGATCTGGATAAGGTAAAATAAGACATATACTAACACAATGTTTAAAATTAAGGTTGGGTTATGAACACGCACACACACGCCAAATTACTTATAAAGTCACGCACGCAATCATACACAAACACGTAGATACCAACACACCAACCACACACACACACACTAACACACAAATACACGCACGCACACACACATACCATACGTACATTATACCACACACACACACACAAACACATACCATACGTACATTATAACCCACACACACACACACACACACACACACACACACACACACACACACACACACACACACCCAACACAGAGGTGAGGTGCATTTATCCTCACCGACACTCAACATAAACATTACAAGTATAACATTGATCATAAGTAGAAATACTACTATTCGCAGGCATAATGACATACATGCAGAAAAGCGCACACAGAATCAAATGAGTGCCAAGCGTCTTTGGAACATTTGATCAATTAGCTTACAAAGAGTATAACACCCGTGTTCACATCTGAGTAATGTTATAAATTTCTCGGTTGAAGATAAGTTTTTGAAATCTGGCATACATTCACACATAGCGTTCATTACATCATAACGTAAATCACCATACATGTTACAATCAATTAAGAAGTGGACCTTAGTCTCTACTATACACACTTAAAACTACACACTAAAACACATTTAGAACCATAAATGGTGCATTGCAAAGATCAGGGCAGAGAACAATCAGGTCCATTACCCCAAAAAATAATGGAGCGCTCAACACGGCCTGTGTTAGGGATTCATTGGCGAGCAAATGTGTGTGTGTGTGTGGGGGGGGGGGGGGGGGGGGGGGGGGGGTCGTCCTCGTTTCTTACCCAAGCATTGGCAAGTTTACATGGGATGTGTTCTTGGTAGTGCACCTCCACACACTCACATGCACCTGGATCCGTGTTTGCACTGCATGTATGGTTCATATGCTATATGATCTTACGTCCCTATTGTATCGTTGCATGGTCCTAAATGGGACCTTTAAACATGTGTTTACTACTTGTAGTTTAAAGAAGCCGATGTTGTGTTTACATAAATTCTTCTCGGTATGCGAAAAAGCTTAAAGTGTTCATTCATATGAGCTAATTTATCTTTAGGTTAGACTAACATCTAGTCTCTGAAATGAGTAAAAAGGAGCCTATGAGACTTTCTTCGTTTTCAGAACTGATGCTGCAGTAATCTAGACTTGCCCACTATTACTTGCATGAAACACGGAGACTGTCTTTATATTTGGCTGTTTTTACTTATATTTCCATTACTCTTTTGACAAGTTCCCTTGAATTAATCCTGCTTCGCGGAAAGTGATTTTCTCAATTTTTCTTGTTTTGGGGTTCAGTCCGATCTTCTGTGTAACATCCTTCAGACTTGTATATACATGTATATAGTTGGCATATATCAGTTGGTCAGGTATAGAGTTATAGAAACATCCAGAATTGGCCGATTGATAGTGAAAACATATTAATGAAAAGGTTTTAATGTTTTTAACCAAAACATTTAAACCATTATAAACCATTAGCATCTAACAAGCAATAGAGGCTTAACCTTGGAAAACAATTTGGGAAAAAACGATAAGAACTTGTCTTATTGTCCAATAATATTTATCACGTGCCAGTTCAACACCACAGATTGATTTGATTTTGAAAATTTTGAAAATCAGACACAATGGTACCTGACCATGATGACATGTTAACGGTGCCATTGTTATCAGACTAACTGTAAATGCATGTGAAATAAACATGCGTAAGAAAAATACTTCAATTTTGCGAATAAGACAAGAGAAAAATCCGTCGTGTCGTCTCTCGTCATTGATGTAATCTGAGGGGCAACAGAAAGTATATCGATTTTTTGTTTTTGATTTAATTTGAAATTGAAATTGAAAGTAATCTGTGGCCGGGGAATTTGGTGTAAAAATATGTTGGTTCAATAAAGACGGGGGTAAGAAATGAACTTACAAGCCCATGACCTTTACACTGTTGGTAATGCAAATTTGTACCGAAAAAGCAAATTTATTGATTTTAAAAGATAAGATGTCTACGATACCTACCAGTAGCTGTGTATAATGCGAAAACATATTTTTCATTTTTAAATTTTTTAAATCAAATTATATTTTTTTTAAATAAACCATGTGTAAGTTTTTTTTAGTGCTCTCTAAGCGCCAGTACAGTTAAATTCTTGGATAACTTAAGATATTTTCAACTGAAAATCAAACATATGATAAAATGAACTGACAGGTAGAGTTTCTTTGGCTCCTCAGTCGATGTACTGGTCCTCTGATAACGGGCGATTGTATATTTTCTATTTTCTAACAATGTCTCTGGTTGTTTTGTTTAAGTGCTGTCTTTGTTACATTTTATGAAAAGTACTGATCAAGTCTTCATATTTGCATGGAAGATTTTCTTCCAACATATTTTTGCTTGAATGATTTAATAACTCGATGCAAAGATTCAATTCAAACCTGAAATGCGATGCAGACAAAAACTGATACAAATTAACCTTCGTGACGCTGTTTAAATGTTTATGCTTGTGAGGGGGCCGTCACAATTAGTCAGCTTCTCCAGTGACTTGGGAGATAACAGAGGCTTCTGAAGCACCCACCCTCTTCAACCCAGTACCCCCGGGCGTGGTTAAGCGCGGCATCCGGCTCCCCCCACCCCCACCCCCGCTTCCCCCTACGACCGCCAGGCACTACCGTCACATAGCCTGTTCGGATACAATACTGTTACTTGGTGTTTTTTATTGTTTCCATTTACTCTTACGCCTTCCTAATATTTGGATTTTTTAAACTTTTAAAACTTTATTTGTATTTTATTATCTTAGTTGTTTTATCTATCGTATTTCTTTTTCTATTAGTTTAATTTTATTTTTACATGTTTGAATAATTATTTATGTGGGGGTAATTCGATTCATTTAAATAATTTGAGTCATTTCACCACTTAACAAAAACAAAATCCAAAACAGTATGCAAGAAAAGGACTTTATGAGATTTATTTGAGTCGAGAAAATACGCCGTGCAATATGAACCCTGGGATGAACCGGAGAGAATGATACCAACCCACCCCTACCCCCTCCTTCCCCCATAAAAAAACATGCGACAAAATAAAACCTGATATGCTCAGTAGAATATCTTTGTTTGTTGTGTGCGAATATGTTTGTTGTGTGCGAACATCTTTGTTTGTTTGTGCCCGAATATCTTTGTTTGCTGGTGTGCGAATATCTTTGGTCTGTGCGAAATTCTTTGTTTGTTTGTGTGCGAATATCTTAGTTTGTGTGTTTGTTGTGTGCGAATATCTTTGTTTGTTGTGTGCAAACATCTTTGTTGTGTGTGAATATCTTTGTTTGTTGTGTGTGAATATCTTTGTTTGTTTTGTGAGAATATCTTTGTTGTGTGCGAATATCTTTCTTTGTTGTGTGCGAATATCTTTGTTTGTGTGTGGATATTTGTGTTTGTTAGAGTGTGAATATCTTTGTTTGTGTGCGAATATCTTTGTTTGAGTGCGAATATTTTTGTTTGTTTTTGTGCGAATATCTTTGTTGTGTGCGAATTTCTTTGTGTGTTTGTTGTGTGCGAATATCTTTGTGTGCTAATATCTTTCTTTGTTGTGCGAATATATTTGATGTATCTTTGATGAAATGGGGTTTAACGTCACGTTCAAGAGAATACCCCACTCAGACACAGTATACTGACTCCTTGTTTTAGCCCCTTAATGCTGAGCAGGCAGGGTAACAATTATACCATCTTTTAACGTCTTTTGGTATGACGCGGCCGGGGATCAAACTCCGGACCTTCCGTTCTCCGGGAGGACGCTCTACCACTAGACCACGGACTCGGTCCCGTATCCATAGAAAATAAATGTACATTCATTTCTTAGGTTAGATTTTTGGATAACAAAAGGGTTTTGAATTAAATAACATTGTGATTATGACAGTATGCGTTGGGGAGATAGTGCAGTCTTAAATAATTATAGCAGCACATATTAGTAACTGCTCCAAGCAGTGACGTAGCCACCGCGCAGCACAAACGCACGTGCTTACACTTCGAATTCCCTGCAATATATATCTGCAACAGAGAGATCACAAAGATATCCCTACCACGTTCAGGGACCCGTGAAGATCCGGGGTAGATTAGGTCTTCAGCAACCCATGCTTGTCGTAAAAGGCGACTATGCTTGTAGTAAGAGATGACTAACGGGATCGGGTGGTCAGGCTCGCTGACTTGGTTGATGCATGTCATTGTATGCCAGCTGCGTTGGTCGATGCTCATGGTGTCAATTACTAGATTGTCTGGTCAAGACTCGATTATTTACAGACCGCCGTCATATAGCTGTAATATTGCTGAGTGCGGCGTTAAACAACAAATAAAACACATAAGCTCGGCACATAGAATGTATACTACTCAAAAGAAGTTAAAGAACATCCGATTCTTTCATATGAATATGGTTAATCTGTCATGCAATATAGAATTTACGAAAATGTGCATCTGTTTCAATAAATCGTTCATGGGTGTAAATTGTATTGATATTCATCATCATGTTCTTGTATAGTTATACAACTGGTACGCTGACGTTGTGAGAATCAAGCAGTTCAACAAAGATGCAAGATACGTTTCTTGGAAATCTTTTTCTTCATCTGTAAGAGACGACCGTTTAATCATCACATGTATCAAAGCGCGTGTCAAAATGGCATTTTTTTAACTAAGCTCGTTCTACCTAATTTGCACAGTTTCTTGTCCGCACTGGTGCTACCTATATTCTAAAATGCCGGGCATTGGATTTAAATAAAAAAATAAAAACATTATGAAAAGTAACTAGGCTGGATTGTCGTCAGATACTCTTTGATAGATGTATGTAATAGCTCCTATGATACCCGTATCAAACACAAAAGCATCGAATAACCATTTCGATGTTGTTGTTTTTAATTTTTAGCCACTAGCAAACATGGGTGCATATTTTCTTTTGCCTGTCAGTATATAACGATGAGGTTGACTGTTAAAACTGAGATGTCCAACACGAAATGAGACTTTGTGTTACCTTAACGCCGATTTGATCAATGATATTGGCATGTCTGTATTACATAATCATATTTTGTCAATGCCGTCTTAATTAAGTGTCAGATTGCCATATTGCCGTATCATTGTCATATGACAATATTCCCTCGTAAGAGAGGAGGCGTCCTTCACAGGATCCAGTGATAATCATATCGCCCCCCATCGGCACGCCCCCAACTGTCACACACATTGGTCAAGGCACGTGGCGCTGCTTGACCTTCGCCACCATGATGCGATGTAAGGAGCTGTCTCGTTATCGCTAACAAAACAGCGACATGAGCTCAACACAGCGCCTGTAGTCTTGACGAGTGTCATGTATTGTTCCGTGCAATGGTTGTGACATCTTCACAATAAGGTGAAGGTTAACGCGTTGTTCGCGTTAATTGAGGACGTAACGGTACTATTGAGGTGTCCTTACTTGACGATGTCAATACGTAGATACGATGTACAGTGGACTGGTTTTAGATGATATTGTTAAAAGAAAAGTATTAAACCATTCGAGATATTTATTTTTTTTTTTTGACTTTAATATGGAATTAATCTTGAGGGAAAAGCTAGATTGATGACTAAAACCCTCTGTTTCAGAACAAGCCAACACTTGGTCGAATATGAAATATTATCTGTGTGGGTCACCAAGAAATATTCTGACGTGAAACTAGTAATGGGAAGATTTTGCTATTGGTTGGACCAGGACTGATTGTAAAAGTTATATGTTAAACACCAGTGTCTAACTTCCATTGCTGCAATAGTGACCATACCATAATCTTTCACTCACTCACTCACTCTGACAACTGTGCGTATAAAGATATGCCAGTATCTACACATTTTTAATAAAACAATAGTTTTTATATCAAACTATAACTTAATTTGTTTTAGAAAAGAATAAGTATAGCAAGCAAAAGAACGTCAATATAGTGTCGGCAGTAATTTTAGCATACAGTATGACCCGTATTTTGTTTGTCCTGCGCCATGGCTGTGGAACTATTTTTTTGTACTAAAGGTGGAGGCAAGTCTAGATCAAACTAAACCAGAGGAAGTACGGTTCTACTAAAAAAATACAATTGTTTAAAAGAAATGGGTTTTTTATAGACTAAGTGCTAGTCTAGAATTTTGTTCTGTCAGTAGTAAGCGTCGACGTTAACGTCAGTATTACAAGCACTACCTAGGCCCAGAACGACGATTATTGTCAGTACTTCGAGTTGCTAGGATTGGAACTGATTGACTGGTGCTAATTAGTTTGGTACCAACATTACTGGTGTTCGTAACTTTGTTTTATAAACGCTGGCTATGCCTGAAAGTCATGCCACTGCACTGTAAACTCCGGGGCTCATAATCTCAAAACGATTTCTGTTCGGGTCAAAAGATCGATCCCAACAAGCAAAAAGAAACAAAACAAGGAAACTAAAAAACTAAATACGATTTTATGATATACACAACTTCGTTTGGTGCCCAGTGATGGATATATACTAGCCACACAAAGAAACTGTGTATACAATAAAATCATATTCACAGTTTCTTTTGGGCCCGTTATTTGTTGCAGGTAGGACAATGTTTGCTATGTATAGATAATATTGTCTGCAATAAATGATATGACATGACATAAGATCAAGTATGACTAAAATCAATGACAGTTAGAGACATTGTGTTCAGTAACAACATGTCCGTTTCATCACGGCGTGTCTGCTTGATGAGGGAGGAAAGCCCGAGGTAATGCAGGGCTCAGACGTTTACCACTTTGATGAAACCCACGAACACGGGGATGGTGCTGACAAACCTAGGAACATAATCAGGCTGAATGTGGGATTCGAACCGGGTAAAATTTCAGCTGGAAAGAATGTGTATAACACTAAGAGACAAAATATCTGTAAATCAAATCAAATATCAAAATAAATCTAAATTCATCAATGCTTGTTTGTTTGTTGTTGCACTTAGCAGTGTACCAGCTATATGATGGCCGTCTGTACATTATCAAGTCTTGAACAGCCAATCCAGTGATTGACATCATGTGCACCTATTTACGCAATAAGGATGCGATCACATGCATCAACCAAGTCAGCGAGCCTGACCACCCGATCCCGTTAGTCGCCTCTTACAAGCCCGGGTCATAGAGCCTGACCACCCGATCCCGTTAGTCGCCTCTTACAAGCACGGGTCATAGAGCCTGACCACCCGATCCCGTTAGTCGCCTCTTACAAGCACGGGTCATAGAGCCTGACCACCCGATCCCGTTAGTCGCCTCTTACAAGCCCGGGTCATAGAGCCTGACCACCCGATCCCGTTAGTCGCCTCTTACAAGCACGGGTCATAGAGCCTGACCACCCGATCCCGTTAGTCGCCTCTTACAAGCCCGGGTCATAGAGCCTGACCACCCGATCCCGTTAGTCGCCTCTTACAAGCCCGGGTCATAGAGCCTGACCACCCGATCCCGTTAGTCGCCTCTTACCATCACGGGTTGTTGAAGACCAATTCTAACTCGGATCTTCACGGGTCCTCATCGATAATTGAAAATGCAGTGAGCAACGTTGATGATATAAGCTATCGAAAGAATTAACGGAACGGGCCATATAAAAATACTCATTTGTTTCTCAAAACTTTCTAAATAAATGGGTATAGGTTGGTTGAATTTAATTTCATTATTACCCAGCCACATCATCTTAACTTCAAAACTGATAACAATGGCATGCAATGAATATCCTGATTTGCAAAATCACGCCAGTTTTTCCGGTTATGATAACGTGTCTCGTAATTTCAGGCTGAATAGAGGCTGAGTGCAGGCTGAGCTGAGGAGGGACTGTGAGTGAGTGAGTTGGGTTTAACGCCGCTTTTAACAGTATTCCAGTTATATCACGGCGTGCCAGCTTAATGTGGGAGGAAAGCCCGAAGTGATGCAGGTCTCAGACGTTTACCACTTCGGTGAAACCCACGAGCACGGGTATGGTGCTGACAAACCTAGAAACATAATCGGGGCGAACCGGGATACGATCCCACAATCATAGGATCCTGGCGTGCCCAAGGGACGCAACTCTGCACAGCGAATCGCGGCGCCTTAGACGGCTGGGCCACCCATGCCCCCGGAGGGACTTAGAATGAAATGGGGCTGACAGATTTATTACATACATGCTCTGGGGTTTGGAGGAAAGGGGCGGATCTTTGTCACACACTTTGGAAACTGTACTTACGAGACATTTGGATTCCACAAACAAATCTGTAAATGAATTAGTGAATGAATGTTGATTTACGCCGCAGTCAGCAATAATTCGACTTTATCACAGCGTCCTGTCAATAATAAAGTCTGAACCAAACAAACCATCAATTGTATCATCATCCTTTATTGTCTAGTGTAACATATCACATTATATCAGTATGTGTGTGTACCCCTTAATGTCGTCGATACTGCAATACTGGCTAGAAATAAGGAAGATTTACTAAAGAGGCTAAATGCCTTTGAACAATTACAGTAACTTACGGAAACGTAGAATTGATAAGGCAAATTGTAAAATAATTATATTTGTTGGACGCAAGACGGATTATTAATCTTCGTTTTTTGAACAACATATGTCTGGAAAACATATATTCGTGTAACTATCTAGGTATTATTTAGACAGTTTATTTAGTAATTTAGGCATCAAGGCCAACAGTACAATGCAGATTGGATATTAACATTTGTCACGTGATGTACATGGTTAGATTTTAAATCAAGTTACACATTCCTCATTATAAAGACATGTTTTAAGAATACAGAATACAGAAACAGCATGGATCATATCAGGATTTCCGGATTTGAGCAGATTTATCATTAACTGACGGTCTTTAAAAATACCTTGCAACATGGGGAGAATTTACAGCTTAAATGGGAACACGTTTCACATATAAGTAAGCCTGACATGGTATTCATCCTCCGGATGAAAAGTTTATACAAACAGAGTTCACAATATCACCGTCTTTGGACCTGCGACATACATTTACATTAAAATTGTGCAAAGAAATTCTAAGGTTACAATAAGCTAGGTATTATACAAGGTAGTGTACATTCAGTGTAACGAAAATAAGGTATATGTGAAAAAGACTCTCAAGCAATAAATTGTATATTATCCAAACCTAGATATTACAATGTATCATGTGAATGTCAGTTGAGACGACTTAATACCCTTGTAGTTCCTAGTATGGGTGTGTAGCATGGCGTTTCAAATATTTAACAATGTTTGAAAACATCCACCCCTGTTTCACCCCTTTGTATATGTAGTAGCGAGATAGTAAGACAACCTTAGTACATTGGTGTGATGAACAGAGTTATCGCTTTTGGTCAAGGATTCTATCAGCTTTAAGTCAAGGATTCTATCAGCTTTTGGTCAAGGATTCTATCAGCTTTTGGTCAAGGATTCTATCAGCTTTAAGTCAAGGATTCTATCAGCTTTTGGTCAAGGATTCTATCAGCTTTTGGTCAAGGATTCTATCAGCTTTTGGTCAAGGATTCTATCAGTTTTTGATCAAGGATTCTATCAGCTTTTGATCAAGGATTCTATCAGCTTTTGGTCAAGGATTCTATCAGCTTTAAGTCAAGGATTCTATAAGCTTTTGGTCAAGGATTCTATCAGCTTTTGGTCAAGGATTCTTACTGATAATTATTTGCAACTGTCATCCATTGTTTTTAGATGCTTCTTAAACATCCCGATATTCATTACATCAATAATAAATGACAAAATATGACCGAACATATTGCATTGTCTGTAAATCCTCAGCAGTGGCGGGTCAAAGGGGGTGGGGGGCGCTTTTTAACAAATGCATACCCAGCCCAGCCCAGCCCAGCCCACCCCATCCCACCCCAACCAAACAGTCTTGCTTGACAACGGCATAAGGATCTGTACCGAAACGTCGCCTTTACAGTATGAAAGAAGTTGTTATCCATGAATTGTGTCTACTTTGTCGCACCCAAACAATTAAAAAATGTTACCTACCATGATAACATATTGAATTTGTTGTTAAAGTAAATTAATAATGGTTTTCATATGGTGTTTGTGATTTTTCCCCGCACCTCTCCGTGTGCTATCACGTATAGCCTTGAGGTGAATAAGCGCTACGTTCTGCCATTCTTTTATGATATTTATTAAAACATAATGGAGATATAGTGCACTGGTAGTCGAGGATGTGGTAGCTTGAACAACGATGTGGTGGCACGAGGACGTGCAGTCAGCCGCGTGACACATTGTGACAACACGATCTCGTCATTTCTTTAAAAAAAATATATTATTTTTTTTAAATCTGCTCGGCTGGAAACTACAACTTTTAAACACAGTTTGTTACACGAAGAAAAATGAAAAAAAACCGCTAATTTTTTAACACCATGAGTCAGGTCGTTAGAGGGGAGGATCTCTCTAAGTACTTGATAACAGTACTGAAAACACATACGTTTCCTTATTATTCCATGCAAATGCTTCCAACAGATTTTCTGGCGCGTGCCATAAAGAAAATTTCCTGTCAAAATTCGGCTGACCAGATTATCTCAATACCAAGGTGACACCATGCCAGCGCGAGCGTAGCGCGTGGCCATCTCAGAGCGAGGCGCATCCGTAGTCCCTCAGCGGTTTGCCCCCACCCCAGGGTCCCCACGCCCTACCGTTTGTAAGAGGATTTGGCTGAAAAGTGTTGTAACAAAATGGGGGACAATTGTCCTCGTGTTTAGGAACACTAGTAGACACCTTGGGGCGAGCGATAAAGACCTTTTCATACACAGAACATCTTGATCGGACAGAGGGGATTTGAAAGCCGTCGGGCAGGGATTGGCGGCATAATTAGCATCCAGTTGGTATTGACATGTTGTGATGGGGAGAAAGTGCATCTGTATATAAAGCAGACTCGGGCTGCTTGATCAATTACAAGGAATATTGGTTTGTTGGCATTTAAGTCCATTACAGGGCTCAATAGCTTTGTGAAGACCTGGAATTAGTGCGAGTCAGCTGATCGTCACACACAGATCCACTGTTTGGAAGGAAGTCTTTGATAGGCATAGGGAGGCTTGGAAGGAGTAAAGCTTTGAAAGTAGATACTGAAAGTTTTTTTTCATCTGAACTGTATTAATTTGAGTACATTTCTACCTGTCCATCTGAACAGTTTGGGTCTGGACACAGTGGTGAACCAGCTTTAATTATTTTGTAGTTATATTGCGAGACTTTTTTAATCCAAGTACCATGATGGCTCAGTCGTGTTCGTACTACGTGCAACCCGATGTGAACGCCCTCGACGGCGAGGACAACTACAACAACTACAGCTACGACGATGGTTACGCCCAGTACCACCCCGACACCCCCGATTACCCAGCATGCGCTTACGCCGCGCGTAACCCCCGGGAGATTGGCGAGGGGGGATACGATGATGAAAATATGTGTCTCTCCCAGGGTCCGGGGATGCCGCCCGATTCACCCCCCTTCCAGAGATATGCGGCCAATGTACGCGAACGCAAACGCATGTTGAATATCAACTCTGCTTTTGAGGAACTCCGACTTCACGTTCCGACATTTCCGTTCGAGAAGCGCCTGTCCAAGATAGACACCCTCCGACTCGCCATTGCCTACATAGCCCTACTCAGGGACATCCTAATGTCACGTGCGGACCCCCTGGAGTTCGTGGAGAAGAGTCTGAGACAAGGGACGGACGGACACAGCGAGGCAATATGGAACACAAGCGGTAAATACAGTTTTAACATACATAATTCAAATTAATGGCATATAATAGAGTGAGTGAGTGAGTATGGTTTTACGCCGCTTTTAGCAATATTCCAGCAATATCACGGCGGGGGACACCAGAAATGGGCTTCACACATTCTACCCATGTCGGGAATCGAACCCGGGTCTTCGTCGTGACGAGCGAACGCTTAAACCACCGGGCTACCCGACCGCCCCCGCCTATAATAGAGAGTTTACTTTATTACTTAATAGTTACATTTAGTAAACTACAATATGGTTTATTGAAGTGTTTCTTAATCTGTAAATTTGAAGAGCGGCGGGGAGCCAAGTGATTACAAAGTTTGCTCGTTACGCCGAATGCCCGGGTTCGAATCTCATAATGGCAAAAATGGTGATGCCCATTTCTGATGTGATAGTGATGTAATATTACCAAAGGCGACGTAAAACAATTCTCACTTAGTCTGTTCGTTATATGAATAGACCTGAATAAGAAATCGGAACCTCTTTCAATGCTATTACAAAATATCACTGTCACCTACAGTAGCATATGTATACTACACTGCAGGACAAAAGAAAATATACACCCATGTTTGAAGGTGGCTAAAATGAAACAAAGAGGACATGGTTATTCGATGGAGACGTATGTGATACAGGTATCATAGTTGTTTTAGAACTTAAGTCTGCAGTGTTTCGGCGACAGTTTTCAGCCACGTATAACGTTTTTATAACGTTTGTAATTTGTTTTTGTCAAATCCATTTTGTATACTTTCTTTAGTTATTGGGGGCGGTCGGGTAGCCTAGTGGTTAAAGCGTTCGCTTGTCACGCCGAAGACCCGGGCTCGATTCCCGACATGGGTACACTGTGTGAAGCCCATTTCTGGTGTCCCCCGCCGTGATATTGCTGGAATATTGCTAAAAGCGGCGTAAAACCATACTCACTCACTCACTTGAGTTATTGTCAGGCAGTTTAAAGAAATATCGCTGTCACCGCAAGTAGCATATCTATATTACTCCATAAGAATGTTTTTTGAATATTGAAAGATACTTTGGTAAAGGATCGATAACACCTTCATGAATATACTTTGTTTTCAAAATGCAGTTAAACAAAAACTAAATAACTTTACTTATATTGCACGAGACGATTCCCATATAGTGTTTTGTTTCTGCTTGAAACTATTAATCTTAGTATTTCATCAGCGTTTATATTCGCATATGCTATTTCAGTTATACGAGGTATTACCACTGCTGATCATTGGCCATGTTAAATGTCAACACTGTATACGTAAATCTTTAAAATATGTTCGTATGTATAAGTAAATTAATTTAATACATGTTTATACATGCTGATATTGCTCTTGTTTACCTGTGTTCTATATAAATCAGAAATAAGAGTTGTTGTTTGTGGCATCCCCCGTGAGGTCATTGACACGCGTGACAGGGAAGTATCAAAATGTATTTACTCTATTAAATTCTCACAATAATCCTTATTAATCTTTATCAAATATATCTCTATAAAAATTACTGATATTACAAATGGTAAAATCAAAGCACCTACTCTATTAAGCTTAAATTACTAGTATCCTTAAAAATCAAACTTATTTTCTTTTCTCGAAAAACGTTTCATCATTTTACTCTATCCAAAATACATGAATAAAATCGAATTAAAATAAAATTGAAGTTTCTACACACACACGGAAATGGAGCACATTCTGATTTCTCTTGCATTCGGAAGTAGAGAAATACAACCCTCAATGGTAGTCTACATCTGATAATGTTTATATCCATTTTATTAAGTGAAAGGGATATGTATTATATACATATTCAAAATTAATTAAGATTTTTTCCTACCATTAAAACGCCAAATAAAACATCTCAAGCACACCTGTACATTCGGTTGTTTCTGTGTTAAACAGCTTTAAATATATCTTTTTTGATCAATTATAACAAAATATTTAAGTAAGTAACTTAACTAGGCAAAATGGGCGATTTTATAAAGTGAAAGGGATATGTATTTCTACAGATACAAACTTGATTAAGTTTTTTGTCCTATCACTCATACACTGCATAAATATGGTAATAAATGAAGTACTCTAATTAGATTATGTACTTTATGTCTTCATCGAATGAATATAATTACATAAAATAAACACATGATAGGGCAACAGCAATCTTCTAAGTTGCTTTAAAAAATCGACACGTATATCTTCTAAATGAGTCATTATATACCACGCTAAAAATAACGAAAATCCTTCTCCAGCCCCTGAAGTGTATAGAATATATCCCTTATGTCGTGGACATTACTCTGTTGTGCAACATCTCTGTATATGCAGTGGAAAATTCGTATTTCAGCAATTTTAACAATAGGAATCTGTAGATGTGTATTGTGTTTCGTATGGTAAGACATTCAACAAACAGGCAGTGAATATTTGAGTCAAACTATTTGAAGAAGATCGGTGTAATACCTGAATATTAAATATACAAAACACGCGTCTAAACTGTATACATGTGATTGTTTTAGATCAAACATACACCTTCAGTAAACATATAATTGTAAATTATATAGCTAAGTTATTTTATTACTGGGTTTGCGGATTGGCTGATGCATAATTTTCCAAATGTGGCATAAAATTAATATTTTGTGTTTTTTGTCCGGCCGAATGTGTTCACATATTTCAGTCATGAAAAAACTTCAAAGCACATGGGTAGAGGAAGGAACATGGCGTTTTTTATGCGATCACTTACAATAATATCTGAATTATTTCTTTTTTTTATTTAAGTCACCGAATAATATTATTTGTTAACTATAAAATTTTTAAAAAGTAATAGAAAAGGAAGCCATAGGATATTAAAATCATTTTAGATAAAAATATTTACAGTTTTATTTACTTCTACTAACAAAGATATATTCAGGGTTTTACACGACCAAGAAATATGCGTCTAGACAAAAAACTTTGCGTGTGAAATCTCGACGCACAATACTATTCATTGTACCAATTTTTTACAAGATATATAAAGGTCCTGTAATTACAATAATTATCAAACGTTACAGTACACTTCCCCATTTCATTACTTTACAAGACCCTAATATTTTCTGTAAGGACTCTTAAAATTTATTATCGGGGATCCTCTGGACCTCTCGTTTTGTAAGGTAAAAAAACAAGATATTATTTTTGCTTTTTATTCAAGTATTCATTACCCAAATTGATAAGTATTGTTTAAAATGGTTCAGTTTTATGGGTTTTTTTCAAATTTAACATTCAAACATTAAAAGTGTCTCCAAATAAAATTGTATAAAATCAGTTGTTATAATGACATAGCTTATGTTTATTCATCATCCGGTTTGAATAATAATCGTGTGTTTCCTTGTTGTTTAACGCCGCACTCAGCAATATTCCAGCTAAATATATATGACGCGTTCCCATCAATAAATATATCAACGACAGACATCTATGCACTAAAATGATAACGAGAATTGTGACCAGATGAAAATTAATTGTTCATCATAAACGAATATTACATATGGCTGAATTTGTCTGACCTCGAAGTTACTTGTTAGTACAGACCCGTTTCTCAATTATATCCTCCTGTTTAAAGGGAAGTGCGACGAAAGTGAGACCAAATATGTTATCAATGTGCCACGCTTTGCACACAATCCATGTATGTCCGTGGTAGAAAAGGATAAAGGATTATGAAACAATCCACCTTTCAATCAACCTTTATTCTCATAGTAACTACACACGGTGATACAATAGCACAGGTAACATACCCGCTATGTGTTACATAAACCTGATGACAAGGCGGTATGACGGAAAACACGAGGAACTGTCTCGTGTTGACAGTTTAAACTGCAATTGTATAAATTTAAAGTTTTTTTCAGTACCTTTTAATTTCGATGAACATAAAAGTTGTTGAAAAAGTTGTATTCTGATCTTTCTCTTTCGAGGGCGTTAGATTTAAACAGAGAATGAAATTCGTCTCCGATATCTGTTGAATTGCAGGGACGGCACTTTCTCTCCTCTCGGGAAAAACCATGCTATCTTTCAGATTCCAGCTAGATTAAGGTTTGGTGTTCTAAATTGAAATACAGGATATGAAATCATTTTTGGGAGATGTGAATATTTTTCGAGGGCTGCGAATTTTTAATGAAGAATTGACCGTCAAGTACTGTTCCACGATTGGAAGAACAGATCTTTCAATGTTATATTTATATTTGATGAAATCCATGAGGTGTTTAAGTCCTGGGGCGTATGGAATATGAATGGGTAAATATTAAATCAAAGACAGTCATCTACACTTAATTGTAATTTGCCGGGTGAAAATGTATTTTTTAACCAAAGACGAACATTTGATAACATATTCACATACGTATTATGTATTATATATTGATATCTTTATCTTTTCGTACATGGAAAGGCCACATGCCCATTTTAAATACAAAATATATTAATGTGCTGTGCTGTGCACACGATATGCATGTACAGTGGCTGTCCGGAAACCACGCCTACAGGTCAATAGTTACGTGAAACGAAATATATACTACATAAAACCTTCATTTATCCGGAAATTCGGATCCGGATCCAGACACTGAATTTCAATAACCAACAGTGAGAAATACACATTATTGTGTCCGACTTTCCGGACAACGGCCACGCTGCCCCTGGTAGGAGGCTACTGATACAATACACAGCTTAACCCAACATACTAAAATATATAATCTAAGATATATATCAGGTATATAAACATAAACTGGTATATATCATGCATTATATGTACACAATATTTATATATCGACCGATAAACCCTGAAATAGGTAGTGGTATTAAGTACATAATTTATTCATGTTTTAACATTGTACAGTGGAGACATCAGAGTGGGAAAGTACACCGCCGGGCCACACTTGAAAACTGCATCTGACTCAAAAAATATAAACATTATCAAAACGTTACTTTGGGCTGAAAACAGTCACCGAAACACTGCAAACTTAAGGTCGTAAATGGGAAATCGTCCCATGCAATATAAACAAAGTTATTTTGCTTTTGTTTAACTGCATTTTGAAAATAAATATATATTCAAAGTCAAAGTCAAAGTCAAAAGTAGTTTTATTTTTACAAAAGGCCTCCGGCCCATATACAAGAGAGAGTTGCGCATGTAGACACAACCATAAATGTTACACATTGGGATATACACGTTGTTTAATTAATTCATTTCTTTAGGCTAATGCATGCTTATTATATAGAGAAAGGTTTAACATATGAGATTCGTTCTTTGTCGTCAGAATAACTACAAAGGCGTGTATGGGTGACATTGCTATAAAATAATCCTTCATATATTTCTTTCGGAGATCATTGTAAAATTTCATGAAGGCGTTATCGATAGTTTACCAAAGGTATCGTTCAATATTTAAAAAAAACCCACGTTTTTATGGAGTAGTATAGATATTATATGCGGTGACAACGATATTTTGTTTTAAACTGCCTGGCAATAACTAAATAAAGTATACCTATGAAAATTGGATTTGACCAAAAAAATTACAGCCGTTATAAAAACGTTAAACTAGGCTGAAAACTGTCGCCGAAACACTGCAGACTTTAGTTCCAAAACAACTATGAAACCCATGTCAAATACATCATAATCGAATAACCATTTCCTCTGTGTTTCATTTTTAGCCACCATGAGACATGAGTTGAAATAAGAATAAAAATAAAATGATATCTTTAGCTGTCGGTCTAACGGAAGAAAGAAACGAAATCAAAAACGTTATCTTTTAATGAAAGCCCAAATCTCTTCCTTTTCTATTATTAGCTGCTTATAAGAGAATTTCATAATTGAAATAAGTACCAACAAAAAACAATATTCTCATTATTTTTAACGCATACGTCATTTGGGGTAGGCTGATCTGTAACGTAATTAAATAAAACAACGCCTTTTCATAAATATTACAAAAAATCATATCCATGTTTCCTTTGATTGATTTTCAAGTGCGCTTTAGTATATAATAACTGGTAAGATAGAATTTTAAATACAGACTTTGTCTCAGGTCTAGATTTCTCCACGCAACAGAGAATTTTAATTTATTGCTGGGGCATCCAAATATTCAAGCACCTCCTTCGTGGATAACACTCTGTGTGTCAGTATACGGGTGGGGTATTCACGTTAACAATGCGGCATGGTATTTCTCAGGGGGCTAGCACGTCGCTGAAAAAGTGCAGTAATCTTGAACGCGACGTAAACTCTATTTCACCTCACCTCCAAATCCAAGATATTCCTTCTTCCATTCACACATACACCATTTCTCTCCTCAGATCTCACCGCGCGGCTGTCGTGGGTGAAGTGGGAGAGCCTTGGGGTGCGACGCCGGCCCTTCCTTTCGTCCCTCCCCTCAACAGCCCGAGGCACCCCCGGGGAGGACTGATGACTGCCAGGGTACAATACTGAGGGGTGTGCGTGGGAAGACATGATATTGGGAACAAAGTCACTGTCAACGTGTGGAGAGATTCTCCACTGAAACTTCATAGCTCTTGTTTTCATGATACGATTGTATATATACTCACCGTCAAAAGAAACGCGAACCATAGAAACATATAGAGTATGATCGTTAAGAGTGAGTGAGTTAAAGTTTTACGTCACATCGGCAATATTTCAGCCATATCGTGACGAGTGATCGTTAAGAAGTGATGTTTCCAATGTGTACCAATTGATGACAAAACTAACAAGCAGTCACGTGTTACTAAAGTGTCTCTATTCTTATCGCGATATGATGCACGTGATTTCCAAACTTTACACGCTAATCCTGCACCAGACAAATAGAGCATCTCGAGTCATGGATCTATGACGTCACATGTGACGCGTTCGTGACGTCGGTTCACACAACACACATCGCTTGTGCGTCGAACCAATCTAATATCTCTTGAATTTGAGTAATTCTTGGATATATTATCCAACATGTATGGTATTCGCGTTTCTTTTGTCGGTGAGTATATATCAAATTGTTGGCTGAAATAATGCCGATGCGACGTTAACTTTTAACTCACTCACTCATAGCTCCTTTAAACATATGAACTCTGACGGGTTTAGCTTCGAGACAAAGCTATATACTGAAAAGAAGAGGTTGAATTCAACAAATTTCAAAATGCAAAACCAAATACCGAGTTTATGTGTATGTGTGCGCGCGCGCGCGTGTGATGTGTGTGTGCGTGCGTGCGCGTCGCGGGAACTGCTTGTGTACCGCCAACAACACGTGCGTGGAACAAACAACAGGGAACAAACACGAAGTTCTTGTTGCCACCACGATCAAATATAAGTGCCAAAGACTGACCCATGGATTCTCTAGAACTCTTCGAGGCCTCCACGCCATGACCTACGCGTGCAACAAGTGACATCCTCGACCAACTCGTGTCATTCCGAGACATGCCGTCTTGCAGATTACGGAAAGGTGCACGTTTTGACGAATGATCATGTATTTCATTTTAAAAAACAACAACATTCTTATGTGGTTGCAGAATATGCACATACCCCTCTCGTCACTTGTTGCCGGGGAGCATTGTGGAGATGGGAAAATAATTAACTTGCGTGTGTTCTCAGTGTCTTGGACACTAGTTTCAGTCTGACTTTATTATTTTTCGAATGAAAGGACGGAAAATTACGAAAATAATGCCGCTGATTTTGATCGGAACTGAGTCTCGGTTCCACCGTCAGCAAAAGCTAGAGACCGTTCACGCATCGTTCTAAAAGGTCGGTCCTAACTGGGACCCGCTGAGGATTTGCGACAGTCCTAGCGCTAATATCACTTCTTTGAACTGGAGCCGAAATGAAGATGTCATGTTGAGAGCATGTTTATGAGTGATCTCAATTAACAAGTGCAATATATTTTGAATTAAGTGTTCTTTTTTTAATTATTATTTTATTTTTATTTGTTTCCCAGTACACAAAATGTTCATTCAATTTGTTGATGCATGTGGATATTTATTGCAATTGTTAAATAAATACTTACAACGATTGTACGTCTTAACTTGATTTGTGTGTAAGAGTTTGTGGCAGTGTTGTCACGACCCCGAGTGTACAGTACATTCACCCTTGGCACCCACTCATCCGATAGTAGGAGACCAGATGGTGGAAACACATAGAGCTGAAACACAAGTGTCAAAGCATGTGGTGTCACCCTGGGCAAGTGACTTAGTTCAAGTGTGCATTTGTTCACCCACACCTTGTCCTGACCGCCACACCTTGTCCTGACCCCCACACATTGTCCTGACCCCTACACCTTTTCCCGACCGCCACACCTAGTTCTGACCCCCACACTGAGTCCTGAACCTCAACCCTTGTCCTGACCCCCACAGCTTGTCCTGACCCCAACACCTTGTCCTGAACCTCAACCCTTGTCCTGACCCCCACACCTTGTCCTGACCCCTACACTTTGTCCTGACCCCCACACCTTGTCCTGACCCCCACACCTTGTCCTGACCCCCACACCTTGTCCTGACCCCCACACCATGTCCTGACCCCTACACTTTGTCCTGACCCCAACTCCTTGTCCCGACCACCACACCTTGTCCTGACCCCTACGCTTTGTCCTGACCCCCACTCCTTGTCCTGACACCTACACCTTGGTCTGACCCCTACACTTTGTCCTGACCCCAACTCCTTGTCCTGACCCCCACACCATGTCCTGACCACCACACCTTGTCCTGACCCCTACACTTTGTCCTGACCCCAACACCTTGTCCTGACCCCAACACCTTGTCCTGACCTCAACACCCCCACACCATGTCCTGACCCCCACACTTTGTCCTGACCCCGACACCTTGTCCTGACACCCACACTTTGTCCTGACCCCTACACCATGTCCTGACCCCTACACTTTGTCCTGACCCCCACTTTGTCTTGACCTCCACACCTTGTCCTGACCCTCACACCATGTCCTGACCCCTACACTTTTTCCTGACCCCCACACTTTGTCCTGACACCCACACTTTGTCCTGAACCTCAACCCTTGTCCTGACCCCCACAGCTTGTCCTGACCCCAACACCTTGTCCTGAACCTCAACCCTTGTCCTGACCCCTACACTTTGTCCTGACCCCCACTCCTTGTCCCGACCACCACACCTTGTCCTGACCCCTACACTTTGTCCTGACCCCCACTCCTTGTCCCGACCACCACACCTTGTCCTGACCCCTACACTTTGTCCTGACCTCAACACCCCTACACCATATCCTGACCCCTACACTTTGTCCTGACCCCCACACTTTGTCCTGACCCCCACACCTTGTCCTGACCCCCACACTTTGTCCTGACACCAACACTTTGTCCTGAACCTCAACCCTTGTCCTGACCCCCACTCCTTGTCCCGACCACCACACCTTGTCCTGACCCCTACACTTTGTCCTGACCTCAACACCCCCACACCATATCCTGACCCCTACACTTTGTCCTGACCCCCACACTTTGTCCTGACCCCCACACCTTGTCCTGACCCCCACACTTTGTCCTGACCCCCACACCATGTCCTGACCCCTACACTTTGTCCTGACCCCTACTTTGTCCTGACCTCCACACCTTGTCCTGACCCTCACACCATGTCCTTAACCCTACACTTTGTCCTGACCCCCATACTTTGTCCTGACCCCGACACCTTGTACTGACCCCCACATCTTGTTCTAAACCCCACACCTTTTCTGACCCCCACACTTTGTCCTGACCCCCACATCTTGTCCTGACCCCCAGATCTTGTTCTAAACTCCACACCTTGTCCTGACCCCCACATCTTGTCCTGACCCCAAGATCTTGTTCTAAACCCCACACCTTTTCCTGACCCCCACACTTTGTCCTGACCCCAATATCTTGTCCTGACCCCCACACCTTATTCAGACCACACCTTGTCCTGACCCCATTCCTTGTTCTGACCACATCTTGTCCTGACCCCCACACCTTGTCCTGACCCCCACACTTTGTCCTGACCCCAATATCTTGTCCTGACCCCCACACCTTATTCTGACCACACCTTGTCCTGACCCCATTCCTTGTTCTGACCACATCTTGTCCTGACCCCCACACCTTGTCCTGACCCCCACACCTTGTCCTGACCCCCACGCCTTGTTCTGACCTGCACCTTGTCTGAACTCTCATGCCTTGTCTGGACCCTAATGCCTCGTCTCAACTCTTGCACCTTGTCTTGACCCCAAAGCCTCGTCTGAACCATCAGGCATTGTCTGGACCCACATACCTTATCCCTGTCTTAGGAGAATCACATCTAACAATCAGGCTAGCTGTGTGTTATCACACCCCGTCCAAACAGAACATTGATGTGTTTGTTGAAACTTGTTTGAAGCTGCACACAGCAATATTTCTGCTATATGACAAATAATTAAGAAAGGACCAGACAATCCAGTGACTGACATCATGATTCAAGCTATTGGAATAGCTGATGTGCAATCAACCGAGTCGCCAAACCTGATCCATTCAGTTGCCTTTAACAAGCATTCCGTAGAGGGGAATGTCCGAGTAGCTCTCTATTCCTTAAAAATAATGGAGCGTTCAAACAATAGAATGACGTCACAGATGTGTTTTAATGTTGAGGACTAACCTGGAATCCCCACAGGGCCATTGATCATGCAGTCCACCATTGCTTTAGTTTGTTGTTTAACGCAGCACTCAGCATATTCTAGCTACATGACGGTGGTGGGGGCACGGGTGGCCCAGTCGTCTAAGGCACCGCGATTCGCTGTGCAGAGTTGTGTCCCTTGGGCACGCCAGAAACCTATGATTGTGGGTTTGAATCCCGGTTCACCCTGATTATGTTTCTAGGTTTGTCAGCACCATACCCATGCTCGTGGGTTTCACCAAAGTGGTAAACGTCTGAGACAGACATTACTTCGGGCTTTCCTCCCACATTAAGCTGACACACTGTGATATAACTGGAATACTGTTAAAAGCGGCGTTAAACCCAACTCACTCACTCACTCACATGACGATGGTCTGTAAAATAATCAAGTCTGAACCAGACAATCCAGTGATTGACATCATGAGCTTCGATCGACACAATTAGGATACGATGACATGCATCAACCAAGTCACCGAGTCTGACTATCCGATTCCCGTTCATCGCCTCTTACAACAAGCATAGTTGCCTTTTAGGCAAGCAGAGTCGTCTCTTACGACAAGCATAGCCGCCGTTTACAGCAAGTATAGTCACCTTTTACGGGAAGCATACTCGCCTCTAAGACAAGCATAGTCGCCTTTTACGGCCAGCACAGTCGCCTTTTACGGGAAGCATGGGTTGCTGCAGGCCACTGCTTTAGTCTGGTCCATTTTCTTTACAGGAAAATGGTGATACTGGTATATCTGGAATACTGGTTACTAAAGCATTCAAATGTGTGTTTCTAGTTGCCTAACGCCTCACAGTGGCCTGTAAATACTGGAGTTGGGACCAGACGATCAAGTGATGAATATTCTGCACAACTTTACACGCCAACAATGTGGAAGTTAACAAAAACAATAACAAGGCAGAATAATAATTGTTATTCTTTATTTACAAGGTTTTATTTATCAGAATAAATATCACATTTTCACACATAGATGTATTCATACCTTCATTGAAATATCAAACATGACATATTCCCGCAGTAACATTGTGCTCCCTATACCAGTCCCAGACGATTATTCCGGATCGCACGGAATGATTTGCAAACGACGTGACTTACAACAGATTTGCAGAAAACTCTCGGAATGCCTTTTTTAAAATCAATCAATACACTATTTTTCATTAATTTCAACCTTTTCTACAGAATTTTGCACTCGAGTGATGCCCAACCGTGCGATTGATACACAGAACAATATGAATCCTACAATACAAAATTTTATATAAATATTTCTCACTTTTAAATGTTCTTGTGACTACATAAAGTTGACATATTAAACCAAACCTAAATTTCTAAAAGCAAGAGATTAACATTTGAAAATAAAATAAACAATTTCGTATTAACTTTTTTTTATGGGAAATGGTTGGGTTTTTTTCTCAGAAATTTGGTAATTTTACTGTAGAATTTGTCTGGGACTGATAGTCTGATATACAACAAAAGCAGACCTTTGTGTCCATCAACACAATTCTGCACAACACTGGTCAAGTTGTGTAACATAGATACAGGTAATATCACTTAAGTGGTATCAAACAAGGATCTAAAATTAGAAATAGAAACACTGATATGTGAAAACAATGTGTCTCACCATAGTACATTCTCGAATATCCAATTATATGATGGCGGTCTGTAAAAAATAGAGTCTGGACCAGACAATCCAGTGATTGGCATTATGAGCATCGATCTATGCAATTGGGATACGATGACATGCATCAACCAAGTCAGCGAGCCTGACCACCCGATCCCTTTAGTCGCCTCTTACAGCAAGCATGGGTTGGTGTGAATAGGTCCAGGTGAGGTGAGGTGAAATTGGGTTTAACGTCGCATCCAAGATTATTCACTTATATAGCGACGTGCATGCACGTATGTGTGTGTGTGGCTGCTTGTACTTGTCCGGACTGATGCCGATTTATAGTGCTAGCACACTGAGATACCATGCTGCAGTTTAACGTGAATACCCCACTCAGACACAGTATACTGACTCCGAGCCGACCAGTCCTTGTTTTAGCCCCTTAATGCTGAGCGCCAGACAGGGTAGCAACAAGTACCATCTTTTAACATCTTTTGGTATGACACGGCCAGGGAACAAACCCAGGACCTTCCGCTCTCCGGGCGGACGCTCTACCACTAGACCACGGAGGCAGTCGAATAGGTGCAGGTATTGATAAAGATACAACATACAGGACAATAGAGGGTGATGATTGTTTGGGCACAAAATGACCATCAATACCTAAAATAATATATCAAAACAAAAATAATTTAGACAATACCTTTTCAACCACATGTTCTGTTGTTTGTCAACAATGGTAACATAGTAATACAAAATCCATCATAATATTCAGTTAGAAACTAGATTACATTTGTTGTCATCGTACAAAAGACATATCAGGCATGTTTTTTATCATTTAGTTAAAATAAAACAACACTGAAGAAACAATGGGAAGTGGAGGGAAGTAACCCCTTGACTCGACATGTCATCCTTCTACATACTCACTTCAATTTTTCAACAATGTGACATATTATCAAGAGATCACACATTAAATGTCCTAACATACTGACACACTTTGAAAATGCATATTTACTTTTTTGTCATATTTAGCAAAATGTCCCTCGTTCAATGTGTTTCGAGATGTACTGCCAAATTGTTTTCTTGTCCTTAAATTGAGTTAAAGTCAGTGTGTTTCATAATATTCGTCCTTATAGTTTTGGAAACTTTTCAGGGCAACAAACAGCATGTCTGATAATAGCACAAACGTGTTCTTGCACAGGACCATGTTACGATAAAAATATAAAAAAGTCGCAAAGAAAATCAGACGAGGCCAAATTGAAACGAGGGACATTTTGTTAAATATGACAAAAAAGTAAATATGCATTTTCAAAGTGAATTGGCCTCGTCTATGATTTTTTGTGTGACTTTTTTATATTTTATTGTTACATGGTCCTGTGGTTCTTGTAAGACGGAATACCAAGATCAGACATGTCAAGTATCAAAGAGAAATCACAAGATGCAGAAATAATATGTATTTGACAATTTAGCATCCAAAATAGTCCTATTCATGTTTTGGATGAGCTTAACATGACATTTCATCAGTCAGTAGTACTAGTCCTATCAATATCTAATGATAAGAAAATAACCTCATGCATGACCCTCTATTCAAACTGTGCTTGAGACTCTTCGAAAAGTAAGCAGTGAGACGTGATCGCTCCGGGTTTCAACAGACCCTGCAGATAATCAAGGTCACTATTTGTGTTAACGCCAGAATAAAACACCACACCACAGAGGGAGGGATGTTCTTCGCATGCACCTTACATCTTTCATCTAGCACTCACTCTCGTCACCGGAGGTACCTGGCAGCCCAGAAATAAGGTGACGGTTGTTGTTCTTAATCTCCAAGCATACATATCAAAGTACCTCGTCTCCCATCTTCCCGCGGCAAGAGCGTTAACTGACTTTAAAAGTCCAGTTTCCAGCCTTGCCGAAATAGGCCGGAATTCCTGGGCTCGATTGTAGAGCCACAAGTGGCTATTACGAGTTATGTCCATTCTATGCCTCCCCCATATGGACCAATCAGATTCCACCTCTCGTATCACATGCATTTGCTTCAAACAAAATGGTGGCGCCCAGTCAAGACGAGCTGATCGACCATCAAGATCTATTTTGTGATAAAACGTTTCTCATTTCGCGAAGTACATCAAATCACGTGAGCACCTTGATTAAAAACATGAAAAGATTTGGAAAATATCTGTTGATGAGTTGGCGATGCACAGGCTTTGCAAATCCTGCAATCGACCGAACTTTGCATGACAGTTTACGAACCAGATTTCGATTTCGGTTCGCGATTTTGATTGGACTATGCATAGACTCGTTAGCCCAGCCAAAATCTAACTCCATAATCCCAGCCTAGTTCGGGAAGATGCTCATCTCCTGGCATTGTGCAAGGTTTGTTCCTGCTGTGCCGGCAGATAATTCAGATTAATTAGAATTAAAAGGGGGTAATCCGAATTATCCGTCATGCCTTGCTGCACTGCCGGCACCAGCCAGGTACTAATTAGTTATGATGAAAAGTGTTCACGAAATCTGTTCACAAACGTCAAGGATGAACTTTCCTGATATGATTTAAAGTGTCATATGTAATTGTGAAAAATTAATGTACTTGAGTGAATACTTTTTTTCAAACATGTGTAAAGGAGTAAGAACATCTAGAAGTACATCATTGTTTCATTTCATAATGGCAAATGTACAAGTGAATGTTCAGTTTATTCCAAATTCTCAAGGTAGTCAGAGCCTTTGTTACCAAGGTCATAAATTTAGGGTTAAGAGTAGACGAGCTGCCAAGGTACACTGGAGATGTTGCAAGGCCTCACAATCCTCCAACAGAAAGTTGAAGCTCTCGACCTAGAACTTCGACCCAGATCTGTGTTTACAGACTTTGAGAATGCTGTGAAACATGTGTTTGCCTGTGAACTTAAAGGTTGCTTTTTTCATTTCCGACAGGCAGTTTGGCACAATGCTCGGAAGTGTGGTCTGCAAACTGCCTTTGCAAACAATCCCGATGTTAACCTTCTTGTGAGACGAGCATCAGCCCTCCCTCACCTCAGACCTTGTGATATAGATGACAATTGGTGTAATGCCCTAGAATCAGCCAACACCAAAGATCCTACCATCCTGTAATTTGCTGATTATGTGACTGAACAGTGGGTCGAGGGAGAGGATAGAAATATTTGGAACCATTTTGACACCTTGGGTCCCAGGACCACTAACCATGTAAAGGGGTGGCACTCCAGAATCAACAAAATGAAAACCAACCGTCCCAACATTAACCAATTTATCCGTTTGATTCAATCTGAACAAACGATGACGGAAGTTACAATAAACCAATTGGAATCGGGTGGTAGAAAACAACCCAACCGCCAACTGGAACATGAACTCGATCGCCTAAAAATGTGCCTGGTTTCTGGGACAAAATCTGTAATAGAATACGGACATTCCGTTTCCCATCTTGTTGGGTTGTAAATCATTTTATGTCTGAAATCAATCAATTGAAGAAATTTATAAATTGTGTTCAGTGCTCCTATTCCACTGGACCAGAACTTGCACGACCGCACGACAGCAAAAACAGAATGATCTAGAATATTCTCAGAAAGAAACTGTGAGAGAGACAACTTCTAGGAAGCAAATCCTACTTGTGGTGGATACTAAGGTAACTTGATAACTACTCTGTAACTTTCCAAAAACAATTCGTGCAAAATTATCCGTGAAACTAGCATTCGTGTCCTTGTCCAATTTCTTTTCATAAAGATTTTTAAAAATATTTTTTTTTTAAATTACAAAATAGCAAAAGGCACCACTTCAGCATGTGACTGATAGATTCGCCAAGTTTCGATCAAATACACTGATGCCCCGGAAAAGGAAATGATTACGGACAGACAGACGAACAGACAGACTGGCTGATCACTATATCCCCCCGCATTATATGCCGGGGGGATAAAATGGTAAATTTATAACATTTTTCACTAATATGATTTTATTTCACTAAATATACTTAAATCCTTGCCAATTTGTACATGCATATTGTTTTACTAGGTAACCAGCATGTATAATGACTACAAGTTTCTGGTACAGCACTACAGAAACTCCACACAGGGGTGAAAGGAGGAGTGAGTGGAGGAGTGAGACGGATCTCATCTGAGGGTCAGGCAGATCTAAACAGAGGAGGAAGGAATTGGTGAACCAAGACATATGACTTGACCCAGATGAGGCGGATCTTGTCTACCGGCGAAGTAAATATCAACAGTATCTTGATAAGAAGTGACTTGACCCAGTTGAGGCAGATCCTGTCTGGATTTACTGCAAATACGACACTTCCAATAAAAAATTACACTATTTTTATTTTATTTCAGTACCATTATATATCATTGGGTGTGTCTTGACCAAATCACCGGTCGATTCCAAGAAAACGTGTGTACAGCTGATTGCTGTTTCCGGCTTAGTTTACGAGAAAATACACAAGGTAATCTTAATCCCTGGATATAAAACAATGCCTAGCAGAACAAAAAATACTATTTAAACGGTAAATCAACATATCTGGTGATTTTTTATCTCAAATTCACCCGTTCGTTTGCCGGACTTTGCTGAAGGGGAACGGTGTATTTTCGAGTTACGCAAACAACTGGCAGAACGGGGCGTGAGGGTACCAAATAATTGGCCAAGGAAAAGCTTGCTGCAGTTGTTACAAGAAAATCAACAACAACGGCCAGTAGCAGCGACGGTGACCTCGTCTGACAGTTACGGTCCGAGTGCCATCTCGTCTCCGGCGGCTTCACTTCCGGGGGTGTTCGAAGCCAGCATATATCACAACAGTAATCCAGATGCCCTCGTTAGTGGGACCACGCTACCCAACAGTGTCGTGTCGGACTTCATGGATAATGGAACCAATTCCGTGTCGCCTGTACCTGTTTACAACGGGAACTTGCCGAGTTAAAAAACATGATAGCGAACATGACCAGTCATCACACAGTGCCCACCGATCACGTGGCTACAAGCCTACCGGATCACCACAGCCATGATGTGCCGTCGGATTCTTTGCCCCACATTCACTCTGTTGCTCCAGCGCTCAAGAAGAAGATCAAAGACGGCAAGTATTGCAACCAGGCATTGTTATTGATACCCAACAAAGACACTCTAGACGCAAGAATGCCGAATATGATGGCAATGTATACCAATTAAAAGAGGATGCTAGGTTAAATCGTACACTCACTCTGGCAGAATTCATCCAGGCCTTTGGCATTTATAAGGACATTCTTTGCAACACCAATAATGCAAAACGTAAACAATTGGACGGACATGACCAAACTGTCATTGAACTGGCCATCCAGTTACACCTACATGTTAAAACTACAATAGATGGCATTACTACAATGTCAGTTTCTATACCATGTACATTGTACAATATCTGAGATATGAATGTATATATTTTACTTTAGCTGGAATATGTGCAGAATACAGAATTTTGCATCTTTAATTTCAAAGATTTCTTGGGGAGATGACTCCCCACTCCCCATGTGGTCAGGGTTGCATCCCCTTTCGCTGATCTAACATCTCTCTGTTTTGGGGAAGTGTGAGATTTAGTATCTCGATAGCACTAAAATATCCCAGGAATATCCCTGTTTGTATGATTATTAAGATAAATTTCCTTTTTTTTAAGGTGCAACAAGTACAAGGAATTTTGTCAAGACATGCCAGGAAGAGATCAATTTTAAAACTTTACCAGAAAAGGACATTCCGGAACTCCTAAACAGACTTGCAGAGGAAAGGGAGAGGAGGGGGGAAAAGGGGTATGCTCAAAATTGAAAAGTGTGCTGGCCGAGGAGCAAAGTCAGTGTCCAGTTGGTTTAACCTCGGTTTGCCGGTTATCTCCCAAAACCCCTACATCCCATTTCCCCTACAACCCAGTGCCCTACAATTAGTTAAAATAACACGCGGCATTTACCTGTCTGGCATTATGAACTCACCTAAAGGAGAGATTAATGTCTGGAGTAGAGGTAGTAGAAACAAGTATTTGTCACAGAGTGACGAAATATCCCCCGCCTGTACACCATAGTACCAAATATGAAGACAATCCAGCGATTAGTTCTTGAGATATTGTGGCAACACCGTTTTCCAACTCCAAAAACAGATTTGCCTGCTGTGACCTTGAAAATGGGGTCAAGGTCACCAAATCTGACAGGTGTATGCGGTGTCTGTATATACACTATAGTTCCAAATATGAAGACAATCCAGCGATTAGTTCTTGAGATATCGCGGCAACACCGTTTTCTAACTCCAAAAGCAGATTTGCCTGCTGTGACCTTGAAAATGGGGTCAAGGTCACCAAAACCGACTGGTGTCTGCGGTGTCTGTATATACACCATAGTTCCAAATATGAAGACAATCCAGTGTTTAGTTCTTGAGATATCGCGGCAACACCGTTTTCCAACTCCAAAAGCAGATTTGCCTGCTGTGACCTTGAAAATGGGATCAAGGTCACCAAAACCGACTGGTGTCTGCGGAGTCTGTATATACACCATAGTTCCAAATATGAAGACAATCCAGTGTTTAGTTCTTGAGATATCGCGGCAACACCGTTTTCCAACTCTAAAAGCAGATTTGTCTGCTGTGACCTTGAAAATGGGATCAAGGTCACCAAAACCGACTGGTGTCTGCGGAGTCTGTATATACACCATAGTTCCAAATATGAAGACAATCTAGTGTTTAGTTCTTGAGATATCGCGGCATCACCGTTTTCCAACTCCAAAAGCAGATTTGCCTGCTGTGACCTTGAAAATGGGATCAAGGTCACCAAAACCGACTGGTGTCTGCGGAGTCTGTATATACACCATAGTTCCAAATATGAAGACAATCCAGTGTTTAGTTCTTGAGATATCGCGGCAACACCGTTTTCCAACTCTAAAAGCAGATTTGTCTGCTGTGACCTTGAAAATGGGATCAAGGTCACCAAAACCGACTGGTGTCTGCGGAGTCTGTATATACACCATAGTTCCAAATATGAAGACAATCCAGTGTTTAGTTCTTGAGATATCGCGGCAACAAACAGGTGGGACATACGGACGGACGTACGTACGGACGGTCGTGAATACTATATCCCCCGCTTCGCGCTTTCGCGCGGCGGGGGATAATGAAAGGGGTAGAGCTTTAGGGGATAAGGGGACTAAAAAAAAAAGAATTAATTTTAATAAGAGAATTTTTTGAAATTACAAAAATAACAATAGGAAGAAACAATTATTACACTGAGAAACTGAGATGAGACGATTTACAGTTGAGATGGCTAGGTTTAGTATATAGATACTTGAAACTGACTAGCATGACATCAACATGGCTGGTCTTCGCAATGTTGAGTGTGTTATGTCACAGAGAGGAAAGCCCCAAGTCCTATTTGATGGTTATCTTCACACTAAGAACATCGAGAGACTCACTAGCGTACACTGGAAGTGTGTCAAGTCCACATGTAGAGGAAGACTCACGACAGTAGGAACCGTGATGAGGAATGCTACAGAGCATAACCATGCCCCTGAGGATAGCCAGAAGGTCCGGTTTATGAGCACCCTGAGGAAGAGAGCGAGAGTCAACCCCGATGCACACCCTCTACAACGACAAACTCTCCAACTTGAACAACGACGAGACAGGAATGATGCCATCCTTCCCCACCATGAGCAGCGCGTGGTACCGGCACAGACAGAAGACGATTCCTGTTTTGCCACAGACAAGATCGGAGGTGGATCTTCAGGATTCCTGGACGCAGACAGCAGATGGACGACCCTTCCTCCTGTTTGCTGACGGTGATGATGACAAGATTCTGGCGTTTGGCAGTCTAGAGAGTCTCGAGGCCTTGCAGTCATCTGAGATTCTATACATGGGTGGAACGTTCACTGCCTGCCCTGGACTGTGGAATCAAGTGTACATCATCCATGCAAGACTCGGAGCCACGACCTATCCCCTCATCTTCGCCTTACTCCCCGACCGTCAGACAGACACCTACTCAAGACTTTTCATGCTACTCAAGGATGAAGTTCAACAGAGACTAAACAGACCACTTGCCCCGTCATGCATCCAGACAGACTTTGAGATGGCTGCTATTCGTGCTGTCCAAGTCGTGTTTCCTACTGCCGATGTGAAGGGATGTTTCTTCCTTTACTGCCAGGCGATATGGAGGAAGGTCCAGCATCTGGGACTAGCTGTTGCGTATCGAGAAGATCCTGAAGTCTGCAAGTGGATAAGAAGAGCAGCTGGCCTACCCCTACTCCCAAAGAACAAGATCCAGGACACGTGGGTTGACGCAATGGACAACACACCAGATGTACCAAGAGCTGTCGCCTTCAACGACTACATCCTCACTACCTGGGTCGACCACGGAGCACGATTCCCCCTACCACTGTGGAACCATCACAGTACAACAGGTCCCAGGATGAACAACAACCTGGAAGGCTTTCATAACCGACTCAACCGAGGTCTCCCTCACTGACATCCCAACATCTACCGATTTGTGGAGGTAGTCAGGAAGGTGGAACAGGCAGAACGAGCTAAGATTTTACGGTTGACTTTGGAGCAGCTCCAAGAGGCAGGAAGAGAGTGTTCAGAGAGGTGGAGAACCGTCTCTGCAGCCTGAAGGACGAGTTGAATAGAGAGGTGAAATCCCCAATGCAGTTTTTAGATGCGGTTGGCCATCTCCTCAGGCTGGGATAAAGAGTGAATTGAACATTTGAGATGAAATTTATTATAATGTCAATGTATTATGAATTTTGAAAAATGAACATTTTGTTATAATGTATTATGAATTTTGAATAATATCGTAATCGTAATTAAATATTTATCTCAATCTATTCGTGTTTCTTGGGTTGTTCCATTGTATGAAATAGGTAACAGACTAGGGATTAGCAGTGCCATGGACCGTGAACTTTGTTGTCTTAAGCTGTAGGGGAAATGGGATGTAGGGGTTTTGGGAGGTTACCGGTTTGCTGGCACCCTGAATGTTATGATAAGAGATTAAATGTGCCAGCAATTCAGATGTTTATCTAAAGGATTATAGGGACCAGTGAACCCTGCTTCATTAACGGTGACACGAATTGGTGAACACTTTTCAGTATAATCAGTGTCAAACGTGAGTTTCATATCATGTTGAACGAATTTATAAATCATTTAATCAACTACGGCTATAAAATGACGAACCAGGAACCAGTTGCAGTTTGTACTCCAAGCGAGCAACACCTCCCAAGCCAGCACAGAGCATTGCCTGATAGCCAGCCAAGGAGAAATCCATCATCGGTAATTATCACGTTATCCTTTCAGCCTTATTCACATACTCTTAAAATCACTCTCATCGTTTGTTTGTTTGTTGTTTAACGCCGAACCTAGCAATATTCCAGCTATAGGACAGCGGTCTGTAAATAATCGAGTCTTGGCCAAGCGAGCAACACCTCCCAAGCCAGCACAGAGCATTGCCCGATAGCCAGCCAAGGAAACTCCATCATCGGTAATTATCACGTTATCATTTCATCCTTATTCACCTACATCACTCTCACCGAATTAATCACAAAACCCCTAAATCCTTAATAACAACAACACTCAACTCTTATAAATAACCAACACCTTATCCTCCCCCATATCCCTAACACAGCTCGCACTCATTTCTACTCGCTACCCACGCCCACCACTCAAACACACCCTTTGACCCAACTCCTAAAAACAAAAAAACAGCTAATCCCCCCTTCTTCTTAACACAACGCACGCTCTTTCCTACTCACCACCCACGCCCACCACTCACATACCTCCACTCCTTCGACTAAATATCTCCTAATCCCCGCTTTCCACTTGTCTCACCTAATCCCAGCCTTCCAGCAACAAAATAAATCTTTAATAATTAATCCATTTCACAAACCCTCCTACTAAAACCAACAACAAATAACAACCGCAACCTCCTCCGCCTGCTAAACACAACTCACCAAGTAAAAACAACAAACCAACTCACCTCCCCAAAACACCACTCCCACTCCACCACCACCCACCACAACACACGCTCTCCAACTCTCCAAACAACATGACTGACACCCGCAACGCCACACTCGCAGACATGCCAGCTCCTAACTCACCCACGCCTGCGGAAGCGCACAACACTTCCGGGAGGTCACTCGAAAACATCGTCCCGACCGAGTATGGCGAAAACACGACACACACCACCCCCACCAAACCAGCTAACTCGCCACCTCAAAACACCAAAAAACGCAAACTCGACACATCCACTCCACCTCCATCGCCCACGCCCTCCCCGGCCGCCTTCCTCACCACCTTCGCCCTCTACTTCTTCTCAGCAGGCTCAGGCACCACTCTCTCACTAGAACTTTCGGCAGATAAAATAGGACTTTGGTTTAAAAGAGAAAAAATAAACTACAACAATATTAAAAAAGCCAACAAAGGATACCAGATAATCTTCCCTAACCGAGAATCTTACAACGCAGCAAATAAAATAACTCAAATATTCCACGTCACAGTAATCAAACAAACACCTAATTGGCAACAATATACACGAGGCGTAATTAGGGTTAACCCAAGGGAAACAACTGAGGACTTACAATTATACTCTCTAGAAGCTAACATAAACCAAGACCAAAACCCTCAACCCCTAATCACCAGCACGCGTAGAATAACCTCAACTAGAAACGGAAAAACGGTCCCAACCTCCATTGTCATAATCAACTTCAAAAAGACCGCTAAATTCCCTGAAGCCCCCAAACACATATCCTTCGGAGCCCACACCAACTTAGAAGTCAAACCCTATATAAAGCAGGTTAAGCAATGTACAAAGTGCCTCAAATACAACCACACTGCCTCCCAATGCACATACCGTAAAACTAAATGTAAAAAATGCGCACAAACAGACTGCCCAGGCACATGCACACCCTGGTGCATCCACTGCAAATCCACCCAACACACTTCACTCTCAAACCAATGCCCATACAGACACACACTCACCCAGCAGGCCAACAAACACATAAACATAGATACGGCTAAAATCCAAACACGAAAATTTGCTACACCTGCATCTAAACCACTCCTCCCTACACCACACCCAAACACCATCCCACAAACAAACACCACACCCATAACCGACAGCTCTGTCTGGGGCCCCTACCGAGAAACCGCACCCACCTCACACATACAAGCAGCCACTCAACCAACCACGAACCCTCCCACATCTCACATAGCCAAAACATCAACCCCCGCATGCAAAACAAACCTCAAAATGACCACCACAACACGACCCTCATCCAAGCACCCTACAGCCCATATGGTAACAACGCTCTCCCACAAGCAAGCACAACAACAAAACACAAACACTAAGAAATCATCAGCTACACCCATCCAACAAACACCTTCACAATCCTCCACATCACATGCCTCCCCCATGGAAACTCAATCAGCTAAACCTAATCTAACCGATGACGAAGATTTCTCCACTACTGAGGAAACAATAGACACTACTCCAACTAAAACAAACCAAACTCCCCAACCAGCCAACACCCAAAACCTAAATAACCTCACCTTACTCCTAGCATACATGTATAGTCAAAACTCACCAAAAGCTAGCATGAAATCCTTCTACAAAGTAGCTTTCAATCTAAAATTAACCGATCTTCCCTTCTTCCTCTTTAACCTCCATCTAAAAGAACTCACCGAATAAAATAAAAAATAAAAAATAAATCATCAATCACCCGAACCCAATATTCGAAGGACTAAATATTTTTCAGTGGAACGCCAACGGACTCACCTCCCACGGCCATGAACTAAAAACTAAATTTAAACTAAATAAAGGCCCTCACATTGCTTGTATACAGGAAACCAAATTCTCAAAAAAATCCAAATTCACACTACCTAACTACAACTCAGTTAGAACTGACAGAGCTAAACCGAAAACAAGAAGAGCCGCAGGAGGACTAATCATATTTATCAGGGAAGATATAAATTACGAAGAAATAAAAATAGACACGCCAAACCTAGAAGCCAACGGCATTAAAATCACATTAAATAACCGAAACATAAACATCATAAATATTTACCACTGGGCGGAACAAAAAGTCCAACCTGAGGATCTGAACAAACTACTCCAAATAAGCGATAAATCTACTATATTCCTAGGAGACTTTAACGCTCACCATCCTACATGGAGCATAGGTGATAAAATAGATAATCATGGCAAATTAATCTCCGAATGGATAGAAACAAACGACCTAGTACTCCTTAATAGCAACCAACCCACGAGGTACGATCAGATAAACCAAAAAATGTCGGCTATCGACCTAACCATATGCACCGCAGATCTAGCCCAAAGTACTCAATGGGAAGTGCACGACGTCCCGCTAGATAGTGACCACTTCCCCATAAACATAACTATAGGAAATACAAACGTACCAATCCAAACAGAAAACCAAGAACCAAAATTCCATTACAATAAAGCTAACTGGGACCAATTCCAAGATATCTGCAACGAAGCTAACTTAAACGAAATAGAAAATAATGATCCAGAAACCTATTGTAAAAACCTAACAGACTATATAATAAACGCAGCCAAAACCTCCACCCCCTTCAAAACATCTAAGACAGGCAAACCGACGGTACCATGGTGGAATGAGGAAATAGAACAGACTAGACGAAAACGTAAATCAGCCTTCAATAAAGCAAAACGCGACTACAAATATTTAAACATAGCCCACGAACTAAACCACCAGGTTCAAAAACTAGTCCAAATAGCCAAAAGTAGAGACTGGAAAAAATTCTGCGAAGGTATAAATAACCGTACAGATGCCAGAATGGTCTGGCGCAAAATCCACGCCATTAGAGGCTTAAAACGACATAAGAAAACCCCTAACATTGACAACTCAACCAACCCCGCCCAAAAAGCAAATAATCTCGCCAACCACTTTTCGGCCGTTAGCAGTAACACCAACTTCAGTAAAAAATTCCAAGATAAACTTAAAACAGAAAACAAACCCACAAAAGAACCAAACAATAACAATCTAGAAATAAATCAACCCTACACAATGGAGGAGCTCCTCTACGTAATCCAAAACAGGAAAAAGGGCACAGCCCCAGGATTAGACCTAACTTCTTACCAAATAATTAAAAAACTCCCCCTAAAACTACTCCAGGCACTACTCAAACTATACAATCTCATCTACCTAAACGGACAGGTTCCTACTCCCTGGAAACAGGCCCTAGTCATACCAATCCCTAAACCTAATAAACCAGCTAATCAAGCCAACTCATATAGACCAATATCCCTAACTTCAAACTTATGTAAAGTAATGGAATCAATGGCTAAAAATAGATTACAACATTACTTAACCCAAAATAACATCATAAACCCAGATCAAAGCGGTTTCACTCAACCCTAGATAACCTCGCCCGACTAGAACAAGATATTAAGACAGGACAACTAAATAAACAATATACCACAGGCATCTTCTTAGACTTCTCTAAAGCCTTCGACATGGTATGGCACGATGGGCTAATACAAAAACTTAAAAAAATAGGACTCAAAGGTCAGATAATAAACTACATCCAGGACTTTCTAAACAATCGTAAAATAACCGTGGGTATAGACCAAACTCTATCGGACCAATGTCCCCTAGAAAATGGTACTCCACAGGGCAGTATCCTCAGCCCCACCCTCTTCAATATAATGATAAACGATCTATTCGAGGGCCTATCCCCTAAAGTAAACACATCAAAATTCGCGGATGATGGAGCCATCTGGATCCGCACTAAAAGCATGAACATGGTCCAAAATTTACTCCAAAAATCTCTTAATAAAATACAACAATGGGCTGACAAATGGGGCTTCTCCCTTAACTCAGAAAAAACAACAGGAATAGTATTCAAACATAAAAACATGAAACCCGCCTCCCCAAGCCTCCAGCTAAACAACCAAACAATCAAATTTCAAAAACAAACCAAATTCTTAGGACTTATTTTCGATGAACATCTCACCTGGGATGCTCACATCCAAAACCTAACAACTAAATGCAGTAAAGACCTAAACACCCTAAGATGCCTAACTGGCTCTAACTGGGGAGCATCCAAAGATACCCTCCTCTCTCTCTACATATCACTAATTAGATCAAAACTAGACTACGGCTGCGCCATATACAACACCCTAAACAACTCTCTATCTAAAAAACTTGACTCAATACAATATCAGGCTCTCAAACTAATTACACGCACCCAACATGGCACCTCCTACACCTCACTTCAGGCCTTAACAGGAGAAATGCCACTAAATCTACGCAGGGAACAGCTAAGCTTAAATTTCTGGGCCGCGTCCCAATCAAACCCTCTCATCCAAAACTTAATAAACCAAAACATCAGCCCCAAAAACCAAGCTCTAGCTCGTAAACACCCCTTACTTACCCCAATATCCCAAAGAATAACAAACTACCTAAATGAACACCAAATTAAAAATCTTAAACAAAACTGCAAACAATCAAATATCTTCACCCCTAAACTTAAAATACCCAAAATAGACACAACACTAGCTAGCCAAATAAATAAACAAACCGACCCAAACATAGCTAAAACTACCACACTAGCATACATACACGAAAATTGGCCAAATTGGTGTCACATTTACACGGACGGATCCTCAGATCCGACCTCCAAACACACAGGTTTCGGAGTCCATACCACACAACCAACTAAAACCACACAATCTTTCCGACTCCCAAACAACCAATCAATATTCACGGCAGAACTAATGGGCATGGCCTCAGCCCTCCATAATCAAGAATCCAAAAACCACAAAAAAATCCTAATACTTACCGACTCCCTAAGTGGACTGCAAGCCCTCCAAAACAAAAATACCCAAAACCGACCTAAATTAATAAATCAAATACTTAAAAGCTCCAACGACCTAACTAAGGCAGGCAAACAAATAACCTTCTTGTGGATACCCGCCCACGTAGGAATATACGGTAATGAAAACGCAGATAAAGCAGCTAAACTATCCCTCAAAATCCCAGAAATAAGCTTAAACTTACCCATCTCAAAATCAGAAATTAAAAGTGTAAACAAGCAAAAAATCACAAAAAAATGGCATAACCTATATCTAAACTCAAATAGCCAAATCAAAAAAGTGCTCAGCAAACCACTAACCAAACCAAAAATTCTCCATCCATCCAAAAAAATCGACAGAGTAATCACTAAACTCCAAACAGGACACACCAACCTAAATAACCACCTAAAAAAATTTAAAAAACACACTACAGGTAACTGCCCACACTGCAAACAACCAGAAACCCCAGAACACGCACTCATCCACTGCACACACTACCTAACACATCGAACCGCATTACAAACCACCCTCAATCTAAACAAGGCTCTAACTCTAGAAGCAATACTAAACCCACAAAATAAACTAGAAAACTTCAAGGCCTTAGGCGTATTCTTAATAAAAACGGAACTAATAAAACGCATCTAAAAACACAATAACCTACCAAATCAAAATCACATAAACAAACAAACATCCACCATACCCAGCTCCCTTAGTTCTCCTCCCCAATCCCATCGGCATCTATTCCAAATCTCAAAATTCCCAAATTCTATATAAGCAACCCCTAAAACCCCCCTCTTGGGTTGCACAGACCACCTTCGCCCCTTTCGGAAACACATTAAATGGCCTGGCCGGGCCCGTGTGCGAAATACGCATCAGTCGGAAAGCGCACGTTAAATCTCCAAAGTAAGTAAGTAAGTAAGGAAAGGGTGTCAAAATGGCTAATGCACAGGTTCAAGTGAGATTTGTTGAAAATAAGCATGGTGGACAGAATTTGGTGTATAATGGTTACAGATTCCGTAGAAAAAGCAGAAGAAATACAATTCACTGGCGTTGCTGTATGAAAGATTGTACAACATCATCACCACATACCGCAACAACCACAACCACCCAGGTGACTGTCATGACGTCGTAATTTAAGACTTTCGTGCAAATTTAAAAGTCCGAGCAGACCGCAAACCAATCCCTGCACTCTACCAGGAGGAACTTACTGGTAAGTTTATGAGTATCATATACTTGATAATTTATCAAAATAATTACATTCCAAAATAAATTCCTTACCTAATATTATTATCAATTTTTATAGTTATATTTTATAATTTTTCTTCATGTCTACGTTCCTCAGAAAATGACGACCTCATCAGCAGAGTACCGACGTACTACAGTGTTCAAGCCAGCCTGTACCGGTCCAGGGCCAAGAACTTCCCTAAACTTCCTGAGACAGCTGCAGACCTCCAGTTGCCACCAGAGTTCACCCAGACAACCTTACCCAAAGCGACATTGTTTCAGTAAAGTGGCTGGTTCCTGCAAGGGAGACAAACTCTGCTGTTTAACTTTCCACTGGAGGTGTATCTCGAGAAATATATGTCCGAGCCTTCATGATCAACAAGAGTCTATGTTGTTCAATGGCGTATGGCCGGGAGACCCAAACACAGACCTCAAGGACAATCACCTACTTGATCATGACGACTGCTGTCGTCCCATGAAGTCAGCAGAACCAAGAGGTCGAAATCCCATGAAAAGGTGGGAATGATCAATGCAAGAATATCAAGTTTAAACACAACTTACAAAAACGAAGAGCCCCTTAAAACATTTCTCAACAAAGCTGTCAGCAAGACCCTCAATATTCACTATGCACTCCTTGATGAGGTACAACTGGCACAAAAGGGCCTGCTAATAATCCACTGAAGTCCCTTTGTGGAAGCATGATTACTGAAGACATATACAACCCATACTTTTGCAATGCAACAAGTAGAGATGAAACGTAGCAAAGTATATTCCGTCACTTTAGAAATAGTTATCAATAAACATTTATCTGTTCATTGACCTCTTTATGCTGTAGGCTTATAGGTACTTCACACATGAACGGATAACGTGTATGTTTATCAATGTAACAGGTTTAAATGTATTGCCTATCTTATGTACAAACTACTAAATTGGTACTATCTTTTTCAGGAATCATGGCCTCCTTTATCAAGAGAAAACGCTGTGAAGACTGTGGAAACTCTTTTTCCTCTTCTTCGAAATACAAGCGACACAAAGGCACTTGTCCGAGTACAGAACCTGAACCTCCATCTCAAGACAGCTCTGACGATGATGAGGAGGTATACTTTGATGAAGATGAGATCGACGTTCTGCTTCAGAGTTTTCAACCGAGAAAACCTCAACAAGCTGAATCCTCTCAACCTGCCTCACCGGAAGTGAAACCATTTTTTAAGGCACTCATCTTATGGACATGTTTCTTCCTCTGCATTTGGCAGTCTGTATTTTACATTTCCTCAAATGCCATTGCAGTCCTCCTGCAATACCTTCATGCCCTTCTCGCCGTTGCCGCTCAGCATTACAAGTTCCTTGCTGTTGTAGTACCGATGTTCCCAAGTACTATTTTCCTGCTCAAGAAATTACTCAGAATTGACGACAATAACTTTTCCCACTATGTTGTATGCCCAGCATGCTATAGCATATATAGATATTCTGACTGTGTTTCTGTTTTCGAAGGAGAAGAAGTCAGTATGACTTGTCCAAACGTCTCCCAACCTAATCACCCAATGAGACATTATTGCCAGCCTTGTGGTGCACAACTGTTACAAAGTATGACCCTTTCCTCTGGCAAGAAGAAGCTTGTACCACATAAGAACTGTTATTTTAAATCTCTGAAAGATTCACTTTTTAACTTTTTATCAAGACCCGGTTTTGAGGAGAAATGTGAACAATGGCGTGACAGGGTCGTTAGTAATGGTACTTTGTACGACGTGTATGATGGTCGTATCTGGAAGAGCTTCAGTGAGACAGGAGAAGAGAAACTATGGCCTTATGCTTAATTTAGACTGGTTTCAGCCATTCAAACACGTCAAATACTCTGTAAGTGTAATGTATTTAGTCATCGTCAATCTACCTCGAGAAGAACGTTACAAACGTGAGAATGTCATCATTGTTGGTATTATACCGCACATGAAGAAAGAACCCCCTACAAACAGTTTTGTACAACCTTTAGTTGATAAGCTTCTTGAAGCATGGACAACAGGTTTTTCATTCAAATCTAAGATATTTCGCTTGGCCTTAATGTGCATTGGATGTGATATCCCTGCTTGCCGAAAGTTATGTGGCTTTCTGGGACATGCAGCCGTCAAAGGGTGTTCTCGGTGCAAGAAGTTCGGCAAAAGAGACTACAGCGGTTTTGACAGAACTCAGTGGATACCTCCACCCATGAACAGCATATACAAGAAATCAGACACATCACAAGTGCCAGAACCAAGACAGATAGAGAAGCACTTGCGAGTTCTTCTGGAACAAGATACTCCGTCTTTTCTGAGCTGCCATACCTTGATCTGATCAAAATGTCTGTTGTGGACCCTATGCACAATTTGTTTCTGGGGACATCAAAACATATGTTGCATGTGTGGTAGTTGGGCTAAAAATAGATCGTAATTTATCGGGTAGTATGGTGGCAAGTTTAATTTTCATGTACGGTACAGGTTGTAAATTATAGGCCTTTGTAGTGCTTCAGCAGGGCTGGTGGAAGTCGTTATCTTGTAGTCAATTAATCTATTTATTACTCACCTTTGGCAGTAAAATTCCATTGGAATTCCCTGTGACGGTTGCGAGGTCCGCATGTCTTCCTACTGTAGCGTGTTTCCGGTTCTATAGGTGGCGCCGAGCACGCTATGTTAGGAATTATCATTTGACCAATGAGAAGCTTAGAAGATTGTATGACCCGTGACCTATGAATATGGTTAGCTCCGTGGGTATAAAAGCCTGATACGACCGAGATTAGTTGTCTGAAGTTTCGGGTATCCCGACAAGTAAGTCCACAACACCCACTACGGGGGAACATCCCTCTAGGCAATAAGGTTTTCTTTACGACTAGTTTTAGGTGTAGGTTTAGTTTATGTGGTAGTCGGGTGGGGGAGAAGTAGTTGTAGGAAAAACATGTAGAAATAAGGATTTAGATAGATTGGAGAGTAAGAAATAAGTTAAAATGTAGGTTTTGTAAGGTATTTATTTAGTATAGTTATTGGAATAGTGGTGTGGGGGAGAAGTAGGTGTAGGAGAAAATAGGCAGTAAATTAGGCAGTTAACGATAAAGACATTTAGGCTAATAGTAAAAGTTTAACTGTGTGTGAGTGCTTTCTTTTTGTATTTTTCTGATTTACTGTTAATTTGTACATTTTGTTAAGTTTAATAAATCATTTAATTTATGATTTTGTCTTAGTTTTGTTTTAGCAAAGTTGAGAACCTGACCAACCATAGAACCTCGAGAGAGTACACTGTTCATGACTGATCACAGGAGAACACAACGCAAAGTCCGAAATTATATGAACAGGGTTCGAACTTAGTACTCTCCGATTACAATCCTGTCACTGGGCAGCCCGCCAGAGGGCGCCTATGACACATGTATGGAGAGACACTGGTGTACTAACTGACAAGGACTTAGACGCTTTCCAAACAAAGGTGGATGCAGTTAACTGTCCAAGTGACATTGGTCGCTTCCCACATCAGATTTCCTCCGGTTTTGCAGGGTTTAGTGTAGACCAGTTTAAAAACTGGACTTTACTGTTTTCTGTGTGCACTGAAGGATGTTATTTCTGACGATCGTTTAGAATGTTGGAGAAATTTTGTATTGGCCTGTAGATATTTGTGTTGCCGAGTATTAACTGAAAATGACATAAAAATGGCAGATTTATTACTGATGCGCTTCTGTGAGAATTTTGAGCGATTATATGGCTGTGACAGAGTTACCCCCAACATGCACTTGCATGGTCATCTGATTGAGTGTGTTCAGGACTTTGGACCCATTTACTCGTTTTGGCTGTTCAGTTTTGAACGGTTTAATGGTATGCTGGGCGACTACACAACTAACAAGAAAAGCGTAGAACTGCAGCTGATGAGACGTTTCGTAAGCCATTCTCATCTCCTTGGATTGGTCTTAGATGACGAGTTTCACTTTGGAGACACCCTTGAGCCGATCATCGCCACTGTTACAGCCAACATTAAAGTGGGTACTCTTGGCAAGATTAATTCAAGTGAATGCTTGCAGCTCCGACAGATGTCATCCCGACTTCATCACATTGAAAACTTTCAGTGGACTGACATTGACAGGTTCACTTATTCAAAATACAAAGTCTGTGGCCTCACTGAAAATGATGAACACTGTCTTCAAGAAATGTACAAAGCCCTCTATGGGGAAACAGTTGAGACTTTGCCGGCCGTTAGGGAAATAAAAACTCTATATCTTGGATCAGAAGTCTTTGGATCTGCCAAGTCTCAAAGTGTGAGATCTTCTTACATCACTGCCTACTGGACAGACGGGGACAGGAAAAATGGTTGGGGGGTTTCTCCGAGACCTGGAAAGGTATTGAGATACCTTCAGCACTCAGCAAGAGTTGACGGCATGGAAAAGAGACACATCCTTGCAGAAGTTCAATGGTATCGAGAACTTGAAGAAAAACTAAAAAACCCATTGTGGTCGACCAGTGGAAGCCTGGCACTCTTCGATGTATGTTGACTCTGGTCCATCTTCGTTTATGCCTATTCAACCATTTAAGGGCAAATTCGTCAAGATTGAGGGACAAATAGGTACCAGGACTGTTACATTTGTGTCACCAAGGGACAGATTTGTGTGTGTGTAATTTATTGGTTTATTGTTTCTATTTATATTGTTGTTGGATAGTTTTGCTTTAAATAGAAATCTTAACTGTACATACAATTGTATGTATATTTTAGTTCTTGTATGTGTATTATTGTAGATATTATTGTATATATGTCATGACGACTACTGTCGTCCCATGAAGTCAGCAAAGACAAGAGGTCGAAATTCAAGAAAAAGGTGGGAATGATGATTGCAAGAATATCAAGTTTAAACACAACTTACAAAAATGAAGAGCCCCTTAAAACATTTCTCAACAAAGCTGTCAGCAAGACCCTCCATATCCACCATGCACTCCTTGATGAGGTACAACTGGCACAATAGGGCCTGCTAATAATCCACTGAAGTCCTTTGAGGAAGCATGATTACTGAAGACATATACAACCCATACTTTTGCAATGCAACAAGTAGAGATGAATTTGAAACGTAGCAAAGTTACTAATGTGAGGGAGTTGGGTTTGACACCGCTTTTAACAGTATTCCAGTTATATCACGGCGTGTCAGCTTAATGTGGGAGGAAAGTCCAAAGTGATGCAGGTCTCAGCCGTTTTACCACTTCGGTGAAACCCACGAGCACGGGTATGGTGCTGACAAACCTAGAAACATAATTTGGGCGAACAATCAACTCTGCACAGCAAATCACGGCGCCTTAGACAACTGGGCCACCAGTGCCCCCACAAAGTAACTAAAGAGGGATCCTTGTCAAAATGTATGGTAAAGGCTGAACATGAATTTTTAGCAAGTGACAATGTATCCCGACTTCGGACATGCCAGAAGAAGACTTTAACAAGTTGTAAAGTGAAGAAACGAAAACGACTTTTGCATGATACCATGTCCAATCCTAACCCAAAATTTCAATCTGAAACAAGTGCTTTAATCATGTTAATGGGATATTCCACATTTTGCAAATTAAGGGTATTCTGGGTGGTCCCTCTCACGGAGACGGGCAGGGATACAGGTCTCTGTGAGAACAAAACATGTATTGCTGAAGCCCTTTGCAAACATGAGAGTATATATCCTCTTTAAAATGTAGGGGAACATGAAACAGTGACTAAGTGATAGATCAAAGCTAAGTGTTGAAGACCGACATCGTTAGCAAGATTATTTGTTTGTAAAACTTCACACAACACATCCTATAGTTTGCATGTGACTCATGCACTAGCGCCACACACAAGCGGAGGGTGTCATTCCTGACTTTGACACATTCAAGGAAGGTTGATTAATCTCTGTGGACCATTATTTCTGTCAATGTTATTGATTCCGCTTATCATACAGTTGTGACTTACTCCATTGTTTGTGTATGTACTAGAAATTGGGGGGGTCTACAATAAGCAGAGCATCTACGGTCTTTTAGCATGCTGGAAACTGGCAGAAGTCAACGTGCTGTGGCCAAAACCACACATACTTCCATCATCCTGGCAAACACAGGCAATATGTTATCCTTGATGTGAGCAAAGTGCAATATATATTTTAATAATATTGTCCTCATTCCATTTCCACACAAACTAATTTGCGCATTTCGGTTGTTAGACAGGCCAATACCCATCACTATTGATCACAATATCACATTTTGACACCCTACAAAGTCTCACATATAATTTTGATATCAGATACACTTTAAGCCATACAATTACAGTGGTCACCGTTTGTGACGTCACAGGAAACAGCTGATCATGTTTTTGCAAATGGCGAACGGAATAACTCACCGTTAGAGTTGTTTATTTGCCTCTTTCAATAAAGGTAGACACTTGTTCACTATCAATTTATGAACTTTGCAAACGTACGTAATAGCTATTGGCGATTTCATCTGTGGATTATATATCATAGCTGTGGATTTCATATATTGTTACATGTAAAGATTGTGGAGTTTATGAAGAACGATAATCCTTGAACATTCAACTGAAAACTTATTATCGGAAGTAGTAACATGCATAACATTTTTTTAATAATGACAATATTGGTGTATAATAATAACTTTATTGATACTTTCTAACAATAATGGCTCTAGTCGTGGCAACTTCCAAACTTTCGGGAAGTTGAAATCTATCGGACTGTCATTAAGGCGATGTTTCTGACAGATCACGATCTGAAAAATACTATCATGAAAGTGTATCCCGTGGATAAGCCGACCCCTTTCTACAGAATATTTTTTCTGGTCCTCAAAATTCGGCTTATCTGCGGACATGTACGGTAATAGTTGCTGTTATATATAACAGCCAAAGCAAAATGTCGCATTTTTGCACTTCATCATGTTCCACCTGGCCCACCTGGGCCCACTGGCACAAAGCAATCTTAGCCCTACGCTGATCTTAAGCCTATGCGTAAGTACGGCTTTTACGATCACCTTAGTGCTAAGATCCCTTTGCGGAACAGGCCCCTGGAAATTATGGAGCCTGTAGCCCTGTTAAATAAAAAAAGAAAAAGAATGCAAAGCAATGGAAAACAGCGACGTTCAATCTGCTGAGGAGGATGAAAAAGAGGAGCAGGAAATAACAAAATACAGGCTGTCAAAGCAGAAAATTACGTAAGTTTGACTTCAGTTCTGAGGGGTAGGGGTATGCTCCGTGGTATCATTTGTTTGCAACTTTAGAGTTTTCTTTGTCCTCAAGTTCAGTCTAATCTATGTATATGTTGCTTTAATAATGTCAACTTTGTCAAATTAACAACATCTGGATGAGGTGAGCTCTTTTAAGTCTCAAGCTGACATTATACTTTAGGTTAGTAGTGACGTGTTTAGCTTTACATAGTCACTTTTACAATTTATAGATGTTCCTAGTCACTTTTACAATTTATAGATGTTCCTAGTCACTTTTACAATTTATAGATGTTCCTAGTCACTTTTACAATTTATGGATGTTCCTAATCACCCAGTTTTTTTCAACAGGCTACCATCTCGGAGGACCAAGGGCCACTTGCCAAGCGTTGAATGCCGGACACGTCAGAAGACAAAGACACTGGAGCTTCGCAGTCCAAGCAGTCTGTGCAGAGACCGTCACATTCAACATGCATCACCATCAGCACAAGCTCAATCCCCATCAATGTCGCCATCAAGAGCTCTACTGGCATCACCATCAGCACGAGCTCAATCCCCATCAAGACCTCTACTGGCATCACCATCAGCACGAGCTCAAACCCCATCAATGTCGCCATCAAGAGCTCTACTGGCATCACCATCAGCACGAGCTCAATCCCCATCAATGTCGCCATCAAGAGCTCTACTGGCATCACCATCAGCACGAGCTCAATCCCCATCAATGTCGCCATCAAGAGCACTACTGGCATCACCATCAGTACGAGCTCAATCCCCATCAATGTCGCCATCAAGAGCTCTACTGGCATCACCATCAGCACGAGCTCAATCCCCATCAATGTCGCCATCAAGAGCACTACTGGCATCACCATCAGTACGAGCTCAATCCCCATCAATGTCGCCATCAAGAGCTCTACTGGCACCACCATCAGCACGAGCTCAATCCCCATCAATGTCGCCATCAAGAGCACTACTGGCATCACCATCAGCACGAGCTCAATCCCCATCAATGTCGCCATCAAGAGCTCTACTGGCATCACCATCAGTACGAGCTCAATCCCCATCAATGTCGCCATCAAGAGCTCTACTGGCACCACCATCAGCACGAGCTCAATCCCCATCAATGTCGCCATCAAGAGCACTACTGGCATCACCATCAGCACGAGCTCAATCCCCATCAATGTCGCCATCAAGAGCTCTACTGGCATCACCATCAGCACGAGCTCAATCCCCATCAATGTCGCCATCAAGAGCTCTACTGGCATCACCATCAGTACGAGCTCAATCCCCATCAATGTCGCCATCAAGAGCTCTACTGGCACCACCATCAGCACGAGCTCAATCCCCATCAATGTCGCCATCAAGAGCACTACTGGCACCACCATCAGCACGAGCTCAATCCCCATCAATGTCGCCATCAAGAGCACTACTGGCATCACCATCAGCACGAGCTCAATCCCCATCAATGTCGCCATCAAGAGCTCTACTGGCATCACCATCAGCACGAGCTCAATCCCCATCAATGTCGCCATCAAGAGCACTACTGGCATCACCATCAGTACGAGCTCAATCCCCATCAATGTTGCCATCAAGATCACATTCACCATCTTCATTGCCAGAGATAGTATCTACTACATTCAGAGAGAGGACGGCAATATAGTGATCTTACCAAACACCATCCACTGTCACTGGCAAGTATGACTTGTTTTCAGCATATCACTAGTACATGTATATACTATAAAACAATGAAGAAACCACTGACCTTTCTAAAATTGTACATACAACAATGACGTGAAGTAATATTATTGCCATAGTATCTATATTGCAGTGCAAGTGCATTAAGTTTTAAACTATTGACTTGTATTTTTCAGAAATATTAGTTAAATGCAAAAACATTTATTGAACTGTTAGGAGTGCCTAGTAATCTAAATTTGTTCATATTGTAGTTAACATGGTTAACAAAGGTGGACAAGGTTGATCACAAAATAAATCAAGTTCTCATGCGTTTTGATACTGACGCTTTAAAAGAAGATGTTCCCATTTCCGGAAGGTGTGGTCTTGCCGGTGTCCACAATGGAAGAGCTTAATGTATTGGAAGATTTCATAGAGAAGCCATCCAATCAGAAATCACTTGTAAGTGTCTTGAAACATACTTAGTGGTAGTCGTGTAATATCCACAAAATTCTTGAATCTACTCGTGTTACCAATTATGGAACATCAGATTTTACACTCATGACACATGGGAAGATTCCATCATTATAGTTTAATACTTTCTTTGCATTCTTCCTGTTTCACAAGAAAGTAAAAATTTACAATGTGAACTTTTTTATCTGTCATTTTTTATTATTGTCAACTATATTGTCTACCTTTTGGTTAGAATGTGAACATTGTATTTTTAGGTGAGAAAGCTGTCAACCATCGGTGGAGTACACCTTCAGAATGCTGTCAGGAGGACTCTGAAGGAGACCTTGTCTGATCAACTGTCTCTGCTGCAATTTAACTGGCTAGGAAAAGGCTATGTCAAAGGGGGCCAAGGAAAATGAGCCTTCAGCGTCCTTCGCTTCAAACTTGTGATCTGCAGTGAGTACTGTGATCTCTATTTGTGTGGACAAAGTTGTTTTGGCAATTAGAATTCCTTTTTGTAAAAAATGCCTTTTTGTACTTTGCTCCCATACAAATTAAACAATAATAGAACAAACTATTTTTAATGTGCTTAAACTTAAAATTTTGGGGATTTTCACTTGTTAGTGAGGATTTCAAAAATATGAATATTGTTGAGTCTGTACTGTTACCTTACAAATTCAATGCTACTATTCAACCATTGATCAAACTGAACCTGCACAATGTCAATGCCATAAAGATATAATACATAATCTAAGAAAATCTTAAATTTTAAAACCTCAAGTCTATTACAATCGATTTTGTTTGCATGCATGCCATAATTAAATATTCAAGAAAGTGTTTAAAGGAAATCATTTTTATACTGTCGGATATATTTTCATTGATGGAACAAAAAGGCAAATCACAATGCACAATTTGAAATTATTCTTTTTAATTTTATGTGTATTTATCTTCCTTTGCAGAAGCACTCTGAATGAATAAGGAAATCTAAAATGCTTCAGACAGCGATACTGAGAAATGGATCAAGGAATGGCTGAGAGGTGCCTCAGACCAGAATGGTGATAGGTGTCGACGGGCATCTGCTCAATCATCTGCCATCACTGCTGCTACTACAGGCCCTGATGAAGAAGTAGAGTAGCCTAGAGGTTAAAGAGTTTTCAGATGCCATGCTGTTTTTGACAAATCTTTCATATTGTTCATGTATGCCTTGCTTAATAACTTTTTTTTACAATTTTAGTTACAAAAAAATTCATCAGTAACTTGAACATAATTTAACATATAGTTTAGACTTACAACTGGAAGAGGGCCATCCGTATCCACGGTGATGGACTACTTCACACATTGGATAACCCCTACCCACCCATACCTAATCAACTGGATGACTTGTACCCTAAAAAGTGTATTCGTACACAATGAATTTTCTTATAATTTTAAACATTATTTGCTTCTATTGATCTGATGTTATCATGAAACTGTCGAAGATTATATTTGTTACTAATCTGTTTTTTATTAATCATTTAGTATACTCACAGGTATTTACAGCTTCTTTGAGAGGCATTTAGAAGTTGGAGTACTAAGTAAGGATGAACAAATTGTTATAAAGAAGGTACAGATAATAAACTACAGCCCAGAGCACGATCTCTTTGTTGTTTTCAAATGTATAACACCAGACTGAATCTGACATTGACTTTTCTCACCAGCTTTCATACCATATTTATTAAACGTTTTTTCCCCAAAATGTATACTACAAATTAACAGACAGTTTATTTGCATGAAGGCCATCAGACCCATAGTACAAAAAGGTTTACAAGTACCATTTTACAGAGAGTTATTTCTTGTTTATCTTCCCTTAGTTTAACGTTTAGTTTGATCTCATCATTGTGTACATTTACTAATAGTTATTATCTTCTATATTTTTAACTGTAAATATTCTTTAAAAAATGAATAATCATGTCTGAGACATGATAGAGATGAAAATATGGTACATATTTGCAACAATGTTTTTGAACATCTATAAAATGTCTAAGTAACAGTGAGTGTACCTTTTCAAGTGAATATTTCAAAAGCGAGTGAGAAAAATGTTGGTATCGCATGGGCAATTTGGCTGCCATATCGAGATAAGATCAACAGTGAACAAAGCACAGCACTATGGCTTTAAAACTATAATAAAAGGTCTCATGTCCATGCAAGCGTGAAATTTCAAAAGCAAGATCCACTTATTTACCATGTTTTTCCTGAATCTTCTTAACCACATTATTGTCAAAAGAGACAGAGAATTCAGAGACAAATGATTTCATTGGATTTATCAAAAAGGACAAGATCAGGTTTGTTGGCCTGGATACGTCTGAGGCTGTATACGGGCACCGAAAACAATATGGTGGACGATCAAGTTTCAATATATACGATCCTTTTACCTGGCAGAACATCATCTGCAAATCCTCATTGCATGTTAACCAAGTGAAAGTCGTCAATCACGACTAACAAATTGATCGTCCAGACTTTGATGGTTTGGCACATCCGCTCGACTGATCTGCATCAGTCAACTGCCTGTCATCATGCTTTCGCTTCTTGTCTGAGGTTACGTATCTTAGCATTGTGAGGATAAATCTGAATGTGCAGAAATCATTCTGCTTTACTATCACATCCAAAGACAGGAGAAGGACCAAGAAGGGCTACACAGCCATCACAATATGATGGAGGATTTCTGTCGGAAAACTGGTCTAAAACTGAATGTGCGGAAATCATTCTGCTTTACTATCACATCCAAAGACAGGAGAAGGACCAAGAAGGGCTACACAGCCATCACAATATGATGTGTGGCATAACCCAAGGGAAGAAATCTGAATGTGAGGAAATCATTCTGCTTTACTATCACATCCAAAGACAGGAGATGGACCAAGAAGGGCTACACAGCCATCACAATATGATGGAGGATTTCTGTCGGAAAACTGGTCTAAAACTGAATGTGCGGAAATCATTCTGCTTTACTATCACATCCAAAGACAGGAGAAGCACCAAGAAGGGCTACACAGCCATCACAATATGATGTGTGGCATAACCCAAGGGAAGAAATCTGAATGTGAGGAAATCATTCTGCTTTACTATCACATCAAGAGACAGGAGAAGGACCAAGAAGGGCTACACAGCCATCACAATTTGATGTGTGGCATAACACAAGAGAGGATTCTGAATGTGAGGAAATCATTCTGCTTTACTATCACATCCAAAGACAGGAGAAGCACCAAGAAGGGCTACACAGCCATCACAATATGATGGAGGATTTCTGTTGGGAGACTTGTCTAAAACTAAATGTGAGGAAATCATTCTGCTTTACTATCACATCCAAAGACAGGAGAAGGACCAAGAAGGGCTACACAGCCATCACAATGTGATGGAGGATTTCTGTCGGGAGACTGGTCTAAAACTAAATGTGAGGAAATCATTCTGCTTTACTATCACATCCAAAGACAGGAGAAGCACCAAGAAGGGCTACTCAGCCATCACAATATGATGTGTGGCATAACCCAAGAGAGGAAATCTGAATGTGAGGAAATCATTCTGCTTTACTATCACATCCAAAGACAGGAGAAGGACCAAGAAGGGCTACACAGCCATCACAATATGATGTGTGGCATAACCCAAGGGAAGAAATCTGAATGTGAGGAAATCATTCTGCTTTACTATCACATCCAAAGACAGGAGAAGCACCAAGAACGGCTACACAGCCATCACAATGTGATGGAGGATTTCTGTCGGAAGACTGGTCTAAAACTAAATGTGACGAAATCATTCTGCTTTACTATCACATCCAAAGACAGGAGAAGGACCAAGAAGGGCTACACAGCCATCACAATATGATGTGTGGCACAACCCAAGGGAAGAAGTCTGAATGTGAGGAAATCATTCTGCTTTACTATCACATCCAAAGACAGGAGAAGGACCAAGAAGGGCTACACAGCCATCACAATGTGATGGAGGATTTCTGTCGGAAGACTGGTCTAAAACTAAATGTGAGGAAATCATTCTGCTTTACTATCACATCCAAAGACAGGAGAAGGACCAAGAAGGGCTACACAGCCATCACAATTTGATGTGTGGCATAACCCAAGAGAGGATTCTGAATGTGAGGAAATCATTCTGCTTTACTATCACATCCAAAGACAGGAGAAGCACCAAGAAGGGCTACACAGCCATCACAATGTGATGGAGGATTTCTGTCGGGAGACTGGTCTAAAACTAAATGTGAGGAAATCATTCTGCTCTACTATCACATCCAAAGACAGGAGAAGCACCAAGAAGGGCTACACAGCCATCACAATATGATGTGTGGCATAACCCAAGAGAGGAAATCTGAATGTGAGGAAATCATTCTGCTTTACTATCACATCCAAAGACAGGAGAAGGACCAAGAAGGGCTACACAGCCATCACAATGTGATGGAGGATTTCTGTCGGAAGACTGGTCTAAACTAAATGTGACGAAATCATTCTGCTTTACTATCACATCCAAAGACAGGAGAAGGACCAAGAAGGGCTACACAGCCATCACAATATGATGTGTGGCCCAACCCAAGGGAAGAAATCTGAATGTGAGGAAATCATTCTGCTTTACTATCACATCCAAAGACAGGAGAAGGACCAAGAAGGGCTACACAGCCATCACAATGTGATGGAGGATTTCTGTCGGAAGACTGGTCTAAAACTAAATGTGAGGAAATCATTCTGCTTTACTATCACATCCAAAGACAGGAGAAGGACCAAGAAGGGCTACACAGCCATCACAATATGATGTGTGGCATAACCCAAGGGAAGAAATCTGAATGTGAGGAAATCATTCTGCTTTACTATCACATCCAAAGAGAGGAGAAGCACCAAGAAGGGCTACACAGCCATCACAATGTGATGGAGGATTTCTGTCGGGAGACTGGTCTTAAACTAAATGTGAGGAAATCATTCTGCTTTACTATCACATCCAAAGACAGGAGAAGCACCAAGAAGGGCTACACAGCCATCACAATGTGATGGAGGATTTCTGTCGGAAAACTGGTCTAAAACTAAATGTGCGGAAATCATTCTGCTTTACTATCACAGGACCACAGCCATCACAATATGATGTGTGGCATAACCCAAGGGAAGAAATCTGAATGTGAGGAAATCATTCTGCTTTACTATCACATCCAAAGACAGGAGAAGCACCAAGAAGGGCTACACAGCCATCACAATGTGATGGAGGATTTCTGTCGGGAGACTGGTCTAAAACTAAATGTGAGGAAATCATTCTGCTTTACTATCACATCCAAAGACAGGAGAAGCACCAAGAACGGCTACACAGCCATCACAATGTGATGGAGGATTTCTGTCGGGAGACTGGTCTCAAACTAAATGTGAGGAAATCATTCTGCTTTACTATCACATCCAAAGACAGGAGAAGCACCAAGAAGGGCTACACAGCCATCACAATGTGATGGAGGATTTCTGTCGGGAGACTGGTCTAAAACTAAATGTGAGGAAATCATTCTGCTTTACTATCACATCCAAAGACAGGAGAAGGACCAAGAAGGGCTACACAGCCATCACAATATGATGTGTGGCATAACCCAAGAGAGGAAATCTGAATGTGAGGAAATCATTCTGCTTTACTATCACATCCAAAGACAGGAGAAGCACCAAGAAGGGCTACACAGCCATCACAATGTGATGGAGGATTTCTGTCGGGAGACTGGTCTAAAACTAAATGTGAGGAAATCATTCTGCTTTACTATCACATCCAAAGACAGGAGAAGCACCAAGAAGGGCTACACAGCCATCACAATTTGATGTGTGGCATAACCCAAGAGAGGAAATCTGAATGTGAGGAAATCATTCTGCTTTACTATCACATCCAAAGACAGGAGAAGCACCAAGAAGGGCTACACAGCCATCACAATGTGATGGAGGATTTCTGTCGGGAGACTGGTCTAAAACTAAATGTGAGGAAATCATTCTGCTTTACTATCACATCCAAAGACAGGAGAAGCACCAAGAAGGGCTACACAGCCATCACAATGTGATGGAGGATTTCTGTCGGGAGACTGGTCGAAACTAAATGTGAGGAAATCATTCTGCTTTACTATCACATCAAGAGACAGGAGAAGCACCAAGAAGGGCTACACAGCCATCACATTTTGATGTGTGGCATAACCCAAGGGAGGAAATCTGAATGTGCGGAAATCATTCTGCTTTACTATCACATCCAAAAGACAGGAGAAGCACCAAGAAGGGCTACACAGCCATCACAATGTGATGGAGGATTTCTGTCGGGAGACTGGTCTAAAACTGAATGTGAGGAAATCATTCTGCTTTACTATCACATCAAGAGACAGGAGAAGCACCAAGAAGGGCTACACAGCCATCACAATTTGATGTGTGGCATAACCCAAGAGAGGAAATCTGAATGTGAGGAAATCATTCTCCTTTACTATCACATCCAAAGACAGGAGAAGGACCAAGAAGGGCTACACAGCCATCACTATATGATGTGTGGCATAACCCAAGAGAGGATTCTGAATGTGAGGAAATCATGCTGCTTTACTATCACATCCAAAGACAGGAGAAGCACCAAGAAGGGCTACACAGCCATCACAATATGATGGAGGATTTCTGTCGGGAGGCTGATCTAAAACTAAATGTGAGGAAATCATTCTGCTTTACTATCACATCCAAAGACAGGAGAAGGACCAAGAAGGGCTACACAGCCATCACAATGTGATGTGTGGCATAACCCAAGGGAAGAAATCTGAATGTGAGGAAATCATTCTGCTTTACTATCACATCCAAAGACAGGAGAAGCACCAAGAAGGGCTACACAGCCATCACAATGTGATGGAGGATTTCTATCGGGAGACTGGTCTAAAACTAAATGTGCGGAAATCATTCTGCTTTACTATCACATCCAAAGACAGGAGAAGCACCAAGAAGGGCTACACAGCCATCACAATGTGATGGAGGATTTCTGTCGGGAGACTGGTCTAAAACTAAATGTGAGGAAATCATTCTGCTTTACTATCACATCCAAAGACAGGAGAAGCACCAAGAAGGGCTACATAGCCATCACAATTTGATGTGTGGCATAACCCAAGAGAGGAAATCTGAATGTGAGGAAATCATTCTGCTTTACTATCACATCCAAAGACAGGAGAAGCACCAAGAAGGGCTACATAGCCATCACAATGTGATGGAGGATTTCTGTCGGGAGACTGGTCTAAAACTGAATGTGAGGAAATCATTCTGCTTTACTATCACATCCAAAGACAGGAGAAGCACCAAGAAGGGCTACACAGCCATCACAATGTGATGGAGGATTTCTGTTGGGAGACTGGTCTAAAACTAAATGTGAGGAAATCATTCTGCTTTACTATCACATCCAAAGACAGGAGAAGCACCAAGAAGGGCTACACAGCCATCACAATGTGATGGAGGATTTCTGTCGGGAGACTGGTCTAAAATTAAATGTGAGGAAATCATTCTGCTTTACTATCACATCCAAAGACAGGAGAAGCACCAAGAAGGGCTACACAGCCATCACAATGTGATGGAGGATTTCTGTCGGGAGACTGGTCTCAAACTAAATGTGAGGAAATCATTCTGCTTTACTATCACATCCAAAGACAGGAGAAGCACCAAGAAGGGCTACACAGCCATCACAATATGATGTGTGGCATAACCCAAGAGAGGAAATCTGAATGTGAGGAAATCATTCTGCTTTACTATCACATCCAAAGACAGGAGAAGCACCAAGAAGGGCTACACAGCCATCACAATTTGATGTGTGGCACAACCCAAGGGAGGAAATCTGAATGTGAGGAAATCATTCTGCTTTACTGTCACATCCAAAGACAGGAGAAGGACCAAGAAGGGCTACACAGCCATCACAATGTGATGGAGGATTTCTGTCGGGAGACTGGTCTAAAACCGAATGTGAGGAAATCATTCTGCTTTACTATCACATCCAAAGACAGGAGAAGCACCAAGAAGGGCTACACAGCCATCACAATGTGATGTATAATATTATTTTTTTATTAGGGCTCCAAGCGTAAAAGCCTGAAGAGCCCTATTGTTATCCTTGTTTTATCCCCTTAATGCTGAGCGCCAGACAGGGTAACAACAAGTACCATATTTTAATGTCTTTTGGTACGACACAGCTGGGGATCGTACCCTGGACCTTCCGCTCTCGGGGCGGACACTCTGCCACTATACCATGAAGGCGTTCCTTCTTAGCTAGAACATTACCAACCTGTGAGATATATGGAATAACATTGATTACTTCATATGATACACTGAGATATGTGATTGGTAATGTGTTATGATAAGAGGGCGCATGCGCGAGCAAACAAGTAGGTTGTGTTTTGAACTGCTCTGCCATGGGTATTGAATTAACTCAATATCGAATCAAAATTGGTACCTTTTCATAACCCGATAAAGCAAAAAGAAGTTTACATGGACGAAGTATGGAGAAAAGTGCAGTTTCTAGGTGTCTGAGGCTACTTTTACTCCTCAGCGTGCTACTGGTGACGTGTGGATCTGTGGAGGTGAACCCGGAGCCGAGAGGCTCGAAATCAACTCAACAAACTCTCACTGCGGACAGTGGTGGAGCCCTCGGTTTAGATCGTGAGTCGACTGATGTGATTGCCATGCTGAAAGACATAAAGACTGATATAAATCGATGCACACGAAGTTTGACTCGCTCGATACAAAAGTTGACAACATGGCCGCCGAATTTCGCAAGCAAGTCGACGAGTTGAGTTTTCAAAATGATGAACTACATCGCAAGGTGAATAAACTCGAAGACCGTATAGAGGATCTCGAATCCCGTAGTAGGAGGAATAATCTAATTTTTCACGGTATCGACGGAGAAACGGGAAACCTGGGAGCAGTCGGAGAGGAAAGTCAAGGACTTTATGTATGATTCACTAGGTATGTCCGACGACGAGGTAGATAGGGTAGTGATTGTTAGAGCCCATCGTCTTAATCCTAGGAAAGCCGGATCCCCTATCATCGCTAATTTCATGAAATCGACGGATAAGAGCCAAGTGTTCACTACTGCACGACAACAACTACGAGGTGGAGAGGGAGTGAGGGTCACTGAAGACTTCACTAAGAAGGTACGGGAAGAGCGGCGTCTGCTATCACACTGGTATACCCAAGCCAGGGACTCTGGAAAAAATGTTAAAATGAGACAAAACAAACTCATAGTTGAGGGGGCGACTTTTATCTATGATCATTCAAAAGGATCCATTTCACAAATCGGTGGTAAACCCACCCGTCAAGAGCATACAAGAGGCACTAGGTGCAGCGACCAAATCAAGAATTTCAATAAAAGGAAAAGTCATCTCGGTACGTAATATTAGACACTGTCTGACAGTCATATAATGCTCTAAGTGTCTTCACTTCCCAAACTCCATATAATTGACTTAAATACATATATTGCTTTTAAAAGACCTGCTTACATAATCTGTGTTTACAACAAAGACATTCATGTAATATTCTGTGAAATAAGGTTTTAAGTCAACAATTATTTTATTTTTTAATTGTGTATTTATAGATATTTGCATAATTGCAGGTCCTATCCAGTCTACCGTTCACCATTGAAAATGGGGTTGTTGAAAAGTACACCCCCCACCCCACCCGTCACAAGCATTCAAGATGCACTAGGTGCACCCTTGTATTCTGTGAAATAAGGTTTTAAGTCAACACTGATTTTATTATCATGGTATTGTGTATGAATAGTTACTATTTTTACATAATTGCAGGTCCTATCCAGACACTGAAAACTAAAAAAACAAGCATGAAATACTCATATCCCCCGGCCGTATGACATGTCTGGTTGTGTGCAATGCATTAGCTCCTGTGAACTATGTTCACTGGGCCTTTTTGTAAATGGCCTAATTGCAGCACTAACAAGTCCAACTTGTTGCAATGGAAACGTAAAAAATAAAAATTTCTTAAATTCCTTAATAGCAAAAGGCAGTTCAGTATGTGTCTGGTAAACATGCAAAGTTTTATACTGGCTTGCCCTCATCTGGCCTACACCTCATATGGCCTTCACTAAAAACAAATGGTTACTTCCACACCCCTGTTGTGTAGAATGGTACTAATTAACCCACTAATGATTTCATTCATTAATATGAATTAATGACCTGAGTACATTCAAGGGGATGTTGTGCTGGCAATATAAGTACACGTTTAACATTCATATTTCAAATGATGTTAATGCATAAATTATATGTCAATGACAGGTATTATGAAACATATCTATATTGGTAAGCAACTATGCTTAGCCTAGCCGCACATGGTCCTAAATGGTAATCCCAAGAAGTGATACACACATAAATATACCAAAATTACTTTATTATCTCATTCTATTTACCATAGCCTATTCAATTATCCAATTGTCAATGTATCAAGAAAAAGAATATTATCTCTACACAGGTGTATATACCACTAGATTAACTTTTACAAATGGATTAAGTTGTGGACATCAACAACTTAATCCAATAAAGTACTCCCATCAACAAAAAAGGGTTTATAGCAGCTAATCTTAGTTATGTACTTGAAACGCAAGTTTTGCAATATTTAACTGACAAAAACGCTGATGTACTTTAACGAGTAGTAAGTTAATATGAAACACATGAGTGACTACTGCTACCCAGGTGAATAAATAGTAAACAGGTGACGATAAGTAGTAAATTATGTAATTTCTTTTGAAATTAAATCTATTTCAGATTTTTTTTTGTGATAGCTAACAACTTTTGCATATTTTGCCTTGATGTGTGACATGCGTTACGTGCTTCCGGTTTCAGAAATAACGGATAAAATTGCAAGTACATGTTTTTTTATTAGTTTTCATAATCTACATTATTTTACTATCGAATTGTTTACCTAGAATGTATACCAGTTCAGAGTTTGCGTATCATTCAATATTTTTTATTATTCGCAGTGTTTGTTGACTTTGTTCAACTGAACAAATCGCCAGTTACTTTGCTTATCAACAGCATGTGAATATCTGAAAGTTTATCACACAAAATCATTTGAAAACTTGATAAAAATGAGATATTTTTTTCAAAGATTTATACATTCGTATAAATAATTCTAAAAAGAAATCAATTTTGATGTATAAAAAAAGAGTTGTTTGTTTACCGCCGTTGCCATGATCGTACAACTTTCATCCAATCGATGATGTTACGATTCAGATTGTTTTTGTTTATAATTAATTATACCGAAAGTTGTTAATTTTTAGAAATTAAGGAACTTGAGTGATTTCTTTTTACCAGGTGACACAAAATTATGATCAAATGTGAATAATGATGAAATGATATTTTTTTTATCTGTATACATATTCTGTTTTACTCCATTTACTGCTTGTTTTTTTACAGAGAAGGAGTTGTGTGACGTCTTGCTGAAGGAGAAGTTGTTCCCACATTTTGAGTGGCTAACCCTATAATCACACAGCTCTGTGACCACAGGAGGAGGGCCATCCATCTCAGTACACGTTTCTGTTACAGAAAGCATGGACCAAGTCCCAAGCAGACAACGAGCCCCAGACAGATCTTGTCTGAGGGTAAGATTAAAAAGTTGACAGCACTATCATTCCTGCTGTTTGAAAATGTGGCAACAAATGAGGAATGAGCAAAGTTCAAGAAGTCTCTTCAGCACTGGGCAAAGATGAAGAAGTCTTTTCAGCACTGGGCAAAGATGAAGATGTCTTTTCAGCACTGGGCAAAGATCAAGAAGTCTCTTCAGCACTGGGCAAAGATCAAGAAGTCTTTTCAGCACTGGGCAAAGATGAAGTCTCTTCAGCACAGGGCAAAGATCAAGAAGTCTCTTCAGCACTGGGCAAAGATCAAGAAGTCTTTTCAGCACAGGGCAAAGATCAAGAAGTCTGTTCAGCCCTGGGCAAAGATCAAGCAGTCTTTTCAGCACTGGGCAAAGATCAAGAAGTCTGTTCAGCACTGGGCTAAGATCAAGAAGTCTTTTCAGCACAGAGCAAAGATCAAGAAGTCTGTTCAGCACTGGGCAAAGATCAAGAAGTCTCTTCAGCACAGGGCAAAGTTCAAGAAGACTTCAGCACTGGGCAAAGATGAAGAAGTCTCTTCAGCACTGGGCAAAGATGAAGAAGTCTTTTCAGCACTGGGCAAAGATCAAGAAGTCTTCAGCACTGGGCAAAGATCAAGAAGTCTCTTCAGCACAGGGCAAAGATCAAGAAGTCTGTTCAGCCCTGGGCAAAGATCAAGATGTCTTTTCAGCACAGGGCAAAGATCAAGAAGTCTCTTCAGCACTGGGCAAAGATGAAGAAGTCTTTTCAGCACTGGGCAAAGATCAAGAAGTCTTCAGCACTGGGCAAAGATCAAGAAGTCTCTTCAGCACTATCAGGGGGGTTAAACAGTATTTTATCAAGATCACGTGGACAATAAGTTCAAATTATGTGAAAATAGTATTTGATTCTCAATTTTGCAAAACAATTGCTAAGAATCTCCTCACGCACCTGTGGTACATGGGATAATACAGGCACCCGTTGTTCACAAGGATCTTCTACAGACATTTACAGCATACATAATCATACCTCCATGAAACAATGATGAGATCTGATTGGTCCAAGTGATAAAATACTGTGTAAGTTGTAACCCGACTTGGAGGGGAATAAATTTCTCAGCGAGGGAATAAATCTCTTTTACCCAGCCACGAGCAATACCCCAACACTTCATATCAGTTGATTAATGGGTACCTTACTTGATATGTGAAAATTGCTTCAAAGACAGGTGCCGGAGGGAGGACGATGCTGATTATTTACCAAAGGCAGACGACCACGGTGTTGAGTATTACCAAAGGCGGTCCATGGCAGAGGTCCATACTGCATATTCTCTTTTTGAGGACAGGGAATACGCAGGACAGTTCTTTGTCGACTGTACTTTACATCATGAATATTTTCCAAATATTAGTCCAATCTAAATATTTTTTACATTTGTATACTTATCCTGCATTCCTAAATAAGAAATAATGCAAGATAAGTTAAAAATTACAAATATGCAAGGATAAAGTTTTTGAGATTTCCCACTAATCATTTTGAAATGTATAACTCTTGATGTACTATAAATGTAACTTAGCGACCAATATTGTTTTTTCTCGCTCAAGCCACTTCATCAGTTATGTACTGTTAACTTTTTAAATCCAATACTGACATTTCCAGGAGACTGGCAGGTCCAGACAAACCCAATATTCTGGAGTAGCAGCACCACATCCAAGTACGACCAAGCCAGGGTTTTACCTATGAAAGCCTGAGAGTCATCGCATTTCACAGACACTTTTTGAGAGACTCACATCAGAGAGTCATGCCATGGGGTAGGTTTTAGTCTACAAGATACTGATAACAAAAGTCCCGTGAACGTTGACTGAAACATGCCATAATGAAAAGAATTAAACAATTCTTGTCACCAAGGCTACAGTCCCTTGGAGGTTTTTGTAGGAACTAGTACTGACTGACAATGTTGGGACAAATGTGTGTAAATATCTGGTGTGTGTGTGTGTGTGTGTCGAGGCAAACTGAATCTGACGCAACAATCAAAGCCTCTAAACTGCATCAATTGGAAACAACATTTGTTGGTAGTACAATCTGATAAATATTCACTTGGTTTGCAGACAGCCCATCGTTCTCGTCCATGGCTTCCTGGAGTAGTTTTGTTGTAAATCTCTGCCTTCAAGTCCTGCTGGAGACCATGGATCTCTACCATCACACTGTCCTGCTGGAGACCATGGATCTCTGCCATCAAGTCCTGCTAGAGACCATGGATCTCTACCATCACACTGTCCTGCAGGAGACCATGGATCGCTGGCATCACACTGTCCTGCTGGAGACCATGGATCTCTGCCATCAAGTCGTTCAGGAGACCAAGGATCTCTGGCATCACACTGTCCTGCTGGAGACCATGGATCTCTGCCATCAAGTCCTGCTAGAGACCATGGATCTCTACCATCACACTGTCCTGCAGGAGACCACGGATCGCTGGCATCACACTGTCCTGCTGGAGACCATGGATCTCTGCCATCAAGTCGTTCAGGAGACCACGGATCTCTGGCATCACACTGTCCTGCTGGAGACCACGGATCTCTGCCATCAAGTCCTGCTAGAGACCATGGATCTCTACCATCACACTGTCCTGCAGGAGACCACGGATCGCTGGCATCACACTGTCCTGCAGGAGACCATGGATCTCAGCCATCAAGTCCTGCTGGAGACCATGGATCTCTGCCATCAAGTCGTTCAGGAGACCACGGATCTCTGGCATCACACTGTCCTGCTGGAGACCACGGATCTCTGGCATCACACTGTCCTGCTGGAGACCATTGATCTCTACCATCACACTGTCCTGCTAGAGACCATGGATCTCTACCATCACACTGTCCTGCTGGAGACCATGGATCTCTGGCATCACACTGTCCTGCTGGAGACCATGGATCTCTACCATCACACTGTCCTGCTGGAGACCATGGATCTCTGGCATCACACTGTCCTGCAGGAGACCACGGATCGCTGGCATCACACTGTCCTGCTGGAGACCATGGATCTCTACCATCACACTGTCCTGCAGGAGACCATGGATCTCAGCCATAAAGTCCTGCAGGAGACCACAGATCTCAGCCATCACACTGTATTGTCCATCAAACTGCTTCTTGTGGCCAGGTGTGTCAGGATGTGTCGTAGTTGTGGAGAAACACGAGTCGGTGTGGAGAAAACTGGTCTCTGCACAGAGGGCACTCGGCCTTCAACACAAGAGTTCATCATCAGCACACACACACACACACACAAATGTCACAGAGCCTAACTACCCGATCCATTAAGTTGCCTCTTACAAACCACCATTAGTTGCTGGGAACCTATTCTAACTTGAATCACAATGACAGACAAGATCGGCGACGTTTTATCAATGAGGCTACCCTGACAAACCTATAGCCACATACTTTGTAAGAGTAAACCATACCTTCGTCTGACACCATTCATGAATACACTTCCAGCAGAACAGATGACCACAGGGAGTGACTGTGGAGAATTGTCTCCCCTCCAAACACAGAGGGCACTTCCTGTCTGGTGTCACCAACTCGACCACACCCTCCTCAGACGACATGCTGCAAATGAGAGTAAAAAGATGATTTACAAAATGTATGACGGCAGTCAGTAAATAATCTAGTCTGGACGAGATAATCCAGTGATTGATATTGTGAGCAATGATCCATGCCATCAGGTCCACCTGATCCACTAAAACACATCCTTTTACCAGCATAGGTTGCTGCATGTGCCAGGGACCTCTTCTAACCCAGAATCTTCACATGGCCTTCTAACCTGGCACTCTTGGGCAGCCTTCACTATTCACAGGTGAGGTGAGGTGAAATTTGGTTTAACGTCGCGTCCAAGATTATTGCGCTTATATGGCGACGTGCATGTACGTGTGTGTGTTTGTGTGGCTGCTTGTACTAGTCCGGACTGATGCCGATTTATAGTGCTACCTCACTGAGATACCATGCCGCAGTTTAACATGAATATCCCACTCAGACACAGTATAATGACTCCGAGCCGACCAGTCCTTGTTTTAGCCCCTTAATGCCGAGCGCCAGACAGGGTAACAACAAGTACCATCTTTTAACGTCTTTTTTATGGTATGACGCTGCCGGGGATCGAACCCCAGACCTTCCGCTCTCCGGGCGGACGCTCTACCACTAGACCACGGAGGTGGTCTCACTATTCACAGTAGTCCACTAGCAAAGATTACTGGGGACAGTGCTGAGGACCAGTAAAAGTCAAAATATGGTAGGCAGTCCTCATTGACTTGTAGCATTTGAGAGCTATAACTCTGAACCAGTTCGCAATGCTTAAATTTTGCTAGAAATTGGAATTGAAATGTACAAAATATAAACACAAACATTATTGTGTCGTTCAAGCAGGATTAGCTACAAACTCAGGACTAGCGAGAAAATATTTTACATCGCATCAGCAAGATTTCAGCCACATAGTGATGATACAATAGCAATTGGTTGGTTTGTTGTTTAACTCAGCAATATTCAAGCTTTATGACGGTGGTCTTTAAATAATCGTGTCTGGACCAGACAATCCAGTGATTGATATCATGAGCACCGATCCACGCAATTGGGATCGATGACATGCTACAACCAGGTCAGCGAGTCTGACCACCCGATCCCGTTAGTCGCCTCTTACGACAAGCATAACACATTCAGCAAGGCGGAGTGAACTAAGGTTGACACTAGTCCTCTGGACTAGTCTTAAAAACATTAAATTTCTAGGAAGTACAATATTAGGAGAAGACATCACCTGCTGTGTCGGTGTGAGAGGGTTGTGTCTGGGCTGTTCCTCCACAGACAGTACAGCTGCACCCCCACACTGCCCGCCAGCTGCAGCAGCGACACCCAGCCGAGGATGCGGAACGTGGGGTCCGTGCCGGTGTCATCAGTCTTCTTTGCCATGTACTGAACCTGCACAAACAGCACACATAACTGCAGGAACGCATTCAGCATTGTGGCTGGCTGCCAGTTATGAACAGGCCTCAAAAGTTTACATGGGGGGAAAAAAGAACATGGGACATGTTACACAACTTGACTGCCCAAAAAAAATTAGGAAAGCAATGAAAGAGTTCCTATCAAAATAAGCCTGTAGACTATTCAACATCATAGCACATTTGCTGAAGAGTACACACTATTAATCATAACGTCATTTTAATCACTACAGCACATTAGAAATAGGACACGTAACACAAAAGAATTCCCACTTGCTCAGTGTGTGATCAAGTTATTTCCCTAAAATTCCTCAACATCAAGCGTGTGACACCATCATATCATTGTCGGTGTGGGGGCGGCCATTACAAGAATCTTGAAACTTGCCCTCTAACCCCCGTGCAATCTCATTAAAATCAGATCTTAGTTATCGCTTTCGCTAAGCAAAAGTCTGAGGACATCCCATTACGGGTCATGTAAGATAAGATTTTAATGACTCTAACCCCAAATGTAATAACGGTTATACTTTTGTTTGTCTTTTGGAATGCCATTGTAGTTGATTTTGGAAAGGTTTACGACTGACCACATTTCCCAGATGAATTTAACTTTTTGTTTGTTTGATCATATTGGTTCAAGATTGCAGACGAATGGAAAATCACTTAACTTTCCCCTTACAATCTTACTATACCAATTACATGATAGTTGAAATGAAATTCAAATTGAAAAAGAAAGAAAATAACTGAGCAGGTGTAAGAGTATTCGACGTCATAGCAGTCATCACTTGTTTGTAAACATAACAGTCAGTTGGTTGCAAGTTCAACTCCAAACATGGTTGTGGCCACCCATCACAGTGGGGAGCTTTGACTGGTGGCAGCGATAGTACAGAGAGCCCCGTGAACGGGCTATCGCTGTGAGGAGCTTGCCTCATTGTATTCTAAAGTTATCTCCCTTACATCACTTGTCCTCCAGTTATTTCCCTTATCGTAACCTGCAAGAAGACTCGTCCCCCTATCGATGAATGTTATGTGCGAAAACACGACAAACCAATCAGAATTCGCGTATGACTTCAAGTTCTTCGTCAAAGAATCCCTTAGGAATAATTTTTTATTTTACATATGTCTTACATCTAAAAATATACCCAAGACAAAGTTAAATGTGTTCAATCATACTGTATAATTCCGCATGTCCCGATGTGCTATCAATTGCATCTGAAATATATATAACATATGGGGTAATACATGCGAACCATTACGCAACGAATTGACAATTGTTTTAGGTATGCCTGTTTTCGCTAAGACGGAACCCGGTCGCAAAACCGTCCACGAGAGGGGCACAAGTCGCTATTCGGCTTGTCCCGGAATAACACAAGTCGGTCACGAATGTTCCCTTATATTACACACTGTACAGTGACTTATCTCCCCTTCACCACTCACATAGTGTATCCCACTGACACGTTTCGCCAGCTGATAGAACATCCCCTCCAGGTAGAAGATTGCAAGATGACATCTGTGGAGAACTAGGATAATTTGACGGAATGTTGGCAGTGACTGAATGAGGAACTCTCTCATCTTGGGAGACATGTTTGGTGAGGAAGTGTTTCGCAGATTCTTCTCCAGAGTTTCCAGACTTTTCCGGAGAGCATACGGGGCGACCACTTGAAGCACGACCATGAGAACTCTTTGCTGTGAAAACAATATAACATGCACAACTATTTCAACAATGATCAACACAAGCATAACTCACCATGGTCAACTAGAGCTTATTTCCCTCACCATGGTCAACTAGAGCTAATTTCCCCCACCATGGTCAACTAGAGCTTATTTCCCTCACCATGGTCAACTAGAGCTTATTTCCCTCCTCATGGTCAACTAGAGCTAATTTCCCCCACCATGGTCAACTAGAGCTTATTTCCCTCCTCATGGTCAACTAGAGCTTTTTTCCCTCCTCATGGTCAACTAGAGCTTATTTCCCTCACCATGCTTAACAAGAGCTAATTTCCCCCACCATGGTCAACAAGAGCTAATTTCCCCCACCATGGTCAACTAGAGCTTATTTCCCTCCTCATGGTCAACTAGAGTTTTTTTCCCTCCTCATGGTCAACGGGGGCTTTTTTTCCTCCTCATGGTCAACAAGAGCTTATTTCCCTCACTATGCTTAACAAGAGCTAATTTCCCTCCACATGGTCAACTAGAGCTTATTTCCCTCACTATGCTTAACAAGAGCTTATTTCCCTCCTCATGGTCAACAAGAGCTTATTTCCCTCACTATGCTTAACAAGAGCTAATTTCCCTCCTCATGGTCAACAAGAGCTTATTTTCCTCACTATGCTTAACTAGAGCTTATTTCCCTCCTCATGGTCAACTAGAGCTTATTTCCCTTACCAGGGTCAACAAGAGCTTATTTCCCTCCTCATGGTCAACTAGAGCTTATTTCCCTCACCATGGTCAACAAGAGCTTATTTCCCCCACCATGGTCAACTAGAGCTTATTCCCCTTACCATGGTCAACTAGAGCTTATTTCCCTCACCATGGTCAACAAGAGCTTATTTCCCTCACCATGGTCAACAAGAGCTTATTTCCTCACCATGGTCAACAAGAGCTTATTTCCCTCACCATGGTCAACAAGAGCTTATTTCCCTCACTATGCTTAACAAGAGCTTATTTCCCTCCTCATGGTCAACAAGAGCTTATTTCCCTTACCAGGGTCAACAAGAGCTTATTTCCATCTCATGGTCAACTAGAGCTAATTTCCCTCACCATGGTCAACAAGAGCTTATTTCCCCCACCATGGTCAACTAGAGCTTATTCCCCTTACCATGGTCAACTAGATCTTATTTCCCTCACCATGGTCAACAAGAGCTTATTTCCCTCACCATGGTCAACAAGAGCTTATTTCCTCACCATGGTCAACAAGAGCTTATTTCCCTCACCATGGTCAACAAGAGCTTATTTCCCTCACCATGGTCAACTAGAGCTTATTTCCCTCACCATGGTCAACAAGAGCTTATTTCCTCACCATGGTCAACAAGAGCTTATTTCCCTCACCATGGTCAACAAGAGCTTATTTCCTCACCATGGTCAACAAGAGCTTATTTCCCTCCTCATGGTCAACAAGAGCTTATTTCCCTCACCATGGTCAACTAGAGCTTATTTCCATCACTATGGTCAATAAGAGCTTATTTCCTCCTCATGGTCAACTAGAGCTTATTTCCCTCACCATGGTCAACAAGAGCTTATGTCCCTGCCATGGTCAACTGGAGCTTATTCCCCTCACCATGGTCAACAAGAGCTTATTTCCCTCACTATGCTTAACAAGAGCTAATTTCCCTCACCATGGTCAACTAGAGCTTATTTCCCTCACTATACTTAACAAGAGCTTATTTCCCTCCTCATGGTCAACAAGAGCTTATTTCCCTCACTATGCTTAACTAGAGCTTATTTCCCTCCTCATGGTCAACAAGAGCTTATTTCCCTCACTATGCTTAACAAGAGCTAATTTCCCTCCTCATGGTCAACAAGAGCTTATTTTCCTCACTATGCTTAACTAGAGCTTATTTCCCTCCTCATGGTCAACTAGAGCTTATTTCCCTTACCAGGGTCAACAAGAGCTTATTTCCCTCCTCATGGTCAACTAGAGCTTATTTCCCTCACCATGGTCAACAAGAGCTTATTTCCCCCACCATGGTCAACTAGAGCTTATTCCCCTCACCATGGTCAACTAGAGCTTATTTCCCTCACCATGGTCAACAAGAGCTTATTTCCTCACCATGGTCAACAAGAGCTTATTTCCCTCACCATGGTCAACAAGAGCTTATTTCCCTCACCATGGTCAACTAGAGCTTATTTCCCTCACCATGGTCAATAAGAGCTTATTTCCTCCTCATGGTCAACTAGAGCTTATTTCCCTCACCATGGTCAACAAGAGCTTATGTCCCTGCCATGGTCAACTGGAGCTTATTCCCCTCACCATGGTCAACAAGAGCTTATTTCCCTCACCATGGTCAACAAGAGCTTATTTCCCCCACCATGGTCAACTAGAGCTTATTCCCCTCACCATGGTCAACTAGAGCTTATTTCCCTCACCATGGTCAACAAGAGCTTATTTCCTCACCATGGTCAACAAGAGCTTATTTCCCTCACCATGGTCAACAAGAGCTTATTTCCCTCACCATGGTCAACTAGAGCTTATTTCCCTCACCATGGTCAATAAGAGCTTATTTCCTCCTCATGGTCAACTAGAGCTTATTTCCCTCACCATGGTCAACAAGAGCTTATGTCCCTGCCATGGTCAACTGGAGCTTATTCCCCTCACCATGGTCAACAAGAGCTAATTTCCCCCACCATGGTCAACTAGAGCTTATTTCCCTCACCATTCTTAACAAGAGCTTCCTTCCTCGTGGTCAACAAGAGCTTTTTACCTCCTCGTGGTCAACAAGAGCTTTTTACCTCCTTGTGGTCAACAAGAGCTTTCACAGAGTGGTATTGTACTATTCATTTTTGAGTTTGTTCATGTGTATGTGTACGCAAGAAACTTAAAATTAATTTGGGGAAAGGTCATTTATTTGCCTTGTTTAAAGCACATACACAGCTCATCTGGAGCTCTGGTGAACGTAGTCTATATTTTGATAAACAAAATCCCATCATGGTGCATAACAGGCCTCAAAGTTGCGACCTAAATTTTAATTTATCTTCTGTCTAAAGTTCAGAGGTAGCTACATGACTACCTCGAAAAAAATCTTGTGATGACTAAATTCTATTGCTACACATATGTAGACACAAAAATAAACGTGTCTTCTACTAAATGTACTACTAAAGTCAACAATGAACCGAAATATATAAATATTAATGTAATTAGTATTTTAGTTTAGTTGATAGTTTATTGGATAAGCAAGGATATACCTAAATAATCTAGCAACATAAATTGCATCATTGTTCGAGTCACAAATAACAAAACTCATTTACAATTCCAAGACTACTGCTATGACCTGTACATTTAATAGTTATTTGATAAAAGATCATTTCAATTGCTTTGGGCTACTTACAACATTGGCTTGACCTCTTTATTTTACCACTGGCTACCTGGAAAAAAATACTTGTAGCCATATGGCTACTTGGTAAAAATTTAAACTTTGAGGCCTGTGCACAGTATTACTATTGCAAGAAGTCCCCAGGACATAGGGTTGGTCCTCACCCACTGTGCCGGCAGAGCACGCAGCGTCCGGTCCGTCTGGATGATGTTCACATACTCCTCTCCCACTGTCTGGCAGCCTTCACAAACACAACATACAGTCATAATCACACAGCCAACTTAGGAAAAAGTTGTTTGTTTTCATTAAAAGTTATTTGCCATAATTTCAACACTGCAAGTCTGCATACAATGCAATAATGAGACTGAGAATGAAAACCTCTTCCTCCTTATTGGTCCTGTTATCAGTGATGTTTGTTTGTTTGTTTGTTTGAAGTCGTTTAATGCCGCACTCAGCAATATTCGAAGTGTATGACAGTGGAGCTCTTGACATTCAGGCTTAATTTTGAACACCGATTCTGAATAGCACATTTGCCTTTTTGTGTCGGCTAATAAGTTTATCATAAAAATACCTGTTCTGTCAGTAAATAATCGGGTCTGGACCAGACAATCCAGTGATCGACATCATGAGCATCGATCCACACAACTGGGATACGATGACATGCATAAACTAAGTCAGCGAGCCTGACCACCCATCAGTCGCCTTATGACAAGCATAGTCACCTTTTACGGCAAGAATAGGTTACTGAAGACCTATTCTACTGCGGATCTTCACGGGTCTGTTTCCTTAAAAGTCGACTATGCTTGTCGTAAGAGGCGACTAACTGGATCGAGTGGTCAAGCTCACTGACTTGGTTGATGCATGTCATCGATCCCAATTGTGTGGATTGAAGCTCATGATGTCAATCACTGGAATGTCTGGTCCAGACACGATTATTTACAGACGGCGGTCATATAGCTGGAATATTGCTGAGTTCGGAGTTAAACAACAAATAAACAAACAGAAGATAACATGTCTCTATTTTTCAAGACGTGATCAGCACTACATGGCAGGAATAATGCTGATGCAACATTAAATTTTAACTCACTCACTTCAAGACGTGATCAGGGATTTACATAGAACTGCATAGAGGCTGATAGTCGACCCCAAGTCTGCAGCCTATGTTGATTTCCCATGTTGGATTTACAAGTTTCCAAATTCATGCTGTTATAGTTATAACTAATGGTATAGCTTTATAGTGTGACTTGTGTTTCACTGATAACAGACCCGTGAAGATCCGGGGTAGAATAGGTCTTCAGCAACCTATGCTTGCCGTAAAAGGTGACCATGCTTGTCATAAGGCGACTGATGGGTGGTCAGGCTCACTGACTTGGTTTATGCATGTCAGTGTATACCAATTGCGTAGATCGATGCTCATGATATCAATTACTGGCTTGTCAGGTCCAGACTCGATACTTTACAAGCCACCGTCATATAGATGGAATATTGCTGAGTGCGGCGTTAAACAACAAACAAAGAAACATAATATCAAACACTGCTTTATCTGGTTTAGGTGAGGTGAAATGGGGTTTAACGTCTTGCACTTATATAGCAACGTGAATGCACGTGTATGTGTGTGTGTGGCTGCTTGTACTAGTCCGGACTGATGCCGATTAATAGTGCTAGCACACTGAGATACCATGCCGCAGTTTAACATTAATATCGAACCCCGGACCTTCCTCCGGGCAGATGCTCTTCCATTAGACCTTGGAGGCGGTCTTATCTGGTTTAGACTGAATGCGTTCAGGCCACTGTCATACAGCTGGAATATTGCTGGAGTGGTTCAATAAGCAAACAAGTGGAACAAATAAACAATAAGCATCAAATGTGAATTAGTAGTGTTCCTGTTTCCATGGTATCACCTGAAAGAGTTGTGAGCAGGAAGTAGCCGGCATCCGAGAGAAGGTCAAGTTCCTTCCTCCAGTGCATCCATCTCCGTGCCCCTGGAACAAACACAACAAACCTCCTAGTCAAGTGAGGTGAGGTGAAATGGGTTTGACATTGTGTCCAAGATTATTGCACCTAGATAGTGACACGCATGTGCCTGTGTGGCTGATAATGCTAGTACCAGTCCAGAGGAATGCTGATTGTAAAGTGCCAGCCCACTGTAGTACCATGCCAGAATTTATCATGAATACCCCACTCAGACACAGTATACTGACTCCTAGCCAACCTGGGCCTCCTTACACAAAGCAATCTTAGCTCTACGACTTGTAAATCCATGTTAATCTATGGGAGTTACGAATATTGTAGCGATACGATCATTTTGTAATACGGGGCCCTGCCCTTGTTTTGTACCCTTTATGCAGAGCAAGTTCCATCAATTAATGATTTTTGGTCCCTGGTCTTGCATTATGTCAATCATGATAAAGCTAAGTTAAAGTATTCCCCCACTGGGCCGTGTCCGTATCAGTTTCTCTGGTCCATAAAACATGATATTGCCTGGATGAAGGGTCAGTAATTGACAAATATTAGGTGTGACATAATCTACCTGTGCTGTATCATCGACAGTCTCGTCACTGTCAAACAGCCGAATATGACATGTAGTGTCATTTTTAAACATTGCCACGCTGCGATCAGGACCCACAGACTTTAGATTTAAATCCCATTGAGCACCTGTCGGGCGAGATTGGGTTTTTTTCACCAAAATTATTTGGCCCCTATTTCTAATTTTGAGAGCGCCCTGGGCGCATATTACGTCGAATACGGTAGTCATATATTGTAGCTTTAATATGCGGCGGCAACAAACTCGCGCGCTAGTAAATAAGTATGCAGGATTTTAACTTAGTTGCCTTTGGGCATTTGATCTACCTGTGGTAAACATGCGTATATAGTATATAGCGAATAGCGTGGCAAGGTAATCTAGTCGGCCTAGATCAGTCACAGGAGGTTGTGTGAAATTACCTGCAATTGTCTGAACGACATCGGCAAATAATTTCCTCAGGTACGACAGGTGATAATCGTCTTTTTGATGCGACCGCAAAATTTCAGCCGTGCCTGAGCGTCGAAACATTGCTGACATGCGCGTTCAAATACACATGCAAGAGTCTTGGACACTCTGCGCCATGCCAAGCTCCTCGCAGCGATAGCCCGTTCGCGGAGCTCTCTACACTACCGAGAGTGTAACGAAGGTGTCACGCGCTGGGAAGGAGCTTGGCGCCATACTTGCAAAGGGACGTAATTTTGATGAGCCGAGGGGTGAAACTACTCATTCGGTTCTACTCGTTTAATTCCGCTAAATGGGATTATACATTGGTCACCAATCGCCTCTTTACGTAACCTGTATTCAGCTTGTCCCGGAATGATAATTGTTGTTCGCGAATGCATGATTGTTAGATTCAGGTGAGCTGAGTAGGGTACTGGTCAAAACAGCCACATGTCAAACCGGCAATGGGAAATTCAAACCGGCTAATTCATAGAGAGGACATATATTCCATGTGCACGCTCCGAGTGGAAACATCTCCTTTATCCCATCACGAGATGAGAGACACATGCCATTTCACGAGACACATGGAATGTCTTATTTATCATATACTTTTTGTGTAGTTGTCTACAGGAAAATTAAATTATTTCATTACAAAATTAATGGGAATTTAAGCCTTGAACGTTTTACCATCCCTTGTAATTGCGACTTAAAAGCAGTTCCATGTTAAATTTGCAAAATCGTAAGAAAATATAAAAAAATAAATATTAGAGGTCAATAAAATTCTTTATCATTCATTTGGATATGATTATATTCAAAATCAACTTCAACAAGATATAGGGGCGGTCAGGTAGCCTAGCTAGTGGTTAAAGCGTTCGCTCGTCACACCGAAGACCCGGGTTCGATTCCCGACATGGGTACAATGTGTGAAGCCCATTTCTTGTGTCCCCCGCCGTGATATTGCTGGAATATTGCTAAAAAGGCGGCTTAAACCACACTCACTCAACAAAATATATTCTTGAAATCTCCGACACCTGCCCATAATCGTTTTAAAACTTTGTTTTGTCTGAATTCATATACGTATCTGCTCTGCGGCAGTTAACGATCCATCAGCCTTGCAGTTGTGAGCTGACTGGTCGACCGCCTCCGTGGTCAGGAGTTCGATACCAAAAGACGTTAAAAGATGGAACTTGATGTTACCCTGCCTGACGCTGGGCATAAGGGGCTAAAAAAGGACTGGTCGGCTTGGAGTCAGTATAATGTGTCTGAGTGGGGCATTCATGTAAAACTGCGGCATGGTATCTCAGTGGGCTAGCACTATAAAATCGGCATTAGTCCGGACTAGTGCAAGCAGCCACACACACGTGCATGCACAGCGCCATATAAGTGCAACAGACGCGACGTTAACCCCATTTCACCTCACCTAGATGACTGATCATGGAGTAGAGAAACTTGAAACACTGTTCAGGACTCTACACCCTCTGCAGTCTGGCACTCGTCTCATGGCGTCCTTGTGGTGAAAAATGTTCTTGTGTTGGTGATTCCAAAATTAAAAAAACGAGACAATGTTTTGTAAGATGCTGTACAAGCGTATGCTAAAAGATTGACACCACTAAATGTTGGATACAAGAAGTCAGAAAGAAATTTAACTAGAATTTTAAGACATATATTAATTCAAAGGCCCTTAAACTTCAAGATATTGTTGGTGGCGAGGTACATACTGGTTTAAAGGCATTGCCATCGTTCTAACATACCTAGTGCAGAGGACCAATTCCGGCGAAACGTTGCTATATTATCTTTGCCAAGAGGTGAATATGATGGGGTTGGAGTGAGTGAGTGAGTATGGTTTTACGCCGCTTTTTAGCAATATTCCAGCAATATCACGGCGGGGGACACCAGAAATGGGCTTCACACATTGTACCCATGTCGGGAATCGAACCCGGGTCTTCACCCGGACGAGCGAACGCATTACCTCTAGGCTACCCGACCGCCCCGATTGGGTTGGAGAGGCAATATTTGCTTTGGTGCCACGGACTATCATGTCTGCTTCTGATACTGATTCACTGGTATCTGATTGGATGTTTTCGGAAACAGATCTGGAAACTTCATTATCTCTAAAATCTGAAATTAAAGTTTGGCAAAGAACATGGAAATCCCATCTCGGGGTCAGACTGTCTGAAAGTAACTTCAGGAATCGGCTCATTGTCGGTTGAACTCACCCCATGAGTAGTGCAGAACCAGAGAGATCTTCAGCTCTGAGGCCAAACGTACCTTAGAAACAGAATGTGAGGAGATTGTCTGACAGGTCTTGTGTGCGTTAAGAGTGAGTGAGTGAGTTGGGTTTTACGCCGCTTTTAACAGTATTCCAGCTATATCACGGCGTGTCAGCTTAATGTGGGCGGAAAGCCCGAAGTGATGCAAGTCTCAGACGTTTACCATTTCGGTGACACCCAGGAGCACGGGTATGGTGCTGACAAACCTAGAAACATAATCGGGGCGAACCGGTGTGCGTTAAGAGAAGGAAGATTAGAGAGACATAAATTGTTAAAGCTGATAGATTATGATTGATAACACAACACAACACAACACACGCACGCACGCACGCACGCACACACGCACTAGAGACAAGTTTGATTATTTTGATCCACCTTTTGATGACGTCATAATTTTGCGACCTGTCGCTCTCGTAACAAACAGGCGATTTCCACAAGGTGGGTAAAAGTGTCACTTTCTAAAGTTGCTTTATGTACATTTTGAGGTTTGAGATAATGTACGCCAGGTACTACAGTTTGAAATGAAGTGTCAGTCATTTAGATGGGATAACCCGGCCTTGACTCTTTCAGCAAAAAGCGCTAAAACAGCATCCATTTTTCCACGCCACGCTGTATGAAGCGCCCCATAAATATATATGGTTTGTCCACACGGGGCGTGCCTGGTCCTTTGGCTACAGCATGTTGATAATTTGCTCTTGTTATCCCTTTTGCCTATACCTTTTCAGCAATTTTCTGACCAGGAGACGTTACGATATATTTAGGTACTTACCAAAAAGGGGCTTGCTATATGTGTTAAGGCAAGCCCTACCTCTCATATACGTGGGGAATTAAGACTGACACGAACTGTGATAACATGGAACATGGAATACCAGGAATATGCCGAGTCTTCCTGACGGCTTGCTGACTTGGTTGATGCATGTCATCGTGTCCCTACCGCGTGGATCATTGCTCATGATGACAATCACTGGGTTGTCTGGTCCAGACTCGATTAATTACAGATCGCCGTCATATAGCTGGAATATTGCTAAGTGCGGCGTTCAACACACACACACACACACACACACACACACACACACACACACACACACACACAGAAAGTATGCTTAAAAATTGACTTAATATCCCTCACTGATGATAAATGCTCATAATATCACTCACCGAATTGTTGTCTGGTCCTGACTCGATTATGCACATAGCTGGAATGTATCCAAGAGTGGCGTTAAAGAACACACAAATAAACAAATAAACAAAATGAACCAACTAAATATCTACAGCCACCTGTCCCAACACGCATCCCTCGTAGAGGTAAGGAGGGAGGTTTAATGACGCTTCACGTGGTTTGGTAAGTTTGCACTTTAAGAGCCTGAGAAATATTATTTGCCAAAACGAAAGTTTAGTTAACATGATCAAATTACACTTACAGTTTGAAGACTCCACACATAGTCATTTAGAATATATTTATCTCCGTAGAACAATCTGTTTGTAAAGACATTTGTTACTTGATATCACTGGAGGAGATCGTCTTTCACAGACACTTTATTTCGATTTGAATACCCACACAAACTTAAAAATCAAAGAGGCAACTCACCTTGATATTTAGAATATATGAGGTTTAGAATATATGAGGTATAGAAATAACGCTCCTGCCTTTGCTTGACTGACTCAAAGTATCGGCTATCAGACATATTAAACGATCTTAGTATGAAATGTCATTCCTTATTTTTTTAGCTCACCCTGGCCAATTCAGTGTGACCTATGTCATGAAAAGGTTTACGACGGTAGTCTACGTGTCCGTCTATCCACCCTCCCGTAAGCCCTGAGCTAAAAACTCTTCTTCTAAAACAATGCTGAACATGTCAAAATCATTTTCATAAAAGCATGTTTACATTTTATTTAAAAAAAGAAAGATTTCGTTACACTCTCTTCACCACAGAACAGACAGGAGGTGAGGTGGGGTGAAATGGGGTTTAACGTCGCGTCCAAGATTATTGCACTTATATAACGACGTGCATGTACGTGTGTGCATTTGTGTGGCTGCTTGTACTAGTCCGGACTGATGCCGATTTATAGTGCTAGCCAACTGAGATACCATGCCGCAGTTTAACATGAATACCCCACTCAGACACAGTATACTGACTCCGAGCCGACCAGTCCTTGTTTTAGCCCCTTAATGCTGAGCGCCAGACAGGGTAACAACAAGTACCATCTTTTAACGTCTTTTGGTATGATGCGGCCGGGGATCGAACCCCGGACCTTCCGCTCTCCGGGCGGACGCTCTACCACTAGACCACGGTGGCGGTAGAACAAACAGGGCGTATTGTTTTCAAATGAATAGAGGATGAACATGAAGTCCTTTTTTACAATGAGATTTGCTTTGGATTATGACAAAATCAAAATAGTTGTCATCTGACGCGAATCTGTACAGCGAAATGCAGCGCCTTTGACGCCTTAGACACCCGTATATGACCAGACAAGACTGCTGCTAATTGAGTTTAAAGTCTGCAATCATCAAATTATAAAAATAATAAATAACAAATAGGTCTTTTAGTGACAATGTATATTACTTTTTGGATCTATAAGTACGATTTCGTTATTGATGTTGTTGTGTGTTCCTTATCAAATCTATTTTCTCCAAATATTCCAAGAAAGAATTTGTTGGTCAGCCTTTATACTATCACCATCTGTCCCTACAGGTCAGCCTTTATACTATCACTATCTGTCCCTACAGGTCAGCCTTTATACTATCACCATCTGTCCCTACAGGTCAGCCTTTATACTATCACCATCTGTCCCTACAGGTCAGCCTTTATACTATCACCATCTGTCCCTACAGGTCAGCCTTTATACTATCACCATCTGTCCCTACAGGTCAGCCTTTATACTATCACCATCTGTCCCTACAGGTCAGCCTTTATACTATCACCATCTGTCCCTACAGGTCAGCCTTTATACTATCACCATCTGTCCCTACAGGTCAGCTTTTATACCATCAACGTCTGTCCCTACAGGTCAACCTTTATACTATCACCATCTGTCCCTACAGGTCAGCTTTTATACCATCAACGTCTGTCCCTACAGGTCAGCCTTTATACTATCAACGTCTGTCCCTACAGGTCAGCTTTTATACCATCAACGTCTGTCCCTACAGGTCAGCCTTTATACTATCAACGTCTGTCCCTACAGGTCAGGGGGCGGCCGGGTAGCCTAGTGGTTAAGCGTTGGCTCGTCACGCCGAAGACCCAGGTTCGATTCCCGACATGGGTACAATGTGTGAAGCCCATTTCTGGTGTCCTCCGCCGTGATATTGCTGGAATAATGCTAAAAGCGGCGTAAAAGCATACTCACTCACTCACTCCCTACAGGTCAGACCGCCCCCTTGGTCTAGTGGTAGAGCGTCCGCCCGGAGAGCGGAAGGTCCGGAGAACGATTCCCGGCCGCGTCATACCAAAAGACGATAAAAGATGGTTCTTCTTACCCTGTCTGGCGCTCGGCATTAAGGGGCTAAAACAAGGACTGGTCGGCTCTGAGTCAGTATACTGTGTCTGAGTGGGGTATTCATGTTAAACTGCGCCATGGTCTCTCAGTGAGCTGGCACTATAAAATCGGCATCAGTCCGGACTAGTACAAGCAGCCACCCACATGTCCATGCACGTCGCTATATAAGCGCAATAATCTTGGACGCGACGTTAAAACCAATTTCACCTCACCTCACCATACAGGTGACATCAGATATGTCACAACTGGACATTGGAATTTAAGCCGCTTCTCCATGCGTGGAAGGTATGATAAAGTTTGACTTTGAGGATTAAAAAATGTTCACTAAATACCACTTTCACTACCACGTTCGGATCCTGCAGTATTCGACCATTGCCTAAAGACAAACAGTTTTGGTTTTTACAAACTAATGTTCCAGGACATCCATTATGTCCAGAGAAATGTTTGTTGTCGTAACACTGGGATGACGTCATGAACTGCCGGGTAAAAGAAAGTATACACCCACGTTTGATGGTGGCTAAATTGAAACAAGGTGTAAATAGCTTTTAGATGGTGATGTATTTTGTACAGGTGTCATAGATGTACTTTGGACCTTAAGTTTGCAGCGTTTCAGCGACTGTTTTCAGCCTAGTGGCGTTGTGATAACGTTTCTAATGTTTTGGTCAAATCCAATTTTCGAGTCTATGCTTTCTTTTCCCGGCAGTGTATGTGACCATTATTGTCTGGAGCCACCCCTATTCAAAACCCTCTTTGTTTGTCTTTAAATTCAAATTTTAAGATGTTTGTCAATTTAGTAGGTGGTACCTACCTGAAATACACACAGACGGGGACGAGGTATTATCACGTGACAACTATTTGTTGTGAGCTGTTTGGTGCAAGATTATCGTAGACTGGTTCCCGTTCGTTCCTGCGACAGACTGGGACAGACTGGAACTTTGATTGGAAAGCGGAACAAGTGCAGCGACACCAAGCGGAGGATCTTGGAACCAGTCTAAAGATTATCGTAGAAGGAGATTCTGTGCATGCGTGCGATGCGCCGACGCTAGATTTGTTTAACACTGCTCTCTGTTAAACAAGCCATCATATATTTACAGCTATTTATGGTAATACAATTACACCAGTGAGCGATCGAAAAAGGTTTAGTTGATTAAAACGTTTCGGCGTTTTTGTCAAAAGATACTTACATAGATCGTTTCCACATGAACGCTTTCCTTGTTATGACATGTAACCTTTGAAGTTAACACGTTAGTGAACATCAGAAGAGTGATTACATTTTGATAAAGGATCGCAAGGATAGACGTGTGATGAAGCTTCATCCTGAGCACGCCCATCGACGTGTGGCTGGAACTGGATGTGCAGATTCACAGAGTCTAGTACGTTGTCCGTGCGTGCGTTCGATTAGTATTATTTGAGTGACCAGGATACCAGGGTTGACGTGATTCAACCGGAGTCAACCAGTGTTAATAAAAAAAAAATTAAAAAAATAAAAAAATAAAAAAAACCCAGAAAAAACCCAGTGTTAATCAATAATAACTAAGGGCAGCATCCGAAATGAAACGCATAAAATGCAACCTTAGACATAATGATGGCTGCAAGGAGACGAGAAACACCATGTGCTGTAACACACAACTATGTGAGGTGAACACGTTTTTCATTGCTTGGCAAAGCTGCCATTGTACCATTTCTTTTTAATTAATTTCAAATGACAAGAAACTTCAAAGTAACGCTTATAACATTTAACATTTAACATCGTCTTCAAAGTTGCATTATTAATTCTAAGGTATATATAACAACAATCGAAAGATAAATTTCCATGACGCATATCAGAATAAACATACACTATCAATACAAAGACTAAGTTTATTATATTCATTAAAATGCTTTTATATTCATGATTGAATCAATAAATGAAACTAATTGGGATGAGTAATAGTTTGAAAGATCATGTATAACGATTTGTGTTACATACGAAATACACAAATAATTATAAAAATAGTTTTTAAAACTTTCCCTACTGTAAATTATTACACTTAACACGTTTGTGTCAGTCGTACACGCTGATCAAAGAGATACAAACGCTATGATATGAGTAATTGTTTGATATATGTAAACATAATTTTTAACAGACACCACATCTTTGTCTCACACATGTATAATGATGTGTATACATACGAAATTAATAAATCATTATGAAAATAGTTTTTTAAATATTCCTAACTGTAACTGATTTCATTAAACACATGGGTTCGAGACAGCAGATGTCTTGGACATGTATCACTTCTTGGTTAGAATAGGTCTTCAGTAACCCATGCTTGTCGTAAAAGGCGACTATGCTTGTAAGAGGCTCGCTGACTTGGTTGATGCATGTCATCGTATCCCAACTGCGCAGATCGATGCTCATGTCAATCACTGGATTGTCTGGTCCAGACTCGATTATTTACAGGCCTCCGTCATAAAGCTGAAATATTGCTGATTGTGGCATTAAATAACAACAAAAAAGAAAGAAAGAAAGCAAGCGCAAGCTGGCATACCGTAATACTCAAACACTGATCTCCAATCAGCAATATTACACTTCGTCAACCAAGCCACCGAGCTTGACCACACTGTCAGTTACGTCGCCTCTTACGACCTTCAAGGGCAAGTTCACACGGAAATTAACCTATTTTTCTTGTACTTTTTCCCCATTAAAAGTGTTAACCTAGAAGTGTCATAGACAAAAATATAAAAATATCACAATTAATTAACATATTTTTCGCATTAAAACGATTTATATTTTTCACATTTACCAAGTGTTCTATTTCCACAACAAAAACACCATGGCTTATGCCCCTTGCAATATGACGTCATTGGTGCCAATTGATAAACATTATGACGTCATCATGCTTTGTTAGAGCCGCTTCACGTGGTGTAGGTCTAGGTGTGTGATTCTAGCGTCTCAGATGCCAGCCAGCATAGTGTTATGCTGAGTCACCACTGCGCCGGAGTGTGTCGTAGGCCATGTTGTTTTACCGCAAACTGGTACTTGATATTTTTTGCGTTGAGAATAGACAGGGACCCAGTTGAATTGGCACCAATTACGTCATAATCTAAGGGGGATAACTCAGGCCTGTTTAGCTCGAAAAACGAAGGCCTCATAACGGCATATCATTTTCACACTATTGTGAGCTTCCTACTTTCACTGTGAAAAAAATGAGTGTATATTTTCAAACACAGATACTAATTAATTCTAAAATTGCGTTTTGTTTAGAAAAAGAAAGAAAGTGATTTTTGCGTGTACACTTCCCCTTTCATATGTTGCTGGGGTTTTATTCTAACCCGGGGTCCCCACGGATAGGTCTGAATTAGATTTCAATGCAGGTAATTAATCTCAGAGGAAAATCCATCTATCATCAGGCGTTACATCTTCCCGAGGCGAGGGAGTTAACTGACTTTAAAAGTCCAGTTTCCACCCTTGCCGAACTAGGCTGGATAAACAGGGCTCGATCGTTGCGCCACCAGTGGCTATTACCAATTATGTCCCTTCTAAGCCTCTCCTATGGACCAATCAGATTCCACCTCTCTTATCGCTTGCGTTTGCTTCACATAAAATGGTGGCGCCCAGTCAGGACGATCTGCTCGATAATCAAGATCTATATTGTGATAAAACGGGTCCTACATCGCGAAATGCATCAAATCACGTGAGCACCTTGATTAAAAACATGAAAAGATTTGGAAAATATCTGCTGACAACGAGTTGGCGGTGCACATGCTTTGCAAATCCTGCAATCGATCGAAATCTGCACGAAAGTTTACGAACCGGATTTTGATTTCGGTGCGCGATTTTGATTGGACTATGCATAGATCTAGACTCGTTAGTCCAGACAAAATGTAACTCCATAATACCAGCCTAGTTCGGCAAGGGTGGAAACTGGACTTTTATAGTCAGTTTACTCTCTTGCCTCGGGAAGATGCAGGCGTTATTAATAGCATTCCATGCTTTATCAATCTAACTATAATGTCACTTTATCAACCATAGTGCGTTTATACAAGCTTATATCACACCCTATCAATCATCACTGGATAATTCAAGCCTGTGTCACACTCCATCACGCTCTGTTAAACATCAGGTTTTAATACAATAATCACAATATAAACTTATGCCATACTCTTTCAACCATCAGGGGTCTACAAAACAGTATACTTCTCTCAACCAATCATTAGGCGTCTAACACATTTAGGGGCGGTCGGGTAGCCTTGTGGTTAAAGCGTTCGCTCGTCACGCCGAAGACCCGGGTTCGATTCCCGATAGGGGTACAATGTGTGAAGCCAATTTCTGGTGTCCCCCGCCGTGATGCTGCTGGAATATTGCTTAAAGCGGCGTAAAACCACACTCACTCACTCACTCTTTTAGGTTACGCTCCAGGATTCATCAGACGTTAATACAAGTGTATTAATACAAATTCACCCAGTCAGCAGGCGTCTTTTCAAGCTTATATCACACTCATCCAATCAGCAGGCGTCTATTTAAGCTTATAGCACACTCAATCACCAGGCGTCTATTCAAGTTTATAGCCAACTCAATCATCAGGCGTTTATTCCAGCTAATAGCACAAACAATTATCAGGCGTCTATTCCAGCTAATAGCACACTCAATCATCAGGCGTTTATTCCAGCTAATAGCACAAACAATTATCAGGCGTTTATTCCAGCTAATAGCACACTCAATCATCAGGCGTAAGTGTTACATTGTATCATGCTCCACCCTTCATCAGACGTTTTAACGTGTATATCAGCCAATCAGCCGGCGTCTATATCAGTTTGTACAACGCTCCATCATCCACCAGGCGTCCATTCAAGCTTATATGACACTCAGTCAATCATCATGCGTCCATTCAAGCTTATATCAAACTTAACATATCATCAGGCGTCCATTTAAGCTTATTGCACACTCAATCAATCAGCAGGCGTCTCTCCAAGCTTATAGCACACTCAATCAACCATCGGGCGTCTATTCAAGCTTATATCAAACTCAGCCAATCAGCAGGCGTCTATTTAAGCTTATAGCGCACTCAATCATCAGGCGTCCATTCAAGCTTATATCACACTCAGTCAGTCATCAGGCGTCCATTCAAGCTTATATCACACTCAGTCAATCACCAGGCGCCCATTCAAGCTTATATCAAACTTAACATATCATCAGGCGTCCATTTAAGCTTATTGCACACTCAATCAATCAGCAGGCGTCTCTCCAAGCTAATAGCACACTCAATAAATCATCGGGCGTCTATTCAAGCTTATATCAAACTCAGCCAATCACCAGGCGCCCATTCAAGCTTATATCAAACTTAACATATCATCAGGCGTCCATTTAAGCTTATTGCACACTCAATCAATCAGCAGGCGTCTCTCCAAGCTAATAGCACACTCAATAAATCATCGGGCGTCTATTCAAGCTTATATCAAACTCAGCCAATCAGCAGGCGTCTATTCAAGCTTATAGCGCACTCAATCATCAGGCGTTTATTCAAGCTTATAGCACACTCAATCTTCAGGCGTCTATTTAAGCTTATAGCGCACTCAATCATCAGGCGTAAGTATTACATTAAATCATGCTCCATCCTTCATCAGGCGTTTTAAAGTGTATATCACACTCAGCCAATCACCAGGCGTCCATTCAAGCTTATTGCACACTCAATCAATCAGCAGGCGTCTCTCCAAGCTTACAGCACACTCAATAAATCATCGGGCGTCTATTCAAGCTTATATCAAACTCAGCCAATCAGCAGGCGTCTATTCAAGCTTATAGCACACTCAATCTTCAGGCGTCTATTTAGGCTTATAGCGCACTCAATCATCAGGCGTAAGTATTACATTATATCATGCTCCATCCTTCATCAGGCGTTTTAAAGTGTATGTCACACTCAGCCAATCAGCAGGCGTCTATATTAGCTTGCACCACGCTCCATCATCCATCTGACGTCTATACATGTGTTTATCATACTCAATCTCTCATCAGGCGTCTATTCAAGATTATAGCACACTCAATCAATCATCGAGCGTCTGTTCAAACTTACATCATAGCCAGTCAATCATCAGGCGTCTCTATTAGCTTGTATTACGCTCCATTATTCATCAGGTGTTTATACAAGTGTATATCAAACACAGCCAATCATCAGGCGTCTATTAAGCATATATCCCAATCAATCAATCAATCATCTGACGTCTATTCATGCTAATAGCATACACAATCAATCTTCAATCGAAGTTTATAGCAGACTAGATCCAACATAAGGAGTCTATTCAAGCTAAAAGCCGCTCAATCAATTATCATGCATCTATTCAAGCATATAGCACACTCAATCAATCGTATGACGTCTATTCATGCTTATAGCATACTCAGTCAATCACCAGGCGTCTATATTTGCTTATATCACGCTGTATCCTTCATGAGTCGTCTTTACAAGTGTATATCAATCTCAACCAATCATCAGGCGCCCATTCAAGCTTATATCAAACTTAACATATTACCAGGCGTCCGTTTAAGCTTATTGCACACTCAATCAATCATCAGGCGTTTATTCAAGCCTATATCACACTCAATCAAACATCAGGCGTCCCTTCAAGCTCATAGCACATACAATCAATTATCTGACGTCTATTCGTGTTTATAGCATACTTAATCAATCATTTGGCGCCTATTCATGATTATTGCATACTCAATCTATCATTAGGCGTCTATACACAAGTTGTGATCACACGCTATCAATAAATAATCAGGCGTCTCAATTATCATACTATCAATCATCAGGCGTCTGTCTATATACATGTTTATACACCACCTTATCAGTCGTGGGTGTCTATACCTGGTTATATCACGTTCTGTTTTTCATCAGGTGTACACACAAACTTATGTGACACTAGCAATCATCAGGCGAATGTGAAGGCTTATATCACGCTGAATCAACCATCGGTCGTCAAAACAATCATCAATCATCAGGCGCTTTCCGGTGAGCGTCTTCTGTGAAGAGAACAGCTCAACGGGCGAGATCATATTTCGAAGTATGTTCAATGCAATCGATTCCCATAGAGTTGGTTCCACTAAAAAGCGATGTGAATGATAAAACGATGCCCTTTTACGGACACTCGTTAAGTATTATTTTTTCTAGCTTGCCGCCCTGAACTGGTATACATACCTCAGACTTCTGGCTGATGAAACATCTCACCTGAAGGATCAAACAGGTACTATTATAAGAAATATGATACTTTGAAAAATGACATTTAGTACGGTGTTGGTGAGAAGTTTCGATGACATCGGAATTCTTAGATCGCTTTTCAACGAAGTCATTGCTTGGATGAGCTACGTCAAGGTAGGCCATTACGAACAGACAGAGATTTCGTTTCAGTCTCACATTATGTACTTACATAAATATTTTGCAGTACATAAGACCTTTTGGAATTACAAGATGTCAGGTAAATTGGGTTTAACGTCGTGTTCGTGTGTGTGTGAGTCTGCGCGCGCGCGTGTGTGGCAGCTTGCACTAGTCCAGACTAATGCTGGTTTTATAGTGCTAGCCCTATAAATATTACTGCTAGATACCGTTCCGCAGTTTAAAATGTATTTTCTACTCAGTATACTGACTCCGAGCCGACCAGTCCTTTTTTTATCCCCTTAATGCCGAGCGCCAAGCAGGGAGGGAAACAACAAGTACCATCTTTTCACGTCTTTTAGTATGACGCGACCGGGGATCGAACCACTGACCTTCTGCTCTCCGGGCGGACGCTCTACCCACTAGACCACGGAGGCGGTTGGACATGTGTAAGAAACCATTACATTCTATATCATGTGTGATGGTGTGGCATTTTCGTAAATTGTGGTGTCAAACAGGGTTATATTCTGCTGCCGCATTTATTTTAATATGGCTTTGTATCTTTACGCTTTAGAAATAGGTTCCGTGTAAAGGGTGCAAGATATAGGTACATCTGTATACTCAAAGGTTCAGGACAAGTTGTCAAATATGAAAGCAAATATCCTCTGAAGTTCACTGAGAAAACGATATGTGACATGCTGGTCTACCTCATTGGTAAGCTCATTGTGAAATCTGGGTACAAGTCTTTTAGGCAATAAGTGCATCCCCATGGGCACTAATTGTGCTCCCCTCCCTACTGATCTCTTATTCCTGAACACGAGTCAGAATGATTGCTCACACTGACAAAATTAAAACAAGGGAATTTGACCAAGAAGTGTAACTTAAGCTTCAGGTGTATCGATGATCTGATATCGTTTAATAATGGTCATATAGCCAATTCCCTTCCAATCATTTACCCACTTTTAAAGATAAGAGGCCAGTGAAGTAGTTTCATGAGTTTCGGATTTAGAAATATCCATACAGCTTCAGACAAAATACCGTCCACAAGACTGTATGACAAGAGGGGGGACTAAACCTTTCCAATAGTGAACGTTACCTTTCTGTCCAACACTATTCCTGCAGCTCCAGTCACACTAGTCTTGGTCACAAGTTGTTTGACGAAGGTTACAGTCCTACAGCCTTAGTTAGACCTTCACATGTGACGCATCAGTGACAATAGTGATATCTGATACAATTCCCTATTTGGACTTGTACCATATGTTAACGTGTTTTTTACAGCTGAGGTGAAATGGGGTTTCAAGATTCAAGTCCAAGATTATATAGCGACGTGCATGTACGTCTCTCTCTCTCTCTCTCTCTCTCTCTCTCTCTCTCTCTCTCTCTCTCTCTCTCTCTCTGTTGTGTGTGTGTGTGTGTTTGGCTGCTTGTACTGGTCCGGACTGATGCCGATTTATCGTGTTGTCAGCTGAGATACTGATTTGCCTTTGCATGTGTTTGTAACGGGTCTCGCCGGTGGGGCAGGATACGCTCATCTATTCGCGAACACTTGATATCAACACTATTTGGTAGTGATTTTTATATATAGTAAACTACGTTTATAACGAACACGCTTATAATGAACTAACGGATATAACGAACTGTTTTTTTAAGTCCCGGACATTCTCTGTATATTTTAGTTGAAATGCTTATAACGAACTACGTTTATAACGAACTAAAATTAGGGGTTCCTTTGAGTTCGTTATAACCGTAGTTTAATGTACATGGTTATGCTATGGTCGGAATTGTCCAATGGCTTGTGCTTTGGCAGATTTGTTATGATTTTGGAAAGGGTTTGGTCGATTGTGTTTACCTGTTATTCCACCCGGTGCTCTATAAGGAATATGCAGTCAACAAGGTTCAGATCCAAGCGTGTAGATGTTTCCTTGGTGTTGGTAAATATGCTTCAAATTAGGACAAATTTAGTAAGAGGCTGGAACCCTTATATCGGACAATGGAAAAGTGTATACTTTGTCACTGGAGAAGACAGGTAAAACTGACTGATTCAACATTATAAACTGCCGATTTGAGGTTTCCGTTTTAACGTGCGGTAAGTATCTCAGTGAGCTAGCTCTATATAACCGGCATTAGTCCGGACTAGTGTAAGGAGCCACACCCGTGCCTGCACAATCTTGAACGCGACGCTGTTCCCCACTTCACCTTACCATATGGCCTGACCTCAGCTGGTGTAGGCGATATGAGGTGTAGGCGATATGAGGTGTAGGCGATATGAGGTGTAGGCGATATGAGGGCAAGCCTACATATACATACCCTGCTGGCTGCGTGTATGTGGACTGTGTGGACACCGTAACATCCGCTACCGGACCGTCAGCATTTACACATGATCTAATCATGGTGTACGGTGACATGCCCTCTTTATCGAGGTTTCTAACTGTGCTGTCCGGACAGAAGGGTTTCCGGACTAACAGGACATCACTGTGCCTACCTGTACACACGCGCATGCCCGGGTATTCAGCAACCTATGCTTGCCGTAAAAAGGTTACTATGCTTGTCGTAACGGGATCGGGTGGTCAAGCTCGCTGACTTGGTTGATGCATGTCATCGTATCCCAGTTGTGTGGATCGATGCTCATGTTGTCAATCACTGGATTATCTGGTCCAGATTCGACTATTTACAGACCGCCGTCATATAGCTGGAATATTGCTGAGCGTGACGCTAAACAACAAACCAAAAAGAAACCAAAACAAACACGAACGGTTGTAGTTTCATCTTCCCGAGGCAGGAGAGTTAACAGACTCTAAAAGTCAAGTTTCCACCCTTGTCAATTACTGGATTAATTACAGACCGCCGTCATATAGCTGGGATATTGCTGAGTGCGGCGTTAAAACAACAAACAAACAAACAAAGGCATACGTGCGTGAGTGCGCATCTTTTTATTTAGCGGCAGATTCAACAGTTGAGTCTGTTCATATGTTGTAGTATTTCTGACACAGAACAGATTCCTGACAGTGAAAAGGCATTTCTTTCAAAATAATTCCATCCACCAACGACCACAAGCTTACCCCACGCCAATTCAGATTAATAATAATAATTGATTTGTAAAGCGCCTAATATCCATCGACAGTTGCTCACCGGCGCTGTGACAAAGTTAAAAAGTAATGTCTATGTACATATGCCAACAATCAGGAGATCTATTGAAAAGCTGAAGTGAAGGAATGGGTTTTGAGGAGAGACTTAAACGTTTCCTTAGAAGCAGACTTTCTCAGATTCAAAGGCAAAGAGTTCCATTACCTTGGACTGCAAAAGGAGAAGGCACGGTCAGACATAGCAGAAGTAGACAGGGGCTGATACAGTAGAGTTCCACCAGAGGATCGGAGAGCACGCTCTGGAGAGTACAGGGATATAAGATATTTGAGACAGTCTGGATAGTCGCTATTGTTGAGGCAGTCGTGAGTGATGATACATATCTTATATTTTATACGAAAGGAGACTGAAAGGGAATGTAGTGCTTTGAGGACAGGACTGATGTGATTGGATCTTGGAACTTTAGAGATGCATCTAACTGCAGAGTTCTGAATGCGTTGTAGCTTTGATATGGCTTTCATGGGAAGATTAGCATACAATGCATTGCAGTAATCCAGTCTTGAGGTCACAAGACATTGCATCAACAATTTAACTGTTGGAGTATCAAGTAGATGGCGGACTTTACTGATGTTGAAGCTCATCCAGGATCGATTGTCTGTCCTTATATAGAAAGCGAGTATTATCTAACACACGAACCCCAATATTTGTTTTAGACCTGTGATTCATCCATCACTAGTAGTATTGCCGACTGTGTACGTTCAAACGGGCCCAGCATCAAGCATCAGTCAAATGGCCAAGGCATCTTACAGTGGTTCCAGGCCAAACAGATAATGTGTTTTCGGCTATAGTCTATTATCCCTCTTTGAGTAAAACATTTGCTGTGCGTTATCATATATTACAGAATAATTAGATTTGCTACGGATATTTGCCAACAGTCATCCTGCCGGTGAAAAATAGGCTCCATTGAATGATAGAATGAACACATTAAAGAATTTAATTTTGACCCAAACGAAAATCCAACAACCAACATCAACCCCAAACGTCCCCCCTCCCTTACCCAACCCCGACTCAAACTAGACTTTGTAAACCACCTTTGACTTTCTTCAAGGCAACACGACATTTTAGGTATCACATTGATTATTTCTATTCCTATCTCGAATGACCGTCTGAATGGCTTGTCGAGGTAGAATTTCAGACGTTTCCGAGAGAGGGGGCAGACGACAGCTGTTTAAACTTTCAAGATTGAATGTTTGCCTTTTAAGTGGACATATGACTCTTACACATATACAATAGGATAATTCCTAGTTGATCGCTTAAACTTTTTTATTTTGACACTTTGAAAAGTATTTCAGCAATGTTACGACGGAGCGCATGATTAAATCGAAGACAGTCCACCTTCATCACCCGTAAGTAATCCGCATACGAATATACGCCCCCAGCAATCTATGCGTGTCGTAAGAGTCGACAACGTGGATTGGTTGGTCAGACTCGGTTGACTGCATGTCATCATATCCCAATGGCGTGGATCGATGTAGCTGATGTCAGTCACTGGATTGCTTGGTCCAGGCTCGAGTGCGGCGTTTAACAACACACAACCATGAAATCAAAGAGTTCGTGTATTAGTTAGATTTGAATAGTACTGAAGGCAGTTAGCACGCTTATCTCGTCGAGCCTGACCATCCGATCCCTTATAGACGCATCTTATGACAAGCATGGGTAATGAGGTCCACTTCTCAGTCGGATAAAGGGGCGGTCGGGTAGCCTAGTTGGTTAAAGCGTTCGCTCGTCACGCTGAAGACCCGGGTTCGATTCCCGACATGGGTACAATGTGTGAAGCCCATTTCTGGTGTCCCCCGTCGTGATGCTGCTGGAATATTGCTATAAGCGGCGTAAAACCATACTCACTCACTCACTCTAAGTCAGATATGCACGGGATGCTCCATCATTCATCAGGTGTTTATGCAAGTGTATATCAAACTCAGCCAATCATCAGACGACGTCTATTAAGCATATATCACACTCAATCAATCATCTGACGTCTATTCAAGCTAATATCATACACAAACAATCTTCAGGCGTCTATTCGAAGTTTATAGCAGACTAAATCCAACATAAGGAGTCTATTCAAGCTAAAAGTCGCTCAATCAATTATCATGCGTCTATTCAAGCATATAGCACACTCAATCAATCGTATGACGTCTATTCATGCTTATAGCATACTCAGTCAATCACCAGGCGTCTATATTTATGGTTGAATGCTTCCATCCTGTTCTACGTTTCGCAACAGGAGAGTGATATTATGAAACGACTGTTGGTTTAAAGATCGCTCGCTTCAATACCCCCCCCCCCCTCGCTTATAAAAAAACAAGTGACCCTAAAAGAGTTCCGTACGATTACCTGGAGTCAGCGTAGTTTGTTTTTAGTCCGGTCTGTGCAACCCCACACCCCCGCTCAGGGATAATGGTATCTCACACTGACAAGGTGCAGCCCACTGACATTATTAGCAGTGCATGGAATATAAGATTCCTCATATACAATAATAACGAGATAGTAATGACGAGATATAAGTGATACTGCACTGCGATCTGAAGCTTTAGTAGGCATTTAATTGTAACTTCTGTCACGATTTCATACTTACACAGCTTACTTTCGCTCATAATCATTTGAAGACACATAGAAATAAATCAGTGATGATTATGTTTGCAAGTTAATGGCCTACTCATCCCCCAACTGAATAGATCTGTACAACGCAACTAATATATACTGAACCAAATTAAAAACTTCACAATCCTAAAATTTTAACATTTTGACCAGTTATCATTGTGGGCCCTTATTGTGTATTTAAACAGTAATGTCCACGTATTGTCTTCAGATAACAATTTTTGTGCAGGTGAATCGATCAAAATCATGTGTACAGTACTATAGTGGCAAAATTGTTTTTTCATGTGCAACTGGTCACGTGGCCATAATACCGCACGTGTTTTCAGCCATACTTGTTAGCAGTCATTAACAAAAAAAGAAAAACACAAGAAAACAAAAGTCTTTACGGCTATTTGTCATGCCACGGCTTTCAAATGTGCAACGTGAACGTGCCATCGGCATGTTGCAGACGGGAACGTCCGTAGATGATGTCGCAAGGACGATGGGTTGTAGTCGACGGACTGTTTATAATTTACAGACGCGTCTACAGCAAACGGGTACCACCGCTGACCGCCCTAGGCCAGATCGACCACGTGTGACGTAACTTGCAGAGGATCGTCAGATTGTCTTACGTCACTTCCGTAACCGATTTTTGACGGCTTCATGAACCAGAAATGAACTGTTTAGGGGTAGACTTAGTGCGCAGACTGTTAGAAACCGTCTGAGAACTGCTCACCTTCCAGCACGACGTCCATACTGCGGGCCGATACTGACTCAATTACACAGACGTCAACGTCAATTGTGGGCACAGCGACACTGACGATGGAGGAATTGGAATCAAGTCGTCTTCAGTGATGAATCCCGATTTAATCTTCGATTTGCTGATGGTAGGGCGAGGGTGTGTTACGCCCAGTGTTGTGTACAGGAAGTTGACAGATTTTGAGGCGGAAGTGTCATGGTGTGGGGTGCTTTCTGTGGCAATGCACGTTCCAGGCTTCTTGTCATCCGTGGCAACCTCAACGCTGCTGCTAACCGCGACCAGGTACTGTCATCAGAACTTCTGCCTTTTATGGCAGCACATGGACCCGCTTTGATCTTCCAACACGACAATGCCAGACCCCACACAGGGTTTCGACAAGGAATTTCCTTCAGAATGCGGGAGTCAACGTCATTGACTGGCCGTCAATCCCATCGAACACGTCTGGGATGCTCTTGGCAGAAGTCTGCGCACTCTCCAGAACCAATCACAGAATTTGCAAGATCTTGGCACCATTTTGCAGCAACAATGGCGTCGTCTTCCCAATCATGTGTTCACAAGCATCACAAGGTCCATGCGGAGGCGTCATGTGGCCATACACGCTCCTGCATATCCTCGTGCTTGGGACATGATTTAAACTGTTGATGTTATTACCGAATACCGTAGGTGCTTGGAACAAATTATGGTTACCACCGTGAATTAAAATCCTTCTTTGGACATTAATGATTAAAAATTACCTTCTCTGATACATTTGTCCGTTGTACATCATATATGGGATTACTTTTAAAAATGTGAAGTTTTTAATTGGACTCAGTATATTATGATTAAAGGGAGTCAGGCTTTTTGAGAATATGTTCACCGCCCAACTCGCTCTGTTATGTATTTGGTGAATTTTAGAGAATCTCCCTACAGTCTCTTTTTATATCCAATATATCAACACGAGTCGAATAAAGTTTAAAACTCCGAGGCTTGGTGAGTGTTGATATATTTGGTTGAAGAGACACGAGGGAAAGATTCTATTTAACATACAAAATTATTCATCCAACGTTTTCATTTTGTAAACAGTAATACCCAGTGTCTTGGATGTGAAACGTACAGCCAGCCAATCTTATGTTCGACTATTTCCGTCAGGCCTGGGAAAAAAAGACACTGGTTATGCCCATTCGTCACCACTCGTCCCTTTCCTTAACCTGCAAGAAGACTCGTCTCCCCTATCGATGAATGTCATGTGCCAAAATACGACAAACCAATCAGAATGCGCGTATGATTTCAAGTTCTTCGTCAAAGAAACCCTCAGAAATAATTTTTAATTTTACATATGTCTTGCATCGAAAAATATACCCAAGACACAGTTAAATGTGTGCAACCATACTGTATAATACCGCATGTCCAGATGTGCTTTAAATTGTCCCGGAATAACACGAGTTGGTCACAAATATTCAAATTTTACGACAGGTTGCGTTTTCTATATGCGAACGTGAATACGGACCCGTACGACAGCAGGGTTCTTTTAGCTATGGGGGCGGTCGGGTAGCCCAGTGGTTAAAGCGTTCGCTCGTCACGCCGAAGACCCGGGTTCGATTCCCGACATTGGTACAATGTGTGAAGCCCATTTCTGGTGTCCCCCGCCGTGATATTGCTGGAATATTGATAATAGCGGCGTAAATTCAAACTCACTCACTCACTCTTTTAGGTATGACGTCAGCGCACTGCAACATCGATGCGTGACGCCACAGCACGGTGTGACGTCAATAATGGAATATAACTTCACGTTAGAAATTGAGGGAAATACGTTAATGCAGACGTATTTGTCCATTTATTTAAAAAAAGAATGCACACTGAACGTTTCATTCATATGTGGTGAACGTATTTTAATAAATTAAATACTAATGACTATACTTTTTTGCAAAACTGTTAATAGTGAGAGATTTCCTTACATGCGGCCATGGAAAAAGTTCCTGTGACACCAATATTTAGTGTATTTGTCAAACAAGTAAAGTTTGGTTTTCAATATTGTAGTACATGTATGGAATGCAAAAATTGAATTTTATGCAAGCCCCATGCATTTCTCTACCCAAGAATGGGTATAAAAACATCGTGCTGACAACAACCACTCAGAAAAACAACAAAATTACGCAACTATTCCGAAAACCTGTCCGAAAATGAGCGTCTGCGAGCAATTGGTATGGTTGAAGCAGGATCGAGTCAACGTGATGTTGCAAGACAATTTAACGTCCACAGAAACACCATTTGGTGTTTATGGCAACGTTGGCAACAGAAAAATGCAGTCAGAGACCATCCTCGGAGTGGCAGGCCACGCGTAACCAATAATCGACAAGACAACTGGATTCGAACAACACACCTACGAAATCGATTCCAGCCAGCAACAGTGACTGCAAGAAGCATCCCTGGCCTTCGACGAATATCTTTCAAAACCGTACGTCGTCGCCTCAGATGTGCAGGGACTGTCGCCAGAAGACCCGCCAGACGTCCCATTTTGACAAGAAACCACCGTCAAGCACGTCTTTAGTGGTGCAGACAGCGTCTACGCTGAACGGCCATGCAGTGGGGACAAGTTCTGTTCACTGAAGAGTCTCGTTTTCACCTCAGCCACAGCGATGGACGGATTCGAGTGGTATGGGGTGGGATTACAGCAAGACAGAGGACCCGTTTGAAAGTGGAAGAGGGAAATCTCAATGGACAGCGCTATCGCGAGGAGATCATCGGCCCTGTTGTTCTACCGTTTTTGCGTCGTCATGGCCCAGGCATTACCTTTCAACATGACAACACCCGGCGTCATATTGCTCGACTTGTTCAGGATTCTCTTCAACAAAACAACGTGACTGTGATCCCCTGGCCGGCTCGCTCCCCTGATCTCTCACCAATCGAGCACATGTGGGATGAGATGGATCGGCACCTTCGACGTCAACCACGTGTTCCACAGACACTCCAGGAACTTCGAAACATGCTCCAGCGGATATGGACAGATATCCCACAGAACTTTGTGCGACGCCTGGTCCATTCCATGAGACGAAGATGTGTTGCTTGCATCGCAACCAGAGATGAACACACACGCTATTGCGAAATTGACATTTTGTCATGTTCATGTGGTTTTGTTTTATGAAATCACGCATTTTCTGAAGTCAGTATGGCAAATTTATCTGTTGCCAACCGAAATTGTTTCAGATTTGGTAAAAAAACATAACTTTGCATTAAATCTTATTCAATGTCACAGGAACTTTTGTTGTTCAGTATATACGGCGAGGTATAGTATTAGCGCGTTTGTCAAAACAGATGCACACTAGCCCTCTGACATCATTAGATCGACTAAGAACTATGGCCATGTGCCACAATTATGGACAGCCAAACCCCTGGGGTAAATTGTGGCCATTATCGATAGTCTCCCATAATCCAGTGCAACACCCAGTCCAAGCATCAGCCACTTCTGTCTGAATACCCCAGGCCAGCGGCCCAGTGCGGGTAGACGAGCTAGTCCTGTGATCAGCAGAAGTACGGGTTATGTTAATTAGTTGTTAGGTGTATAGTGTCGTTAACCGGAAGTCTTGTTTTGTACCTCGTTTTGACCTCGTTGTCCAGCCGGGAGTGTGTCGTCTGGTGTCTTTGTTCGTCGCATTGATGCCCTAGTCTAGTCTTTCGTCCAGTTGCGCGTCTTGTCCAAATAACAAATACTAAGAACCTAAACACTACAGTAGACAAGATATAGTCTGATCTACATGGGCTTAGCTATCGCGTAGACTCGCCTGAGTTGACGACAATGAGTGAATTGGGTTTAACGCCTCTTTGAACAGTGGCGAAAGCCCGAAGTAATGCAGTCTCAGACGTTTACCACTTTGTTGAAATCCACGAGCATGGGTATGGTGCTGACAAACCGAGAAATAAAATCGGGGTGAACAGGAATTCGCACCCAAAAAGATAGTTTTTTGGCTTGCCAGAATGCTGGGATATGAAGGTTGGTACGCAACTCTGCACAGTGAATTGGGCGTATTGGATACTGGGCCACACGTGCCCCATGAATACAATGCATCCTACACCACTGGGTTTACGGGAGAGTTGGCTGTACAAGGAACAAGAACAGTCCGAGGTAAGGAACACCATTATCTCCAATTGCAAACAGAAAGAGTTACTGAAGAAAGCGTGTTCTGGAGTAAGAAAAAAACCTTGCCAAAATCAAGTGGGAGTGTAGATACAAGCCCTGCGATAGGAAATCCTCTATGCGAATTATTGTTCCACGAGAGACAATCTTATATTTGTGGGTTTACAGAAGAACAAGGAAGAGGAGGTTGAGAAGGTCCTTCAATCTTTCCCGAAGACAGAACTTAGGGTCAAGGGTGAAATAGATTTCGAGACAGTTCACTGCATTGGAAATCCTGATTCAACGAGAGACCGACGTCCCAGACCAATAGCAGAGACGTTTGCTAACTATAAGGATAGAGCCCTTTTAAGACATGCTTCACATGCTTCCCATACCATAGATAAACTGTATTTTAACGACCAGCTATACGTACCTAGAAAGCATGCCCACAGTTCGCGAAATGGCATTCTGAAACGAACACGCAAGCTCGAAGTGCTTCAACACCCCCCACACCTCGTGTTGCGACGACGCATTTAGAAACCTCTGTCTCAGCATATTGTACGGAAGCCTTTTATTTCTTGAAATTTGAAGATACTAAGTTGAAATTTGAAGATACTGAGTTAAAATTTCAAGTTGTAATCTTAAAATTTTAACTTTTTATCTTGAAATACAACTTAGTTTGTATCTTGAAATTTCAACTTAGTATATATCTTAAAATTTCAACCTAACATCTTGAAATTTCAACTAAAAATTAAAAACCCAAACCAAATGGCCCTAAAAGTGTTCCGTGATATTGGGAATGCTAGTCAATATTGAGAGAGAAGGCACGGCGCTGATGTATGGAGTTTCAAAGTGTTTTATGCGAGGTTACCTCATTTAATTGTTTATCGGATCGTGATACCAAGTTTATCGAATTGGTTTATCGCATCGATAACACTATCCATCATGTGATCAATAATTTTCACTTCTGTTTGATGCCTTCCTCTTTGCGACAGCATGCCAATGTTGGTACGGTGCCTCATTAATGTTGGAGCAGACACGGGAATATCGTGAGTGTTTGTTTGTTTGCATTTTGCAAAATTCCAGCTATATGACGGCGGTCTGTAAATAATCGAGTCTGAACCAGACAATCCAGTGACTGACAACATGAGCATCGATCTACGCATTTGCGATTCGATAACATGTGCTGATAGCGTGTTAGGTTACAGTTAAAATAGCTTGAGGCCACTAAGTAGATAGAGACAACTAACAGACATGGTTGGTAGGCATTACTGTATTACAACAACAGAGTTACATGAAAAACGGGAATTCACAAGAGCACATGTGAAAGTAGGTGTCAGGCGGAAAGAAACACATTCTGGTATGACAGTTAAATATTATCAACATTCCTTTTTTTAAAAAGAAAAAAAGAGTCTCTTTGACCTAAAATGGAAAAGAAGCATTCAGTAACACAGAGTTAAAGTCCATTTCACTTCAGTATGAATCTCTGGAATCTTCGGAACAGTCACTGTTAAACATCACACATGTATCATTTACTTATTTGCATACAAAGTCTTTCAGATGCTGGAGCTGTTGCGAATCGGACGTTCTTTTCGTGGTGATGGTTTGGGCTTGCGAGGTGTTCCGACTGGTTCTGGTGGATCGACAAGGATGTTGGGAGTAGCATTGTCATTGTTGATGTCAGGCTTGTTGCTTTGACACTGTTTACTGTTTTCAGCAGTGTTCTATTGAGGGCTCGACATCGGTCGACGAGAGGCACTCTGGTGACTTGGATTACTTGACTTTGGAGTCTTATGTTTTACAGGTGTACATGGGACTGGATTCCAAACATCCTTTCTGAATGTTTGACATTCTCGCTCTGGAGACTTGTCATGGTTAACAGCTTCCACTTTGGTTGGACGGATATGAATCCTGCTTCGTCTGAATTAAGCACCGTCCTGTGCTTGAACACTGTAAGCATCATTTTCAAGACAGTCTATCACTTTACCCAGAACCCATCCCCCATTCACCTTTCTCTGGAAATATACATATGTCTAACTGACAGGAATGGCAAGTCAGGAGCTGTTTTGTTTTAGTATTTACGTACACTGTCCTTTCTCCGTTGCCGTTTATTCATCCTTGCTGCTGTTGACCTAGATAACAAGGTCTTTGTTAGGTCATAATATGCCAGGACTGGAGTGTTAGTGAGAGCATTTTTCACCTGTTGAAAAGTCTTTTGATGTTCAGGTGTCCATCTGAAATCCGCATCCTTTCGAATCAGAGGTTCCATCATGGTAGAGAGAGACGGAAGAAATCTTGACATATAATAGCCCATGCCACAAAATCTTCGAACACCACATGCATCCGTAGGACTAGACATCTTCACGATCGCCTCGACTTTAGACTGATCAGATTTTATGCCATCAGCAGCGATTGTGTGTCCATGGTATGAGATTTCCTTCAGGCCAGTTACAGCTTCAGCTTCATTCAAGATGATATGTCTCTCACGACATCTCTGGTACAGGTGTTTCCCTTCATTATCTTTCAGGACTTCGTAATCAGTAGTTCCCTGACCAGCAACAATGATGTCATCAGCTGTGGGAAACCATCGAAACCTTCCAACGCCTCACTCAGCGTACTTTGACCTTTCAGGTGATCTTTCACCTGTAGACCGAATGAGAGTCTCGCCCATCTGAATCTTCTAAAGGGAGTTATCATCGTGGTCGTGTGTCGAACATGCCAGAAAGCTTCCTTTACATCAACTTGGCTGAACATTCTTGCATTTGCTAGTTGAGGTAAAACATCGTCAAGGGTAGGGAGTTTGTAATGTTCCCGAAGCAGAGCCGTGTTTAGAATCTGCGGATCTATGCAGATTCGCAGCTTTTTATTAGTTTGACTCACCCACTGAGTCCGTTGTTGATTGGTACTAGAATACTTCTGTCATACAGAAGTTATTTCTTCCTTGATATTTTGCTGTAATGCAAACGGCAGTTTTCTACAGGGAAGAGCTTTTGGCTTCACATCTGGGTTGGGGGTAAGAGTTTCCTCCCCTAGATCACCAAGTTGGCTTTCATCCCAATGAATTTATCTGTTATTAGTTCGAAGTCTTGAATTGCTTTCAAGCCCAACAGATGTTTGGGTTTTGTTTGAAACAACCATAAACTTACAGTGTGTTCCCCACCAGACAGGGTCTCTGACAAACAGGTCAACTTTACCTTTTGGCTTTATCATGGTATCATTGAACATGTGCAGGGTTGTATTTGTAAATGGAACTTGGCTTTTACGTACAAACTTCTTGCTGTTGACGTTAACGTCAGTTCCACTGTCAAGTTGAAATCGAACGTCACAGGCATTCACATTCATGAGCGCAGTTACCATGTTCCTCTTAGACTCGATAGAGTTGAGCATATTCAACCAGGCTTCATCAGAGGAATCATCCGTGTTGTCCCTAACTTTTGCACTGACAGTTCTCACATTCTTGTTTTTGCAACAGTTTGCAAAATGGTTCTGTCCTGTACATTTCAAACAGGTCTTTCCCCAGTCAGGGCATATGATTTAGTTTTAGGTGGCTCAGGTTTGACTTGATTTTGTTCAGTTTACTGTCTTTATTTGGTTCTTTCATGACACTAACTCGCTTAATTGCCTGTTCATAGGACTGACATATTTTATTAGCTTTCTTCAGATCAAGGTTGTCATCTCGAAAGTTGTTGAATTGTTCCAGACACGCTGAACACTATCTTGTCTCGGATCATTCATTCTCCCTGATCACCATAGTTACACTGTGCCGAAATAGATCGAAGTTCAGTGACGAAAAAACGATCGAAAGGTTAAAAATATGGAATTGTCAGGAACTTGTAGGACTCTACCACTTCGTTACAATAGTCCTTAATAATTGCAAACACATCTCTTTCAACCCATTCAAAATGTTCTTATGCTTTCATGAGAGCCTCACCTCCAAGACTGATAATAGTTCCCACTTGAACTTCAGGAGCAGTTTCAGCACAGTCAGATGCTGTCATATAGGACGTTTCCAGATCCTAAAAGGGAGATTACCAATATGCAGGTTCAGTTCAGAAGGTAGTCTGAGATTGGTATTAATTACCAGTGGTGCATGCGGAGTTTGTGCCATATTTGGACCATTTACGGTAGGAGGTTGTGCAACAGGAATGTCTTCAACATTAGACATATCAGTAATGCGCAGAGAGTATGTCAACTCAGTCAGCAGACACAGTGTACAGGCTACAGTTCACTCCAAACAGAAAAGCGATCCAGTCAGAGTTCATCAGTTGCATAAACTCGAGCAACTGGCACAGTTTCTCACATATACAGAAAGAGAAGAGCTTCTTACCGCCGCCACCATGTTGATAGCGTGTTAGGTTAAAGTTAAAATAGCTTGAGGCCACTAAGTAGATAGAGACAACTAACAGACGTGTGGTTGGACTTGTCTTAAACTGGCACACTTTGTCTTTTCATCCTCCATAGCTACAATTTGTTATTAAAAGAAGAAGAATTACTTTGCGTGTCGGGTTGAGGTGAGGACGTACGCGCTTGTCAGGTTGTTTGATGTCCTATCCCAACCATCAGTTTTGAAGAGATTATATTTAAACCGGATTTAATAGAAAACTCTAACAAATAATAACATTCTATAGAAATCTTTGCTCGTTTTTGTTGTTAGTTATTATATTTGATAGGTAATATATCGAGCTAACTGCAAGATGTATATTAAGTTTAAGATTATCATCACGTTTAGAATATTAATTTCTACAAATTCTAGTTTTTATTCAATTAATCTACTTAAAGAGGGTGATTACGATGCGCAAAGAGGTTATTGCTGCAATGTTATTATTATATACTCTTCACGAACGTAGGAGATACTCTTGAAATAACTTAAATTTCCAAAATTGTAAGATAATAGTTTCTGGTAATAGTTGTCTGAAAATAATGAACGAATTGGGAACACATTACAACCGGTAGTGAATTAGGAAAGTAGATGTTGCAACCGCCAACGATTTTAAAGGACGATAGTGATAAGATGGGATATTTCAAAGTTGACGTTTGTGGGTCAGTCGTGCGCAATGCCGTCACGATTTGTCAAACAACCATTCACTTAACGAGACATAGTGCGCATGGGTCTCTCAGTGGCGATTTGATGGAGTCTGTCCCACTCCTCTTGCAGCGCCTGGCCAAGTTAAGCCAACGTGGTTGGCGGCCTCTCATATTGACGCACACGTCTCCCTATCACGTTCCAGACATGATCGATGGGGAAAGGTCTGGCACCATTGCTGTCTATGGCATTCTGTGGATGTTTTGCTACTGGAGGTGAGCATTGACAATTCGTGTACGGTGAGCACGGGCGTTGTCGTCCTGAAAAACAACACGGCGACCCACATACCTTGCAAACGGACAACAAAGGCTGTCAGTGTGTTGTCCCGATAGTACTGTCCAGTGACCCTTCCTTGCACAGTATGGAGTGGGGTTCGCTCAGTCATAGTGATGCCACCCTACACCATAACCGATCCACCGCCAAATGTGTCATGAAGTCTCAGGTTGACATTGGTTTGACGTTCATATCGACGTCACCGTCTACGACCACGCCTATAAAGGAAGTGCAGGATGAATAGGGACGCATCTGAAAACATGACACGTGACCAGCGATTATTACCCCAGTTTCGACGTTGTGTTTTCTTTGTTTGTTTAACGCCGCATTCAGCAATATTCCAGCTATATGAAGGCGGTCTGTAAATATTCAAGTCTGTACTAGACAATCCAGTGATTGACATCATGAGCGTCGATCTACGCAATTGGGATACGATATCAAGCATCAACCAAGTCCTCGCGCCTGACCAACCGATTCTGTTAGTCACCTCTCACGACAAGCGGGGCGCTCGGGTAGCCTAGTGGTTAAAGCGTTCGCTCGTCACGCCGAAGACCCGGGTTCGATTCCCGACATGGGTACAATGTGTGAAGCCCATTTCTGGTGTCCGCCGCCGTGGTATTGCTGGAATACTGCTAAAAGCGGCGTAAAACCATACTCACTCACTCTTACGACAAGCATGCGTTGCAGAAGCCATATCCTAACCCGGATCATCACAGATCCAATATTAGGTACACAACTGACACGTGTTGGCAATATGGCGCTATAAAGGGGCGGCGCAACACGTGGCCGTCCACCAAGAAGATGAGCTGCGTGTAGACAATTTCTAACTGTCTCGTACTCTAGTTGCCAGATGAAAGTTTGCAGCAATTTGATTCGCCGTTTGAGCTCGATTTCTGATCAATAGAGCCTGGTTTTCGATCAGTCGACCCTGTACTCTTATCGTTGACCTGGGATGGTCAGAATGGGGTCAGTGGTCAACATTTTGGTTTGTTGGTACCTGTTCCATAGTCTGCTAATCACAGACTGTGAAACATTGAACGTATTGGCCACTGTACGCTTACTGCTGTCAGTTTTCAGCATGCCAATAGCCTGTAGGCGCTCTGTGCATTGCATACGCCGCATCTCGTTCATACAAAAATAGTGAATGAAATCAAGTAAATCACAACTGCATGATAAGCAGAATCAATAAGATTGACAGAAATAATTGGCCACAGAGATTAATCGACCTACCTTGAAAGTGTCAAAATCAGGAATGACACCCTATACATGCCGCTTGTGAGTGCGCACGTGTTGACTAACGGATGTGCTTTAGTGTTAAGTTTAGTAGAAAAAAACGTTCTTGCAGAGGATGTTTGTCGTCAACACTTATCTTTGTTCTAATACTTGGTATTGACATTAATATTCCATGATCCCCAACTTTCGTTTTGAAGAGTTTAATAAACCCTGTAAAAAACGTCTGTCTAATCACAACAAAAGTCGCAGGGCCGAAAACTATAACTTATGTTAAGCCTGTTCTTTCTTTATCTGATTTGGAACGAGATTATTTTTTCAAAGTGACGTCATTTCCTGAAATGCATGTTAGAGAAGACACCAAAAGTTTGAGCGCGAAGATTGAGTGACAGTCATTTAAAAAAAAATGTCATATGTCAAGAAGGTGAAAAATTTAATTAGGTTTTTGAATTAAACTATACAACAATTTCGGAAAGAACGAGGCAAATTTGGATGACGTAAGCACCCGTATATGTCGGTGCACTTTAAGCTGATCCCTGGGGCTTACTGTAACTGTTGAATGCTGAAATGATACAATTAACTGATGTTACAACTGTAACAGACATTGTTAACACGCAGCTTGTCCATACTATTAATAAGAAATAATAAACAGTTCTAAAATTCTATGCAATTCCGGGAACGTGAACGAATACCGAATAACATTGTTAACAAAGGTCGAGATATCCGTACTTCTGTATGTCACTGGTTTGTCTGTTAAACCTAGCATAAACGACGATATATCCGTACTTCTGTATGTAACTGATGTGCCCGTATAGCCTAGCACAAACGTCGATATATCAATACTTCTGTATGTCACTGATGTGCCCGTATAACCTAGCATAAACGTCGATATATCTATACTTCTGTATGTAACTGATGTGCCCGTATAGCCTTGCACAAACGTCGATATATCTATACTTCTGTATGTCACTTGTGTGCCCGTATAACCTCGCATTAACGTCGATATATCCGTACCTATGTATGTCTCTGGTGTGCCCGTATAACCTAGCATTAACGTCGATACATCCGTACTTCTGTATGTCTCTGGTGTGCCCGTATAACCTCGCATAAACGTCGATATATCCGTACATCCGTAATTTTTAAAATCCACTATTATGGTATTCCCATCTATGTACATTTTTTGACAAAACAATATTTGGCCTTATAGTTTTCATCAATTTAAAAAAACTGGTTTGCAGGTGCAGCTGAAAAATATATCTCTTCCATCTTCAGTTTTGTTTAGAATATTTATTTGTGACCTGTAATGAGTGAAAAAGTCGAGTTAAAGGTAGCTAACAGACGTCCTTTCCAAGGACTTAACTTGCTATTTTTAGCGTCACGGAGGGTTTTTGTACGTATGTCCTAATTAGTAGGTACACGAATTCCGTGGAGACGTATATTGTCACGTGTTACTTAAGGTCTTCCAGCCTACTGGTATTGCTCGATGGCTACCTTTAAGTTACTCCGCTTTCAACAGCCTTTTAGTTATATCATGACGTGTCTGCTTGATGGTGCGCGAAGACGTGATATAACGTGAAGTACCGCCGTTCAAATAAATATATATATATATATATATATATGGGGATTATTATCGTGACAAATTTTGGATTCGAACCCACGACATGTGGTAGTTGTACAGTTTAGGGACGCACGTTACTCCTCACTCAATCCATCACACTGCGATAAAACCATGTATTTATTTCATTGAGATCTACATCAATGTACTCTATGACCAGTGTATTGATAGTTTATGTGGGATGTGACATGACCGTCAATATCCTGGTCTTACGCTACCCCGTTGTAAGGTGACAATGTCTGTGTGATTCTCAAAGGTCCAATAATTTCATATTCTCTTATTTCTACAATAATATTTCTTTCATTTGATATATTCATAATAACGGATACTCACAGTGGTGCCTGCCTGGGTATGCCAGACCGAGTCACCGACAGTTTAAGTGTTCAATGGGGGCTGGGAGTTTGTATTGAGACCAGATATTGTTTTCGAAAACGAGATATATTAACCATTAAATCTATGAAACAAAAATATTTTTGTCCAAAACACGCAGCGCAAAAATATTATTATTTCCCCCCCCCCCCCCCCCCCGAACAATATGAAGTATGATTGTTATTTTAAAGAATTTTCGTGGACATCTGTTTTTTCCGATAAAATCCCAGGCCCTACCAGAATATCAAATGGTCGGCTCCTAACCGTGAAGTCATGACGTATATGTGTTACGTGACACACTGCATTCAATTGGAATAGAGTCAACGTCTGCCGTGGCATTTAAATACACCTAAAGAGGTTTTATTGTGAATTGCACTTTGGTTATATTACTATATATTTTCATAATAATTTGCGTAGTGACATGTTTTTTTAAACTAAATTAACTGACTCAGTCTGCAACTTTGTTTCACAAGTAAACAATGAGAGTGAGTGAGTGAGTGAGTGAGTGAGTGGGTGGCCGGGTGGTTGTGTTTTTGGGTGGGTGAGTGGCTGAGTGAGTGAGTGAGTATTTCTCTTGTCACAGGATAACCCCCGATACCTTTAGGTCTTCAGCAACCCATGCTTGCCGTAAAAAGGCGACTGTGCTTGTCGTAAGAGGCGACTAATGGGATCGGGTGATCAGACTCGCTGACTTGGTTGATGCATGTCATCGATCCCAATCACTGGATTGCCCGGTCCAGATTCGATTATTTACAGTCCGCCGTCATATAGCTGGAATATTGCTGAGTGCGGCGTTAAACAACAAACAAACAAAGAAACATTTTAGTGAAATTGAGTGTATGGGAATTCTTCTTCCACGTTGAAATTTTCACTATCTGTATCCAAAGCAACAAAAGATGAAGACATATTTTGGCTACCCACATCTTTCGACGTGCACTGTGTCAATTTTTTCAGCCTCTTCAACCACCACCAATGTTGACACTACTCCCACTAATTCCACACAGCGATAATAAGTCTGTGGTCACAGATTACCTCAGAGATCCAAAGCACACACTTGGGACACCCAAGTGGATATTAACAAATTGCACGATATACACCAACAGTTAGTTACACCTACTTGGGTTGGCAGTTCAGATTTGAAGAGGTCATTATACGACGATGTTGTATACTCAAGATATACACATGGATATTTGTTGTAAGGGTCTTCCAGTGTGTATCCCTTGTAATGAGAGATTAACTGTTGATTTGTCAACCGCAAGGAGTAAATATAATTTCGGAACATCGGCTCTCAAGGATCTTGACAGATTATTAGATCGTATTTAATATATATTCATGTTTTAAAGAAATAGGGTTGTGTGATAAATGTTGCTGCACAAAGTTATTTTAAAAGTTTGTTGTGTACAAATTATTAAGTGAACTGTGCCCTCGAAGGAGGCTGAAGTTGTGTAAAATTGTTATGATGCAAGTTCCACGCCATTACTTTTATTATCGGTTAGCAAGTGAGAGATGGTGTAAATCATGCTGGGGAATCGTGCAGGTGAGGTAAGGTTTAACGTCGCGTTCTCGACCAGTCTATGTTTTAGTCCCTAAAAGCCGCGCGCCAGGCAGGGTAACAACAAGTACCATTGTTTAACGTCTCTTACTTTGATTCCTAGCATCTAGATCCTGTTGTCATATAGTTGTGTTAGTCTTTAAGAAAACGTAAAATATTTTGGATATTCAATCAGATAGTATTAACATGATATTTTTAGAGTTCTCAAACTAGTTTAAATCTGTGAGGTATTGCTCGTTTTATACATGTTTTTATAGAACATAATTGTGTAACATGTTCAGTATGGCTGAAATATTTCTGATGTAACTTTTGATTTTAACTCACTTCCTCTACAAGGACGATGCCATTGTAGCGTCACTACATAAACTACGGTACAGTTCATAGTCCGTTGATTTGCGTGACAGGCAAACAGTATCACGAAAATGGCCACAGAACGTCCAACATCCAATCAAAGGCCTCAATTTTTTACAACAACCAATCAAATGACGCTCTGCATTGGCACTTATCCAATGAAATGTCATCATTTCTTTGATGCAGCTATCTCATCATCACCTCTTGAGAGAATAAACAAGGCCATAGACTGCAGCATCATCACCAATGCCAGTCAGGAGTTTATCTGCATCCATCAATCAAAGTTGATCACCCCTGAAAAAATAATTTTGTCCTCTCCGCCCAAGTGTACACAATGCCGTGTAAACCGGTTTTAACCGCCTAATTATTACTATGTCCACACGTGAGCCATTGGAGCGTCTTCCCCCCTGCACTCGAGTGCGTTAAATCTTTTTTATCGGTCCCCGTCCTTCATTATTGATTTAACTCCCCTTGAACAGACGTAAAGATGCCTACAGGAGATTAAGTGGGTACTTGTGGAACCTTGCAACCACAGGCAACCACAGCCTGGCACAGGATGTAGTCGGGCAAGGGATGGTTGTCAGTCTGAGGCTGACACAACAACACATTGGAACGTGAGGAAACTTGTTTGTTAGAATAATAAACAGTTAACTGTATCTAAGTGTCGATTGTAAAGTTTTGCCAGTTGTATTTAACTTGCGTGTGGATAGCTGCATGGTACACACCATTCAAGGCTTGTATATTAAATTTGAAATTAAATTAACAATATAATTGAAATTAACTTAATATTAAAATTAGTATTACCAATTTGTCATTGTTAAGAGGTGAGGTGAGGTGAGATTGGAACGCACAATCATAGGTTTCTGACGTGCCCAGGGAACGCAAGTCTGCACAGTTAAATCGGTCTTCACAAATCCATGCTATCCCCGTACCCCCCTTCTGTCAAGATTCGGGTTAGAATCGGTCTTCACCAATCCATGCTATCCCCGTACCCCCCTTCTGTCAAGATTCGGGTTAGAATCGGTCTTCACAATCCACGCTAGCCCCCTACCCCCATTCCGTCAAGATCCGGGTTATAATCGGTCTTCACCAATCCATGCTAACCCCCTACCGTCAAGATCCGGGTTATAATCGGTCTTCACCAATCCATGCTAACCCCCTACCGTCAAGATCCGGGTTAGAATCGGTCTTCACCAACCCATGCTTCTTTAAAATTTTGAAAAGTTTCCATGTAAACCTTAATAGGTGGATATTCACGTTACGAGTCCAAATGCGGGGCAGGAGTGAAGCAACACTGTCACAAATTCAATACCGGGTGTGCCCACCGGGAGAAGCGATAACAGCAGTGCATCGCCGACGCATAGAGTCTATCAAATGGGCATGGAAGGCTTGTGGAACGGCTGCATCTCTGCTGCCAAATCACGAATGTTATCTGGCCGATATGGTACACGGTGTAGTCGTCGCCCCATTTCATCCATGCTCTGCAGGGTAGAGATCCGGTGAATTTGCAGGCTAAGGCAGTATTCGAAAATTGTGCTGTTGAAGAAAAGCTTTAACAACCCTGGTCGTGGTAAAGGCCCGTCGTTCTATATAACGATCACTACGACGCTGTTCTTTAAACGTGCATACTTCAAACTTGATTCGGGGACACGGGTGGCCCGGTAAGCCCAAAGGTGCTGTGCAGAGAGTTATGTCCCTTGGGCATGCCAGAAACCTATGATCGCTGGCTCAAACCGCTGTTCGTCTCTATTTAAGTCCTAGGTTTGTCACCCGCATACCCGTACTCGTGAGTTTCACCAAAGTGGTAAAAAAGCGTCTGAGACCTGCATCACTTCGGGCTTTCGTCCTACATTAAGCTGACACGCCGTGATATAGCTGGAATACTGTTCCAAGCCGCATTAAACCCAACTCACTCATTATAGATGAAACAGCCAAGTCATCACCGCTTGCAAACAACGACGTATGCTGCCTTGTAAGGGAATAGTTTTGAGTATTTATTTTTACCAGCAGCTTGAATACCAGTACTCAGGCTTCATAACGAAATAGTATCCCAACGTCTCAGCTGAAATGAACATTTCACATTATCTACTGAAATCGGGTTCCGTATGTATAACCTATTGTTCAACCATCGGCAAGGCCAGCATTCCGTGTATGGGGTGGACGGTTAAAGCAATCGTGGTCCATTTAGCCTGTTGGTTTATTGTAGACCTATTGCAGTAATAATCTGCACCCCAGGAATCCCATCAGTTCAAGACCTTTCTTAAATTTCTTTTCATAAATAACACCCACTACTGTTAACAACACCCAGTACCGTCAGTCCCACCCACTACCATAAGTCACATCCAATACCATCAACCACACCCACTACCATCAGTAACACCCAGTACCATCAACCACACCCACTACCGCTAGTCACACCCAATACCATCAACCACACCCACAACCGTCAGTCACACCCTATACAATCAACCACACCCACTACCATCAGTCACACCCAATACCATCAACCACACCCACTACCATCAACCACACCCACCACCATCACACCACTGCCATCAACCATACCTACTACATTCAATTACATCCACTGCCATCAACCACACCCACTATCTTCAATCACATCCACTGCCATCAACCACATCCACTGCATCAACCATGCTCACTACCATCAGTCACAGCAACGACCATCACACCACTGCCATCAACCTTACCTACTACATTCAACCACACCCACTGCAATCAACCACACCCACTATCATCAACCACACTCACTACCATCAGTCACACCCACTAGCATCAACCACACCCACCACCATCACACCACTGCCATCAACCACATCCACTACCATCAGCCACACCCACTACCATTAACCACACCCACTACCATTAACCACACCCACTACTATCAGTCACACTCACTACCACGACCACTACCATCGACCATCAGTCACACCAACTACCGTCAGCCACACCCACTACCATCAACCACACCCACTACCATCAGTCACATCCAGTACCATCAACCACACCCACTAGAATCAACCACGCCCACTAGCATCAACCACACCCACCACCATCACACCACTGCCATCAACCACACCCACTACCATCAACCACGCCCACTACCATCAACTACATCCACTACCATCAGCCACACCAACTACCATTAACCACACCCACTACCATTAACCACACCAACTACCATCAGTCACACCCACTACCACACCCAATACCATCAACCACACCTACTACCATCAACCACACCCACTACCATCAGTCACACCCACTACCACACCCACTACCATCAACCATCAGTCACACCCACTACCGTCAACCACGCCCACTACCGTCAACCACGCTCACTACCATCAACCACACCCACTACCACCAGTCACACCAACTACGACCAACCACACCAACTGCCATCAGTCACACCCACAACCACGACCACTACCATCGACCATCAGTCACACCCACTACCGTCAGCCACACCCACTACCATCAACCACATCCACTACCATCAGTCACACCCACTCCCATCAACCACATCCACTACCATCAGTCACACCCACTCCCATCAACCACACCCACTACCATCAGTCACACCCACTCCCATCAACCACATCCACTACCATCAGTCACACCCACTCCCATCAACCACACCCACTACCGTCAGCCACACCCACTACCATCAACCACATCCACTACCATCAGTCACACCCACTCCCATCAACCACACCCACTACCATCAGTCACACCCAGTACCATCAACCACACCCACTACCATCAGTCACACGCAGTACCATCAACCACACCCACTACCACCAGTCACACCAACTACGACCAACCACACCAACTGCCATCAGTCACACCCACAACCACGACCACTACCATCGACCATCAGTCACACCCACTACCGTCAGCCACACCCACTACCATCAACCACATCCACTACCATCAGTCACACCCACTCCCATCAACCACACCCACTACCATCAGTCACACCCAGTACCATCAACCACATCCACTACCATCAGTCACACCCAGTACCATCAACCACACCCACTACCATCAGTCACACCCACTACCATCAACCACACCCACTACCATCAGTCACACCCAACACCATCAATCTCAGTTTTGAAGTGGTGATCACCAGCGGTGTTCCCGCACTAAATATAATAAGACTAATTGAACATGGAACCCAATACAGCAGCAATAGAAAACCCACGCAGACAAAACAATGTCTCTCCATTTGCACGGAAGATAAACGCCAATTTACCTTGGAGCTGCAGCATACACCTCGAGCAATGCACCATTAAGACACTTATCTGTATATGGGGACAGTTGTCCTAATATAGCGCCATCATGCGTCCCGATGTTATGCCAAGTGGAGTGAAACACGCGGCACAACACCGCAAACAATACAGGTGATCAACGGGCCCCATATAGGGCCAGGTAAATGAGGTGACGCGAGAGTGATGGCGCATTGTGTGGCCGCTTGTCTTGTCTAGACTCTCTATTGAGCACACTTTTTCATATCGCTCTTTCGTTTCATTTAGCCAGTAATCATCATCGTTACGCCACGGGCCCCATGATCGCGCGGGTTATTCTTTCCTTGGTAATATGCCCCTACTTTATAGTGAGGGTAATTTGATGGGTCTCACTTATAGGTCATCCCGCGAGCGTTCACGAGGGTCCTCGCTATGACTGAGCGCGTGGCCGTGGTGGAGATATACTTGCTGATTTACTAGGATTTTCTTAACAAAACATAACGCCGGCTAATACAAATTGTAAGGCTAGTTTTGTAAAATATATGATGGAAACATTTCAATATTTGATCAAATGTCACATTTATGTCATGATTTCTTTTCATAAATAACACCCACTACTGTTAACAACACCCAGTACCGTCAGTCCCACCCACTACCATTAGTCACATCCAATACCATCAACCACACCCACCACCATCACACCACTGCAATCAACCATACCTACTACATTCAACTACATCCACTGCCATCAACCACACCACCTATCTTCAACCACACCCACTACCACCACACCACTGCCATCAATCACACCCACTGCCATCAACCACATCCACTGCATCAACCACACCCACTACCACCACACCACTGCCATCAACCACACCCACTATCATCAACCACAATACAATATTTCAATATTTGATCAAATGTCACATTTATGTCTTTGTATGCAAAGAAGTAGAACAGCATAAAGAAACTGTGCATTGTTAAATGAGTGAGTGAGTTGGGTTTGACGCCGCTTTTAACAGTATTCAAGTTATATCCACTGACCATCCCAATAGCCTCATGACGTTGAGACATTCCCCCACTGACCATCCAAATAGCCTCATGACGTTGAGAAATTCCCCCACGGACCATCCCAATAGCCTCATGGTGTTGAGACATTCCTCCACTGACCATCCCAATAGCCTCATGACGTTGAGACATTCCTCCACTGACCATCCCAATAGCCTCATGGCGTTGAGACATTCCCCCACGGACCATCCCAATAGCCTCATGGTGTTGAGACATTCCCCCACGGACCATCCTAATAGCCTCATGACGTTGAGACATTCCCCCACGGACCATCCCAATAGCCTCATGGTGTTGAGACATTCCCCCACGGACCATCCTAATAGCCTCATGGTGTTGAGACATTCCCCCACGGACCATCCCAATAGCCTCATGACGTTGAGACATTCCCCCACGGACTATCCCAATAGCCTCATGGTGTTGAGACATTCCCCCACGGACCATCCCAATAGCCCCATGACATTGTGCAGTCGTTCGTCGTGGCATGATGTGCGGTTCATTAGCCGTTTAATTTTCTGAACGATCAAAAGTCAAACAATTAAGCTTCCCAAATCGGCAGCAGATTTAGACATTCATGTGTTCCACGCTGTGTATCGACATGCACATGCACAAACGTGTTGCACGTGTCAAAACCGAAACCACCTACGTCATGAAACGTCCCTCACTCATGTGTTCAAATCATATCACTTATTACTGTGTTTGCATCTGTATTTGTGTACACATGTACAGTAAGCTACAGTTATAACGAACACGCTTATAACGAACTGGCGGATATAACGAACTAACTTTTTTGTCCCGACTATTTGCTGTAGTTATGCTGTATATATGCTTATAACGAACTACGGTTATAAGGAACTTAAAATAGTAGTCCCTTTGAGTTCGTTTTAACCGTAGTTTACTGTAGTTCCAACACATATATTTTGATTTCCTATGTGCACAGTTTCTAATTGTGGCTTGTATATATACACGTACAGTGTGATTCCGTTTTTTCAGGAACCATGTCAGTCCGGAAACTAGCTAGGGTAGTCAAGAAACCATGTTCGTCCGGAAACCATGTTAGTCCGGAAAAGACGTTAGTCCGGAAACCATGGTAGTCAGGAAACCATGTTAGTCCGGAAAAGACGTTAGTCAGGAAACCATGGTAGTCAGGAAACCATGTTAGTCCGGAAACCATGGTAGTCAGGAAACCATGTTAGTCCGGAAAAGACGTTAGTCAGGAAACCATGGTAGTCAGGAAACCATGTTAGTCCGGAATCCATGGTAGTCAGGCAACCATGTTCGTCCGGAAACCATGGTAGTCCGGAAACCATGTTAGTCCGGAAACCATGGTAGTCAGGAAACCATGTTAGTCCGGAATCCATGGTAGTCAGGAAACCATGTTCGTCCGGAAACCATGTTCGTCCGGAAACCATGTTAGTCCGGAAACCATGTTAGTCAGGAAACCATGTTCGTCCGGAAACCATGGTAGTCAGAAAACCATGTTAGTCCGGAAACCATGGTAGTCAGGAAACCATGTTCGTCCGGAAACCATGGTAGTCAGGAAACCATGTTCGTCCGGAAACCATGGTAGTCAGGAAACCATGTTAGTCAGGAAACCATGGTAGTCAGGAAACCATGTTCGTCCGGAAACCATGGTAGTCAGGAAACCATGTTAGTCCGGAAACCATGGTAGTCAGGAAAGCATGTTAGTCCGGAAACCATGGTAGTCAGGAAACCATGTTAGTCCGGAATCCATGGTAGTCAGGAAACCATGTTCGTCCGGAAACCATGTTAGTCAGGAAACCATGTTCGTCCGGAAACCATGGTAGTCAGGAAAGGACGTTAGTCCGGAAACCATGGTAGTCAGGAAACCATGTTAGTCCGGAAACCATGTTAGTCCGGAAACCATGTTCGTCCGGAAACCATGGTAGTCAGGAAACCATGTTCGTCCGGAAACCATGGTAGTCAGGAAACCGTGTTAGTCCGGAAACCATGGTAGTCAGGAAACCATGTTAGTCAGGAAACCATGTTAGTCAGGAAACCATGTTCGTCCGGAAACCATGGTAGTCAGGAAACCATGTTAGTCCGGAAAAGACGTTAGTCAGGAAACCATGGTAGTCAGGAAACCATGTTAGTCCGGAAACCATGGTAGTCAGGAAACCATGTTAGTCCGGAAAAGACGTTAGTCAGGAAACCATGGTAGTCAGGAAACCATGTTAGTCCGGAATCAATGGTAGTCAGGAAACCATGTTCGTCCGGAAACCATGGTAGTCAGGAAACCATGTTAGTCCGGAAAAGACGTTAGTCAGGAAACCATGGTAGTCAGGAAACCATGGTAGTCCGGAAAAGACGTTAGTCCGGAATCCATGGTAGTCAGGAAACCATGTTCGTCCGGAAACCATGGTAGTCAGGAAACCATGTTAGTCCGGAAACCATGGTAGTCAGGAAACCATGTTCGTCCGGAAACCATGGTAGTCAGGAAACCATGTTCGTCCGGAAACCATGGTAGTCAGGAAAGCATGTTAGTCCGGAATCCATGGTAGTCAGGAAACCATGTTCGTCCGGAAACCATGGTAGTCAGGAAACCATGTTCGTCCGGAAACCATGGTAGTCAGGAAACCGTGTTAGTCCGGAAACCATGGTAGTCAGGAAACCATGTTAGTCAGGAAACCATGTTAGTCAGGAAACCATGTTCGTCCGGAAACCATGGTAGTCAGGAAACCATGTTAGTCCGGAAAAGACGTTAGTCAGGAAACCATGGTAGTCAGGAAACCATGTTAGTCCGGAAAAGACGTTAGTCCGGAATCCATGGTAGTCAGGAAACCATGTTCGTCCGGAAACCATGGTAGTCAGGAAACCATGTTAGTCCGGAAACCATGGTAGTCAGGAAACCATGTTAGTCAGGAAACCATGTTAGTCCGGAAACCATGTTAGTCCGGAAACCATGGTAGTCAGGAAACCATGTTCGTCCGGAATCCATGGTAGTCAGGAAACCATGTTCGTCCGGAAACCATGGTAGTCAGGAAACCATGTTCGTCCGGAAACCATGGTAGTCAGGAAACCGTGTTAGTCCGGAAACCATGGTAGTCAGGAAACCATGTTAGTCAGGAAACCATGTTAGTCAGGAAACCATGTTCGTCCGGAAACCATGGTAGTCAGGAAACCATGTTAGTCCGGAAAAGACGTTAGTCAGGAAACCATGGTAGTCAGGAAACCATGTTAGTCCGGAAACCATGGTAGTCAGGAAACCATGTTAGTCCGGAAAAGACGTTAGTCAGGAAACCATGGTAGTCAGGAAACCATGTTAGTCCGGAATCAATGGTAGTCAGGAAACCATGTTCGTCCGGAAACCATGGTAGTCAGGAAACCATGTTAGTCCGGAAAAGACGTTAGTCAGGAAACCATGGTAGTCAGGAAACCATGGTAGTCCGGAAAAGACGTTAGTCCGGAATCCATGGTAGTCAGGAAACCATGTTCGTCCGGAAACCATGGTAGTCAGGAAACCATGTTAGTCCGGAAACCATGGTAGTCAGGAAACCATGTTCGTCCGGAAACCATGGTAGTCAGGAAACCATGTTCGTCCGGAAACCATGGTAGTCAGGAAAGCATGTTAGTCCGGAATCCATGGTAGTCAGGAAACCATGTTCGTCCGGAAACCATGGTAGTCAGGAAACCATGTTCGTCCGGAAACCATGGTAGTCAGGAAACCGTGTTAGTCCGGAAACCATGGTAGTCAGGAAACCATGTTAGTCAGGAAACCATGTTAGTCAGGAAACCATGTTCGTCAGGAAACCATGTTAGTCAGGAAACCATGTTCGTCAGGAAAGGACGTTAGTCCGGAAACCATGGTAGTCAGGAAACCATGTTCGTCCGGAAACCATGGTAGTCAGGAAACCATGTTAGTCCGGAAACCATGGTAGTCAGGAAACCATGTTCGTCCGGAAACCATGTTAGTCCGGAAACCATGTTAGTCCGGAAACCATGGTAGTCAGGAAACCATGTTCGTCCGGAAACCATGGTAGTCAGGAAACCATGTTAGTCAGGAAACCATGTTAGTCAGGAAACCATGTTAGTCAGGAAACCATGGTAGTCAGGAAACCATGTTAGTCAGGAAACCATGTTAGTCAGGAAACCATGGTAGTCAGGAAACCATGTTAGTCAGGAAACCATGGTAGTCAGGAAACCATTGTAGTCAGGAAACCATGGTAGTCAGGAAACCATGGTAGTCAGGAAACCATGTTCGTCAGGAAACCATGGTAGTCAGGAAACCATGGTAGTCAGGAAACCATGTTAGTCAGGAAACCATGTTCGTCCGGAAACCATGGTAGTCAGGAAACCATGTTCGTCCGGAAACCATGGTAGTCAGGAAACCATGTTAGTCAGGAAACCATGTTAGTCAGGAAACCATGTTCGTCAGGAAAGGACGTTAGTCCGGAAACCATGGTAGTCAGGAAAGCTCGTTTGTCTATTATGTGTTATATTAGAAATAATTACTTTCACTGAAATAATATATGAACTTTTGATAAGAATGCAATGATATTGAAATTAATTAATCCCAGTGTATGTAAGTGTATCTTACATGTTTCAACGAGATTCCATTTTTACAATCCAGGCCCTCATAATAGTGAACAATAACATCTTCTAAACTTCATCTGCTTTGACTTTGATCACAGTGAAGCTAATCACCTTGTCGGGTTCCACTGAAACGCGAAGCTGTTTGTTCAAGACTTTCAAATTAACTTCAACTTATTGACCAGATGTCTTTCAACTATATCAAAATATCTAATGACCTAATATTTATCCTCCAGAATTAAAAAGAAAAGAAGCGCCGAGTGAACGTTGCTTGCACTGATCATATATAAGTGAGTGAGTGAATATGGTTTTACGCCGCTTTTAGCAATATTCCAGCAATATCACGGCTGGGGACACCAGAAATGGGCTTCACACATTGTACCCATGTCGGGAATCGAACCCGGGTCTTCGGCGTGACGAGCGAACGCTTTAACCACTAGGCTACCCGACCGCCCCTGATCATATATGAAAGCTGGAGCTATAACCCCTCTGAAGCCAACAAGCTGTTCTTCCTAATGTCCTTAAATCTATCATTTTTCTTTAAGATTTTCTGATAGAGCATATCAACATGGAATGCAGTGCTTACAAACTCTCCACTCGCTCCGGCCAATAAATGCTCTTGTTCAGAAACTCAGTGAGTGAGTGAGTGAGTGAGTGAGTGAGTCCGTGCGTGATTGCGTGCGTGCGTGCGTGCGTGCGTCCGTGCGTGAGCGAGCGAGCGAGGCTTAACGTCGTTCCGACAGGGCCATTCTAGTGCTGTGGAATCCCACTTAAGTCTGAGATTTGCGTCACTTCAAGCACTGGTGTGACGATGGTGTGAACCTTCAGAGCTAGTGAGCGACTTCAATGTGACGCAACTACTAAATGGAACTTACCTTTCTCACACGAAACGTCAGAATCGAGGGGAGGTTATTTGTGAGGAGTAATGTACTCTCACTTTAATATTAGTTAGTGAGTTTTAATAAAATTTCGCTTTGCATTTCTTTTGCCCTATCTTAATGCAGAGCATGTCGACCAAACAATGATCCTTGATGTTGGAATTTACTTTTGTCCGCCGTCACCTTGACCTCAGTGGGACAATTTGCCAGACAATGATCAGGTTACATATACGTAACTATGAAACACTGTAAAGGTCATTCTCGTGATTCTCGCCTTGGCATGAAGCTAAATATGCTAAAATAACGCGAGATTTGGTCGAAATCTCTCGTTTTTGCCATCTCGTAATCTCGCACTTCATGGCATATTTATCTTGACGCTAAAGGTTGAGATTGCCAGAATGCGAGTCTTTGTCTCGTCACTCGATAAGATACATTTGTAATTTTAAAAACCCTTCGTAATGAGTCAATTATCGTCAATCAGTTCAATAATAGCTGAGATATACCGAGTTCATTCTGGATAAACCAAATGACAAAATGCAAAAAAACTTTTCTTATTGTCCAAGACCTTACAATCATGTCATGTTGATCAGTATGACGTCACAGTAGAATCTTGCTGAGACGTTGTTTGATTAGGGTTACACTAATCAAGGCCTTACTGAAGCTTCCCAAAACGTTTGAACGTAGACATGTAGAGGATGTTTCCATTGACCAAAATGATGTCCGATGCAATCCTCTAAACACAAACCTACACACGTCCCTTGTCTCATAATGTCCACATGTTTAGGTCTTAGTGGGTGTTTAGTCTTTGAGACGATAGCTCATTTCATGTGTTCAGATCCTAAAACGTGTTTCATTCTAAGGTGAGGTGAGGTGAAATGGGGTTTAACGTCGCGTCCAAGATTATTGCACTTATATAGCAACGTGCATGCACGTGTATGTATGTGTGAGGGTGCTTTTACTAGTCCGGACTAATGCCGATTTATAGTGCTAGCTCACTGAGATACCATGCCGCAGTTTAACATGAATACCCCACTCAGACACAGTATACTGACTCCGAGCCGACCAGTCCTTGTTTTAGCCCCTAAATGCCGAGCGCCAGACAGGGTAACAACAAGTACCATCTTTTAACGTCTTTTGGTATGACGCGGACGGGGATCGAACCCCGGACCTTCCGCTCTCCGGGCGGACGCTCTACCACTAGACCACGGAGGCGGTGTTTAATCCTTAACACATTTGATGCAGTGTATTTAGGGCTCTATGCCTGAAAGGCAAGAGACCTATTGTAATCGTTCGATTTATTATTATTATTATTATTATTATTATTATTCTTTATTATTATTATTATTATTATTATTCCGGCGTTTTTTGTTCCAATCATAACTCAATAACTACAGCTCAGAATCTCTTCAAAATTGGTACCAAGATTCCCAATGTTCTGAAGCAGATATCACAAAAATCCCAATGCCGTAGGCCCAAAGACCAAGGGCAGATAACCAAAAAACAAGATTTTTTTGAACATTTATGTTGGCCTATTGCTCCCAAACCGCTTGTCCGATTACTTTCAAAATTGGCATGTGTCTGCTGCTTTAGGTGCCTGCCATTTTTTGTTCTTTGACCTTGGCCATTGGTCACGTGGTTTGGCAGCCATATTGAATTCAAGGTTTTCCCAGTGTTTGGGGGGTACATGTCTTCAAAAGCATGGAACTCTGAATCCGCTTAATCAAATGCTTCCAAACTTTCTGAGAATTGTCTCCATACACAACAAATCAATATTTTAATAGCTGTCATTGGCCATCTTTGATAGTTGCGGCAAAATTTGATTTTGATTTTCATCACCGAAATTTTAATTTCAAGATCATATCTTGTAAGGTTCTTTAAAGAAACTATTGAAAGTTTGCATGAAGTTAGTTTCACATATGTACTTCATTTTGTGTTCTTGGTTGCATGCTAAAAGTAACACTGCTTGGTGGTAATATGTGATTATTTATTTCAAAAATACTAAGAATGAAGCCTCGTAAAATCTAGGTAGGATTATTTCCCTTTGACTGTAGACTACTCTTGAAGATGAGGGTTAGAATTGGTCTTCAGCAGCCCATGCTTGTCTTGATAGGTGATTATCAGGATTGGGTGGTCAGGCTCCCTGACTTGCTAATTTATTTCCCAATTGCAAAAGGCTTACTTTTGACGGCTGGGCCACCCGTGCCCCCCGACACCCCCAGAACAAGCCAATTTCTTGCGGCCATGTCCAACCTGCCTGCAGTTACTATGTTTTACGACGTTGGTACAAACAAACCATTTGAGGATTCGAACATGGTCTAGGTCTGAAATGGATTTAGAACACTCTGATTCACTCTGGCACGCTCAATTTCGGAGCGGTGACGTCCTGCAAACGGTGACTATCTTTTGACTGAGTTGGTACAAGCAAACCCTTTGTGGATTCGAACATGAGGATTCGAGGTCGTAGATAGGTTTAGAACAGCCTTTGACACCCGGCACATGCGAATGTCATAGCGGCAATGTTGGCAACCGCTGCCTACATTGGACGGAGTTGGTACAAGCAAACCAGTTTAGGATTTAAACATGGTCGAAGTCAGAAATGGGTTTAGAAGATAAAGGGTATACCCCAGAGCCATCAATTTCGTAGCGGCGATGTCCCGCAAGCGCTGCTTAAATTAGACGCGATGGTACAAGCAAACCATATAAGGATTCAAACATGGTCGAGGTCGGAAATGAGTTAAGTAGCCCTCTGACACTCCGGCACACGCCAATTTCGTAGCGGCAATGTTCTGCAAGCGGTGTCTGTCTTTTAACGGCGTTGGTACAAGCAAACCATTTGAGGATTCGAACATGGTCGATGTCGGAAATTGGTTAAAACACTATGGGACACCCAGGCACATGACAATTTCGTTGTGGTGATGTCTCACAAGCAGTTCCTTACATTTGACGGCATTGTTACAAGCAAACCATTTGAGGATTCGAACATGGTCAAAGTCAAACGTGAGTTAAAAACTCACTGGGACACATGTGGTGATGTCTCGCAAGCGGTTCCTTGCATGTGACGGCGTTGGTACAAGCAAACCATATGCGGATTCGAACATGGACGGCGTCTGAAATGGGTGTAGAACATTCCGGGACGTTCTGGGACACGTCAATGTCGTAGAGGCTATGTCTTGCAAGTGTTTCCTTACTTTGGACGGCATCGGTACAACCAAACCAATTGGGGATTCGAACATGGACGAGGTCGGAAACAGGTTCAGCACCTTATCTAAGCAATGCGACAGAAACCCGGGGTCCTGGCGAAGTCAGAACACTAATCCGTTTGACTGTAGCTCAATGGACAAGGGAGCTATGCTCCCGGACTATTTGACCCCCTGCCACCCGGCCTGCCACCCGGCCTGACACCCTGCCTGTCACCCTGCCACAAGCTGCCGTACAACAGACCTCTGAATAGCAGACCTTTAAACACTTGTAACGTGGAAACTACTGGTCCGATTTTGACCAAATTTCGTGTGTGTATGTAGATTGGGATCGTCTAGATTATTATTGTGTTCATATTGTCCTATTTTAATCGTTCGATTTATTATTAGGGCTCTATGCCCCGGGACACCCTTGTACACGTCAATTACGTAGCGGCGTCCTTATTTGACGGCATTGGTACAAAGAATCCATTTGAGGATTCGAATATGAACAAGGACTGGAATGGGTTCAGAACACCCAAGAATGCTCTGGCTCCCGCCAATTTTGTCAAAACGGACTGATGACATATGAAGTAATAAATTACACTATAACATACTCATGTGCACTGCATTATAAAGTGGATTCAAATGACTGGAACTAAATGATTTATTGGTATGAGGGGCGGCCGGGTAGCCTTGTGGTTAAAGCGTTTGCTCGTCACACCGAAAACCCGGGTTCGATTCCTGACATGGGTACAATGTGTGAAACCAATTTCTGGTGTCCCCCGCCGTGATATTGCTGGAATATTGCTAAAAGCGGCGTAAAACCATACTCACTCACTTACTAGTGGCGTGAGATGTATTTTGTCCCGTTGCTCTGAAACCGTTACTCCGAATACTTTCACACTCTACGTGTGCCTGCTGCTTTAGATGCTTGACATCTTTTGTTCTTTAACTTTGGCCACTGGCCACGTGGTTTGGCAGCCATTTTGGATTCAGGGTTTTCACAGTGTCTTCGAACATGGACGGCGTCAGAAATTGGTGTAGAACATCCCGGGACGTTCTGGGACACATCACTGTCGCAGAGGCAATGTCTCGCAAGCGTTTCCTTACTTTTGAAGGCGTTGGTACATGCAAACCATATGCAGATTCAAACATGGACGGCGTGTAGAATGGGTTCAGGACATCCCAGGGCGTTCTGGGACACATCAATGTCGTAGAGGCGATGTCTCACAAGCGTTTCCTTACTTTAGACGGCATCGGTACAACCAAACCAATTGGGGATTCGAACATGGACGAGATCGGAAACAGTGTCAGTACTTTATCTATGCAATGCGACAGAAACCCGGGGTCCTGGCCAAGTCAGAACACTCATCCGTTTGACTGTAGCTCAATGGACAAGGGAGCTACGCTCCCGGACTAGTTGACCCCCTACCACCCGGCCTGCCACCCTGCCTGTCACCCTGCCACAAGCTGCCGTACAGCAGACCTCTGATTAGCAGACCTTCGAACACTTGTTACTCGGAAACTACTGGTCCGATTTCGACCAAATTTCGTGTGTGTATGAAGAGTGGGATCGTCAAGATTATGATGGTAATCATATTGTCCTATTGTAATTGTTTGAATTATTATTAGGGCTCTATGCCCCGGGACACCCTTGTACACGTCAATTACGTAGCGGCGTCTATATTTGACGGCATTGGTACAAAGAATCCATTTGAGGATTCAAATATGAACAAGAACTGGAATGGGTTCAGATCAACCAAGAATGCTCTGGCTCCCGCCAATTTTGTCAAAACGGACTGATGACATATGAAGTAATAAATTACACTATAACATACTCATGTGCACTGCATTTATAAAGTGGATTCAAATTGACTGGAACTAAATGATTTATTGGTATGAGGGGCGGTCGGGTAGCCTTGTGGTTAAAGCGTTCGCTCGTCACGCCGAAAACCTGTCAATTCCTGACATGGGTACAATGTGTGAAACCAATTTCAGGTTCACCGCCGTGATATTGCTGGAATATTGCTAAAAGCAGCGTAAAACCATACTCACTCACTTACTAGTGGCGTGAGATGTATTTTGTCCCGCTGCTCTGAAACCGTTACTCCGATTACTTTCACAATCTACGTGTGCCTGCTGCTTTAGATGCTTGACATCTTTTGTTCTTTAACTTTGGCCACTGGCCACGTGGTTTGGCAGCCATTTTGGATTCAGGGTTTTCACAGTGTCTTCGAACATGGACGGCGTCAGAAATTGGTGTAGAACATCCCGGGACGTTCTGGGACACATCACTGTCGTAGAGGCAATGTCTCGCAAGCGTTTCCTTACTTTTGAAGGCGTTGGTACATGCAAACCATATGCAGATTCAAACATGGACGGCGTGTAGAATGGGTTCAGGACATCCCAGGACGTTCTGGGACACATCAATGTCGTAGAGGCGATGTCTCACAAGCGTTTCCTTACTTTAGACGGCATCGGTACAACCAAACCAATTGGGGATTCGAACATGGACGAGATCGGAAACAGTGTCAGTACTTTATCTATGCAATGCGACAGAAACCCGGGGTCCTGGCCAAGTCAGAACACTCATCCGTTTGACTGTAGCTCAATGGACAAGGGAGCTACGCTCCCGGACTAGTTGACCCCCTACCACCCGGCCTGCCACCCTGCCTGTCACCCTGCCACAAGCTGCCGTACAGCAGACCTCTGATTAGCAGACCTTCGAACACTTGTTACTCGGAAACTACTGGTCCGATTTCGACCAAATTTCGTGTGTGTATGAAGAGTGGGATCGTCAAGATTATGATGGTAATCATATTGTCCTATTGTAATTGTTTGAATTATTATTAGGGCTCTATGCCCCGGGACACCCTTGTACACGTCAATTACGTAGCGGCGTCTATATTTGACGGCATTGGTACAAAGAATCCATTTGAGGATTCAAATATGAACAAGAACTGGAATGGGTTCAGATCAACCAAGAATGCTCTGGCTCCCGCCAATTTTGTCAAAACGGACTGATGACATATGTAGTAATAAATTACACTATAACATACTCATGTGCACTGCATTTATAAAGTGGATTCAAATTGACTGGAACTAAATGATTTATTGGTATGAGGGGCGGTCGGGTAGCCTTGTGGTTAAAGCGTTCGCTCGTCACGCCGAAAACCTGTCAATTCCTGACATGGGTACAATGGTTGAAACTAATTTCAGGTTCACCGCCGTGATATTGCTGGAATATTGCTGGAATATTGCTAAAAGCGGCGTAAAACCATACTCACTCACTTACTAGTGGCGTGAGATGTATTTTGTCCCGCTGCTCTGAAACCGTTACTCCGATTACTTTCACACTCTACGTGTGCCTGCTGCTTTAGATGCTTGACATCTTTTGTTCTTTAACTTTGGCCACTGGCCACGTGGTTTGGCAGCCATTTTGGATTCAGGGTTTTCACAGTGTCTTCGAACATGGACGGTGTCAGAAATTGGTGTAGAACATCCCGGGACGTTCTGGGACACATCACTGTCGTAGAGGCAATGTCTCGCAAGCGTTTCCTTACTTTTGAAGGCGTTGGTACATGCAAACCATTTGCAGATTCAAACATGGACGGCGTGTAGAATGGGTTCAGGACATCCCAGGACGTTCTGGGACACATCAATGTCGTAGAGGCGATGTCTCACAAGCGTTTCCTTACTTTAGACGGCATCGGTACAACCAAACCAATTGGGGATTCGAACATGGACGAGATCGGAAACAGTGTCAGTACTTTATCTATGCAATGCGACAGAAACCCGGGGTCCTGGCCAAGTCAGAACACTCATCCGTTTGACTGTAGCTCAATGGACAAGGGAGCTACGCTCCCGGACTAGTTGACCCCCTACCACCCGGCCTGCCACCCTGCCTGTCACCCTGCCACAAGCTGCCGTACAGCAGACCTCTGATTAGCAGACCTTCGAACACTTGTTACTCGGAAACTACTGGTCCGATTTCGACCAAATTTCGTGTGTGTATGAAGAGTGGGATCGTCAAGATTATGATGGTAATCATATTGTCCTATTGTAATTGTTTGAATTATTATTAGGGCTCTATGCCCCGGGACACCCTTGTACACGTCAATTACGTAGCGGCGTCTATATTTGACGGCATTGGTACAAAGAATCCATTTGAGGATTCAAATATGAACAAGAACTGGAATGGGTTCAGATCAACCAAGAATGCTCTGGCTCCCGCCAATTTTGTCAAAACGGACTGATGACATATGAAGTAATAAATTACACTATAACATACTCATGTGCACTGCATTTATAAAGTGGATTCAAATTGACTGGAACTAAATGATTTATTGGTATGAGGGGCGGTCGGGTAGCCTTGTGGTTAAAGCGTTCGCTCGTCACGCCGAAAACCTGTCAATTCCTGACATGGGTACAATGTGTGAAACCAATTTCAGGTTCACCGCCGTGATATTGCTGGAATATTGCTAAAAGCGGCGTAAAACCATACTCACTCACTTACTAGTGGCGTGAGATGTATTTTGTCCCGCTGCTCTGAAACCGTTACTCCGATTACTTTCACAATCTACGTGTGCCTGCTGCTTTAGATGCTTGACATCTTTTGTTCTTTAACTTTGGCCACTGGCCACGTGGTTTGGCAGCCATTTTGGATTCAGGGTTTTCACAGTGTCTTCGAACATGGACGGCGTCAGAAATTGGTGTAGAACATCCCGGGACGTTCTGGGACACATCACTGTCGTAGAGGCAATGTCTCGCAAGCGTTTCCTTACTTTTGAAGGCGTTGGTACATGCAAACCATATGCAGATTCAAACATGGACGGCGTGTAGAATGGGTTCAGGACATCCCAGGACGTTCTGGGACACATCAATGTCGTAGAGGCGATGTCTCACAAGCGTTTCCTTACTTTAGACGGCATCGGTACAACCAAACCAATTGGGGATTCGAACATGGACGAGATCGGAAACAGTGTCAGTACTTTATCTATGCAATGCGACAGAAACCCGGGGTCCTGGCCAAGTCAGAACACTCATCCGTTTGACTGTAGCTCAATGGACAAGGGAGCTACGCTCCCGGACTAGTTGACCCCCTACCACCCGGCCTGCCACCCTGCCTGTCACCCTGCCACAAGCTGCCGTACAGCAGACCTCTGATTAGCAGACCTTCGAACACTTGTTACTCGGAAACTACTGGTCCGATTTCGACCAAATTTCGTGTGTGTATGAAGAGTGGGATCGTCAAGATTATGATGGTAATCATATTGTCCTATTGTAATTGTTTGAATTATTATTAGGGCTCTATGCCCCGGGACACCCTTGTACACGTCAATTACGTAGCGGCGTCTATATTTGACGGCATTGGTACAAAGAATCCATTTGAGGATTCAAATATGAACAAGAACTGGAATGGGTTCAGATCACCCAAGAATGCTCTGGCTCCCGCCAATTTTGTCAAAACGGACTGATGACATATGTAGTAATAAATTACACTATAACATACTCATGTGCACTGCATTTATAAAGTGGATTCAAATTGACTGGAACTAAATGATTTATTGGTATGAGGGGCGGTCGGGTAGCCTTGTGGTTAAAGCGTTCGCTCGTCACGCCGAAAACCTGTCAATTCCTGACATGGGTACAATGGTTGAAACTAATTTCAGGTTCACCGCCGTGATATTGCTGGAATATTGCTGGAATATTGCTAAAAGCGGCGTAAAACCATACTCACTCACTTACTAGTGGCGTGAGATGTATTTTGTCCCGCTGCTCTGAAACCGTTACTCCGATTACTTTCACACTCTACGTGTGCCTGCTGCTTTAGATGCTTGACATCTTTTGTTCTTTAACTTTGGCCACTGGCCACGTGGTTTGGCAGCCATTTTGGATTCAGGGTTTTCACAGTGTCTTCGAACATGGACGGTGTCAGAAATTGGTGTAGAACATCCCGGGACGTTCTGGGACACATCACTGTCGTAGAGGCAATGTCTCGCAAGCGTTTCCTTACTTTTGAAGGCGTTGGTACATGCAAACCATTTGCAGATTCAAACATGGACGGCGTGTAGAATGGGTTCAGGACATCCCAGGACGTTCTGGGACACATCAATGTCGTAGAGGCGATGTCTCACAAGCGTTTCCTTACTTTAGACGGCATCGGTACAACCAAACCAATTGGGGATTCGAACATGGACGAGATCGGAAACAGTGTCAGTACTTTATCTATGCAATGCGACAGAAACCCGGGGTCCTGGCCAAGTCAGAACACTCATCCGTTTGACTGTAGCTCAATGGACAAGGGAGCTACGCTCCCGGACTAGTTGACCCCCTACCACCCGGCCTGCCACCCTGCCTGTCACCCTGCCACAAGCTGCCGTACAGCAGACCTCTGATTAGCAGACCTTCGAACACTTGTTACTCGGAAACTACTGGTCCGATTTCGACCAAATTTCGTGTGTGTATGAAGAGTGGGATCGTCAAGATTATGATGGTAATCATATTGTCCTATTGTAATTGTTTGAATTATTATTAGGGCTCTATGCCCCGGGACACCCTTGTACACGTCAATTACGTAGCGGCGTCTATATTTGACGGCATTGGTACAAAGAATCCATTTGAGGATTCAAATATGAACAAGAACTGGAATGGGTTCAGATCAACCAAGAATGCTCTGGCTCCCGCCAATTTTGTCAAAACGGACTGATGACATATGAAGTAATAAATTACACTATAACATACTCATGTGCACTGCATTTATAAAGTGGATTCAAATTGACTGGAACTAAATGATTTATTGGTATGAGGGGCGGTCGGGTAGCCTTGTGGTTAAAGCGTTCGCTCGTCACGCCGAAAACCTGTCAATTCCTGACATGGGTACAATGTGTGAAACCAATTTCAGGTTCACCGCCGTGATATTGCTGGAATATTGCTAAAAGCGGCGTAAAACCATACTCACTCACTTACTAGTGGCGTGAGATGTATTTTGTCCCGCTGCTCTGAAACCGTTACTCCGATTACTTTCACACTCTACGTGTGCCTGCTGCTTTAGATGCTTGACATCTTTTGTTCTTTAACTTTGGCCACTGGCCACGTGGTTTGGCAGCCATTTTGGATTCAGGGTTTTCACAGTGTCTTCGAACATGGACGGCGTCAGAAATTGGTGTAGAACATCCCGGGACGTTCTGGGACACATCACTGTCGTAGAGGCAATGTCTCGCAAGCGTTTCCTTACTTTTGAAGGCGTTGGTACATGCAAACCATATGCAGATTCAAACATGGACGGCGTGTAGAATGGGTTCAGGACATCCCAGGACGTTCTGGGACACATCAATGTCGTAGAGGCGATGTCTCACAAGCGTTTCCTTACTTTAGACGGCATCGGTACAACCAAACCAATTGGGGATTCGAACATGGACGAGATCGGAAACAGTGTCAGTACTTTATCTATGCAATGCGACAGAAACCCGGGGTCCTGGCCAAGTCAGAACACTCATCCGTTTGACTGTAGCTCAATGGACAAGGGAGCTACGCTCCCGGACTAGTTGACCCCCTACCACCCGGCCTGCCACCCTGCCTGTCACCCTGCCACAAGCTGCCGTACAGCAGACCTCTGATTAGCAGACCTTCGAACACTTGTTACTCGGAAACTACTGGTCCGATTTTGACCAAATTTCGAGTGTGTATGAAGAGTGGGATCGTCAAGATTATGATGGTAATCATATTGTCCTATTGTAATTGTTTGAATTATTATTAGGGCTCTATGCCCCGGGACACCCTTGTACACGTCAATTACGTAGCGGCGTCTATATTTGACGGCATTGGTACAAAGAATCCATTTGAGGATTCAAATATGAACAAGAACTGGAATGGGTTCAGATCAACCAAGAATGCTCTGGCTCCCGCCAATTTTGTCAAAACGGACTGATGACATATGAAGTAATAAATTACACTATAACATACTCATGTGCACTGCATTTATAAAGTGGATTCAAATTGACTGGAACTAAATGATTTATTGGTATGAGGGGCGGTCGGGTAGCCTTGTGGTTAAAGCGTTCGCTCGTCACGCCGAAAACCTGTCAATTCCTGACATGGGTACAATGTGTGAAACCAATTTCAGGTTCACCGCCGTGATATTGCTGGAATATTGCTAAAAGCGGCGTAAAACCATACTCACTCACTTACTAGTGGCGTGAGATGTATTTTGTCCCGCTGCTCTGAAACCGTTACTCCGAATACTTTCACACTCTACGTGTGCCTGCTGCTTTAGATACTTGACATCTTTTGTTCTTTAACTTTGGCCACTGGCCACGTGGTTTGGCAGCCATTTTGGATTCAGGGTTTTCACAGTGTCTTCGAACATGGACGGTGTCAGAAATTGGTGTAGAACATCCCGGAACGTTCTGGGACACATCACTGTCGTAGAGGCAATGTCTCGCAAGCGTTTCCTTACTTTTGAAGGCGTTGGTACATGCAAACCATATGCAGATTCAAACATGGACGGCGTGTAGAATGGTTTCAGGACATCCCAGGACGTTCTGGGACACATCAATGTCGTAGAGGCGATGTCTCACAAGCGTTTCCTTACTTTAGACGGCATCGGTACAACCAAACCAATTGGGGATTCGAACATGGACGAGATCGGAAACAGTGTCAGTACTTTATCTATGCAATGCGACAGAAACCCGGGGTCCTGGCCAAGTCAGAACACTCATCCGTTTGACTGTAGCTCAATGGACAAGGGAGCTACGCTCCCGGACTAGTTGACCCCCTACCACCCGGCCTGCCACCCTGCCTGTCACCCTGCCACAAGCTGCCGTACAGCAGACCTCTGATTAGCAGACCTTCGAACACTTGTTACTCGGAAACTACTGGTCCGATTTCGACCAAATTTCGTGTGTGTATGAAGAGTGGGATCGTCAAGATTATGATGGTAATCATATTGTCCTATTGTAATTGTTTGAATTATTATTAGGGCTCTATGCCCCGGGACACCCTTGTACACGTCAATTACGTAGCGGCGTCTTTATTTGACGGCATTGGTACAAAGAATCCATTTTAGGATTCGAATATGAACAAGGACTGGAATGGGTAGAGAACAACCAAGAAAGCTCTGGCTCCCGCCAATTTTGGCAAAACGGACTAATGACATATGAGGTGAGGTGAAATAGGGTTTAACGTCGCGTCCAAGATTATTGCACTTATATAGCGACGTGCATGTACGTGTGTGGGGCTGCTTGTACTAGTCCGGACTGATGCCGATTTATAGTGCTAGCTCACTGAGATACCTTGCCGCAGTTTAACATGAATACCCCACTCAGACACAGTATACTGACTCCGAGCCGACCAGTCCTTGTTTTAGCCCCTTAATGCCGAGCGCCAGACAGGGTAACAACAAGTACCATCTTTTAACGTCTTTTTGTCGAGGATCGAACTCCGGACCTTCCGCTCTCCGGGCGGAAGCTCTACCACTAGACCATGGAGGTGGTCTAATGACATATGAAGTAATAAATTACACTATAGCATACTCATGTGCAATGCATTTATAAAGTGGATTCAAATTGACTGGAACTAAATGATTTATTTGTATGAGGGGCGGTCGGGTAGCCTAGTGGTTAAAGCGTTCGCTCTTCACGCCGAAAACCCGGGTTCGATTCCTGACATGGGTACAATGTGTGAAGCCCATTTCTAGTGTCCCCCGTCGTGATATTGCTGGAATATTGCTGAAAGTGGCGTAAAACCATACTCACTCGCTCACTCACTATTGGCATGAGATGTATTTTGCCACGTTGCTCTGAAACCGCTACTCCGATTATTTTCACACTCTACATGTGCCTGCTGCTTTAGATGCTTGACATCTTTTCTTCTTTAACTTTGGCCATTGGCCACGTGGTTTGGCAGCCATTTTGGATTTAGGGTTTTCACAGTGTGTTTTGGGTACACAGGTCTTCAAAAGCATACGACTCTGAATCCACCACATGAAATGCTACCAAACTTTTTGAGATTTGTCTCCGTACATACAATATCAAACATTGATATATTTGATGGGATAGTTATTAGTTGCGGCCATATTTGATTTTGATTTTCATACCCCCGGCGTACCATCAACTCATCAAAGACCCCAATCAGCCATAATCCCGTTGTTTATATTACTGGCTTCATCCTTTCTTTCTGCCACTGACTTCATCGACGATTGTCATCACTACCCTTGTGTGTACATAACAGGCTTCTCTACTGCAGTATAACAACATTTACTCTACTGCATAAACATTACCTCCTACTTGCATAGATACTTGTCAACCACACTCTGTATATCACTTGCTTGATAACGGTGATAGAACCTACACCGAAACGTCACTCTTAATTGTAATAAAGAAGTTGTTCATCCATAAATTCTTATCAGTACTTAGTACTCCAACTTCTAAATGCTTATCAAAGAAGAAGTCCGTGAAATATCAAATTATTAATTACATTATACAATACTGTTATGCACTGTATTATAAAGTGGATTCCAGTAGGCTGAAACTGAATGACTCAGTGCTTCTAGAAATCATAGAGCCCGCATCGCTGCCCGCAGCTATATTTGTACTTGTTCTTAATGTTCCCGTGTTTGCAGGTCAACAATTGACTGGTGCCACCGGCTGGACAAGATGTCTAATAAATAAAGCCGACAAAACCCCTTTCTTTCCATAATATTAAGAAATCTCTGGTGTGAGTGAGTGAGTTGGGTTTTACGCCGCTTTTAACAGTATTTCAGTTATATCACGGCGTGTCAGCTTAATGTGGGAGGAAAGCCTGAAGTGATGCAGGTCTCAGACGTTTGCCACTTCGGTTTAACCCACGAGCACGGGTATGGTGCTGACAAACCTAGAAACATAATCGGGGCGAACCGGGATTCGAACCCACAATCATAGGTTTCTGGCGTGCCAAAGGGACGCAACTCTGCACCGCGAATCGCGGCGCCTTAGACGACTGGGACACCCGTGCCCCCTAAGAAATCTCTGGTAAAAGCAGATTACAATTATAATTATATCACGCGCATGTGTCTATAAATCACTATCAAGTAGTGATGATACCAGGTGAAAAGGTGCGCGCATCTTGCCCCACCGGTGGAACCGACACAAAAACATGCAAAGGCAAGTTAATTGTTCACATGAAACAAATCAACGCAGGATCAAACGATAAAGAGTGTACATAATGTTGAAATCTCATATACTAAACAACAAAAGTTCCTGTAACACCAATATTTTAGTAGTACATGTATGGAATCAAGTCACACAAACGCAACTGCTACAGAAAAGCATGCATTTCACGCAAAATTTGACTTTTATGCAAGCCCCATGCATTTCACTACATATGGGTATAAAATGGGTATAAAAACATGTGCGTTAACGGGATTCCATATGCATTGTTTGGCATCGTGCTGACAACTACCACTCAGAAAAACAACAAATTTACGCAATTATTCAACATTACGAAATGCCACGCCTGTCCGAAAATGAGCGTCTGCGAGCCATTGGTATGCTTGAAGCAGGATCGAGTCAATGTAATGTTGCAAGACAATTTAACGTCCACAGAAACACCATTTGGTGTTAATGGCAACGTTGACAACAGACGGATGCAGTCAGAGGCCATCCTCGGAGTGGCAGGCCACGCGTAACCAATAATCGACAAGACAACTGGATTCGAACAACACACCTACAAAATCGATTCCAGCCAGCAACAGTGACTGCAAGAAGCATCCCTGGCCTTCGACGAATATCTGCACAAATCGTACGTCGTCGCCTCAGATGTGCAGGATTGTCGCCAGAAGACCCTCCAGACGTCCCATTTTGACAGGAAACCACCGTCAAGCACGTCTACAGTGGTGCAGACAGCGTCTACGCTGGACGGCCATGCAGTGGGGACAAGTTCTATTCACTGACGAGTCTCGTTTTCACCTCAGCCACGGCGATGGACGGATTCGAGTGTACCGACGTCGAGGTGAACGTTACGTCAATCATTGTGTCATGGAAGAAGATCGGTTCGGGGGCGGCAGCGTTATGGTATGGGGTGGGATTACAACAAGACAGAGGACCCGTTTGAAAGTGGTAGAGGGAAATCTCAATGGACAGCGCTACCGCGACGAGATCATCGGTCCTGTTGTTCTACTGTTTTTGCGTCGTCATGGCCCAGCCATTACCTTTCAACATGACAACGCCCGGCCTCGTATTGCTCGACTTGTTCAGGATTCTCTTCAACAAAACAACGTGAATTTCATCCCCTGGCCGGCTCGCTCCCCTGATCTCTCACCAATCGAGCACATGTGGGATGAGATGGATCGGCGCCTTCGGCATCAAACACGTGTTCCACAGACACTCCAGGAACTTCGAAACATGCTCCAGCAGATATGGACAGATATCCCAGAGGACTTTGTGCGACGCCTGGCCCATTCCATGATACGAAGATGTGTTGCTTGCATCGCAACCAGAGGTGGACACACATGCTATTGATATGTAAATTGACATTTGGGCATGTTCATGTGGTTTTTTTTATGAAATCACGCATTTTCTGAAGTCAGTATGGAAAAATAAACCATTTGAACACTTACAGGAGTCTTTTATCTGTTGCAAACTGACATTGTTTCAGATTTGGTAAAAAACATAACTTTGCATTAAATTTTATTCAATGTCACAGGAACTTTTGTTCTTAAGTATATAAGAAATAAACGACTGATGGTTAATTTTCCCTGCAGTGTTATATTCTTTAATGAGCAGGGCGTGGAGTCATCCCACAGATGACATCCTTACCTTGTCAGCTTGCTGACTGAGTTAACCTCTTTGGTCATATGGACGAGGCGTCCGACCTCTGATCAGAAGGTTCGTGGTTCGAATCCAATCACGGGACTCGGAAATTTAATGTCCGCTACATAAACCACGCTTCGTTCTTCATTGTTCTTTGCGATTCTTGTCGTAGCTATCTTATATAACTAAATAATCATTCATAGAATTGACATTTAATGTTATGTTTAACATTTTGGCTTGTTCACAAATACCAGTTATATAATATCCATATCATGTTTAAGCTATGATATTGAAATTAATTAATCCCAGTGTATGTAAGTGTATCTTACATGTTTAAACGAGATTCCATTTTTACAATCCAGGCCCTCATAATAGTGTTGCTACATCTTCTAAACTTCATCTACTTTTACTTTGATCACAGAGAAACTAATCACCTTGTCAGGTTCCACTGAAACGCGATGCTGTTTGTTCAAGACTTTCAAATTAACTTCAACTTATTGACCAGATGTCTTTCAACTATATCAAAATATCTAATGACCTAGCAAATATCCTCCAGAATTAAAAAGAAAAGAAGCACCGAGTGAACGTTGCTTGCACTGATCATACATGAAAGCTGGAGCTATAACCCCTCTGAAGCCAACAAGCTGTTCTTCCTAATGTCCCTGACCGCCTCCGTGGTCTAGTGGTAGAGCGTCCACCCGGAGAGCGGAAGGTCCGGGGTTCGATCCCCGGCCGCGTCATACCAAAAGACGTTAAAAGATGGTACTTGTTGTTACCCTGTCTGGCGCTCGGCATTAAGGCGCTATAACAAGGATTGGTCGGCTCGGAGTCAGTATACTGTGTCTGAGTGGGGTATTCATGTTAAACTGCGGCATGTTACCTCGGTGAGCTAGCACTATAAATCGGCATCAGTTCGGACTAGTACAAGCAGCCACACAAACACACACACGTACATGCACGTCGCTATATAAGTGCAATAATCTTGGACGCGACGTTAAACCCCATTTCACCTCACCTCACCTAGTGGTAAAGGTCTATAATAATTAGAACAGTCATTTTCAATCCCTTTCTTTTGGATAGGAATAACTGATGCCTCTTTCCAAATAACTGGAAAGGTTGAATTCTGGAGTGACATATTGAACAGGTTTACCAGTATTGATGCTAATTTTGTGGCAGTTAATTTAAGTAATCTGTTCCCTATCCCAGCTGGCCCTGTTGCTTTAGTCGCGTCAACTGAAGAAGGATGTCACATAAAGGACTATCTATATTTTTATCAATACCAATAGGGTTTTAATCTGGATAATCAACTACTGCTTGACCTAAAAAAGACATTTAATCAATGTACTGTGTCTTCGGTGTCGTAATACAGTTTATTTTCATAAATCAATTGGACCCGTGAAGATTCCGGGGTAGAATAGGTCTTCAGCAACCCATGCTTGCCGTAAAAGGTGACTTTACTTGTCGTAACAGGCGACTGTGCTTGACGCAAGAGGCGACTAACGGGATCGGGTGGTCAGGCTCGCTGACTTGGTTGATGCATGTCATCGATCCCAATTGCGTGGATCGATGCTCATGATATCAGTCACTGGATTGTCTGGTCCAGACTCGATTATTTACAGACCGCCGTCATATAGCTGGAATATTGCTGAGTGCGGCGTTAAACAAACCAACCAACCAACCAATCATAAATCAATTAAGGAAAGTGTACCTCCCTGGTACTCTTTAGATATTTTTTACTAGAAGCTACCACAATTGTGTTCCATGTGTATCATTTTTTTCTGTCAATAGTTAAAGCTTATTCTTTCGTTGCACACGGACTGCAGAAGTAACGTTATGTCTTAATGATCTACATTTCCCCAGCCGGTTGGCAAGTTTCGGCTTTTTGCAATTTTGTGCTCTCCTCTCTCTATCACTCTCTCTTTTCTTCCATCCTCTATCCCCCTCTCTATCTTCCCCCTTCATCTCTGTTTATGTGACCTCTATCCCTCCTTCCCCTCTCCCTCCTCTCTTCCCTTTCCGCCCTCTCTCCTCTCTCCCCTCCTCTCTTCCACCTTCCACGGTCTCTCATCTCCCCTCTCTCCCCTCCTCTCTTCCACCTTCCACGGTCTCTCATCTCCCCTCTCTCCCCTCCTCTCTTCCACTTTCCACGGTCTCTCATCTCCCCTCTCTATCTCCTCTCTTCCCCCTCCGCCATCTCCCCTCCTCTCTTCTACCTTCCGCGGTCTCTCATCTCCCCTCTCTATCTTCTCTCTCCCCCTTCCGCCCTCTCTCCTCTCTCCCCTCCTCTCTTCCACCTTCCGCGGTCTCTCTTCTCCCCTCTCTATCTCCTCTCTTCCCATTCCGCCCTCTCCCCTCTCTTCCCTCCTCTCTTCCACCTTCCGCGGTCTCTCTTCTCCCCTCTCTATCTCCTCTCTTCCCCTTCCGCCCTCTCCCCTCTCTCCCCTCCTCTCTTCCACCTTCCGCGGTCTCTCATCTCCCCTCTCTATATCTCCTCTCTTCCCCTTCCGCCCTCTCCCCTCCTCTCTTCCACCTTCCGCGGTCTCTCTTCTCCCCTCTCTATCTCCTCTCTCCCCCTTCCGCCCTCTCTCCTCTCTCCCCTCCTCTCTTCCACCTTCCGCGGTCTCTCTTCTCCCCTCTCTATCTCCTCTCTTCCCCTTCCGCCCTCTCCCCTTACTTCCCTCTCTTCCACCTTCCGCGGTCTCTCTTCTCCCCTCTCTATCTCCTCTCTTCCCCTTCCGCCCTCCCCCCTCTCTCCCCTCCTCTCTTCCCCTTCCGCCCTCTCTCCCCTCTCCCCTCCTCTCTTCCACCTTCCGCGGTCTCTCATCTCCCCTCTCTATCTCCTCTATTACCCTTCCGCCCTCTCTCCTCTCCTCTCTTCCACCTTCCGCGGTCTCTCATCTCCCCTCTTCCCTCCTCTCTTCTCCTTCCGCCCTCTCCCCTCCTCTCTTCCACCTTCCGCGGTCTCTCATCTCCCCTCTCTCCCCTCCTCTCTTCCACCTTCCGCGGTCTCTCTTCTCCCTTCTCCATCTCCTCTCTTCCCCCTTCCGCGGTCTCTCATCACCCCCTCTCCCCTCCTTTCCCCTCTGTCTCACTCTCTCCCCTCCCCCACTCCCTCTGCCCCAACCTCTCAGAATGGTGAATTTGTATGTTTGCAGATACGTTTATACAAGGTAGGATTACAACGATGTTAAAAGGACAGAGAAATCAATAGGATTAACGCAGTGGAATCCAATGATATTTGATTTCTGAAAATTGTAGTTGAGAATGGGCGAATAGTTTTGGAACCGTTAAATGCCAAAGCGTAGGAAAGGCAATAGCTATACAATATTGTTTGTCACATACAAATTAACACAAACAACACACACGCTCAACTGAAAAGGCCCACGTCCATTCATCGATCTGTAAAAGCAGTTATGAATTAGATATAAAAAAAGATGAAAGCGTTTAGGTACTTCAAGGAGATTAATTTCCAACAACCAAACAACCTACAACCCACTTGTTGTGCCCTCATATGGCCATGAAGGTTGATACGGCACATTGCCGGAATACACCACACCTCCTATTTGTGTTGAGTGAGTGAGTTGGGTTAACACCGCATTCGACAAAATTCCCGTTGTACCCAACCTTTCCCAAAGCGATGCACATCGTTGACGTTTGTCATTTTGGTAAGCCAAGTGGTACCAATTCACCACTTGCGAATCCTGGCTCATCCAAGGGACGCAAAATCTGTGGTCCCTTTAACGCAACTTCGTGGTCCCTTTAAACCGTTTAGCCTTTAAGTATAACAAGTATATTGGTGGGTAAATTATCATTGGAAATTGAAGTAGCTTTTATTTGCATGTTGTTTTTGCAGGTAATACTGATCCGAAGATCCGGGTTAGAATAGTTTTCAGCAACACATGCTTGCTGTAAAAAGCGACTATGCTTGTCGTAAGAGGCGACTAACGGAATCGGGTGGTCAGGCTCGCTGACTTGGTTGATGCATGTCATCGCATCCCAAATGCTTGGATCGATGCTCATGATGTCAATCACTGGATGGTGTGGTCCAGTCTCGATTATTTACAGACTGCCGTCATACAGCTGGAATATTGTCGAGTGCAGCGTAAAACAACAAAACAAACAAACGTTGTTTATTAAACGCGTTCTACAGGAACATTCGCACCTATATTTGTATATTTACGAATGGACTCATTTTCTGTGTAAGCATACATAAACTGACGGATGAATGAAACTTTACCATAATTTTAAATCACTCAAGTTTATACCCCCCCCCCCCCCCCCCCTCCAAAAAAAAATAAAATAAAATAAAATGAAAAATAAAATAAAATAAATAAAAATAAAATAATAATAATAAATAAATAAATAAATAAATAAATAAATAAATAAATAAATAAATAAATAAATAAATAAATAAAAATAAAAATAGATGCATGAAATAAGATGTATTGACAGATCAAAATCTCATCGAAATCTATATGAAAACGACAGTCATACATCATCCGCTATTGGCATGACAGTTGCCCGAATTGAGGTGGGGGTAGCAAAAACAAGCTTTCAACGTAATGAACAAAGGGACACATCTAAAATCGCTCAAGTTCAATGACACGTCACAATAATAGCATAAGACACGCCAAATCTCTCCGGAAGAACAGAAAAAAGTCAGTCGCCCGATGACATCACGTTGGATTCATCCTGGAGGACCTGGTCCATTTCTTGTTGGTTGGCTGGAGGACCTGGTCCGTTTCTTGTTGGTCTGCTGGAGGACCTGGTCCAATTCTTGTTGGCTGGCTGGAGGACCTGGTCCAATTCGTGTTGGTTGGCTGGAGGACCTGGTCCGTTTCTTGTTGGTTGGCTCGAGGACCTGGTCCATTTCTTGTTGGTTGGCTGGAGGACCTGGTCCAATTTTTGTTGGTTGGCTGGAGGACCTGGTCCATTTCTTGTTGGTTGGCTGGAGGACCTGGTCCATTTCTTGTTGGCTGGCTGGAGGACCTGGTCCATTTCTTGTTGGTTGGCTTGAGGACCTGGTCCAATTCTTGTTGGTTGGCTGGAGGACCTGGTCCAATTCGTGTTGGTTGGCTGGAGGACCTGGTCCAATTTTTGTTGGTTGGCTGGAGGACCTGGTCCATTTCTTCTTGGTTGGCTGGAGGACCTGGTCCCATTTTTGTTGGTTGGCTGGAGGACCTGGTCCAATTCTTGTTGGTTGGCTGGAGGACCTGGTCCC